>NC_089648.1:31193200-32443200 GCF_037042795.1 Molothrus aeneus
ACAAGAACAACGACAAAAAAAAAAGAATGGTATAAACAGGGTGAATATGGGTGGATTGTTTATAGTCTCTTTTGAAACAAGACTACACTGTTACATGGCAGGTCAAAAATACATGAAAGAAAATTCTCCACCGTGACACAGCATGTGGTTTAGCTAGAGATGGTCTGCTATAGGAGGCTGAAAGTTTATGCAGGCTTAAGAAGAAATTGGCCAAAATCAGAGAGGAAAAAATCCACTGAAGGCTCCAAGATACCACCTTTGGCTCAGATGATCATTGAGTTGCAAATTGCTGGAGGCTGGGTGACTGCTACAGGGGGATGTCTCACTACCTGCCTCTCTTGCTCTTACAGGCTTCCCATAACAAATTTTGGTCACCGCTCAGGGCAGAATATTTCTTGAGATGGACACTTGGCTCTTCTCATGTCCATCACACCCTCTGTCAGCCACTGAACTTACACTACTGAACTTCAAATATTTACTCTATGTGGTGACTCCTGTCCACCTCCCCAGACACGTATTTTAGGCATAAAAACCAGGCATTGTGTTGAACATCCTGTGGAGAGGATTCATGCAGCCTATTCCAAATACTTCTGCAAGATCTACATTGCTCAGCAGCTATTCTCTGCTTCATTTCCCTTATTGAAATGGCAAGATGGGATGTCCTGTCCTGTACCCCAAGCTGGGCAGGGCTGTGGATGACAAGTCTAATGAAGAGGCTCAAGGGGAGTACCTCCCTCTTTACTGATAAGAAAGAGAGTTTGGGGAGATATTTTTATCAAATTAAAATTAGTATTAATGGACAGCCCTCTATCTTATATTTAGAACTGCCTTAAATGCTTGGATCCTGCAGACTTTCATGAGCAAGGCTATCAACATGCCTAATCTCCTTGGGTTTAGGCCCTGTAATCACATCCAAATCTTATATGTATTTTTGACATGTAAGAAGTTGGAGTAATATTAAAAATAAAATTATATATAGGATTCTGCTTAAATGACAGGCACTTTTCTGCTTATTTTATAAAAATGTGGTAGTCTCCTAAATTTAATTAAGCCAGTCTGAGGACATGATGAAAGGGTTCTTTAACATAAAAGACTTTGAAGTTTCTAGAAAAGAGTGAGGTATATAACTCTGAATAAGGGAATCCCATAAGATTTCTCTGTGCTGAAATTAAAGTGCAAGCTCTTACCTCAAGGATGCTATTTCCATCATCTCCAGGGTATTATTAGCTTTCGCAGCACATGCTGCTATGAGTTACACAGCATTTCCCACACAGGCCGAAAGGACAGAGAGAGAAAGAAAGGAAGAAGATGCAAATAATCCATAGGAATATGTTGATGTAAAGGGGCTGGGGTTATGTGCATCATGGTCTCTCTACCCATGCACTGGAAGACATTTTTATTGTGTGGTCTCACCTCCCACCTTAAACGCAGGCCAGCTATTCTTTCCTTCATTTCACAATTCACACTAGGTCAGCTCTAGCAGGGAGATAAATTCTGGTTTCTCACATGTCACATTTAGCCACTTTTTCAAGTTCTGAGATTCCAGCAGCTGCTTTCCTTTACTCAAGAAGATACTCAGGAGTCTGATTTCTCCAGTATGTTATTGATGCATTGCCAAATACTTGAGGAATCTATCACTTAATTCTCTGTCAGATCCTCTTCAGAATCTGCCCTACATAAAACACATTAGTTGCTTCCCTAAGTAGTATTTATCTGATAAGGTAACTGAAAGTTTGTGGTTTAAATCTGCATGATGACATGTGCTCTTGTCTTCTTTTTGGTTTTCCTATTTTAAACCCTCCTGCTTACATAATGAAATTGCATCCTTCACACAATTTTTGGTACTAACCCCATGCAAATCTCTGGGTTTGGCTCCCTGGGGAGGAGAACTGAAGCTGCTGGCAGTTTGGTCCTTTGCTGTACGTTCTGATTGCCTGGTATCACACCTTGACAAAACTGGAAGGGGAGAAGCAGAGTCTTCCCTAGTACATGGGGCACATTTATGCTCCAAGATTCCCACAGTTGCTCCTGACTTGCCTTATGCAAAATTTACCAATCTCTGGGGGATTATCCTAGCTCAAGCAATCTTGAGATCTAATTATTGTAACAGCACTGGGGTGCTTTCACTGACTCCCCGGAAAAATCCAGTTATTACCATCAAGCAGCAACAGCGGGCCCATATTGCAAGGTGGCAGAGCTCTTGTGTCATGAATGCAATAGAGAAACATTTGCCTCCAGCTCAGACACATTCTGTCAGAGCATCCTCGACGCATCTCTCCCGAGGAGTCAGATCTGACACTTGGGATGGCTGGCTGTCTACTCATCCACCCACTTCTTCTCAGGGTTTCTCTTTGCCTAGCAGGAGTGGGTACAGGGTTCACTGAGAACCCTGAAAGTAGGCTATTAAGTGACCTAGATTATTGCGGGGGGTGCTATTTCTGTGCTTCCCGGCCTGTGTGCTTGTGTTAGTCCCTTTGTCTCTGGGGCAGCCTCTACCTAGCAGGAAATCTGGTAGGGCAGTGGAAGATGTGTTAGGGAGAGCAGTCTGTCTGGAGAGAGGAGAGAAGATAATGGTAAATAAAAATAATGGACCCGAGAAATAACTGAAATACAAAAAAATGCGGTTGAAATCCAATCCTTTCTTATGTTTGTGGCTTAACATGTGTCAGTTGGCACATTAACAGTAGCATATGGGTTGCTCTGATGTGAGTTACTGCATACAGTATGTTATGTTCAGGTCTAAAATGTGTAATTCTTTTGGATTAGTGTTGGCAGATTTCAGTGTGCAGCGTACAGTAAATGTTCATAAATTAAATATATTTATAAGCTTTTCTGTGGAGCTCATTGCTGTCTGATCTGAGAACCTCCCAAGCAGCTCTGCAGAGCACAGCAATGGTAACTGGAGCCTCCTTTACCAAGGTCAGGGATGCTACAGGGTGTCTGCTGAGGGCAGAGCCTAGACCACATCTAAGTCCTGGCCCATGACTGGATCTTTCTTCTTGAGGTTCCAATGGGGAAACACCCATGTCACTGAAGAACACACAGGCTTGCTGGTGAGCCGGTGGCAGGTAATGCAGACTTAATGCTTTCCAGCATGCTCTTCCTCTTTGCACAACAACTGAAGCAGAGTACCTTCCAGGTCATTTCCTTGCAGCTCATCTCACCACTCCCACAAAACCAGTCTGAACACAGAGAATGCTGTCTTAGAACTGTCAACTTCTATGGAGCACATCAACAAATTACCACACGCCACATGAGCTCTGTCCAGCAGGACAGGAATCATTGTTTCTCCACAAGTGAGGTGGCTGGGCTAGGTCTTGCTTCCTGGCTCCCACCCCAATGAGGGTTGGCAGGTGGCAGGGTGAGGGTGCACTCACTCACCCTGGCTGAGTAAGGTCTTGAAGAAAGAAACAGTGATGTTCTAGCATCTAATGTTTTTAAAATAAAGGAACAGAGGTAAATTCTGTATTTCTTTAGAGCTGATTTCAGTAGAGTCTCTTTGTTCATTCCTTTCCCTGAAATTATTAGTAGCCCCATGTTCTGGGTGAAGTGGGAAAGTTCTGGCTGTGGTCAGTTCCCAGAGGTCTTTGTCCATCATTTTGTTTGCCAAACAAAATCTTTGGCAGAGAATATCTTGAATGCACGACACTATTGTTCAGCCTTGAGAAATGCTTGTTCATTGGGTTGGCACAAGGAATAATTTTTAGAGATGTGCTCAATGTTTTTTCAGCCTCTTGCTAAAATCGGTCAATTTGACTTTTGTGCTTGGAAAAAGGATGTGACTTCTTGTAAAGCTGGCTGCTAGTAAGGACTCACACACAAGAAACCACTGCATCATGGTATTTCTAGCATTTTATGATGACTGGAGACAAAATAAGACCAAACAGTGGAAAAAAGGCTGAAAATCATTTTTGTTAGCAAGAAAATACAATCTAATTAAGAAAAGCGACCACACAAATCTGAACAAAGTACTAAAATCAAGCATTTTGTCCTGGCTCTGGGCCACAGTCCAGCCTCTCCACTAAGAGCTGCCCTGATGGACATGAACCCCCTGATCATACAGAAGACCTGGAAGATGTCCCCACCTGTCCTGGAGCCAGGTGCCTAAGCCCAGGACAGTGCCAGTGTCTGAGGAGAGTAAGCAAAGAGAGAAAATGGTAAATCTCCCACTTGGGCTGCTGGGCACTGCTGTACTCAGGGCTGCAAGTGGCCCCACCTCCTGAGAGTGGCCCAGGTGAGGCTGTGGTTGAGCAGGCACATGCCCATTTCCATGATACTCAGGACTCAGGGCACTGTAGCATTCAGCCATCCCTCTGCATCCTCAGCTGCATCTATGGAGCAAGGACAGCCTTGTGGCAGCTGTGGTAAACATACAAGACAAAAAGGAGGGGAAAAAAAACCCCATCCAATCCATCCAATAAATCAGTTCTTAAAAATATGCTGTGTAACCAATATTGTCAGTACTGATTTAAATCCTGTGCATCAGGTATGAAGATGGCAGTGGATAAGGTTATGCAGCTTGATAGTCTGCTTGCTTTCCTCCAGTACTCTGGTTTTTGGCAGTTTGTTTATATTTCTACATGGATGAAATGCATACTTTTTCTTCTGAATCCCCCCTGTACCTGTTCATCCTCAAAGCCTCACTGTGAATGTCTTAACAGCTTTGAAAACAGATTTCTCACTCCAGGTTCTTCTCTTTATCTCAAAAAAAAACCAAAACAAAAACAAAACCTCCAAAACCAAAAACAAACTCAAAAAAACTCCCCAACCCAGCAATGAGTTTTTGACAATTAAATGTGGGTTTTCTTGGGAATTTTTAAGAAGGAAAAAGAAGATCCCTTTTGCTAATATTAGCAGTCAATAACTAAAACCTACTTATCCGTATGAAGTCAGACAATTATGCAGTCAATGACTGACACAAGTAGTGCAGACAGGGCTAGTTTTTAAACCCATGGCCCACCACCTAGGCTTCAATCCCCTTTAAACAGGAACCAAGCTATAGTATCTCAAAAAAAGTGGGTGTGATTGAAGGGGAGAAGAATTATTACCCCAAAACAGCCAAGTGAAAGAATAAGGTGTACCAGCAGAGCATCTACTGCAAGGCATGGCATAAGATGGCTTTGTTAAACAGGGAGTCAACTCCAGCTTTTCTTCTTCCTCAAAGGGATGGGGAGGGAGGGTGAAGTGAAAGTGACTGGGAAGATGTGGGAAGCACGTCTGTGGGGCAGCTTGGCTCCCTGCCTGGACACAGGGAAAATGTCAAACCCCCTGGGCTGAGGAAGCTTTTGCTTGTTATGGGTTTTGCTTGTTTTACCTAGTTTTAATTGCAAAAGGTCTCCCCAGGCAAACATACGTTCCTGCCTGCTGATGTGGTTTGTTCTGCATGGTTATCTCCTCATCCAACACCTGCTGTATCCTCAGGAGTGGGTGGAAGCCAGTGGGCACAGAGGAAGCAGCTCCAGCACCTCCTTCAGAGCTGGGATGCACAAAGTTATCTGGAAACAGGCAGCCTTTGCTTTCTGATAGTCATTCTTGCTACTGCTCATTGCTGGGTGGACTTAAGTAACGCTGACCAGCTCCTGACAGACACCCAAAGCAGCAAGGGGCCTTTGTAGGGGAAGTTCAAGCACAGTGAGTTGGCACCTTCTCTCATTTTCTGGTTTTCTCCCTGTCTCCAAATGAGGCTTCACTTGCCCCTCTCTGTTGGCATTCACTAAGCTCACCTCTTCCATCCTAAGTGGAAGTCTTCAATGCCAGGTTGGATGGGCTCTGAGGAACCTGCTCTAGTGGAACGTGTCCCTGCCCAGGGCAGAGTGACTGGAACTGGGTGATCTTTAGGGTCCATTCCAGCCCAAGCCATTCTGTGATGCTGCGATGGTCATTTCTTGTTGATGTGAGTGGATTGGGCTCACGAGACACAGGGCCAGCATCAGCAGCCATATAAACTGCATTTGGGTAAATCTTACCTGCCTGTGGGAGTCTGGTGACTACAGCACTAGATGCCCTTGCTCTTCATCCCTTAGCTCGGGGAGGAGCTGCAAAAACAGCACCCAAAAGCCTCTGCACCCCTACAAACCCGGTTTTGAACTGGTGTTGTGTAAAAGGGCGATGTGCAATGCCAACAACCACAGTCTGCTCCCACATTTGCCTGAGAGCACCCGTTTCTTGCAGTTGCATCACTTCCTAAGTGTCAGATATGACTTCAAATTGTGACATAGGAGCAAAACATCCCAGTGACACCAAGCCCAGAGCAGACCAGATAAACTGCTGGTGGCTCTGCAGTAAGTTCCTGTAACTCTATGTACATAACTGAGGCTAAACAGCAAAGAGCCTATGAACCAGAGAAGAAGTTACAACTGCTAACAGGCTTGGAAAGCTTAATTTTGGAGGAAATACTTAAGAGAAAAGTAGAAAACTGCTATCAGTCCATTAAATTTAGGGCATAAACCTGATTCTGTTTGAAAATATATATGGGGAAGAGAAAAAAGAAAAGGCACTCTTGATTCAGCAAGCCCAGACCAGTGTTATGACACTAACAGAAAGCAGTATTTTCACAGAAAAATTGGTAAACCCCATGTTATTTTTACTCATGAAATCACCTAACAAAGATCCAGCACTTCAGAGTGGACAAAACACCCAAAATGGAGTAATCCTCTATCTGCAGTAAGAGGGTTGGGAGGATTGAATACAGCTCTATTTCATTACTCAAATAGCTGAAAAACAAATTAAGTTTTTGCTAAATTATTTGAACTATAATACTCCATTTCTACTACTTTCGACTTCTCAGAAATTCCTTCTCTGGATTGAAGCCTGGGATGATTGCTAAACCAAAACAACTTGTTTGTCTGAAACCTGAGCAAACCTTTCTTTTTGTCAGTCAAGAGAACTGGAGGAAAATAGGGACTTTTGCTGGTACACATAAGTGCACCCACGCCAAAAGTGGTTGAAATGAGAAGCAAAACGGTCTCCTGACGTGCAAGCACAGCAGCATTATTGGTGGAGTGTGTCTCTTAGGCAGAAGAAAGTGCTGGGCACCTGTCTAAGGATCACAGATGCTTCATCAGGTGCACTTGCAAGACATTAAAGCAGAGCCAAGAGATTTGTGTGGATATACTGAGGGGGAAAAAAAGAATGACCATTTTAAGGGGATGATTTCCCATTTATGAGAGAGTGGGTAGCACTGACACACAGGACCGGAGTATCAGCAAAGGTCATGAAGAACATGTGTGTTCACAGGCAAATTAAGTGGGCAGAATAAGCATTTGTGGATGAGGATGCAAAACATACAGCTCTTGCTTATGGTATCGTGGTTTCAGGATTTTAGCCTCTAAGAAAGACCTTAGAGATGGCTGCAGTTTTTCCCCCCTTCCCTCAAAAGAAGGGAAGAAACTTGGGTCAATTTGTGATGAGGTAAGGGAACAGATTAAGTCTGCAGTGGGTTTTCTCTCCCCTCCTTTTCTCCTGAGTGGCATAAAAAGGAGCCTCCATATTCCTCTCCCACATGCTGTCCTGAATTTCTCTCCTTTCCTCAACACTTAACTTTTTCTTGGAATGCCTTTACGTGCCAGATGACAGCAAGTTACTGTGCTAATTGCTTTATTCTTCAATAAGGACATTTACTATACCAAACTCCTACAATACTTATGTGTAAATTAGAATTTGGCCTTGGAACAGCCCTCTTTCAACAATTAAATAGTTTTCTTGAATGGATAGCTTTATAGATTAAAAAGGCTTTGCCTTGGATAGACTTTTTTTTCCTTTTTCTTTCTTTTTTCAGCATTAAGGGTGCCCGTTTTCACCCTTACCAGCCAAGAGAAGACTAATAAGTCTTACAAAATTGCTCTTGTTTATGAATAAATCTGAATCCAGATCTATTCCACAGATATAGAATTATGGAGCCTGAGTACAAATTCCCTTCTTTAAATCCCAGTGATTTTCAAATACATAAGCTGAAGTTTTAGACAAATATTTATCAACCTGTCAGCTATTCTTAACAGGGTTACAGCTGCAGGGGAGCACTGAGAGCCACGGGGAATAAAAGAGGAACTTACCACTTAGTTCTTTTTGCCCAGAGAAGAAATGATAATTTTAGTTATACTTTGCTCGCTTACAACAATAAAAACAAAACGAAGCCACAGAAGAAAACTGTCATGTTACACCCCTTCCATCTGGCCTGTGCTACACACCCACATATCCCGTCATTCTACAAATTAATCTTTCACACATTTTTAACAAAAAAAAGTGTTAATGTTATAGAAGAGAAAATAAGGTAAACACAGAGCTGTGTAAAAATACATTAACATTAAAATATGGTGGCAGTTATGGATTTTCTTAATTGAATAGGAGAGTAAATATTCACATCAAATCAATGCCAATGGCATGCAAATTAAAGCTACATTAGGGCAGCCTTGATATAGGCATTACCATTTTTGACACTTCTGTGATTTAAAATAATGTGCAGACTTTATTCGTTAATTTTTCCTCCCTTTTTTATGTTATTTTTGAGTGGGTAATTTGCCATTACAGAGCAAAATCTTTCTCCTGTGCCCTCTTATGTTACCCTATCTTATTTTCTTCTCCTGCCTGGATGGTCCTGTGAACATTGGCTCAATTTAATTTAGGGTTAATGTTGAAGCCTTCTCACGGCAGGACAGACCTCTTTGAGCAGCTGCCCTCAGGCCATATCTGACCCCCCAACAGAAGCTAATAACCTGTTGAGACAGTCTGAGGAAAGGAGCCTTTGATTCACCAGGCCAGCTCCCTTTCCTAGCTCTGCACCTACCTCTCCCCCGAGATCTTTCTTCCATGGTCTGATTAAAAATTGCTTAAAAAGAAAAAGGACCATGGAAGTGAGGCCTCTAGCACCTCAAAAAAAAGAGAAACCTCTCAGGGGCTCTTAGAAGCTCTGTGGCTCTAGAGGTGAAAGTAGGAGGTATGAAACTTGCTGCCTGGCACAAAAATAAACTCCAGTGCGCAGGGAAGCGGGACCGATGGATCTGTGTGGGGCAGAGATGAAGGAGAACACGGTGCATGTGATGCCAGCAGCTGGTACTCCCCAGAAGCTGTGCTGGGCTGTGGACTGTGCAGATATTTCCTCCTGCATGACCAGAGGGAACGCCCCTGCCCCGTGAGGCAGCAGCAGTGTCAGACATGTGCAGCCTGCGCTCCTTTAGCACTTTGCTTTATTTGGAAGCTTCTCTCTTCCCTGGCACTTTTTCAGTCCTCGTCAATCACTAATGTTTCTGCATGCTGTCTCCAGATTTTATGAAGATGGGTCCCCAATCACACCATGGTGCCCCCAGAAGAAGTTACATGCACAGGCCAGCTCACACAGCGGGAGCCAGCGCAAAGAGCTCTCCTTCTCCTCAACAGGGCAGGAGAGGGGTCTGATGGACCACAGGGAGGGAGTGCAGGAGGAAAATAAAGAGCACTGCTATGTCCCCAGTTTGACTGTCCATCCTCAATCCATACTGACTCAGGAAGGGACTAACTTCTTTTACAGAGTACCCACCAAGCAAAAAGCCCTAAATATTAAAAAGACTCGATGGAAAGAAAAATTTGAATGCTTCAAAGCGCAAAGTCCGAATAAAAAGAGTCTGTGCTGGAACTCATGTGACCCAATCCTATACAAAGCTAAGAGCCAACATTCAGGTTCCCTTTCTGGTCTTCAACACATTCCAGGAAAACCAGGTACAAGTAATTTTGCAGGGTCACACTACCAGTGTTACCTGTATGTCTCCAAAGTTGCTCATCAGACTCTCCCCAGAAGTGGTTGCAGGAAGGACAAACCTGCCACAGCTTAGGAGGTTTTAGCACAAAAGAATCTGTGAACCTTTGCTTCAGAGGGCATCCACTAAAACTGTCCAGCAAGATTAGGACAGAGGAGTCTGAGAACCCTTTTCTGCTCTGTTCTTGTAAGCCCTACCTCATTCACCAATGCTGATGTGACTGGAGAGCAGGGGCACAGGGGTTGTTAGGACATATGTTTTCAGTTTCAGTGAGCATCTTGTACGAAAGCAGAGAGCTCTGGAGGTTGTCTCAAAGCTTTTCACAGGCACTGAAAACTACATTTATTCACATAAACCAATTTCATCCCCTTTACTGCCTAATTTCTTCTAATCTTCGGTTTACCTCTGACTCCCATTTTCCTTTTCTTTCTTCTCAACTATCTTTCCACTTCCCTCCTTTATCTTACATTTTTTCTTACCTATATATTTCTAAGGGGCTATGGAGGAGCATGTTGTTTTGGGTAGTTTTGGGTTGTTTTTTTTTTTTTGTTACAGGCAAATAAGAGGACTTCAGAGTTAGGACACCAGGTTGCTGAGTTCTTATAGCAGCCTGACTCTTATTCACTGTCTGAAAAAAAAAATCCACCTCATGGTCTTATTTCTGCTTTTTAATCTGAAAAGCTGAGGGGATAAATGCCAATTTCAAAGACAGTTGGCTGCAATAGTTAATGTTGGTGCAACACTTCGCATGTCTAACCATTGTATCCAATCTTCACCACCAGAAAGATGCAGGGCTGCTGCCACTGCCTCCCAGACTGTCTGTGAGCGTGATGATTAATGAGCTCACAGCCCTATTTTGCTGTTGAAGTTAATGTTGCTTCCTGAGGGCAACACGCCTGATGAGAGAATTTGCAGCAGTCCATACGCTATATTGATTCAAAATGCCACTGTATGTTTTAATTAGCTTTTAACCATTAAAAAGTGGGGTTGGAAATTAAAATTGCACATATGCTTATACAGCACATGCCTGTACCTAAAAGGTGAGCATTAGGTCGAGTTATTGACCTGTGGGCTGAACCACCACTGGCAGTTAAACCCCATTTTTTAGCAATTAATACATTTCCATGGCTTTTCTTTTTGTTAGCTTTATGCCAAATATCCACTTACATCTATTTTCAAGCCTTGAGGAATGCATCTTTCACCCACCCACGCTATCTTTTGAGAGTTATAACACACCAGGAAAGTTTAATTTTGCAGAGCTGAGGTTTAAGAGCTAACGTGAGGGAGTGGGCTCTGCTCAGGCTGGTGAGAAAGTGATGTGTTGGGATAAAAGGCTGCACTGCAACCCCTCCTTTGCACCACCAAAGAGTTTCTATTAAGTAATTGATAAGGTGCTCATAATTTCCTAGTTTGTATTGTATTTATCCTTCATCCTCTTGATGGCAAAGGGCTGGATGACATAATATCTTGATCAGTAGGAGCCATTTTTGACAATTTCTGGAGGACAAGTGCGGTATTTTTTCCTTAAAAGAGGATGAAAAGAAAATTATGGGCCAATTACCAAACTTAATAATTAAACATATTAAAACCACCTAGAAGACCACAAGGAGATGAGTGTCAGCTCACGCTGATTAATCATGAATGAAGCATGTTAAACAAAACCAGTTCCTCTCTGGAACTGGTTAAGAGGTTGGAAAGAAGCAGAGGTAATCAACACTGTCTCTTGCCTTCAGCCAGGCTGTTTGCCTGGCCCTGCCTGGTGCACTTGTGACTAAACCAGGGAACATGCTCAAGCCAGAACCAATCAGTGGTGGCAACAGTGGCTGAAAAGCCACAGACAACGGATCATTACCAAAAATTCACTGCCAAACTGAAGGGCTATATTGAGTCTGGTTCTCTAGATAGCTGACCTAGATTTGATACAA
This sequence comes from Molothrus aeneus, assembly GCF_037042795.1. Taxonomy (NCBI): domain Eukaryota; kingdom Metazoa; phylum Chordata; class Aves; order Passeriformes; family Icteridae; genus Molothrus; species Molothrus aeneus. Next base: position 31,204,854 of record NC_089648.1, read on the forward strand.
TTCTTTTTTTTTTTTTCATTAATGATATAGATAAACAGCTTAAAAATACATCTCTTAAATTTGCAGATGAACCATCTTGGAATGAGCTGTAAACACATTGGAGGAAAGAGGCGTTCAAAATGGTCCCAGCGTACTGGAAAATGGACCAAAAGAGCTGGGTGCATGGCAATTAGGATGAAAGCAAAATGTTCTGCTTTTATATTTAATAAAAGCAAAAAAAGGAATAATAAATTGTGTAAATGCAGGATCCATAGCTAGGGCATGGCCACAAAGGATGTAGACCAACTAGAAGCTGAAAAATACTGAATACAAGGTGAGAAACATGACCTACAAGGAACATTTAGGGCTGTTTAAACTACAGGAGACAAGACTGGACAAGGTACAATGGCTGGCCTCCAGCATGTGAGCTATTAATGGGCAAAGGAAATAAATTCTTCTGCATGACCACTCTGGGTTGGGTGGAAGTAAGAAGCTTCTTAGAATAACATAACAAGGAAAAATATTATGATTTTTCCTGAGTGGATGGTGGGGTCTCCTCCACTGGAGATTTCCAAAAACAGGATGGACCAGCATTAGCCAGAAACAGCCCAGATACAGATACAGATACAGATACAGATACAGATACAGATACAGATACAGATACAGATACAGATGATTCTGACAGCAATCCAGGCAGGGAGATGAACTACATGACCTCTTGAAATCCATTCAATCCATTTTTTTTTAGATTTTATTTCTATATTACTCTTGGGAGGTACAGAACTACTTTGTGCCTCAACTCCACACCAATGAAACAGGAGCATCAGTGGCCAAATTAAACAAATCAACGAGAATCATTTGCATTGAGTTTGGCTGTCTGATTAATCACTTGGAGCTCGCAGCTTATACAATGTATCATCTGTGACTGCTTTATCATGAAAAGCAGATATTTGCCAATCATAGTGGGGAGAAAATCTGACATTATTGTCATGACTGAATGCTCTTAAATGCATTTAAAGCCTTACAGACTAGTTGGCTGTAATGTATATTTAAAATTCTTGAAACCAGCAAAAGATCAGATTGAAGAAGGAGAGAAAGACGGTAGAACAGTGACACTGTGCAAGTTAGTTTAAATAAAGAATCTTATCAAATCTACTGACTACTTGTTCACATCTGTCCAAATATAACTTATGCCATATGTCCTACTATATAAGTCAGCTTGGAGGCAGGACACTTCCCTAAGCAGCAATTCACTTCCTGAGTCTGCTCTATCTTCAGGAGAATAAAGAAAAGGGGGAAATGATACATTACAGAAAAATCTGAGAAACAAACAAAATAACCTTCTAAAAGCTTCCGGGAAGTAAAAATCCTTTGTCTGCCCGAACAGTATGGTTAGCTGAATCTTTTGTCTTCTTGTGTATTAGGAAAGGCACCATACCTGACATTACCATAAGCTGCCTCTGAGGAAATCAGATATCTCAGGTTTTCTTCACCTTTTCACTTTGTCAAGATGGTAAATATTGTCTTGCCAGTCACCTCAATGACCATCCTCTCATCATGGAAGCACAACTTACAGTTGCCACCTCTTGGGTCAGACTCCCAGGTATGGCCAGTCAATCCCTCCACCCTGGGTCTCCAAAGGCCTTGGTGCTACACCAAGAGCAGGCTGGGGAGGGGAGACCCAGCCCTGCCCAGCCATGGGGCTTCCCAGCAAAACACTTCCTGATGGGAGCTTTCATCTGGTAGGGTCAGATAAAAATATCATCATCGAAATCCCGTTTCAGATAATAGAAGCCTCCTTATGGCTCTAAGAGTTTAATTTTCATTTAAAAGTCAATAAATAGAGGCATAAGGGTTTAAGATGAATTATGCAAGCGCTTTAGCCATAGCCATTACATTCTGCCACAAAAATGAGCTGCTGTTCTCACTTTGTTTTATGGGCTCGCTGTAGCCTGTTGTTATTGTAGCTGCCAAATAAAACCCAGCAAACCATGCAAATGAAAATATAATCTTTTATGCTTTCATAGTCTTAGGATAAACTGGTATGTGCAGTTTTAGAGAAGGGGTTTCTTTTGAAGTCTGTAGTGTTATGCCCCTGTCCTGTGAGTCTTTACAAGTGGAGTGGCTTTTTGATCAGCTGCTCTCCCATCTCCAACTGCAGCAGTCACAAGCTCAAAGGCAAGGAAAAACATAATAGCTTCCTCTAGATATGAAGAAACTGGTTGTTTCATGAAACAAAAGTCCCCTTGCTTTTAAAATAAAAGATTTGCCACCTCTAATTTCTTTCAAGCCTCCTCATTCCCTGACAGGAGAACATACCCCACAACTTGCTTGGAGTCATGTGTTTCCTGAGGGTCTGTCACCCAGCAAGCGTGCCAAGAGAGAAAGCCATGCAAAGTAATCGTGACAATGAACAGCAGCTGAAGCCAAGTGGTAAAAGCACAAGACTCCACACAAAAATACCTGGGACAAAACGTGCCCCAGTACACACACAGAGAGAGAGAGAGAGAGATAGAGAAGGAGATGGAACTAGGTCAGGGACAGGGTCTTACTCATGCCATGAGAAAAACGGGACTGTAAGCATGAGTTAATGAGCTTTCAAGTTAATTACAGCAGAGCATTATATTAATGGCAGGATATTGAGAATAAGAGTACATGGACTAACATGCAACATTTAGTCCATAACTTTTCCACCCAGAATTGATATTCAGAGCTTGTCTTTTTCACCTTTGCAATGGCTTGTCTCTTTCTTTTGTCTGTCTCCGTTTATTTTCATAGGCACATTCACTGGTGATAACATTTTATATTTTGTGCTTCCTAGTGGGAGCTATGCTGGATGCTGACACCCACTCTTGTGCAGAGATTTTTGCATATTTTTTTTCCTCTTCCACCCGTTTTACACAAGATGGTAACATATGGCCTTGGGTGATTAAATGATTTAGTGAATGAACTGAGCAGAAAGAGCAGGCTGATTGGAAGAAGACAGCTTCTGTTTAGGCATAAATGTCTTTGTAATCTGTAATGATAGGAAAGAAATTACAGAAAAAGCATCAGAAAATTTAACAGAGTTTTGGCTAAACATTGTATTTTTCAGGTCTGCTTTAAATATAGTGAAACAATAGTATAGTGGCTATTGTTTTGTTTCTACAGCATGTCCTTGTAGAAGGGGCACCCCACAAATATACACAGAAATATACACCTACACTCAGCGTATAAAGAGACATAAATTAAACCAATGGTTTTGTAAAACTAAGGTGCCATTTTAGTCATTAACTTCTGAACAAGGCAGACCTACAGAATTGGTGTGAGCCACCACACCGGCTGAAATGGCTTCACACCTTCTAACTTTCTCAGAATAACTCCAACTACAATAACCAGTCACACCCACACGACCTCAGCAGGAACCACAAGAGGTTCTGTGACAGGAAGGCATCTGGATGCCTTCTAAGCAGTTCCACCCACTAGACCTTTGCCACTGCAGAGTCTCAGAGCACAAATAAACCACCACTCCCATCCTCTTCCTTTTGGGGTATCATGACTTGTGTCTCTCTTCTGTTTTAGCTTGAGGTTTTGTGTTTGTTATGTATCTTTGGGATGATACCTACATGTTCTCACGAGCACACAGTGGCTCCTGGTGTAGTTCTGTTCTGAACTAAGCATCTGTTTGTGGTTGGCTGTGGTTGTGAGAGACTGGACTCCAGCAGTCAGGTGTTCCTACGTTGGACATTTGAAGCCTTTGTATCCAAAAGAAGAGATTTTTAGAGAGAAACCATTTCAGTTCTGCTTCCAATGATGGTGTCCATATCATTAACAGTCAACAAACAAATCCAACTGAATTCCAGTTCATGTCTCCACCCACAAGACCAATTCTGTCTTTTGTGATCAAATTTTTATGTAAAGCCTTAAAATTGTTTTGGGGCATCATGAGGAAATCCTTGCCCTCTTTAATAATCCCCATGTGAAGCAGAAGCTGTAGCTTAAAATTAGACAAACCTATGTTCCAGAAAAAGACATCTGGACATAAAGAAAGTTTATCAGCGAGTCTGTCCTCAGCTTGTACCATGAATGTTAGAAGCCACCTTGGTGATAAATCTCAGTGCAGGGCACTCCTTCTCCTACATGTGAGAGCATTTGAGATGAGAGAAGAGGTTTTGGCCCACATGGTAAGAAAAGCTCTTAGATGAGTACATCCTGATGCTTATCCAGCATAGTTAGGCAGATAAGAATTACTGATCCAGTCAGCCTCTGGCACAATAATGTGCACATTTAGCCAATTCATGCAAATGCTGTATTATATTATCTTGGCACTTCCTCAGCCCTTGTTCCCCAGAGAGAAAACTCTGTTCCATGGCTGAACCTCAAGTGTAATGGAAGCCTCAAAAACTACTCAATTTTTAATTTTTCTAAAAACCAGACTGCCATCAATTGTTACACTACAGTTAAAAAAACCAAAAAAAACACCAAAAAACCAAAAAAACCAAACAAACAAAAACAAAAACAAAAACAAAACAAAACAAAAACAAAAAAACCTTAGAGTGCCATGATCATAAATCCTAATTTTCACATCTCTGGGATACATAATATTGTAGATATTTTTTCTGCTTTCTCTCCAGTCCTGTTCATCAAAACTTTCTGGGAGAGTTTTAATTTACCAAGAGGGTACCTACTTTTTATTGTCCTATGAATGAAAACAGGAGCAATGCATAGGGGTGACAGTATACATTTTGAAATAACCTGTAGGGCATAAACCTGGGATATTTGGTGGCAGATAAGCAGTTTCCATTGTCAATTTCTTTTTTGCCATCGAAAACAAAATTAATGGAATGCACAGTAATTATAACAGCACTACTCTACAATTTGAAGAAAATGTAGAAAACTGTGTTGCAGTAGGTATAAGAAAGTATTAAGGACCAGATTCCCATCTGGTTCCACAATATAACTGTGTTGTGTTAGCATCTATATCTATTGCTCTGGACCCAAATGTCACACAGGCACTTTGACCCTTTTCAGCTCAGGCTCTTCTGCTGGACTGTCCTCAAGAAGAGTTTCCAAGAGCACACAGCTCCATTCAAGCTCTAGAAACAAATGTGATGAACACCTCTTAGGCTAGCAGGCAAAGCTGGCATCTGCAAAGCAGCTCACTACGTATTAACGAATCTTGAGCAGCAACAAACAATACTGGGAGATTCAGCACACAAACTGCGTTAGAAGAGAGGCCAGGAAAGCTCGATGTTCTCAGATCAGAGGCAGAAGCCGGGAGGCTCTACCCGAGCTGCAGGCGCTCCTGATGCTCCACGCTGCAGCGTCAGCGCTGGTTATGAGCCAAAGGCCTTCAGGCCTCCTTGTTGCCTGGAGGATATAAATGAAAGTCAGCAAGTGAAAAGGTGCAAGAAGTGCAAAATTGCATCATGTCTTTCCAAAATGTGCTTGTGAAGTAAATGAGACTCATTTCTTTCCATGCAATATTGAGATAATTTTTATTTTCCTTGGCTTATGAATGTTCTTAGTTCAATTTTCTTGTGTGTGTTCTTTCCAGTACCTTGGGATGCCTGAGGTGATTTATAAATGTGTGCAGAGACCAGGTGTACTGCCAGATGTTTATGTCCCTTTACAACAAGGCTTCACCATCCCTTCCAATGGAATGCATGTCTTATATTATTTTTTCTAATAGAGGATCAACTGGACTATTAGGTATTCATGAGTTTTCCCTCTGAAGGTTTTTTTCCTTAATTCACTCTCTATCATCTTGTTTCTATATTTATCATAATGCTAAGTCTTTAAACCTCTCTAAGTACTTTTAAAAAATTAGAGTTCCTTTCACATTAAAAAAATCCCAGACAAATGTCAACAGTTCCAGGTTTAAATCAATAAAACCTTACTCACTGACAAAAAAGATTTTTAATCCTAAAGTGTTACCTACACTCACTTTTTCTCTGTTTCTCTCCATCTTCTATTTAGAAACAGTAAAAAAAGTGGTTTATTATAACAGCTGTATAAATGGTAATTGTAGATCACTCTCTTAACTATAACTGTAGTAAGAAATAACCTGTAGCCCCAGGGTGAACCAATCTACACAAAACAGACAAAGCAATTTGCTGGAGGTCGTATAACCAAATGACAGAATGGAAAAGAGAGTGCAACCTGATTTAATTAGGAGTCAGCATTGTAAATACAAGATGAGGGACAGTAAATTTTTTCTCAGTACATCTTAAAACGTAAGGAGGCAAACTCTTGTCTACGAGGAGGAAATAATAAATTAACAGAAAGTACAAACAAATTAAATTAAATTTTATTTAAGTTTATTTTAAAATTTCAGGTCCTGTATAAGTCTGAAAGGATCTGAGAAAGTCCATTTGCTAAATGTCTTCTTTAGGAAATAAATTCTTTGATTTTTTTTACATTGAGCAGACTCATTTTCCAAAGAGTTTTGTGTTACGAAAATGCCTAAATTGCCTCCCTTGGTAAAGCTGTACTTGCATAAGTAAATATTCACAAACTGAGGTCTTACTAACCAACCCGGAGCAGCTGGTGAGATGGCTTACTTGAGGAAGCAAGAGGCAGCATGAAGTATAGAGATCTAGGACAACACAGTTAATGTAATCATCTCAGGCACAGTCACTGACAGTTCAAATATATATAACTGCATAAGTTATTTGTATATTTAACATTATAAAAACCTAAACAAGCTAAACTTTACAACTATTTTCCAAAGTATTTCCTTTTAAAGTACTTTCAACACTTACTTTTGCAATCAAAAGAAAAAGCAGTTTAGTAGGTATAGGGATGATGTTCAAGAAATGACAGGCAGCAGGGAATACAGTACTGATTTTTCTCAGATGAAGTGATTATTAGCACTGAGGAAACAATCAGGAAACATGAAGAGTCAGCATCTTAGCTGCTGTATCCTGAAGACAAGGACAAAATCCTATCAAGTTCCAGCTATAATGAAATATGGAACAGGGTGCCAATGGAAAAAATTCCCAAGTCTTAATGACGGCATTGTATCAGCATCTAAGAGAGATTGAAAGCTAACAATTTAAAAATTCCACACCTAGTGTGAGCAATTAGTTCACTGAAGGATGGAGTGAAAAGTGTTTTCTTTTGTACATATATATATATTTTTTATTTTCATGTATGTATGTAATGCTTGAAGCATATGGCCACCTAGATGCTAGCTGCTGTGTTATAGACATAGCAGTGCTGTCAGAGCAATTAGGCACAGCTAGAATTCAGTCTGTTTCTTTGTAACAGTTTCATATTACTGAAGAGACGAAGTACATGGTTTTCAGCTTTTACAGCCACTCAATCAATTTTGGTTATTAATACTCAACTGAGTTCTTTCTCTTTAAACTCCAAGTCTCTGTTGGTGATCCTTGTTCTCTTTAAAATACTTCCCTATATTACCTCTTTACCTAAAGCTGAAGGGGAGATGGGGAAATACCCAGATCTCCTTGGATTAGTCCCTTGCTAAGGAAGACCTTAGCCCTTCCAACCTGGCCTCCATTGCCCTACCCTAACCTGCCATTAAGCCGTGGCATTCTCCAAAGCCGCTGACCTCAATCTGCCTGTGAGCCACAATGAGCTCTGGAGAGCTCGCTCCCCCTCGGGCACCAGCCTGCCCAGAGCTGCCCACAGACCTGGGCACACACACACACATCCCAAATGATGCCAACCTGCTGGCACTGCGCCTTGCAATCCGCACCGCCAGGGCGGCAAGTACAGAAAGCACCCACGGTAATTCAACCTTTGAGATGGGAGCTCAGGGCAGAGCTCCTTGGAAGAGAGAAGGCAAAGCACTTGCACTCTTGCTATGAATTCACAGCTGGCTCTCTCAAGGGGAGAGGCTAGGACACAAACCACAGAATTGCAAACATAAATATTTATTCTTGCATCTAAAGTGCTCCAGCCAAACTGGGCACACCCCTGAGATTTTGCTTTAGGAGTTTTACACAATGGTATGATATGAATCACCTAATTACCCACTGGTGCTTATTTCTAATTACCCAATCATAAATGTGGCATGGTACTCTATTTTTGTACATCTCGCAGCAGCATCCATTAGCATCCTTGTGATTTATGCTAATCCAGATGTTCCTGCATTCAACTTCTGCAAAGTTACCGACCATCAGTAACTTGAGTTTCTCCTAGATACGGATCCCTTGGTGAATTTTGGCAAAAACTTTCCTTATCTTAGCCGACTGTGTGTTCTTAGTAGGGGCAGATGACGCCTCTTGGGTCTTGAGGTAACACTGCGATACGGCCCGTATATAACTAGCACACATACATAACCATCCACAATACACCACTAATGCTCCTGCCCCGGATGGCTGCATGGTCTCAGCACTTTATGGCACGCCGCCCGGCCCCGCGGCAGCCCAGCAGCGCCCAGCCGGCCGGCCGGGGCTGCGGGAGCACTCGAGGACCGGGAGCAGTGGAGGAAGCGGGAGCACAGGAGAACCCGGGAGCACACCCGGCCGCGCTCCCGCCCGAGCCGCCCGCACCTGCCGCCGTCCCGCCATGCACCGCGCCGCCGCCGCCACCGCCCCTCCCCGCCGGCCCCGCCCCGCGCCGCTCGCCCCGCCCCGGCCCCGCGCGGCCCCGCCTCCTTCCGCCTCGGCTCCCCGCCGGGTCACGCCCCCCGTGCCCGTCCGCGCGCCGCGATTGGCGGCGCCGCCGGCCTTCCCGGGCCGCCCCGCTCCAATCGGCGGCCGCCGCGGCCCGTCAGTCAGCGGCGGGGCGCCGCGGCGGTTGGCGGCGGCGGCGGCGCGGGCGGGCCGCGCTGTCAGTCAGGGAGCGGAGTCCGAAGTGGGGAGCGGGGAGGGAGGGGGCGAACATCTGTCTGCCGCAGCCGGGCCCGGCTGTGCCGCCGCCGCCGCCGCCGCCGCGCGAGAGCCCCGCGCCCCCGCCCGCCCCCGGCCCCCGCCCGCCCCCGCGCCCCGCCGGTGCCATGGGGAGCCGCTGAGCGCGGGGCCCGCTTCGCTCCGCCGGCTGCCCCGCTCGCTCCTCAGCCGCCGGCAGGGGGGAGCCCGGGGGGGGCGGCGGCCAGCGGGCGCGGGGGGCGGGCGGGGGGCGAGGCGCGATCCCGGAGCGGCAAGTGAGCGAAGAGGAGCCGGCGGGCGGCGGCGGGAGCGCGGGGACTTCGGGCCGCCGCGCAGTGTGAGTCCCGCTGCCCCCATCCCCACACACCCGCCGCGCCGGGGCCGGGGCCGCTGCGGCCCCGCGGGGCGGGCGGAGTTGGCGGCGGGTCCGGCCGGGGGTGGGCGGAGGGGCGGGGGCAGCGCTCCCCGGGCGGTGGGACCGGCCGCCCCGGCGACGCTCCCGGTTACTTTTCTTTTGTTGCCGCCGTGACCCGGGGGCGGCTTTTCCTGCGCGCCGGGCAGCTGCTTCCTTCCCCGCGGGGCGGCTGCCGGCGCGCCCGGCCACGGCCCGGCCGCGGGCGGGGGCGGCGCTGCCCGCGGGACCGGGGCCCCGGACGGGAGTGTCGGGCCGGGGGGGACACACACGGCCCCGGCCAAAAGTTGCCGCCGCCCGGCGGGGCTGGCGGGGCCGGGCCCGCCGGGAACTTGCTGCGCGCCGCCGCCGCCTCCCCGCCCGTCCCGTCCCGTCCCGGGGGGCGGCGGGCTGTCCCCGCCCGGCGGCGGGCAGGTGACCCGCCCCGCTGGGTACACGCGTGAGTGTCACCGGGGGGGCCGGCGCGGCTCGGGGCTCCCGCTCGGGCGGGGGGGCCGCTCGGAGCCCGCGGGGCCGGGGACCCGCGTCCTGGCGCTGCCGCGGTCAAATAGCCGGGCAGCACCGGCCCCCGCGGGGGAAGCGCGGTGCAGGAGCCGAGCCGAGCGCTCGCAGCAGTGCCCCGGCCAGGGGAGCTGCTCGGCGGCTCGAAAGGAGCCGGAGTTAGTGCTCGGTGTCACTTGCGCTGCCTTAAACGCTGGAACTGAAAGGACCGGCGGCGGAGCGGGGAGCAGTGAGGTGGTAATTAGGTCCGGTTAATTTCTGCTTTTAAATGAACCCCTGGGCTCAGTAAAACCTCGAGCCGGTGTGGCTTTCTGGAGTAACCCCGTGGCTGGGGTACTCTGTCAGCACGTAAAGCGGACCTCCAAGTTAAGGCAGAAGTGTTGCTATGCTGCACATACAGTAAAGCCCCATATGTTTAGGATTTTCTTTTTTTTTTTCCTCCCTGTTAGAAAGTTTGAAAAAAAGAGACTTTGAAGTATTTTGTTTATACTAACAGAAGAGAAAAGTTCTCCTAAGAAAAAGCTGGTGGCAGGAGTGTAGAGGAGTAGCATATGGCATTAAAAGGAGCACAGCTGGAGGTAGCATTTCCATCTGAACATGATGTCAGAGCAGCTGACAGCCTGCCATCCCTCAGCCTTTTATTCTAACACACAGACAGGGAGTTAGTGTGTGCAGATCTGTGTGTGGAGAAGGTATCTCATTCCTCTCTAACATCATCTCCACTTTGCATCTGTCTCTCCTAGTCTGCTTTTTTTCCACCGATCTAACAGACCTGGAGCCAGCAAGACTCAGAGGAAAGGACTTAATCAGGTTTATGTGTACTAAAGGTAGGAGTAGCAATAGATTAGATACAGCATATTTCTGTTTTGGTGTGTTGTTTATTGAATTTTAGAAAAAAAATCACATTACTTTTCTAACCAAGTTTAGAGGTAATATATGAAATTGAGTATTAAATAGATAAGTGGACTTAGTCAAAAGGCTTGGACTACAGTTGGAGAGTATCAGTTCTTGGGCACATTGTTAGCATTAACTTTAATGCATATTGTGGGAATGTCTTGGTTTGGAAGAAGGAGTGAGCAAGTTCGTCCTGAATTTCTGAGACCAAAACTGCAATGGATTTAGTGGCAAGCCTAAAGAGAGTTTTGCTTTATGTTCTTGTCTTGCATCTTTTAAATTACTTTACAGGGGGTTTAATGAAATATACAAGAGTGTGTGTTTTTACAAAAGGACCTTCCTGGCTAAAACGTGTTTGTAGGGAAGTCTTTCGTTACATGGTTAAATATCCAGTAGCTCAGAAATGTAGTAGCATACAGCTGTAGTGCTTCTGAAAGATAGAAATCAGTTATGTGTTTAAAAACTTTTGTACCCGGGAGAATGGCTTGACTGGTTTCCTCTTTTCTTCCTTGCATGTAGCATTTGAAATCTTTTATTTAGTGTAACAATAATTATTTGAAGGAGTTTTTGTATTTGCGACTAATTTAGAACTTGTAGATTTGAGCTGCCTGAATTGGCCAGACAGCTGTAATCGCACTCCTCTATTCTTAATCTCTTTATCTGGGCAGCAGCTGCCATATGGCCACAGTCAGCTGGATCAGATGTTTATAAGCTTCCTTCTTCGTCCCTCTCTGTCCTTTCAGCCTCCTAATTTGATCACAGCTACCTTGTGAGCTGCCCTCCAATCTTTATTTTTAGCCCTCTTAAGGATTAGGATTGATGTTGGCTGTGGGGCACTTAAAGTGATTGTATTGTAAATCTTCATGCTTTACTCTAGCAATGGTATTTTACAGAATATAGTAGGGGTTGTGTTGTAAGTTTTAGTACATCTTGCTTTGCAAGGGATGAGGGTTTTTCACTAATATCTGCCAGCCTGGAGAGTCACGATCTGCTCAGATGGTTTGGGAGACCATTGCTATCAATCACAGAAGAATAGATTAACATAGGTTTTTAAAAGATTTTACTTTCAATTTGATTTTGGCTTCTTTGCTTCTTTTTTAAGTTTATTTTGTCTTTATCATCAAGGAAGGCAAATAAAAATCACTTGGGTAAGAACAGTACTTGGGATACTCTTTCTAAACGTGGACACATGCTCACGTTGAATGGTTGAATGACTTTTTTTTTTTTTTTTTAAGCTTAGTACTGCAAACTCTGCCTGGTGTGGGAGGGGAGGGAAATTTCTGTCCTTCTGCACTGGGGAAGTGGTGCTCGTTGGCGTTTTGGTTGTTAGCTTTCTTTTGTATATTCTGCATGTTGGCAAAAAATGTTCATGTTCTATTGTACAGTGTGGAAAAGGTTTAAAACCTTAAAAAAACCTGTACTTACTACAAGAAGAAAGCCACACGAACTAAATTTGTAAAAATGTCCATTTTTGCTGTTGATATAAATTGATACACATAAATATTTTTTGTCTTTTATGAATGTTAGACTTGGGTATACAGATTAGGGTATTTAATATTTCTTCATGTGAGAACCTCTCCTCTTACTACAATTTGACTTTAAAAAGAAGATAGATGATCTGGTACGTTTTTTCTGCTGCTTCCGTGATCTCTCAAACTTAGTGTTTAAAAAAATTTTTTTTTTTTTTTCTTTGGAGGGAAGGGGGTTTGCCCTCCTAGGGACTCAATCTGGAGGAAGTTCTCTAAAAAAAAAAAAAAAACCAAACTGTTGAACAGATTTTATGAACAGCAGTGGTACTTCAAAAAAAAAATTGCAGATGTACCTATGCGCTCACTAGACCGGCTTATTTATCACAGAAAGGAAATCATAACTGTAGTGGTCAGTCGGGGACGGAGTTGCCATCGTACATTTGTGTTAAATAATCTTTGCGTGGTGTCAGTACCAGAATTTCGGCAATACAAATACCGGGTTTTTGGCGTGGAATTACTTGGATTTATAAGTTCTGTGATTCTGACCTACATTTAATTTTTTAAAATTTTGTTGTTTATAGGTTATGAAGACAGTATGGAGTTTCCTGACCACAGTAGACATTTGCTACAGTGTCTGAGTGAGCAGAGACATCAGGGTTTTCTTTGTGATTGCACTGTTCTGGTAGGAGATGCCCAGTTCCGAGCGCACAGGGCTGTACTGGCTTCATGCAGCATGTATTTCCACCTCTTTTACAAGGACCAGCTGGACAAAAGGGACATTGTTCATCTGAACAGCGACATTGTTACAGCCCCAGCTTTCGCTCTCCTGCTTGAATTCATGTACGAAGGAAAGCTCCAGTTCAAAGACTTGCCCATTGAAGACGTGCTAGCAGCTGCCAGTTATCTCCACATGTATGACATTGTCAAAGTCTGCAAAAAGAAGCTGAAAGAGAAAGCAACCACGGAGGCAGACAGTACAAAAAAGGAGGAAGACGCCTCAAGTTGTTCAGACAAAGTGGAGAGCCTCTCCGACGGCAGCAGCCACATGCCAGGAGACTTGCCCAGCGATGAAGATGACGGAGAAGATGAAAAATTGAACATCCTGCCTAGCAAAAGGGACTTGGCGGCTGAGCCTGGGAACATGTGGATGAGATTGCCCTCAGACTCAGCAGGCATTCCCCAGACTGGCGGAGAGGCAGAGACGCACACAGCAGCAGCTGGAAAAACAGTAGCCAGCCCCTGCAGCTCAACAGAGTCTTTGTCCCAGAGGTCTGTCACCTCCGTGAGGGATTCAGCAGATGTTGACTGCGTGCTGGACCTGTCTGTCAAGTCCAGCCTTTCAGGAGTTGAAAATTTGAACAGTTCTTATTTCTCTTCGCAGGACATGCTTAGAAACAGCCTTGTTCAGGTGAAGGTGGAAAAAGAGGCTTCCTGTGATGAGAGTGATGTTGGCACTAATGACTATGATATGGAACATAGCACTGTGAAAGAAAGTGTGAGCACTAATAACAGGGTACAGTACGAGCCGGCCCACCTGGCTCCGATGAGGGAAGATTCGGTCTTGAGGGAGCTAGATAGAGAGGACAAGGCAAGCGATGACGAAATGATAACTCCAGAGAATGAGAGAGTCCAGGTGGAAGGAAACATGGACAGCAGCTTGCTCCCTTATGTGTCAAACATACTTAGCCCTGCTGGCCAAATTTTCATGTGTCCTCTCTGCAACAAGGTCTTTCCTAGCCCCCACATCCTGCAAATTCATTTAAGCACGCACTTTCGAGAGCAGGACGGGATCCGCAGCAAGCCTGCTACCGATGTCAATGTCCCGACCTGCTCGTTGTGTGGTAAGACTTTTTCTTGCATGTACACCTTGAAACGTCATGAGAGGACTCATTCAGGTGAAAAGCCCTACACTTGCACCCAGTGTGGGAAGAGCTTCCAGTACTCCCACAACCTGAGCCGCCACGCAGTGGTTCACACGCGGGAGAAGCCTCATGCTTGTAAGTGGTGTGAACGCAGGTTCACACAGTCCGGAGACCTTTACAGACACATTCGGAAGTTTCACTGTGAGTTGGTGAACTCATTGTCTGTCAAAAGCGAAGCACTGAGCTTACCTACTGTCAGAGACTGGACCTTAGAAGATAGCTCACAAGAACTTTGGAAATAAAATTTTTATATATATAAATAATATATATATAAATCTATATAGTTGTGGTACAGTCTAAAAGCAATCTTGTTTCCTTGAACTGAAAGTTTGGCTATTAGCTTGTTTTTGCACTTTAAGGCAGCATGAATATTTCACTAATTTAGCACTCCAGTAAAAATGAATTGTAGAGGTAATCCGACAAAGTAACCAATTGCGGAGCGTATTTTCCCCCCTTTTCGGAATAGAAGCCAGCGGATACTTTACTTCTAAGGAATCTCCAATTCAAAAAATTTGGACGTGGCTTTATTCTCCCCAAAACACTGCATTCTTTTAAACTCTTGATCTTTTTCCCCTCTTAAAATCTGAATGTAGAAATCCTCTCCCAATTTTGTCAGTTCCTTTACATTTCTATAATTGCATGAGTCCTTTCTAGCTGTTGGAAACCTGAATGCTTTTAGACCCAAATGGAAAATTTCTGAAATGCTGGATTATCTATTTTTAAACAAGCGGTTGACTTAAAACTTATTATGGCAACTTCTGGATTTCTGACAGTTCCCACTGGAAAAAAAAAACCACAAAAAAAACCAACACAAAAACATAAAACAAAAACCCTGAGAGTACACTGGGATCACTGGGACTCTGTCTTACGTGAAGGTTTGCTTGGGATGAAAAAGGATATTGCAGCTTCAGCAGTGATGAACTGTGTGTTTAAAAAATGTGAATTACTGTTATTGTATACTGTAATTGATTACATGGGCCGGGGGGAGGTATCAAAGAACTTGGCAGGTTGTGTTGATGCTCTTAGTTGAGTCTTGAAAAGTAAATATTAACGCTACAGAAATGCATGATTTTCAGTATATTTTTGTCTTTGTTTGCATTGTATAACTTTAACGAGTGAGTTGAAAATTATTTAATTTCCTTAGGAAAAAAACCTGACACCGTTGAAAATGCCAGTGTTATAAAGATGAGAAATGCACTGTTTTTATTTTATCTAATTTAAATTTACTTTCCCACTGTCTTTAAGTTGAGAAGAACTTAAGCTACGAGTTGCCGATTTAGCTACGTTAACAAGGAGAAAAAAAATTGAATGTTTACAACCAGGCTTCGAGATTTGCATGTGCGGTGTGCATTTACTAACCCCAGACCCCTTCTAATTGCACAGACCCCACGCCAGCTCCAACTGAGGTGCGTCCATTTCCCCAGATGAGCATTTGTAGGATTCCTGCTGCACCACTCCACCACAATAGGTCGTTCTTTTTTTTTTCCCCCCCGTTGAAAAGAGGCTGTGGACTGAAAAAAAAAAGCAAAAAAAGCCCCGGGCTGAAAGGCCTGGGCAGGCCTGAGTGACAGGGGGGGCCGGGGGGGCCGGGGAAGGACTATGCGTATCCAAGCAGCAGAGACTGCAGCCTGACGTGTGGTTTTAATGACCAACACGCAGGTCAAAAGCATTTTGCACAGTGTTTGTTTTCCTGTCTTGCACTTACAAATAAGGTCTATGGGAGTAGCATGGAAAACGTTTGCTGTTTTTTCCTTTTTTTTTTCCTTTTTTTTTTTCTCTGCTTTTGTTTAAAATTTGATCGCCTTAACTACTGTAAACATAGCCTATTTTTGTGCTTAAGATACTGAATGGAAAACTCCATTGTGTATTGCTGGACTGTTTTGGAAATATTTGGTCAAATGTGTGTTAATTTGGCTGTAATGGCATTTAAAACAAAAAAAAAGCTGTGAAAATGGCCTTGGAGCGTTATCTTTAGTTACTTGAATAGTTTCTAGGTTTAAAACTACATTCTTTTCTTAAGTTAGAAAAGACAATCAGTGTCTGAGGAAAATGGACTTTCTCTTGGATTTTTTTGTGGTCCTCGTGAGTGATTGCTTTTTTCCTTTCCTTAGTTTCACATTCTTCTTTTGTTCTAAAACTTAGACTGACATCTAGCTTTGACAATCATAGTATGTTTTATTTTCCTGAGGAGGGAATAACTTATAATGCTGTTTAGTTTTGTACTATTGGTGTGTTGGTGAATTTTTAAACTGTGTGCTAACTGCAATAAATTATATGAACTGAGAAATCAATTCCCTTGTCTTTTTTCCCTCTTTTAAATTATAGTTATGGAGTATTTTTTATATTGTGTAACTTTATTACTTTTGTACAGACTTCTATTGCTAACTGTGTATGGAATATGTTTTCAGTATGCTTTTGGGCACTTTGTTGCTACCATGCATATTTACATCTCACTTAACATTTAAAAAAATTAAATGCTTGTGTTTTGAAAGCATTTCTCTGTGTGCAGCTCTTGATCATTCTGTAAAGGTATTTTTTAATAATTATTATTTTTTACTTCCCCAAAGACTTTTGCAGAAGCAATCTATTGAATTCCAGAAATTTTGCTGCCATGCAAATATCTGTGCAGGCACACAATTCCCTTTGTAGGCTTAATTTCACTCCAAGGAGCTCTCTTGGGCTCACTCTCTTGATATATCAGTCTCTATGAGAACAGTAGAGCAGAAGGCAACAACTTAATCTGAAGCATTGGCCGGGTGCTGACTGGCTGTCAGTGTTACAGTAGGCAGTCAAAATGTCCAAACAACTGGTAAAGCATCAAAGCTGTGTGGACTACAGAGGAAAATTGAAATAATCCTAAATCTTTCGGGTATTTCTCTTACAGACTAAATGTTTCTCTAAAAATAAAAAAGTATAAGCTTAGCTAAACCTTTCAAAAAGACCTGGTTTAGATGCTTCTTGCAGGATATACCCAGAATTCTTGTTTTAAGCTGCTCTATCCTAGGAACGAGACCAGCGCTGTGGAGCCCAATGGGAATACAAAAGTGGAGCTAAATTAGAAGGCTGGAACAGAGACAGCAGGGCCAATTTGATGGGGGAAAAATACCTTAATTTAAACATTTCATTACACTTCTCATCTGCCTAGGTCAAGTTGTGCAGTGACCAAGTGAATCTCGGTGCCTAAGCCATTCTGCTTATCTTCCTACATCAGTGGTAATTTGCATGTAGCCAAAATGATCTTTTTCACTGTTTTATTCTTTATAACAATTTTCAATCACTCTTTGCTGTGTTTGCGGTGTGGGTTTTTTGTGTTATTAAGAAATATTTTGAAAATATTTTCTTCTGTCAATTAGCTCATAGCAGCATCTCTGTTTTCTAGCAGCAGACCTTTTCTGTAGGCTTTCAGAAGGTAGAATAGTATGTGTAGTTAATATGGGTTTAAGTATCGTCAAGACTGAAAGACTGCTAATATTGCAGTGCTGAAATCTGTGCAGCTGATGAGCTTTGGCTGTGGCTCCAGGCAGATTCACCATTTGTTCTCCAACGTTAAGATTTTCAAGGATTATAGACTCCCAAATAAAACTAGACTTCGAAGGAGTCTTTCTTCAGAAGGGAATGGAAAACATAACTTAGCTGTTAGTGACAAAATAATTTAAAATATTCTTTATACTTTGGTTTATCTAGAGATGGTTTGTACGTGTGTAGCACACACTTGTGGCCGTCCAAGTGTTTCTTCAATGAAAAGATGAAACGTACTCCCGTGTGTTGCTTCTCACCACAGCGTTTAATGTACTGACTTACCTAAATAGCTGTAGCATTTTTCTTCTTTCCTCTTCTTTTTTTTTAATACAGTCCCTAGATCATGAAGCATGAACAAGTATTTTATTTGGCTTGAGGATATTGTGGTAACAAAATCCTCACCGTTCGTGTTGCCATGATGGTTGAAGGCAAGGCGCGGGAATAGGAGCTACGCTCTAAACTTCACGGGTTCAGACAACTTTCTCTGACCAGTGATAGTCATCACTTTTTAACTGTGAGTAGTTCTAGACTGACTCACAGGGAAAATGCTAAATATATAATTTGGCTATTTTTTAAAAATCACTGCCAATAACAGCTTAATATTCTCTTAGTTATGAGTGTTTGCTCTAAACTGAAGCTTAGGGATTTGGTGGGACAGAGACTTTTGAACCAGGCACAGCAGAGCAGACCATCTACTTACTGAGATCTGTGTGTATTAGGTACAATTTGAAAAACTTGGTAGGAGTTTAGAACAACTTTCTGGCCAAGGAAGGGAAGGGCTCCTCATTGTTTTTCCTGCTCTCCTGCCTTAGGGTAAAAACGAGCGCCAAACAATTGCATGTACTTCTGTTGACCCTAAATGAAGCCAGTATACTCCCTCAAAACTTGCATTGCCTTGTTGGAAGCCTCAGTAAAATTTTAAAATTAATTTGCATAGCTACAGATTCCCTTTTGCCCCGTGCTGGCTCACCTGCTCGGGCAGGGCACTGCTGTTCTCTCTCCCTGCGACAGCGTAACTCTGCTTTCCTTCTACAGATAATAGAGCGAGTGATTTGGCAGTGGACTGAATGCCTCCCGCCTCCCCCAGCTGAATCCGCAATAATCAATTGTTCTAACTTTTTTATTGATTCCTAATAAACATAAAAAACTTCAAAAATACATTTTTCTAGCCTACTCAAAAATGAAACTCAGAGCCCACTGTTTTATGATCAGCGAAGCTGCAGCAATTTGTAGCTGAGGCAAACTTGGAAGGGGAGAAAATTTCTACCTGCTCCCTCCTCCCCTCACTTTGAAGCAATCCAAATTCCTTCAGAATGAAGGTAAAATACATTTAAATCCGGCAAAAAGTACCCTAAATTTTGAAAACTGGTGATAAAATATTGTCATATAATTCTCTGTGGCCAGATTCTTAGATTTATACATTAACACTCTTTGTCCATGTGATTTCCAAACTGAAATATATCCAGAGTAGGGGCTTTTATTGAAGAAATCTAACGAAAGCATTAACGTTTTCTTACTGGCACAGTAAATGTGAATTTTAACAGAATTGTCTTATATTTTTAAAGGGAGGAAAAAACAACGCATAAATCTTTTGGGCTCTTCAAAAATATTCTACTTCAGGAGTCCTGTGAAAATTTTGTAACTCTTTGTTCAGATTTTAATTGTGTCATTAAATGTAGTGATTTTGGTAGTAAAAAATATTTTCTAGATGGTAAGAGAGGAGCCAATCCTTTATTTGTATGAATGTTTTTGAACTGAAGATAGAAAGGTCCCCTTTTGCTGGCAAATGTGGACAAACAGAAGAGTCCTGCTTCTTGAAATCTACAGTCAGCAGCTCCTGCTAGCATGATAAAATCCAGCTAAACCTGTGAATGGGTCTTACCAAAGAGAAATGGTCCTTTTTGGAAAGGTTATCCATTTTGTTCTCATAGGCTAAAAAGGAAGAATCACTTTCAATCAATTGTCAAAGTGAAATGATCTTGGTGCAAATAATCGGCAGCTTACGCGGCGCTGCCGGAGCAGGAGAGGGGTGAGCCTTCTGCACAGCCAGGCAGCAGGAAAGCCAAAGGTGCTACAGGCTGAACTCTGGCAGGGATGGCAAATGCTGCAGAAGTTTCCAGTAACAGAGATGTTTGGGAAAAAAAAAAAAAAAACAAAAACAAATATATTTCTTGTTTTCAAAAATAATCAATGTTTGAGCTGGAATATTTCTCTTTCATTGACCTTCTTGGGTTAGTCAATTTTTCTCGCCAACTGAACTCGTTTAAGTTGTCTGCTTATTATCCTCAGGTTCATTTTGCTTTAATTCAGTTTCTTGCTTTCAGGCTTGTTTTCCTTAGAAGACAGTTGTTCGACTAATACACCGTCCTCTTCATGCAGAATGGACACAGTTTTCATTCTTGATAACTCCTTAACATCAACCAATTGTGGCAGGGGGACACAAGTCCTCAATCCCGTGTAAAACTGTCCCTCACTGGGACAGACTTCATGCCTCTCCTGTACCGCAGCTGTTAGCGGAGGGCCAAATTTTACTTTCTTTTTGAGACATTACAGCCTGGCTTTAGCAAGGTTTTGCTTGGGGCTGCAAAGGAGAAGGAAGGTATGCAGTCTAGCCTGGGAACTGAAAGTAATGTGTGATTGGGTACTTTAGGGATTGCAGGAAACAAGTAAATGTTTGAATGCAAAATACAGCTGGTGAATATTTTTTAGGACATTTTAATGTGCACTGTTCTTAAACTCCCTGTTGTGCTTTAAAATGCATACTGGATATGAACATATGTGTGTGCATGTGAGGAAGTAGTTAAAAATATCTTGCTAATTTTTATCTAGGTGTGCATCAAAATCATAGCCTGAGTAATTCCTTTAAGATCTTTAGAAGACGTGTTTAGTGTTCATACGTAGCAGCCAACACAACGGGGTCTTGTGCAACCTTGCTTGTGATTCCTGCAGTTATCAGTGCTAATCTGAGCACCAAGAAGGATTTTTTTATGCCACGTCCAGAACATGCCAGATAGGGGTTTACACAGCACATCCCCAGCCATAACAACCCAGTGTATGAAACCCAGCTTTAAATTAGTAAAATATTTAAAGAGCAAGTTACATGTACATCATGACTTCCGAAAGGATTTAACTGGTAAAGCAATATGTTACTGCCTCAGTACTACAGGAGGTATATTAAAAGGCTTAACTGTCTCAAAACAGCTCCACGGCATGGTATACACTGTATCTGGATGTAAATCTAGATAGGGATTTAAATATTTCTTTCACAACCTTCCCAAAATACAGTTTTGTTAAGTCTTATTTATATCTATTAAGGAAATAAAAGCTAGTCTCGATGCTTTTATGTGCTTTTGTCAAATAGTCTTCAATTTTAGCATTAAAGCTACTTTTTTTAAACTTTTGGATGTGTTCCCAATATACATTTTACAATTTTTTTTTGCCATTTTAAAAATGTACTTTATCTATAAATAAAACTCCTTGAAACTGATAGAGGTTTATCATACAAGATATAATTTATTTTCAACTACATTTGCCATGTATTCACACTTAGTGAGGATTCATGTTGAGATAATTTTGGAAATTCATACCAAGATAAAAAATATAGTTAAAGTCTTAATGAAACATATTCTGTCTTCATAGGCTATAGCTACCAGGTCTTAATTTTCTGTAGCTTATTCTCTCTTTTTTAAAGTAGCTTGACTGGCACCATATATCCAAAATATGATTTCTGTTCATAGATGATTTTCAGGATTAAATACATGACAGCTTGAAAACACTATAAATACCAGTATTTCGTTATTTTCAAATGATTGAGTGACTTTTAAGAAAAATCTGTGGTTTAACAAGCTGAGACTAACTAGACAATTCTTAATTTTTGGAGAAATGAAGAGTTGTTCATCTCTGTATTAATTATGAGGATATAATTTAATGAACACAGGAACACTGGGCTCCCTGTTGACAGATAGACCAACATATCTCTCTAAGTGTTGGATAACTCATTGCAACATACTTCCAAGGTTTTCTCAAGACTGCTACTAAATACTTAAAAGGAAAGGTTCCTGAAGCACAAGATGAACCCGAAGTTGTGTTTTGCCCAATTTATTGTGATAAACATAAATTATTTTACTTTTTGTTAATGATTGGAAAAGTCTTGCAAAAACAAAACTTTAAAAAAAAAGTGAGGAAACAAATGGTATATAGCAGTATTTCACTCAGGAAATTTGTTATTCTTAGGCTAAATTTGGATCAAGAAACCCATGCATTTTAAAATCTCTGTGAAGAAACCTTTTATGCCCGTAGCCAGTAGTTAAAAATGAGACTAGATCAAGCTTTTTTCTTTTTCTTTTTTTTCCTTAAGACTGCTAATTTTAATGTGCTCCATTATTCCCTCTAATCTGTAACATGAAGTTTGCAGTGTGAAAGCAAAGGTGGGATTCCTGCTGAGCAGAGACAGTACAGCAGAGCCGTGTTCACCTTGCAGCCTCAGGCTGTTGTGCTGGGGTGAAGGCACGAGGCAGACACTGGGGTCGTTCGTGGGGCCGAGCCAGACGGTTCCCGGCTCCCACCAGCAAGATGGCCAGGGGTCAGCAGCTTGTGGCAAACGGCACCTTCATCCCCCAACACCAGCAGGTTTGTGGGCACGCTTCTGCCAGAGGGATTGAAAATGCCTGAAGCGTTGCTTCTGGGAAGACGCTGGATAATGTGGATTCAAACAAGGCATTAAAGCAACTGTGCTCATGCTTTCTCAGCAGAGAATGGAGATGGGAGCGCTCCCTGCCTGCCCTGGGCCTGTGGATGTGCAATTCTCAGAAGTACTTGATGATATAATCTGATTTTAAAGGATTGTACTCTGATCTAGGAATGCTGCTGGATGGTCTGGAGCTGGATACCTGGGTGCAGTACTGCAATGCTATTTAAAGAGAAGTGTGACAAATGTGAGGGTCTGGTCTCCCAACCCTTCTTCATGGAATGTGAGCCTGAGGGCGAGTGGAGGTGTTAAGATTTGGGACCTACCTGACTGTGAGCTACATATGAGTCACTTTCAAGACAGTGAGTAGATGACTAGCACTCGTCCTAATGTTAGCCTTCTATTTTAGGTTGATGCTCTTCAGATTCAGGGCTCCCCCACATGAAAGCACGACCATTTAGTGTTTTAGGATTTTTTTTATCAAGAGCCTTTGATAGGTCCTACAGTTGTTCATAGCTGAGCCAGATCCTTTCAGCCCCAAACTGCCTGCATTAATGGCAGGCAAAATTTTACTTTTGCAAATACCCAGCTACTTTGAGTAGCTATTGTTACTTCCAGAACAGGGTAGGAATATGTCTGGGGCAGGAAAAAATTATTTACAAAAACATCCATTTACCATATATTGCTAAAATTTAATCTTGATGCTCACCTTTTGAAACAACGTCATCTCCTTATATTTAGAAGGAGGATGAGCCTGTGCTTTGGACTATGGTGAGAAGAGAGGCAACATCTGTAAAGAATGGCTTTTTTTTATTTTTTTTAGAAGAGGGATAAGCACATTGTTAAAAGAATGAAGGAAATTACAGAAAAATGAGGTTTAAGGGAAAGCACATGTTGAAAGACAGAGCACATTAATCAGGCTATGGGAATGGGAGGTATAAAGACTGTTTTCTACACCACTTTGATTCTTATTAAGGACAAAGGCATTATGAGTTTTTTTTCCTTTTTTTTTTTATTCTGGCTCTTAGGAAGGAAGCAATATACCACGGCAAGGTTGGGAGCCTCACTCCTGATGCAGTCCTGGAGGATGAAACATTTTTAATTCATCTCAAAGGCTTCTTCCTATTTTTTTTTAACTTTGAACAAAGAAAGGCAAATCTCCTCCTCATAACTGTACAGATGTCAGAATCATGGTTTTGAAGCCCACACTTGAAGTCTCATTGTTGGGGCAGTGCAAGACCCCATCCCTGGAGCAGAGATCCCTGGCTTTCTCCTGCTCTCCTACTGAATGAGGCATTGGGAGTGGTAAGTCTGTGGCCAGTGTTGCTTGGTAAAATTATGTGGCTAATTCAAAGCCATAGAACATATTGAAGAAGGATTAAAAAGAAAAAAAAAGAGAATGAAAGTCATCAGTGAAACTCATGTTTTTCCTGAGGCTGGATGCAAGGTTTGATATTTCAGAGTGTTTTCATCACATCTTCTGTGCTACCTCTCCAGCCCCTTTGTGCACCATGTTTGATGCCTGATGTTAGGCTTGGCTCGGCGCCTTTCTGCTGTCGGCGGATCCGATTTGAACGCGTTCTCCCAGAGTTATTTGTTGCTAAGAGAAAATAATTTTCAAGTCCTCTGGAGAACATCGGAGGAGTATGGTTAAATAGAAGTTCATCCCTGGGTTCTGGGCAGAAATTAAGCTAATTATGGAAGTGTTTGTTCCATCACAGATCCTTCTGAGGTACTTGCTGGTCTTCAGTGGTCACTTGCTGCAACCCCTGGTTTCTGTCTACGCTATTTATTTAGAAAAATAAGGAAGGTATAATGACTTCAGCTGTAGCATTTTTCCAGGTTATGTGCAATACTCCTGTGACTGCCCCATTTCCTTTCCACCTCCCCAGCCTCATTTTCCCCAGGAGACCGTTTTGCCATCCCGGGCACATGCCGCGAAGGAGGCTTTCTCCCGTTGTGCCGTGTGGAAGCGGGCTGTGAATTTCGGCAGTCGGCAGCGTGGCTGTGAGCGCGCAGCCTGGTGCCTGTCAAGCATCTTGTTAGCACAGCATCCACAAGAAAACTACTCTGAGAAATACAGCTGGGGGGTTGGAAATCACTGCAAAATGCCCCCCCATTTTTAACCACAGCTCTTGTGCATGACTGGTGGGGGGTGGTGAGGAGAAGGAGGGAACAGGGAGGGGAGTTTGCTCCTAAAATTGGGGTTTACTTTCCATCGCAGTCCCTTGGAAAGTGCTGCTACCTGAGCTTGCAGCAGCCACACAGGGCAGCGAGGTCAGCAATGACAGGCAGCGGGCAGGTTCATGGCTCTGTTGCTCTCCTCATGGGGAAGGAGAGGGAAGCACTCCTGGCCCCATGGGGTGGCAGCAACGCAGGGAGGTCCCTTCATCACCCCCCTCCCCAGCCTTTTGGTGAAGGGTGGCCTGACCCTCAGTGCAGCTGGGCTTTGCCATATCACAGCCGCACAGTGCATTTCTCCAGGCCGTGTGCTGCTCCCGGATGAAGGCTCCCCGTCCATAGGCAGCTCCAAATGACGTGTCCTACCCTACACTTTGGTCAGAGTAAGGGACACAGCAGCCTTCATCTTTTTGTTTACTTGGTTTTTGGGGCATACTCTAATATTTTGGAAACTCTTGCCTGACGATGGTCTCGGAGCAATTTCAGTCTCCAGCCGTCCATCCTCCTGGGGCTCGGCTTGGGCACATTTGCAAGCCAACCAATGCCACAAAAACATCCGAGTGAGATCTATTTTTTCCTTCTCCTTTGTTGCTTAATGGATGACTCAACTTTCTTTTGTGACTGGATAGCTTTAATTTATAGTTTTTAGGCGAGCGATCATTCCTCTCATTATTTTGGGTTAAATATTCTTATTTGTTGATTATTTAATAGTTTGTTTGGATAAAGATGGAAAAAAAAAAAAAGCAGCTTGGTGCCATAGACTGAGTCCAAAAGAAATTAACTGCTCTGCTGCACATATTGGAGCAGGGAGTTTGCGGAGAATGCAGCCCCGCTAATGGACTGGCAAACTGATAAAGGCTTTAAAGATTCCATATAACCCCACGCTGCCTCGTTTTATTAATTAACTCTCCTTGCTTTGTAGCGAGGTTGTCCTGGCTATGGAATAAATGAGTGAAAGGAATGGCCAGTATACATTAAACATCATTTTACGCTTAGCCTTGTGGAGAACTAGGGTTTGCGAGGGGTTTGGGGTGGGTTTTTTTGTTTTCCAAATATCCTTCTTCTGCTGAGGTTTTTCTCTGGGTTGTAGCGATTAATAAGGTGAGGGATTGCACCTGTGGCCTCCTGATGGCACCCCACAATGATGGCAAAGGTGTGGCCTGGGGGCACTGGGACATCCAAGCTCCCACGCCTAGGGGTCTGCACACAACCCACTGGCAGAGGGAACAGAGGGGCTGGGGTACCAGGGAGGTGACTGCAGTTGTTCTCCTAAGGGGAGGACAAGGAGCCACAAAAACCGAGGCGCCGCTCGCAGCAGCGGTGAGCGATTGCTCGCGAACGATGATTGACTTCTCAGCTCTGCGTCCTGGAGAACAGGCGCTGTTTTGATGGACTGCTTTATTTAATCACTGTTTATCTGCAGAACGGCTCCGCTAAGGCATTAAATATTTCCGTTAAACAAAGGTCATTGTGATTTTGTGATTTAAGTTTTTTAATGACTCACTAAATATTAAAGCTGGTTTTTCTTCTGCTGCGTTAATTTTCTAATATTCCCTTTGTGTGTTTTCTTTTACAGGACATTCAGATTATTGTAAAGCCTGTTAGCCAAAAAGGGGCAATAGATGAGACCAAAGTTATTTATTTATTTATTCATTTAAACCACTGTGATTCATGGGACAAAGTTCATTGATGCATCACATCATCCACTCTCTGTCTGGACCAACGCAGGGGTTTTTTGTGTGGTTTTTTTGTGGTGTGTTTTTTTTTTTTTTTCTAAAACATTACTTCTTGGCAAACTAGATATGCAAATGCCAGAATACACTAAAACCACATTTAATTGGACCCACTTGCCAACTTCTTGAACACAGCTTGGATTATTTCACTGGAGGCTGCTTCTGTTAAAAGATGGGGGGGGAGGAGGAAGTGGCATATTGACAGGGCTTCAGATAATTTTTTTTCCACTAGAAGTACAACGATGCCATCAGCCAAGTTTGGAAGTATTTTACTATGTTTAATAATTATTATTATTAAAGGATATTGTCAACATATGCATTTAAGTGGAATGTAATGGGAATACAATCATGTCACTGATTTAACTTTGGATTAATTTTCAACTTTTTTTTTTGAGGGGTAGCTGACTCCTGCAGTAACTGGAACCTGTGCGGCGCTGTGAAATGCTGGTTTAGAGAGAGGACGTGTATCCTTCTCCCTTGCTAAATGAGCTGATTAACAATATTCACTCCTTTAGGAGATCTGTGAAATTTTCATCTCTCACTAGCTACCAATTAAATATAAACCATCTAACAGGATTAAAATGACAAGGTTTACAGAGTTCCCTGCAATTTCAAATGTACGTATGGATGCATATGTTATACTTTGGTATTTCAAAGAGAAACAGAAACCTTAATAAATTCCTGCCCCAATAACACCGATTCTCTGAAAGCTGATTGGAGGGGGTTACCGTCTCTTTCCAGAGCCCCTTTTGTACGCTGAGGGACACTTGCAAATGTGGGTGAGTTGTGGGGCACCAGAGAGCCGATTTGCTGATGGTGGTGGCAGCTGGGAGCCTGGGTAAGGGCAGGCACAAACGCTACCGGGGGCTCGGTACAAACTTCGCCTATGCCGTGTATTGCCCCGCGGAGACGGGAGCAGCCCTGGGGTGCTGCGGGCACCCTGCTCGCCGCGATTTGATGGGTGCCCTTTCGGCCCCGGCAATAATTCCGCCTGATGCAGCCGGGCATGAAAGACGCTTTGTCTCCACCTTTATCCGTACAGGAAGAAAAGCCTCGGCGCAGGCAGGCTGCTGCCCTGCCTACCGCGGTGGCTGGGCAGGGATGCTGTCAGCCTCCCTTGCGCCGAACTCCTCACGGTGACGGCAAAGCTCCCCGTTTTTCCCAGCCCGTGACCCATCGCAGCGCCTGGCTGCCGGCGAGCAGGAGCCACGGCTGCTCCCCTCCGGCGGGGTGCCCTATCCCACCGGGATGGGACATGTGGCCAGGCCCTGGCACGGTACCAGGGGCTGAATGAGCAGGAGGAGTGGGAGTCGAAGCAAACAAACAAATATTTCTTGGTGTGTGCAAGTTGTTGGAGATGTTGGTTTTCAGTGTCAGCCTCAGCTTTTTCTGCAACCGCCTCCCAGTCGAGGGTTTTGCACTTCTTTTTATTCCCATTTGTGATTTGGGGCAGCAGATTGGATGTGACGGGGTGAGGTGAGGACAGGAGCAGAGCGGTCCTCGCAGCACAGCACAGGCAGCCGTCGGGGGGGACCCACACCTGCCCCCATCTCTGTTAGCAAGCACTACCTCTCCAAGCAAGGCTCACTCCTGAGGCTAAAACGTGGTTTTACTGTCTACGAGGGTTTGGGAAAAAAAAAAAAAATTAATCTCACATAATAGTGGCATTGCAATTAGGGAAGAGGCGTCACTTTAGATAATGAACATCTTTTTAAGGTACTTTATGCAATCTGAAAAATCATAGCTGGGCTGCTTGTTCTTTAATCTTGCCATCTACCCAAAGCAAATTTGCAAAAGAGGGGGTTTATTGTCATTAGAGGAATTCTTTCAGCTATCAGAGGAGAGAACAATTTCTTTGTCATTAGCAAAATCCCTGGCTTTCTTTCAGCACATAAACAGTTTACATGAGGCAGTTCTAAAATGTGCTTGTCTGTAAGCCTTCGCAGGAGCCTGAATTGTGAACATTTCGGCGTTTGGATGTAAAATCTGGGATCTCAATTTAGCCTTCTGTAAATGCAAGGATGAAGGGCAAAGCACAGATCTGGGCATGAATTTTTAAATTAAGGGTATTCAGTTTCACAGTTTTAGGATGGCACCTATATGCAGTCGACAACCAAGATGTCTGAGCAGCTCACAGTCTGGAGTTTATTCTTAAATAGTCTGTGAGGCCTGGATTGCCTATTGTCCCCCGTACATAAGGTTCGGAGATGCATTGGCCCAGGCTACGCCAGCAAAACTTCTCTGTGCAAACCTGGCAAGCCACAGCAGTAGGAAAGGTTTGAAATAGTTTGTGTCCCTTGCCACAGGTACCTCTGCTGACTGCAGCCTAATGGGGGCTGCATTTAGAGGGATATAACACTCCTGCCTTGGGTTAGATCATTACACCCCAGAAGCAGGGTGCTTTTTAAGGATGTCCGAGAAAAAGCCACTGCCTGCTGCAGTGGGCTGTAACTGTGTTTGGGGGGGTGGAACTGCGCTGGCGAGCCCTCGCTGGGGCACTCAGAGCCAAAGAGATCAAGTGATCATTCCAAGCCTTGTGGGAAGCCGGTGCCAGAGCAGAGATTGCAGCACAGTCCCTTGCGTTGCCTCTCGGTGTCCCAAGCACTGAACCGTCCTGTCTCTAGTCCTAGCTCTGTTTAAAAACAGTAAAGGGATGGTGCTGAACCAGAGCTTTGTGTTAGAGCTCAATGATCAGCCCCCCAGGAAAGAGATCAAAACCTTTCAATACCATACAAATCTGTTGTCTGAACATGAAGATGAACCTAAGCCAGTGACTGTGGCAAGCTGCCGCCAGTAAAAGTGAAAGCAACTTATTTCAGTTAATAGAGAATTCTTTTTTCTAAAAGAGCAACTATGTTTCTATGATGGGGCTGGAGAACTGCTGTGTGGGGAGGACTGAAATAATTGATATGAGTAGGATGCTGGGCCAAGGCAAGCAAATAAATCCACACATGTGCGAAATGTAAAAAGAGCCAGCAGGTAGAGGATATCAAGGATGGAATGATCCAAGGCACATTTTACATCAAAGCAGCATGGAAGTCAAGGTGGGTTGCACTGTAGAGTAGCTGGAAGACTAGCACATAGAAAACCTGCTAGGTTTGGAGAGTTTTGGTCATATGCAGATCTGAACACTGGGGTCACAGGGAAAAAACAGAGGGTGATGAATGTGCAGGGACCTCAGTGCAGAGAAGGAACAACCCCTCACAGTTGATGTTACAAGCAAAGGTAGTGAGATGTAACATTTTGCAATGAATTGCAGGATGAAAAAGATGGGAGTGGCCTGTGAGTCAGTGCCCTCTACAACTCCAACACCCTGAATGAGATGGGGAAACTCAGTATCATGAGCAAGAATGTGTCACTGAAATGCCTCTGTGGCCCCAGTACGATCAGTGTCTGACCATGGCACTGTGTTATGTGTGCACACAGGCAAAGCTACACTTAGAGCAGTTCAACTTGTTCACCTGTAAATCTGAAATGCGTCAGGTTCAGCAAGACCTGATTTTCAGCTGAGGATGTGACAGATGTGTTGTTTCTGGCCCAGATGTGCTGACCTGCAGGAAATCCTGAGCGGCCAGAGGTGCCCCAGCTGGGGCAGAGCCTGAGCCCACAGCAGGACCCAGGCCTCAGCTCTCCTCCCTGCAGGAACCTGTACTGCAGAATACACTGGCTCTGCAGCACCCATCGCTCTACAGTGCTGGTTGATGATTAAGTTGCTGTGACCAGCCAAGGAGAGGAGCCTGATGTGCTACCACAGTGTTAGAGATCACAGGAGGGTTGAGGAAGAGGCCTCTGGAATTCAGCTGGTCCAACCCCCTGCTCAAGCAGGGCTGCCCAGAGCAGTCTGTGCAGAACCAGATCCAGATGGCTTTTGAGTATGTCCAGTTGCAAGCACCAAGCCAGCCAGACGCCATTTTGAATGGCCAGTTTTCCAGAGAGCCGTGCTTGTGCCTGGGACCAGAAATGCCTTACCTGCAGCTACACTGGAGTTAGTGGACCCAGTACCAGCAGGGACACCACAGCTGCCTACCTCAGCATCTCCCACACCACCCAGCAAGGGGCTACCAAGAGCTCTTCTAGAACCACAAAGCAACTACTTTGCACTGCAGAACTGTGAGGTCTGTGAGGCTGAAGCATCTTTGGAAACATTTGAAGGCAAAGCAGCTCTTGGATATGAAGGTGGTATTTTGCAAGGGGCAGTGGCCAGTTTGCCTGCTTTTAAGCGAGCTGTGATCAAGGGAAATGGCAAGACATTTCCAAGCTGCAAACACATCAGTGTTTATCTTCCTTTTAAAGAACTGAACAAAGTTGCTGATTTTAATAAACTTGAGTTTGAATCAGATGAGAAAGCTCAAGGTTAAATCTTACTTGAAAGCAATCCTAGCAATCTCTGATTAAGAGGTGGTCAGATAAAATTTGATAAGTCAAAAGCTGATCCAGATTTTCTAAAATGCAGGCAGATTTCAAAGGCTGGGTCATTACAGAATGTGAGATTTCTGTGAATCAGCATGTTACATGGTCTGATGTATTGAGACTCAAACAAATGTTAGACATATGGAAAGACCTCTATATATAATGAGAGATGTAAAAAACAGAATGACTGTTTAATTTAGAAATAGGATAAGGAAGAGGGCACATTAGAGGTATATAAGATAGTGAATAGCACAGCAGAGATAAGCCAGTGCTTCTGTCCATTCTCTGTGAGACTGTAATTTCTACTTACTGACACATAAGCGTTAGAAAATTTTTACCAAGCACAGGTAATATACCACCGTGCCACAAGGTCCCTGTTCTTGGAAGAGCATATAAAGGTTACAGAATCTAGAAAAAATATGTATTTATATAGATAATAAGCTATAAATCATGCTTTAGTAAGCAAGCCAAGTAAAGCTTGGGAAAAAAATGTCCCCTGTGAGCCACATATTTCCCAAAAATGCCCCAAATGGAATTCTTGTACCTTGCTCTCAAGGACCTGTGGCTGTCAGCACAAGCAGCAGGTGAGACAGGTCATTGATCTGCCCTGTTATCTGAAAAATTACTACTTTTGTTTTTCAGTAGTAACTGCATCCCAGATGTCCTTCTGCACTTGGAAGGAGCCACTCTAAATGTGGCCCAAGAGAGCTGGATAAGTGAATCCCAGGCCTCAGCAAACACTAAGTAATCAGTGGCTGGAATAACCCTCCTGCCCTGGAGGTCGCATTTGGTGTGGCTTGAAAAGGGACTAGGGGCAGCCTGTGCCAAGTGTATGCTGGCACTCAGATCAGTGGCCACTTGACTGCGCTTCCCATGTCTGGTTTGGCTGGGGACCCATCTGACTGTGGCATGGTGGCACTGGCTGAGGGGCCGGGCAGGAGGGGTGCGGCTCACCCACAAGCTATGCATTTCTGCGGGGTTTGGTCAATGTTACAGTAATTCTTTGCATCCTTCACCAGGCTGGTAGGGAATAGCACTCTCACTCACAACCGAGAATGCAATCAGCCTCCTCCTTTCTGGATGGGAGCCGTGTTAGGAGCCAGGCTCGCTCCATGAGACTGCTTTTCTGGGAGAAAAAGCAATGTGGCAAGAAATGTACATGCCCAGACCAAATGGCAGCAAACTTATGGTAAAGCCCCTGCATATAATCTATATTCTAATTAATACTCTGCATCATCTAATCAACAGAAATCTTCTGGCACACACGGTCCAGTCTGCAAACTATTCAGCAGAGAGGTTTTTCTAGCCTCTCCATAGATCAAAGTAATTAAGCAAAGCTGCTGGAGGGGCTTCCCCCCGTAGCTTCTTGAACACTGGGAAGGGGGAATGGCACTGAAAAAACCCAGGCAACCTCTGGCAACCTCCCTCAGCCCTGGAAGGCTCTCTGGAACAGAAAGAGGAAAAAAATTGCCTTCCTTTGCTGCTGCTGTTGAGCTGGTCTCGCTCCCGTTGTTGTGGTGCCAGTGCCGAAAGCCCATCCTGCCTCCCTCGCACGGAGCGTACTGTCCGTCCTAGAGCAGATGCAAAGGCGGCACTGGGACCGCTCAACTTCAGAGCCTCTCCAGCAGCCTCCCAAGTAGAAGAGCACAGCTCTCCTCACAATATGCTGTGGGGGAGGAGGAAGGAAGGACTTTGGCCCTGTTTGCTTGTGCTAATTGATGGCTTCTGTTGCAGCTATTCACACTTTTAAAAGATGGTAACAAGTCTACTGATTTAAAAGCAAAGAATAAAAACCCAACAGCCTCAGCAGTGCGTTGGGTGCAGACAAAGCTGCGTTGAAGAGCACTCAGCAGAGGCGCAGCAAGGGGCTGGGCAGAAGAAATGACCCACCTGCAAACACTGAGCTCTGCACAGATGTGCAAAATTCCTAAAATACTTCACTTGCTGCGATATACTGGGACACTCTCCTCTGCAGCAGTGGGCTTGCAAGTCAGGACTCAGCCCTGGCAGTGGCCTGCTCTGTGGTCAACCTCTGTGTGCCTCACCTTGTTCAGCTGTGGTGGTTTCTGCCTTCTTTATAAAACATGTTCTGTGCCTCTGACTTTAGTGCTCTCCAAGTGAGAAATCTCTTTCCTCATGTAGCCTCCTCTCTATGTACCAGGTCTCCTGTGCTGGTGCAGACAGGTGCCCTGGAGCTGTTTGGAGAAGGGCTCTGCACCCTGGCTCTCCCACCCTCTTCCTTGCAGGCAGACATTGTCTTCTCCTGCTGGGAGAGCACTGTACCTTGCTTAGCAGTTTACATGGTGAATCTATATTGCAAGTTGGAGGTGTGATCACAACATGCCTGGGTGAAACCCTGCTTGCTTTAATTTAGCGAGCTGAGATATTAATTTCAGAGGAAGAGGCAGCAGTATGCACTTTGGAGCCTATGGTCTGGGTGGGCTTGCAGAGCCTGTGGTGTTTCAGCTTCCCTGGCATCGGTACCCAGGCAGCTAGACGGAGCGAGCTGGGATGTGTGAATAAGCAGCACAGCAAGAGACAACTGCGCTGAGCAGAGGGAGCTGGGCTCCAGCCACACGCCAGGGACGCCACGGGCTCAGCGGGGTAAAGCCTGGGCATTTAACAAAGCCCTGCTGCCTTCGACCCGCCTTCCTGGGGACCCACTCGATGCACCTCGCCACCCAGCAACTCAATAATTCTGCTTTAAGGAAGGCAGACCCGGTTAAATTCACAGGGAATTTATCTCTGCCAGAGAGACCCCTGGCAGCCGCCGAGGTGAGTCAGCTGCTGCTGGCTGCTCGAAGGGTGCCTCTGAAGCGTCCGCGGAGTGCAGCGGGGGGAGCTGTGTCCTCCCACCCTGCTTCCCTCCCTGCAGCCCTCAGCGGCATCTGCACACTGGCCTTTGCTTATTCTTTCAGCCCTCCACATACTCATTGTGATTCACATCTGGGTGCATTCAGCCTGGTAATTTCTTATTCTGAGAAGGTCACCCGAAATATGTGTTTAACAGAAGTGCTCTCTATTTTTAACATAGAGAGACCTCATAAAAAGTCAGAGGACTAATACAAAATAATAAACGAGATATTTAGTCATAGCTCTCCATCACATTCGCATTATAAACAGTTCAGAAATTATTTCCACTTGTGAGACAAGATTTAATTGTAAATCTTGGGAAAT
Source organism: Molothrus aeneus (assembly GCF_037042795.1). Classification (NCBI taxonomy): domain Eukaryota; kingdom Metazoa; phylum Chordata; class Aves; order Passeriformes; family Icteridae; genus Molothrus; species Molothrus aeneus. The sequence goes on from NC_089648.1 coordinate 31,238,557, forward strand.
CGTGAGATATATATTGTCTGGAGCAGGGTGATAAACATATTTCTGGGTCTGAAGGGAGAAAATAAAGCAAAATGTGTGTCACAGTCGGTGTGGACCCTGAGCACATTGAAACCAAGGTGCATGTCACCCAGGCAGCAGCTGCTGTTCTCTAGAGCAGGACCACCAGCTTTCTGCTGAAGGCTCTTTCATGTTAGCTACGCTGAGGAATACCTTTCTGCTGTGATTTTGTGGTGCTCAAGGCTTTGTTACTGCTTTCTTCCCATGAAGCTGCTTTTATTCCAACTTAAGCTGTTCCTTAAGCAGCATGAAACCAGCTCACAACTTAAATGGCAAATGCACGGCAGCAACTTTCCTAGCTGCAGAAGGTGATATAGACAAATCTGTTGCTGATACCAGCAAGTACTGAGCTGAGCCCCTGCTTCTCATTTGGAGTGCATTGCCATGCCTCCTCTGACATGTTTCTTCATAGCACTGAAAAAGAAGCACTTGGAGAAACAGCTTTTCTACTTGGAGAAAGCTTTGACTCCAGGGTTGTAACTCAAGTGCTGTAGTAGGTAATCAGCAGAAATCAAAGCACTTACAGTTTTTTCCAATGTAAAAAGAGGAAAAATCAATTTATTTTAAGTAGTGGAAGCTGATTTTTCAGTTGGTTAACCTGTTGGAATAAAACTATGTGGGGTGAACACTTGGATTTCTCATTTATTTGTGGGTTTCAACCATTCAGTCAAGTCGGTCCTGCTGGTGGAGCAGCCGCTGGTCCTTGTGTGTGCCTGTGGACTGCCCACCCTGAGCCTGAGCCACCGTCCTTCAGCAAACAGCGCTGTGTCTGTGCCTCCTCTTCTGGCTGTGTGATTGCCAGAGACAGGGAACAGTCTGCTTCAGTTGGTGCCCTGCTTACCCAGTGAGTAAAACAAGGAGGAAACAGCAACAGCTTTGAAAGGGGGGCAGCCCCAGCCTGGGAGCAAAGCAGCTCTCCTGGTGCTGAAAACAAATAGAATGTGGAGAGGAGAAAGGAGCTGCTGGGTTGTACCTAGCTAGGGAGGCTCAAGTACCTGCCTGGTTGAAAGCTTGAAAGTTGATAAGAAATAGACACTTCTCAGACCTTTTACCCTGCTTTTCCAGGGTAGTTTGCTGGTCTCCACACACAAGTTCGTGCTGCACTTTTCTTACAAGTTCATGTATATAATACTTCACAACTGAAATACTGTATTGAAATCTAAAGCAATTTTATACTTAAGGTTTCCAATACAATACAGCTGGTTTCCAGCATTAGGGGAATTTTAAGACTGAAGTGGAGTGGCTCTAACCTTACCACGTCCTCCTGAACACTCAAGTAGTAATGCTACAGAACTGTATCCTCCTTCACCGCCCTCCTGCATCTCCTCTCCTGGGCTTACCCAGCTCCAGAAAACATTGCCTTGTGATGCACATAATTTTTTCACTAACTGGAAATAGGAATCTTGCTCTATCCATTAGTTAGTGTATATGCAGTTTGTATATATAATATTTATATTTTTCCCCAAAGTTGTGAAATATATAAAATATAATTCCTCTAGCTGAGAGCTCATCATTCCCATGACAAGGTGCAATCAATAAATTATGCACCACTTGTGGTTATTCTGCATGTCAACTCATATTTCCATGTCGCTGTCCTGACTGTTACTGAGTGTTTGTGTTGTTGTACCTTTCCACCTCCTCAGTGTTGATTTAGGAGTTATTATTCTGGGCTCATAGTAACTGCAAGAAAATCAAGTTCCAAATGCTTCTGCCAAAAGAAGGAAATGAAATGAGCAAGTCAACAGAAAATTCCACTTGTCAAACACCATTTGCTTACGACTATGGCTTTGTTAAGGGAACTTGCATTCGGACAAGTTACCCGAAGGAAACAATTCGCCTTTGCTGTGGGATAACCCTCGTGCCCGGCAAGGACTCCTGGTCGCGACAGCTGTGGTCCTCAAATGAGCGAACAGGAAAAAAAACCAAAGCCACTTCTGACACTTACAAATTATATCTCCTGAATAATGCATGACTCATCCAGATTGGCTACAGGAGGGGGGTACGGGGGGGATGCTTTTTCAATGGACAACCAGACGGATGAGGATTGTATTATAAGAAGAGTTTGACATACCAAGAAGGAAAAAAAAAAAAAAAGCATAAAAAAGCCCAAGTACTCACACACACTTTGAGATTGACTGTCAAATCATTTCACATCTGTACCTAAAGCAAACAGACATAATGCTAACAGCTTGCTGGAGCTCAGAAATGCCACCCACTAATCAGTCCACCTGTGGAATTCTCAGTCCATCTTGCAAGTCGTGTACCCGATTGCCAAGACGCCTGACAAGAAAATGTATATTAAAATGTTGAGTAAGACTAGAAATACAATGTGGTGTAGTATAAACAGAATGCACTTACTGGGCAGGAAAACAGAGATGCCTTCTAATTCCTCTCGCCATGACCCGGTGCCGCTTGTTCCTGCCTTTGCCGGCACTGGATGGCAGAGACTGCTTGCTGCCTGAAAGGCACGTTCACCTCCTGTGCATGATTGTGTCTCCCCCTGCTTTTGTGCAAAAATAATAAATAAATAACAAAATAACAACTCGCTCTGCAAAGCTCTCTATCCATCTTAATTACTTTTTTTTTTTCTGGTGCATGGATATCATTAACAATGCTTAAATATAGGCGTTGGCAAGATAAGTCTCAACAAAAAAATTAGTGAGAAATAATCTCTCCTGCATGATGAATGCACCATTTGGGGTAAAACAAAGAGGTAATTCAAAGGAATGGTTTGTTGAGATGGTGCGTTGCGGGAGCACAATTCTTCCGGGCTAAATTACATTGAGGATTACAGCACTGGATTGCCAGTCGCTGTTTAATGTGCTGGCAAAATGATCATTTTGCTCTTTTCATCTCCAAAAGGAATATAAAGGAATAAAAGGAGAAAGTTTACTGGGATTGTAAGAAAAGGCAAGGAGGGATGGGGAATGCCCCAGGGAGGATAATTATTCTGTGCAAGACACCATCAGAAGGTTACAGGGTTTGTGGTGTAGCGGGAGGCAGCGTGGCACAATTAGATGCTTTAGCTTCTCTTTTCTACACATCCTGAGCTTTTCCATTTGCACGGTAGCCGTTTTCTCTCTCTGAGTACAAAATGCTATTTTAACATCTGTTCTTTTAAGGCTATTTGCTCTGGGAAGGCAGTGTGTTTTGCCATAAATTTAGGTCATTAATTTGTATCTGTTCTTTGTTTATTTAAGAAACAGGACAAAAGGGCAGCTGCTGAAACATTTGGCTGTGCCGAGGGGTAGTGGGCTCGGCATGCTGGAGTTGTGTGCACGACCAGCTTGAGTTTGCATCCGCAGCTAGAGGACAGATCTTTATGGGAAACCTTTGCCAAGGCGTGTGGTGCTCCCCTCTCCAGCACAGCATTGCCTTCCTCATTACCTGCCTGTGGAGGGGCTGCCGTGCACAGGGACAGGGCGGTGGGGACACGAATGGGGGCCACATGCTGGTGGCAAAGCAAAAACTAGAGAGTTGTATGGGTACTCTGGTCTTGCTGTTGTTTCTGGGAGAGGTTTATAAAGGAATTGTTTTTCACTGTGCTGAGTCAGAGGTCTGCAATTGGCTACCAAATGCAATGGGCTACAAGCAAGTCTGACCTATATAATTAGACATTTATAAACAGAAGCACAATAATACCCAGCAAATTGATTGTTCACAACATTTAATGCTCTTAAATTGCTCATTAAGTGCAGAATGATTTCAGGGGTATTATTGATATTATGAAGCAATAAGAGAGGGTTTATTTATTCTTGTAAGCCCAATGGACTCAAAGAAATTGAATGTGTTTGAAAAAGCCATTTTTTGCTTGTAACGTATTCTAATATGTTTAATCAGATCAAACAGAAAAAAACACTCAGGTATCTTGAAGCATCTTTTGTTTCCACCTTCCCATTTGATATAGGTAAATGGGTGTACCTCAGAGAGCCTGGCATTACCATCTAGGCATGAGAAGCCCAAGTTTCCAGTTAGAGCCGAGAGCTGAACAAGTGCTGGTGAGCACACTGACTGGCACACAGTGCCTGCAGCCCAGCTGCAATCCAGCCCTCTGCTGCTCTGTGGGCATGAGGTTTCACTTCTGCCCTGAGCCCACGGAAACCAGAGATCTGTGTCAGGTAAGTCACTGCCATGTGTCACTGAGTAAGTTGTTTAGATCTGGTCTGGCTTCTGCTGAGGACAACAGTTAGTCTCATGGCAGCAGCATCAGACCCAGTTTGCAGAACTGGCCCCCAAACCCAGACTCACTATATTCTTCTCTGACACTGATCTTTAGAGAAGAAAATTAAAGGCAGTACTGATGGTTCAAAGTACATCTCATTGCCATTTGTGTTTGGCAAAGAATTTCTCTGATCTTCACTGGGTCTTTATATGCCATAAATGTTAAAGTGCTCCAGGTGCCCAGACACACATGGCAGCTCTCAAGGGCAGATTTTTAAACCAATTTAAGCTTTTTACTTCCTTAATCAGTGGGAAGGAGCACCTAAATGTCTTTATAAATCTGGCTCTGAATCAGGCACTACTGAGGAGCATACGATTCAGCAAAATCCCAGTGTAACTATTATAAAGGGATGAAACCAAAGTGTTTTACAAATATATTTGGAGTTAATACAGCATTTGTTGCAGATCCACCACCCTAAATACTGAGAGTGAGCATTATTAAAACCTTTATCTTGCCACAGTTTGACTCTAGTACCTCTAGTATCAAGGTCCTTCTGATTGCCACCAGATTTGAGGTGAAGTTCATTCCTCTTTTCTGTTCCCCCTGACCCTACTACTACCCAGCCCTTGGAAGATTTTTTTCCACTTACCCATAAGGCAGGCCCCTCTAGCTGTTCTTTATTTCCAAGGCCCCAGCCATGTTCATCCCAGATGTGGACATGCCTCAAGACAGGTGGGCTGGGAGCCAGAAGGAAGCAGGGCTGACTGGGAGAAGGAGCCTGAAAAGCAAGAATGGGCAGCAGTGAATAAAAAATGGTGGAGAACTGGGGTTAACAGGACGCAATGGGGTTAGCAGCACAGGTTGAAGCCCCTAGAAGAAAACACCTGAGAGTGGAACAGGGTCAAGGGCTATAGGGGTCAGGCTCAGGGGAACTGAGACTTTAGTTTGGTCCTCAGCAGACCTTGAGGTCCACCACAGACCTTAGTGTGCACCTCTGCTCTGCCCCAGCCTCCCCAAATGGGAGGGAAGTGAAGCTGGGCTGCTGTGAGCAGTAGATCATCCAGCACAGAAACCTGTAGCAATGCTTGCTTTACAATGTGATGAAGAAACAGTTAAAATTAAATTTCTCCAGGAGCATTTTTGGTGTGAAAGAGGAAGGAGTAAGGAGATGGGGGGGTCTGCCAGGGTTTCATGTTCTACAGCAAAGGCAGCCCATATGGGTAGTGGAGAGATTTTCCTTTATTGCTGTTTCCCAGACACTGCTGGCAAAGAATGTGCAAACTTATGTCTTAAAATTGGACTCCTTGGTGGACCACTGAGCAGATCAGTATAAAAGCTGGGGTGGGAGGGGATGCCACCTCTGCAGCCCTGGGATTTTGGAGGGCTTCTTGATACATGTGCGCTCCAGAACTGGCCATCTATGTGGGACAGTTCATTTTTACCTCTCCAGGTGATTTGATAAAAGTGAGCAAGAGGCAAAACAAATCAGAAAAAGAAGAGTAAATGAACAGTTCAGGGAATCAAGTTAAAATTGTCCAACCTTTGTGAAAGAGGGACCTTCAGGAACATGCAATGTTTTGTGAAAGATGTGGATGATCGTCGACATATGTTTTAAATTTAATTTTCACTGAAAAATATTATCTGCCTGTTTCAAATAATATAACATATTGTGAGTGTAAACTATTTCATCTCTGTAACTCAAAGGCTAAAGCCTACAGCTCTTGCTCATTCCTTACTCAAATAACACTCCTACTTACTTATGGATAAAGAAGAGATTAAGAAAGGAATTAAATGCTGCATGGGTGAGAAGCAGGCCCAGATCTGGGAAATTAATGGTGTGTACTATGGGAGGTTAGGCTTGTTTTTTAAAGAACGGACTGCTCTGAAACATGTCAGAACTTCTTTGGGGTTTTTGCTTGCTTCAGGTAGAGTGAAAACTAGCAGCTGGAATGGGAAGATGAAATGTTGAACCAAAATGGCTAATTCTCCATTCAAAAGCAACAGGTGGCTTGCTGAAGGTGACAGAGGCAGTTCCTCTGCTAGCTGGGAACTCATTTACTGGTTATTACATCCAAGAAAGCAATGTGCTTTGCACATGTAACCTCTCTGCACTTTAACATCCCCATCTGTAACAGGAGAGCAGCTAAGCATAATACTCAACTTGCTGAAGCGTTTTGGAGTCTTCACATGAAAGCGTTGCATAGATACATCAGCGTGTGTGTCTGTGTGTGTGTGTGTGTGCAGCAAAATATACACACACACACATGTATGTGCAAATACACAGATGAGGGGGATTTTTAAATTACATTTATTGAATATTTATAATATTTATACTTATATTTAATACAATTGTATTTATATTCAATTCCAGTTTCACTCATGTCACCTCCGTATAAATGCTCCTTTCAACCCATGTCTCACCATTTTTTCTAGATCATTTTAAAGGACTAAAATGTCTGAGTAGATTATTCATTTCATGCAAAAGTCATCTCTTTGAGTACAAAACTTAAAAATGTCTAGTTGAAAAATGTTTAAAGGAAAAAGAATTTTAATAGCAATAAAGACTGATTTCACTAAATTCTGTGTTGTTTCGATTACAGAAAATATACAATTTCAAATTTCATGTCCCTTCTTTTCTCTGCTAACACTTTGAACTTCCTTGCAGTAGCATCAGGAGATTATTCTGTAGTAGATATTTCATGTTTTCTTACTATTTTAAACCAATTTGATTGTATTTGAAGAAGTGTTCCCTACTCTATTTACATATGCAGCTTTCTCTGAAACATGAGTGAATTTGGCTAGCTGCTTTGGGAATAGGTCATGCTCCTACATAATTTTTTTTCTTCAAACTTGTGTATTTTTCATCAACGACACTTCACAACAGGGAAGAACGGGTGTCAGGTTTCAGTCTCATATGTTCTGTAATTTTACATTCTGTGGCAATGCCCACGGTGCTGGAATAATTTGAAACAGAACTACAATCTTTCCAAGTTTTGTAGAATAAATGTTTAGAATTGGTAAGAGTTTTGAAATGCAAATGTCAATTTTTTTTTTCAAACAGTATGTGATTAATTCTTACAGTACTAACAATGCTTGCCTATGCATGGAATCAGTGATGGGGATGGAGATAACTGCAGGTAAAAGAAATGTGGGTACAATTTTGGACAGTGAACCTGTAGTGCTCATTATTTAAAGGCTGAGACCCAGCCCCTGAGGAAGTGATGCCAAATTTGGCAATTAAAAAACATTCCCATACCACTGAGCTCCCTGGAAAAATGCTCCCCAGGACTGATGCCATAAACCTAGCTCTGCCTAACCTCCATGAAGTAACTCCTGCAGACAGGGAGCCCACGGAAACCAGCCTGGAAAGAGTCTTCCCAAGAGGACACCCAAGGACAACCTGAACATTAAATTGCTAGTCATGTGGGGTCATTGGCACCAGAACCACTGTGGTTCCATCTTCAGTCAGGGCTGTGGAAGGACAGGGAGGCACAGGCAAGGTGAAGTCTTCTCTTATCAAGAGCTTTGACTCATCCCATTGCATTTACAGTCTTGATCCACATGAAGAGTAGAGAGGCCAACAGCCTGCTCCCCTTCCTCAATTAGAGGGGCTACTTTTACCTGCAAGCTGCCTCCAATCATCTGGCAGCAATGGAATGGGCCAAGAGCATCCAGCACTGATGTCTTTCCTACCTGGTAAACTTGATGAGAATCACCTCATAGGTCGGAAGCTTGATAGCCCTCACCCTACCTGCAACAGCTGGGTTTCACTCCCCTGCACCACCTGGCTTTGCTTACCAAGACTCCAGGAAAAGGAGGAGCCTCCTGGCTCCAGCTGCCGTGTGGGTGGCCGGGGAATCAAGCTGTGTGTTAAGGACAGGTGATGCACAGGCTGCACACAGTAGAAAGACAGGAGATAAAACAGGAAGGGCAATAAGACTTCCTGGACATGAAGCATTGGAGTGGAGTCCCTGCTATCCATGTGCTGTGACAGGTTCAACCACAAGACTGGGAGGGCCCAGTTCTAACACAGATGATGTCCAGAAAGTCCAGAGGATCACAAGAGGCTTGAAATGCCTTTTTAGCTGGACTGCTGCCAGATCAGTCTTTATAGGGAACAAGGAGCCATGGACATGGCTTTCATGTCAGAACTCCTTTTAACTTTCCTTTATTCTCCTGCTTCCTTCAACTGCAACAGAAGAAAGTCTCTCCCACTGTTGTTCAAATAATCCCACCATGGTTTTGGTAGCAGCTGCCACTCCAAAGAGCCCCCTGTTATATCTTCTTGAGAGGAGGACTCAGCCTCCAAAGGCCATTAGCTCACACCATCTAAGCATCCTGAGTGCTTGTGCTCTCTGGAGACACTGCTGGGACACCTTTCTCTCTTGAGCGACTGCAGGCAGCAGGCTATTGCACAGAAAGAGTGAGGAACGTACCGGTTCCTCCACTGTGCCAAATCTTCCCGTTCCCGTCCTCTTTCCCATCCCTCACATTTGGGGATTGTGCTTAAAACAGGAAAGCAAGTATGAAACTTGCCCCTGGCCCTCCCATTTGGGTTTGTCAGTTCAAAAAAAAGCGAGGGTGGGCATCAGAAATATGCAGATTTCCACCAAATTTCTCAGATTTCAGAATTTGTTTTAATGCTAATTCTATTTTAGCCCGAGAGCTTCTCCATTTAATACTTACAATGGCTGTAAAAACAAAAAGGGCTGTGTGGCAGGCAGAAATGTGACCTCTTAGGCTTTCTCCCATAATGTTTAAATAAAAATATTCAATCATATCTATGCAGACTGCAAGCCAGTGATGGGTCTTGCTGTGTCTGCTCCAAGTAGTGACTCCCAGAGGCCACAGCTGGAATCCTTTCTTTGTAACTGAGCTGCTACACAGCAGTAAGCTTTGCTCTACCTGAATCTTACCCCTTGGAGATGATGCCAGCTAACACAGCTTTCAAACACAGAGATCATCATCTGTAAATATAACATTTGTCATCTAATGACATCAAAATCCCTTTTTTTTTCTTGTAAAGGATGTTCAGTGTAGGAATCAAGAGAGATACATTAAAGATAAGATGGTATTATTATCTACAAACATTAGCTTAAAAGAATAATCTTGTAAATTGCTAGCAGTTTACTTTATTGAAATCCACTGCAAATGTATCCCAAACCATGCTATCTATATGCAGATTATAAATTGGGTTTTTTTCATATTTAAGTTGTAAACGGTAAATTTTGCATTTTAAAGTCCTTCAATGTGTTTTTTGGGGATTTATCTTGATAACTTTCTTGATACTTGCAAGGAGTAAAGAATCTGTCTCTGCTTATAAAGAGAAAACAGCTCATGTGACATGAAGCTTTGTCAAATGCATGAAAAAGCTGCCTGGATTAATTACTCTACTTTTGCTAACACTGAATGCAAAATTAGTGATTTCAACTGTTTCTTTAAAATACAAAGAGGGTGAAAAAAAAAGGTTCAAATATAATACTGCTGTAAGTCTATATCTACATGACTACAGTGTCATAGAACAGGATTTAACTGAAAAAAGGAGGAGTTCTCAATATAACTACAGACATTGAAATGTCTTCAATAAAGACATTGCAGCAGTATAGGTTATTTCAAACAATATAAGTGCAGGATAATTTAAATTAATATAAAAGATCCTTTGGGGGTTGTATTTTTTAATTGCAATTACACAATGAATATTTGATACCCATATTTGGTATATAATGAGGATTAAAGCTATATTCCCCAAACAGAGGTTTAATAACAATGTAAACTACTGAGAACTTCATTAGAGTGGCTAAGGTATTAGAAATTAGATTTAAAGGTGGCCGAGGGGAAAATCAGAAACTTCAAACACCTCTCGTAATATAAATTGCAATATCTAATATAGAACATGAAGAATTGATGTGAGCCTCGATCAAAGTGCTAAAAAGCTGCCTTTGAAACCAAGCCATCCCCGAATGAAAAGCCGGTAGCTAGAGACCCTGCCCTCACCCCGAGGATTAGCGCGTGAAAGCCCAGCCCCGGTGGGAGCCCCGCGCAGGGATCCACGCCGGCCCCCTGGCCGGGCTCCCGCCTGCAGCTGCGGAGCGCTCGGAGCCGCTCAGGGCGGTGGCGGTGCTGCCAAGCATCCCCGCCAAGGCCGGGGATTGCACCACAGACCTTCTCAGCGTAAGCCCCCACAGCTTTCGCTAAAGAGCAAGTCTCTTGGGCTGAGAACAGGAGCAGACTCCCACTTTGCAGCGCAGCCGTAGAGCACGGTGTGCGATGCTCACTGACCTGTGGGTATATTATGTGTTATGCAGAGCATTTGCATTTGCTCCTTCTCCCCGAGTCAGCTGTGAGCCAAATACCTGCCCTGATCCGACAGCAATGCCACTTGCCCTGGGCAGAAAGCTCAGCCACTACTGCTCCCTCTCTGGGAGGGTCCTGTGTACATTGCATTGTGCCGAGGTACCAAACACTCTCTGAGGTGGCAAAGCACAATCCATCCATCCTCTGCCTCATCACATTTTACAGAGGCAGTTGCAATGCCTAAGGCACTGGTGCAGAGTTGAAGAGCTGTGAAGTCCTACACTTTTTTCCTATGGTTTCAGTCATTCAAAATGAAGGGCCACCATTTTCAGAAAAGGACCTTCACAAAAGTCAGTTATTGGGCTCTAGACAGGTATTAGAAAACACAAAATAATTAACAACGCCCTTAAGGTTCAGTGGCCTTTCCAAACTCAGGCTACATATTTTAATAAATATGCCTGCATGCCAGGATTCAGTGTCAGGTGCCTTCTGAGGTCTGCCCATCTCAGGTCAAACAGAGCAGCTCACCAGCTCACCAGCTCACCTCCTACCAACCAGAAAAGTCTTCCCCACCACACACTGGGGACACCTGTGCATCACAGTGAGGCCATAGGGCACACATTCCCACCTGCCGGAATCCCGTCCTGCAGCAGGAGATCCTCCTCCAGGTATTTCATGGTGGGATCAGTCTTACAGTAAATAATTATTCCCAGATGCAAATGCATCCAAGGTGTCTCACAGGTTGCTCCCCTCTGCTCTGGCAAAGGCTTTGAGGCAACTCACATCCCTCAAACACATTTTCTACCACATAAATAAGTCTAAGTACACGCCTGTCTTTTCATGAGCAGACAGTGTTATTTCCAGCTGCAGCAGCTTGCGTCACTTGACTAAAAAGCTAAATATACTTATCTATACATCTATATGTATAGATGTGTGCAGGCATGTGAGTATATACATGTGCTATATATGGACACATGCAGATCTACATGTATGCAATTGTGTGTATTTGTGCATATATTTATTTGTCTGCCTTGTTTATTTGTCTGCCTTCACCTGTGTGCTGGCCAGGACAGGTGGTCCAGAGCACGCATCCTGTCCTACCCTAGCAAATGGCATCATCTGGGCCCTGCCTGTCATGTGTCACATCCAGGAATGAATTATATACCTGCAAAGTGCAAAGCAGTGCCTTCTCTCAGCTCCAGTTGCTTTTGTTTTTACTTCTTTATTAATCATCTTCCGCTTATATGTGGGAGAAGATTCTGATGATGAATATGTGTTAAATAATTTGCAAGCATTCATTTTTTTGTCCTGGTTTTCCAATGTACCAAACTGGCATAAATATTGGCAAAATTTCCTTTAATCCTCCAAGGGATCCATCTCCATCCTGAGTCCTAATCTCTCTAATATGTTGTTGGGTCAGTTATCCAAGATGGAGTGTGCATATCCTTTCCTGATTAATTTTCTTTCTCTTTCCTTTTTGCAAACATTGCCTTTGATGGGAGAATTGCCCCCTCCCTCTCCACTCATCAGATAAATCTGTGTCCCACCCTAGACAGAGGGGAGAATGGATGGTGTAGCTAGAATTTTTAGACATGAAGCAGTACCTTTGCGGGTCTCTAATTCACCCTTCCAAGTCTCTTAATTGCCAACAGAGGTCTTTTTTCCTTCTCATAATGTACAAAATGATCTGCCCTTTTATGATTGCCTTGAGAATATCCCACAAAGCTGACGGTGAGGGAGCAGATGCCTCATTCAATTCCAAATAGAAGGAAATCTGTTGTCTCAAATAATCCCTAAATTCAGACACTTTCAGCCAGCTATTATCAAGAGACCACATTTTAAGAGCAGATGTGTTATTAAGGCTGAGAAATGTTATGAGTACTTCGTGATCTGACAAATGAATTCAGGCTATCCAGCATTCCAACATTTGATCTTTTAATAATTCAAAAAATGAAATGGAAACTGCTGAGCTGGGGGGCAGGGGCAGGGGGGGCAGTCCCTTCCAGAAGATGCTGACCTGGAATTTTAGGGATCACATTTTCCAGAGAGCATTGCCAGTGGATATTTGGGGTGCCTGATGCCTACACCAATACATAATATCTTTCCTGTGATGGCTCGACCTCTGCTTTATGAGTCAATCTCGTGTGTTTGCCCCCCAGATTTGTTCTGCACACCCATCCAATGAAAGGGCTCATTTGGATACAGCAGCATTTAGAGGCTACTAAACAGGCGAGTCTGGTTCTCATCTCACTTCAGCGTGTGTGACTGTGCTGCCTGCTATAGCACTTCTGCTTCCCACATGTGTGAGAGAGCTTAGACACGGGGCCAGGGTCGTGCCCAAAGGGCGTGAACAGTCCATAAAAGTTTCCCTTGCCAACCTAACAGCTAACTTGCATTTCACCAGGCGGCACATAAAAATTGCTGAAACTGTCTTTAAGGGGTGTCTGGAGAAAGTGCTCATTTTCTCTCCTCATGTCGAGTTCCTCCCTCCAGCTGATGTTTGAGCTGGTGTCCTCAGGGGCAAACGAAGCCTGGCTGCCTACATGGGCAGCAGGCAAGGAGTGACCAGCACTGCAGTCCCGTGCAATGGGGAAGCCCACAAGCAAATGTGTGCAAGAAGGGCAGGGAGGCAGAGGGTAGGAGGTGCCGGGGCAATGCCGTCTAGACAGCAACCAAATGAGCAGTCTGGGTCTGTGGAGAAGCGTGCGTAGCTGTTTACCTGGCTGCAGTACTTCAGCTCACTCGTTGCTGGCACTGCCCACAGAACAGCTTGCTGTGGGTTACTTGGCTCCAGGCTGGCACCAGGAATGTTTTGTCCTACTCACAGACACAAAAGTGAGGAAGTCTCTCCCTCACTACTTAGTTGCTGGGTTTGGTAGCATTGACTTCACAGGTTCCCCTTCCCCTTCTGAGTCATTTGAGCTTCCAGTACTCTATAGCTGCTATCTGGGGAGAAAAGCAAGAGTGACAGACATACTGAGCCTTTTCAGCACCCACAAACTCTCTGCTCCTTTTTGTGCAGCTCCAAGATGATGAAAAAGTTTGCTGATTTTGGAACTTTCCCCAACTCCGCTGGGGTCCCTTTACAGAGGACGGCAAGTACCTATCACCATTGTCAGTGGGAGACAAAAAACCCATGGATCTGTGAAGGTTAGTGGTTTCTCCAAGAAAGAAGTACCAGAGTTGGAAATCAGAGGCGCTCTTACATCACCCGGGTTGCACTGCCGCTCAACAAAACCACAAAATATGCAGAGTTCTTTCTGCTCACATGTCCTGGGCTACACACTCTGCTAGATATTTGCAGTGGGGAATCCTCAAGAAGGGAAGGCATACAAATACCTCAAAAAAAAAAAAAAAGAAAGAAAATTCAGCTCATAACTGCACTGCCAGGGACCATCCCTTGATCAGGAAAGGTGCAGATAAAACTTTCAGTAATGCCTAAGTGACACAGGTGCTCAGGGTGCTCAGACTAAAAACTCTTTTATACACTTCTGGGATTCCTGCTCAGCATTCCCTCAGAAAAGCTTTCAGATTTTCTTCAATTCTCCCTTTGGCATTTTCTATTAACTTTGACACTTGCAGATTTGAAGATGGAGAAAGGGACTGAAGGCGACAAGTGAGGCAGGGGTGGAATGATCTTGGGGAGCCTTTAGGAATGTCTTGCAGCACCCACATCTCTAGTAGACTGGATTTACCAGCAGCAAGAACATGCTGCATTAGTGCAGGAACCAAAGCCAAATGCTGCTCAGACATGCCATCTGCAAAAAATAATGATACCCTCCTCCACACCATTCTGGGATTTTCACTTCAGTTTGGTCACTCTGAGCTTTTCTGATCAATAGAGAAAGCCTTCTGCCTCTAAGCAGGTTTGTTCAAAAAGCATATTTTGACATCTTTTACTTCTGAGCTGGAAAAGAGGCAGCCTGCATAGAAACCTAGTTTTCTTCACTCAGATGTACCACATTTTAAATTCAGAAACAAAGAGATGCACATGGATAAGTGAAAGCACATCTTGCAGAGATCATCCAAGAGCTCCTACATTTTTCAGACTACCACCATAAGCACAACTTGCCGACCACTTCATCTGAGGGAGGAAATGAGAAATTATGAGGGTCACCAAGCACTCCATGTATCTCCACTGCTGCAGTTATTTAACGAGATGTTTATGGTAGTGACGACCCCAGGAGAAGGGACGTGCTCCTCTGTGGGCTCCACACGCTACACCGCCTGTGCACTGAGGTGGCTCGGCCACCACGGAGAGGACGAGTTAGCAAACCCCCCCAAACAGAGACTGTTTCCCAACAGCCAGGACTGGGGTGTTATCCTCATGTTTGTAATTCTTTTTCACAGGAAGATTGCAATGTGTGGGGTTTTTTTTCCCTTTCTTTTTAAATGCACATTTAGTCTGAGCAGTAATGCAGGAGATCTGAGGTGCTAATATATGATGTGAGGAAGGACTGAAGTCTCCTGGGGGGTGGGGGGGGCGGTCTTTTTGGCAATGACTTGCCTCAGTGAGGGATTTGAATGAGGAATGCTACGTGCACCAAATATCACTTACAGGACACGTGCACGCAAAGGTGAAATCTTGACTGGTGCACAGAGGGAGCTTCCCCTCTTCACAGTGCTCCACTCATGACCCCTCTTCCCCATCCTTGGGATGCTCGTCCCATCCTGGTTTCTCCATTTCTCTCTTCTCAGCAGCCACTCAATGCTTCCCCAGTAAATTCTTCTGCAGGTCGGAACTGCTGGTACACGTGGTGCTGCAGGGACAGGACTGGCACACATCCAGGTCATATCTCAAACAGACAGGATTTAATATGCACGAGGCTGGATTTGTGGGTGGGGGTTAAAAAAGCTATGATTTCCAAACTGGATTCCTTACTCCTCAGGACAAGCAATGATGCCAGGTTTTCTGCTGCAGACGTAGCCGTCATGCCGTTGGCACAAGCAGCCCCACCAGGTTGTACCAGTTCTAAATCAGTTACTAAAATAAATAGCAGTACTAGTTAAATTAGTTTTTCTGGTCAGAAAATGAAGACGAATTAGCAAAACCAATCAAATACAGAAAAAAAAACATCCTGACATTTTAAATTAGGACTTTTTTTCAAGTCGAGATTCTGAAATGGAAAGTAAAGGTTTTAAAAAAGCAAGCGGTAGACATTTTTAAAAATGGATGAGCCTACACACACTAACTTTCCCCCTATATTCTACTATAATAAAAGACATCTCTGTGATCAAAGCTGATTCCATCAAGGGTGTTACGATAGGTGTCCTTGTAGCCTGCACATATGCTCTTCACAGTATGAAAGGCCAAAATCTTTTCAATTGCTTTGGAAGTTTACAGATGCTAGACTGCTTGGTCAGTACTTATTTAAAGGTTAAAACCAGGGCAATGCTTTGGTTGCAATGTAGCATACTTGACAGACAAGTTGCTTTTGGTTGCCCAGATGTTTCTGGGCAGACTTGAGGAAGGAATATGTGGGAAAGACACCTCTAGTCAGTAGGCTAGATTTCCTGCTTAACATGTTTAGTAGTATCACAGAATCACCATATGGGTGAGGTTGAAAGGACCTCTGGAGATCACCTTGTCCAATCCCCCTTTTCCAGCAGGATCATCTAGAGCTGGGTTCCCTTGTCCAGTTGGTTTTTGAGTATCTCCAAGGATGGAGATTCTACCACCTCTCTGGGGAACCTGTGCCAGTGCTCAGTCAACTGCATAGTAAAGTGTTTCCTGATGTTCAGACAAAACCTCCTGTGTTCCAGTTTGTGCCCATTGCTCATGGTCTTGTAACTAGACACCACTGGAAATAGCCTGGCTCCATCTTCTTTACACCCTCCCATGACATATTTGTATATATATTGATGAGAACTTCCTCTGAGCCTTCTCTTCTCTGGACTGAACTGTCACAGCTTTTCAGCCTTTTCTCCAGACCCTTAATCATCCTCATGGCCCTTGGTTACATCATCTTTGGTCACTCCATCTTTCTATTACACTGGGGAGCCCGGACCTGGACACGCAACTCCAGCTGTGGTCTCACCAGCGCTGAAGAGAGGAAGGATCATTTCCCCCAGCCTCAGGGCAACATTCCTCCCAGTGCAGCCCAGGATATCGCCATCCATCTCTGCCACAGGGACCTGCTACTATTGAACTGGGAATCCATCAGGTGCCCCAGGTCCTTTCCTGCAAAGCTGCTGTCCAGCCAGTGGCCCGTGTTTGAAACACATGGAATTTTATCAACTCTAGGAGTCAGTTTGCTGTGTTTAGAAGGGTTTTCTCAGTCATAATGTGCTGTGACACCTTGACTAGGCAATGTCCTCAGCAGTAGATATGCAGGGTATGCTGTTCTCTGTAGTGATACATAGGGACTCTGCCATCAGTAGTGGTCAGAATTAAAGTTCCCAGAGCTCTAAGACCAAATCTTTCAAGTATATTTTGAAATATCTTGAAAACTTTGTCTTAGTTTAGAATTTCCAAACTGAATATGAAATAGACTCAACATAGGAGACTATTTTTTTCCTTGTAGTACATATCTGCATTTACAGCCTAAGTGTGTTAATTAAGCTTTTGAAATACAATTTTTTAGGGATTCCTTTCGCTACATTTTCTTCAAAATGGTCTTGGGTAAATCTTGCTTGTGAAGGGAGATCATCTTTATTCTAAGCAAAAAAATAAGGGGGAAAAAGTCTGTTCTGTGAAAAGCTTATGTGCTCTGCAGGAGTTTATTTGTGGCAGTAACAATCACAGAAGGAGTTCTGGGTGATAAATATGTCCAAGCCTTCAGTGGCAGATCTTTATCAGTGCTGTAATGCTACACAGTAATAATGCTCTATTGTCAAAGCATCTGGATTTTCCCATGGGCGGTGTTTCTTCATCTGTGAACTCCAAATTACACAAACCCTGTGGCCACTTGTTTCAATATGCAATAAAATTTGGTGACTTTAAGGCATACTTAAGGTATACACCTCCCTGAAATTTAAAATTTCAATGTCACTACAGTACCACCCAAAAGTCAGAGTGCTAAGGCCATTATAAATAAGAACACTTCTAATTCTTAGGGCAAGAAAAACTTAGATAAGTATCAGAAAAAAAAAATTATTTACTTTTTAAACCTGCTTGTTGTCAGGAAGGCAGGTCTTTTCAACACATTTTCTAAAAATAAAGCAAAATATCTATCAAAAGAATAAGTCTATACATTCATAAACCTGTGATTATTCATAACCTGTCAGTCATTTAAGGTTAGATGATGCTAGGATGACAGAAATTGCTTTTTTTCCAGCAATATAAGTACATTGTTATCTTCAGAGACTTTACCAACTCCCCATAATAATGTCCCATCTCTAGAAGTACACTTATTCCTTAAAAACAATCAGTTGTAAATTTGAATATAGCCAAATGCTGTAGGGAAACATTTTATCTATGCATATTTCCCAGGATTGCTCCCTTCTCTTTTTCTCTTTATTCCTGGTGATGGAAGACTTGGTGTAAAACCACACCAGGCAGCAGGACCTTTCTGCACTTTACCATAGACTCTGTATTGCACTGGGTTTGCACCTTTTTTGTGTGAAGAGGAGAACTTGCCTTCACAGCTTTGCATGCAGAAAGGCCTGTCTACAGCAAATCAAGTTACAATTTTGAGCCACATTCTGCTTTCCATGTTTGCATAAAACTCCCACTGACATGAATAAGAGTGCTGTGTATATCATGCTGTGTAATAAATAGCATTCAAAACAGAACCTATGCAAAGCTTTCTCACTGTTTTGGGCTACCAATTTATCCTTGTATTTACAGAATATTGATGTAAGCAGATGCCCAAACTGCCTGTCATTTTTAAAATATGCAGAGATGACTGGTGCAGTGGCTACTGACTACAAAAGCAGCACAAAGTTCCTGGGGCTGCAGTCTTGCTGGTCTCTCTCCTCTGCTCCCCCAGGACCTGGCAGAAGATGCCCTGGCCCTGACTCAGCCCCATGCACACACACACTCTCACGCATTTGGCAAATGATGCACAACTGAGCTCACCCTTGCCTTCACTTGCACATCAATGTCCTCACAGCTCTGTTGTCTCTAAACTGGGGACGGGGGAGGAAAACGAAGCACAGCTCCTGTTCTACCCAGTTTTATGTGGAGGGGTTTAATACAGCTCTATCTGCCTATTGAAAGGAGCAGATCCTTGCTGCTCCCTCAGGCTGTGAACCCAAAGCAGAGCAGCAGTTTCCACAGTGATCAGACACAACAGAGCAATTCTCTCTTCCCACATGTAGACCTCTGACTCTTCCATATTTCTAGCATCAGAGGGATGACTTTCCTTTCTCCCATCTACAAAGTTCTCTCAAAGTTTCCAGGTCTTAATAAGGCAATTGATGAATAGCATCAACACAGCATAAATCAAATGCTAAATATTTATGTGCCATATGAATCTCAGGAAGTGCTATCATCTTTTGTCTATCCGTTTCAGAGCCTCAGCATGCTCATTACTTGTGCTAAGGGGGACAGAGAGAAAATGAGTAACTAAGCTGGCTACAACAGCAACCTTCCTCATGAAGGTCTAATATGCTTAATGAGAGGCAAGCAGGGCACACAGATTTATGTATGGAGATTGTCATCAGTAAGCACTGTGCCTCAAAATGGAGGGATGCCTCTGCTAGGTATTATACCCAGCTTTCTGAATTTTTGTGAATATTATCCTTTGATTAAAGTTCTCCCCAACCAGTTTTGGCCTGGGGCATGAGTTCAGCTGCCACTCTCCCCTCCTGGAGGCCAGCACAACCCCCAGTGCACTGCTGGCACCTTCCTGTGCATTGTCCTCCATGGGGGATGCCAGTCCTGCCCATTCTTGCCCTGCTGGGAAGTGGCAGGGCAGGACTGCTCTTCCCAGTTGTGGTGCACCCCCAGAACAGAAAAACAGAGAAACCCTATTCAGCCTGGCAGCAGGCAGCACTGACTAGTGTTCTCCAACACTTGACTTCTTCCCAGCCAGCAAAATAGAATAGCTTTGTGCCTGCAGTCCATGTGTGTGTGTGTTTGTGTGCACTTGCATGCCTGGGTACATGCAAATAAGCTTTCCAAAAGCACCCTGTCCTCTCTGAGTGTGCTTTGGAGGTGTGCCACTCCACAAATATTGGAAAAGCCCTCTGGAGCTATTTATTTTATTTTTGAGCATTGCTAATATATGATGACATTGTTTCCACACTTTGCAATTTTCCACAGATGACTTCTACATTATTTCATGTTGATTATAAAACCATTTAATAATGGATTTAGTAAGTTCCATTAATAAACGGAACTCAGAGGTCTTGTGAAGGGAAATAAGAGGTTCTGCTGTCTTGGGGAAATCAGAGGAGACACCTCCTAAAAGACATCTGAATCCACACTTTGTACTGAGGAAACAAGGTCACTGACACAAGAGCAAAAAAACTGCAGCTGGTAAACCAGAAATTAAAATTCAGTTCTCTGCACAGAAAAAGGCACTTTCAAGTAAATGAAGTTTTGGCTAAACAATAACTGCAGCAAGGCACCAAGCAATAACACAGTGTATCATGAAAGGAAAGATACTGCCACACAGTTGTAATGCTGTCATTGGTGATACTTCAAATTTTAGCAACTGGACACCTTCACTGAGTGATAACGGGCCCTCAGTTGTCTGCACAAAACTGGTTCCCATAGCACTTTTTCATATTCAAATGTTTACAATTTTAGCTGGTCTGGATGTGGCAAATAATTTTGGAGCCAAAGAGACATA
Source organism: Molothrus aeneus (assembly GCF_037042795.1). Taxonomy (NCBI): domain Eukaryota; kingdom Metazoa; phylum Chordata; class Aves; order Passeriformes; family Icteridae; genus Molothrus; species Molothrus aeneus. The sequence continues at coordinate 31,258,810 of NC_089648.1, forward strand.
CCCATGCATTTCCATGAAAATAAGTCACTTTTTGTATGTTTACTCAGAACAGGATGAAAAATATTTATTGATTTTCTACACCTCACTTATTGATTGCACAGCTAAGAAATCTGACATTTGTGAGGTGTGTTTGGGGAATAAAAGACCAGCAAACTCCCAGTCCTATTTTTATTTTGTAATTTTGATTTTTGTTTTTGAAAGCAAAATCACAGTTTCTAAATTTTTTTTTGCATATTTTAATGTGAAGTGTTGACCTGAAAAGATCTTTTAGGATGCATGAAAATCTGCTTTAACTTGTAAACAACAGGGGAAGACAGAAGCATACTAAAAATTAAAGAGGGGATAACAATGATTGATAGTGATTTTGGCCTGCTTTTTATTATAAAAACTGCTCACATCTTTGCATTACAAATTCATGGGTTTGGCATCTTACAGCTGTGCCAAACATTAATGATTTGAAGTTAAATTTGCCATACTGTTCAGGTTGATTGATTTATTTTTTTGGGAAAATTTCTGATCCGTCAGCTTTGGCTTTTCCAAGAACAAGGTTTGGGAAAATATGTTGTTTTGCCCAAATTTAAATGTTCTGGCAACTTTTTCTTGGAACCATTGCATCATTCCCATGCTTTGAAGCAGGGCTTGAAATCTGGCAGGGGTTTGGCCTTGACTTCAGGATATGCCTTGTATCACATTTCTGAAAAATCCACCTAATTTGGCCAACCCATGCTTTTGAGAGAAAACCAAAAATCTCACTTCATAGCTGCTCAGCAGATACTCTCTAAAAGTCAAACAGATAAAGACCCCAAGAATGCCACTGTCATGGTGCATGTTCCATCCCATCATTATCTCCAAGAGACAATAGAGGCTGAACATGTACTTCTCCATGAAATAGCAGAGCATGTCTGAGGCCAGTAGTACAGGAGCAGAAGCCAGTTTTCTCCTGTAATAATTCTTCTAGGCTGAGTTAGAGCCAGCACTGAGAAGAGGGGCCATATCTGTAGTGTACAGAACTTTATCCATATAACAGCTTAAGCTGGTGGACTGGCAAATATGTCCAACTTCTTGTAGGTGGATGGGTATTTAGCAGGTTACCACTTGACTGGCTTCCCGAGGGGTGGGCAGAGGCTCTGCCAAGGTCTCTGATGCAGTTAACTGGGGAACTGGGACTGCAAATGACAAAACCTTGAGCACTTTCTGCTTAGTTAACTTATTGCCTCAATGACACTCCTGGTAGGTTTTGTTTAAGTAGGAGGCTTCAAATGCAGATGAGACAGCAACTGGAATGAAGATGGCAAAAGGGATGGAAAAACTGAAACAAGGGATCTGTTGACCCAGAGAGCCAGGAGAGCAAGAACAACTAGGGTTGGGATTAGCTGCACAAGTAGGCTGGGAACAGGAGCCAGGGGCAGGAAGTGAGCGAGCACTGGAGACAAACTGTGGACAGACAATGGGATCACCTGTGTTGCTGAGGCACAGGGAAGGCTGGGTCTTAGGAAATGATGAGACTAGTGGAAGTGGAGAACACAGCCAGGGAAGGAAGATAAATTTGGTAAAGTGATTACAGAGGATGGTCTGGGAACAAGAACTAAAAGTGCCAAAGTGGAGCTGGATAGGAGCACCAGAACTGGACAGAAAGCTCAGGAGTGCTTAACTAGGCCTGTTGGCCAGTATGAGAAAAAAGGTATAGACCATAAAACACAGAGGAGGCTGTCAGGGAGAGACTGGATCTAGTGAGGTAAGGAGCTAAATAAACTTAAAGCCTAGAAGGCATGAATAGGGAGCAGAGGTGCTGGGGCATAAATCATTTCGAGGGCAGGAGCCCGAACAGGACAAAGCATGAAGAGGAATGTGCAGACCAACCAACAAGCAGCAAAGGGCACTTCTTAGTGACTTTCTCACAACATCTGAAAAGAATTGTATTGTTATGGGGGATCCCAATGGATTCCATTTTGGAGGACTGTGTTCTCAGGAGAACACTGTCAATGAGGCTTTCTTGAAATGAGAGACATGGTAGCCAGCATGAGGGAATTCCTGTTTGGATTTCCTTATGGTGTGTGCAGTTCGATGGACTGGAAGTTGGCGGTTCCTTAGGGACATTTTTCATGACCTGAATGCACTCACTACACCAGAGACAGTATCTCCAGTAGTACATCTACTTGACATTTGAGAAGGGCTAATACCTCAGGGTGATAAGAAACGTGAGGAAAGCTAGGAGTAAAAATTTGCAAAGACACCAAGAAGAGTGTGTAAGAATACAGAGGTCATTATATGGTCAAGTGGTCAAGCTTTCACAATTAAGAAAAAGAGGGCAGATTTGCCTGACAACTCACTCTGTTTGCAAGGCAGAGAGGAGTCATAACTTAGAGGGGAAATGGAAGGGCAAGAGGGACCAAACAAGCAGTATTATAACCTAACAAACTTAAAAAAAAAGTAGATTCAAAGAGCAGGGGAAACAGCAGACTGAGGTCAAGAGCATTTTATTTAATATAGTGGAAGCAAAAGAAATTTGCATTAGCCTATTATTGGGGAAGAGGGGGAGATGCCAACCTTGTTAATAATGCAGAAACAATGAATATTTTCATTCTACTTGGGAAAGAGTACAGCAACATATCAGTACCAATAGAAGATAAGGAAGGTCTTTTCAATGTACAAATAACTGAAGGGTATACTAAATGACTCCTAAAGAGATTTATATTTTAAAATCAGCTGTTCTGGAAACTAGCATGCAAGAGTTGTAAAAAATTGCTGAGAGAATCTCTTTGTCACTACTATTTTTGGCAAATATTTGTATACAAAGGAAATCCCAGAAAGCTCCAGAACATCCTACATTATATAAGGCAAATCATTGAAAGCAAATTTTCCACAGTGAATAGATGATAAAAGTGCCTACCACAGCCTTTTGTGTAGAAGTACCAAGCTTTCACATGCAGGTGGGAGCCTGTGTGTGAAGCACAGAAAGCCCAGGAACCCCATAGGGGTCACCCTGAAGAACTGGAACCTTCTAATCCCCCTGTATAATCCACCATCTATAAATGGGACTAATTCCACCTTCTCATCTCCAAAAGGTTATTGAAATGTTATTCAAAGGTTATTGAAATGAAGCCCACTGACACAACATTGGTAAGTACACTAGAATCACAGAATGGTCTGGGTTGGAAAGGACCTTAAAGATCCCTTCGTTCCAAGTGTCCAGGGACACCTTCCACTGGACCATGTTGCTCAAAGCCCTGTCCAACCTGGCCATGAACACTTCCAGGGTGGGGCATCCACAACCTCTTTGGGCAATTTGTTTCAGTGCCTCATCACCCTCAGAGTAAAGATTTTCTTCCTAATATCTGATTTAAACTTACTCTCCTTCAGTTCAAAGCCATTCCCCTTTGTCCTATCACTACATGCCCTTGTAAAAAAGTTTCTCTCCAAATTTCTTGTAGGTACTGGAAGGATGTTATTAGGTCTGCCACACCTTCTCTTCTCCAGGCTGAGCAGACACAGCTCTCTCAGCATGTCTTCATAGGACAGCAGAGCCTTCAGGAAAGTGAATTGCTCCATCTCACTGGGGTCTGAGCAGTGTTCAGTGAACAAGGCATGGGGTCTTGTACTGAGCACAGACCCAATATAAATAGCTGCTTGTTAATTGAGCACCGCCTGCTCCATGAGCTGGATGAGGCAGGGGTTCTGTGGGACAAACAATGCAGGATCATGCTCATGAAATTGAAGACTGCTGCAACATGTGTAAGCACAGAGGGGCCAAACTGCACCTCCACAAGCCAGCTTGGTAGTGGCTTTTTCTAGTTCCTCGGTGTTGATTTTGTCACCCTAGTAATGATCTTGCACTGTGGTTTTTATAATGTCATTACGTACTCTTTGGTAAAGGACTGAAGCTGATGTGGCATTGTGGAACTCAGTGGAACTGCTTTTAATTGCTTCTGAGACATCAGTGGAATGAAGAAAGACAGGGTGCTAGCAAGAGTAGACAAAAGGAATTGTGAGACCTCTAATACTCCAGAACACATTCAGTGAGAAGTGGGAAGGAAAAAAAAGAAAGAAGAAATACCAAATGCAATGCTTGCATGTAAATGCAAACAAACCCATTTTTGTCTCCCTAAGACCCCAAACTTTGGGGAATTTTGCCTTCTGATCATGGTTCTAGCTTTGTGACTCAAGCATCATTCTCCAGATCTGCAGTGTATCTTCCCATTTATCTCTAACTAAGACAATCTCTGAGTCCTATATGAGTCATAAGTGTGTTTTATATAGAAACCAAAGAAGGTTCTTCCAGTCTCTCAGTAAGATATGCCGTGCTGCCAGGGAAGCACTTTTGGTTGTTCTGACGAGCAATTGTGACTGCTCTGAATTGCCAGAAATACTGTCTGAAGAGCAAAAGGATCATTTGCTATCTAAATCCAAAAGGGTTTATAATGTAATCTTTGTGTTGCCCGAATGTGTTGATCCCACCTTGCAATCACTGATATTAGGCTTTGCAAACTGGCCAGATCCCAGCAGGTATAATTTTCAGGCTGGCTAACTCACAGGGTTCAAGTGATGCCACTCAGGGGCTCAGAGCCAGTGGAGCAGAGGGGGCGGCATGCAACACACGGGAAGGGGTCTGAGTCAGGGCTCCTGAGAGCAAGGAGACCTGCCTCCTCTCTCCTTCCTGCTTCTGGAAACCACTCCTCGCAAGCCGGGTCCGCTCACTGACAGCCACCTACCCTGCAGTTAGGTCCTGTCCTTTCTCAGCTGAGACAGGAGGGACAGGTGGCCCATGCCGGAAGCAGTGGCTGCGGCACAGGAGCAAGGGGGGGTTCCTGGTCCAGAGCCCAGAGCTGCCATGTGACAAACAGGAGGCCAGGTATTAACAGGTGGGTGAGAAGACAGGGGCTGGCTGCCTGCTCAGGGAAGCGGCCGTTTTAAAACCAAGGCGGCAAGGATCACAGGGAGAGCATGCACGGTGGGGAGGGCATATTTTGAAGAGGAGGAGGAAGGAGCTGTTTTGGAATTGGGTGTAAAGCCATTTGTTTGGAGGAATGCCAGGGTAACAGTAGGTGCCCAGAACAAACGCGCGCAGCCATCCCAGCACTCAGAGCCTGCATGCTCGTCCTTCGCAGTACCTAAGTAGGTCAGCCCGTTTCTTCAACCTTTCCTCTTCCCTTTCTCACTTGCTCTCTTTGTGGGAGGTGGTGGTGGCGGTAGCAGAGGGCTACACCCGTTTTCACTGATTTCCAACACTGTCTACGTGTGAACAAGAGAAGCGGAGAGAAGCTAAAGCTGCTTTCTTATTAACAGCTGGTGACAGTCCCTTTACACAGTGCGTGTCGCATTTCTTAGCCGAGGTAGAAAGGAATGAAAGAGGAAGACAGTTATTTAAAGTTTAACATTACAGATGAATTGCAAGGATATTCTGAGGCTCACAGTCCCCCTCAGCAATTCTGCGAGCCCTAAGGCTGGCCCCGCCACACCTTTGCAAGTGCCTATTTTAAGCAAGTGTGCTCATCGGGTTCGGGAGGACAAGTGCTCCAAGTAATTCTGGGATGCAGGTTTCGCACCACAGGATGCCAGCGGGATCCAGTGAAGGTTATGGACTGTCTAGCCTGAACTCCATCTGTGCCCTGAAGTTTCCTCTTGGCTGGGCACCGCTGAAGGACCAGAAGCAGCCAGTAGGAAGCAGTAGGCACAGGGGCTCTTGGGGAATTTAAGCCATCTGAACGTGGCACTCAGTTTTTTAAGACAGCGTTTTTTTAAGCGCTGTGAACATATTGCACCCAATTATAATTGCATTATGTACTCTGTGCCGTGCTATGAGTGCATGCCTCCTCCAAGCTATGGAGGGGCAAATCTGACATACATACAACAAGTGCCCTGTTTTCTCCTATGTAGCTTCTCCTAGCCTGTGTATCATGATAGTATTTGCATGCCTCCCAGTAGGGCACTGAACTGTGTGGCTAACATCTGCCACGTGTTGTTTGTTCTGTCCTCCTCTCCCAAGGAAGGAGGTGAGTGTAGTGGAGCATCTTGTTTTTGCAGCACATTTGTCTGGCTTTTGCTTTCCCTGCATGCAGAGCTATGTATTTGCGTTAGTAAAAGTAAAGACACAGAAATGTGTCCTGCAATTGAAAATGCCTTTATTTCAGTAAGGGGAATTATGGCTAATTAAGTCAAATTAAAAAGGGAAAGCAGACTTGATTTTCCTTATTCTCAGCATACTCTGTTTGACAAATGGGTCTTAACCACAGATGACAGTATTAGCTTCAGCCTCTCAGACAAGGAAATCTTGGCTCCTATTCCCTCTGCCCATTTATCTATGATAAATTTAAAGACACATGTTCCCCCTTCCTGGACAAACACTTTTCAGCTGTTGGGGGGTTTTTTACTCTAACAGTAAAATCTCTTTACATATGTCTTTTTCAGCTTCTTTGAAACGGGCAGCCTTCGATGTGATATCCCCCATGGATCTTGCCACACAGTAACACTGGCTCTGGACACAGCTCTTATTCCATGGCACTTTGGGTGTGCACCTGGCTTAGTGGCAGGGGCACTTCTGAAGCCTAGGAGCCTGGTTTATATGTGCTTCTATGTCTAGGGCTTTATTTTAAGTATTTTCACCTTTCCGTTATGCTGGAGTTTATTAATAATCCTTACCCAAGCCAGTAAGTAGTATTAGTCAACTAATTCTAGGGGGCACTGAAACATAGGACAGACTGACTTTTTGAAAAGAGAGGGAAAATCTGTATTTTGCTAGAAACTGAAATACCTTCTTGAGCCCAGAGGTAAAGTCCTACATACTGGGTTGTATGTATTCATGTTGTTGTTAACACTAAGCTGATTTACACATTTTCCATGTGTACTTTAAGATTACCTTATTTTGAAGTGTCAGAGTGGTAATTTCTTTCCTTTAGGTTCCTGTAAAATGCTCAGTTTCTTATAATCCTTGCCACTGCCTTCCAGGGCGCTGTGTCTCATCCTGCACTTGCTGGCTTGGTGTTACAACAAAAAGCAAATGCAGGTTCACAAAAGCATTATAAGAAGCAAATAGTGCCTTTAATCCTGGAGCTGTGCCAGCCCAGCAGAATCAAAGTTGCGCCTTCCCTGACCTCTGTTCCCGGGGCTGTGAGGCGGTCAGGAGCCAGGCTGCAGTGATGGGCCTGGACTCGGGAGTGCCCGGGGCATGGGTGCTGCCCAGGGCCGTGCCACCTCCCGGGCACCCAGCATGGCATGTGGTGTTTCTGTGCATCCAGCACCCATGGAAAGACTGAGTCCTGGGCTTTGCATGAACGTAAGACTGCCGTTTCCTCCCCGTGGCTGATATTTGAACGATAAAGTGATTTTCAGAGGAGGCAAAAGGAGTAACAGTGAATACACTGAGCACCAGGGCAGGGCAGTAGGAAGCTCACCCTGCAGTTTACCGGGGCCGGCAGAGGAGTGAGCGCTGAGGCCGCCCCGGGCACGCTGCAGGGTGCGACACGGCCTCCTGCACCAGCCCTGTGCCTCTGGGACAGCCCTTCCCGACTGGATACCGCTCCGGGCACAGCTGGGCACGGCCCCGGCCCAAACACTGCCAGGCTGTCGCTGGCTGCCCAGCCCAGCTCTGGCGGAGGGCAGGAACCAGCACCGCGCTCGAAGGGCTGGGTGGCGTCCGCTCCTCGCCGCCTCCCCCACAAACAGTTGTTTGTCTTAACTTGAGATTTTTTTTTTCCCTGGGGCTGCCACAGATTTTCCACCTCCGGGGCCAACCAACGGCCAGGGAGAGAGGCTCATTAGTGGCCATGAGGGCGGCCGTCCCTGCCCGTGCCAGGCCTGGCTGCTGAGGGAGGCGGGCGACAGCTTCGCGTAAAATGCCAAACAACCGTCCTTGTTTTCCTTGGTTGCCAGGGTAGGAGTTGACATTGTCCCCAGCGGAGCACAAGGACTCCCCGTGACATGGCGGGGACAATGGGAAGGTATGTTTTCTTGACCCGCTGCAGGAAATCCTGTGCGTCTTGCCGGGGAACGCAGCATTTTCCTGCCCTGTCCGCGGCCGGGCTGTGGCGCCGGGGCTGCGCACCCTGCTCCAACCTGCCGGGCTCCGAGCCTCTCCCGCATCCAGCAGGGCATCCCAGCGGCGGGAGCCGGCTGGGCAGGACAAACCCTCCCTCCGGGGCTCCAAACAGCCCCGAGCTTCGCAGCTCCTACCTGCGGCCATTCCTAGGGGCCATGCTGTGCCTCCTGGCTGGAGCAGAGCCCACCGTTCCCAGTCGGCAGCACTGCTGCTGTTGATTAACTGATTTGGGTTGTTGTTTTTTCTTTAAAGAAACAATTCAGAAAGTGACGCATTACTTCTGCCTGTGGACAGAGGGAACAGCTGAAACGTGGGAGACCAGACTACAGCTGTGTGATTACAGCTTTTTTTTCTTGCCTTTTTTTTTTTTCTTTTTCTTTTAAGCAACACATATTTTAGTGAATAAAAACTACTGATTCCCTCTGCTGGTGTTTTGGACCTTATTTACTTCCCAAGGTGGTGCTGGTGGTGATAGTCACCAGACTGTCTGTGAAAGGAAGAGTGAGACAACAGGAGAAGCCATAACCTATTCACTACTGGGGGGTGTTTAAACCACAGCAGTCACCCTGCTTGGCTTGGCTTGGCTCCCTTGTCCCACTCCACTCCTGCATCCTTGTGTCCTCTCCTCTCAGTCATCACTTAGGGTCCTGTCCTGCAAAGCAGCCTGACTGCCACAGATGATTGCATCCATCAGGGGGATGGGGACATTTATAGGAAGTAAATATTCACATGGATAAATTAGCCTCAGAAGGGCTTCTGCAGCCCTTTGAAAAACCCTCACACTCCAAGACCCATCAAATGTTTAGGGAATATGTGTGAAACAGGAAAAAATAGAACAAAACAATTTTTTTTCTATACTGTGGCATGCACAGAGGCAATGCCATTAAGACTGGGTGACATCCATCACAGAAACTGATTAGTCAAAACTCCAAATAACCCATTTAGTGGCAGGTCCAGGGTAGCATTTTCACATGTTTTTCTTTTTTTCCCAAATTCCTTGCCAGGCAGCTATGAACAGGGGCATGCCCAAAAACCTGGTGTAACCTGTGTGCAAAATTGATGCTGTGAGAAGACTTCATTTGTTAAGAGAATTCATCTACAAAAGCTACTGGTTGGAAGTCTCTCTCTACCTTTTCCTTTTTTTTTTTCCCCCTTTGGAAGAGATGTGGGAAGAGCAACATCTCCTGGAGACATTTGTTCTGGAATCATGTGATTGCTTGCACTTCCAAAATAACCTCCCTTACAGAAATGCCTGTAATGGGTACATGCAGTTGGAGCAAGAGGGACATCTCCTTGCCTACACGCTGTCTCCCAGCAGCAGTGCAACCTGGCAGCTACCACAAGCATAATCTTACCATTAATCCCTGGATCAGGGACACACACAGGCACAGACTGCTCAAGATTGAGAGTGCATGTTAGCAGGACCTCATGTAAACAACTCCACAGAAATGATGTGCAATGTGCCAGTGGAACATGGGAACATGGGAAGCTTTAATTGTGTCTCAGGTGGGGCTGGCTTCTGGTCCCAGGGTCAGAGGGCAAGGAAATCTGTGCTGCCTTTCTGGACATCAAGCTTTAAACCTAGCAGTGAGAGAGAACACAGGAGCTAGGACTTTCTTCAAGCGTATCTACTGATGTGGTGTACCAGAGAACATCTTTTGACATACCAGTGTCTAGTAATCTACTTCTCCAGCTGTCCTTCCTACCGACTCTGCATCCATCCCTGTGCACAGAAGATGCAGCACCTCTGGGAGGAAGTGTTTGCACAAGGATCATACACATACATTAGGGAAGAGTTAGAAATGCTGAGAGGTTTTATGTGGCTTTTTGTCCCCCATCTGGTGGTTCTTCCCCTCTCTGCATCTCCTCACTTGCTCTCATTCCTCATCTGTGCTTTGTCTCTCTCCTCACTGTGTGCCTTTGTTCATAACTCCCTGCCCTTTCTCTCTTTTTCTCAGCTTTTCTGCCTACTTCTGTAGTCCTGTAGCCTCTTCCTAGTGCTTGGAAAATGAGTATAAAAACTGCAATCTCGACAGGAAAAGAAAGCAAACAGTTGCAATAAGCAACTCTTCTTCTTGGGAGCAGTCTGACCAGTGAGTCATTCTCTGGGCTTTTGAAATGACAACAGGCATCTCCTGCCTTTGCTGTTGCTGCCGTTGTGTTCCTCACAGCAATGCTTACCAGCCAGTGGAGAATGGGGCCCCCTTATGCTTGGTGCTGCATAAATCATTTTCTTTAGCCTGGGGGAAAAAGAAAAAAAAACCCAAAAACCTAAAGAAGATGAATGCATGATTCAAGGATTTACTGCTCAGATTGCTTTGGGGGTCTTTTATTCCTCAACCTTTCCTGTGTTTCTCTCCCAGGCTGCCTCTCCTGCTGGCTTAGCCCTTAACCCCATCCCATCACTCTCTCTTATGTCTGGCTGCCCCCATCTGATTTACCTTCCACTTCACTTTGTCCCCTTCTTTGTCCATGTGCATGCTTCTCCTGCTGTCACTTACTCTCTCTCCCTTGTGGCCAGATCCTCTGATTGCCTTCTCCATTCTGCAGTACTGGGTAGCTTTTCATCACCTTGCTGGTGGAATCAAGAGATGCAAAATATTCAGTGTGAGGTAGACACTGAATGGTTAAAACTTGGCAAAGTTATAGAAAACTGAAAACAGGCTCTCATAGCAGAAAGTGTCAGGTACCACCAGCTCCAGCTAAATTAAATTCTGTCCCTGTAGTGTATATGCACAGAGACATTTATATTCATATTTTTAACAGCCTTCTAAACTCTGCAGTTCACTGACAAACCCTTCATGAAGCTATCATTCCTTTTTTAACACCTGAACTTTAAAATGTCACATATAGCATTTAAAAGGACAGGCAAATAACCAAGGAAACATCCTAGCATGCATTTTGCTTTCCCTCCTTCTGGTTGATCTAAAGTCCATGGAAATCAATGGCAGTCTCTCCATCTAGTTCAGCAGAGTTCGCAGTCGGTAGGTTGTTTCCTCCTAAAATTTCAGACCAAAAAGACCCCACACAAATGTGGGGTTTTTGAGTTTCCTTTTACTCATGTATCTGGCAAGACTGATGTGCTGTCAAATGATCTTTTCAGTGCTAAATGTACACCATTAACTACTAATAAAAAAACCCCAGGCTTTAAACATTCAGCTCCTTTTGGCATCTGTACAGAGCATTCCACTTGATCTCACAAGATGTATGGTTTGCACTAGGATTGCAGTCACAGTTTTCTTGTTAAAGCTGTCAACCGTTCCAGTGTCTATCTTTACAATGCAATTCAAACCTTAGTTAGGAAAATAAGCAGTTCTGCTTGAACTATGATATTAAGATCCTTTAGCAGTCCTTTTCTGTATCCATTTGCAGGATACAGCTCCTGTTAAAACTAGGTTGCAATGTGAAAATAAGGGAGGCAAGAGGCTGATCCCTTCTGTTTGAGACACTTCCTCTCAGTGGCAGAGATTCTGTGGACATTTAATGCTTCCTTAAACATGCTATCTTTTGGTAAAAAACCCATTTTGTTAGAACCACTTACAAGGCAAAACTTCACTGTCTCATCTTGTTAAGGTTACAGAGGTAACTCCAGGACAGAACAATGCCTCTTGACTCTCCTAAAATCAGTAGAGAAATTCTCTTGAACTTTAGATGATTTGCCATAGGATTGCATTGGTATCAGGCTGGACTCATTAGCAGATATTTGTTAGTGACATGGGAGAGGTGGAATTGAGCTGATAGCTGTTTTCTTGTGAAAACTGATCATCTTCTAAAGGTGAACACCCAGAGCATTTCTGACAAGCTAGTAAAAATTGTCAGCTAATATTGCATGAAGTAACTTAAATGTAATGACATAAAGCAAAGGGAGAATACAGGTATGGGATAAACATATGTCTTCTAATGCCTAGGCTCCATGGGGAGCCCCCTTATCTGCTTCCATAAGGCGCCTTATTGTGCTTAAGTAATGGGTATTAGAAGCCAAGCAGTATGTTACATCTCCTCCTACATGGTACATTCCCATACTGCCTAGATACATATGAATCCTGCATGTCACATGTCATTACATTTTCTGAGACTGTATCTCCATCCATGCTAAAAATACACAGAGAGAAAGAGAGAGAGAACTTCAGTGTCAGCAACAGATACTTCTGCACAGACCCTTGGCAATTCCAAAGACCGAGAAATTTACACGTGTTTATTATTCATCATTGTTTGAGGAAGAGCTTTTGTGAAGACAACCAGCCCTAGGGGTTTTCATAGCAAGCGCCTGCAAGGGGCTGACACCCATCGCTTTCCAAGATGGATACACTCAAGTGAAGCCCCCTTCACCTGTCTTTTCATTACATGGTGGCCTGATTTTTTTTTTCTGAAGTGCTTAGTTACAGAGCCATTCCCATAAAAATAACTCCAGAGCTATCCATAAATACTCTCACTCAGAAATTCCAAGCAGTGAACAAATCTGTGAAACTCGTGACCTGCTGATGCTCTGCTCCTCTGCTAGCAACATACAGGGACCGCAGAGCCCCGAGCCTGCTGTGGAGATGAGCCACCTTCCAGCAGCCTCTGCACTGCCACCTCTCTCCTCTCCTGTCACACAGAGAGGGTCCCCAGTGCTCAGCCACCCACCAGCAGTGTGCGGTGGCCTCCAGGAGCCCGTGTTGTGATAAGGATGTGAGGCAGACCCCTTGGACCAGACTCCGCTCCCCTCCCCCCAAAACCCAGGAAAATCATTAGTGGCCTAAACCTCGCTCTAGCAGCTTCATTGCTGGCACTCTGGAGCTGGATTTGGTCTCCATATGAGAGACATGGGAGGAGCAGTGGTCCCCTGGTGACATGTGTCAGGCAGGAACATGGCACATGCTCGGAGTCCCCCCAGTGTCCTGGGCTTTTGCACTTGTGCGTGAACAGCCGAATGGGCAGACCCCTCCTGCTCGGCTGCAGCAGATGGAGTGGTGAGCAGGCTGCGTGTCTGCAGGGCTGGGCAGCAGAGCTGTGCTCTCGAGCTCCAACTAATGAAGCTGATTTGATGAGCTGATTATTCTTGTGTATTAGTGCATCGCTGACATGGTGCTCCATGCTGTACCAGACACAGAAGGAAGGGTACAACATGGGCCCCCTACCGAGCTTTCCACCTAGGCAAATGGAGCAGCCGATCCAGAAAGACAGGGTTCTGGATGACGAGGAGGAGATGGAGCCCCTCTTTGTAACAGAGCACTGCAGCTCTCTGAGCTGGAATGTAGCAGCATTCCTGATTTAGATACTCCGGTTGAATTTTAAGTGGAAGTGAACAAAACATTTGAAAAGCTGTCCCTGTTCTCTCAGCAGGGAGATTTCGAGAATTTTCTGGGTTTGGGGGAGAAATACTGGCACAGAAGCAGCCAGTTTTCCCAGGTAGAGATGTGGTTCCTGGTAGCAAGCACAGGCTTTCTAGATGTGATAAATGTAAACAAAGAGGGGTTGGTTATCAGTAGGTGATTCATGATGGGAGGGATAATGAATGAATAGGTGTTATGACAACAACTGCTCTGCAGCTGTAGCTCTCTCTTCTGCCACAAACTGCCAAAAACTCACCAGCTTTCTCCTGGGACCTTCTAATGGCAGTAAACAAGGCTTGACAGTGTCCAACACAGAGGGTACGTGACTGTTGACCTTCTCATGGCAGGGGAAAATTGGCTAAACAATATTAGGTCTCTGGGTTTTTGCAGACAGCAAAACATCCCCCAGAAAACATTCTTCCTTGTTTACATAAGCCATTAATTATGTTAATAATGTTTCTACCTGTGTAGTTTCTCTAATTTTAGTCCAATATTCCTTCCTCAAAATGCAAAAAATTACCCTCTGGGAACACAATTATGGCTTTTTATGTATTTTTGTTCATTTCTACTCCAAAATGAACAAGAACAAGCCCCAGCAGATTTTTTTTTTTCAGGCAGAGTGGCAGTTCTGCTCTTGCTGAATCATCTGTGACAATGATTAGGCAAGAACACAAGAATAAACATTTCTTGGCAGCCAGGCATCAATCTCCCCTACAAAGTACCAAACCCACCATTTAAAAATCAGAGGCAGAGTTTGAAAAATGCTGCTCTAGGTGATTTGATCTGTGTTTGGCACAGTGAATAAGCTGTGCTGGACTTGGGGAAGCTCAGCACAGTCTAGAGGAGGGACCAGCTACACACTTGTGATCAGGTGCTTCAACAGAACAATTGTGTAGTCTCCACCACGTTATCTGAACACAGACAGAATAAACAGGAGAGATTTGCTAGAGAGTCCAGTGTGAGGCTGAGTGCATACAGAGGTCTGCTGGAAAGCAAAACTGACATAATGGTAGTGTTGCTCATAGTATTTATGATTTTGTATATATTTGAATATCTTTTCCAGATTCCTTTGCTTCAAGTGCTTTATTCATGTGAGTCCCATGCTTCACTCAATCCAGGAGGTTTCTGCCTGTCAGGTCCCCATCTCTGTCATTCCTCATTACAACAGTCACCTATGAGAATAGGTAGAGAAACAAAAGGCCAGATGCACAGCTGCACAGATGAGTGAAGCACACTGCAACAAAGGAGAGCAACTCTCTTTGGACATAACATGTGCGAACTTGCTTGACTGTTTGTAATCCCATTTCTTATTGCCTGTTCTCACAGCTATGCTGAATTTAAAACATATAGTGTTTTCCACCTAAGTGTCCTCTTTGTCATAAGGCCTATTTAATCTCTATGTTGAGGCATTAAGAATGGGGATTCAGGGAGAAGGGATGAAGGGGAAGGAGTGAGGGTTATGGCAGTGAACTTCAAGCTGACTTCCTTTCTCAGTTCCACCAGAAATTTTCCTGCTCAATGTTGGATATGCCACTTCACCAACATGTGCCTCAGTTGGGAAATCTGTCAAATTATGAAACCTGACATCCCACACTACCAGGTCTTGATGAGTGTCTTGATGCATATTTGAGAGTTTCTGAGATCCCACTTAGGCTAGCACCATAGACAAGCTTTTAACTAACCAGGCTGAAAAGGAAGCAGAGGCTCTGAGGCCTGGAAACATCAGTCTGAGGATTCATGCCTGGCGAAGAGTGTCAGTGCTATTGCCAAGCCTATCCTGCTGAACTTTCTGTAAGGTGACCCTTGTTTCTACACAACAGCAAACATCCCATGAGGTGTGAAAGATGACTGCTATTTACCTGCACCAGACTTCCACTGCAAACCAAAGTACTCACAAACTAAAATTTTAGAGAAGCCGTGGGATAATGCAGGGAGTGAGTTCAAGGGAAAATTCCAGTTTCCTGTACTATTCTCAATCACTCTAGCAGACATTGTAGATCCAGTGGCTTTATAGCTGGATAGTTATGTTGCACTGAAAGGCTGAGTTTCCTACCCAGTATCTGTAACCTAGAATTTCGTTCATGGCAGAGAATCACTGGGCACTACCTTCCTACCTTGTGCATTGGAAAGCTGAGATAAGAATGAGGTGCCCAGACAGAAGATAAATTTGCTGACCAGGGACCCCTCAGCTCCATAAGGGGATGGGATTGGATTGGCATGCAGTCAGTCTTTATAACTCCATGGTGCAGGCCTTCCTGGCTCTCTTACTTCTAGAAGCACAAGTCTGGATTACACAGACAGTCCTGTGGCTCAAGAGCTCTACTGCCAGTCCTGAGCTGTTGGCCCAGCACAGGACCTGCGCAGAGGAGTCACAGAGTCAGAGCACACCCCTCCTGCAGAGCCAGGGTCACCACCTGCCTATGATATGATCCAGGAGCTCTTGCTCCACTCAGCTTCTACTATGTATTTTGTGACTCCATCTTGTGAAGATTTTTGATAGGAAGCTTTCTGAGCCAGGGATGTTGGCTGTCTGCTCCATATCTATGCTTTTGTGCCAGTGATGGACCCCACTTTTCAAGCTGTACAGAAAGTGATAGATAGCTCCAGGAAACTCTCTTACCTGAGGCTTTTTGAACTGTCTTATGAAATTTCTGCCCTCCAGTCTATCTGTCCATTGCCTTCATGGGTTACCTAAGGTGTGTCTCAGTGAGGTGTCTCAGGCCTCCTCCCAAAGCTTTGGTAAGATAAAAGCAGACCTGAATATGCAATGCTTACCAATGGCTAATAAGCTGGGGATGCTGTGCCTTGTCTTCTTGCATCTCCGGTTATGTATTTCTGTATGCTGTAGATCACTCTTCCCCTCCTTCCTCTCTAGCTCCTTTTCTTTTCATCCCTTCCTTGAGGGATGAATACATAAGTCCCCATTTTTAGGGGTTATACAACGCAGAGAACAAAACCCACACACACGGTGTTCCCTGGTCCATGCTGGAGACCTCTCACTGCTCCTATAGTCCCTTGATTCTGACCATCCAGAAGCACCCACAGCTTGTTCTGAGTCAGCTTCCTCTACCATCATGCGCATGCAAATTAAACAATTTTTTCTGTACAGCCCATCGAGAATAACATGAGTGCTTATTTTCTGAGCCATGCTATAGCTGTCTTCTTGGTAAAGCACAGACAGTTAAAAAACCCAATCATGCTCGCTTTAAATGACTACTGAAGGAATGCCTAATGGATAAATTGGGCATATCTTGGCTGTGAAGATGTCGCCTTTCAACAACATCCCATAATGAACGCTTTGGGAGTGATGACCTGATATGGTGGTAATGTGAACAGCTTCTCTCAGTTACACATTTTATGACAGGATCTGAAGAGTGACGGATTAAGAATATATTAGGTATCAAATGCTTTTCGGATGAATTTCTTAATACAATAAAATTTGAAGGCAAGCTGGTAGAGTGCTGTGTAATCTACAGCTATTTATGAAACAGTGAACAAACCTAAAAGGCTGCATTTCTTGAATGTGATTTGGTATTTTTCTAGCAGAGTTACAAAACAGAAAAGATTTGCATTTGGATCATTGTTTTGAAGACTTGTTGCTTACCTAAATCTTGAGCCAAACAGTTTCTGGCATGGAAGTTGGGTGGGAGAAAATTCTCCTGCACCCTGTTTGCACCCCCTGTGCCCTGCGCTGGAGATGAGGTGTTGGTGAGAGTTGCCAAGAAAATGAGTGGCAGCATTTGGGGATAGAGAGGCAGAAACCTACGCCAGGACACCTGGGAGGTGCTCTGATCCAGCACATGCACCTCCCTGGCAGGGTGAACAAACATATCAGGAACAGACTCATGCCTTGTCTTTCCCTCGTCTTCTTCATTCCTCCAAAACCCAAGTTTTGTCTTACATGCACAACCAAGCCCTAGAAAACTTTGCTCTGATACCCTAATTCTTAATGTTGTTTTTTTCTCTAGGAAAGGAGGGCAAACACAATACAGCATGAAGGAGACTACAGCATAAGTGGGGTAGAAGCTTGGGTAAGGAAGATTAATGCTGGAGAGCTGTCTAGGAAGGGGCTAGCATAAATCCTCAGAAAATTAAGCATATGCAAGGAGTAGCAGACAGTGACTATGGGAAAACCTGTCAGAACAAAGTAGCAGTCTTCCACTCTCTCCTACCTACAGACACAGCCAAACACACAAGAATGGGGCTGGGGGTTGTTCATAAATAGTCTGGCTGCTGTTTGTCAGAGGCAACAGTTGAAATGTCCGTGCACAATTGCTACTTTAGCATGTGCTAAAAATGACAATGGCGTCCAGTGGCAATGGCCCCGCTGAGAACTGTCGTTCCAAGTCACAGTCATAAAACTACTGGTGGGTGGTCTTCATCTCCGTTTGTCCTCATTATCATTTCATTGTGTTTCTGTGGCCCACTGCACCATGGCACTCCCTGCATTTTAAAGCATTTCATTGATGGGGCAGTTTGACATTCATATTTATATGTCCTTGTTGTATTGCAGTGGTTTCTTCTATTCTTGGGGTCCAAGCCTTTTGTGAAATGGTGCGAGGAAGATGTGTATTCAAATCTTGGACCAATGAATTGGGTATTGTCAGGAAATAACAGAAAGTATTGAGGATTTAAACATCCTGGACCTTATCCTGCTTCTGAGGACCTAACAGAAAGGTTTTTCTTGCCAGGGGCTGAAAGCAGGGTTGTGGAAGAGGTCAGATGGGTGGCACATACCTGGTTTGGGGTTCAAGAGCAAACTCCCTGGGTTACAATGTTAACAGGAGGCAGTCTGCCCTCCCTTCTCCTCTGCCAGAAGTGCAGAACAAAGCTCCTATTGACTCCAAAACCAGAAAGTCCAAACCCTAATAATATCTCTTTTATTTCCTAATTCTTGTTTAATATGCAAGACAAAAGCTAAGCAAAGCCTATATGCTGTTCTGTGACTGGGCAAAGCTTGAGCTGTAAAAGCAAAATGCTTGCCAAACCTGTGAAAAACAAAAACAAGAGACAGCTTACACAGTAGAAAAGGGGAAAAGAAAACAACAAAAAACCCAAACAAACGAGTGAAACCTTAAGATTTACTTCAATTGTTTTACTTGTGCTCTTGGCTGGTGGCTCCTCTGCTTCAGGAACTGGGGCCAGAGCAGAGGATTTGTGCCCTGCCTCCCTCCCTTCCTCAGGCAGGATGGCCAGGGGCACAGCAGAGCCCTGACACATGCTGGGCTGCCTTGCCCTAGCTGGAGAGCATGGTAAAGTGGGCAGGCGTGGAAGGCACGCAGGGCTTCTGCCATTTTGCAGGGCCAGCGTGTGCATGGCTGGCTTGCTGTGCAGCACATACCCCGTTCTGCGTACATCGGGCTGCACTACACGGCTCTCCCCACTTTCCAAGCTTTGCTTGTTCCAGGCACATAAAGGAGCAGCTGCTGCTCATGTGTGCATGCGTTGTTGCCCAGTGAGGAGTTGAGGATGTTTCTTGTCAAATGGCAAGAGCCTTAAGTTTGCAAGTGAAATGTCACGGAAGGGAAATGAGTAAGATAGGCTATAAATGTAAGGAGGGGGTTAAATGCTCTATAGATGTCTTCAAAGCATGGCGAAGCATGGCTTGCAAGCCAACCTAAAGAAAGAATAAAATACCTGACATGGGTTTTCTGCAAATCTTCCCAAACAAAAAACTGTCTGTGGACAAGAAATCAAGGGGATAGACCAATATTCTCCAGAAGTTCCTCTTCCTGGAGTGTATTTTTTATACCTGGCCACTTTCTCACACCATTAGCAAGAATGCCAGAATGTTAGAGGAGTCCTCTTAGCCCTACAGGATCACAATTTCCTTTGTTAGCTAGACAATAGGAACATGCAAGGAAGAAGTGTGCAGGCATCTCACATTGCTCTTCCAACATGGCTCAGTTCTGATCTGCAAGCTTTCAAAGCAGGATTCATCCCCTGTGCTCATTCAGCCCTTGGCCTCAGCTACTGGTGCCAAAAATGAAAGCAATGAGAGCCAAGTGGGATGACAGCTTTTGTACTGTGCTCTTTGGCCCACTAGAAACTGGACAGTGAGACAGCAATAAAGATGCCTTGCTCAACTGCTGTGCCTGGATCCACAGCAAGCCACCAGCAGCAATAACTGAATCCTCTACTTTTTTGCTTATATAGCAAAGAGCTGAGATGGGAAAGGTGGCTGTGGACACACATTTCTGTGGAGCATCTCTAATATGCTCTAAACTCAGAGCAGGGTGTGCCTGCCTGACCCTCCTCTGTGAGACAGTGGTCATGCCCAGCAGAGCTAGCAATAGTAATACTATTGTTTAAATATTATTTGCCATGGTTGTAGCACTTTTGTTGGTGGATGATTGATGGACAAGCTGGAACTGCATTGAGCATATTCATTAAGTTTTTGGTACATTTTTACTTTTGGCTGTCAATGGTTTAGACTCATGAGCTTCATCCTGTGCCTTATTTATGAGCTGTTTGGGTTGACAGTCTCCTATTTGCTACTCACCCCTCATTGAGCTGATCACCTAAAACACACAGTACCTTGTCTGTTTCTCTCTGGGTAGGTGAAACTTGTCAAAGAGAACAGTAAACAAGGAAATACCACAAACTCATAAACATTTGTGGGTTTTATGTCAATAAGAACATTACAAAGAGCAACCAACCACTCCGGCAATAGTCGATGCTAACTTCCTTAAGGGAACCACCAGAAAACACAGCAAGAAATAAGAATTCAAATAGCATTTAAGCAAATATTCACCAGTCCTGTTTTTCAGCACTTAACCTGCTCTGTTATTTGGACCCTCTGTCTTTGGTCATGTTGGAGTCTTTCTTGGAGATAATATTAGCTTGTACTTTTAATGCTTGTGTGTGATTTCCTTAAGAATTCTATTACTACTCATGCAGAAGAGGGGAGAGGTTCCCATTAAGGAGAGTAACTGATTATTTGGTTATTATTTGATCTGTAATTTATGCTTTTAACAGCCTAAAATAGAAATTACCTTAACACAAGGGCAAGACCTACATGTAAGAATGAGACCTGACATTTGAAACTTATTAAGCACTTTAATTTAAAAGGCAAGTTATTTCATCAAATGCAGGTAGCTTCCTCCCATATTTGGAACTGCACAGATGCTTAAGCCTTTCACCAGACTGGGAGTATCACTCATTTTAAAGGTGAATTGCTTCCCTTCCTCAAATAACCTGCAAAAGAGAATCTGTAACAATTTTGTTGTGATTTAACTTTTTTACATTCTGCCTTGATCCATTTAAGAAAGGCTGCAAGAACATAAGACTGTTACAAAGGATTGTGAAAAGATGAATCTTGGAAGAGACTTCACAAGAAAGACTGCTGTAAATCATGTGCAGAGACTGTCTGTAGACTGCAGAGTAACATGGAAAGGCAAGAATCCTTCTTCTTAAGTACAGAAAAGACAGGTTTAAAAATGGAAGCAAGGGACACCAGAAACACTGCTGCTTTGAATGTTGTATTATGTTTAGCTGGATTTCGTGTAACGCTATGTGTCACTGACATGACTCCTTCAGCATATATTCATAGGCATAAAATTTTGTGCACTGGTACTTTACATTGAGAATAGCAAAGAGAAAAATAGGAATACCCTTTTGAAAAAGTGTTGCTGTTTTTTTAACTTTAATTTTCTTTTGTCATTATCAGTACTGGAACTTCTGCCTGTGGATCCTGTTGTAATTAGGAGAGGTTTTGCTGTGCATTGTCCCCAGTGCCTGGCTGGCTGCTCAGAGCTTGCTTAGAAGCACTCAGCAGGGAAACAGGGTCATGTTGGGAATCAGCACGGACAGCTGTGACCCAGCATTGCCCAGGATCTGGCATCACTGAAAGGGCCCCGTTGTAGGCAGAGAAATGCTCTGTTCCCCAGGCACTGTCACCTGTATTACCGTATGCACACTCTGATAGGGTGCCAACAAGCTCCTCTGCTCCCTCCAACCCCATCCCACCCACTTCTCTGGGATACTGGTCCCTGCATATCCCCTCACTCCATGGAATTGTTGCTTCCTGAGAGATTCAAGCTGCCCCAAATGCACTCATCCCAAGATGACTGAAAGCAGCGGGTCCGGCTCTGCATGAGGAGGTACAGGCACTGAAGCCCGGGGTCCAGGAAGGTTCCTTCCAAAATGCTAGGAGTCATATCATGTTTTGAAGGCTTAATTTGGTAATTGGGCATACCCCCCTGGCCATCTGTGCTGAGCAGTATCTGCACTCCCTGGCTGGGCAGAGGCACTTGGCTCCCCCCTGACAACAGCCTTACACCTCCGATTAGGGAGCACAGCCTCCCCACACCCTGCTATCCCCCCATACTCTCCAGGACAGGCAGCTCTTGCCAAGAGGGTGTTTGGGTGCACAAATCCAGTCCAAAGGGTGGCCAGACGGGGTCACGGCAGGAGCTGATAGCAAATACAGGAGGCAGATACATCACTTTCCTACTGCACCCTCCCAGGCTTTGGGGTCAGCGAGGCAGGAGGGCTGTGTTCACAGCCAAAACTCCCTCAGTATCCACCAAATCTCTGATTTAAAGGCTTTTCTTTCAGGCCTAGGCACTGTTCTTGTACATGGCTCCAAAACAGCCTTGAACCTCAGCACCCAGAAACAACAAGATGTGGGGATTTTTTTCCATACAGAGGTTTTTGGACATATGCTTGATGCAAGACTGTTGTGTCTTCAAAATTATCCCTCTGGAAGGAAGGGGAAGTGAGTATGGGAATGCTAGATGGTCTGAAAAAACGTTCAGTGTTGTTTTGATACAAGTGGCCGCATTGCATTTCATTCTGGGAGGAATATTCATGGCTAAGCTCTAAGCCTCTGATTTATAATGGAAATACTGATAGATCCAGATCCATTTGCAGATGCTATTATAATGTTTTATCCTGGGGAGGGGAGGGGGAAGGGAAACGGCCTCCTTCCCTTTTCATTTTAAATATTGGTACACTCTGATATTGGTTTCATGAAGCATTTGGATGGGTCCTTATTCACAAATGAATAAAAATGAGTAAAGTCCTCAGAATCAAAGGTAAGCCAAAACTGGCACCCATAAGCACAAGGCAACCCAGAGAGCCCATCTGCAGCCAAACCATGCAGCAGACCCAGACACAGCTTAAAGGCTGGCAACAAGACCGCCTGCAGAATCTGCCAAGGAACCAGATGCTGTTGCTTCCCAAGCTTGGCATGAGGGTTCCTGATTGCCATCCAACAAAGAGGAAAAAGAGGAATGATATAATGTGGTGGGATAAAACACATCCCACCTCAACCTCCTTTATTGCTCATTGAAAAAAAATTGTGGAAGATACTACTGGAAATGTATCATTGTTTTCAGAAATACATACATTAGCCACAACAATGGCCTTGCCAAATGGGAAAAGTAGGAGCTATTTAAATGTATGTGCCATTTAAAAAAAAAATAAATCTTCATATGCTGTTTTGGGTATGGATGTCTTTGTGTCTTTTGTTAACTGTTACAGTGATAACCACTAAAATGAATACAAGTGTGGCAGAAAGCTTCCAGTTTTTTACAGTAATATTCCAAAATCCCCTGTCTCAGCACAGCTGTCTAGATCAGATAGACCACAATGATGGCTACTGAATGTAAAGAAGCCGGGATTGTAAAATGAGGTGCAGAGAAATAATAAAGGAAACTGTAAATAAAGATATGTGCTGAGAAAGATATTATGAAAGAAAATATATACCAAGGCACTAAAGTGATAAGGGCTCTGCTTTTTCTTTAGTTGCACAAGTCTGTTGATGTAACTTGATTTCATTGGCATCACACCTGAGGAAAAACTGGAGGAGATTTGGCCCAGGCAATATAAAAAGAAGTCATGAGTTGTGTGGCTGCGCACCTGAGGATATATAAGCCCATGAGGGCACCATCAAAAATTCCAGTGGAGAGGAGGAAACAAAATAAATAAGAAAATATATGTAAAAAATTATGCTGCAGGCAGGCAAAGAAATAGGAAGCAGTACAAAAGTGATATAAAAGAAGAAATAACAAAATACTCATAGTTACCTGAACAATAATAGCTGTTATCATTACTCTTATCATCATCATCAAATCATATTTTGGAAAATAGCAGGTGCTTCCACAAATTATGATTCAGGGCATCTCAAACATATTTACAAATTCAAGTCATTTTTGCCAGAGACTTTCAGCTGAAAGAAATGCATCAGAACATGTTAGACAAACTAGTCCCATAATTTTCATTGTTAGCTGGTCAAAAGATTCAGGCACCTGTTAAAAAAAGAGGAAGCTTCCTACAAAATCAAGGACAAGGGATCCCCTTTCATTCAATAGCACAGTGGTTAGAGCTGTCACTGAGGACAAGGAGATTCAGTTTCAATGAAACCTGTAGGGTTTCACATTTCCCACATCAGGGTGTTGTCTGAGCAGGGCTGTGATGTGGCTTCACATCTTTTCTGGGCATGGGAAAATATTGGATATTAAACATGAGTCCTCCACGTTAACAAAACTGTTCTGGCTGCTGTGATACTGGCTCGCTTCTCTCCCATTCTGTCTTCCCATCTTTTACATCCCTTACTATTAATTAATATTTTTAATTGAAATCCTTTTATTGTAATTGTTTTAGCTTAGGAAGATGTGTCATTTTCTTTACCTCATTCATATCACTTTTATATTTTTTTTTAATTCTTGTCTCTTTTGGTTCAGTCTAACTAATTTTAATTCTTTATCAAATCCAATTATTCATACTTTCAAAAAACACATTCAATAAAAACATTCAACAGATGCACAAACCTTCTTACACATTTTCAACAGGTTAAGTTAAAAACACAGTGAAAAATGAGGTATGGGAATATGATTATTGTAAACAAAGAATTTAAGATAGTGAGAAATATATCATAAAGTGTTACATACTAAACGATATAAGGTTATTCTTGGTGCATCTAAGTTCCAAATACATATTTATATTTACAGAGCATTATATGTGATAAATTTATTTTATGTGTAGAATCCCAGCTGTTACAAATTTCACTGCCATCCATGTTTATACACTGGGAACTGAAGAAATGTGCTACCATGACAAGGTGCATCTCAAATGGTTTCTCTCACCTTTGCACACCACTGGGAGATGTTTCCTTTTCTAGAGCAAATAAATATTTAAGACTAGTAATAAGAAAGGCTTTGGTTTGAAAAGCTGCTATGTGTTTTTATACCTGTGTATGTGGCCTAAAAAGTCTTATGTCACATTTGCTTCATGCTGAGTATAACTCTCTTCTCAGAGCACAGCACTACCTACTGAAGCAGTATCATAATCATGGCATGATATTATAGAATGAATTACAGCATTACAGAAAACATAGGCACTAATGAGTATTGAGGACTGTAAGCAGCATTGCCCGAGATTTTCTGTTCTAAAACCTTCCTTTGTTATATTCTGACTTGGCTGAACATTCACCATTTGAGGTAAAACTTTCCATGATGCTTGGCTGTCTCAGGCTGATAATTACAGCTCTTGTTTTGCTAAGTTTCACCAAAAAAAAAAAAAAAAAAAAAAGTTCCTTTCTTAGGTAGAGCCCTGTTCCCTGTTCTCCTGTGAAATGAGTTCTTACATTAATTGACTGGCTTACAACTTCTTTGATGGAAGAAACAGGAAAAAATATCAGTTCTCTGAGATTTGATATGACCATAGTGTGTCAGCTTTGAAGAAGCAATCAGGTTGCTCTTGTCCCGCAGAGATGGAGTGGCAAAGCCCCGAAATCCTAAATCCTGTGCACAGACCTCACTCCGGGCTGGTGTCCCCACCTCCCACCCCCTCACCTTTGGTTCCCCGGGGTGCTGCTGCTGCCTGCAACACCTGCCCTTCCCAATCTGGACAGCGGGAGTCACCCCCCAGGCTTTAGCACTACACTGAAACCATAGGGAATCATCTTTCTCTGGGTGCTACCGTCGAACGTGGCCTTCAGGACGAGCTCCCCTGCGCTCCTCCAGCTGCCCGGACGCGGCACGGGTCTGTCGTGCCCGGGGCTCAGGGAACAACACCGTGCCCGGGGCTCAGGGAACAACACCGTGCCCGGCTCCCGCGGCCGGGGGAAGTTGCGGGGCGGTGGTGCCGGCTGTGGAGCCGGCCCCCAGCCCTGCCTGAGCCAGTCTGCTGCTCGGGCACAGCGAGCGTGCCGGGCGCCGGCGCTGGTCCCTCCGCCGAGGCCTTCTTGGCCGTGGGGGTGTCTCCAGCCGGTGGAGCACCTGGAGAGCTGGCGGCCGGCGGCAGCAGCTGTGGCAGAGCGGGGCTGCCGAGCCAGCAGGCCGGGCAGCGAGCGGCGGGGGGCACCCGGGGGGCCCCGGCCCCGCGAGCAGAGGGGAGAGCAGGCTCCGAGTTATTAACAGCTTCCCTGGAAGCCGAGCCGGGGCCGCGGCCAGGGCAGGCAGCCAGCCAGCCCAGCATCCCGGGAGGCTTCCTCGGCTGTCTTCGCCCACCTCTTTTGCTCCATCCAGTGGTGACCAAGAGCCATCTTGGAGCCTCCAGGCTTTGAGAGTGAAGCCGAGGGCGACAGGGTGCCCTGCCTGAGTTTCCTGCAGCCCTCACAGTAGGTGCCCCAGCTCTTGCCCGGGTACCAGAGTGCCGGGAGCGCGCACAGCCCCACTGTGCAGCCGTCAGCCCCACGAGAAACGGGGGGCTTAGGGCTCCAGCACCTCTCTGACTGCAGGACAGCATCGCTGCCTTACAGCCCCGGCTTTTTGTCTGACCAGCTGCCTGCCCAAGCTCTCCCTGGGGTGGCGTGCCGATTTCTTTGTCGCTTCTGGGGTGAGAAGAGCAACAGGAGCCGAGGGCAGGAGGAGCCCCTTCAGTTCAGTCTGAGCCCAGCGGGGAGCATTGGCTGCTGGAGTGATCCCAGGCCCCAGGTTTCCAGCTGTGTCCAAGGTGAAAGCAGCCTGCAGGGCCCCCCTACTACAGCCAGAGCAGCTTGCCAGGTGCTTAAGGTGCTCATCACTAAGGGCGGCATTTGGCCTCCCGTCATCTGTTTGGAATTTTCTTCG
The DNA here is from genome assembly GCF_037042795.1 of Molothrus aeneus. NCBI lineage: Eukaryota > Metazoa > Chordata > Aves > Passeriformes > Icteridae > Molothrus > Molothrus aeneus. The sequence continues at coordinate 31,285,173 of NC_089648.1, forward strand.
TTTTTGTTTTTTTCTTCTTCTCTTCCCTTTTTTTTTTTTTTTTTTGTTTTTTGTTCCTTTGACATTCATGTCTATTTTACCAACCAGCAAACCTGTATTCTCACAATAATCTACATGTTGCCTAAAAGAAATGCACATTGTCTCAGACCAGGAACCCAGCAGTGAAGAGTAAGAACCTTCATCATCCCCCCTCCCCATTTGGTCCTCTGTTACCCAGGGGCGTTTTGATGCCACAGGATAAAAATAAATAAAAGCAAGTACTTCCACTTCCTCGGAGCAGAGCTGATATGGCAGTAGCTCACTGGATGAGAGCAGCTCAGACCTGAAACGCTTTCTTCTCTGTTGGGATCACAGCTTGAGCGTAGGCTTGTTGTGTCGGAATGGGCCTACTGTACCCAAACATCTGAGCTTTCTCCAGCTCCTAGAGGAACATTTTATACTCATTATACATGCAGCAGAATTTCAAAATATGTCCCTGGGACCAGAATGCAGGAGGAGGACATTAAAGGTTAGGAGGTAGTAGGGGAAAAGCAAAAGGAGTGAGTAATTCGGAGTTGTCTGATAACCCTTGGAGCCTTAGCCAGAATTAACCACATCAAGATGTTGTGAAAAGGGGAGATGCGTTACTTGACATATTGCTAACAAAGAGAGGGTTTCATTGCTTTAGGTAGCTTCTAGAAGTAAAAAGCAAAGGATCAGCTCCACATCCCAGTTTTCAAAATGTTATGATCTAAGCACAGGATTCATCACTGCCACCACTAAGAGATCATACATCCTGAAGTGTCATGAGCCATCCATGATTTGTGTCATTGCAGAGCATGATAAATCACTGCTAAAGACATAACAAGCAGCATCATCACTGCAACACAATACATCATGATGCATCAAGATCTTTGCTAGAATATTATTTACAGTTAGCAGGGGCTTGGAATGGCAAAGCAGAAGCTGATATTAATCTTCCCTGCGTTGTGCCTTTGTGCACACTAAGGGCCCTCCCTGCCCTGGGAAAAATGGGATCTGTAACACTCGCTGATGCAATAGCCACTGATTGCATACAATGGGGCTGAGAGAGATTTTATATATAATCGTGTGTATATATATATTTATGGAGAAAAGGAGCAACAGCAAGAGCAAGCGAAGTCCCATTCTTCAAAGCTTATGCTGTTCAGAACCCATCTGTAAATGCAGACGTGTTAAGATCTCTGTTCCTTGCAGTAACCTTGGGGAGAGAATTTAGTCATAAAGCTTGAGCAGACAAGCGACTTACTTGTTTTCAAAAAAGCTCCAAAGGTCTGGAAAAGTCTTAGGAGTTCTTCCAGCTCTCACCCTATTCAGCACATGCAAAGACTTAAACAAATTAAACTTTACTCCCCAAACTACTCTGGGAATCACTTTAAGGGAGGTGCTAAAACACTGCTGGCACAATTAATGTTTGGGAAGATTTGCCTTAAAAATAAAATTATTCAAAAATCCCATACCCCCCAAGGACCCCACAAAACCCCCCAAACCCAGACAATTCAAACTTGTGAAAACAACTACCAGCTATTTTTATAGGAGACTCTCTGGAAACAGACTCTCACTCTGTCAATCCAGTCAAGTGTTTCTGAGGCACTGGGGACTGTGAGTTATTTCTCTTTCTTATGCAGGACATTGCTGATTTAGGTCACATCAACAGGACTAACAGTTCCATTTAAAGAAATGCTGAGATGGATAGAAAGTTGGGCTTTAAAAAAAAAATACTTCCTGCTGGAAGGAAATCTACATTTCTGTTGTTGATGACCTTTTTGACAATAACAACAAAAAAAATCTGTAGTGCTTTACAATAGTCTGCCCAACTCCAGCCTTACCCTGTCAGTGGAGGAATATTATCCCTCTTCTGCCATCCTAAAGACAAAAGACACAAGTAAAGTGCCTTTCCGTTTTATATCAGTTACTCATCCTGTGTTTGCTTCATGATGTGAAGCTGAACCCTCCCACAGACTTTAATTGAGTTAAATCATTGCCAGAACCTTTTAGGCTCCCTCTCGCACACACTTCAATGTGTGCATCTCTGATGAGGCATGTGAGCAGAGACGCGCTCCCAGGACATCTGGGCAGCAAGCCACCTACCTGTGGGCTCTAAATATTTCCATGAACTATATTTCACTTGAACATTTCTTTCCTGTTTAGAAAATCATCAAAGTTGGGGAGGGGAATAAGGAGGAGCCATGAGTAATTTACTGGAATATATACAGGCATTCCCCAGATTTCCCATCCTCCTCCTTAATTGGATATTATCCCTCATTAATGACTCTGTGAGAGCCTGTAGAGTACTAATTGTCTGCAGTTCCTCTCTCTGTCCCTCCCCTCTCTCCTCACAGAAATTAGTCTTTTGTTCAAGTTCATGAAGTTTAATTTCTGTTCCTCTCACTGAGATGGGGAGCTCATCCAACCTTTGTTCCACCAGAGCCCTCAGAACCTGGTGTCACCTCCCTGGGATGTTGTCTTAGGATAAGGAGAAAATCCAAAACCTCCTCCTACTCCATTATGAGTCTCCAAAGCCCAGCTATGCCAATGCCCTCACTGCAGCCCAGCTATGGCAATGCCCTCACTGCAGTCCAGCCCAGCTGTGACCTGTTGCCACCTTGTCCACCCACCATGTTCCTGTTTCGCATCTTGGGCAGGCTGAAACCCAGAGGGAGAGTCAGAAGTTATCTAAGCCTTTCAAAAAAAACCAAAGGCTGGGTGAACATTTGCAGCATGTCACCTCCATTTATCTTTTGAGGGCCTTGTGTTCTTTCAAAGTGAAACAGCTAATCCCAGAAGGAAAAAACAAACAAACAAACAAAACTTAAGTGCCTATTAATCAAGGACTGATGTGAAAAAAATGGTTTTGAATGGCTGAATTATTTTGCATTAGTGGCTGCCTTGGTAAGATTTTGGCTGGTTTTTGGCATTTTTCTGACTGGTATCCTGGTAGGATATTTTAGGTCCATATATCTAAAGGATGAAACCCAGTAAGCCTTCCCCTGGCACTAACAAATCCCCTGACATGATTTTGGGTGTGATAGCCTGTTTTGACTTCCAGTCCACTTGGCGAGGGCCAGGGAGCGTTCCTGCCATTGTCCCCCTCGTTGCTCTGGAGATGCTGGTCCCTCAGGCTCGTCCTTGTTAGTCTGCAACGCTGCCGGGAGCCATGGGGCTGTGACCCCAGAGCCTGGCAGAGCCCCGCCAGCTCTGGCCATTCCCACAGCCTTGTCCCGGCATTGCAGGCACTCAGGGAAATGAGTGTCCTTTCTCTTAGACCTTATCTGGGATTTCTGCCATGCCTGTGAAGCACAGCCCTCCTGTCCCAGTTGCTTTTGTGACAGGAATACTGAAGCCAAAGCCTGGGCTGTGTAGGGAGGCAGGGGGACTTCTGCTGCTGTTTTCAGCAAAGTTAAAGTGGCACGGCCTGCTTTCTGCTATCCTGGGCGCTGCTAGCAGGAATCACAGGTACAATGCCTGTCCTTACATTTCCCCCTCTCCTGTAACTCTCCTGCTGCTACAGCCAAACTTGCTGCTGCCTGCAGCCAGCACAGAGTGATACAGACCTTGGCAATATGCAAGGGAGCATGACTCTGTCTTTTAACCACTGCTACATAGGGAAACCTCCCTTTCCAACAAGCATCAAATGACTTGGAGGCAATTCTTCAGGAAGACCTTCTATAACAGGAAATCACAACTTGAAAAAACAGCAAACCTTTTTAAAAAAAACAAAATCACAGAATTTTTTGCTGCCTTTCTGCTTGCAAAACCAAACAGGTGAAGGTGATGGTAAGCTGTTTGTCCCAGGAGCTACAGGCTCTCCAGACACTAAGTCAGCCTGAAGTGGTTCAGTGTCCAGGTCATCCCAGGACACTGACAAGGTGAAGGCAAATGATTTGGCTCCCATCCAGAGGCCTCATGTTTCAGGCTGGTCTGTCTGTCAGGGAGGTCCTGCCAGTGCCTCATGGCTATCCATCCGTTCCACCTCAGCCAAGGTCAGCCCTGCCCAGGCTGCAGGCACACCTGCCACTTGGTCCCTGGTTTCCAGCCTCAGCACGGCTCCTGCCCCAGCTGCCAGGTCTGTGCTCCATGCCTAGTGCTGAACAGGTCTCATGAGTCTTCCTGCTTACCTTCTAGCCCTTGGCCACAGGGTAACACCCCACAACCAGAGCACTTGCAGCTGCTTCGGCTTCATCCCATGCTTCCTGGGATCTGTCTGCTCCCCAAACTCTCATTCTTAGGACAGCAACATCTAGGCTGACCATTCTGCTTTTGCCTCATTCAGATGTGGAGAGAGCTTATTTTTCTGAAGATGACAGGCAGAAAGGCAGACCTTCCTCTCACACATACCGGCACTGCCTCAGTTCCAGCGGTTTGGGACACCTGGAGCAGGAGCATTAGTGTTCCTCACTCTCATCCTGAGAAATATAGGACAACAGAGACTACATGGTGGTTAGAAACTCTGCTATAAGGTCTGACCCATTTTTGTCCTCCAAAAGCAATCTAACATCTGCTCTCAGTATTTCTGTGTGCCATTTCAGAAATATCTTTGGAAGAGCACTGCTAATTCATGCCCTGCCTACTTTCAAATCTTATTATTTCAGACTCTAGTTTATATATGCTTGGGGATGGATCTTTATATAAACTAAAACTTCCACTGAATATTATCTTGGGCATAAATTCAGTAGGAAAATGGACTTGCACCTGGCACTTAAATGTCAGCTCGGTCCATCTGTCCTGCAGATCCTGCTGCAGCTAAGTAGGAAAAAAATCTTTGTTGTTCTGTGCTGAGGCAGTTTTTTTGGAGGCAGTGAAGAGAAAGGGCTTGGAAAAATGTCTCCCAGTGCTCCTCAACCAGTGTAGGTAGCAGGCAAGCCAGACCCGTGGGCTTGGTGGGGCAAGGGAAGAGAAGCAATGGAGATGCCAAACATTGCTTCAGTGTCAAAACCTGGAACTGATGAACAGAAATCCCTGTGGTTAACCACCAAGGGAGCCTCTTCAGCAATGCACAGTCAAGAGGCAGAGAGGCTTAACTCCATGTATCAGTGGCTTTCATGACCTGGAAGACAACAAAATCCTTGTAGATCCCCTGTGCCAACATGAGGTCTGGGAGGCCTGGTGGCTCTCAGAGGCCACTGCTAAAACTCTTCTCTTGTTTCTGAGTGAGAAGTTTTTGTTCTGCAGATATTATCTGCCAATAAATATTCCTCTAATTGGAGAGCCATCAAAAATGCTGGCTCCGCTTATTTTAGAGTCCATGTTTGACCTTTACCACTGTGAAATACTTCTACTGATATTCCACCAGAGGCTATAAAACATCTGGCCTGACTGTGCACCAAATAGCTGGAATTTTCTAGCCATTTCAGTTGGTGGCATTGACCCCAAGCAACAATTTATCTGCACCATTTATGAGTCCCCTGGAATCCGTGGGGACAGAGATGCTGGGGGAAGCTTGATCCATTAAGCAAACCCTGTCCATGCCTGGGAGAATGGAGAAACCTGATTTTGAAGGAAGAACTCCAGTATTACATAGCATAATTCAGCAGCCTTCAAGGCAGGGCCATGAGACTGAAGGATGTCTGCCTTTGCACACACCCTCCCCACACCACGTCCCTGCTGGGTGTGGAAAAGCAACGGGAAAAGGCAGGAAGGATGTAGATGGCCAGGCAGGGTGACACCAGTTCCCCCTCATAGGCTGGGTTTCATGGCCACTGTGGCTGTGCCCCTGCCCCTCCAAACCTCGCAGGGGCCCTGAGCAGTACAGAAGGCAGCCAGGTGCAGGGGTTATTTACTCGGACAAACAAAAGCAGTGACTCTGGGCAGGCCTGGGAGCAGCAGCGAGGAGAAGACACCTGCATGTCAGCAGGTGGGCTCAGCTGCTGCAGTGCTGTGCTTGCTGCAGCTGCAAAAGGCACATCACTGCCTTGGCTAAGGGACCCCCAAAACAGGCAATCAGCAGATGGTGCTTTGCCCCACACCCTTGTTATCTGACTCGAGCCCTTCCCCTGTCTCTTCTCCACAGACCATGGGGCTGCTGGCTGGTGAGACTGGAGCAGACTGGCCATCATTTTGATGTAATTTTCTTGGAGAGCAAACAGCACTTGACCTTGTTCCTCTCTTGGTGGGCTGCCAGGAAGGTCAGCTGCCCAGCGACATTTTTGGTGGTGGCAACCATAGCAGTGAGGCATTGCAGTATCTTCAAACTCACATCTAATTCCCTGAGTGCTCTGCTACAGATGAATAGACAAAAGACCTCCTGGGCAGACAGGGGGGCCCTGCTCCACCAGAGTTTGGATTTTTCACTGTCAGCCAAGCCGAGGATCCAAACTCCAACAATGAGCTCCCTGCTCCAGACGAAAAGCATTTATAACCTCTCCAAGCCAGGCTCTGGCAGGGCAATACAAACTGTGAGCTCCACAAGCTAATGACCTTGAAAGTATCCATTTATCTTGGCCTTTCCCCCCAGCTTGAGATGCCACAGAAAATGTGAGGCTTGCTTTCTTCTTTCCTTTATTTTTTTTCTTTTCCTTTTTGAGCAAGAGGAATGAATATTCAGGGAATGCAGGCAATATGGAAATTGCTCAGTCTCACCTCTCTGGCTGGAGTTCAGCATTGAGACCCCAGTAGAAATCAAGACTGAGGGGCAGTTGGTCCTCCTGCCCTAGAGGGGCAATCGGTGGCAAAGGGACATCACTGCTTTGCCTCCATTACCTGATTACTCTGCACTGGCTCTTCCTTCATTAATCTTCATCAATAAACAATATTTACAACCAATAAAACCCAATCCTTTGAGCCCATTGTTCTTATTCACTAAAGGCATCTCATAACTTGGTGAGATGTGACAGCCAGAACTGCATTAAAATCTAGACAACAGGTTAGAAACGTCCCTGGAACAAATGGAGCTGGTGCACCGTAAATGTTATTTCCTCAGGGAGAGCAGTGACTCCCTGGAGTGTTTTACTTTTCAAAGTCGGTGTCTGTTTTCTATGCATTGCCGCTGTATGGAAGCCATTGCCTGCCACAGCAGGGTGCTCCCTTTTTTATGGGATATACAACTTGGGTGTAAAATAATCCCACATCATTTCCTTTGGTGTTCAGTACAGACAGCTTAAAGTGAAAAGGGAAGTCACGCAAAGCAGCTGACAGCGGGCACAGGCAGAAGCTGCTACTAGGAAACATCCTTCTACTTACAGGGGAAAAAAATATTTGCCAAGATATTTTCTGATTGCCTAATGTTTTAGCCCTCTTACAGATGTGGTGGGATAAAAGCACCTTATTTGCAGATATCCTGCAGCAGATCTAGCTGCTGCTCTGCAGCACCTGCGGGCTGGGGCCCGCCTCTCCTCACCTTTGTTCTCAGCCAGTAGAGCTGTCTGCTGGGATGAACATTTGGGCTCCAGAGAGAATCTGCTGGCTGCTGCCTTTGAAGCAAGCACCAGCTTGTGTTTCCATTTTAGGCATACATGTAATGTACATCTTTGCTTACTGGGCACACTGCGATGCAATCCAGCCTCAGGAATTCTTGGCTTCCCTCTGGATTTTGATGACTTTATAAAAGGTGGTGTTGTACCGAGGAGGTCCATGGTAGCCATCTCCTGACTCACTGCCAGCAGGATGGAGACTCATGATGACTTAAAGAATAGAAGTTTTATTCCAGTAGACACACACCCAGAGCTGTCTGCCCAGTGCCATCACTGGACATGTGGGTGGAGGACCAGACCAAGGATGCAAGACTCAGTGGAACCCTGCATTACAGGTAAAGGCTTCCCATGGCTCCATGGGCCTGATATGTGTTTTTGTCAGGCCAGGGAGGTTAAGCCAACTCCTTGTACTTTGTCTGTCCCACCTCAAGTGCCTGGCCCTCCAGGTGCTGAGCAAACACCCTGGATCAATGGATAAGACTCAGTTCAGCCAGATACTTCAGCATCAGCTTTAAGCAAGCAGCTAAAAGTTTGACAGTATTTAGGGAAGTACTTCAGGGGACTGGCACAACCAGATCGTATTTAGCATTAATACATCAGAGTCAGGCTGCTTTAAAAGTACCTTTATGGTATGCAGGTATCTTTAAACTTTAACTATTTCTTTAAAAAAAAAATCCCATCACAGTAAAAGAAATGCCAAAGCCTTTTTGAAGCTCCTTAACACAGTGAATAAGAAATCAAGAGTTGATTTACATAACAGAGATATACATACGTATGTATACGGGAGTGTACATTTGCATGAAAAGCATTTGCAGAGAATTCTAAAAATAGAAGACATTTCAGAGGTTTGTAGGCAAGTAAATCTTTTATGTTTTATTGCTTCCTTCCAATTAATAGTTTAAATTAAGACCTAGTCCTCCTGTCTTCTACAGTTTGCAAGCCAGCAAACCACTGATTTTCCTACAAACACCTCCTTCTAATTCCTCCACTGAAGGAGCAACCAGGAACTCCCACTGCTAGCAAAATGAAGGTCAGTAAAGGAGAGATGCCTTTGTCTCTAGTCTTGCAGTTCTCCTAAAATGAAATTCACCCCTTAATTTGGAGGGCAATTTTCCTCCAAGGAAGGTAGGAAAATGATAATAGTTCCCTGTGAAACACTCACTATTTTAAGATGTAAATGTTTGGACCTTTGAGGTATCCAGGCAGAAATGGGAGGGGGTTGGAAACCAGCTCTTGTGAACTGTGTGCTCCAAATACTTGAAATGATGCTTAACCTCAAGCTTAGGCATAGCCTTACTGACTCAGGTGGAGTGGCTCTCCTGCTTCACGCTAAGCGTATGTTTAACTGCTCCTCTGGGTCAGGGCCCCAATTAGCACACCAAGATCTAATTTTATTCTCAGTTACAGCTGCATAAGACTATATTAAGCAAACCACTTTATACCAGTTAAAAAAATTAGATTAAGCTTTGGCTCAGGGTAGAAAGGGAGAGCATGACACAGAAAAAGGTATCTTCTTGGATGTTACTGCCTCTGTTACGTCCATACCCTGATAGCTTTGTCCTGTTAAAACACCTCTGCTCCAACCTTGTCTTTCTCAGACCAGTCTGATTTCTTCTGCAAAACAGCCTCTCAGCAGAAAGTGTTAGCAAGCCATTAATAAAACGCCATGACCACGGATGCCCCAGTTGCTAAAACAACGCCTGTTAGCCAAAATCTACACAAATCCATTGGTAAAAATGCATATCCTGCACTTGTGTCCATGAATAACCACATTAGTGTCACTGTAATCTCTATTTCTTCATCCTTCTCTTCTCCATCAAGCCCTTTAGATCTTGATCCCAATGCTTCAGACACCAGGTCATGATACTCAGAAGTGAAGCCCATTGACTTCAGTTTAGCTTAAGTGTGTTCTTACAGCCCCTGTTTAGCAAAGCACCCCTTTTCGATGAGCTACACTAAATTATCCAGAATTACACTAAATTATCCACTTATAGATAAATACATGCTTTGGTGTTTTCCTGAACAAAATGAACTTAAACATGAAATCAAGCTTATGACTGAGAATCTTTCCCACCCAAGGTGCAAGCTCTTTGGAAGATCAGCCTTTAAATTTTGTGCACCCCAGTACAGGCAGCTGCCTTCTGCATGGCAGCTTCCAAGTACCTCACACGCTGCTGGATCTGCAAACATCAGCCTGTGATAAAGTATTTCGTTTGCCTCTCATTTGCACCTGTAAAAGTCAGGGGTAAATCCAGGAGAGACTATTAAGGGGAAGTGAGAAGCTGGCCAGTTCAGTGCTCCCAGCTTTCCTGCTTACTGTGAGCTGCAGCAGGACTGGGAGATCCCCTCAGCACAGCAAGGCCACCAGGTTTGGCCAAGGGCCCCAGAAGGCTCAGGGTTGGCTTGGCCACACATACCAGGAGCTGGTATGTGTGATGCAGTGTCAAACAGGCCCCGGTGACTCCCACTGTGGCTGAGAGATGATGAATGCCCAAGTTAAAGCTGACGTGGTTTACCCCAATCTGTAGCAGAAGCCACTCTGATTTTTAAAAATATAATTTTGTCTTCATACAAGGAAAGTAGGAAAAAGCAGCATGAAGAGAGGCACACTTTAGGATGAACAAAGCAGAGTTCTTGTTTGGAGCACTGGCAGTAGCCCAGCATCGCTCAGGGCCAAACATTGGGGTCAGTCCTGTCTAGCTGTCCCTGCCAGGGAAGGACAAGGAGCTTTAAATTTTATTAAATATGGTTAATTTCTTTTTTCTCTTAATGGCTTACCTTTTCTTTTTTTAAATTTTTTTGCAACTGGCATTTGTGGTTGTGCTATGCAATATAAGCCAGAGGGTTTGTAGAATTACTGGTAGGACAGCGTTGATGTGGCAAGCCAAAAGTTTGAAGAAAAATTCATGCATGCAGGCTCCTAAATATGGATCTACATGGTTATTTTCAGCCAGAGTCTTGCACATCCATAGTTCTGGGTTAGAAAACATAAGTCCCAGGTGAAGTGCATTTGGAGGATCTCTGCCATCTGATGTGAATGAAGACCCCTGTCACAAAGTCATCTGTATGACCTACTTGCTTCTCGCCACTAAGGAATTGTCCAGGACTCATGTAACAACTTCAAACTCAGGCACATTCCTCGAGCTGTGTGAGGAAGCTTGCACATTGCCTGACCACATTATATCTGCCTCTAGGCAGTGTTATCACTCCTTCCCTTCCATATGCTTAAGCAGAATTTTTACAAAAATAAATGAAATACATATGTACATTATGCAAAGAGTGTTCTTGAGCCGTGCTATATTTGGTTTTGCATGATACGTATCCAGCGTGTAGACCATTGGCACTCGTTTTTTAACTGTTAGAGATAAGCAGAGTCACAGTAAGCTATAAAAGAGTGTAAAATATGCAGGGCCTGATTCTCCGGCTCGTGGAGGCCCCTTTACATCACGCTGGCACTGCACTGGAGTCTAAAAGCAAATGCACATGTGACTGGAATCCACTTTCAGGCCCTTTTATACTGCCAAGAGAGCTTAAAGTTGCCTGAATTCAAATGCGACTCAGATGCCTGTAGTACAAGCCAGTAGCCATCATTAAAATCTTCATTAATGCTGCTGCCCCTCTGCCCCCCAGCAGTGGGGTGAGCAGCAGCAGTCGACCCTGGGCATGAGGCAGTGCTGGAATATTGGGGAACACTGTGCCTGTCACTATCCCTGGGGGTACGGGGGTGTTCCTGTGACCAGACACAGGGAGATGGATGCAGTGGGTGCCACCACAGGCAGGGAGATGCAGGGCCAGAAGAACAGGGTGTGTGTGGGCAGCTGAACAGGGAGGAGTAGGTGGGGCTGAGCACCCCACTTTTCCCAGATGGCTCTATGTCCAAACTGGGATCCATATCTCCTGAGTCTCCCTTTCCATGGCTGGTTTTTCTCCCTACAAAGAGCTGACACAGAACAAGCTGTATGTACAAGTGCAGGTACACCCGCCCTTAGTTTTAATCATTCAGCGCCAGCCAAAGTGGGAGGGACAGGAAGGCTCTGCCACCTTCCCGCTCTCCCTATGGCAGCCGCCTCCACCTCGGCCCAGGTTGGATCCAGCCACCCACCGTGCAGGCTCTGGCTCTGAGCGCCTCGCCCCAGGGCCCAGACAGCCTCTTCTGCATCCAGGAGGGAAACCAGAGCTGCTGGCTCGTGACTGGCGCACAGATCACCAGTTCATGACTCTCTCCCGTGAAAAAAAAAAAGTTGGTTTGCATTTAAAGTGTTAGGGGAAAGGATTTTTTTTCTTTCTTTTTTTTTTTTTTTTTTCCTTTTCCAATCCCCAAAGTCACATGGCCAGACTATTTTAAACATTCCTGGCTATTCCCCCATGCACCAGCTCCCTTGGCTGGCACTGGGGTATTCTCGAAGCTCGGGTAGGAGAGTAAACTCTGCATGTATAATTTATCCATTGTAAAGGATGCAAAATCTACTGGGAACAGGAGGGGATAAGAAAGAGCGAAGACACTTGTGGATGCCAAGAATTCCAAGTGCCAGACCTTGCTAGCGCTCTTCCAAAATGGAGGGTCCTACACGGCTCCCGTTTAGCTAGAGCTGAGCCTAGCCTTGCCTGCTGTGTTGAGATTTGGCAGGCTGCAGCTCACCATTGTTGCAAGCTCTCATCCAGGCGGCGGTGCCAAGCCTTCCCTCCGGCTGCAGCCCTTGCAGCGCACGCTAATCCACTAGTATCTGCCTCTCCCAGATCCAGCAGGGACACCCCTCAGAGCTGGGGAGGGAAAGGGGAGAGTCCTCTCTGCAGACAACCCTTTCCCTGCAAGCTTCATGAAGAAGCCCTATTTATTAACCCTAACAAATTGCCACTATCAACATAGCAGTGATATTACAAATAAGTAGGAAATCCACTTGCCCCTGGCTCCAGAGCTGGGCAGCTCAGTGCTCGTTCTCTCACCAGGGAAAGCAAGGATGGCACAGTGAAGCCTAACTTCTCATGCCATCTTTAGTTTGCAGTTTCTCCCCTAATAGCCTGCCTACATGGTGAGAGCTCATAGGAGACACAGGTGTGCCCAGCCATTCTGTGGACAGCGTCAAAGTGGATGCAGCCAGTGAGGGTGTCATCCCAGCATTCCCAACAGGAGCAGGTTAGAAGCTCTGCACTACCAGGTGGCCCCACAGCACTTGGACCCCTCTCCCCTTCATCACCTGCACCTGGCTCAAGCACAAGAAGCAGCTGTCCCTTCCCTTCAGCAGAAGCACTCAGGGCCCATGAAAGCTCTCATTCAGGGCAGGAGCGAGGGAGACCACAGCCCCCAGGCACCCACAGAGGGAGCACCCTGCACCCAGTCCACAGCTGAGGCCAGCCCTCCCTGGGGCTCAGCCTTCGTAGCCACGGGGGCTCCAATGCCATGGCTGTACAATTGCTTTAATTGTGTAGGTTTTCATTTTTAACCCCATTCTGCACTGGCATTGAACTGCATTTCGCAAAGTGTGAATTTTGTAAATGCAGTAACTAAGTTCTAGATGCTGTCCCCGCACCTTGGCTGCCATCCCAAGGAAATTCCCGAGGGAAGGGATGCAACAACCCCCCACTGCATCCCAAACTCATTCAAGAGCAAAACAGGGTCCAAGGCACTGGGGCCTCCTGCCGAGCCCTCTGCTTATTCCTGCAGAGTGGTCTGAGCCCGGTGCTTTGTGCAAGGACAACAGGGTCTTGCCTATGGAGTAGGAAAGCATGGGCTTTCTGGCACCCCAACCAGGGAGGCAAAGGGCCTGCCGTGGGTGCCACAGTGCTGTGGTAGCTCCAACCCTGCGTGGGGACAGCCCACATCTGGGCTACATCACAGCAGCTGCAGGAGCTGGGGAGGAGCCCCCACAGAAGTGACCCCATCGAAGCCCTTGACCCTGAGCAAGATGGAAACAGCCCATGTGAGTGATTTTCAGAGAGAAGGACTCCTTGTGCAAAAGGGGTATTATCTCAGAGCAGGCTGTGCCCACCTGCACAGATGTTTAAAATTTTAAGATCAGGTGCTGCTGATCTGACCACAGGGGTTGGAGTTGGCTTGAGGCAACTCCAAGGCATTGATGGCTTCCCAGCTGGAGGGGCAGGAGATCAGTTCAGCCTCTCTGTCCTAGCATGGGTAAAATCTGCCTTTTCCATCTGATGTGATCCTCACCTCCCCTCAGCAAAGCATCTGTTTTTTTCTAGCATCATCACCATGATTCCCCAGGTGCATGTGAAATGTTTGCTTTGGCCACATCCATGCTCCATGGGCCTGCCTGTTAGCGTGCATCCCAATGTTTTAGACAGTCCATGGGTGTCACAGGTGGAGTGGGAGCTTCAGACAAAGTTTAATTAAAGAAGTTCTCCTGCTGAATCACAAGGGGCCAAGAGGACCTCCTTGCTTTCTAAACTCCTTCTCAGAGAGAGGAGCTTAGGGACAGCTAGATCTGATTTTAGCCTCAGACTGTCAATAGTTTATAACTTTGCCCCACAAGATTTAATGGTGGCAAATCAGATGTATTTATAAAAGATGAATCATTTATTAAGACAAATGAACAGTTTGAGGATCTTAATTAGAATTACTTACTACACAGTATAAAAGCTAGGCAACTGTGGTATAACATAAATGGTATAGTGCAATTACAGCAATTATATTAAATCTAGCAAGAGAAACATTAAGTTGAGGTTGATGTATCTCACCACACTTCTCTTTGTGGAGTACTTCTTCCTCTCAATCCCTGAGAAGGAACCACGAAGAGGTGTCCCAAAACCCATGGGAGAAACTCCACACTTTCCACTTCAAGAAAAGGATGTGGAAGAATCTAACTTGTATGAAAGTAGACTGGACTTTTATAGCCTAAAGAAGCTGGCTGCCAGTCATAGGCCTCCAGGTCAGTTTAGCAGCTTATCTGTCAAGTCTCACTTCAAAGGGGCAGATGTGTGTTTGAAGCTGGTAAGCCAGGGTGGCCTTTTAGAATATTCAGCACCAAAAAATACCACTATGGCACCACGGTAGCTCCCCATAAAGAGCTTGCATTGCCTTTTCTACTGACCAGATTCCAGGCCAAGCAGATCAGCTTTTTCAGAGCAAAGCATCCTGTTAAAATGGGAAGGTGTGCTGCAATGAAGCCATGTGCACCCCTTTACCCCTGCACACGTGGCCCAAGATTTACCTCAATGCCTGCCAAGGTGCCAGCATGCTGACTTTCACCCTGTCCCCAGGCAGAGCAGAGAGGGCTCCCCTCCACGGAGTGCCAAGGACAGCGGGGGAACCCCTGCCCCAAACACCCCTGCAGGGCCTCCCTCCAGCCTTGCTGCTCTTACCATGGCACTGGGAAAGCCTTCCCACATGTTTCTGCCCAGTCACTTCAATGATCTCAGCTTAATGTCCCCAGGTTGCACTTACTGTGGGAATCAGTATTCCTGGACTACCCATGTCTGTCCTGTGCTTTCTGGGGAGGCCAGGCAAGGCAAGAAAATGATTCTTTATTGTCTTATTTCACTTTGATAATCAGCAGTAAATCTATGAACTAAACAGAACAGCACCTCTGAGGCTAAACTCTGTAGTAACTTGCCTTAGTCCAGCTTCCAGTGGGACTGAAAGGGAGGCTTAGCAATTAAAAAGAACTTGCTTCATAAAGAAAAACAAACAAAAGCAATTTGAATGAGTCACACAGCCCTTTTGAAGGAAGGCAGTCTGCATCCTTCAGGAAGGGCAAAGCACTATCACTACACAGCCTGACTGAACACTTAATTGCAGGCTATCAGGTACCATACATCTCCAGACTTTCTGAAGTGCAGGAGGTGGTGTGATGGGAATGGATAACACACAAACAGCACGGGCTGGGCAGAGTGATGGACAGACAATGTGTAAGTGCTTGGCTCAGAATCTTCCTGTGTGTCCAGGCTGAAAGGCCACAATATGCAGGATGTCAACAGAGCATGGCCATCCTGCAGAAGGTGCAGGGGGTTCACAAAAAAAGCAAGTTAATTTCATCTGATGGTTAGAAGCCAGCTAACTAAACTTAAAAGTTCCCTTAGAATTTCCATTAATGGCTTATGAGAAATCAAAAATCTCCAACAGCCTCTTTAAAAAGAGAAGGACTAACCAAGAAAATTACAAATTAGACCAGTCTAGAAAAATATGCATTTGCTTGCTGAGTCAGTGGAAGCCAATTGAGCATCTTCTTGAGCAGAAAAGAGATAATAAACATCATCTTGAGAGATTCTCCCAGATGTTGGTTAAAGTTGAGTCTGTAGCAGGAGCTATTGAAATCTCTGTTGTAACTGCTTATTGTACAAGCTGCACTTCAGAAAAAAATCCCTGCACTCTGAGACCCATGAATACAATGACTCATGGTAAAAGCAGCTCTCAAAGGGCAGCCTCTAAATGATGTCCAGCTCCAGGCTGGTGAGGGCAGCCTCACCATCTTTGGGGTCAGCTGGCCTGGGGAAATCTGTCCCATTGTGGAAGCTCTGGTGGGTTCTGTCCAGGCAAGATGCAGAGGGGAATAGGATGGACAGCCCTCCAAAGCACAGACCCTCTGCTGTCACCAGGAACCCCCCTCCAGCAGGACTCTGCAAGCCTGGCTTGACAAAACACACAAAGCAGGATGGGGAGTGCATGTTTGTGGAAGGCCATCGCAGTGAACAGGCCTGGAGACTGTGTGATCACAGCAGCAGCTGCCAGGGAGGTCTTTGGCCAAAGCCCTCATCACCCGGTGGAACTCTGCAGCACCCTGGAGCCCTGCAGAGATGGAGCCAACATGGAGCTGGAAAATCAGACATCCTCATCATGGTCATCTTCTTGGGATGCAAATATCGCGTATGTTCATTCCCAAATGCACAAAAGGAATATTTACTGGTTGCAAAGCCCTTTTTGTACAATGTTTGACTGACAGTTTATAATTCCTGTTGAGTGTGATACAGATTGCCTGTGCTACTAATACACTTTAAAAACCCCCACATTAATTGTCTTTAACTATAACTTTGTATCATTTTGATTCATTATTTTTTATTTTACCAATTCTGTGCTGTTTCTTGCATATTGGCAACATTCATTGCAACCCATTTCCCATTCTTCTGCCAATGTATGTAAGTCCATGTAACACAAACACCGACATTCCCAGACACATCATGATCAACGTGGGAGTGATTAAAGGGGGAAGGAAACCATGAAACCCATCTCTCCTGTTGGCCATTCCTGAAGGTCACTCATGCTGACATCCAGTGTCCAGGGAAGACTCCACAGCATCTTGTTCCTTATTAGTTGGCTCCCATCTGCATTTATGTGTGTGTGCAGACATTCATATGTAGGCACACTTCACACATAACCCTCACAAACATATTTCTTTAGAAATATGTACACATAACTTCAGTTTTGTTCCTTTTTAATTGGGTTGGGCATAACCTCTCAATCCTTTGAGCTTAGGGATTTGCGCATTTAAGAAAATATCTTTCAGCAACAACAATTAACATATTTCTTGTTTTCTCTGCCAGGCTATTCAGCCCATAATCTCTATCAATGTAAGCACCAAATGTCCCTAATTAGTACTGTGTTTTAACTTTTCTTTTTGCACCAAAAAAAATGAGGTCATGATCATCTGGTACCTAACCAACTGCCAGCTTTTATTTCCATTATTCATTTCTCCATCTCTCAGGATGGCATCCAGTGGAGGACCCCTGTGGGAGCAGCAGGGCCACCTGCCTTAGGAGATGGTCTCTTCCAATGTCCAGACTGCCCACCTCCACCACAGGCATTCCAGGAGAGGACCTGCAGAGGCTTCCCCGCCCTCAGTCATGCTCAGCTGTGGCCGCACCAGTTCAGCAGTGTCTGTGGGGCTGCCAGCACTCACCTGGTTTGCAAGGCAGCAGCCACCATGTCCAGCCCTTGGACTCTCCATGCCCTCCCTGGCAGAGTAAACTGGCCCTGAGGAT
Source organism: Molothrus aeneus (assembly GCF_037042795.1). Taxonomy (NCBI): domain Eukaryota; kingdom Metazoa; phylum Chordata; class Aves; order Passeriformes; family Icteridae; genus Molothrus; species Molothrus aeneus. The sequence continues at coordinate 31,302,530 of NC_089648.1, forward strand.
CCTGGTGGGAAAGGTTTGCTGCCTTCCACCAACTCCCCCAGCAAGGCTGCTCCAAGTGAGGAGGGAGACTCCTCTTCCATTTAGTCCCTTGGCCACAAATATCTGGGGGCTGCTGGGCAGCTGGCAGGCACTGGACCGACACCTGGGTGCCAGATCTGTCCAGCTGTGCCCGTGACACACCATCCATCTGCAGCACTTCTCACTGCTGCTGCCAGCTTCTTTCCCTGGGGCCAGCTGGGAGGGGAGACAGGGTCAGTGGGAGGGAGCGAGCGACAGTGAACATTTATAACAACGCTTTGCATCCAAATTGATTTCCTCCTGTTGTCTGCTTGCACGGGGCAGGACTCACAGACTCACAGCTATTGTGACCCGAGGGTGCCAAGCCCAATGGGGCCAGGTGGTGCTGGCTGCTCCCTCCAGGGTCTGGGGCTGTGTCATGGAACATTCCTGGTGGCTTCTTCCAAGTCAGCAAGGGTTTCCCATACAGATAATATGTCTAAGATCCTGGATACAGCTACCCAACACTTTGCATGGCTCAGGCACTCCAGGGATTCACCGTGTGTTTTGTTTTCCCTGCCTTGCCCTGCTTTATTCCCAGGACAGTCAATGCCAGCAGCAAAACTTCCCCTGACTTTGCAAGGGCCAGCTGTGTGCTCAGGCCTCTGGGTGGGCAGCATGGGAGAAGCAGACCATTGCTCTGAATTAATTTTGGAGTCCCACATTCACTGGAAACTGAGACCTACATGATTTTCCTCATCTTCAAAGACTCACAGGAAATGAAACAGTGCTTGAGCAGTAGCGTGCTATTGGAGATTTGATGGAAAAGTTTTTTGTGACTGTATTGTGGGTCTCTGACCCACCACCTGGCACACACAAAGCCTCTCTCTTGGCATGTGCCTCCCAGGGTGGCCACTCTCTGAATGTGCACCTCTCACTTGGGCACATGTCCAGGCAACTACAAAGGGCCTAGCAGAGAAAGGAGGATACTCCAGAAAAGTGCAAGATGTGGATAACTTGGTGCGAGCCAGGCAAGCAGTCACAGCGTGTACTGGCAGTGTCACCATGGCCTTGCTTAACCCCTCTCGGAGCCAGGCTGGATGGTAATTAAAGGGATGCTGGGTGCCAGTGAAGCTGGTGATGTTGCTGCTGATCTGCATCAGTTCAGTGGAAGATTTCACAAACAAAACACCCTCGGCTTCCTCACTGCATTTGCTGCAGCAGAGGGGTTCACCCCTCACTGCCATGATCCCCCATCCCATCACTCAGCCCACGCTGGGGCACAGCCAGGCGTTTGCAGGCACGAGGTCCCTGGAATGGACAGGTGGGAGCAGCCACAGCAGCACTTAAGAACCTGCTTCTCCCCTGATGGGAATCCTCAAGTCTCCAATGCTTTTCCACAAACGCATTCACCACCCAAAAATTCTGCTCCTGCTTTTGCTTTGCAATCGAAAGGCAGGAAAATTCCTTCTCCTACCACCCCTGCCCTGAATGGAAAAGTTCCTTCCCCCATGTTCACTGCTGCACTTCCCAAATGCCTTTTGCTTTCTTGCTTTTCTTTAAATACTTGCCCCAATTGTCTCGTGTGGGTCAAACATGAACTCACTGGTTCCTACGTCATCGTGTTCCCAGCTCAGCACATCCTTCTCCTCATTGTCATGCAGAGCATAATTTTCACCTGTATTGAAAATTCAATATTGGGAGCTTTTAATTCCAAAGATTTTGATTTTTCAATAAAAAAGTGAAAATGAATCTCGGCAGGATTGCAGCAGAAATGTTGCAAATGAGCTGGTCACGTAAGGCAGAGAGGGAAGAAGAACAAGGAGAAAGAGGACAGAGTGAAGGAGAGGAATACACAGAGACTGCCCTTCCAGAAAAGAGCTTAAATAATTCAGGTGAAAAATATGACCAGCAGCAGTGATGAAGGTTTTTGGGCTGCTATGCACAATCCAATGGAATACAGTGCTGCTTGCTTGCTGTCCTGTGAGTTGGCTGGACCTTATCCCACTGCCTCAGCATCCCTGATCGTCCTGCTTCCTTCAGTGCTTGTGTGCCAACTGCTCAGTTTAGGCCTCTCTTGTATCAGGGCCCCTCAGATTTTGCAGTCATTCTATAGCATGTCTGTAAGTCCTTGTCAATATTATCCTCATTAAATAGGATGGGACTTTTCTAACAGGGTTAATTGGATTGGTTAAAACAACAGAAAAGTGGTGTTTAAAAAAAAGTCTAATAACCAAAGTTAAATATGGGCCTTCTTCCCCTATTATTTCTAATAAAATAGCTTATATTAAGTATTATTATATTTCTTTTTGGTTTTTATAGCTGGATGAAAGGGAAGGTGTTAGTCCTTTGTTAGCCATGAATGTATTTTTTCTCCTAGTTCTAGTGCATTATTGGAGACTTGCCTCCTACCCAGATGAAAATCTGAAGTCTCATCTTTATGTGGACAAGCAGAAATCAGCTTGCACACAGCAAGGGTAAAACACAGCTTCCCATCTTTTGCCTCACCCTTTTGCAGATGGATCCCTGATCCTGAGAGCTCTGCACAGCCCCATCCCTTCCCCCAGACACCCACCCACCCCTCCATGTCTCCCTCCATTCATGCTTCCATCCCGCACTCCTCACTGCCTCTCCAGAGTCACCTGGGCAGCGACTCCTGTGGGTGCCTCCCCCGGGCTCACATCCAAACTCTCTCTCTGCTGCTTGCAGATTCTTTCTGCATAACATCTCTGAGATATGGCCTTCCTTACCCATCTGTACAGCTAAAACTCTTGTCAAGACTCTCAGCATTTCACATCTCAATTACTGTAAAATCCTTCTCCTTGCTTGGCAAATGCAGCCTCATCCAGCGCTTCCTACTCCATCTCCCTGCCCAGCCACTACCATACCCGCCAACCACAGCTTAAAATCATTTATGCTCAAAAGGATCGCACACAAACACCTCCTGCAAGTTATTTTTCTTGCTGGCGATCACAAAACAACAGTGATGGCACACGCTCCCATCTGGATGCAATTTTACAGGTGCAGCCCTTGATGTTAGGAATGGCGAGCGGGAACTGGCTCACACTTCTCGCATCACACCGAGATCAAATAAAGCACCTGGGGCCAAACTCGGCCGTGAAGGATCCCTGCCTCCAGTTCCTGCTGGGAATGCTGTGAGGGCGCTGGCTGGGGCTCAGAAAGGCCCCATCCCACAGTGGCACATGCCATCCCCAGCACTGACCTGTCCCCAGCCCTGCACCCCCTGATGCCTTTTGCCAAGTGGGAGTTGCTTCCCATGGATCAGCCCTTTCCCGTGCCCTGTGTTTCATACTTACAAACCCTTTTGCTCTTGCTCTGTAGATTCTTATGTTTTCCTCCCTCATCCTCTCTTCCCTGAGCTGCTTTTCTTCTTCCTTCTCCTCCTGCTGCTTCTCTCTTCCCCTCCAGCTCCCCTCCACCTTGTGAGGAAGCCCGGAGCTGGCTCCCACATTTCACTCCTATTTATTTTCACGTCTGTGTGTCTTTTACTTGGTGTTTTCTATTATGAAGATGACAGCAAACTGAGAGCTTAAACAAATTTGGCTTTAGGTTCTTTAATGAAAAATTAACAGGTTTAATACTGGCTTCACCATCAAAAGAAGAACATTAATGTTTAATATTTAAACAATGCCTCTTCACAATAATTCCATCACATTTCACATAGAGAACCCACAGTAAATGCCTGGGGTAAAGCAATAAAAATCCAAAACTGTAACACTATTTACTGTTTTAACCATATCTTTCACAGTTTATACGATACTCCTTTACAAAGAGAACAAAATAATTTTTTAATGACAACTCCCCCTGTCCTCTGCCACTGCAAAAGGTAAGAATATTAGATTTCAGACCACAGTCCTGGCTCCTTAAGCCTTTTTAAGACCAAGGATATGAAAATCTTATGCAAATGAGTTGCCCTTTAAATGTATCTTTAGGAAAAAAAAAATGCAACAACACCTCACCGAAGAATGATTGAGTTGACATTTCAGCCACAGCACATGCTGTCCAGGTAGAGGTCTCAAAGAAAATCTTCAAATGATAAAGAGTGGCTCCAGCACCCAGAAATTTGTGACATCTCCCCAGGTGACTGTACTAAAGGGATTTCTTGCCTGAAAATTGAGCTCTGCCTTTTGCAGTGGTCAGAGCATCACCCCACGTGTGTCTGAAGTTGCCACGGCCAGGAGCACCCTTCCTGGAAAGGGCAAATCTATCGTGAGTGCCAGTACTTTGGGGCAGATGTTGATGGTGACACCTGGCCTCAAGAGGAGCTGTAGGTTTGTTCTCTCTCCATTTTCCCTTCACCTGAGGGACAAGACTTCTGTGTGCTCATTATTTATGAATAACCTTTTAACTGCACAGGGCTCTCTCCCTGATAAAACATAAACAACTTGAGAAAAAAACAACTCACAAAGGAGGAAACATCAATTACCTTGTCTTGCCTAGATAGGCTTCAAGACACACCCTTTCCACATGAAATGAGAACGATTTCTTAAACTGAGAGTATTTAATTGGAGAAAAGATTCTTATTCCAGTAAATCTTCATCTATAAAAAAGCATGATCCAGCTGCATAGGAAGAAAACAAATCACATGCACTGTAATACAGAGGGAAAAATCAACAATGCTTCCAGATGCGTATTACAGGAAAATAATTAAATAGCAGCCCTGGTAGGAGACATCATGTTTGAAGTAGATAAAGAAGAAAGCTCTGTTGACGTGAACTCAGAAATAAAGCAAAGGAGGAAAGCACTTAAAATATAAAAAGTAATTAAAGAAGTTACGTGTCTGCCTTGATCGTGCTTCCAGAAAGTTTCTGGGTCATCTATCCATGCAGTTTTCCTGCTTCCAAATCTAAATTCTGTAGCATAACAACTATTAGACAGGAAGAGTTGGACAGTGAAACAGGATGCAGACAAGGCTTCTGAAGCCAAGACAAGAAACATCTCCTGACAATGCTGATTAAAATGTCTCAGTGCACTTTACCCAGCACACAGAAGAAGGTAAATGCATCATTAGAAAAAACACTGGAATGTGACTTGCTCAGGCACAGAGCTGGGACCCCTGCTTGCACAAACCCCCTGCTATCCCATACACCATGAGGTCACGTGTTAGGATGTTTTGATTCCCAGGTAAAAGATGTTAAGATCAAGAATGTTCTTCTAAAAGCTGCCATGTCCAAACAGTCATGGAGTATGTGTGCTGAAGGTTAATGTTGTTTTTAGTCATCCGTCTTCCTGGAGCAGCTTGGAGAACTGTTTGTATGAAGCCTAATAGCTTCCAGGTGTCACCCCCCAAAATCCTGATGTCCCAACACAGCCAGAGTCTTCTTGCTGATGGCTCCCACACACCCTCGGTCTGGGAGGCTGCAAGCAGTCAACACAGAGCCAACCCCTTCCACTCCTGTGCTCTGCAGCATTCCCCAGCTGCCTTTTTGGTTCTGCAGCTTTCTGTGATACCCTCCCGTTTTCCACAACCTGGGAGCACTTCTTCCTGCTCTTCTCCCTGCGAACTGTGCCCTGCACTCCCAGCAGAGCGGGTTTCCCTCCCCCAGGCAGGCTGATGGGCTCTGGCTGGGGGCCATTTTGGCGGGGTGGGAGGAAGCACCCTGCTCAGATCGCAATCAAGTGGAGAACATGCCGTCCTGTAATTATGCAGTTGTGCATGGCACAGCGCAGAGGGTCCTGCAATTCAGACCGCAGCTGCAATTCAAATCACAAGTAAAATGAGTAAATTTTTCAAGGGGAAACAGTGACACACAAGCCCTTGGCTGCACGATGCTTAATTCCACTTTCCTTGGCTGCAGTTTATTCCCGCAGCAATTGCTGCCCCATCTGTGAGGTCTTCGGCAGGAGGAAGACCTCATGTTGAGGACCTCAGAAGGGCAATGTGGGGACGCACTGTGATGCTCAAGAAACTTGCCTCTGTGCTGAATGGCAGTTTTGTAACAGGCTCAGATTCTCCACGGTCTGTGTCGCATTCTGCAGCAGTGTTACATGTGCAAGATAAAGCCTTTTAACTCAGCTTTCTCACTTGTTTCCAGAAATTTTCACTTGTGGCAAGTACTATGAGAGGGAGATGCTGCTTCCCTGCAGGGGCAGGTGATACCTGCTAGTTTAGGATGGTTTCCATTAGCATACGAGGCCAGGAAAATGTCAAACTAGGAAGGAGAAGAGGAATGGCCTCAGATGCACTCGCTGCACTACTCTGGTAGGAAAAGCATTTACTTCATTCAGTTGCTTGTCACAGCTTTTTTGTGTTGGAGCCATACACAACTATGCATTTAGAGCCAATTTTTGCACGCTCTTGCAGGCCCTTCACCTTGGGGACAGGAACCTGGACTTGCTGTTGTCGCGCAGCGCAAATAAACAGGGTTTTATCCAAGAACTTCTTACTGTTTTGTAAGTTTGCGAAGAGCTTCACATGAAAGCCTACATTGTTTTGAAGTGCTAGACATTTTGCTGCTCTAAAGTTTCTAACAGGGAACTTCTGCTTGGTTTTGGATTCAGGTCTTGTCGGTTCCTTGGCTGCCAAAATGACTTTTGTGAGGCAGATAAAACTTGGAATAGATCTGGTTCAACCTTTGCAGCCAGCTCCTACGCCTATGAAGTTTCTGAAACAAAACCCAGAGTCTCTGCGGGAAGGAAAAAAAAATTCCACCTCCAGCACTTTCGATTGTGGTTCAGTTCTCAGTCGGGTTTTATAGTTTGGGCTCGTCGCAGCCCTAAAATCGCCCAGCGAAGCCCCCTTTTGATCCGGCCACGGCTTTAATTCTTTTTCCCTTGGGAGCTGCGAGCCCCTGGCAGCGCGGGCAGGGCGTGCGCGGCGCTAACAAAGGGCCGAGCGCGGCCGGGCCCGCCGGGAGCCGGGGCAGCCCCGCGTCCCGGGACCGCCGCCGCCGTTCTGTGGCCGCTCGGCACGGCGCGCCGGCAGAATTACCGGCACAACACTGTATAAAACAACAAGAAATAAAAATACGAAGGCTCCCTAATGCCCGGGGTGCTGACTTGCTTTGAGAGCCCCGTTCACCTCCCGCTCCCTCTGCCCGGTGCCCGCTGCCCCGCTCTGGGGAGGCTCCGAGCGGAGCGCTCGGCGCGGCGGGAGCGGGCGCTGCCCGGGGCCGGCGGAGCGGAGCCTCTGCCCCGGGGGCGGCGGGGAAGGGGAAGGCGGCGGCGGGGCCCCGGAGCTGCCGTCCCTCGCCCCCCGCCCGCTCCCGCCCGCCGCGGTCCCGCCGCCGCCGCCGCCGCAACCGTGAGCGGCGAGGGACCCCTGGCGGCCGCGCCCGCTCCGCCCGCGCCGCGCCGCGACCCCCGCCCGGCCCGGCCCGCTCCGCCCCGCTCCGCCCGCAGCCGCGCCGCCCCCCGGCCCCGAGAGCGGGGAGGAGCCCTCGCGTCCCTGTGATGGGGTGCGGGGTCCCCACTCGAGCTGGTCCCTGGCCTCGGACGGGAAAGGACAAACAAAACAAACAATAAGCGTGGCCGGGTGCTCCTGTCAGCCCCCCGGGGATGTCCCGCCAGCACCCAGCGCTGCAGAAGGGTCTGGCACGGCAATCGGGAGCCCAGGGGTTCTGTTCTTTTCTCGCAGAACCGAACCCTTAAAGCCCCCCTCGGGCAAGGGCAGCCCGCACCCAGCTCTTTCCTGGGGGCGTGGAGGGCGCAGGGATGCCCGAGCTTGTGTCGGACCGTGCTTTTCTCTGCAGGGGCAGCAGGAGAGTTAGTGTTTGGGCAGCTGCTGTTACTTTGCAAAACTTTTTAACATTCGGCCCGTGTCCAAAAACTACAAAACATACTTTTGTATGTGTATGTACAAATAAATATATATTATAGATAAATATTATACATAAATATAAAACATACTTTTGTATAGGGGCAGCTTTGGAGGCCTCTTGGCTTTTTCCCTCTGCAGTTCAATAACATCTCGTGTGCTCATGGGCTCCCCTGGCCCTTTGCCTGCCCCTGCTCCTGCTCCCTGCTGCATCCCCCTCTCTGGCCTCATCCCATGCCTACAGGGCTATGTGCAAAGCAGCAGAAGAGCAAAACCTGATGGGTTTCCCTCAAGGAAAACCCAAAAGTGGCCTTAAAGAGTAGAAAGAGTAAAGTATAAAGAGTATAACTCTGCACACGAACTGCAGAGGTGATGCTGTGGGGACCATCCCATTCCCTCTCTCTGGCACATTCATCACCCCACCATGCAGGCACAAGCACCTCACTTTTCAGAAACTCAGCCACAGCCAGCCTTGGTGTGGGGAACTGATACCACTTCCCACAGAGCCTTCAGCAGCGAGCAGCCACCACTTGTCAGGAATGGTCAGGGCATTGCATTTCTTCGCTCTAGGAACGAGGAGACAGAGGGAGGACAAGGTAATGAGGAAAGACAGAGGCAGTTTTTCATGCTGGCTGGAAGCAGAGAGGGAAGTGGCACTCACAGACGTCTGCAAGGGAGAGTGTCACCCAGAGAGGTGCTGCTTCTTGGCTCAGCAAGCAGGCATTTGCTGTGCTCCCCATTTTTCTGTGAAAGGGCTTTTAAACAAGACCTGGGGAGCAAATGTGCAGGTGCTCTTTTTGGAGGTTTCCCTGCCTTGCACAAGGATCAGCAGCAGTGTTTGGGCACCAACACATCCATGGATGGCTCCTGAACAAGCAAGCAAGGGGGTTTGGTGGTTGTCTTGAGGGACCTCAAAGTGTGTGCATCTTGAGATTTGGGAGCCTGAGGAAAGCAGCAGCCTGGCAAGAGTCCCCAGCTGGTTTCACAAAACATCCAGCAGAGCTGCAGAACCAGCAGCAATGCAGTGCCAGAACTGGTGCACAGGCAGATGTTCAGCATCCTGAGCCTCTGGGCTCTGCCACTCAGTGTCTCTGCTCCTTCCACTCTCCCACAGTCCAGACCCCAGTTCCCTTTGCCCAAAATCTCTTTGCCCAAAATGATTGCCTCCTGAGCTCAGCCTGCAGGCAATGTTTGCCCTCCAAGGAAGTTGTGCCCAAGCAGGTGTTGAGTACACTGTGAAATCACCACACCTATTTCTGGGTGTTTATGAGCTCTTTTACCTCTTTTGTCCTTCCCCTGCTGAAACAGCCAGCACTACAATGAAGCTATTTCTGATTCCTGCTCTGTGTCTCCTCTTGTTTGAGTCTGCCAGGACTCAAATGCTGATGTACAAACACATAACAACGTTGTATTCCTTTTCCATGTGAAAGAGAACTGGGAAAACCACCTACAACACAAAGAGGGGTCTGTTTTTCCACCATACAAGGTAATGTCTGCCTTGCCCTGCTTTTTTTCTTGGAAGCCTGAATGGATGACAGAGGAGCTTGTCAGATTGAGACAGAAGAGGAAAAATCAGGTGAAAATTGATTTGCAGGGAAGTTACTTAATCATATTTTTGTACTTTTCATTGTGCCTCGAGCTTTTGTTTATATCTGCATATTCTCATATATTTGGGAGATGCTGGAGATACATGGCAGTCCTGTTGATGCATCACTTAAGGACCACAGTGGCAAGTGCCATGCTCTCTGAGGTGCCCAGTGAGCTTTCCAAGACAATAATCAATGTTCCTGGAAAATGAACCTCAAAAGGAAAACAAATGTTGTGACTGGGATACTGTTTTAAAATTTATCTAGAAAAATAAAAAATGCTTTGCCCTCATGACCATATATCACAAGCAATGAAGCAAAGGTGTCCTTTTAATTTTTTTTCCACAGAAAGGTGCCTCCAAAACAAGCAAAGAAGAGCTGAAAGACCTAAGTATGGAGGAGGAGAAGCAGAATTGTGCATGCCAATGCCATTGCACCCCAGTCAATCTTCCCACAATTACACAGAACGCTGCAGACACATTGTGCTCATGGCCTGAAAAACATCATCCTAAACACAAGGCAGCAAGACACCTCCTGGGGCTGACAATTGCTGGAGGCTCTTTGGGGACAGGGATCTGTCAGCCACCCTGAGGCAATGCCCACCAGCTCCTGCAGGGTGGCCCCTCAGGATCAGCAGGGGACAAGCAGAGGGGCCACGTGCAGGGACAGGCCTGTGGTGGAGTCTATGGACCATTCCCAAATCAGCAGTGCCAAAAACTGCCAGTCTGGGAGGATAGGCTCAGGCAAGGAGACGAGTGCAGGAGGGGCACTTGGAATCCAGGAGAGGAGGAGATGGCTGAGGGTACTGCAGACCAGAGAATGCAACCAAGACATGATCTGCACAATGACACATGACCCAGAAAGTTTGCATGGGAGACCGGGTGAATTAGGAGAAAAAAATAAGTCACTGAAGGGCTAATCCATGCAAACTTAGCAAGAGTGGCTCCATCCCTGAGCTGCCAAGCAGTGCACAGGGGAAACATTGCAAGGTAGGTGCTTGACACCTGTCTCCTGGTATTGGGGGGGACCGGCTGGAGAGCTGCATGGACCCCTCTGCTCCAGCACAGCCTGCTCTGTCTGGGCAGCACAGCACCTCACCATGGTCAAGGAGGAGCAGGGAAATGCCAGCACAGAGGCAGCCTGCCGGGAGACAGCAGTGGGTGAGGCTCAGCCTGCGTTGTGAGGGAGTGCTGGGCTCCTTGTTAGCTCCACGTTTTCCTTTCCTCTCCCTGCTGGTGTGAGAAAACGCACGCTGCATTTGTCCGGCTGCCAGGAATATGGCAGCTCAAGCACCATCTTGTTAGCTTTGCTGTGTGTCTTTTCCCACAGCATTGCTTTAAATAATGAAGGGAGTCATGATCCACCAGCTGGATTAGACGTTATGAACTTATCTGGCTCAAATCCAATGGTGATATATTTGGCCTCATTATTTTATGCACAAATGCCACAAAACAGCGCAAGATTTTTTTTTTTCCTAAATACTCTTTTTCTTTTAGCACTGACATTTCTCTTATTTGCATTAAGATTTGCAATGAACAGCCTGTGCCAGACCAAATTTGTCAGATACTTCTGCTTATATGGATGGTTTGTTCCAGGAAATCAGGGTTGGAATTGTATGCCCTGACCTCAGGGATAGGTCAGTGAGTACTCCCAGGATGGAGAACATCTTCTCACTTTCAGGGACCTACTGTGGAAGAAATGGGGGTCTAACTGGTGACTGCATCATGGTGCCATGGCCAGGACATCAGTTCAGGAAAATTGAAAATGAGGTCCTCATGTGATGGGGCTTTTAGCAAGCATCGGAGCTGTAGAGGGAAGATAAAAACGTTCAGCCTTCTTTATAAAGTACTCAGAGGCTTGCAAGACATTTATTAAATGTAGGTCTAGATGGAAGAGGTGGGCAGTGCTGTTGCATGAACCATGCCCATGCTGCTCCCCAGCACAGGGACCCAGCGATGCCCCTTCAGGGTGACAGATGCAGTAGGGCAGGGAAGCAGACACACAAGATTTTCTGTCCCCTGCTGTGGGAATCAGCCCCACGTCACTGGGAGACAGAGACAGGGAAGGTTTTGCAAGGGAGGACAACAGACTGCCTGCAAAAGCCAGAGATACAAGAAGATCAGAGGTCAGGGATGGATGAGAAATGCTTTCAGCACACAAAGATGAGAGGGCAGAAGCCTTCACTGTGGATGCTTTGAGCTTGTAACAATACAGATCCTACAGAGTCTGGCCCTACCTGAGAAGCATGAAATTGCTCCAGACCAGGCTCTTGATATTCTAGCAAAGTAAAATAAAAAATTCACAAAGAGATACCTTTGCTATTCTAGCAAAGTAAAATAAAAAATTCACAAAGAGATGCCAGCCACCTGGGATGTAAATGCCCATCAGCTTCAAAATGATGATTTCTTAGTGATAAAAGTTCAAGAAACGAGGGTGTTGTGTGGGATGCTCTACCTAGCCATCCTGGCAAGATCACGCTGTGTTACAATTCAATTCAGCCTTCAGGCAATGCACTCCCGCTCTGCTTCCAGAACCAGTCAATGTCTGCTCTGAGTATTTCATCTGACAATCCAGAGAAAACAGGAGATTAGAGAAGCAGAAACCTACAGCATTTAGGGGGGGGAAAGAGTCATTTTTCCCCCCTTTTGTTTTGTGTTTCATATAGTGCTAGTCCTCTGCACACCATTGTGTTGAGTCTGCAGTTTGAAGTAGCCTCTCAGAAGTTAAGACCAAGTTGGTGAATCTGGAAAAATCATGAACACAATGAACCTGAAAAGCAAAATCAGGCTCTCCCCATTTTCTTTTCCATTAAACAGATAGAGGGAAGAGAGTGCTCCATGTATTCAGTGGAGTGAATACATGTACTCAGAGTGCCATGTACTCAGATACCGTCTGGGTGAGCCGAAGCATCACTCTGCAAATATTGACAGTCTCTTCATTTAAGCAAGAGCTCTCAGAGTCTAATTTTAAGTGCTCATTTTGTCTATTCCTTGATAAAAGTCAGGCAATTAGGGGAAGAACAAGCCTGAGTGTGGTATCTCTTCCAGCCATTTCCACCCTGTATCACGAAACACCTCCTCATGACACGGCTGCATCATTGCTGTTGTCAGAACCAAGCCTCCTCCCCCAACAGCTCAGCTCCTACATGGATGTTTTAGTCTCTCATATGAATCAAATTATTTAAGGTGAAACCTAGAAGTGCATTAATTTATTTAATTTTTTTTTTTTGGCTAATCTTTTGGTCTTTAGTATACTCTTGGACATTTTACAATCTCATTAAAATGACTCCTGAACTAAAGATTTCTTCTCAAGGTGGTAAGTGCTGTTCCCAGGGCTTACCAGAATGACACATTTGGATCTTCTGAATTCACTGTGGAAAAATTCCCAGCTCTGGGACAACATGCAGAAACTGGTTGATTCCCTACAGTTTAATTGGAAAACTCAGGGCAGGAACTGAGATAATAGAAAGAGATAATGCCTCTTTCTTGCAATGTAGTCAGGCAGTGGGATTTAGGAAGTTGGAGTGTATTTCCACCTGCACACACACACACACACACACACACACACACCCCACCCTGAATGTGCTCAGGACGTGGGTGTTAGTCCTGCAAAAAGCATCACTGGATGTTAATGGCCACAGGTGGCCGGGATTTTGGCTCCACATCATTTGCAGACAGTTCAATAAAAGAAAGGCGAGTGAGCTTTCTCTGCTGGGACAGTCCCTAATCCCACGGCTCCTGACGTGAATCGCAGGCCATCTGTGCATTAAGATGGCCCTCTCTCTTTCCCTGGGTTACAGAAATGAGATACAATAATTAGATCCTTTGAGCTGAAAGGACACAGGGCCGTGCCTGCTCCTTGATGCAGTGATATGAGGCGACAGGCAGAGGTTTTAGCACCATTTTAAACCCACCAGATAATCAATACAGAGGCTGAGGAGCAATGGTGGGGTTTACAGCTAAACAGATAAGATGTTGCATCACGTTTGACCTATTTCACAGCATAAGCATCACTTCTGCCCCAGTTGTCTTTTAAAAGATATCAGAGGATACTGCTACCACTGCAGAACTAGAGGTAAACATCACAGTCATCCAACAAGGTGTTAAATGGGTTCCCTCAAGGGTTAAATTACCCATCCCCAGTGCAATGTTTTTGTAACATTTCTTTAACACTGAAAACAAAAACAGTCCAGTGGTTCAGTGGTTCAGGACACACTGTCAGCAGGCTTCTACTTTCACATACCCACTAGTCCATCCAGTCAGCATCAAGTGTTTTTAGGTCCCTCCCAGGCAGCCTCATCCCTATGGAAGGATGGGGCATTGTCTCCCATTCCCACCCTCCCGCAGTCGCTACAGGCTGACTATTGCCAAATCCAGGCCCCTGCCAAGCTGCCAGACTGGAGCAGTCAGGCCCAACAATGTAGGAGTGCAGTAATCCCAGTTCATCTTGTAAAATGAATCCTTGCTACTGCAAGAACAAAGCTGTGCTGATCAGCAGGAATTTGTGTGTCGGGGTCCTGCCCCAAAGAGGGGCCTTGGCTCACGAGCCTCCTGTCCCAGCACCTAAGGAAGGCCAAATGCCACCAGGAAGAAGTTGCTAGGTCTGGAGACTTCAGCCATGATCCTGCAAGTGTTGTGCTGGAGGTATAAGGCCACTAGGTCAGTAAAGGTGTAGGCAATGAGGAACTGGTCCAGGTTCCTCATATATGTGGGAGAAGGTAAAAGCAGCCATTTTTCCAGGTTGCCCCACTACCTGAATGGCTGACACTAAAACTGTCCCCCATGTTTCAATGTACAGAAATACACAGATGATAGATGGATCTTGTTCCCAATGAGGGCACAGATCTGCCTTGGGTGAGATCCAAGAGCATGCAAGAGAAGGACCATCCCTGACACGGCACAAAGTGCTTTTCACCACTGGGACTCCATGCACCGAGTAATTTCCTCCTTAGCAAGCTGATCTTACTCTGTGCTTCCAGGATCTCTTGCTGCAGGGCAAAGTCAAGGCCTGCACCAGGACATTTAGAAACAAAGGCAGCAATTTGTATCCCTCCTTTAATGAACAAAGCCTTCATGCTAGGTTGAAACACGAATTACATGGCTTGAATCCTCATCTGGCATTTAATGAACTCTTCTCCCAGCGCTACTGGCCAGGAAACAAGACATTTTGGACATTTTGGGTATATGCTGTTTCACCTCTGTATCTGATTCATAGCCAGTGGGACTGGAAGTGCCTGAAGAGGATTTTCAGCCTCTCTGAGCCCGTCACACATTTGCAGCCCCACTTTCAGGTTTGCACACCTTTCCACCCTGCTCTCCCATACTGACTGGGCACTGCCATTCAGTGCAGTTCAGGACATCTCCTCATGTCCCCTAAACTCCATCCTGTCAATTTCAAAGTACACAAACGTGTTTTAGTCCCTGGATGGAGAAACTTGTGGGAATTTCAGATTCAGTTTGAAACTAATTACAAATTAATACTGCTGGACAAATGAAATTCTGCAGGTTGGATCTGCAGCTTCATGTCCTGCTCCTGGGTTACCTCGTGTCTAAGGTGCTCCCTTTTGCAATTTCTCCATTTTGTGCTGCAGAAGGCAGATACCTGCTGCTTCAGTGCTTGTAAATCTACTTTCCTTCATGGCACCTACTGACGCTGCTCCTGAGGTCCTGCAGGTCTGGGTTTCTGTTTTCTTCTCAGGTACCCATTTGGACAGAGGAACTGAACTGCAGGGACTGAACATCTTTGAGAACATCACCTTCCTCAAACTGGGCAGAAAGTTTGGGATTCCTCTGGAGGGAGCTAACAGGATTATTGTCTTGGCCTTGTTTCCACACGAAACAAGGTTAAATAAAAGCCCTGCAGATACAAATTTATGGAAGCCTCTTTCAGCCTTAGAAGAATCCTTTGCCTGTCATCCCCAATACAGCCAGCTGGTGTTCTCACCCTTCCTCTCCTCCTCACAGAAGTGTGCCAGACACCGAGACTATGACCTGTGTCTCTCAGCACTAAAATAGTCTCAATGTTTAGACTTCCTTCCCAGCCACTGTGTGTCCCAAGGGGACCATCATCTTATTTTACAGTAACAGATTAGTTCGACCTGGTTTTCAAGTTGCTTCCAGTTCCTGGGTCCTTTCCCCTTGCTGCCACAGCCAGAAAGCCAGACAGGGCTCTCTGGGCTGGGAGCTGACTTCTTGCACCCTTCCTTTGCTCCTGCTTCTGCCTCACTGATGGAGCTACTATCCCAGCATCTTTCCATTCTGTGCTAAGGGCAGCATATGTCTGGATTGCATATCTGCATCAAAGATCCAAGCTGTATCTTTAGGAATAGCCAAGAAAAGAGCACTCCTCCATCCAGCCCGGGTGCTGCTTCTCCACTCTGGTGCCAGAGTGAGTGATTTGAACGAGGCACCCACCTCACACCTCCCAAGGAGAGCTCTGCACCAGTCACGCTCGTGCACGAGAGCTGTGAGCCACACAGTGCTGCTCCTCTTCCTCTCTGGGAGGCTCAGAGCCCGGCTGGCACCCTCCTTTGCCCTTTCTGCAATAGTGGGGGGAGCCAGAGCATCTCCAGGTGTGCCTGGGTGACTGTCCCACTGCAGAGCTGTGGGACGTTCTGCCTGAGTGAGCCTCAGAGAGCACTTTTCCCAGAGCCACTGTTTATGTTAAACCACTTTGTTATCTTCCAGAGGGAAATTATTTTATTTTTTTTTTCCCCAGATGAAGAACATTAATGCCATTAAAATAATAAGAGATTTGGAGCATCCCTCTGTTTATAGAGTGACATGCCACAGTGACAGGCACAATATAAATTGCTAAACACTGAGATAACCAAACACTTAGGCTGATGAAAAAACCCCAGCATTTTTCCCATTCCAAATTCTTTAGAGTAATCTGATTTGACCTCCAGCACAATGCATTCCTTAATGATGCCTGAATAATGACTAGGCAAGGAATTAACTCCCACAGTGGGTTAATGCACTCACTTTCACCCAGAATACCTAGGCTCAAATCCCAAATAAATCAAATGGGTTTGGTGATCTCATTCCAGTTCCTCACAGTCCTTTGTTCACACTCTGTGATTTGATAGAGCCAGCAGCCCCTGCCTGCCTCCTGCAGAGAGGGAGCAGCCTTTGGGGAGCAGAGATGGTGTGGGTTGGGGCAGGTGCAGTAGCAAAAACCAGCAAGTCCCTCTGATCCAGGGATCTCAGCTACTGAGACTACAAGGACAGGAGTAGGGAGGGCTTTCACAGATCCACAGTGTTGCCACTTCCTGGGTGTGGGACATGCACTGTTGACAAACACCTTGATGTTAAAAAAAAGATTTTTAACTGCGTGACTGGTGCTCAAATATGAAGTGCCTAAGTGTGACCAACCACAGGTTTGTCTCTCCAGGTTTACACATGGGAGAGTTAACATAATTCACTTAGCCTCTGGCAGGCTCAAGGGAAGCCTTCAGTAGGTGCCTGTGCTGACAGTTTTTATGCATCTAATGAAGGTGGTAGTGTTAGCAGGGTGGAATGAAACCATGCACCCATCAAACAGGGAACATGGAGAAAAGATATTTTTCTGGTGTCTGGTTTTCTGCATTACTTTTGTGATCTTTGTTAAGGTCACTTGGATGACAATGGAACCTTTGGGTGGCATTTCCAAATCCTGTTACCAAAAGCCAGACTGCTGGCACCCATACTGAAGCCCACAAAATACATCAGTGAAAGCTGAAGTTGTCCACAGCTGTGAAAATTACATCACTCCTGCCTGGGCACTCCACCTTTGTTAAAAAAAAAAAAATTGAAAGGCTGCTTTGTTTTCTTCTATTATTTTTTAACTTTTAGTGCCAAGACTGTACCCAAGTCACAACCAGTAACACCACAGACAAGTCCCAAGGAAATAACTGAGTGAGAATATCCTTTTACCTTTTCAAAGGTGTGCAGCAAAACATGAAGATTGATGAAACAAAGGTGGCATATCCATGCAAATGTAACTGGTAATAAAAACACCATGTGCGTGCTCCATCCCATAGAAGACAGAACAAGAAACATTAGTAGGTTTCCATGAAGCCTGATTCAGCATGGAAATCTAAAATGACTAAGGGCTTTTTAAGAGATTAACATGGACAAGTTTTAACAAGTTTAACTGTGCTTTTCTCCAAGTGCCATTGACTGCAACGCAGAGGCCCCCAGGGCGATGTGAAGAGAGTTTGTGACAGCTGAGTAGCACCAGCCAGTGAAATCCTGGTTGCACCAGCAGCCTTGTAAATCTCCTTTGGCTAAACAAGCCACTGGAGGTTGTGCCTTCATTTAAACAGTGACAGGACGTCATCCCATGTTTTCAAATTCTTGATGCATGTATTAATAATCCAGTCTCTGTGATGATGCCCATTACTGAAACACTAAGGAAAGAGTTTAGGTTTCAGTTAGGAAACCAGAGGGATGTTGCTAGCACCAAGCAGGATGTCCTTCCTGTGCTGACTTGACAGCACACAGAGAGAGGCTGTATTTCACATGTGGAATGTACAGGACAAATCAATGCAGCTGAGTTATGAAGCCCCAGCGATGTCTGCCAACTTGAGCAGGCACAGTCCTCAGCCTTTGTCACATCAATCTGTTTATTAGCAGTGGCAGAGGGGGTGTGCAAGGAAGGTTCTTTTCATGCTGCAGCTCAGCAATTAATGCTTCTGGGCTTAGCTCAGTATTTGTGAGCCATACCTGAGGCACAGATGCTCTGTGCTGACAGGAGTAAAGTGAGGGATGGAGAGATGACACAGCCTCTCCTCCTGATCCCCAGGAGCAGTCACATCTGGGGAGCAGAGCTGGGAAGCGATCCCAGCAGGGCACCACCATCTTCCTACCTCCTGAGGGCCAGTGGCTCTTGCCTGGGAAGTGCAAGGAAATCCATGCTGCATCTCCACATGTGGAAAACCACGTCCAAACCCACATCCACTGTCACAGCTCACCACCCTAAGCCAGCAGAGCCAGTCACCAGGCTCTGGTTACACACAGGAAGCAGGAGCTGGTAACCAGTGAGGTGGGCTGGAAAGGTGGCAAAACCCAAGTGGTTTGTGAGACCCAAGTGCACCTACAAACACCCTGACCTTCTGGGTACCTCAGCAGGGAGAACTCTGCCACCCTGGGAAGTCCACAGCAGCTCCCAGGAACTGACCATGTAAGCCATGGGAGGCTGCAGAGCAAAGGATGCAGAGGCTTTTAAAACCACTCAGAGCTGCAGGAGCTGGATGGGGTCAGCCCGGCTGAGCAGCCAGAGGGCACAGAGGGGACACAGGCTGGCAGAGCTGCTCCTGCCGGCCCACAGCGACGAAGCCAGGAAGGTGCACGGCGAGAGAGACCAAGCGAAATTCACCTCGGCCGGTGCACCCAGCACAGGCACGGGGGCTGCTGCTCCCACGGAGGCCGGGAGTCAGGAGAGGCTCTTCGAAGCCTTCCTCAAAGCCTTCCCGGAGGGTTTGCGGCGCTGGGCTCAGCCCTGCAGCTCGAGGTGCGAGCCTGGGTTTGCGGCAGGGCTTCCTGGAGCTCTCTGCCTCCCCAGGGATTTCCAGAGGCCACCAGGGCCAGGCGGGCTGGCAGCCGGGGAGCCTCGGCCTTCGCCCGTGCCCCCGGGACAGGCACCGCGCCCCCGGGAGCCGCGCACGCCGCTCTGTTTGCGCTCCCGCTGTTTACACACACGAATTTAAAGCATCTCCCCCGGTTTCTCCGCAAATTGCTGCATTCAGATGAAGTGGCAGCTGCTGTAATTAAGACACAGTTAATTACATATCCCCTTAATTGCAATGATAGGATTTTGTCAATTTGGTAAATAAGAATTGTTAGGTTTCTTCCGGCAGGCGCAGGCTCGGCGGGGCTCAGATGCGGCTCCCTTTGTCCGCCGGCCCCGGTGCCAGCGGGGCCCGGGCTCTGCCGGGGCTCCAGCCGCCCCCGAACTGCCCCTGCCTGGGGCAGCGGGGAGGGAAATGCTGGGCCTGACACCAGTGCAAGCGCGGTGCTGGGAAACTTCAGGGGCAGGGCGGGTAAGTTAGCAGGACGGGCAATTTTTCTCAATTCTTTCTTTATTTAAGAAAGAACAAGATAATGGAAATGAGTTGGATTCCTGGAATCTCCCGCTCACCTCCTGCTGGGCACAGACCATGACTGTCAGTACGAGTATTGTCACAACCTTCTAAATTCCAGCTCTGCCCCCAAGAGTGACTACAAAAAAACCCTCTGCCTCTTTATTTACTGTGTCTATTTTCCTTCCTTACTGACTGTGCTGAATTTGCGAATTGTTCTCCTAACTCGCCAAGTCCAGGGCCAGCTCGAGCATTTGCCCTCTGTCCCTGGCAGTTTCTGGCTCTCACATCCTGTGCAGCCCCATAGCTGGCAGGCTGCTCTTCCAGGGACAAGACTCCACCTGCACCACGATTACCACGTTGGTATAATTTTGTCTGAAAGGAGACATCAGGAAGACAGAAGGGTTGCTAAATGCCGGGGCTGAATCTGACCATCATCACCTGTTTCTGGATGAGAGCTGAGCTGGGCTCCTGCAGGAATGGCCAGAGCCTGGAGTCGGCATGAAGAGAGCCCTTTCCTTCCTGCTCTGGAGGCTGCTTGATACCCATGTATGTCTCTTTTGGAATTTCTTTTTAGTGATTCAGTACACAGAGCTGTCATCCATATTAATTAATGAACTGTGGTTGACTGAACAAGTATGTTCAGAGTGCTTGCACACAAAAAGGAAAAAAATCATCTAACTACAGCCAATTATCTAAGATCATCCTAGACTTAGTAGTTAGCTATGATTGGCTAGAAATTAAGGAAAATATTGGTTATTTGCCTCCCAGTTCTTCATCCAACAGGCAATCTTCCCCTAACCTTCCCCCTCATGGGAAGCAGCACGCACCACCTTTAGATGAGCAAAGCAAGCTGGTTTGGCTCAGCAGCCACAAAGCAAAGATCGGGATATTTTTTTGACAGCATTGGCAAAGCTGTTGGTATCAGCTCAAATGGTGACATATTCAGACTTGTAGGATGTTTTCATAAGCCAACAAAGGAATGTGGTTAGATGAAACTGCTTTGGAGTAGGTGCAGAGTTGGTCAGGCAACAAATAAACAAATCACACCTAGAAAGTGATTCACCTTCAAACAAGCAATTGACTGCATGGGTCCTGTTTTCACACAATTCACATTTTTCATCTGTGAAGTCAGCAATGGTAAAAAGAGTGTCCTTAGTAAATGTGCCGGTGATGCAAAGCTGAAAGGAGCTAAAAGTACATTAGAAAACAGGGTAAGAGTTCCAAATGATTTTAACAAATTAGAGAAATGGTCTGAGAAAAATAGGCCCCAATGCACTAGGGCTGTGGGCAAATTTTTGTAAGCAAAAAAAAAAAAAAATCAATAAAGCAAATGCAAAATTGACTAGAATATGAATCAGCGAAGCTTTGACATTGAAAAGCTGGAAAACATCATACCACAATCCATAATTAGATTTCCTGATACAAGATACTTGATGTCATCCATACCTTACACTCACATGCCAAACATCAGTGAACAAACTGTAACCATTTTCAGATCCAAACTCCCCAGGGACAGAAAAAAATAAACCAAACATGCTGCCTTGGACATCTCTAAAAGTGACCTCCAAGCAGAGCCTCAGAGAATTGATTAGGCTGAGGAAAAAACTGGGACATAGCAAATACTGAAAAGAGTGCTGCAGGGAAAAAAGGCAATAACCTGTCCTCCCTATCCATAGCAAACAGCCCAGAGAACAGCAAAGCCTAAACTTGCTAGGGAGAGATCTAAATGGCTGGTAGGAGAAACCCTCCAAGGGTGAAACACTGGGGCAGATTAACACAGAGGGCTATGAGGTCTCAGGGTAAGAGGTTAGGTCTCTGTCACTAAAGGCAGAAATCCTCCTCCTATCCCAGAACCTCATGGCCTCTCCTGGCTCTAGGACTCTCTGTCTCAGAAGAAAGCAAAGCTCTTCCTTCTTCCCTGCCCCACCTTGTGTTTCCTGAGGTCTCCCTATTCCAGTGCCGAAATGTAGATCGTAGCTCATATGACAGAAGGGTGCATAAAAAATCCAGACTCAAATTACACCTATGCTTCTAATTCCAGAAAGGTTAAAGAAAGCTTTACTTTCTGTCTACAGCTAGTAAGATGTCCTGGAGAGTATGTCCAGTAAGACATCAGAAAAATATTTACCCTTTAAGACCCAACCCTAGGCTCCCTTCCATGTCAGATCTTATTTATTTTCTCACCTTTTGCCTTTCTTTAAACTTCACCAGTTAGGAGATGTTCCTACACTCAGATCTAGGAGTAACTTGAGGAGAATGCAACCTGAGGACCAGCAGGTACTACAGTCTAATTTAGCAAAGTGCAGCAGCACTCAGGATGGTGGCTCAGGTGTGCAGGGGCACAAGTTTCCAAGTGATTTGTTGACAGATCCTCTCCCCTGTCCAGCTCTTAGTCTCCCAAGATACCACTCCATTTTGTTGTGTATATAGTCAACTGCAGCACTGCTAGTAACCTGGCTCAAACAGCACTCCAAAATGCACTCACAAGGCTGACACCTGGGAGGCTGCTCCCCTTGCCCCTTGAAAAGCAGTAAAGAAAAGAGGAACTATCACAAAGTCAGGCCTAGTGAGGCAAGGCAAAGGGAACCCAAGCTGACAGCACCTGTGCTTGTACCTACAAGATTTGCCTTTCCATAATTTATCCAGGTAAGGATAAGCTCACCTTACCTGGTAAGCTGCAGCCTCAGTCTTTGCCCAGTGTGTAAGTAGAAATACCACCTACTGAAAAAACTTTACTGGTGTGGCCTTCCCTGGTTCTCAAAAGCAGTACAGACTTCATCCTGGAAAAAGAACTCCTTTTCAGCATGTTAAGTTCTTTAAAGTTCAAAACCAAGATTAGGCTATTTTTTAGTGGTTTATTGTTATTTAGCACAGCAAATAGATTACAGATGGTCCTGCAATTTTAATTGTGTGGCTGTGGCATTTGGACCTACTGCTTCCCCTTGAGTGCACATGCTCCCTGCAGGCACATGAAGTATTTAACCTCTGCCTTAGGTTCCTCTCCTCCAGTGGGGCTGTCTGTTAACATTGGAGCCACTCTTGCTCACAGCATGATGAGGATTTTTAATACAGCAGGTTTGAAAAGCTTCTGAGACTTGTAACTAAAGTTCTATGTGCAAAGTTACGAGGGAAAGATGTAACTCAAGCATTCTAATGGCAAATTTAAAAACTATTTCTGGATGTATATCCAGGGTGGAAGATAAATTCTGAGCCCTTGAATTGCACATCAGGAGACAGGCAAGCAACCCAAAGTTTGGAAGAAACCTTGTAGATTCTGTAGTAGACACAGTCACTACTGGCATCCTCTCAGGTAGCTGGGCTGGCAACCTGAATATATGACTCCAGCTGGAGGAAGGAAGATGCAACCTCCCCCTCTTCCCAAAGATGAGGGATGAGGAATGCTTCCCGCTGAAGCCACGCCAGGGTAAAACTGGAGAAGAATCACCCCCGGGGACGAGCTGGGGAGAGGAGAGGAATCTCTGTTGGTGCTGCTGACTATGATGAGGACAACAGTTGTGCAGAACTGGCTGACAGGGATATGGAAATGTTGGTAAATATAACAGTGATTCTCAACAGCTCATATTGTGTGTGAGTGTTGGAGTTGTCACTTTTGTATGTTGTATAGCTACATTTTCCAAGATTGACTGAAATTATCTAAAGCATGAAAATACATTCTTTTGTAGACTGGATTGGATAAGGAGTTTTTACATCGTGCTCTGCAACTAAGTGGAAGATGCAGTGGTCTTAGTTTCAGGAAAAAAAATTGAACTGTGGACGTGTTCAAGGAGTTTCTAAGATGGTTTTGTCATTATACTATTCAAAACAATACTCCTACTTAAGATCTCTGGTGAGAACCAATTTAAACATCAAACTCCTGGAGTTGCAATATTAATTCACACTCCAGTGAAGTAGTTGCCATGGAATAGCCAAAACATAATTCACTGACTTTGACGGGCAACAAAACACAGAAAACATCTACTTTGTTTTCCAAATACTGGTGAGTCAGTGTTTTACACACAGCAGCCAAATTTCACTCCTCAGGAGGTAGAATAAATTATTACTTAATTGTGACAAACAAGCAGACCATATCAGACCATGATATAATGAATCAGTCTGTGAAGAAATTCTGCCTTCTCAGAAATTCTTCTGAGTCACAGAACAGCACATTTTTGTCCTGAAATAAAACACTTTTTAAGTAAGTCAACTGGTTCTTGCATTAGTTTCTATACTCTAAGACCTGCCACTAATATCGTGCAACTCATTCTAGAAACTCCCATAGCTCTGCAAAATTTATCCTTTTGTAGAACCTTTACTATTACATGCAGACACTGCTTCTTTTCTTCCTGGGGGATTCCTAATAGGCATGCTATCCCACAGTGAATTTTGCTATCAAATTGGAGATTAATACATTCAAGCCACATAAGCAAATTATTTTAGACTCAGCAGCAGCTCCTGAACATAAGCACAAACAAACAAAACACCCAAATATTTTACACCAATGCTTGTAGGAATTTGGCATGTTACACTCTGCAAAAGCTAAGGGAGTTTAGCAGATTCTGCCCCAATCTTGCCACCAGCCTCCTAAACCACAGAGCACACAGTATGTGCACAGGTCAGGCTGTCAGCTAGTTGGATAAAAAAATCCACTGAAGATTCTTAGTACCTCAGAGCAGTACTTTTCTGAGGGAAAAAAAAAGTCTGCCCAGCTTCTATTTCTTATCTGAAAAAAAATGCATTCATCTGCATAAACTCACATTTTTTTCAACAGAGGCAAGATTTGGCCTTGTTATCAATGTCGTCCCTTTATTCATTTTTAAATTCTGTACCGGGACAAAAATATTTCTTTTTGTATAACATGACTGTTACACAAAAAAAAAAAAAAAAATCCCCTTTCACCACAGCTTGGGTGGGCTTCTTGCTCTCTAGCCTGCTGCTTGTACCTTCACTATTCTCTATTGCTTGTTTCATCAGCTCAGCTGTTCATCCTGGAAAGGATGTCTGGTTTCTGTCATGGGCAGCTAGGATGGCTCCACAAGTCACATGCATACAGAGGAGCTCCAGGGTAAGTCTGTGCATCAAAGTAAACCCATGAGACCCATGGAATAAGCCTTCCCCCTTTTATGCCTATTGTGGTCAACATTGCAACAACTTCTATTGATTTTTTTTATTACTTTGATGTACAAAAGGAACAGGAGAACCCAGGCAGAGGAAACCAAAGCTATATTCAAAAGTTTTTGGCTGTACCAGGAGTGCTTGAATGGCCTGAATTTATCATATATTTGAGAATCCAGAATGGAAATTGCTGTAAAAAAATCTGGATTTTTCTTCTCCCCTATGAAAATTTGTTGTATTGCACATTGACTTCTAATTGTTTGATGAGAAAAAAAGAAGTAAAACATTGTAGGCCATTTATATTGGGTAGCCAAGGCTTTGAAAATTCTTTTGATACTGAACTAATGCAGTTAGTTGCTTGACTGCAGAAGGCACAACCCTTATCGGGCTAATTACAAGTCAGATGGAGCCAACTGAACAATACTGAATTATTAAGGTCTTACTGTACATTCTCAGGCTGTTAATATCTATTAGATTACAGCTGCATTATACTGAGAGCTCATTTCAGCAGGAGATTAGAAAGTACTTTCATAATTCTGGCTACCCTTTGGGTGGATCATGGTATTTACATACCATATGTTAGCATGAGATTACAGAATGATTTATGCTTTTTGCCCAGACCTTTTGGTAAACTGCAACTGGCTTTGTAGTAAACTACAAGGCTGAAACGCCCTTCCATCCTGACTCTGACAACTCAGCTCTCAGGAAAAAACCACCAGTGACTGGTACAATCATGCTTCATTCAAAGCAACACTTGACTTGCTCTTTTCTCAACACAACTGAGTGATCCATGCTGGTTTTCCTGTCAGAGGGACACAGAAGATGAACTAGGGAGGTGTGCTTCACTATTAACAAGCTAGTCCTAAGTTGCATGCAGGGAAAAAAAAGTGAATAGTCATCTCATGTTTTGGAAAAAAGAGCCAACTACCAACACTGAGGTGCCCTAGTTCCTTCTGTAAGAACCAGACCACCTTCTGTAACCACCAGACAATTGTCAACCAGGGAACAAGACAAGGAAAACCATCTGTACTTGAGCAATTGTTATCTAAGAATAGTTACTCAAATACACTATTGATAATTTCAGCAGTGCTCATTAAAAGAGCTAAAGAGTAAGTACCTGGATGCATGCACAAATAGATTAATCAGTGAAAAAGTCCAGTGGAGTGTAAGAAAATTGCTTTGATACACTTGACTAGTGGTTCCAAAGTGATAATGAAGGACACTGGGATTTAACAGAGTGTTTTCTGTCTGAAGCTGAATAGAAGATATTTGAATGTGTATATTGCAAGGTATTTTAAAGATGTCGTGTCAAATGAGTTGTTACACTCTGATCAACAAAAAATGGTGTAAAATGTTAAGTTAATAATGCATCATCTGTGTGTACACAGGCATGCATGGCAGTCTATACCTTACCTTCAGTATGTAAAGCTCCCAAACACCAAAAGTAAGTGTGTTGATTACTGTACCACCAGGTTTTTTTAAGTTTCACTGTTTCAGAGACTACTAACAGTATGGGCAGGAGAAAAAACTCACCTGATTGCACTGTCTTTCCTTCCCAGCTATTTTGCCCTTTACTTTTTCTAAACCAGTCACACCTTCGATTATGTTTCAGTAAGAGAGCTGGCTGTGACAGCAAAAGGAAGTATCATCTTTTATCAGAAAGCAGATTTCCAGGGTGATGGTAGACGAAAGTACCATGACATCAGCATCACATCTGCCCCTTCATCTGAAGCTTTTGTCCATTAGCTGCATGTCAAAACCCAATTAACATGTGGAACACAAATGGAAAGGCTAAGCAGCAGAAGTATCCCTCACTTTCCCTTATTTAGTTAGTAAAGGAGGCTCACTAATCTGTAGGGACATAAAGGCTATTAATGCTGCAGTACAGCACAAGCCTGGGAGATCGAGCCTCATAAATATTTCAGTGGCAGCAAGAACAGAGTGAGATCAAAATACCTTGTCTGTCATCAGCCTTGTCTGGTCTAACAGGTATCTGTGCCTCCTGTAAACATCCCATTAGCAGGAGGGGACACTTGGAGGAGAATCAATTTCAACTACTATCCTATGCTGCCATCCTCTCCCCTTACACAGCAGTGATGGAAGAGCCTTCAGAGAGACAGCACAAAGGAAGGGCCTCTGAAATAGATGCTTGTCAAAGTATAAAGGTTTTGCTTTTTACCACAGCTTACTACTAGCCTGTGACAGACAACAAAAAGCCTTTTGCCAATGAGTGGGGCAATTCCTTTGAGAATTAGTTCAATTCCTTTCTTGACTAATGAAATAGTGAGGAGGCAGAACACAGAATTTTATCTAGAGCTAAAAAACTATGTATGTCTTCAAAGCCATTTACCTTTGCCTCTGCTGGACACAGAGCTGAAGGTAAAGTATTAGGCTGCTGTTCTCTTCTTCCTTCTTGTGAACATGAAGTTTGAAAAAAATCCCTGTAACTTACAGTGTTTGTTCCCACCACACTCAGGTTGGTGATAACATCCCATCTATTTCTCCATCTGTACAAGTGAAATAAGGGGGAGAAAAGGTAGCACTGGAGGAGGGGAAAATTTGGTAGGGTATAACCATTCTTTGACACAAGGAAAGTGTGCACCAGTCTAAGAATTGAACCAGAAAAACTTAAACAAAACTAGCATGCAGGGACAACATAAAATACTTTACAGATGCCAAGTTTAACCACTTGAAACTGAGAAATTCTTTGTTCCAGATCATGGGAGTAAATACACACCAACAGATCCTAGACCACATATATCCTGGACAAGTATTGGTAGGAGAATGTTCTCAACTTTCCAGGACTGCCCTTGAATGGAAGACTCAAAGAAAAATCTCAGCTGAATTTAAAAGACAGCAAAAGAATAAAAATCAGTATTGCATCCAAGGCAATTCTGTTTTGTTTCTTTCAAAATACTGCACAAATACTTTAATACTTTGTATCATTTTAGGCTACTGCTGTATTGCTCAGAAATACTGCTGCATCTGGTAATATGAATTACTCCACTGAAAAACAATGGTAGTTTGTACAGTGGGGTTACAACAGTGAAAAAACTGAAACCTTGAAGGTCTCTGCTTGGCATAAGTGAAACACAGCTCCATGGATGTGTTTTATTTATTCACTGACTGTAGAAGGAAACATGCCCTCATTTATTTATTTATTCGCTCCTTGAACCAGCTAAGCCCACAGTCTTTGGCTGGTAGCTTCACTGACAGCACAAATCGCCTTGGTGCCTCCTACAGCTATAAGGGAACAAGAACACTTAGTAATTATTACCTATTGTTCACATTGCACCATCAATTCCCTCTATTGCCTAGAAAAGAGTAACTTTTTTTCCTTCTAAATAAACACTGGAATTTACATTTCACAGTTCTAGCCCTCCTTCTCTCCATCTGGGAACTAGGAAAATATTTTCAATTCAAGATGTCCTTTAGCTAGGGAGGGATAGTATGACTCTCTCCTGGACTGCAAGGCTGACAGCAAAACTAGAGCTTCATCTTCTCCAGGAAAAAAAAAAAAAAATAAAAGCAAGATCAGCTTGCTTTTTAATGGTGATGAGAATGATCTTTACATGCAATGCTGATACAAAGGTTTCTCACTGTATTTGCCAATTTTCCAGCATTCTGTGATATCCACCTCTTTCCTCACATTATGGAAGTAAAATACAGACCTCAGTAACTGCTCTGTCACATGCAAGCAATTCGATAGAAAATGCTCCTTAAAAATCAGTAGTTTTATCCTTCAAACCTCCTGTCTCTCCTCTTACAACAAGCAATTTTATTTTGTGTCTATTTAGAATACAAAAATTGTGCTAACCACCTCAGCAGCAGCACAGTCCAAAAATTATTCCATTTCAGGTAACATGTGGTCACTCAAGACAAACAAAAAGGCCTCATATCTTTTATTTTGCATTAGAATTTTCTTATATTCATTCATATATTCTTATATGCAGCCAAAATCTGCTAAACTAAATCTAAAACTGTTGCCCCACCCTGATACAAACTTGGGTTTAGGAAACAAAGTAAGTTTTATTTGAAGTTAAAAAGAAGCACATGAACACCACAGCACAGTGTGTAAAAACAGAGTCACTCTCAATAGTCTGCAAAGGGAAAATATAATTACTGGGTTGTTGCAAAAAGAAATCCGATTCTTTGGAATAGATAAAAATGGTTATAAATTTAAATAGTTCTGGAACATTTCCACATTTCCCAACAATAATCCAAAATATGTGAGATATCTTGAGGTGAACACTTGTTATTTACCCCACACCCAAAGCAAATACATGGAATACATTACATGTTATTTCTACAGCATCTTCAACTTATAAATACAGAAGTGTCTGCACTTTGGCAATCCTCCAGAGAAGGATCTTCAATTGACTCTGAAGAAAGGAATTTAAAAGGGCATCAAAATGTTAGACTTCTCACAAAATATAAATATAACCCCATGTAATTAGGAGAAGAGTTTAAGATACGTGCCTTGGAAGCGAAGAAGCACAAAGTTTAAAATGCCAGGAAAAGAAAGAGTAACATTATAAAACATTTAACTCAAAATCAGAATGGTTCTTTAATAATTGCAAATGAACTTTTTTACAATATCAGTTTTCTAACTTTCTGGGCACACTTCCTGGTAAACACTTGAGTATCCTCTGTGAGTTACAAAGAGTAAGTTTCCTGTGTTATACAGCTAAAAAAACCTGGACATTCATAACAACTTGGCATCACATCTTCTTTTAAAAAAGAGATCACACAATAATTTAGACAGCATTTATAGCATTATAAAATCAGACTCCCCCTCTTTAATCACTCACAAGACCAGTCATTAAGAATACAACAGCTTTAGGAATACAAACAATGAGGATGTAAAACTATTTGTGCAAAACTGCATTATTTTTACTGTCTAAAATTTCAGGGAAGTAACACCGCCAAAAGCAGAGAGAGGGTAACAAAGACAAACAGTCATGAAAGCAATGCTACCTTAGATTTTCAAACAGGAATTACATTATGAAGTAAATAGTTGGTAAGGAAAAAAAAATCTGATGGCACCTTGAACAGCAATGAGAAGTGTCCTGGTAATTGCAGTTGAACAGGAATTGATACAGGTTCATGTTAAGAGTCTCTTTCAGGAGTAGCAATTGATCTGGGGGTATCAACTCTAGCATTTCTTCCCATGCAAAAATCTATCTTTCCAACATCTTTGCTTTGCGGGCTACTAATGCATTTAAGAATGAGCAGTCTTTTGAGGAGTGTGCTTTCTTCCATGCATCTGAAATCTTTAAAACAGCTGGATCATTGATTCCCTGGATTTCCCTACTCCAATCCATTTAACTGCAGGAGAGAAAAAGCAAACTTCTATTGTAAGTAATACAAAGCAAGTGTAGATTGTATCTTAAGATACAAACTCATCTTCTTAAGCACCACATTTTGAAGAAAAACACAGCATATACTATTCACACACTAAGAAATGATAACTTTGTCTGTTGTTCTCAAAGAATACACTGACAACTTCAAAAAGCAGGTATTCTTGAAACTGTCATAATAAATTAATCACTTCTGCAGATTATAAGATAAAGGATAGTTACAAACTGTCAGATAAGTAAAAATTTGCATATCTCCTAACTCCCAGCTTTGGATGAAACCACAGGATCACCTTTATTAGGGAGCATGGAGAAATGTATAGTTCAGGAACATATATATACTCTCATATATAATTCAATTCTCAATATATACTCTCATACATACTCATATATATTTATACATATATATATATATACACACACTTACTCTCATATATAATTAATCATACTAATTAATAACTCATAGTGCCACTGACTTTATGATCATAGCAAAACTAAACCCCAATTATAACCAGTCTAAAAGACACTTGAGCAAGTTATGAAAAAAAACCTTAATTGAACAACAACTATAGTATAACCCAGAGAAGGAATGTATATTAAAACTTCTGAAAATTGTGAGTTCAACAACTAAATAAAAAGTAGTAATACCATAATCACCAGTGGCACCAGGTACATCACAATAAGCAGTTAGAAACTAGTTTTCAGTATTTTGAGTCTTCATTAATCCAAAATACCAAACAGGTTTCATGGAGCAGGAATAACCCAGACAAGAAGAAGAAAATCTGTTCTACTCACCAGGAACACCCAACTGCTTTTCTATAAAACGAACGTAGTTTTGTGCATTCACAGGCAGATCATCAAACGTCCTGGCATTTGATATGTCTGTAACCCATCCTGGGAGTGTCTTATACTGAACCTCTACTTTGTTTAAGACTTCATGGTTGGCTGAGAAGCAAACAGAAACAAAAATTTTATGTCCATCGATATTCTCTACCATGAAACACTAATGAGGTGTTACCTCTTACACAGAGGTTTGCTCATAGGGTAATACAAACACTGCAGCCACTAAAGTGTTGGGGATTTTGTTAATATAAGCATAAAGGGAAAAAAAATCCAGTAAATATCAGGACTCAAGACTTTAGGAATTCCAGTGCTCAGTCACATGCATATATTTTGCTGAAACCATAATCTTTTCAGTTCAGAAAACAACTTTTCAGGGAAATAATTCCCCAAAATGTTCTTTTTTTTTTCTGAACAAATACTGAGAACCAGATCCCTCTTCATAAGGGAATTGTGAAAGCAGAATTAAGAACCAGCTTGTAAGTATCAAGCAGCTAAAATATATTTTAAAATGGCACAGGAGTGTACCTTTTACTAAACACAGTCGTAAGATGTAGTTAAGAATTAACAGACCTCTAATACCCACAGACCCTTTGCCCCAAAACTCTGCAATGAATTCATCAACCAGTGTGGAGTCCCACAGGATGTATGAACCGTAAGTGTTCCCACGACTTCTCAGAAGAGAAGCAATATTTTGTCCTTCATTTAGTAACTTGCTACAATGTTGTCCTTTAACTATGAATCCAGTGATGATTTCTAGTTCTGAAAAACATGCTAGGCATACTGTTCTGGAACTGAATCACTCCAGTAATTATCTGAACATTAAGTCTTGGAATGACACAGGACAGCAAAACAAAGGCCTTAAATCTGAAAATGATCAAAATATATTCATTTTAAAATGGGAGGAGTCAGGCATTCCTTCTTGCCTTCATGAAGATGAGGGCATAGTAATTAATTTATGTAGGCTCTGTGTCCCAGTTTAAGTCATTCCTGCCAGGACAGCTAGTCAGCCTAGGAAAGGGTATGAGGTGCAAGAGGTACAGTAGTACAAATACAAAACCACACACTAATCCCCTCCAGCATGTGTGCAGCCAACAAACTCAAGCTCAGCACATTGAACAATTTGTCCTGATGCAGGCAACAGTTCAACAGTAGCAGTGTTGTAAGGACAGCCTTAATGGACTAGGCATTTTGAGAAAGGCTGAAAGAAGACTGTTCTGCTGTCCTTGAAGTCTATAACAGCAAAGAAATGTGCAAAGTTTTGGACCAAGGTGTTCCCAGGTTAAAGGAATCCTGAACCAATACTCATGGCAATGAGAACAGACAGGCACATTAAGGATGTCTGGTTGCAGAAGCCAAGGATAAGCACTTTACTGTCAGAAATAACAACTGAGGTGCTGTCTGCTGTGCAGGTGATCTGTACAACAGAACAGAGGCACTCTAAGTGCACAATCACAAAGTGATCTCCAGGCAGTGCAGATGGTTCCTAGCCCCCCTCTTTCTGAAGAGGCAGAGTGAATGAACACCTCATCTTGGATGTCCACAGGCCTTTGAAGCCTCTGCTGAGGTTAGAGGGAGAAAGCTGAAAGCATTTGGTATTGAACGGTCTAATATTGACTACAATTTTCCATTAGCCTGGATTCCTTACCCCCCCCAAGAGAAAAGAAAAAGAAGGGATGCACCGCTTGATGTTTCAAATGAGTCAGAATTTTGTCCCAGCAGATGTGATAAAGATTATGTGTGGTAAAGACAAGCCACAAACTGAGCTCAGTGTAGTACCACATCTAGTCACCATCTAGATTTCTCTCAGCTTTTCCCTCAGTGGGTTTTAGGGTTTCCAGAATATTCCTTAACTGCTTAACTATATAACAGAGCAAATACAATGATATCATAATTTGAAGAGTGCTGTGATGCTACTTCCAACTCAGAAAAAATATCTCAGATTTGGGACCTTGGAATCTTTTTAAGAGAAAGATCCTCCAGCAATTTCCAGAAACTGAACATGAAAACAGTCATGTAGGTCAGACCAAAGGTGCATCCAGAATAGTGTGCCAGCTCTTTAACATACAATAAATGCCCACGGAAAAGGTGTAAGAAAAAAAACAAAAAAAAAAAAAAAAAAACAAACAAGCATGAAAGTAAAGCTTGTCCAAAGTAATCTCCCAATTTTCCTAAGCATCTGTGTTTTCAAACCTCCTAAGCTAGAAGTTATGTCCCTCTGTCCTGAAATCAACTGATGTCTGAACTCGGACAGGAGGCATTAGAGAACCAGACAATAGCTTTCACATTCTTTTTTAACTGATTAGCTCAAAGCTAGCAGGAAGTTCTGTCTTCCATAAACTCCCACCACTGGCCAGCAAAAGACTACAGCCTCAGTAACAGCAACTGAAGGCAGCCATAAATTCACAAGACATTTTAGGTTCCTGCTTAAGAGGCAATTATGAAATGCACACAGAAAGATAAGCTAAAAAACTCCAAGTGAGACTCATATGATTCTCCAATCCAGGTGGAAAAAGGAACAAAATATGAAACATGGCATGCTTTTCCTGAGATGGTGGGTACTGTGTGTGATTCTAATTTAGAGACAGTCATTTCACAAGAAGGGTAAATCATGAACATCTCCAAGACAGTGGGAGGGTAGGAAGGGGAGAGAGAAAGACAAAGTCTGCCAGTGAGAGCTTCCCAGACTAGTTTTCTTCTAAATTAAATTTCAATGTCAGTGGCACGTTTGAAAAAAAAAAAATTATACAAGCACACAGCATGCAGAAATGCAGACATCAGAAACAGTCTAATGGTCTGCAAAACACAAAGTGGGAATAAAGTTACCTTTTATTTTTTATGCCAGGGGCAGGGGTTAACTGCAGCATGTGTGCTGAAAATGCTGCCAAATGTTGAGGAGTATAGCAAAGAGAAGTGTGGAACATAGAGGCACTGTGAGAGACAGCATCTTCCAGCTTACCAGAAGCTCAGCTCAAACTCCTTCCTGATGCTTTAAGGAAGACAGCATGTCAACAGCTTCTACTAAAGTTCTACCAGAATTCTTAATTGTTCATACAGTAAAGAAAAATACAGGCAGGAGAGCCACATTGTGCTGCTATGACTGAAGGTCAGCTGTTACCTAGGGGTACACAGGGAACAAAGTCTGCTAACTCAAGAGTTCTATCTAAAAAGATTCTGGCCCTGAGACATACAATAAATGAAAAAAACCCCACAAATTACTGACATCTTAGTACTGTACAACATGGCCACCTGCTTATGTCATCTTTAAGGATGGACTGCCAGAAAAGATTTTCCTGGCTTGAGCACAACATCATACGACAGGCTACAGCAAAAGCACTTACTGAGTAGTTCTCAATTCAAAGGTGCAACCTCCATTATGTTCAAAGGCCATTTCAGGTAAACACAAATGTCCCTAATGTTTTGATATGAGTACCAATCAGGTAATATCTGAGTCTTAAAAAGGGAAAAGCATTCCGTGGTTTAATGCAAGACGAGTACTACATTTCCTGAATCAAAGTCATTCAGCATGCATTCAGACTGGAACTAGCACTTTTGTTTGAAGATTTTGGACAGCAAATCAGTTAGAAAACTCCCACAAGCACACAAAGAAACAAAAGAATTTTTTTTTAATTCCTAATGAATTACTCTTAACAGATATGTGCTATTTTCAAGGACAAGTGGCACATCATCACTTATTCCTTTACACATAATTACATCTTTGTACTACATAAATCCTGCTGTGAGTTGTATCCAATTATTATAGTTGATCTCCTCACCCTCAAGAAGTTCTCTGATGATGATGATGATATCACATGAAAAATTGTAACCTGTAACCAGCCTCTAACGCTCAAGTACCAATTAGAATGAAAATGGGCATATATGTGCACATTATGAATATCAAAAAGCCCAATCTTTAGTACTGTTTTATGTTCTTCCTTTTTTTCTGCAGTATGCCTAACTATCACAAACTGAACATGACACATTATCTACAAAAACACTGGCTTGTGGTATTTGAATATTGTAAAATCTAGGTACACTCTTCAAGTAAAAACAAACACTGTCCTCCTCAGGAACTACAGTTTCTATCACACTAAGCTAATGTACATTGGTCATGCATTAGGAAATACTCTTACTTTCACCTACACTAGTTGTTAGTTTCTTGCCCCACCCCTTGTCCCTCTTTTACACTGTGTAGCTTTTGTAGGTTTTTGGCTGGTCCATGAATCATTAAAGGGAAGTGAACTGTTAGAAATGTAACAGAAGAAAAGAAAAACTAGGCTTTTCAACAGAACCAGTTCTCTTATGGGGGTCATTGCATGCTTAAATGAAGAGCTGGCCTGCTAATAATGGGCATCAATACAGTAGTGGAACAAGATAAAAGTTTAGAGTATGAAACAAGCTTCCAATTTAGCTTGAAGGTGATGCAGGCTGTATAAAATAAAAAGGACAAGTAGTAACATATATAGCTATTTGAATCTTTCTAGTAGACAAAATTCAGTATTTGGTACACGTATCTTTTAAGGGCAGGTACTGGTGTGGTAAAAGATATGTCTGGTGCATCTGGAAGACATGAATAGCTTGATGCTGAAGTAAGATATTGCTCTTTTAAGTTTTACAAGTAGAAGTCAAACGCATTTAAAAGTACCACATTACATTTCACCAAAATCTAAAATTTTTAAATAAGCAGTCTTACCAGGAAAATGAGGTATGATTTCACCATCTAGTTTGTATGCAACACCAACTTTGATTTCTGGAAATACATCCAAGATGTCCAATTTGGTAAGTGCCAATCTATAAAGAAACATTACTCTGGGTAAACAAGTCCAAAACCCCTTGAATCTTATCACATTGTTAAAAAAAATCAAACAAAATTGACTCCTCCAACGAATTTTATTTCTTTAAGAAAATATCTCATATGGCACTAATCTGTTAGCTGGTCTGACTTAAAAAAACACCCCAAACCAAAAAACAAACAACCTCTGAAACAAGACAACAGCAACAAAAAAGGATAAACACAGTTTTTCTTGCATCCTTCAATCTAGTACTACATGAAAATGCCCAAAAAATCAAAGAACAGGCATTCTCCAATTGAATGAATTTGTCTGCAGCTTTAAGTGTTATAACTTTAATTGGTGAGGGTGCTGCCAAGATACCTAACCATTTAAGGTATAACCATTTAAGATGACCATTTCATTGCATAATGCCTGTTGGTCTCTGTTCCTGTCCTCTGCCAAATGTTCCTGTCCTACAGCAAAGACAAAAAAATAATCAAACACTGGCTCTACAAATACCTGGCAACATCTTATTTAAAACAAAACCCACAAAGAACAAGAAAAACAGAAGTATTTAAATAAAATATGTATTTACACTATTTGATCTGCTAGAAATTTTATACCAGTTTGTTTCAGGCACCCATCTTTTATTTTGATTAACATCCCAAAGACATATCTGTATTTTTAATACTTACACATACTACTAGAGATACTGATGGTTTCCCATCTATGTTATTTTGAAGACAAACTAACAAAAGAAATCTCCATAAAGAAAGGAGAGAAAATCTACATCTATGAAAATATCAAATGTAAAAATATTTCATGATATGAAAAACAAGGAACAGCTAATTTATCAAAATATCAAAACAATCAACAGATCAATATTAACAGTGCAAATGTTACTAACTGGTATATGCACAATTTACAGTAATCTACAGCATTTCATGATTTTCTGTCAAGTTGCCAGCAAAGCTCAACAAACAACTCACGCAGTAAATCCATTAATCATATAGACATATCGGAGTGAGACAAGGTCCAGCCAGCCACATCTTCTCTTCCTACCAGTGGTAACACCAAACTCTTTGCCTCTCTGTTGCAGCAATTCTCCAATTTCCTAACAAAGAGTAAGACACATCAGCATGTGGGCTTCTTTGATATGCAACACGTGATGCAGGTGTTTACTTAACATTTTACATACATTGTAAATTACCTTTAAAGTCCTTCCCCCAGTTTTTCACAATGCTGTCCACTTGGATGAAGACAGCAATACAAAATGTTCTTTCTAATTCAAGAGAACGATTTTTAGGCAAACTTGGCAAAATTTGTTCCTGCTCTAACCTTCTATTCCACAGAAATATCTAAGAAAGTTGCAATCATGTTTGGCAATCCTGTAAGCTCAGTCTAGAATCAGAAGATTGAGACATCCAAACACATTGTCACTTACCATTGCTAACACTGACTTAATAAAATTCAGACAAGACACACCAAGTTATTTCACCCAGCAGGTCACACCTGAGGCTGCAATACTCACGTTATCCTGTTCTGTAGGAAAGGCACCAATTCCAACCCTGGTTGTGTAGGCTTTCACCACCCCGTACACTTCCCCCACGTTCTGCGGCGGCATGCCCAGTCCTGTGCACACACCTCCAACTGTGCAGTTTGATGAAGTCACAAAAGGATATGTGCCTATTAAAGACCAAAACATTTGGTTTAGGAAATTATTAAAAGACTGGGTTTAAGCCGTTTTTTCAAAAAAGTCTAACCTGGTGAGAGACAGTACTTGCACTGCACTTACCTAGATTTTACAACACTCAAAATCAAAACACACAATAAATGTATTTTACAGTCAAGAACACATTAAGTCAGCTCTTAGTTTTGTATGTACATTATCTGATCCACCTTCATTTGAAAAGGTAAAAATCTTACTACTTCAACTGGTAAAAATGTACTACATAACAATTCTGAATGATCATACAGGTAAAAAACTGGAGTAAGACACCAGAAAAACACGCCTTGCTTTCTTACACTAAATAAATAAACTCACTAATTGATGCAAAAATTTGAAGGGAGACTCTTAAGAAAACAGTATTAAAAGTTTAGAGAATGGAGATTTACTGTTTTTAATTTTTGGAGGAAAAATAAAATACAAACTCTACAAACCAATCAGCACATTATAAGGATAAGAAATTGCAATGAAATGCAGAGTTCTGGAAAGAACAACTTTGTTTGCATAATCAAATGAAAAAAGATCTTTAAAAAAAGAAGACGACTGGAATACAGTCTAGTAGTACAGGTCTGTCTCTAGTTATATATTCAGCTGTCATTTAAAATGCAGCCTGGACTGCAAAGAAGAGACTTGAATATCTCAAAATCCTTAGGTTTATACCTTTTATTATTAAGTATGGCAAATGAAACTGAGCATGCCAGTCCCCAGCTGAATTGTGAACAAATACTTCAGCCTCACTATAACTGCGCATAAGCAAGACACTTCTACCTGTTGTGTCAGACTTTTTTTGTACGTCTTTTGATATGAATCAGAGATAGGTAAGAGAGGAACAACCAAGACAAAAGGAATTAAAAGCAATACAGTTCTTTCAGCAATATACACATCTGTACAAAAAGTCAAAAATCCTTCAGAGACTGATCAGTGAGATTTCACAGATTAGCTTCAGGTATCTCAAATCACTCCAGAGACAGATCCAGGCTTACAGGTGATACCTAACAGCAGTTTGCAAGCATTAATCAATCAGTTTTTAATCTTAGAACACAGTAGTAAAACTTTTCTTAGTACTTACAAGTGAATATAGCCAGTGGATGTCAAAACCAGAGTCAATGAACAGTTGTTACTCACTTTCACCTCCCAGTCTGATATATTTACATTGCTTTGTCATTACTCTGTGCTTAAAAACACAGAAAACCACATATCCCCACACCTGCCCCCCCATTCCCAGACAAATGCACACGTGAGCTTCATTATAGGCTCCAGGAAAGTGGGATGGACTGCAAGCCTGGGGATTTACTATCCTCACAGCCAATAGACACACATTCACAAAACTCACTTCAATATTAAGATTTCTATGCAACAAAGCACAGACAACAGCCTCATTCAGAATGATTAATAATCAAACTGGCAGTGCCAAACCTTTTGACTAGGGCTTGTCTATTGTTAACACAAGTTCCCAATCCACTGATGGTATCTACCTATGGAGAACAGATTTTCTCATGTGTTTGGCTCTCACAGCAGACGCAGGAAAAAAATCAAACTAATCTGAACAACTCTGCATGTATTATAGATATACCTGATGTGTTTCAGACTGCCTGAACCTTCTATTTACATGAAATCCAAAATACTCACCATTTACAAGAAAACAACCCCCCTTCATAGACTTTTTTGTAAATATCTCAGTTTTGCATCAAAGATTTCCCTGTGACAAGTATATCTGAAGACTTCTTTCCTCTTTTTTTGTCTTGTAAAAGAAGGATGTGTCTTCTAATACTCAATTATGAGAAAGTTTGGTGCTTGTACTTACAGAGACTAATCTAAGACACATCTTACTCTTAAAATAAGAGGCTTTCAGACTGAGTATGTTTGAAAATGCCCAATACCACAACTCATATTGGTTGAAAGCTGAGTGCATGCCAGTTTCATAATTGTTTTACAGCAGTCCTTATAGGTTTCCATTTCAGGTGTTAGCATCTTCCTAACAATAAAAATGATGCTGTTACAAGGCCAGTGAGACTGAAGAAAAATGTGACAAAATGCAGGAGCCAATCACACAGGCTCACCGAGTGGCAGATTATCTGTCGTTATAACGTAATAACCAAACAAT
This sequence comes from Molothrus aeneus, assembly GCF_037042795.1. Taxonomy (NCBI): domain Eukaryota; kingdom Metazoa; phylum Chordata; class Aves; order Passeriformes; family Icteridae; genus Molothrus; species Molothrus aeneus. The sequence continues at coordinate 31,341,864 of NC_089648.1, forward strand.
CCTCCCATTAAAAAAAAGGGTAGCTTCTGCTACCTAGAATCTTCTAATTTATTAGAAAACTTACAGTGTTTTAAGAAAAACTGCATAATTTTAATATCAAATAGATTGGGGTAATCTTTTCAGTCTTTCCTCATTAGCAATCCAGATTACCAACACTTTTCCCAACAATGTGAAACAATGGAAAACTGAGTGTTATCTAAAGACCTTCATTAAAAAGCAAGCTGATTTTTCAAATGTCAAGCAGTATTTTGCATATATGCTTTGCCTCTCAAAGCTCTCCATTTTTATTCTCAAGTGATTTCCACAGATGTAAAAAACAGTGAGTGATTTCATTTACAACTTAGAGATGCTGAAGTAATAGCTACACTCTAAGAGGAGCTACTTGATCTTTAATGCCATTCAAATTATTACTCTTGGGAGAATCTACAGCTTTTTGAAATAATTTAATTAACAACCCACTCACCCACCCCTGTATTATTTCCTAGTCATAGAGAGTGCTGTTCTTCCAAAACAAAAACAACTTCTGCCATGAGAACAGCTTATAACAGGAGAGTTTATATTTAATGTTCCTTTTTTACAATGCAAGTGTATATCAATATGTGTCTCAAAAAGACCATACCTACCAAAATCTATGTCCAGCAGTGCTGCATTTGCACCTTCAACTAAGATCTTCTTTGGTGGTCCATGTAAAGCCTCATACATGAAATAAACACCATCCCTTACCATTGGTTTTACTTTTTCCATGTAGCCCTGAATAACACAAAAGACTATTGTATAGTATAATTTCATTATGATAAAGGCAGCCAGAGTAGAATTGCTATTGTTCCCTCATAAAAATGCTCATATTCCTTTTGAAGAAGAAAAGCAAACAAAGAAATGTTAAATATGCCACAATGTGAACAAAGGGAGGAAGAATGTGAAATTCAGATTTACACAACAGATATGTACACCCTCCCTAAGGGGAAAGAAAAAAGGGGGAAGGATAAGGAGGAAAGAAAAATCCAAACTTCTGAAAGCTTTAGAAACATTCAAAGCATGAGAATTATCACTGTATTGTATTCGGTCTTCTATTTCCAAGTGTTCAAAATGTCTCTCCCAAAACCTGCATGTAGGGAGTTCAGCTTCTGGCCATCTGCAGCTAACAAATGCACACAAGTGTGAGCTATAATTTTTAAGTAAAAGTGAAGTTATTTATTGGAATTCAGCATCAAATGCCTGAATGCCACTGAGTAGCTGGATGCAAGAAGCCAATAATGTTCAGATTATCACTTGGTACACAGCCTTTCTCCATGAGAACACATGGAAGTTCTCATTTTAACAATTTACTCCACGTGAAATGTAACACTTTGCCTTTCAGAGTGGAATCAAGTGCATTAGCATAAGACAAGTAATTTTCTTCAAGCTACAAATATGTGTGATGTTTCCACCTTAACAAGGAGTTTCAGATAGTCCATAATCCTGAACTGCTTTAAGTAAACTATACAGCATTATGAAGTAATCAACTGAAACTGTTTTCTAGACCTACAAACTAATAAAAATACAACACCACATGTGCAACCGGCTTTACTTAAAGTAAAGCAAACAGAAGTGCTAAGAACTCCAATTTTTCTACTACAGAGCTGTAAGAATTAAAGGTAGAGAAAGGATGATTTCTTTGGCCTGATTTTCTTAAAGAATTATCATGTAATTGTGTGTGCCCTCCTTGTTCCCCACACATCTCAGTGGTTTTAAACAATGTCATATTTGGTTGACATTTTAAGGGTTAAAAAAAATCTCATGCAGGTTTCTACAAGAAGCACGAATAAAAAGGTTGGGTAGAACAGTAAGACACCTCACAAGATTTTCACATAACTTGGATGCTGTGCAAATAAAACCTAATACCAGAGAGGAAACTCTCAACTGTCCCAACCTCAGGGAAAACATTAAATCAGAATTCATTACTAACCATAGGACTAGTTCGCTGGCAATCAGGCTTCATTAGCTCTGCTACTATCAATTTCCATTTTTCTGTGTTGCTAGACAGTATTTTTTTTTACAAGTTATTACTTAGAAAAACTATTTACTTCAATTCTTAACTTTCTGAGACAAGGGCTTAACATTCTGCTTTACAACGAAACATACTTGCCCCACCTACAATCCTGGTTTTTCTCCTAGACTGTATGTTTGAGTAGAAGTAAGTCAAGAAGATAGCACCCCATACAACCCTTTTTCTTAAAATTTGAGTATCTCTCTTGAAAGTAAGTTTTGAAACATAAAACAGGGCCAAGAGTGTCCTTAAGGATAGCAGCAGGCTCTGCAGCACTGATACACATGGTTTCCCATGACACAGTCTAACTCCTCACACAAGCACAAGCATCAGTCACGCCAAGGGACATACATATCACTAACTGCACACAGTGATTATATAATCAGAGAGACAGAAGCAGGCTTACCTTCAGCTTTTCCAATTCCCCTTCAATATCTATTTTTAAGGTAGGATATATTGCTTTGTACTGATTGGCTAAGACTTTGAACCTGAAAGGCAAAAATGCTTGACTGAGGTTCCTGTTGTTTTCTTCCCACCAACCCTTGATTTTTACTCATTACATATCTGCAGTTATTCGGTAATTTAACCATTTCAAACAATGAATTATGATAATTATGATTGTATAATTTAATAAAAAAGTTTATATTTTTTTTATTTTAAAAGAACTTTTAATTAAGAAAATTAACAGGAACCAGATGTAATTTCTTACACAGGGTACTATCCAGAAACTGAAAACTCTGCTTACAGCTGTGTACAGTAATTACCTCTCAGAAAAGTCATCAAAATCAGAAACAAGATCACACATTCTGAGTCCACTTCGAGCTGCCTTTGAAGAATATACTGGACCAATTCCTTTTTTGGTAGTTCCCAGACTTTGAAAAGATAATAATAAAGAGTTATTGATATAAAGGTGTTTTTTCTCTAAAGCTATTCCATCATTAGCATAAAATGAAATGCCATTAATTGTGAGCATTTAACCTTGCTTCAAGCATTTAAAACAAAAGATATTTTTAGGATGCAATCTAGTGTCAGAATATCTGTTTATACAAGCAAATATGTTCATCTTCTACATACTTCTGTTTTTAAACCAATAATTTTTTGTACTTTAGTGAATGCTTATATATTTATTTTTACACAATTCTAAAATTTTTACTTAAGGAACCAAATGTCAAGAAAACATTCTTCAGTATTATGAACGAAACTAAATAAACATCTTCCTAAAACACTGTCCTGAAAACCTAAAGAAAGTCCTCTCTAAAGCAACAGGACAAAGAGTATGGATTTTATGTTTGTGTGTAAGAAATATTTCATTTCATTCTAAATACCTCAGCTGGAGCTAGGAAAACAGAAGACACTGCCAAACATCCAAAAGTGACAGAGACACTCAAAATGCTCTATGTTAAGAGTTCAGGCATAGATTTTCCACTGTAGCTGATTCTGAAAAACTGAATTCTTTTTCTTACCCTTACCTGCCCTTACCCCCAAAAAGCCTTTTCCAGTTTAAGTCCTGATGATATAAAATTTGCTTGCACTGACTTTACTGTGAGAGAAGTACAGCTACTTCAGAGAATGTCTTCTGCAAGAGTCATGCTAAGTAGCTATCAAAATGGAGCTGTACTCATCACAGGCAGATTATCAAATATCTTCCCCATCATGCTCAATACATTAAGTAACTTTTTAAGGAGAAGTGAACAGGTCTGCAAAATTTTCAGAAGTGTGCTACATGTTGCTAAGCTTAATTATGCACCTAGTTTAACTGGTTTGGGTTCTTCCCCCACCACAATCAGGCACAGACTCTTCTTCAGTTATAAATTCTGCATATGCAGAGTGTCCCATAGTTCTTCTATACCATACCATAACTCAGTTTAAGAGGGCCTTCAGGTAAAGTAGGAGGCACAGGTCATATCAAAACTTTATGTTATTGAGTATCACTTGATATGTGAGTGAACAGAAATACAGCTCATACTAAGTATATAACTCCTTAGCAGTTTGGATTAGATTCAAAAATACCTTGGAAAAAAACTTCAATTCTTCCAATTAGATTCAATACCAAGTAATCTCACTCAGGGAGTGATGTTTACCTCCAGTCCAAAAAAAAACCAAACAACATTCTAATGAACTTTGCACCACACTGTATCATTTAACCAGACCAGGACACTGTGGCTTAAACAACTGACTCTAGCCTCCAGCCTCCACCCCAATTCACACACTCCACAGAGAGAAGGGGTGGTTTCCATTTATTTTCTTTCATTAAGACACACCAATTAATAAAAAAGTTGTCAGAAGACTGTACTTACAGAAGCTAAAACAACTGTATAAGCAGAATACACTGTATTAGTTTTTTAGATTAGATTGTATTAGGTTTTTCTATAACCTTTCTGCAAGGGAAGCTACATGATGAGCCTTATTGGTGATGGTTTTTGAGCTACATTTGACCAAGCAAAAGCATCCAGTTAAAAGAAAAAAATAAACTGAACATTTAGAATGGTAATTCTAATGGTAATAGTTCAAAGGCTTAGGCACAAAAAAATTTTAACACCAACCATAGCACATAGTCAATCTGCAGTAAGATATGCCAGCAGACTATTTTAATTCCTTGTCCCCAACAAACAAGAGACTGTGATAGCCTGTTCTTAGCCAGCCTGTAGTACTACTTTCCTCATTACAGTTGTTTAGCCTTAAAATTTAGGAGGAAATAGGGTAATTTTAACAAGCTTGAAAACTCTATGTTGTAGAATATCAAGACCTCCACAGAAAGAAGAAATTTAGCACTTTTAAGAGTGACTTAAGGTTTTTTTCCTTTGAATGTAACTTTTCTCCTGGGTTTTTTTAAAAGCTATTTAATCTGGTTTTCCCTAATAATCTTTAATAACCAATAGAGTAATGCCTTCTCTCAAGTAACTGATTTGATTGACAGTGTTTTTAACTGTAAATATTGTCATATAGCAATTTTAGCTTGTGCCCCATAAATATTGATGAATAGCTGATACACACTGATAATAGCTCATTAAAATAAGAATATTCTTCCATATCTATCTATATGTTCTGTTTGCTTTTTAAATCCTAAACCAGCAGGTAACAAGAAAGCTGGTACAGTGCAGACAAATGTGAAAATGATTCCTTGTAAAAATCATTGACAAATCTTCACTCAATGGCTTCAACCTGTGTGAAGCAAGATACACCCAAATCAGACACTCTCTTAAAGCTTATTATCATGGATGAAACATTTTTCAGATGAGTATGTCCCAATTACTTTTCATCTATGTGATCTCTCTTTTTGGAAGGTCTTCTAAGTTTACTGTTATTTGAGAAGTCCATAGCACTACACTGCTCCCCAGCTGTAGACAGGTCACTGTTAATTCTGCCAGCTTTTTCCCCAGCCCCAATAACTAGTGACCAACTTGGAAAGCACAAGTTAAAAACTTAGCAAGATAGTTTCTAAAAGTTTTGAAAGCTTCAGAAAGTCAGTAGCATTCTGCAGAAGACAATGGGAACAGCTACATGCACCTTCAGTTATTTGGAGATGCCAAAGGGGTTCTTCATATTCATAAAGAGAAATACATTTATATAGAAACAAATACCTCCAGTAAACAATTAAAACACTAGGAAGCAGAAACTAGCAAATTAACAACTAGAAACCTTTTCATAAAGCAGAATAAAAAGACAGAGCCCTTTAATTAAGCATATAATCTTTCACTGGAAGATAAAAGTGTAAAAAATAATCCCTGCATAGTCCACATTCAAGAGTCACATGGATAATTTTTTTTAACCCACTGACCAAGCAAAACAGAGATTCAATGAATTAAGTCCTGTTTGTACAAAGTCATCCCATGTTTGACAAAATAAAACCACCTACTTCTTTCCTGCTTGTTCTTGCCTCTGTTGTTCTTGGATGCCATCAGCAGCTTGGTGAAAATCAAACACTAAGAAAATAAAATAACTTAAGTTGAAAATGTGTGAAACAAATTATATCAGCAATGATTACTTCAGACCAACTCTGTTTACCAATGTGGAAAATAAATATGCACACTGAAGTAAGGCAAATAAAATAACAGGAGTTTTTTCTTTCCTTTTACATTTTTTCACAGGGAAGAGTTCTAAGTTTTTTCAGAGACTTTTTAAAAAGTGTTTATTTTGTAGAATATTTGCAAAGTGAGTATGCATGTCCCACAGAATAACTAAGCCATTTTGGCTTTGTAGTGGCCCCAAAGAATGTATGGATAAACGAAGAAAAAATGTAGTTAAAAAAAAATCCTGGAAATAGGATACAGTAAAAAAGAAAGGTCATACTGCTAAACTTCAGGTGAGACCTGAAAGTTAACATCCTCACCCATTTTACAGATTTCTTAAACAATTTTAGGCAACATCAATTAAAACACATTTGAAAATAGAAAAGCTCCTACGAATGTCTGCTATGTCAACAGAAGTCAACTTCATAAGCCCCTGTGTTTTTAAGCATTATATTGTTATTAATTATAAAGATTATGCAAAGTATCTCTTGTATCAGTACTTTGTCTACCATAAAAGAAACAAAAAACCAAAACAGAACAACAAAACTCAAAAGACACGCAAACATCCACGCCCCCACCCCCCCACATCCCCAAAATCGAACAAGACTCATGTCAAATACTAAGATTGGTGGGCTGGTGCACAGCTTATAGGCTAACAGAATTAATTTAACTGGTTTTCTTAAGCACTATTTCCTGAAAGTTAAAAACTATCTACACATTGCACAGGAAAGAGCCATGTAATAAAGTATGTTAATCTCTCCAGAACAAAGAGTGGTTTTCCTGTTTGCCTTACCGATTTGGCTTTGTGTTTATTTCCATGCATTCCCGTATTTTAAAGAATTACATCATGCCCAGAAGTGTGAACCTACCTTTAGCTGATCTGTTGTTACAGACTAATCATTCAGAGATCAATACCCATTTTAGAGAAGACATTTTTATCATGGTAACAGATTTTCAAATTGTCATCAAAACTTTCTAAATAAGGGCATTATGAAAGCTCATTTCCATGAAGAGGTTAAATGATTATGAGTGACAGCAATTGGTCCTTTTTACTCACAATCTGTTTAATTATGAAAAATTCACAGCACTGCCATTGCAATATAATCACCACACAACAGTTTTTGTAGTAATCAAGCAATTTCCAAATAATTCACCTACAGAATTATCAGAAAAGATACTGGTAACTTAGAAACAATTACTCAACTATTTCAATCTCATTCGTTACTCCGAACTAAAAACATATTTACTTTGAAATAAATGTCAATAAGGTCACTCACTAAGCTATTCCAGATTGGTGTAAAAAACAAAACAAGCAAAACCAAATAAAGTGAAACCAAAAGCAAAACTGTTTTCCCCCTGTGTTACAAGCTTTTATTTTATAAAGTCCTAAACAGTTTGAATCTTCAGAAAATTACTTCAGAGGCAGCAGTAATGTTATAATGTCTATAGAGCTAATCTAAAGGATGAATTTATGCCATAAAGATGTAATAGTATTGGTACAGGAAGAGTTTTTAAACCTCTGTGTTGGTGGATTGGACTCAATACTATTTTACTTCAGGCTTTGAACTGCAGTGCTGTCTCAAGCATAGGCTGGATTCAGTGCTTCTCTGATGAGCTCCTCCCAAGGAGGGCAGCCATTCTCTTCATCCCTACAGAGTCCTTCCCACTAAATCTCCTCTAGGAAACAAGTGGCAATTTCCTTGGTAGGGAGATCATCAGCTTCAAGTCAGACCGGGTCACCTGATTTCCCAGCAGAACTGCTACTGTGAGCAGCACCACTTTTCACCAAAAGGGGAACGAATCCTGAGTCAAGTCACTGCTCAGTGCTTTCGGAACTGCTCCATGCTTCTGACTTAAAAAGTGAACCTGCTTTCCTGCCTAGGTGATGCTTATGGAATAGGATTTAAAAAAATACCACTAGAACATAAACCTGGGAGGATTCTGAGTGATTTTTTTTTTTCTAGGACCTTCAAGAAATCAAAGCAACCCAGGGAGACCTAAGAGATCCAAAGAAAAGGACCTATATAAAAAGATGGCTAAAAATTATCACACTTTTACTGCCACAAAAAGTCCATAAAAAGCAAAAATTAACAAAAAAGCCACCAAAAAAACCACAAAAACACCAAAAAACAAACAACAAACAGGAACTTACCAATATGAGCCCTGTCAGAAATTATTAGTCTCTTTTCCCAGCCTTCCAGTCCTTTAAAGGCAAAATGAAATAGTTTAAATTATGTTTTGTATAGCATTTTTGTTCTTCTGATGTATAAAGTATAAATACTTTTCATGCTTAGTCTTCAGTCAATCTATTTTAAGACTGAGCAATCACATTACAGAGAAAAAAAAAGTAATTTAAGTAATTAAAACTTGGCATCAACCTATAAAGCTGAGAAAATCAGACTTATTCTGAAGAAGAATTCAAGCTACTAGCTCTTCAATTTTAGCAAACAGCTAGTAGCTCTTTTGGTTCTGAATAATCTAGACCATTGATTTTTCCCATTTCTAGGAGCCTGCTGCCAAGCATAGCTATAGACATAACCTGAAGTATCCAAAAACTGAGTTCTGAATCAAGAAGTGATTACCAGAGCACCTCTTTACATTAACATGGTCGAAGTGTACACCAATATTCTAAGAAGTAGAATGACTTTGAACAGGTTAACACATTTAAAAAAGCCATTTCACTTCTTAAATTCACTTTTTTAAGCAAAGAAAAATATCTTCAGACAATTCGGATTTAGATTATATCCTGAAACTGTACAGAGATTCCTTTTATCTGCCTTCCCATGAGGGCTCTGGCACTTACAGCAAGATTACTGTCAGAAAGCAACAGCTAAAAGGAGTTGTGGAAAAATACATTGTATGTAACCTCTACAGAGGTATCCTCCATCTAAATAATTTGAGTAGTGTGCCACAAACTATTTTAAAAGTACTATCTTCAAATTCTCACCTTTTCCTTTCTTTAAGTTTTTTTCAGCTTCTTCAAAGAGTCCTGGCAAATGAATAACAACACCATTTCCTGAAGAAAATCATTATATAAAATTTAATTAATTATGTTGAGCATGAGAAAAAATATTTCAAACAGTTCAAAGACACTTCATATATGTGTGCAGAGCATTTTAAGTTCTTTAACTTACTGCAATTTTGATTCTTAGGAATTTGTCTAAGCCAGATTTGCTCCTAAAGTATGCATTTCTACCTACATGTATTGAATCTTCCTAATAAATGCAACAAACTTTCAATTTAGACCAGTACAAACAGGAACAGAATCGTAGAACGGTCTGAAATCCAACTTCCTCTTTCTCATATCTAAAATTAACTTCCTTCTTCGTAATTCACTTTAATAAGCTTATTGCTTTCTAAAAGCTTGGTACATTATAAACACTAGCATCCTTGCAGGCACTTTTTTGCTGTAAACAGACACAAAATATTTTGTACATAGAGGTGTGACTGTTAAGAGACCAGCAAAAACAACAGAGGAAAAAGCCCTACCAAAAGCAAGCTCACCTTCCTACAGCTGTCACATTGCTCAGAAAAACACTGCTAGTTCATACAATTAACCAGCATCACTGAGTGCCTAGGAAGGAGCATTCTCACAGCAAAACTGAACCATCTTAAGGCCATACCAAACTCAGTAGATTCAAAGCTACCAGCAGAACATCTAGCTGAAGAAGGGATCTGCCATCCAAAACTATTTGCATATCACCTAATTTCACACAGATAAAAGCATTCTACACATCAAAACACAAAGTATTTTAAGATTTCTTCACTATTACCTTCATGATGCACTCCTAAACAATAGGAATACTCTACTTGAATACTCAATCACTTTGCCCTTATCCTTTTTTAAAAGAATCTAGAAAAAGCTTCAGAACAGGCAAGACCAAAAGACAGAAGATAGAGGCAAGAGGATTTGTAACAAGTTCTGTCCCAACTACTGTATTGTTAAAGGATGGGGGCCTTCCTATTCAACCAAGTCTGCCAAAGAACACAAGGCAAATGGGCATCCTTTTTTTACTGTTTTCAAGTAATAACCTTAAGAAACAGAGTACAGTAACATCAAAAGAGAATAGAAGTAGTATCATCTGCCTCAGCCCTCAAAACTAGGAAGAGTTAACATCCCAAACTTCCCATCATCAACAGGGATCTATTTCCATGCCCACTGGCTCCATTTCTGTAGAAGTATTAGGCAGGACAAGTTGATCCATAACTATCCCATTATCAAGTCACAATATAACAGCTGAAAATTAACCACCAAATCCCATCAAGTAGAGATTTACTGCTGACAGGGTATACAGTCACTACCAGCTGGACTATTTATGAATCAAGTAACTCGTGACAGAGGCTCTTCAGCTGCTCTTTAGCAAACTGTCAATGACCACTTGCTCTTGGCATATATACCAAGCTGAAAGGCAAGACTGCAAAGCAATGAGATCCAGGAAGCAGTGACAGGAAAAGCAAGGCAACAGAATCCTGACTTGGAGAAGTACTCTGTGTAAGAGACAGGAGCTCTGGGTATCAAAGGAGCAACATGGATGTGTTGCTAAGTCATTGCCTTTAGTGACCCAGAGACCCAACCTGTTTGGTGAAACAGCACTCAAGCACAAAGATAGTTATAATGGTGTGTATATGTTTTATGTTCACCTTCATTTTTAGAAGGAAATTCTATGGGCTACACCACATTATTAAGTAGGTTGGCCATCCGAGTAATCCAAAGAAAAAAAACCCAACCATGAAGGATTGGAAACAGGATTCCAAGGGAGAAAAGTTATTTTTTAGGGACAACAGACTCAATAGCCTAAACCCCTCTTCACAAAGCAAACAGATCACAGATCCTGATATCATCTAGTACTGATACTGCCCTAAACCTTCCCATGTAGTCTCCTGAGAGTACTTCTTGGTAAGAACTCAAGAGTGTGGAAGTCTTTTGGATTTAAGCATTCATTTCACAATCCAATAGAAAAGGGAGGGAAGAACTACGGTTCAAAAAGTACTGGTAAATACTTAACAGGGCTAAAGATTAAATGAGAGTGGGGTATTCTGAGAAGAGGAGATAAATGGTAGAGAAAATAAAAGAGAATGGGAGAATGAAGATACACTGGGCACCTAGCTGTTTACATTGGTAGGATAGATAAGAACAAAGGTGAGTTATCCAAGACACAAGAAATTTCTGTAATCCCAACTTCACAAATGAGTAAGGGCAGTATCAGGAAGACAGTAAACCATCTAGGCCCAGGAAAAATTGAAGAAAAAGAATTCTGATCCTGTATGTTCTCAGATACATTTTGTTATTTTAATGTGTCAGAAGTCTGTAACTACAGTACTGTCTGTTTTTTAGAGATGTCCCACTTACCAATGAATGCAGTGACTTTTGGATTGATGATCCCACTTGGCAGAAGATGAAAGTCATACTCCACAGCATCCACAACAACTGTATGCCCTGCATTATTGCCTCCCTGAGTGGGGACAAAGGGAGAAAAAAAGCATTAACAGTTTTTGACACTAAGGACAAATGAACACACAATATAAAGACCAAGTAAATTGGTTCCACAGTTTTCATTTCTGTTAGTGGCAAAAGAGCATTCAGAGACTTCCCAGGAAATCAGCCAAACTTGTTCTGTCAAACTGGACAATTTCAACATCAGTATTATCTGCCATATAGACTTTGGACAGTGTTTTGGTTCATCAAAGGTACAAAATTGTGGAATGAGATTAAAATATTTGTAAAATCATCAGATATAAATATTCTAGAAACATGCAAACATTTCTAAAAGCCATCATCAAGTTTTATTTGTTTTCTTTTACAGTTATGGAAAGTAAAGTATTAAGAGTGGAATTGCAACCTCAGCAAAGTAAAAAAAAAAAAAAAAAACAAATCCCCAGTTAAACTGGGAGTATAAAACCATACAGCTATTGGGATAGGTAAGTGTCATCATCTGGCAATATGCAAGCTTGTTGTTCTGACCTTTGAGTGTTTTTCTATGAATAGTAACCAGTGAAACTACCTAGTTCATTCTATACCTCCTTCCTGATAAGAGAAGTTATGTAAGAGTTACAAGTCATTTATGTTAAATACATGTTATGTTAAACATGCTTTTAAGAGGTGAATCTAAAAACAACTAAAACAACTGAGTTTTCCTAAGTTACCAGAAACCATTCACATCAAACTAACACTTTAAACATTTCTAGCACTTTTCATTACAACAAAGAGAGCATTAAGAGATTCATTAAACACTGAAATCCATCTAAAATACTAAAAGAAGCTTGTGACCAAGTCTTAAAGACAGTCAAGAAAGGATTATGAAACTAAAAAGATTACAAAACAGTTCCCAAATATCCCCAGTTCTTGTTTGCTGTACTTTTGAAAATAAGCTTATACTCTCTTGTGACCCAGTCATTTGTGCAAGACAAGGTTACACACAAAACGGTTCTGTTTGTCATAACCACAGGAACATCCTTTAAAGGCTCCTCACAGCAGAAGTTCAACAAACCGCTTCATAGGAAGAAAACCTTAAAGAAAGACTTTTAAGCTGTGACACCTTTCAGCACAAGACAAACTGAAGAAAGGCATTATATGAAAAAAAAATAAACCATAAGAATTATTAATCCATGGAATTATAAATCTGAAATATTTCAGAATATTGTATCACAAATGAACTTTTCTAAGCAATGGACTCAACAGCTACTCACTACTTCTGTAACATTCACAAAACATGACTCCAATACATAAAGCTGTATCTGACAATACAAATAAAGAGTAGTTGTAGATATCAAACATTTGTGTCAATACACAGACACACTTGCCACAGGTACAAGCCCAATCTCATTGAAGTCAGCAATGAAAATTTTGTAATTTCAGCATTATTTATTTGAGTACTTGTGACCACTTCACCTCCTCTAAAAAGACAGAAAACTTAAAAACCTTCACCCAACAAAGGAAATGCCTGAGATTAATAAAAGTTTAACTTTTTAAATAACATTGCAGAATTTTTCCATGAACTGAACGTTACCTTGAAGTAGCTGTAAAGATTTTTGGATGCAGATTTTCTCTGCAAGTGATCTGAGTCAATCAGACAATGACAAATTTTCAATTCACAACAAATGAAACACATTTAACCAAGACATAAAGCAGGCTTTTAAAATTTACTCTTTTAAGAAAGTAATAAATGCTCAGGAATAAACTTCCTGTTTGCATTCTTTCTACTCAACAGCTTTAAGGAAGGTTATTTAGCAGTCTACCACTCCACAACTGTGTCATTGATTTAAAAGGATGTTAACTAGATACATTAGCAGATAGATAATTTACAATTATTTTTGAAATGCAATGCTGATACTCCTGAGCTACTGCAAGTTACTCCAAAAGTAGACAATATTTTAAGAACTATTAAGTTATATACTTATATAAAATGCACTAGGTATTTTTTGTAATAAAAGACATTCATTTTCTATTCAATGTTTGAGAAGCTAAGCAAAACAGCACAGTTATGCACTAAAGTATCATTTATAGTCATGTCCTTGTGCTGAAAGTGGTAGTTACCTATTTCCACATGAGATTCCTTCAAATTATTCATTTCTATTAGATTCATTGCTAATATCAGTCTAGACTTTAACACGAGCACTGAAGTGCTTTAAATGAAAATTCAATATATAGGTCTAAGTACAATACTGAAGTACTGAGGTAATAGTCATTTACAAACAGGAAGACAAGTCCAAAGTCTCCCACAGCAGCATAAATAAACTGGACTAACTCATAAATAACACTAACATTAGTGAATGACTATTCATTTGAAATTCTCTACTAGCGACAAGTTAATTTCATGTGTTGCTTCTCAAATTATTTTTTAAAAAAAATTTAAAAGATTCTCTTATGTCATGAATGTCAAAAAAAAAAAAACCAACAACAAAACAAAAACAAACAAACAAAAAAAAAACCAACAAAAAAACCAAACAAACCACTGGCCACTCTAAAAATTAGATCATGATCAACAATAAATTCTTAGTGTCCTAAAGTTTGCCAAGTTACTAGTGCCATTCAGACATGGCAACCTAATGTTCAGCAGTCACATGTGCCTGAACAAGGTGTACAGCATGCAGCCTCTGACTCTGCTGGTCACAAGAGTGTAACTGCTGACTTCAGGCGGTGTCAAGATTTCATCTTTGCACTGCTGAGTGATGCCAAGGGTGCTGGTTCCACGCTCACTGAAAAATACCCCATGGCTGACAGAATAAAAATGGCATTTTACTTTCTAAACCTTGACTGTTCATGCAACAGAGCTCATGCTTCACCTAGCAGCAAACTACTGGTATATAGTCTGCATGTTTACTGTGAGCAGCTCCACTTTAAGGGAATTTGCTAGAGTAGAGACTAAAGTAGAAAATGTGTGACAAATCAGCATCTTAAGCCATATGAATACTTCAAGGTTTTCAAGAGAGTATTTTCAGATTAGACTCAAATTTCAATCTCAGAAATTATTGATTATAATATTATGATGCCCACAATGTGAAAAGATTCAATCCCTGAAGTGTTACTGATGGAAGCTGTCTGCTAGAATATTAAGTCAGTCCCCACACTGCTCTTGATGTCATTCTGTCAAAATGAGTCATTTTGGAAAGTATTTTTAATTTCAAACCCTATTTTAAGAGAGCATTAAATAACAGCATGTCATGAATTCAATTTTCAAAATTCTTCTGCTTATTTACAGGTAAGCTCTACCCTGACTGCAGAAGTGCAAGCATGTGGTTACAGAGTAGGAGTTGTAATATTTTAAAATAATGGTTTACACTGTACACTTTACAGTGAACTTGCAGTGAAGTGTACACATCTTGTGTGCTCAGACATTGCTCAACACAGGTTTGGTAAACAATTCTAATTACAGAAATCTGAACTCAGCGTTCTAGTGTGGTGAGGTGAAGGGGAGGGTTGTTTTTAGGTTATGGGGTTTGAATTTGTTTTGGGTTGTTTTTTCCCTTCTCCAGATATTGATGTTAATGCAGGCAACTATTGCCTCTGAGCATAATTTAAGCTTTAAACTGATGAAGTCACTCCTGGCTTCTGTGCTTTCCATCTGGATTTCTCACTCCTCCTCCCTCATCCAACTAAACCAAATGGGATAAGCTAGGTCATTCAAACTAACACTCCTCTGATTCACATGTTTAAACATTAATAATGGAGAACTAACTGTGGAAATTATTTTCACTACTAGTTAAACAAAGTTCATGTTCAAATGATATTCAATACCTTACATAAAGCTTTTGCCAAAGGGAAATTAAGATATACAAGTCATTTCAGTCAAAATATAAAGTCATTAAGGCTGGCAATACTCCCTAGCTAACTAAATAAAAAATCAGTTTACACATCTCAGTAATCTTCTAAGTACCCAAACAGGACTTCTCTCCCATACATGTGAAAACCAACACACGTGTGCCAACACAGGCAGTGGACAAATGTGCAGCAAGACCACAGGATGCTCTGGCTCAGTCTGGAATACGCTACACACATGTAGCACTGGCTTCCTTTGCCTTTCTCCCTGCACAAGATGTCCTTTGGCTGAGCCAACAAGTGTGCCATGGCCAAGATACTCAGCCCTGAGGGCAAGGCAACTCTAGATTTGCCTACAAACAGACCAACTGCACAAAAGGACTGATGGGGCTGAAAGACCACTTCTTATACATGAGAGAGGTAAGACCCCAGCAGCACTCTGAACAAAGAACTTCTTCATTGGCATGCTGTCTTCCCATTCTGCAGAACAGCAGCAGAGGAAGCCTTTTTCATCACAGAAAAATGAGTATATAGGAATAGAACAAAGAACATAAAACCAATTCTACAGTTCTCTGGCAACAAAACAGCAACCCAAAACAAAGAGCAGTAAGAACCAGCAACAACCAGTAACACCATGCTCCTGTCAAGGGCCTCACTCAGGACTACACCTGAAGTCCCAGGCATACTTCACTTACATACAGTGACATTTACTTGTACATCTCTATCAAGACATAGCATTGCAGTCTAAGCATACTTTAAGGTTTCTAAAATTGGATTTTCAGAAGTCAGCAACCTTCTTAGCACTAAATTAAGCTAAAAGCATTTGGTTTGTTTGTCTTCCTTCCTTCCATTATTTTTTCTCCTTGTATCTTTCAGCACAGTACTTGGAAGAGTTCTCTCTCCGCTCCCGAACGATTTGCAGTGACCAAAGAATCAGCACTTTCAGCAGCCCACAGCTTTATCAAATTACAATGTAAAATCCAGCTCAAAAGGGTGCCAGTTGGATTAGAATGAAAACATTTCCTTCCATTTATTGGGAGACACAGCATGAAAACCATTATGAATAACAAGCATGGACCTTTGCTGTGTGTCCCAACATGACATGAGCTGCTGAAGCGAGTCCAGAGGAGGGCCATGAAGAAGATGGGGGCTGGAGCACCTCTTCTGTGAAAACAGGTTGAGAGAGCTGGAATTGTTCAGCCTGGCAAAGAGAAGGCTCTGGTGCAACTTCTCTGCAGCCTCCCAGTACCCAAGGGACCGACAAGAGACTTGGAGAGGGACTTTTTACATGAAGTGACAGGACAAGGGGGAATAGCTTTTAATGGAGAGAAGGCAGGCCAAGATTAGATATTAGGAAGAAATTCTTTACTCTGGGGGTGATGAGACACTGCAACAGGTTGTCCAGAGAAGTGGTGGATATCCCATCCCTCCCTTAAAGTGCCTAAAGCAGGGCTGGCTGGAGCTCTGAGCAACTCAGTCTAATGAAAGGTGTTCCCACCCATAGCAGAAGGGGGTGGAACTCAGGGATATTCGAAGCACCTTCCAACTAAAACCATTCCACAATTCTGTGATTTCAGTACAAGGATTTAGTCTAAGGACTTAGTTTGATGGATGAACAATTTAAAATCCTATTAAGAGATAGTAGCTTTTTTTCTCCTTGCATAATCTTGACACTATTAAATTACAGTATTATTTTAAAGTATTTCAAGGGGAATAGGGAAAGTAAGATCAGGTACATGATTACTACTTAATCTGTAATATTTAAACAAAACCTGTGTAGGATAACTGAACATATAAACTCTTAAACAGCATTATTCCAGTTTTACTAGAGCAGTATGGTTAAATGACTTTCTTGAAAAAGCATATGATCCCTGACCACTAGCTAGTAATCTTGAAATAACCTAGTTATTCAACATGTAGAAGAGCTAAATTTACAGGAGACAGAAAGGTGCCCACTAATACACAAATTATCACACTGCTACTGTTAAGATTGATAGCAATCCTTGTAACAAAGCCTCATACCTACCTTCTACAAACATGGTTCCATAAAATATTCCCTATAATACACTATTTTTGAACATTTTACACCGTCAAGCTGTGCAAAGACATTTTCTAAATGTAAACAAAAAACCACCCAAGGTTTTTTTCTTTACTTCAGCTTGTTAAAGATTAATTAGCCCAAAAATCCTTCTCAGTGTAAGCACCACACCCAAGAATCTGCATATTCAATTCAGATAGGTTGGTCAGTACTAGACACAAGATACCATTCTAAAACATACCTATCCTGGCAAACAGGAACAGAATCAGTGACATGCACACAGAGGATCATAAGATAGCAAAGGCAGCTGCAAGCATTGCTCTTCTGGGAGGTGTTTGATAAACATTCTTTGAAAACACCCTTTTCACAAGAGTGTTGAGCACCCAAAAATACTAATTTGAAAGGAGAAAAAGTCATTATCTGCTAGCTGACATTTTACTAGAAACAAGCTTGAAACATCAATAAATCAAACAAGTGACTTCTGCTAGCCAAAAGCCACTATCAAAGCACCAGAAAGCAACACTCACCACAAACACTACACTTGTGCACCTGACACAAACACAACAGTTACACAACCCTGTGCCCTTGCCCAGACAGCATCACTGGAAAAACCAATTTAGACTAATGAATAGTATCAGAGGACACACTTTAAACACACTGATTGAACAGTGCTTCTAATAGGACATCTATGGTAATTTTAAGGGTAATCAGTTCAGCACTTCCCCTGGCTATGCAAAATTACTTACTTTCTTTTGCTTTCTATAGCTTTTAAATACCGTAACTGGCAACATTTTGGGTAAAGAACAGAACAAAACTAGTAAAAATATTAATGCAAACACCTGACTGCAATTTTACAATTTTTTCCTTATAGCTCTGAAGACTGAAAAAATTTTTAGATGTGTAACTATTACAGAGTCATATTTTGGACCCACACTGCTAAACTCCTAAGGATATATGAGCAACTTTAAGGATAAGTCTTCTCACTTTGAACCTTCCCAAAGCTCTTTAGACTGCTATATTCTGTCCATGCACAATAGCTTTCTAATCACATATACAGCATGGAGAAGAAGCATTGATAATAATATTTAACAGCAATTTTTTTCCAGAATTGCCTTGTTGTACAAGTGAAAAGCCCCCAAGGAACGTTCATATATTAAGCTGATTCACTGGACAAATAGGAACCAGCCTTTTTATTGGAGTTCTGTAGGAGTCTTGATAATTTAATAAAGTTAATTTGACAAAATAGTTATGATGCTGGTCTTCAGAAAGGTGAACTGATGACTATTTAATCAATATTTTTGCAACATAATCTCAACTCTCAGGATTAAAGAGAGTTGCTCTTTTTAAACCAAAAGATTATTTTCTTAATGAATTAAAATAGCACAAGGAAGTTTATCACCTAAGACTTCAAGTTTCCAGTGTATAACCAGCCATTACCAAAACTCAGCTTATGGAACTGGATGTTAAAAGCTCTGGTATATTTTATGTGGAACGCCTGTTAACTTAGGAGCTCACGTGAAGCTGAATGAAGCCAACAACTCAGGAAACATGGAATCTCACTTCCCAAAAAGACTGAAAATTATACAAAGCCCTACCCAAATGCTTACAGAGACATCCTCCTGAACCAGAACACTTTTTCTCTGATGAGTCTGATCAGGGAACTTCCTTGCTCCTCAGTTTGCAGCCAATCTCACTGGTTTGCTAAAAATGCATGCAAGGGACATCACCACTTTTCCTTCCAGTTTAAGGCATAAGAATTTGCAGTTCTTCCATCATCTTCCTGGCACAGGGAACTCTTTCCGTGAATGATGGATATACTTAGTATATCCATCATTCACCGAAAGACAGTCCCTTTCAGTTTTAAATTCATTCTAGCTTAAAACTTTGGAGGTTTCCCTTCCTTTTTTTTTTTGTTTTTTTGCAAAAAAAGTGACAACAATCTAATAGGAAACAAACATGAATGGACCAATTTAGATATTCAGCAAAACCAAAAAGGAAAGCAGAATTCTTGTACATAAACTGAAAGCAGAAAATATGTCTCCTCATTATAAGCAGAAAAAAATCCCAGCAAAACATTCCTTGTTCTGGAAAACCTTTGTGTAGAGCACAAAGAGCAAGAATGAATGTGTGCCATGTGTGTTACCCAAATATTACATGTGCACATATGTAAATAGAAGATGCAAGTAAGAAACCACTGCAAGAACACAAACGTAGTGCATGTAAAATTAAGACAGAGGAACAACAGCATATCTTTCTCCATTTTAGATCTATGTATGTTGAAAATAGTTGGGTTTTTTTTCCAGAGCACATCTTTGTTAGTCAAGAGCAGACCAGATGTTTGCATAAACACCAGAACAGTTAAATCCCTTCTGAACACATCGAGACAGTTCAACCCCCCCTGCCTACAGCAGTCCCACCATAGCTGCTAAGACTGGTCTGCATTACTACAACTTTACTTAGCAGTGGAGGTGCTTAGGAGAAAAAAGACTGGAGGAAAGCAGATTGAAATTGCAATTAACAGCATATTGTGAAATGGCTCTCTAAACTGGTACTAAATACAAGAGTATTCAAAGCAGCTTTGAAATACTGACATGTGCATTTAAGAGAACCATCTACCCAAAAAGTCTATGATGACAATCACTGCCTTTTCTTATGACATGATCATGCCAAGTTGTCTATCTCAAAAATATGATGCCTCAGGGAAGAGCAAAGAAGTCTTTCAAGTTATTTCCTCTAGAATAAAAATTAGTTGTCTACTTTAAAGAGATGTTATCTCATGCAATGTTAAGGAAGAAGCCATACACTCCTTTCAACTCTCTCCATCAGATGTGTGTGTGCATAATTTTTTCTACAGTTTACTTTTATTGCTACCACATTCCAGCATTCATTTTTAGCTCAGGGCAACCACTGTTGTTTCTGAGCTAGCTATCCAAGTGACTGCCAAGTTGGGCAAGAAGCAAGTCAATGTTGCTTTGGCATCATATGCTTGTAAACATTTTCATTTAACTCTTAGATGAAAAGTAAAAAATATACCAAGAAAGCGGGATACTACCATCACATACAAGAAACATGTGAAAGGCTGCTTCTTGCCACAATCAGATTCTGGGAATGCTGAGCACACCTTTAAAAAATTCATCAGTCTAACAAGGAGACACATCTGAACCCCATGATGCATCCCCAAGTAGGCACAGCTTTGCAACTACTATGCTACTCACTTCTCATTTCAAGACATATTGTCAAAAATTTATTTTGACCTTAAGAATGCAAACCATCCCCCTTTAAAAATGTAAAAACAATTTTAAAAGCCACAAGGTTTGGATATTAAGTCATTTTCTCATGTTCTCATCTATTTTGTGATTAGTTTCTCTCTCTCTCTCCCCTCTCCATCCCCACTGAGTAAACAGCTAACAAACCCTAGTGCATAACCTACCACTGAATCTCTGTATAAACAGCAGCCAGCAGTTAGCCATTTTCTTCATTTACAAATCCATTCATGTTTGCAAGATCTAAATGTAGTTCAAGGAGCCATCATGTTAACACACTTTATAAAGATTTCTCAAACTTTGGCTAGACTTCAGAAATTTCTGAATGTGTAGTACGAGCGTTGCTGCGTCAAGAATGTAGTTTGAGGCCGAATGTAACAAAATAAGAACACTGTGTTTTACACATTCACCTGTTTTCTCCTAACAAATAAAACATTAACTTTTCTGAAGTCCATTAATCTTATGGAACTCCATCCATTTCTCTATACTGACAGAATTAGCTCTGAGAACTATGACAGAAAGGAGTTATTCAGACTCTTTAGAGATGGTTCTGACTTTGTTTTACCCGACCTGCAAAATTTTATTGTGTGGCAATGCCTATATATGCTAGGTAGGAAACAGGAGTTATTATTGAAGTCCAGAATAAAGACCAATCTATCTCTAAGGGATAAAAGACATCAAGTGAGACAGGCAGATAAGGAACAAGAAAAACATTCAAAGTACAGATATGTCCAGCACTGCATTGCTTCAATGCACAAAACTCCACCAATGTGTGCTACAGTCAACAATATTCAAGAAAGGACATGAAAAACAAAAAGTTACTTTGGGAACATTTACAGAAAACATGTTCCAAATGCATGAAGTAGCACAGTAGTAATAAAAAAAAAGCATTTGAAATCTTAATGAACTGCTGCAGAGTATTGCATCTCAGTCAACAAACACATACATTAAGCTTCTGTAGTAACAGGTAACAGTAAGATGGAAAGAGCATTAAGAAATCAGTAGATCAAGGTATAATTTGCTCTTTAGTGCTTTTAAGGCCTTCTTTGTTAATAGTGCAAACTTTATGAGCTGGAAAATCACATTTAAACTGTTCTTCTGTTTAAAATAACGTAGACATTGTGTGATTGTTTACAGTAATAAGAGATCACCTGCCGGTGATGCTTTAAAGCAGGTCTGTAAGCACAGGGCTCACTGATGGGGTAGGCCAAAGACATCACTTAAGTGACTCTTTCCTCACCAGAGCACACCACTGGCACGCTGCAAGCACTACAAGGTCCAGCAGTGCACCCAGCACTTAAAGAAAGCTCTAGCTAGGCATCACTTACTGAACGCCTGAGCAGCTAAAAAATGAGCACCAACAACTATAGCTATTGATTCTGGTATTCCTAATTCTGCATGGCTTCCATAGGCTCTAGAGTGAAATATTTTTCAAATAAGAATATTCAGAAAAAAACAGTGGGCTTGGCAAATTGAAGATTTTTTTTTTCATTGCCATTTTTTAAAAAAAAGTAGCCATATAAAGATTAGTGAAGGTATCAGGCAGCATTCGTGTGAAGACTTCAGTCAGCAGTTGATCGATGGTAACCATTATCAATTGCTTATCAACTGATTGATGGTGGCTGCTTAACCCCGAGGATCTGCACACTGAAAACTCCTCTAGATGCTGCACTACAGTTGCCACATTATCAAGCAATTAGCAGTGGCACTGCTGTACCCACTGCTGTTGGGCAGAAGAGAAAAAGGGATTATGAAGACTCCACACATTGCAATTCCCTTGCATTAGGAGCTCAGGAGTAGAATCCCACAGCAGGCACAACACACTGAAACCAGATGAGAAGATCTGGCAAGAAGCTGCAATTCTACTTAGAAGTAGCAACAACATGTAGGACAGTACTAAAAAAACAGCAAAATGGGATTCTTTAGCATCAGGAATATGGCATAAAAATAAGTGAAAGCTTAGAAATCTTACTTCTGTGAATTATATTCTCTGACTAAATCAACTACCTCCAATAGTAAGAAAAGGAAGTGACCAAACTTGCTGATGAAATGAGTGAAAGAGAATAGAATCAGTGCAAATATTACATTTTTTGCTGCATGGTAAACACTGGTAGATTGGGTGGAAGGGTGCTGTTAATATAAGAGATACATAGCATCTTTTGGTACTGTATTTCTTTTGAAAAAAATATTATCTAAAATAACTTGCTTGCATTAATTTCCCAGTTCCATCACTGCCACTAACAAATGAAACTCTGATATTTCATTCCCTAACTTGGCTGCACTCTGTAATGGTAGGAAGTCCTTAATCAGAACAAGAAATGTTTTCCTTAACTTTCCATTATCTGTGGAATTTACAAAACACAATGTAACATTAAAAATTGCCAGGCTTGCTGGCATGAAGGCTAACTGCTTACCAAGAGAAAATTGTATCAATCAAATCATACAAAACCAGCGTTTTTCTGGCAATTATTCCTCAATCCCAAATCAATTCTTGCTCTATTTTACTGTCTGAACTATGATTTATGTGATAGCGTGTAGAGTTTGTTCTTTAATACACTGAAGACAAGATAGAGGTTTAAGTGCAAAGTCTCACCAATGTATTTGTTTTATCAATAGTACCATTTTACCAGAAACCCCCAAGAGGTAAATCAAGAACAATGAACTATTCTGATTTTACAGTGGAAGAACAAGAACACACTTTACCTGTCATATAGACACGTTTGTATTAATTGTATCTGAACCCTGTGCAGTATCTTCAGAAAACTATCATAGTTGCCAGTGCAGTTTCAACTACATGCATGCAGCCCTTGGATATATTTTAATTTTAGCTTAGCTTCTTTCAACAGTTGTTTTTGAAACCATAATAAATTAAATTCTGTTAAATTCTGAAGCTGCCTTCTGAAAATTCCATTCTCTTCCCATAAGCACAAGACTGCTTTTCACTACCTCTAAACCTAAGACAAAATACTCTAGAGGGTGCTATTTAGAAGTAGAGTCATAATGCAACTTATTTCCTGACACACTCATTCAGCTAACTGCACCCAAGTAAGCACCTGGTCCCAAATGCCACAGTTGGTTGATCAAACAGGAGTCATCAGCACACATGCTGCTTAGGAGACAAGAAGGTATGGCCACAGATTTCAGAGTACAACTTCTCACACGGCCTCTACAGGCGCCGTAAAACAAAGTGATAAGTCACGTCTCGCTTTGGGGATGGGACCATTTTAATGCTCTGCATCTGTCCAGAACAAAGGACAGTGAGAAGAACCCTGGAGTGTTTCACTGTAAATACAACACAAGTTTCCAAGACATCTCAGACCTGCTACATCAACTTCCCTAGGCCTCCAACACTTGTACTAATAAATTTTCCACAAGAGCACTCTGGAAATATTTGACGTCATCCACAGGCATTCTAGCAACTCTGTGGCATGATGAACAGAAAGAACCATCCTGGAATAAGTAAGAGTATAACGGTGAAATAAGAATCAGAAGCTCCAATTACAGAAAGCTGATATTAGCAAGCACCAGACCAGTGTGTGACTGTCTTTCTTGCTGGACTTGTACCACTACAAAAAGCATTAAGGGTCAGACTGATTTATCAGCACTAACAAAAAGTTCACAAATATGCTTGTATACATAGCAAGGATATTCAATAATAATAAATTATTTTATTTTATCAGTGCCATTGAAGGAGAATATTCCTATTTTCTCCTCTCGTTCTGAGAAATCATTCTTTGCTCTGAACCCCTCTTTTCACAAAGGTCCTTTGAACTAATAAAGTCCAGTTTCATTTACTAGAACAGTAGAAAGTAAATCCAACAAGTAATAGTTTCCTGCCACTCTGATGAGTTAAATCAACTTACAGGAGCGTTTAATTGCCAGAGCTAGTGCATGGGTGGAGACTTGGGGAGCACAGCTATTTACAGGGAGGGAAGAAAGGAGGAAGAAAAACTTCCTTCATCAGGAGCAACAAGCTGTTAAAAATGGCAGAAGTTCATGGCTTGGGATATGGCCATGAAATTCTAGCTTGAGATAACATCAGAAGTTTTCCCTTTTCTTCATCCTTTACCCAGTTGATTCAAAACAAGTAACAAGCACATGTGCACACAGAAATTCACTGTTTGCCTCTCCTGTCTCTCCTCCAAAACTTAGTATTAAACATACACATTCACCAAGTGCCCTTCAAGTTTCAAGAACAAAGTCGTAAAGGACGAACTGAGTCACTCTGTTCTGTGACCCACAAAGCCACGCAGTCATACCACAGCACCACATCAGATTATTTAAAAAAAAAAAAAAAAAAAAGGAAGAAAAAAAATATTCCAAACCAAAAACAGAGAAGTGGAAAAAATAATTCATTTGCGAAAACAGCCATTTAAGAATATATTTGTTTACCTCAAAATTTAATTCACTGAATTTCAAGGTATTGACTTGTCAGCTTTGCAACTGACTTGTTTTTGAAAACACTAGTTTATGTGCACTTCTCATTGGATAACAACAGTCCAGCGTTTGGACTCTTAGGGGAATGGTACGCACTTCCAAAATGTTTATTTAAGAGCAAATTTAATTTGCGCAGTCAACAAAAGTACACAGATAACAACACTTTCGTGAAACCTGCACATACTACAGGCATTTTAGCTGCTGTATCTCTCAACTTTAAGAAAAAACCGTGTGTAGCTTCAGTTCAATGTGTTATGCTCTACAGAATTACTATACTAGAGATGGCTAAGAAAAACATGTCCTCAGATCTGTGTTGCTTTAACGCAGGCATTAAGAGTATTTTGCTTGTAAGCTAGAGAAGCTTTTTTTTTGTTTTTTGGCTGGAATAAGGCCTCCATAGAGAGGGAAAAAAAATATATAAATATATAAACAGGTAAATGTGGGATCCCATTGACACAACAACGATCTTAGAGCGAGGGCAGGCGAATCATTTACCAGCCAGTTTTAGCTGAAGACGACCGAGTTGTGGCGGACTACGCGAATCCCCCACGTGCATCCTACAACTCGCGGGCGGTTTCGCGCCGCTCACGGCGCTGCGGCCCGGGAGGGCTCCGGCCGCCACTGCCGGGGCGGGATCCCGGCCCCGCGGCGATGCTGCCGGAGCCGCCGAGCGCGGCCCCTTCCCGGCGCCCCCCGGACACAAAGAGTGGGAGGCCTGAGGGGGAGGGAGGACGCGACCCCAGGCGCATTCCTGCTGCCGGGGGCCAGCTCTGGGCGGCGAGGAGGGCGCCTTCCTCTTCCTCCTCTTCCCCCGGCGCCGGGACAAAGGAGGCGCGGGAGGGCTGCGGAGCCCGGCACGGGGCTCTCGCCAGGGAAGGCTCCGCTGCCCCGCAGCCCCCGCCGCCCCCGGCCCTGCAACTCCCCGGAGGCTCGGGGTAGAACCGGCGCGGTTAGAAGCGCCTGGAGGGGCCGGTAGCGGGGCCGCCCGCCTCAAGGTGACACTCGCGGCCTCCCCCGTGCCCCGGCCGCCTCCCTCCTCCTCCTCCTCACCTGGCACCTGCAGACGATGTCGGCGTCCTGCGCTAGCAGATCCACCACCTTGCCTTTACCCTCATCGCCCCACTGGGCGCCCAGCACGACGGTGACCCTGTTGCCGGGGCGGCGGGCGACGCACTCGCCGTTGGGGATGCAGGGGCCGCCGTGCTCCGCCATGGCTCGCGCTGCCCGCTCCGGCGCCGCTCCAGGCACATGCGGCAGCGCGCGGCAGCCGCTCCGTTCCCCCCGCCTCCGCCTCCTCCTTCCCCTCCCCGCCAGGCGGGCGGGCGGTGCCGCCGCTGGCGCGTCCAGGTGCCGCCGCCTATCGGCCTGACCTGCCCCGCCAGTCCCCGCCAGCCCGACCCCTGCCCTCAGCCGGAGCTCGCCGCTCGTTCGCGTGGAAAACCGAAGCGGCCACCGCCGTTCCCGGCCGCTCTTTTCCCCGCCGCTTCCCCACTACGCCTCCCAGTTCCGACTACGTTACCCAGCGCGCCGCGCGGCCTCCCCCACGCGAGGCGCCGCGGGGAGCCGGGCGCGGAGCATGCTGGGGGGCGTAGTCCCCGCGGGCCGCACCTGCGGCAGGACGGCGCCGCGGCGGTTGCCCCAGGCGGCCCCGCGGCGGCGGGAGGCCGAGGCAGGGGGCGGGCGCGGCCATGGCGGGGCCGGGATGGCGCCCGTGCCTGGCGGCCGTGGGGAGAGGGCGCCAGGGCGGCGATGCCGTGCCCGTGGCGCAGAGGTGGCTGCGGCTCCCTCTCCCCCTGGGGTTCCAGCTGCCGCGGTAGCTGCGGCTCCTGCCGCGGGTGTCAGAGCTGCACGCGTGTGTGCAGTGTATCGCAGCACTGCCTGCGCGCTTGGGCTCGCTGGATCAATGATCACAAGGCTATAAATTGAAGTTTGGGGAACGAAGGCTGAATATTAGAGGCCATTTTCTCCAGAGACACCGGAACATAGCCCCAGGCTTATTCATGAGGAAATAAAACAATAATGGAAAAAACCATAGCAGAGAAACGCCTTCACCATGCACACTCAAAAGTGGAATTGATGTCTCAGTGGCTGTTTTCATTCCTTCCTTCTTCATAGAACCAACAACCCCGAGGGATGATTTTTTTCCTTTTTTTTTTTTTTCTGTAAAGTAGCTATTAAAAAGGCATAAAAATGGGAACGATGTAATAATTATTGCCAAGACAGTTACTCAAAGACCTGAGTCACTGAGCAGTCACAGCAGCTGTCTGGAAGGCTGCAGTCTTTGATTTTAGTTGCTTCTCAGGTCTTTCAGATTTATTCCAGCCGAGAAGTTGAGGATCTATAAAAGCCACTGGAGAAAAGTTTAACTGTATCTTGTAAAGCTAGAGAGGTATGTAACACAGAATTAAATACAATATTGACAGAGAGCCTTTTTTTTAACTGGAAATACATAAATCGTGAATGTCAGTGCTAACAGATGCTATGACAAAGTAGTCAATTTGGAACGAAGACATTGAGCAACTGCAAATGATGGGAGGCTATTGTGTATATACAATTCAAGGAGCATAATTCCTTAAAGAAACCTTATAGCCCATATTTTGTCTCTTTTTGCTAAAAAAAATTTATATATATACAGTCATGACTTCTGTATCCCTGCACAGAGCTTGTGGGAAGTCACTAAAAGGCATATAGAGCTGCTGAAGTAATTTTTCTCCAGTCTTCTTGACACAGTGGCAAACTGCTCTAGTACAGTCACTTCTGAGGCCATAGATCATCTCATGACTCTTCAAGCATTGGTAAAGATTGTTTCAGGATATGATTTTCCAGTATAGCTGAATCATATTAACACTTCATTGTTGCCAAAGCAAATATTACCTTGGATCTCAAAATATATTTGAGTTCATAGTGTCCTAGTAATGGGGTGTTAGTGTAATGTCACTTTCCAAAGACTCTCAGACACAGGAATCTGTTGTTCTGCTATTTTTATTTGGTGCAGGAGAGCTCTGAGATTATGTTTTGGTATGGTTTGTTGTTAGGGAGGAAAATGATAGACACTTAACTTCTGGAAAACCTGTAAATATTTAATAAAATCAATTTAATCAATACTGGCTGGTACCGCAAGGTTTAGAATTTTTATGTAATACATGGTATTATGTGGCTATTATTGTCTGTCCCCTCTTCTTTGCAAACTAAATGGAGGCTTTCGTTCCAATACTAAAAGATACTAAATATTCCTTATTGGCACTATTCACTAACTGTATTTATAGTTCTAAAACCTGGTAACTTTTGACCAAAGCACAAACATAACTGGTGTCTAATGCCCTTTATCAAAAACAGGCACTGCATTTGTTGTGGCTCATCTGGTATAAGCAAGAATATGAAGTGCTACTGTACTGGGTTTTTCCTCAAACATACATGGACTGTATTTGCTTTTTGCCTCCCTTGGTCAAGCTGAGCCTGCTCTAGGAGAGGTCAGGTGGGCATTTAGAGGTGTCACCAAACAGCAAGAGTTTATGTTAAAGGAGTGAAGCAATGTGACTGCCTTTTTGGCATTAGCAAGATGGTATGTGGGATTACCTTTGTAAAACTGAACCCATGGAAAAAGTGTATCCTGGTAAAGCTGGGGTTGTATCAACTTCTGAATTATTTACAGTGTTATTGACTGGATACAAAGAACTGAGGCAGGTACATTTATCACAAATTTCACACTTCTGGGTACATTCAGGCTTTTCATCTGACTCCATTTCCTGCCTCCCAATAAATGCAAGAGACTCAGGAATTTTTCATAAACACTAAACAGAAGCAGTGTAAGATCTCCATTTCATTCAGATGTTTTAATGATATATGTGAAATTGTTACATCCCTGTATTTTCAATTATACTAATGAAGTATCCCACATATTCTGATTATGCATTTAAAAAATTACATACCAAGTAGTTTAGAGGAGAATTTGGGTAAGAACTCCAGTAGTTCAGAAAATCAAGAGTGTGCATGAATGAAGGGAAAGTGCTGTAACAAGGAAGAAGGCCAGCTGGACTGTTAGCTCATGGGTCAGAGTATGCTATTTCTTTCTCCTTAATGATACTTCTTAATTGTGTTGAAGGACTGCTGAGTGATGTTAATACTTTTCTGATATGGTTTCTCCTACTGTAAGCAATTTCTGAGTCTCAGGAAAGATACAGATTGAAGAAATGACCCTTGGAAATGAAAATGTCAGGGCACATGGCCTGTGGTAGGAGTGTTCTGTTAAAATTGGTTCTGCCTGTGACAATGGTGTAATACACAGATATTTTACAGGGAGGTCTTATCTACATTAAAACAGTGGTTGCAGAAAAGTAGTCTGTGGGCCAGCCATGTGGGCCATGGTTAGCTAGTCTGTATGTGTCATACAGAACAGTGTTAAAGAATAAAATTTTGAAATTTTCCACTAATCTCATTAAAACATCCAGTAAAATATAAGTTAGTTTTACTTACTGATTATTTACAGCATCTTTAGAGCATTTTCTTATTGTAAGTTGATGTTAAGATGTACAGTGGCTCACAAAAAATATTAGGTGTTGAAAACGTCAAAGTCGAAAAAAGCCTAAGAATCACTGTGCCAGACATGGTTGGCATCTGTAGTATTTCAAGCTCTCCAGGATGCTGTCAGCTTAGCTTAGGAGGAAAAGAAATCATTATACAGTCAGGACATACATAATTTTATTTGAACAGTGTGCTAATGTACTTGATCTCTGCTTATTGCCTGTTATTACTATTTTAAAATTAGTTTTTCCATTTAAAATTTCCCTTAATTGTTTTTGTTACATTCATTAATCTTTTGTCATCATGATAAAAATAAGATAAAGAACATTACAAAGTACTGTTTTTGTATGTTATCACAAATTATATATTTGGATGCACCAGCAAGTGTTCCTAGGTCTGTTTTTTTTTGTTAGAATAGTTCCCTTATCTGAGTCATTGCAAAAGTGTCAGCTCAAGGGAGGGGAACACGGTAGCCCCAGTTTACACAGGCTTAATCTGTTCAAGAACAGCACCCTGAGTTCACAATCTCTTGAAAGTGCAACTAGGGCTGTGGGTAAGAGCTACTGGATCAACAGAAATTCAGTTTGGTTGTTAAATACAGGTTAGAATAAAGTTTTGTCTTTGTTAACCTGAAACCCATATACCCAAGTCTTGAAAACCGTTAATTTTTTCTGCTACTAATCCTATCTGATGTTTTGGGCCATGATAGTATGAGACTAAGCAGGTGAATGGGGCAAAGTGTGACCTTAAAGGCAGCTGATGAAGATGTGTCACCCATTTGGCATTCTCAGAGAGCTGGGGCTGGGAAATGTGCCCTGCCAGCTGCCTGTCACTCAGGGACTTGTTTGTGGAGCTGTTGAGACACAGTCATCTTGTAGTTCCCCAAAGTGTCACTGATACTGCACAGTAGCCAGGTTGTCTCACATACATGTAAGAAAAAGCTGAGCCAAAAGCTTTACAAATATTTTACGTGCTTTTATGCTCAAGTTTCTCTCAATTTTTTTTCTTTTTCTCTCTTTTTGTTTTACATTTGGTCCAGTGTGCTTATAAATAATGCCATAATCCTTCAGTCTCAGAGGTGTAGATTATCTGTCATTGGAATGCTGAACTGTAGATGTATTCTCAGTTTAAAAGAAATGTGAGTTTTTTCTCAGAGGATCCTGAAATTGTAAGTTTTCAAGGTTTAATATAAACGCATTCTTAGTTGTCCTTAGCTCATGCTAATGAGGGTTAAGCATTTGTGTGTTATTTTTAACATAATTTTATTTCACCAAAACCAACAATTTGGTTGAATTGTCCATTTGCTGAGACTTACAGAGTAAAACCAAAATAAAGACTGTGTAAATAAATTTGGGATCTTGCATACTCGTGATACTTTGGATGCAGATGTCTCTCACAGCACCATAGTCTGTAGTGAAATGGAGCTCCAGAATTGGATGTGCTATTTACAAAATAACCCATCTTTATTGCTAAAAGATTGTGGTGGAAAACTGCCAAGTAAGAAGGGAGTTTCATTAGTGCAGAGATGGTTTGATGAATCAATGAATCTAAGATTTCTGATAGCCTTGCCTATTTTATATCCATATTAAATATTTTACATGCATCCCTTTAGCATCCAGCTACTCTGTTTGCTTTACAGACGTAGTGGCATCCCGTACTTTCTCTGGGGACAAAAGGCAGCTGGTTCTCATGTGCAGCTGCAAAACCCCTCAGCTTCTGCAAACAGCACTGAGTGGTTTTGTACCTCTTTCTGTATTCTGCAGTATGATTAAAGCTTAAAAAGGATGTTACCAAATTTTAATCTTACATTAAATGGTAAGATAAAAAATGGTAAGATAAAAAAACCATCATGCAGACATTAAGTAACAATGAATACAAAATATGTAAGGAACATCTCTTAATTTCATATTTTCTCTTACCAGATGAGATTGCTGAAACTTAACTAATGAACATCAAAACTAATTGATGCCTGTTTGTGTTCACTAACTCTCTCTGAGTTTCCAAGCATGCATTTGTAAATAGTCTCAGTGTGTTTGTAAATAGTCTCAGTGAACACAACTGGACTGTCCATGAATCAAAGCTTTTCCTACAAGTAATGATATAGATGTATATATTTATACAAGCAGGTGTATATATTGATACAAGCAAACCATAAACCTATATAATACCATAATTTTTTCCTGTGGTAAGTGATGGCAGCTTCACAAACAGAAAGGTAAAGTATTTTTCTGTGTAAATATTTTTTAATAAACATGTAATAGTATCATTTTCTGTAGAAAATAACACATAGTATTTAATTATCTGATGTAAATAAAATAAAAATGTATCACTTTGTAATCTATGATTTTCAGATAATATATATCTATATTCAGGTCAAATTGAGAACTCCTTTGTTTTCATTTTGAATTAAAATCCATTAAAAATTCTGTACTTCAAATATGTCTAAAAATGAAGGATATTAACTTGTGAATTCAGATGTAGCACTGAACAAATCCACAGCTACCCATTGCCTGAGGTAAATCAGCATTTCAAGACAGAATTGCAGAAAGCAGCTCATAAGCAATAGATTACAAAGAGGAGACAAACTTGAGAGAATAAAGCTGCAGCTAAAAAACATCTGCTCAAAGTATGAATTAAAAATAACTGAAGAGAGGATGCCACTGGTGTGGAGGGAGAGAGAATGCTCTTGAAGTGTGCTAGAGAAGCCAGGAAAAATGAGTAGTGAAACATAAGAGCACATATTGTAGCATAGCAGGATCCAACAGGAACCCTGGCAGTTGTCAGTCTAGGAAGCCCTACCAGAGTTATGATCACCTTGTACTTGGAAGCATTAGGAAAAAGGAAAGGAAAAGTCCAATGGTTGTGAGACTACTGAAAAAAGCTCTGTAGACTTTCTGAATAAACCCATTAGCTTTTAGGTGAAAACAGTAACTTGTATTCTGCTGCTATCATCCATGGGGTTTGCTAGTATTTGGCTTGCTTTGTTTAGTGAGGAGGAAAACATCTGTAATGCTAGTCAGGAGTATTTTAATTGAATACTTTTGCTTACAAAATATGTATACAAAGTCCTGTTTCTCTAAACATAATAGAAATAAATAGCAGTACATTTATTTCTCATGAGTTTTGAACCCTTCTGATAATTTCTGTGAATCTAAAGCATGATGTGCTTGCCCTCAAAGTCATGCAACTGCTGTTTATTTGTACAGTAGGATAGTAAGCTTTTTACTTGGATTTTTTTTCTGTCAACCCTAGGGTAATCTTTCATGCATTTGGTTATTCTTTCACTGTTTGATTAGTGTTAATCTTTTCTGAGAATGTCTTCCTAAATTTCCCAGATATTACTGTAGAAATGAACACTTAATTGCTCTTTTAAATTTTGTTTTGCTGGAAGGAATCTGCTGAGCATAGTTACCAAACTTAAACAAAATATGATTGACAAGAAGCCAAAACCAACCTTAATAGAAGCAATCTCTCATCCTAGAAGAAACAAAGATCAACAACTTCTTCTTTCACTTCAGACACAGTAATTAAAATTACTTGTGTGTTTGCTTGATAACAACAAATTTAGTTTTATAGTCATAGAGGTTTTTTCAGCAAATTTGAAGATAATCTGTAGTTACAGGGTCACAGAATCCTTAGGGCTGGAAGGGACCTCTTGAGATCCTCCATTCCAACCCTCCTGTCAAGTCAGGGTCACCAAGAGCAGGAACTTATCTAGGTGGGTTTTAAATGTTTCCAGAGAGGGAGACCCCACAACCTTCCTGAGCAGCCTGTTCCAATGCTCTGCTACCTTCAATGGAAAGAAGTTGTTCCTCATGTTGAGGTGGAACTTGTGTTTTAGTTTATGGCTCCTCATCCTGTCGCTGGGCACCACTGAAAAGAGTCTGGCACCATCCTCTTGGCACCCTCCTTTGAGAGGTTTAAATGCATTAATGAGATCCCCTCTGAGTCTTCTCCAGGCAGAAGAGGCCCAGCTCCTGCAGTCTCTCCTCATACGAGATGCTCCAGACTCCTCATCCTTTTTGTGGCATCCACTGGACCCTCTCCATTATCTCCTTTTGTTTCTTGTGTTGAGGAGCCCAGAACTGGACACAGCGTTCCAGAGGTGGCCTCACCAGGGCTGAATCATCTCCCTCAATCTGCTGGCCACACTCTTCCTGATGCTCCCCAGGACACCATTGGCCCTCCTGGCCACAAGGGCACTGCCGGCTCATGGACACCTTGTCATCCACAGGAACCCCAGGGCCTTCTCCACAGAGCTCTCTCCAGTAGGTCAGTCCCCAGTCTGTGCTGGCACTTGGGGTTTTCCTCCCCACATGCAGGAGGATTTGCCCTTGCTGTGCCCTGTTATGCTGCTCTCTGCCCAATTCTCCAGCCCATCAAGGTCCCACTGAATGGCAGCAGAGCCTTCAGGTGATCCACGACACTCCCCCAGTTCAGTGTCATCAGCAAACTGCCTGAGGGGGCCTCCTATGCCACTGATAAACAAGCTGGATAAGAATGGGCCCAGTACTGATCCCTGGGGAATGCCAGTGACTCCACACCTCTAGTTGGATTCTACTCTGCTGATCACCCCTGAGCTCTGCCACAGTTGTTTAACATTATACTGGAGGGGTGATTAAAACATGCTTCCACATTTTAAACTCTGATTATTGTCTACAACTTCTTTTTTCCACTTTAACTGATGGATGAATTCTTGACCTCTTTTGAAGGCAGTGGATGATGTACCATTGACTTAATCAGATTAAAAATTTTTTAATGTAAATTCAATTTTATTTATTTAAATTAAATCTTAATTTCACATTTTGATTTCATGCAAACCTAATTCTATTGTATTTCTGATGTCCAAGATACAACAGTTTTCTCTGCCTTTCCCTCATCCTTGGACTTTGTTCATTCCAGCTGCAGCAAGGCTGCAGAACACTTTGAGGCTCTAATTTTAATACAAGCAGCACTTTGCTCCATCATGTTACAGAGAGGGATGTGTCTCCTCTGTTTGAGAAGTGAGTCTTCTCCTCATCCAGGACTCAACACACAGTCTCCATTATGCACTCTGATGCAACATAAACTTCCTTGAAAACTGATCTTTTTAATCTGATAACTTTAAATCAAGCAACATTTTCAGAAGTCATGCTTTCTTTAAATAGTACACACTTTTGGTAAGAGAGAAGTTATGTTAGAAAAAACCTATGAAAAATGCCTAGAGTACGTTTAAAAATGAGAAACATCAGCAAATAAGCGTCCCTCTTTAAGTATTAAAATATTTATGCAGTGAAAACAACCAAAGCCAGTATGTTAAGAACATTATTTTAGACACTGTATATACATCTCATACAAGCAGACTGATTTAAATTGTGTAAAATACTCAACAACAATCTTTTTAATGATAATTTAAAGTAATACATAATTTACTATTTTTGTAGAACTGATCCACTCTCCAGCAGTGAAAGCAAGGTAAATTTGAATTTGAATAAATTCTTTGGCCTTATATCTTAATTTAGCTTTTCCATTTTTTTCCTCATTTTTATGGAAAACAATTTCAACACAAATTCAGGCTGATTATGGCAGACTTTGGCAGACCAACCCATTATTAATGTCTTTGAATTTCTGTACTTGTTTGAAATTTTTTAAATGTGTGTGGCATACAATGACTCTGATTAAACATTCTATTGGTACAGTAAATTAATATCATCTTATTTATAAAATTCCTTATTTCATAGCATCTGCCAAATTCAATATAAAGAGTTGATAACATACATTATTTCTTACCTCAACCCCTCTTTAAGAACTTGTGATCATTTGGGAAAATATGAAAGCCTTCAATAGTAAAAAAAAAAGTGTCCTTGCTAACAAATTGAATTCATAAGTAGTTTGCAGTCTGCTAAATTTATTGAACTTCACAGCTGTGGAGGCAAGCTTATATTCTTCCTGTGCAAGTTCTCCTACTCAGCCACCTCTGAGCAAGCAGCTGTATGATTACTCAGCTTGCCCTATTCTAAGGACGGATTGCAAGACTCGGCATTTTGATTTGAGCAGATGAATAGGAAACTGCAGGATGCAAACAGTAGGATGTAAACTTGCAGCATGTCAGCTGTTTTATAAAAACTGCCTCTGTACAGATCCCTACACTGCTAGACTTTGTGGGGAAGGTGGTGAGTCCGTCCCACTGAATGTTTGTTCCTCTTGCATATACCATGGGATGGAAATACCAGGTGTTAGTCTTCATGACTGACACAGCAGTATGTCAGCAATGTGGCAGTCATGGAAGCATACATGATACACAGTGAAATAACAGCTCTGTAACATTTCCTTTACAAATTCAGCAGTGAGCAACTCCTCTTCCTTTGCTGCAGCAGAACAGGCTGTATATACCTGCACAGCACACAAGAACATAGAGAGACTGAGAAAGGGCTCCTGAGAGAAGTGTGATGTCGTGAGAGGACAAAAAATTCTTCTGCATGAAGTCTTATCCTTTCCCCCTCTATTTCTGGGACAGGAGGTGCTGCTTCCCTCACAGAATCCCCAGAATGGGGCAGGTTGAAAGGAACCACAGTGGGTCATCTGGTCCAAGCTCCCTACTCAAGCAGGATCATCCTAGAGCACAGGATTGCATCCAGAGACTTCACAACCTCTTTGGACAATCTGTTCCAGTGCTCAGTCACCCACACAGTAAAGAAGCTCTTCCTCATGTTCAGGTGGAACTTCCTGTGCATCAGTTTCTGCCATTCTCCTGGTCCTATTGCTCGGCACCACTGAGCAGAGCCTGGCTCCATCCTCTTAGCCCCCCTCCTTCAGACACACAGACATCAATGAAGTCCCCTCTCAGTGCCTCTTCTCCAGGCTGAACAGGCCCAGCTCCCTCAGCCTTTCCTCATTAGAGATGCCCCAGTCCTTAGTCATCTCTCTTGTCCTGAGGATCCCAGAACTGGACACAGCATTCCAAGAGCACCTCACCAGGGCTGGGCAGAGGGGCAGGATCACCTCCCCTGACCTGCTGGCACTGCTCTTCCTAATACACCCCAGGATTCCATTGGCCTTCTTGGCCACAAGGACACACTGCTGGCTCATGGATGGCTTGTTGTCCACCAGGACCCCCAGGTCCTTGTCCACAGAGCTGCTCCTCAGCACATTGGCCCCCAGCCTGTACTGGTGCCTGGGGTTATTTCTCCCCAGGTGCAGGACCCTGCATTAGCCCAGGCTGAATTTAGACAGTTCCCTTCTGCCCATCTCTCCAAGCTGTCCAGGTCCTTCTCATGGGCTGCACAGCCCTCTGGGGTATCAGCCACTCCTCCCAGCTTTGTGTTGTCAGTGAACCTGCTGAGGAGGCATCTGCTCCTTCATCCAAGTCACTGATGAACTTGTGAAACAATACTGGGCTCAGTATTGAACCGTGGGGACACCACTGGTGACAGGCTTCCAACCAGATCCTGTGCCACTGACTACAGCCCTCTGGGATCTGCTGTTCAGCCAGGTCTCAATCCACCTCACTGTCCACCTACCCAGTTCACAATTCCTGACTTTGTCTGTGAGGATATTCTGAGAGACCTTGTTAAAGGTCTCACTAAAAGGCAATCAGGTTGGTCAAACATGATCTGCCTCTAGTGAATCCATGCTGACTACTCCTGATCACCTTCTTGTCATCCATGTGAATAGAGATGGCCTCCAAAATGAGGCCCTCCACGACCTTTCCAGGGATTGAGATGGTTGGTTTTGCTTGCGCAAATCAAAAAAGAAACAGAGTATAAGATTACCTTACAGCACTTGCCTTATTTAAGTTAATATTGTTATCTTGTGTGCTGTCACAAGAAGAAATGCTATTGTGGTGATAAATTAGTATCTGTTAAAAAACTATCAATGTGTCTCTCTTTTACTTATTACAAGCTATTTTTGTGGCTGTATGATCCTGAAAGTGCAGATCCTTCCAAATAGATCTCACTGCAATTATTCCATCACAAGCTGAAATTATGCTACTTAGAAAAAGTTAAATGCATGCCATGTGAAAATTTACCAGTTGAAAATGAAAATGTCTTATTGAAATATACTGCTTGTATACATCTTTATTTATTTGCTTTAACTGTGCTACAAAATATAAATTTGCAGGGTTTTCTTTCCTGACAATAGTGCAGCACTAACACAGGTATAATAAGTAAGGTGAAGCCTGTTATCTATTTCATAGAGACAAAGTAATTAGTAAGTTTTAGTGATTCAGTGAAGTTTCGGTTTTTGTGAAAATTTTATTCAGAAATTTTAACTGGCAGTAACATGACAGTCAAACCAAAGACTCATCTCAGAGTTCTTCATACACTTGGTTTGGCAAACTGTCAGACAAAAGGTTTGGGCAAAAGCATTGTGGAAGTCATGATATGTCAACAACAGGAATGTCAATTTACTTGTTTAATTTAGACATAAAATGTGACTACCTGTTGTACAAGCTATTATCTTTAGATTGATATCTGAACTGAATAGAGATTCATTCAAGAGATTATCTCACATGGATTAGTTGTAGGGATTAATATGTCTAATAAATTTTGTTAGGAATGGGTTTCTGACCTAAACAATTAGTGGAAAGTAATTAGTATTTAGCACAGTATCTGGCACAAGATATGCATCCATGGCATCACAATTCATTTTGATTTTTTCTTTATTCTCCGGTTGCCATCATTATATCTTTTCTGGTTTTTTAACATTTCTTAGTATCTTCAAGATTAAAATGAAAGAGAAAAAAAAAGCAATAGTAATTGTATTGTGATCTTCACAATACAATTAATATTGCTTTTTTTTTGCTGTTAGAAAACTAGATGTTAGGAAACTGCTTTTGTTTTCTGTCTGCTGCTATGGAAAGAATGCAGTGAAAACTGAGTGTTGTATATTCTGAAATTATTAGACTGAGTAAATATCATTTTAATGGTATGCCATTGTTTGAAAATTTATTTTATAATACCAAAGCATTTTCCAAGAATTTCAAAAACAAAATGATGTAATAAACAGCCTTATCCTAGGTGGACTAAAATATAATTAATAATAAACTTTATTCTTCTTAAACAGTGTTCTCAGAGACTGTGCAAACTTTTTTGGAATTTGAGATGGGTATCTATTGTTCATGCCTATTTGAAAAACAGAAGAATTATTCTCAGGAGCATCAAAAATTAGGATACAGTATAATTTTGGTTTGTTTTTATTTGTTGAATGCTATTTATAATTGTTACACTTGCAACTCTACAAGCAGCCAATGATGACTAGGACCATGATGAAAGAAAGCTCTTAATGAAATGCCCATGTCTGTGTCTCTTTATTTTACTTTGAGATAGCCTTGTGCTTAAATAATATTTTATTAATTTCAATAATTCAAAATCAATAATTTTTCTTTTTCTTTGAAGACAGGTTAAAGACAGTAGATTATGAGCTGTCATCTGCACATTTAGCTGCCCTTTGTTTCATTCACCACAGTACCTAAACTTAAGTAAGCCTTTCTGTCAGTCCTAAAAAACTCACTGCATGTAATTGTTCTACTTTCTTTGAATAGAAGCTAATGGAGTAAGAAGAAAGCAAGATCAAAAATTCAGTTTTTACTTGATTGAGAGTTTATAAGAAAATAGAACAAAGCAGTAATGAACAGTGATGGGAACATACAAGGACTTACATGTAGCAAAAGTATTTGACAAAAGTTTTATGATCTGTAAAATTTTATACATCACAGGCCTTCCTAATCCAAAACTAATCCAAATCTATCAAATCTAATTTTTTCAGGGGGTAGTGAGGATGATTTTGAATGTGTAATTTACAAGGGGCTCTCAGCTGCAGATGTTTCCTGAAGCATATTCACCATCTGACCCTTACCAGTTTTGTACACTCTCTTAATGCCAATTATAAAATATCCACGTCTATTTCTGTGGGTTTACCTTCTTTTTATTAAAGACTTCACTCTTAGCATGTAATTATTGATATTTATTATACTGCAATAAACGGGTATGATCTTTACTGGGATAAACAGTGCCGTTTATGTAGGTTTGGTTTCCCCTCCCTCGGCTGCCATCTCTTGTACCTTTCTATTTTATCACTAGATGGCAACATAGCATAACTCCAGATCAAAAGTTCCTATAACCAGAAATGGGCTTTTCCTATCCCGTTTTTCACAGCAGGGCATCAATAATTCACTTCCCCCCTTGAAATGGGAACTTAGGCATTCTGGCAATTTCAGTAAATTGCTCCTTAACAGTGTGAGTTCTAGCATTATTTACTAACTGCTACTTTCCTTACGCAACTGAACTGCAGAATAATTAGGTCAGAGAAAATAATACTGCTTTATTTAGAGTCTTTTTTCTCCTACCAAATCTATTGGAAGGAGGAGAATCCATTGATTCATCTGAATTATCTCACAAATATTTGGTTATTTAGTGGAAACACCTTAAATTGAAGCCAGTGGCACATATGTTCACATCTAGAAGAGGAGAATTTGCATAATTTTTGACTTTGCAAATATTTCATTTATTGAGATAAGTTTGCAAGTTAATATATGGTAGAAACACCAGAAGTAAGTTTGGGGTGAAGCAACTTGTGTCCATTAATCATATGCAAGAGATGCCTTACCATCCCTCTTGAGAGCACTGAGCCCATAGATTAATTCAAGTTTTAGTCAGACTGGGGAGGAAGATTATCACTAGATAAGGTATGAAAACTGAAATTTCAAGCTCAGTTCCTCTGGAGATACATTTTCCAGTGAAATGAGAGAAAAAGAAACAAGACCAATCTTAACTGAGCTACCAAGTGTTTCTGCTTTTGGAACCTTAAACAGACTCAACAGTTTTGCTCAGTATTTATGTTAGTAAAAGTTAGTTTTAGAGGCTCTTAGGCTTCTTAAGTCTTCTCTGAAACTCAGCTTCTCAGGAATCTCAAAATAGTTTATTAGAGTAAGAATAGGTTCTGTCTTGCATCACGTTTACTCCTGAAGCCATAATTAGAAAGCTTAATACTGAACTGAATTGTTTGAGTTTTGAGTTTCTGTTAGCCCTGCTGCATACTGATGTATTGAAACAGAATTGCTTGGGCCTTGATATTTGAACAAGTCATCTGCTTCAGAGATGATGGTATTTTGTAGCCAGATCCATTATTATCCTATGTATTTAATGAGTCATACTCTGCCAACTGAAATTAAGGAAGCAATATCGGAAGGCTGTTAATTAACTTTCATTATCCACATTCTCTTTTTCTTTGGAATGTTTTCAAGGAAACCTCATAGGTTTCAAACTCACTCCAGACTTGATGTATTTGAGCTACCAGAGCCATGTTCATATCAATATAGATCCAAATAAAGTGGCAGTATGCTTTATACCTGTAACTGGGAGGATGGCAGAGATCATTGATCTCTATAAGGAACCCATCAATGAATGCTTTAGTAGAACTCATTAATAATGTAGAAAATGCACCCAGCATGGCCAAGTGAAGCATATAAGGATACAGAATTACATAATGTGATTTGTTACTTTTATAGGATTCTCTAAGTTAGTTGTTTAGCAAGCATACTGACATTTTCTGCTTGCAGTGCATTAGGGATGCATGTGTAGCTGTCAGTGTGATACATGCATAGACACACACACACACACAGAGACAATGTGTAAGAAACTAATAACTCTTCTTCTAAAGATTTAGAAACTCCTGTTTTCAAGTTTGCTAGCCTACATGATTTATAATAAGCCCATTCTTACACAGAGGTTGTCTCTTTTAAGTCCCATTTTCTTTTACTGCTTATCAACACAACTCTTGCAGAACTCTTGCAGAACTCTTGCATCACCTGCTTGGTGTATGCCTCGACATGGTTTGCTATTAGTTCTCCTTAAAATGCCTCCTTCTACACACTGCTAGTAGCTCGAAGGAGGGTGTGGGAAAGGCAGGGAGAAGGCATCCTCAGTAATGGTGAAAGCTGTATTATTCCATTGTGTTACAATCTTATTCAGCCAAGTCCTTCAGTCAGGTTTAGTTTTCAGACAGCACTGGAATATGGATATGCATGGTTTGGTAAGCTTAGCAGTTAAAGTCCAGCTGCAGGCAAATTTTGTTATTTTTCTCCTTGATTTTATTTCATCATCTGTCTTATGGAATTATAACATAATTTGGAAATAGTTGTGTACCACTGAATGTGCAGTTCTTCCATGAATGTGACAGTAATCATGTAGCTGAATGTTTTTCAGTCAGTTCAATTAACTGAGGTTTCCAACTTTCCAGTTTCTTTGTTTATGTGCTGTTTGTTCAATTTCCAGATTATGAACACTCAATGGACCTGGAGTATCTGACGAAATGATAGCAAAAATGCATGGAAAGCAAACAGTACTTCAGGATTGTTTTATTTTAGATATTTCTTATATCATTCCAAGGCCCAAAAAATCATTTCCTAGCCATGAAAATTGTATCTCCCTCTGTTCCCCACAAAACAGTCTTTCCATTAAACCATCTGTATGCTTCCCAATGACAGGGGTTTTTTTTTAATGTTGGAACTTCCTACATAAAGGATAGATTCAGAACTTACACAGAAGTAAAAGTACATTGTCACATCCTTTGACCCAAGGCCTAAATAACAATGTAACTGATGTGACTTAACAGATAATTCAATCAAATTTTTAATAAATGGTACTTCTTATAAGTGAGAATCTAAGGAGTAAAACACAAGCTTCCTGAAAGTGAAATAATGAATGTTCAAGATTCTGGTGTTCATCTGTCTATGCAATGCAGGTAGGTTAGCTCTCATTTGACATTTAAGACGTGGATGGTGTTCATTAAATGTCTGGATGAATCTATTTTAGATCTACTTTCCATTGATGTAATGCTGGTTTTGGAATTAAAAATGACCAGACAGCAACCAGTTTATTTAAAGAACATTTTGACATAAGGTCAGCATACTGTCTCTGGTTCTCACTGCATGAGCTCATGCAGCCATATGAAATCATTTTTAGGGTCACAGCTTAAATTTGTAAATGCATTTCAGTGAAATGCATTTCCAATTAGCTGCAAATGTATCCCAAACCATCTTGATTTCTTAATGTAAATCCTTGACACAAACTTTAAGTTACTATTTACCTAATCACTGTGTCATTTCTCCTACAGAGTGGAAAACAAGTACTTGGCAGCATGGACACCTTCTTGGATATAATGAAACATTTAATAAAATAGGAGATACAGCAAACTGAATGAAGTTCTTGAATTTTGAAAATGCTGCTTCTTTATCTAGAAAGCTCGTTATCTATGACTCAGTCCCATCTACATTTATGTTATTGCTGATCTACAGTCGCTGCAGCTCCTCCATTTTTCTTTTTTTTTCCAGTTTATAATGAAGACAAATAATTTTGGGGCTTAAAAAATTTTTACTTACCTGTTCCTTGCAGGTCTGTTATGAGGATGACATGCGTAAATGCAACATCTTTTGGGCTGCTGTGGGATGATGCATTTACTACACTTACAAAAACAGCACTGCTAATGGATACTGCCAAGTATTTGGATCAAAATCTTCTCTATTGGGAATTCTTCATAGGATTGCTATTGTTACCAGATTATTTTCAGTTAAGTAAGTAATATTTTAGAGTAGTTATTTTTTTAAATTAAATGGTAAAGTAATAGAAATTCCAGGTAGGAGATCATTGAACATCATTTGATCTTTTAAAATGACAGCAGCAGAAATTTATATTAAATTTATAAAATAACAGAGCATTTTATTGCTCTTTTAAGACTGAAAATTATTATTTTTAGATTAACAGATATACCATGAAAAGAGTTAGCAAACTAGAGCTATTTATTCTTCAGATATTGTAAGCCTGCATCCATATCATATGGATATGGATATCATATCCATATGATTCTAATAAGAAAATTCTGGTTTGCACCCTTAGCACTTCTTACAGGAAGATAATTAGATTATTTCTGTCCGATTCTGTTTGACTAGAAGTTAAATGGCATAATAATTTTGATTTTTGCCAAGAGAAGGTGACTAAAATAGCATGGTAACTTTTCAGTACATCAAAAAGAGACTATTTTGCAGTTTTCTGTCATTGTAAGGCATTGGCTTTTGGATTACACAGAATCATACTGAAGATACGTGGAATTCCTAAGTGGAACACAACTGTTACTAAGAAAAGGCCTTTTATTCATTATTGTAGCCTAAGGAAACCTCGTAAGTCTTTTCCCATGGTAGTTGTTCCTCTTTACATGGCTATTATACGAAAATCAGCAGATGCCATTCATTCACTCAGCAGGCAATGGTAAGGTTTTTTGGTTACTTGAGTCACCTGGTAACTGTACAAAAGACCAATCTCAGTCCATCTCTATGAAGTTCAGTGGACCACTTCTAGACATCACCACAGGCATGTCCTACAAAATTGTTCATGAAACTTGACAGTTCTTACTTTACAATTTTGAGCTGCTGTTCTATTCAAAAGCCTTTCAGATGGTGCAGGACCGTATGGAAAAAAATCTCTCAGACAAAATTAGCCAGTTCCTAGGCCACAATAAATATCCACTGGAACAAGGCTTGCAAGATGAAGCTATCAGGCTTACTGGGCACTCAGTCTTATCTACTGATACATTTCATGTGACACAGAGGTGGATCCTAGCAAGGCAGCCTGGTGATGGCTGTGCATGGAGCAGCAGCTGAGGCACTGCAGACAAAGAACGAGAAACAGTCAGGCAGAGTGCAGCAGAACTGCCAGCCCAACCAATGCACCCTGCAGGCACCCAGACCAAGGGTATTGCCAAGAGTATTTTCATAAAAAGACTTGATAAATATTTCTGCTAATAATCTCTAGGTACCATAAAAAGGCATACTGACAGTGCCATGAGAGGATGTCAAGGCACTGAAGTCATCTTCTTGTTGATCCTTTATAAACAGAAGTCAGGGCTCACACAAGACTCTACCTGACTCTACCATTTCCATGCTGATTCAGCAAGAACCATGAGAAAGAAGCCCATTAATCAATCTTCCAGTGTTCTTTGTTGGGAGGGTTTCTGCCACAAGGCCACTGCAGCTTCCCTGGCTGACCCACAAAAGTCTTGTGTTACTACCCCTGGCATAGGCAAGAGAATTCTCTGTCCAAATGGGAAGA
The DNA here is from genome assembly GCF_037042795.1 of Molothrus aeneus. Taxonomy (NCBI): domain Eukaryota; kingdom Metazoa; phylum Chordata; class Aves; order Passeriformes; family Icteridae; genus Molothrus; species Molothrus aeneus. The sequence continues at coordinate 31,386,498 of NC_089648.1, forward strand.
CAAGCTGAGCCTTTGACCTTTTTTTCTTGTTAGACTGTAGGATGTTTAAAATAGAAGTGCACTTTAATATACTGTAGCTATAAACAGATCTGCATGACTCAAAATCAGGTCCAGCAACATACCTTACATGAGATAATGACTGAGCTCAAATGCAAAACCAAATTTTTCAGGAGATGGAAGCAGGGCAAGCTAACAAGGGCATGCAGGGACAGAACTGGGAAAATCCAAGCCTGGTTGGAATGGAAACTAGCAAGGAACATGAAGGGTATCAGAATATGGGCTTGTGGGTTCATCAATAGCATAAGGAAGAAAATGGAAAAGGTGAACCTACTGCTAGGTCAGGCTGGAGATCTACTAACAAAGGATAGAGAGAAGACTGAAGTACTTAGTGCCTCCTTCCTTCCCTCAGTCTTCACTGATAAATTCTGTTTTCAGTTTTTCCAGGTCTCCATTAACATTAAATTTTCTGGAGTTACTACTTACAGTATCAATGGATCCAACAGGGACTCCTTAGATAAGCTGGACAGGCACAATTCACAGGATGAGACAGGATACCTTTGTGACTGCTGAGAGACCTGGCAGATGCCATTGCAAGGCCACTCTTCGTTGACTTTTGAACAGCTATGATGATCAAAGGGGAAAAGGCAATCAATAACAGATGATTTTAAATGCTCATGTATTCTTTGTTTCAGATTTCTACATTTTTATAATCTTTTAAGAAAATTTCCAAAAACTGCACCTCTCTGTGAATCTAAGACACCTTGGGTTTCTCTAACTTCTCATTTATGGCTGCAAATTGGTGCTTTGCTAATCTTGACTATTTCTACACCTCTGAAAATAAAACAGAACATAGCATTTGCCATAAAGACAAAGAAACCAGATTGCTCTTTGAGTGTATTGCTCCAATACAAGAATAGAAACATGTCACTGCATAAAGTAAATGTAGCAAAGATTGGTGCACAATGACTTTGGTTTGTGTTCTTCTCTGAGATTTCCTGTGTTTCCATTAAGGGCTCAGGCACCTCGTTTTTCAGTTTTACAGTGCAGAAGTCCCTGGGTTCACACATTGTGCTTCTTTTGTGGTGACAGTGCCCACAACTGATCTCTGCCCCTCGACCAAACAGCCAGACTCATCTCTGTGAGCATCCTGGAGTGTCCCCATACCATACTTCCTCACTCTCCCAACTACTCCCATAAATGCAAACTGCTGTAACACACACCATACATGGCACAGCTTTCTGCAGTATTCACTCATGCTTAACATTGCTTCTCTATCTAATGAATCTTCTCGCTCAAAAGAAGGATTTTCTTGTCTTTTGCAGATAGCTGCAGGAAAAGATAAGCTGCATCACTGAGGAAGTTAGGGCTGTAATATTGTGTTATTCCTCTGTCTATAAAGTCTAGTATTTAAATGGCAAAATTCAATTTTTAAGTCAAATAAATGACACTTGGGATTTATTCTTCACAGAACATGAAATTTCTCTCTCCTGTCACTACAGGCTACAAGTTATGTTTTCCTCTCCTTCTGCTCCACAATGCATCTTATAGACAGAAAACAAACAAGAGACAATGAAGACTAAGTGATTTGTTTCAACTCTATTTCTTCCAGTTAATGCATACTGGTGGTTGGAAATGGAGCCCCTGCCTTTTCAGGTAAGGTTTTTGACCTCTGCAGATTTAAGAAACAATGTTTTCCTCAGTATTTCTCAACATGGAAGCAACTATTTCCCACAAAAGTTTTGATTTTAATAACCACAAGTTTCCTAGCTTTAGCCAAAGGAGCAAAGAACATTACATTACTTATGGACCTGTCCACATATTTTACTGGCAAAGTAAGGCATTACTTCCAACCTCAGGTTCACACACAGGTCCCTCAGGTGCCTGAATTACATATTCTGACAATTAGGATGTATTTTAAGTTTTTGCGACAGTACTCATTTCCTCTAACCAAAGATCACTCCCCAAAGATTGCTTTTTTAACTACACGCATCAGCTGTGCTGTAGTGTTTGAAGGACAAAGCTGTTCTGCACACAAAATGGAATTTTAGCTAAGAGGGGCTAAACATCTAAATGTCTGCAGCCAGAAATCATAGTGGAAGCCAGGATACCCCTGGGGTGGGAACATCCTTCCTCCTGCAGCGCCTTTGTCCCAAGGGCACATCCACAGAGCCTGCTGTGAGCAGCATCTTTTTTTAAACTGCTATGAAGGGCCACTGCTTGTCTTTATCAAATTGAGTCGGCTGGAAGAGAGAATGCTTTTTTTTTTTTCTCCTGCTTCTCTCCACCTTTTAACTAAAGGCTTTTCGTTTTGCTGTCGCTTGACAAGGCTGTAGATGAAGCTTACACGGCCGGGTTACTCTTGGAAGGTGCCTGCCGCCTTAGGAGCGGCCCTGCCTTCAGCAGCACCCACACGCGGGTTATCCGCAGGTCCGCACGGCTCACACGTTCTTTCCGCCGAGCCACTTCAAATTTCCGTTCTTCCCTGAACTCAGACGTGAAATGGCGGTGCCGGGGGATGCTGTGAACCATCACACGGACAGGGAACTAACTAACAGTTGTGCGGCAACCACACGGACCGGGAACTAACTAATTCTCTTCTGGGAACCAACCACCTGAGGCGCACGAGTGGCGGGCACGGGGCAGGGCAGGCGGGCATAGCTGGGCAGCCGTGCGGGGTCGGGTCCCCGGAGGCCCGAGGGAGCCACAGCAGCGCTCTCCAGCCGCCTGGGACAATTCCCCAGGACGGGAGGCGGCAGGACGAGCAGCCACAGCCCGGGCAGGGCCCCGCGCTCCGAGCCAGGCCGCGGGGCGGCGCCGGGCACGCCGGGAGCCGCATTGCCGCCCGCGTTCCCGCGCGGCGCGCCGGGAGCTGTAGTCGCGGCCGTGCCGCTCGGCTCGGGCGCTGGGGGCGGGCTGGAGCGGCTCCATTTTGCGCCTGTCGGCGGGGCTGCCCGGCCGTCCCGCGGCCCGGCCTGGCGCCAGGCAGGGCGCGGCCCGCCCCGGCGCTTCTCCCTTCCCTCTTCCTCCCTTCACTCCTCCCCGCCCGCCACCGGCACCGCGGCCGCTGCCCCCCGCGCCGCCCGGCCCCCGCTGCCGGCCGCGGGCTGAGCGCGTCTCCCGGGGGCGCGGCCCCGTCCCTCCGCGGCGGCGGCTCCATGGTGCCCGCCGCCCCCCGCCGCCCCGCAGCAACAGGCAGGACGAGGAGGAAGCGGCCGCCGGGGGTCCGCACCGCCCCGCCGCCGGCCTGAGCGGCGCCGCCGCCGCAGCGGGAGCGACCGAGCGGGCGGGGGGCGCCCGCGGGCCGCCGGCGATGGCGAACCAGCTGGTGATCCTGAACGTCTACGACATGGTGAGACACCGGCACGGCTCTGGGCGGGGGTCTCGGCCCCCTCCCGGCAGGGCGGCGGCGGGGAGTGGCCTGCCCTGCGGGGGCCAGGGCGGCTGGGAAACTTTGCCTGCCCTTCCCGTGCCTGTCCCCGCGGGACCTGCAGCCGGGGGCGGCAGAGCGGGAGAAAGAGCGAGCCCGGGGAGGGGAGGGCGGGGGCGGTGATTTGGGAGGTCTGACGGATTTTTGCAGCCCCTCTGTGACCTGCGACAAAAGTTTGCCGGGTCGGGTCTTCCAGGGACAGGTGGATCCGCTCCCTGTCGCGGGGAAACTTTCCCTGCCGTGAGCGTCCCTGTGCTGTGCTGCTACCTCTGCTACTGCCCCGAAGCTCAGCAGCAGGGAGGCCCTGCCTTTCTGCTCTCGAAAACCAGAAAAGGGTCCAGTTTTCCAAGAGATGGTATAACCTCTGTCTTTACAAGGATAAAAGCTTTTTAGCACAGTGTCAGTAAGGTAATTTTTTTGCTTGACCATAATTTTTTAATAGTTTTGTTGTGGCTGCGACCTGGTAGAAAGAAGGGAATCGCTGCAGCTTGATTTGCAGCCGTATGAGCTCACCTTCCCTCCCTCCTGGATAATCTTTATGTGGCACCTCAGCAGCTGTGGTATTGTCTTATGTTCAGCTGGAAGCTGCTCAAATGCCATGGTAACAAATGAGGTGTAAGTACCTGCATGGAACAGTAGGCTTGGATAAGTAATAAGAAAATATTATCCATTAGTGCATTTCAATGGCTGGAAATTAGAATGAGTGACAGTATTTCTCTGACCAAGTTTTAAGTCTACTGATAGAGGGACAGTAAGATGGAGAACTAGCTTCAGGTGACAGTGGTTGTGTTACTTAGCTTATTTTGGATAGGCTTTCCTACCACCACCATTTTAAAGTGAACCTTCACTGTTTTGAAGGGGTGAAGGTATATAGTATAGTGCCAGTGACTGCTGGAAGTGAGAAAATACAGCTTGTTTTGCTTGGGAACAGTCACATTCAAATGCTAAATAGCAATCAATAGGGATCTATCTGGCTTGAAATCAAATATATTTACAATATCATAGCAACTAGCCTGATTTTTGTCATTATTTTCTTTCACTCTAATACTTACCTCAGAAATCAATGTCCCTTTTTGGGGGGATTTTTTTGCCCACGCCTGTGATTGAGCTCTCCAGTGAATATAGCCTGTTACCTTGACTTTGGTTTCCTTCATTATAGACAGGGAGGGAAGACTGGAGACAGGAACAGTCTGTTCATTGTGATTTTCTGAGAGATGGGAGGAAAAAAGAAGGGGTCTTTGCTCACCTGGTTGAGCTCATCTGTGGTGCTAATATGAGAAAAAGTCACAGTGTGCCTTATTTACACTAGACCTGAGGAGGGAAGACTGTCCTGTCACATGCATATATATGACTTCTCTGGACTACAGTGCAAATATATATATTGGCGAATGTCTTTTAGCATAAAAAGATGGTTTTACATATATTAACTATAAATATTTGTACAGAGAAAGAAGTAGGACTTCAGCTTCGTGACTCTTACATAAGAATATCTTTGAAGTCAAGGCTTGACGCACTTCTGACTCACCAAAATGGAAGACCCACTGTTCTCATAACGACTTGCTTAATTGTGCAGAGTGAGCCGAGTTCACAGGCAGGCTGTGAAACCTTAACAGAGTGGACTGACTCCTGTGTAAATGCCTGCCATGGCCTCTAAGAAACTCCATTCTCGCTCTGATGGTAGCACTGGTGGGGTGTGACTTCAGCATGCTGTTTCTTTTTCTCTTGTGATAGTCCACTCTTTCATTCACATCATCCTTTCTTTTTCCTCCAGAGCTGAATTGCTGTGTTCAGTTTTACTCCAGCCATCCTAGGAAGGCTGGCAGTTGACGTGAGGGAAATGAGGAAAAAAAGCAACAGGAAGGGTGTGCTAAAAGCTAGTGTCATATTTTTCCTAAGGACACATTAGGGGGCTGTTGGTTATCCTGTTGTTATTACTGGGATTCTGCCTCCATGGAGAATTCACATAGTCTCTTGTTGCGGTGTGAAGCAATATCCTGTTTCACCTTTCCCAGTCCCTCAGGTGCGCCAACCTCTCCCTCCCCCTTGCTAAGTGCTGTCCGTCAATCTTAACATTCCAGCAGTCGTCTGGTTGGTGAAGTTCAAAAGATGCTTCTCAGCCCTGGGGTCATTGGCCAGTCCCGGTGTCATTGTCCCCTGAGACTGCCCCCCTCCCACCTGGTGGGTGGCACACCTGCCCCTCCCCCTTTCCCCGGGCTTAAAAAGACATGGGACCATGTGGTCTGCATTCTGTTACAAGATCCAGAGATCTGTGACCCTGGAATAAAACTCTGGATTAAACCCTACGGCAGAATCCGTCTCCTTTTCCTCTTCACCTCACCTAAAGCCTTTCCACTAGAGGTAAACCTGCGTTCCTGCCTGCCTGGACTTGTTCCAAGTGCCAGCTGCAGCATCCAGCCAGCCAGGGGTGTCTCTGAGGCGAAACACCACAGCTGCTGCCTCTGGTCAAGCAGCAAGGGCCAGAAGAGCCCAGGCATGTTCCACCCGGTAATATTGGGATCATATTCCAATAGTCTCTGAAACCACCATCCATGGAAGGAACTTGCTCTCCAAAAGAGCCAGCCAAGCACATTTATTTGCAGATGTTTGATTACATGTAGAGGTGACTTTAATGGTTGAAGTTGCACATCACCACAGATTATACATACCACTAAGGAGAATATTTCTGTTTCCTGCTTCGGTCCTGTTTGTCGCTTTGTAGCGATATCTACTTTATTTGACCATTAGAGAAGCAGTTTTCCTTCAAATTGGTGAGAAAAACACAAGTTTGTGTGATGTCTGGAAGATACCACCAGTGTACATCCTTCATTAAACTCCTCTGCTAAACCACATGTCAGTCCATTAGAAACTTGTTTGAGACCAAAGCCTCACTTCCATGTTGCATAGCAGTTTTTACTGCTTGTACAACAGCCTGCTGAAATCAATGGTACTGCTTTACTGGGGACGCTAGGAATGGGTAGAAGGGAGGAGTCCTCTGTAATAGCAGTTTTGAAGTTCTGTTTATTCACCAAACCATGCCAGCTGTGTATTTGAGACATTAGCAGGTTTGCTCTTTGCTTCTGACATTCCATGTCACTTGAAAATGGGTTTGGGGCTGTTTTGTAGTTTAGGTTTGGGACTGGGTTTTTTTTTTCTCTTTTGAAACAAGAGACCATTGTTATTCACCTGGTTGATAGAACCAACATTACTGTAATAAACTAAGAGCTTTATTTTAACCTGAACACAAACTGTGGCTTCATTTCCCAGGCAGCTACTTAGGTATGCTGGGGAGTGCTAAGTGACCTTGCTGCTGCAGGGACTCCTTACAGGAGTGAGTTGGTTGCTTTTGGATGGTATACCCTTCCAATGTCCTTAGTGCTTGAAAAAGCAAAAATCTTGGATACAACCAGAGTGTGAGGGGGATGTGTGTGTTGTAGAAGAAAGTCGACTTTCAAGGACTGGTAACTTTATGGAGGGAGAGAAGCTTAAGGGCATATTTACGTGGTACAGTACATGCCTTTGAACATCTTCTATGATCATTAAAAGGGTAGGGTGAAGGCTTTGATATATTGTGTTTTGAAAACTGGAGTACTTTATAGCTTCATTTTAACTAACTGCTATTTTTAGGAGTCTAGTTTTTTTGTGCCCAAGTAGTATCCTATTTCTTCCCTTGTCAAATAAGGCAATAACAAGCTAAAGTATTAATGTAAATGAAAGCTCTGAAGATATTTTTGAAGCACTGGGATTAGTGTTTTTCTTTCATTGCAGTGACATGACTTTATTGTGCAGATAGAAAAATACTTCTTTAATATTTTCCTTATGATAGATTAAACCTGAAATCCTGTTTTACAAGACTAACATGTTGCAAAATATTGAGGATATGGGATTGCACCATATGGCAAAATCCATATGCACTATGGCAAAATCCATATCAAGACCCAAGGGAATCCAGTTTGTGTAATGGAAACAAGGATGTAGCATTTGGGATCAGTTTGGGCATGTTACTGGACCAGTGAGCTATACAGATGTAATTTAATTTACAGTCTTTATTTTGTAAGTTGTATATAATCTTTTCAGCTGCAGCCAAATTCAGCACTCTTTGTTGCTTTTGTCCTGCATTTCTTCCTTCAGTGAGATAAGGCATTTTGTTCAATGAGTAAATGGGACCAACCTTCCAATAGCTCATCCAGATTAAGTAATAATTAGAAAAAAATACTTTCCTAGGGGGAAAGTAATTCTGTCTCTTTGAAATTCTTTTATCTTCAATTAACCTATTCTGTTCTTACTGGAAATATGAAGCAAAGTGCCAGCTTGCTTCAGGCACTTCTTCCAAAGCTGCTAACTTTGATTTTATTTGCCAGCAGTGTTCGCTTTGTGCAGCGTAGCGAGCCCTGAGTGTTTAGGTGGCACCAGTAGGGAGGAGTGTGTGCTTGGATAGGGGCAGGCTGTGCTCAGTACCCTGTTGGATCAGCTTTCCATCCCCTTCATCCGCTTCTGTGCGGATCAATGACAAGGCCTGGTGACTCACTTTTCTCTCTCCCCTATACTTTGTGTTTGGTTTCATGGGGTTGTGAGTGGGGAGTACTGTGAATACTTTTTCTCCTTGTTTTTTTCTGTCAAATAACCAGCTAGGCTTTATTCTATCCTGCTGCATGTGGGGTATCTAGTGTAAGTTTTGTTCTATTTTCAGAAAGCAGCCATAACCTTGCTTGGCATTTACAGATCCAATGGGTGCATGAGATGTAGGTAGTTTGGAATTCAGCAGCCAGGTTCTGAGTTTTCTGGCCACAAGTGCCCAGGAGAGGGACAGACTAGAGCACTAGAGATCCTGTCTAGCTCAGTTCTAGATTAGGTTCATTTGGATACACCTTCCCATTAGGCAAACGTACTTTATTCCAGTGATGACACACTGTATGTTGACTGTGCCTACAGTTTTGACTATAAATATAAACCTGAAACTATTTTGAAATGGTGAGCTGGTAAACTGTGGGATAGGAAGGGCTTCAGAACTGGAACACATTTATGTTGCAGTAGCTCTTCTGTTTTTCTGGGGACTCTTGATTTCACCTTGTAAGCAGAATCCTTTTTTTTATGCTCACAAACCCACTAAGATGAGTAGTCTTCACATCCTTCTCCTTTCTCTCCCTCTTTGTATTCTCCCTGATATATGTCCTTCTATACAGGGTAAATTAATGCAGTGTATTTCTGGGTGTAGCTTGTTCATACAGACTTGCTCTCTGCTCTTTTCTGGGGGGTGGAAGGAAAGAACTACTAAGCCCTGTAAATAACTAAGGTGATGATTTAGAGTAGTCATCCATACCCCACTAGCTAACATAGCACTACACTGACAAAGCCAGAAATTAAAGCAAATGGTAAAGTTTAGTCTTAAGCAAAATTTATCCATGGATCACAGTTGAGCTTTAAGTAAATATAAGGTGCAAAATCTGCCTTCTTTTGATTCGTATTGACAAAATTTCCCACAGCTGGTTTGTCTGTTTGTAAATATTGGCATAAAGTGCTCTTTTTGCCATTTAACTTGTTTTCATTTTTATTAATAGCCTGTCAACCTGAGGTTTAGTGTATCATTTTTATTGGGAGACAAAAAGCCAACACGCTGTAATGTTTGCAATGGTGCTGTAAATTACACACTGACTCCAGCCAGCACATCTTCAAGTGTGACACCTCAACCTTTTACGTTTTTATCACTGGTTGTGCTGCACAGTGGCTTTGCATCAGAAAGCACTGATTATGTCAACAGGTTGTGTGAAGAAGATGCCTTGATTCTTTCTGCCTGCTTGCTAAACCAGTATTGATTTGCTGGGGGTACTGCCTCAGCCTGAATCCTGCTGCCAGTTGACTTTTTGAAGTCTGCTTTGTAAAAGCTCACAGAGAAGCTCTGGGAAAAAAAATCCTGTTACTGGAGTAATTGACAAAATAACATTTTCCTTGTATTTTCCTGAGGTTTTTCTTGCTAGCCAGTTTCAGTTTTAAGGACAACTGAGGCTGGTTTTTTTAAGGCTTTGTTTCAGGTTCCTTCTCAAATTGTGTGTCACTTGAAATCTTTTAATGCTTGGAGACTGATACTTTGAGAGTGGTGTTGCAGACAGGGGAAGAGTACTTTGAGGTTTTCCTTTATCAGAGTTCTGCATCTTTGAGGTCTTCAGGGTAACAGTTAGCTTTTGATAGACACTTGCTGCTGCTGCACTTTTCATAAAAGAAAAGAGAAAGCACTAAGAGAAGTTTCCTTTCTTTACTATTTTTTTCATTTTCTAAAAAAATTTCACTTCTGATTCCTTTTGAAATGATCTGTTTTCTGTTGGGTACAATACAAGTGATGTATTGGAAACAAGTGTCAGACCTATGCAAAGGACTTAAACCTCATGTTTGGAACCCCATGCATCAGCAACCTGGAGAGAGCTTTGTCTCTTGCATGGTGACCTCTAATTGAGTGTTCAAAGACAAAATATAAGAAGGTAATTTCAGTCCATCTCTGAGTATATCTTGTGCTCATCTGCTCATAAGCAGGTATGGTCATTACTATTAATGACAGTCAGTAATTACTATTATCTCACAGTCCTACATTCCAATGTACCTTGAAGAAAAATGTGCTCCTTAAAATTACAGCAATTGATTCTAGAATGTGTTCCACCTAATGGCAAACTTAACAGCCTACAGCTTGTTGACAAATAGAAGGTTGATCTGGATTTCTCCCAGGTTCAGACTCCTTGGCTGACAAACTTTGACAGCACTAAAACACTGGAATAGAACCTAATGGAATTAATTTGCTGCGTGCAGTTTGAGAATTTTAGTGACATTCTGTTCCTGTAAAATGGATTGTGCAGTTTACACTTTGTGATAAGGTTTAATGCTTTGTGATAGGGTTTAATGCTTTTGATGTGGGGGGACACATGTCTGCTCTGAGAAGACAAATCTGTACTGTAAACTAACTAGAGCTTTGGGTTTGTTTTTTTTTCTTCTTTTCTTTTAGTATTGGATGAATGAATATACTTCTTCCCTTGGAATTGGAGTGTTTCATTCAGGTATAGAGGTGTATGGCCGAGGTATGTACAAGAAAAGCATAACTTACTTTTTGCTTCAGTAATACTGTTATTTCAAAAGCGTTTTTCAGGTAGTGAGGGGAGCCTAGCTCCTGAAACCTGTTAATCTCTTTTCTCATCTATTCTGCCTCTGGAAAAAAACCTTGGACATGAATAATCTGGTAGCCACTGTGCATTCTTTTGTCTAAAGCTATGCAACTATGAAAAAGTGGACAACTTATTCAGCCAGGCATAGAAATCTTTATTTTAGATTTTGAAATACTTTTAAAAACCTACATAAAACAAAGTGTGCTTTGTATAAAGCATGGTTGAATCTGTTCCTCAGTTTCCTGTCAGCACTTACTGCAAGGAATTAATTTTTAACTACAGGAACAATAATCTGTTGCAGAGAGACATCTAAAAGTGCATGATGCTCAGGAAAAGGTCTATTCCATTTTGGTAGGTTGGTTTGTTTTAGAGACCATTTCTTTCAAAGGCATCCCATTCGTGCTGTTCATAAAAGATGCCCTTGTGATAAATAACAGCAACGCTTTTCAATTTTGCTAAATAGGTTGTGCTTGGGTGCTACAGCCTCCTGGTCTGTTCAGGCCACTTTGAACCTGCATTGCAGCCGGAAGGTGTTTGTGCACACCATAGCACAGGCTCAGGTCTGAGGTGTTTCTGCCCAAAGCATAATGACACTCTGAGGTGATGGTGTTGCTGAAAGTAGTCCAGTTAAAGAAGGAAAATTTACTGCTGTGTTTTGGGGTTTTTTTTGGAATGTGTTGAGAGGTGAGGGGAAGGAGCAAAAGGCAGGCATGCACTCCAAAGGCCACACTGCCCAAAGTTATCTTAAACTATGTTTCAGCTACCGTAATGGTCATATTGTATCTGCTTTTCCAAGTGTTACCAGAGCAACAAATTGACAAAATACAGCGCTTATTGTTAAAACTTTTTTGGGGATTTTTTTTAATATGACCCAGAAAGACCTGACTCTTAATAGTGCTGTGCCTGAAACCCAGTTTTTGAGCTGTGCCAAATGCATGTGCCTCCCTTCCTGTTGGGATTATAGCAGCTTTCTCATATAGCAGGTCATGCCCCTGCTAGAACAATGACTTGCATTTTTCCAGGCACATCAAACCTTTTATTTATTAACCTGTTGTAAAAAAGATTATCCACAAAACTGAGTGCTAGACATGGGTGATGTTTTATGGGTTTTGAGGAAAGGAAGTGTGAAGTCATGCCTAAAGCTTTTTATTACACTCTGGGTGCAGCGTGCTCTGTTATCTTACAGACACAGACGGAAGCTGCAGCACACCATGATGCTTCATGTAGTGTGAGTGCTTAAGCCAGCAGGTGCTATGTGCAGACTTGAGATGCATGCAGTGGTTTACTTTCTTGTTCTAGTTAAGAATTTGTGAAACTTGTGAACTTGTAAAGAATTGAACTCTTGCAAATCAAAAAATTTAAAGAACCTATTAGGCCACTACACACTGCCACACTGAGGACTGTGGTGTACACTGAATAGAAGTGCCATCAGACCTCTGAGGATGCAGTAGTTTGAATCCCCAAAGTACTATCCCCAAAGTACTACCCACTTTCATAGACATATGTAAGTGGAATTCTAAAGACAAGTATGTATAAAGATGTACAATTTAACTTGTAAATGCTCACTTATACAATGAGAACAATATGTACTTTCTGCAAAGTTATTCAAGTTAAACCTGTACACTGATGTAGGAAATTTCCTGTTAGTTTTTACTTAGGCTGAGTAGTAACTGACAAAGCTATTAATTTCCAGCTCATTTCATTTGTTCCCCATGTAAATACCATGTCTGGTTGCTAGCTTTAGATCCTTGTGAAGTCACCTTCCAGTCAGTAATCTCTGCTGTTTTTTACTGTCATCAGATGCTGGTTTTGTTAAATCTGAGCTTTCTCTTTCAGAATTTGCCTATGGTGGTCATCCATACCCTTTTTCTGGAATATTTGAGATTTCACCAGGAAATGCTTCTGAGCTAGGAGAAACATTTAAATTTAAGTAAGAAACATTACCTATTTTCTTAGTCTTTGAGAAAGCATATGAAAAAGACAATTTGTTGCATTTATTTTTGAGGATAGATGTATTGAATTGTAAAGGATTTCTGACTTTCTGAGAAATTCATGTGTTTGCATAGAAATGAAAAACAGACAGAGGTGATGAGACAATGCAGTGTCTACAGCAAAGAACTTTTTTTTTTAGCATACCATTAAATTCGTGAAATGCATACAAATTTTGTGGACTTGCAGCTAACTTTTATTACTTACACAGCATAAGCAATGCAGTAACTTTTTCAAGGTGGGTAATCAAGCAAGAAAACATCATCTCTCATGGTAAAGATGAAAGTGGTGCCATAAAATGGAACAGAAAGAACCTTTGTTATTCTTGGAGAACAGAAAGATCTTGCTACCCACAGTGGAGTGACTTTTGATCAATGTATGAACAGTAGCCCACCTGCATCATGGGAGCCAAATCACCTTCTACTCTCTGTTTCTCTTCTAGAGAGGCTGTGGTTCTAGGCAGTACTGACTTTATGGAAGATGATATAGAAAAAATAGTAGAAGAGCTTGGAAAGGAATTCAAAGGAAATGCTTATCACCTAATGCACAAAAACTGCAATCACTTTTCTTCAGCTTTATCTGAGGTAAACAAACTTAAAGGTCTTAAAGGTCTATAGAAAGGTGCTTCACAGGTGGTTACAGAGCATCATATCCTTCCAGTCCTTTGTAATGTTTGGTTTAATTCCCCACTTCCTATCTCTCTTGCCTTGGGCAAATATTATCATTTTTCAGGTTGTATTTGTACTTATGTCCAAAGCTCCAGATTTTACTGCTAAATATTGTTGTCATACATAGCTTGTGTTAGAGCAGAGGTCCATTCCTAAAGAGATACCTAGTAAATAAAGTATTAAGAAGATTTAGAAATAATTTTAGTTGTTTCAGGAATTGCTACTGAATATAGAACTACTTGTTATTTTTATCACATTATTTGTATTTCCCCACAGAACCATCACACTGTAAATAATTTTCAAAGTTATGACCTAGTGTTAAAGAATAGCAAAGGCATTAAAGTTCCCCAGATAATGTTAATCTTCTGCTTGAGAGGCTTTTGTCAAGTTATTGCTCTGCCAGCACCTGTGTCCTGGTCATCTAGATCCTTGAGTGGTCATGCAAAGTATCTGACTGAGGAGTCGAACGGGCGTTGCTTTTTCCCCCTTGGCCTTGATGTAGCACGATCAGTTTGCCAATATGATTGAATGCCTGATCATTCACATGTGTATCCACACATGGGAAAGGGTCAGGAAAAAGTAACCCAGGTCAAAGAGGGGAATGGAAACTTTGATTTTCATTGATAATTGGCAATCTCTGCTTGACTAATTTATTCTAATGTTTCATTGAAACACTCCAAAACAAGGATGCCTGTTTTTCCCATGTGAATTTTCACAGATTTTATTTGGGTTTTTTTCCAAAATAGTTAATGCATGCTTGCTGTATAGACTGTGTTTTATGTAGATTGATCTTCCAGTGGTAGTGGAAAATTTTATTGAGATGATGATTCATGTGCAATGCTGGTGCAAGTAAGTAGGGTGAGACACTGACAAAGCTGCATTTGGTGTGAAATCTGGCCTATATGGCCAAGGTTTTGCCATACTCTTCAGCTGCATGGTCATATTTTTTTCTGTTTTAGGTCTTGTCCTATTAGTGTTCAAATTTACTTTAAAAGTGGGTGTAATTGTAAGTTAAATGCTGCTCAGTTGCAGCAGAGTAATGCCCATGTTCTCCAGATCTGCACTGTATTACCAGAAATTAATATGGAGGTAGCTAAATAAAGTAACTCACTCCTTGAATAGTGACAACAAAATTATTTAATGACTGATGTGCAGTAAAATAAGTACTTAATGCAACTTTTTACATTTTCGAGGAGTTGAACCCAGCTGTGCATTGTATAGTTCCAGCGAACCAAAGTGTGTGCTTGGCCTGTGTTGTAGGATAGTGATGTCTTGTGGAAGTTGTCAGAAGCCACCACAGTAAGGAGCCTCAGCTGTGTGTGTAACTCCATACAGTTACAGTACTGACACTGTCTTTCTGGCCACTTGATTTCAGGGTGCTTTTTTTGTAACAGTGGAGTTTCTCCTGCAATTTCTGTTTCTGAGGAATTAGCACTGAATAGAAACCATAGCTTAACTAATTTCTGTGCCTTTTATAGAAGTTATTCAAAAAGAGTGAAGTGGTTAGGCTTTTCAGGACTTCTAAGAAAATCATAGAACCCACCACGTGTCCAACTTTCACAATGGAATATAGGTGTCTTTGTGGGACTTGGAATGCTGATGGAGAAAGTCATAGTGCAGCTAACTTGGGTGCTTCTTGGCTGGCATTTGTGACGTGTAAACTGTAAGGCTGCTGCAGCTTTTGCTTCTTTTTCACAGTACTGCTGTTTTGTTACTGCTGAATCCAGAAAACAAATTAACCCTTTATTTTTCCTTCCCCCATAGATTCTCTGTGGAAAAGAGATTCCACGATGGGTGAATCGCCTTGCCTACTTCAGCTCTTGTATACCCTTCCTCCAGAGCTGCCTGCCAAAGGAGTGGCTAACTCCTGCAGCCCTCCAGTCCAGTGTTAGCCAGGAGCTACACGATGAGCTGGAGGAAGCTGAGGATGCAGCAGCATCAGCTTCCTTGGCAAGCTCGGCATCTGGGTCTAGAACTGGACGCCACACCAAATTATAAGTCCTCCTCCAAAGTAGCAAATACTTCAGAAATACTTTTGAAATACTTCAGTTTGATCTCTTCAGCAATTGACTTCCTGACAGAACATGAGAGCCAACTCTAGAACGTTGTTTTTATATGCAAAAAAAAAAAGCTCTCATCAACCCCTGTTTCAGCTCAGGATTATTGACGTAGTGAAAGGAATTGCTGGGAGAAAAGGGAAGGATTTTGTGCGAAGCCACCCTTTTCATTTTCACCTGTTTGGTAGACCTGAGTTAACTTAACATCTTGCATAAAGCAGAACTTAAATTATTTGTTTACAGTATTGTGTACTGCTGTTTACAAGTCCTGTTAAGGACTCCTGCTACCATGGAAGAAGAAAGAATTTGAGTTTGATTTAACTGTTGGTATAAATCAAAATCAGTGGTATGATGCCCTGGATGAACTTTCCCCTTTATTTTCAAGATTTAAGGCAGGAGAACACTAAATTGAGGAATGCCAGAAACTGCTGAATACTATATATGTGAACAGGGTACTGTGCTCTTAAAGTGGCTGATGTAAACAGGTAGATTCCAGGATGTAGGGAGACTGGTTTGGTCTAAAATCTGTTCCTAGAAGTATGACCTCTACATTAATGAAACTGTGGATTTTTGCACATATGAAGGGAAATTTCTATCTCATTGCAATGCACATCAATCCATTTTTTTTTTTTTTCAATTCAGCCATTTAGTTTTCGTCCTGTCTTGTGTCTCTACTTGCAGTTTACTTCAGGATTTAAACATGTCAATATCATCTGCTAGAAGCATCAACAAATTTTTCACTTCTTTGCTTTACTTGATTTCAAACTTGTATATATAAGTTAGTACTTGTACTCCTTTTTTATTTGTTTGTTTCATATAGTTTGGAATCATGTAAAACAAGCCATTTATGGTTGGGGAATGGCCTTTGCTTCCTGCTGCTGATTTTGCTTCATTTGAGTTTGTAAACATTCATGTTCTTCTTTTTTTGAGCTATAAATTACTGCCCAGTTGTGCATATCCGCACAAATGATAGAGAAATCCTAATTTATTTTCCCACAGTCTCTATCTGTGGCATTAGCTTTCTTATCAGATGTAATGAAGAAAAACCTGAAAATTGCTTATGCACCTGCGTGTTTACACAGCAGAACCCACTAATCTGCACACATAATTATATCTGAAGGTAAGAGATCTTATTTTCTAAAATACAGAAGTATGTTTGCTGGTAGATTATAATTAGAGCTAAATTATAATTAGTGATCAGAATATATAATGGATTGCCTTATTCTTGTCACTTACCAAGAGAATTAATTGTTCTTCCAATCATTAGTGTAAATTAGTGAGGTTCTATTGTGCACATAAGGCTACAGTGGCACAAACATGAGAGAGGTGAGCTTGAGTATTTTGTAAGACTTGCTGCCTTAAACTAACAAAAAACATACCATCCCTAAACAGGATCAGCTCACAAAGGAGTGTGCATTACTAGAAATATGGATGATTCTTACGAGCTTTATTTACAGTCTTTTGCTGGGTTTAGTTTTTCTGTTGAGTGAAATATTGACTCTGCAGTTTCTGCTGTTTAAAAGCAAAAAAATGTCCTCTTGGAAGGCAAAATGCTTCATGTTATCAATGCTCCTGGGCGTGGGTAGTGGTGCCATTGAATCCTATGGGAAGGTGCAGTGGCTGTATCATAGTAAGAATTCTTACGGTTGCCAGCTCCAACTTGTGTTAGAAACAAGTGGAAGTTTTTCTGCTGCCACCTTGGTTGAATCCTTCATCAGACAGACTTTAGGTTTTCACTTATCTTCTGTGATGCAGTGTAGTACAGAGAGAGATATGCTCAGTTCTAGGGGGGAAAATCAAGTGAGACTCTCTCTGGAAAGAGCAAGATAATAGTAGACGAATCCATAACTGTATTTTGGTACGTGTTTTAATAATCCCTTCTATCAAGTGGGAAATGCTTAAGGCTGGTGAGTCTGCCACTAACTTCATTCTGTTTGATCTCCAGAAGCTGGATATACTGACCCTCCCTGTTGAGTGCTTTCCACCCTGAATTTGAGTTCTCCTTTCCTTCTTTTCCCTGTAGTGAAAATGAATATGGTGGTCTCCAGTCAACTCTCAAGCATTACAGACCTGAATCTCACACTACTCACAGCTCAGACAACAGGCTGCAGACAGGTTATTGTGTCTCTGCTGTGCAGCTGTGGTAGTAATGTGACTAAGTCTCTTGGCCAGGGCAGGTCCTTTATTTCAGCTCAGGGTTGAGGCCACTGATCTAGCAACGTACTGTAGCTTTTCCTAGGCTTTAGGAAAAATAAATAGAATGAATTTTCATTGCTACCTTTTATGTACCAAAATCAGCTTTTTAGGCTTCTGATACATCCAGAGCTCTAGGTCACAAATCTCTACACCTTCATTAACACACACAATTACAGCATGTACAATGCAAGAACATGACAGATCACAGCACAGTTTTTATTTAGAAGTAAAACTAAGACTATTTTTTATAAAGCAGACTGGAAAGTTTGTAACAAAAACATTCATTTTATTGTTAGCTGTACAGGTGAAAATACTGTCTTATGCTCCAGAACAACTTTTTTTCTGTTTGTTTTGAAACCATCCATTTGTAAATCCTGTAAGGAAACTGACACCTGAACCCTGAAGGTTGTTGGCTATTGAATCAAAGCGAGCAGTACTGTAATTCCAATCGTGTGCTGTCAGCTCAGCCTCTGCTGGATGCCTGCAAGTCACCCTGCCAGTGGTTACTCCGATTTGTTAGCAATAGAGCAAGTTACCTTTCACCAGCATTACTGCCAAGCAGGGATTACTTTAGTCTACTAATGACCACACTGTGCTAGGACTAGAACACTTCAGAATGCTGTGAGAAAGCTGGACACCTGTGGAATCTTTTCCATCAAAACGGGTAGAAAAATATCACCACTTCAGGGTTCTGCTCTGTTTACTTTCTCATTCTTGTTTAATTTTCTGGGAGATAGTACTTTTGATATGTATTACGTTGTTTAACTCAGTCATTTTATTTAAATGCCATTTTCTGTTCAGCAAGCCAAAAAAAATCCAATGTACTGTCAGTGTGCACCAGTAACTTCGGAGTGGCTTGGTAAAAAAAAACATAGTTGCATTACTTCTAAAATTTGCAATGCAATTCTGATCACTATTGATAGATGATAATTTTCACTGCTGGAAGTTGGTTACAAGCTGAATATTCACTGATGCATTTTTTGTAAACTTGTATTCAAGTTTACTACATAGTATTTGTATAAAATTCAAAGAATTTTGACTTTTGTTACCTGTACATGGCAACAAGTTGTCTAGCATCTTAAACTTAAATCCATCAGTTTATTAAAAATACTTTTATAAAAAAAAGTTGGCTCTGTGTGTTACTCCCCTTGTACCTACAGCTTGTTGTGGCAGTGCCACCCAAGCTGATGTTTGGTTTTGAGCGATGGTTTTGAAGGACAGTGAGACTATCCAAGGGTTTCCTGTAGTAAAGCTTTAGGCTGACATGGGCATCGGGCACTTTGTTGCAGTTTGGTTTGTGTGAGGCATCTTCCCCAAACATCCCAAGCTCTGGCACAGAGCTGGCAGCAGCCCTTGAGGACATGCTTTGCCAGCACTGAAAGGTGTTGGCACTGGAATTGGCAAAGGGCAGATGAGTCCATGTGTTTTAACAGCAGAGAGGCTTCTCTGGAAGTTGAGGGCACTGATGTGGGAGTGCTGTCCAGTGGCTGTCCGAGCTGGTGTTGTCCCTGCCCATCTCTCCCACAGCTGGGAAGGGGATGTGTTTTGCCCTGTTGTGCATCTGAGCAGGACATATCTGTGTGCACTGCTAGTGAACATTGGCTAGGGCATGACCTGTCCAGGCACAGATGTGTTCCCTTTTCTGTGTTTCCCTAATCACCAGCAAACCTGCAAGAGAGTTTGAGCAACTTCCAGCCTACTGAAAGGAAACTTGACAATAGTTCATCAGTTAAAACAAATATGAGTTCCACATGAACTCACTTCTGGCATCCAATGGCCAGGAGTGCCTGTCAGCTTCTAGGAAGGTGATCAATACACAAAAGTACCTACTGCATTGTTTGCTAGTGGGTGAGTGGCTGCATTCAGTGGAGCTGCTCTTGAAGAAAAGATAAATGTTCCAAATGAAATTTTATTTTCTAAAAGTTTCTTTGGCCATGCAGAAGTATATGACAAATCTGTCATGGGAACAGCTTTGCAACAGGCAGAGGTTTTTTTATGGCTATAGCAGCTTAGTCCTGTCACCCCCCCCAGAATAAATAGATTCTTTCTCAGTGCTTCATACATTGCAATGGAAATGGCTATTGGACAGTTCCTGACTTTGTCTGAAATCCTGTGGTTTGATCTAACTCAGGTCATAAAAAACTTCAAACTTGTCAATGTAACAACTTGTGAGGGAAGCCATGACAATTCTTTGGAAAAGTAGCTGTGCTCCACTGGCAGCTCCCATTCCTGCTGGGCTGGAGTAGAGATCCTGTATTTTTCACATTATCTAGTCCATTAGAATTAGCATATAATGAACTAAACCAGAATCTAGCCATAAAGAAATGCAAGATCCTTCACTGGTCCTTTGGACATGACAGAGGCTGTGTGGGTCTCCACAGAGAGGGACATTGCTCATACCAGAGTGCCTCTCCACCCCATCCATCTCTGAGCAGCAGCCTGGGACACATAGAACTAAGGGAACACCGCTCCTTCTGCATGTTATAGATGGGTGGTCAGCAGTTCTCCTGGTCTTTTGAAAGTTGTTGGTCCTGGAATCCTCAAAGCAGCAAGCCTGCTGCACCTGCTGGTTACCTGCTGTGCTGCTTGCAGACCATGTGTTTGTGTGGAAGGA
Source organism: Molothrus aeneus (assembly GCF_037042795.1). Classification (NCBI taxonomy): domain Eukaryota; kingdom Metazoa; phylum Chordata; class Aves; order Passeriformes; family Icteridae; genus Molothrus; species Molothrus aeneus. The sequence goes on from NC_089648.1 coordinate 31,406,591, forward strand.
GAGAAATCACTGTTAGTGCCTCCTGAATGAAGCAAAGGTGAAGGAGGGACTTCATGTGTGCCTGAAGGAGCTGTTGTTCATGGGCTTTAACTCATGATTTCTTTTTGGGGAGCTATTTTTACCTCTCTATCCCATTTCACCTTTACATGGCCTGAAACAAGGCACCCAGATGCAGAACTTCAGGAAGCTGGGGCTGTGTTGCTGACCTGTTCCTGCTGGGGCTCATGACAGCTTGGGAGGAGAATTAGGGAGGGGTACAAGCCATTATGGATGAGAGCAGCCTTCAGCCCTGTCTGCTGCCCCAGGCAGCTGTGGGATAGAAGTGTGGGGGTTTTCAAATGCACCCCTTGTGGGGTTCTGCTCTGGTCCCAGTGTGGCTGATGGTCAATATGGGTCCTCCTTTACAGGGACACAAGTGATGTGAATCAGACGCCCCCTGGCCAAACAGGGCAGAGACAGGTTTTTATCAGGCTCCAGAGAAATATGTCCAAACTCCCTCACCAGGAAGGGATGGGGGCAGAGGAGACCCCCTGTTCCCAGTGAGTGCCTGAGTGACGTGGCAAATGCTCCTTCATGTTTCCCAAGTCGGAATGGTCATTACTGTTAGCTCAAGCAGAGCCAGGGCTTTCCTCCCAGAATAAGTATAAATCCCTATTAAACCCACCTAATGACAACACAAATCATGTTGAACAGAAAATGTCTTGTGCTCCCTACTCAGGCTGCAGAGGCTTGTGGGTTTTGTCCTGGTTTTCCCATTCCTAATTTGCCTGTGGGAAACACTGCCTTCCCCCAGCCCTCCCAGTGCCAGCACACAATAGCTGCTTGTTTTTTGCCTGGAAGGAATTGCTGAGCCTTTAAATAGCTGGAATTGGGTTTATTTTTCTTCTGTACTTCAGCTCATTCATTACTCAGTCATAGCATCCTAAAAGTGAAGATTTCCAAAAGCATTGGCATTTACCTCCTTTGTTTTGTTTTGTTTTGTTTTACCACAAAAAAATCCTCTGCATCTTGAATTTCATGCACCAGCCCAGTGTTAGTGTCACTAACTAATCTTGCAGCAAAGTGTCAGCTTCCAGCAAATTAATTCACATGCCATTAAGCAAACACGAACTGAGTAGTGAGGACTAGCAAGAGCTGATGGCAGCATAGCTGGCTCAAATGCAACTGTAAAGGTCAATTATTTTTTATGTCAGAGAGACTTGGAAAGTTTAGTAGAAGCCCTGTGGAGGCTATCTGGGCTTGCTCTTCCCTCCAGCACTTTAGAGTCGAGGGCAGAGAAACACCTCAGGGAGTGCCCAGCTTTTGTGGATGCTCTCATCTCTGCAATTGCTTTCTTTAAGCTGCTTTGCCCTTCCAGGAGCCTCGTGGCTTCTGTGCATTTTAAGAGGTTTAAAGGAAGGAGAGACTCCATGGCCTAGAGCACTGCCTCTGCCCGTGGCTCCCTGCACCATTGTCCCCCCAGTGAAATGCCACACCATGGCATGCACCCAGGGATGCCATGCTCAGCCCATGCTTTTGGAGAGTAGGGATGAGCATGGCGTGGGAACCTGCAATGCATCCTTCAGACAGGCAGGCAGCCCCCAGCGCCTCTCCAGCTGGCACTGAGCTTCCAAGGTGTATTGATTGGTGCTAATATTGCTGTGATTGTTGGTGCTAATATTGCTCTCTCCAAATGAGAAAGAAAAAAGGGATTTTTTACTAAATAAACAGATACGTCATTATTTAGTGATAATAAACTAATGCTGCAGAATTAAACTAAGTACAAAGTGGAATCTGTTCAGAGCTTGAATACACATCTTCCTGGTCCTGGCCTGTGGCATGACCTATTTGTACCACACTTCCAGAGCAGTCAGCTCCTGAGAATCAACTTTTTCTCCCTCAGTTTGCCCCCTGCAGATGTTGAACTTCCTAATCAGTCTCTGAGGATTTGCTTTTTACCTGCAGACCGGGTAATCCTATTGGTCATGACACTCTTCCCTGACTGTGTCATGAGCTGATCTACACTTCTTCCTTATCATCTGGGGAGGTTTACTGAGAATGCAGTTTGAAGAAATGCAACCAAAAGCTGCAGCTGAGCCCAGGTCAGACAAGTCCCCTCTCTCTGCCCAAACACACAGACAAAACTGCCAGTTCTTGAAAACTGTGACATAGATTTGTGGCTTCTCAAGGAACACCACAGGGAACATGACCTTCACCTGGAGAGCAGATATTTCTGGTAGTAGTTAAGAAGAATTCCAAGAACATTTGTAAATTCAATGCAATGCATATAGGGCTTTACTATAAATATACATCTTCAACAAGTTGACCTATAGGAGTATTCTCGCAGCAGTGAAAAAGTGAACAAAGTATGTGAAATAAGTGGGTTGGGGGGTCAAAAGGAAAGGGACACATGCACATTCAAAGCTAACCACAAGCCCTTCCATCACTGCTGAGGCCTGCTGGGATGATACAGAGGTGGGAAGGGGAGTGAGAACATCTACAGACCCTTCCTTCCTCTGGCCTTCTCTCCTAGGTGCCTGCTGAGAGGCAGGATGGGGTGGGATGAGGAGGATGTGCACTGCACAGGAGAGGCACTGCACTCAGGCTGCTGCCAGTGAAATGAGCTGAAGCCTTTGATTCTGGGCTTGTCCATCTCACAGCAATGAGCAAAGGATGTGCATGGCCTAGAGCGCTGCAGGCTGAGGGAAGCCCATCCACAGGGGCCAGGGAAGGACAATCAGGTCAGCTGTCTTCTTTCCTATGCATGCTGCCAGTCGTTTCTTGGTTTCCATGGAAACTGGCTGCTGCAGAAATGATGTTATGAAAATTACTTCTGAGATTTAAAGCTAACAGATTTGCTTTGCTCTAACAGGAGCAGAGAGACTCATCACTGTATTGCCCTGCCTGTGGTGTGAAAGGGGTTTTGGAGAAGTTGCAGGTACCCCAAGACAGCCTGCACCACCTGCCCTGTGCCACTGACAACCTGTGCAGCCCCAAACCCCAGCCAGGGGGGGAGGAGGAGGAGGAGGTGGAGAAGGAAGGAGCAGAAACTTCAGATCCCCTTAGCTCCTTACTGGTGGGTACAGCTCACACCAGCACAAGAGGCAGCGCTGTTGCCATCTCTGGGGGCAGAAATTTATTGTTTGCCCTGCAAAGTCCAGGCCAGCATTAAGCCAGCAGATGCACCAGCCATGTGTTGAGCATGTGGTGAGATATCCAAGAGGCTGCAAGGAGACTGTGCTGCAGCACCTTGAGTGGAAAGAGTAAAGGCAGCAATGGTGGCTTAGAGACAAGTGCAGCCACTGTGAGTCTGCCTGTCCCTCTTACCCAGGTACTGAGCAGGGCACTCTTTATTCAGTGTTTGCTTTCATATACCGAGTGGTCAAACATCAGACTTGTTGGATAGGCATACTCTTACATAAGCTGCTCTCAGAAATACATGTATAATTTAATAAACCAAGGTCATGGCTCGCTGAGAAACTCTGTAGCAACAAGCCAGTCTTTGATGGAATAATTGGCACAAAAGCATGCAGAACTTAAAAAGCTTAACTCTCCCTCCATATTATTAATTCCTCAATTGAGTTTCATTTGGAAGGAGTCCCTGAAAGTATAAAGAGATATTTAACTCTTGTTAGAGAAACTCCACAGCCCAGGTTAGGCAGTATGGTGGAGGCTTGTGGTCGATGATCAGGACCGGTGTTGTGAAGTTCAGCTGTGCCCAGCACAGCAGTGACTCACATCTCCCTTGGAAGGAGGCAGGACAGATGTGTAGAGCCCTGTGCCTATCCAGCTTAGTGCAGGGCTTGCACCTGCAGGTAACACCTTCAGCAGAAAACAGCCTTGAATAATGATCAGGCAATCACAAAGGGGATCTAGAAGCAGAAGCCAGTAGGGTGGAATTAATTTCTAGCATGAATTTTGATGTTTCTAGAAGTTGATCCAACATTTTACAAAAATGTTGTCAATAACACAGAAATGCTGAAGGCAGCCAAATCAGACATCAAACTTTTTTTTTTTAAGTCCTACAAATGACAGTTGATCATAGCACAAAAAACAAGTGTTTGTAGTTGGAAAGTTCATTGGTGCAGTGAGAGCTACATGATTCTGGTATCTTCCTGTGAATATTTTTCTGCATCTCTGCTGCAAAATCCACTCAAAGTGACTACACCAGGTTACTCATGACCCAATTTATGGGAAGGCTCCCTCACCAAGGCTCTACAAAACCTGAGGATATAAAACTGGAAATCCTGGGAGCAATGTGTACTCTGTTGTGGAGTGTTTCATCTCCTTATGCAATGTTAAAGTGCATCTACATAGGCCTGAGGAGTATAAACACTAATTACTGAAGTCATAAAGAACTTTACGGTATAACTAGCAAGCAATTAGATACCTCTTAATTTAGAAGCAGAACTTGATGGTCTGTAATCCATCAAAGGAGGAACAATGCCCCACAGAAGACAGATCTGGTGTTTTATGGGAGAAGTGTGCAGCTCACAAATGCCAGTAACCACAGCATTGAAGACACACAGCATGAACAGACACATGATTTGCCAAAGATCTACTTTTACATGTAAGTTTAGCTGATCAATAAAGTGTTTAAAAGAACTTAATGGTCACTCCATGGAAGAGGACAGCAAAAGAATAATGTATTATGTGATATATATACATATAAGGTGGTGATTAAATGTACAGAAAGGGGAGCTCTGCTTGGGCTCTTTGGACTCAAGCTGCAGGACAGGCAGGGCATGACTCAGTTATCTACACACTGGCATTGGGTGCCTCTTGATTTAGTACATAAGGTGCTTTCCCACCTGATTTAAATCTGTCATGGAAGTGACAAAACACTCATAACCTGAAAGGAGCTTGCTTGGCATGGATGGAGTTTTCAGGATTGAGTAAGCTCGCCATCATGTAGCCTTTCGCAGGTTTGCTTCAGAACCTTCCTCCCAGCTCATGTCAGAAAAGGCTCAGATGTTCCTTGGAGCCTTGCCAGAGAGGGTAGAGGCTGATGTGAGGGAATCAGCTTTCCAGCCTACTGCCTTTCTTCCTGGATGAGCAATTTATCTCAAAGCACTCCACCTCCTCTGAACACCTCTCACCCAGGCAGGCAGCATTCCCTGACAGAACAGCTCAGTAGTTTTCCTGATGAGTTTGCAAAGTGCTTGGCTTTGTGCTCCAGCTGGTCCAGCCATGGCTTAGCACTCAGGAGCTTCTAGGAAAAGCACAGAGCCATGGTGCTGCCTAAGTGGTTGGGGCCAAAACAGAGTCAGGAGATGGGTCCCATAGGTCTCACAAAGTAACCAGAGGAGCCAGGTTCTGTATCCAACTCAGGCTAAGGAGGAAGCTTGGTCAGAAGATAAGATGATGTTCAGAAGACAAGGCAAGAGCCTGGACAGAAGAGAGGAATTCAAGGAAACTGTAGAAGAAAGACTGTCTGCCTTGTAAGAACCCAGTGAGTAAAGGATAGATTTGTTTTCAAAATCTTTATTCTATCTTACAATGTTATTTACAGAGTTGTCTTGTCAGTGTTAACTCCTTTTCTGTTCTAACAAAACAGCCTTGGAGAGCAGTGTGATAAGAGGTGGAGAACAGCAGCACAGTAGTTCAGCTCAGTACCCTGGGTGACTCACCCACCCCAGCAGAGACAGCAACCCTGCCAGCTCAGGGATGCCAGTCCATACCTCCCTCTGCTCTCAAAGCCTCAGGCTGCCCCTGAGACAGCCAAACTCTCAGATCAGGGGATGAGTGCTCACATCTGACTCCCAGATTGTTCACTCAGTCCCTTTTTGTTCAGCCAAACACATCAACTTTCAAACCAGTCTAGAATTTGCTTGACCCACAGTTGTGACCCACAGGAGTGGAGTAAGTTTCAAACTTGGTTCCCAGTGTCCCTTTCCCATACCAGCACACAAAGTATGGGAAATTCACCCAACAGCCCTGTGCAAATCATTATCTGAGAATCTGACAAGTGCAATTTGATCACACAGTGATAACTGAACTCTATCTCAGATCACAACAGAGGAGCCTTCTGATAGTGTCACTGAACGTTTCCTCTGTAGCTTTGTCTTGCAAACCAAGGAGTTCCTTCAGCTCCCTGCTGCTGTCCTGCCACTGCTGTGCCCCAGCACTGAGACTCAGCATTCTCAGCACTGGGAAAGAAACCAGGGCTGGCAGATACACACCCAGAACTGCTGCAGGTGAGTCCAGCAAATGACATATATGAAATCTATGTATCCCGATGAGTCTTAAAACAGCACAGGTTTTGGGTTGTTTTTTTTTAACTGACTCATGCATTTGGTTTCTCTGTCTGAGGGCAATATGTATGTGAGAACTTCACTTCCAGGAGCTAGCAGAATTTTCTCCCAGATGGAAGTTCCTTGGTCAGTAACTGGGGCAGAGACAGAAAGGTATTAATCATGCAGGAGCAGGAAGAAGTCTCCTTGCTGAGAAGCCACCAGCTTCACCTCTGACCTCTCTAACCTTTATCAAATTTTCCCTCTGTGGCTGTTGCCTACAGAGCCATTTTCAAGATTCTCTACGACTTGTTTTTTCCCCCAAGAATTATACTAACAATCTTAATAAATCTGAAATTATCAGTAGGCTTTAAGACTTTGGGAGGTTAGTGTTTTGCTAAAATATCAGTAAATGTGTGTTGAAAGGGATTCTGGAAACTTTTCAGAAACTTAGCTAGTTTAATTATGAAAAAATTATGTTTAACCAACGTAACCAACTTACATAAATCTGCAGACTTTGGACTACTTGTATCTGACAGAGCTTTACAAATAAGCTACAATCAATTCACATGACATTCTTTGTAACTACAGTTTGAAATTGTCTAAGAATATGAAATTAACTGAAAAAGCAGCCTTTTGTGCATAATACTAAAAAAAAAAAATAGCACTTTCCTCAGCTGAAGTCTGCATGATTTTGTCAATTATCTGTCTTAGCTCTGGATGAGAAATCAGTCATTTAAAAGTCCTGTGACAGGTGACAGATTGTTCTTAGCAGACACACCCCTAGTTACTAGGGAGCTGATGGTTTCTGAGGCTTAAATAAAAACAAGTGCTTAAATTCTACTCCTCTGAATGCACAGCAGCTCTGCATTTCTTTCTTTTTTTTTTTTTTTTTTTTGAGAAAGACCTAATAAATGAAATGGTGAGGGTTTGGGGATCATTCCATGATTTAACTTAAAAATAAGAGCATAATGCCTGAGATTCTTCTTCGTGATTAGCCTTTTGCCACAACTTGTCTGAGCAGATAATTATGTCAGTTATAGATAAGATTTTAAAGAGATCTCTAGCATGTTCAAAATCTGAGACTTGCTTGTAGTTAAGTTGGGAAAAACTTTGTACAACATTAGTTTTTAGTATTCATGATGAGCATTTAAAAAGACGGGGGATTTAAGACAAACTGCTGTATTGCAATGATCATCTTGAGTTATTAGTTTAAAGGCAAACAAATGTAAAAAGGAAACCATAAAGTAGGGGAATGCACTTACTGCTCCCAAGCACAAGAATGAGATGAGAATCAGGAGGAAGCAACACCATTATTCAGAATTATACTGTCAGAAGCCCATGTTAGTGCTCTGAAGGACCATTCATCACAATAAGCCCTCCTTTCTGTTCCTCACCTGAGAAGTGGCCCCTTTCTGAAGCATGGAACTTGGTGATGGTTGTTGTTGAATATTCTGCCAGCAGAGACTTTCCCAGGACGGGACAAACAACTCGCCAGCCACCTCTGGCTGCTGTTAGCCTAATTTAGCTTGAGCAGACGAGAAAAACCAATCTATCAGACATCAATTATCTAAGAATTTTAAACAGTTTGTAAGTGAGGCAATTAAGCACGTGTTTAGCTTCTGCTCTTGTTCCTGCAGAGGTACTGAGAAGGCACAAGTCAGACATGCTGGGAAAATAGAACTATCAGCATGGGAAAATGTATGGGAAAATAAACCCACCAGTATAAAGGAAAAACCCCTTCTGCATAATTCAGTGGCTCCTGAACAGATGCCTGTGCTCAGGAGGTCAGGTCTGAAACTCAATTTAGGGAGGAGGTAGTTGTCTCACTGGTGAGGGCACAGCACCGGGCCCTACTCTAGGGAGACTCTGGAAGGCTTCCCCAGCAGCACCACCTGGCACATGGAGGGGAATGGCAACAGCTGAGAGCAGAGAGTGCACACACACCCCCATATCCCTTGTCCATCTGGGAGCAGTTTCCCCAGAAACTCAACGAGCTCCAGTTGTCCCACTAGTTCCCAAAACCTCAGAGCTCAGCTTCTGCCCTGCACATGCTGTCCCTCTCCCACCAAATTCTGATGGCTGTCTTGCATCAGGTGCTCTCTAGAGTTAATGACTTCAGCCCAGCACCCGATGCTTTAGGCAGGAAACCAGGATCCTCCAAACTCAAAATGTGACAGAAGGTTGTAGCCCTCGGTAGCCAGTCACCAACAGACTGACTCAGCCTTCAGCCAGGTCACAGTGAGGCATCAGGAAAAGAGCAAAATATTGGATCTGAAAACACCAAGCAACAAGATATGAGGTATTTTTAATCTCTGCTGTTTCTCAGAAAGCGGCAGAAACCACACCAGGTAGAGAAATATTTATATGCTAAATGAACACTCTCAGTGTGAAAGACATGAAGTTATTCCTGTCACGAACAAGAAAAACCTTGAATTCTTGCCAGGGAATCTGGACACCACAGCAGGATACCTAAGGTGCCTGCAAATCTGGAACAACTGTTTGGAAATAATATGTTGTGTTTGACTTTGAACTCTCAAATCTCATCCTTGCAGACTGCCTGTTTCTTGTGAGATCCTTCTGAACCCACGTGCAATTTTTTTCCTTTACCCCTTGCCAAAGGTGTGTTATTTTGTGTAGGAGATCCTGCCCTAGCAGACTGAAACCAGCCTTTGTAGCGTGATGAAACAACATAGTGACTTCTCTGAATCTCTCCATGTATTTTGGATGGCAGCTGTCTCAGGAATACACTGTAACTTCCAGTGGAACAAAACACCTTACATGTGGCAGGGTGCTAGCAGAGAGTCATGTCACCAGACAATGTGGGGTGGGGATAAGCCAGTGAAATACACTTTAAACTTGATTTCAAAACTAAAATAAAACTCACAAACTCCTTGCCCTCCCTCACCCACTGAAGAGCAAAAACAAAAGGGACAAAATGTCAACAAGATATAACAAGATCTACCTGATACATCGTAATTTTTTGAAGTTGATACATGGCATGGCTTCTGAACATCCTCTCCAGTTGCCTGGTTTGAGTGTCTACTTTGAGATGCTCTGCTCCTTGAATGTGACTCCTCTCTCCCTGTACACTGCTAATGACACATCCACTTGAACAGCAGACTGCATGCAAAACACATCACCAAAGTGGCTCCTGGCACACCATCTCTTTCCTCTCCTAGCCTTCAGTGATGTCACTGTCTGTGTTGTATCACTTTCCCTTCTCCCTAATCTTGGCAGAAATGCAAGAGCACCAGTGAGTCATGCAAAAAATTTAATTTATCTAGTATTGGATATATAGGGAAAAGTCTAAGGACAGAAGAAGCACATCACGATAACTCCTCAGAATACCCTAACAGCTTCCAGTGACTTGTGCTGAGGGAATTCTTATGACTGAGAGGGTGCCTGAGCATTTAATAAGCTTCAATATATTTTTTCCCCTATGAATTTTCTAATTTTGTTGTGCTATTTAAACAGCTTATTTCTAAATAAATTTCATACTCATGCAACCCTTTTCAGTTTGTTATGAATTCTCAGAAACCACGTCCCAAAAGAAACAATTACCATACAAATACCTTATTAGCTCTAGTCTTCAGTTTTCCCTCAGGAATTAATAAAGATTAAGCCTGACACATTCACATGACAGACGTGGAACACGAGGCGCAGAGTTCATAATAACCACCCTCCACTCTCTTCATGACGGAAACCTCAGGGCAGCCACTGTGTTTTGAAAAATGAAGATGTGAAATGGAAGGGGAAGTTTTGAAGTAAGGTTAGATGAACACCTTAGGAATGAAATAGGCCCAAAGGAAGGCAGCTCTGAGGCAAGAAAGGAGTCCCTTCCACAGTCTTGTGCCTATGACCCTGTGGTTACGAGGTCACCACTCAAATTTGTGTCAGAAGCAGTTTAGATCTCCAAATATCTTCAGTTAAAAAAAAAAAAAAATCCAACAAGTTCTACAACTTACCGAATTGCAGATTAAGAAAAAAAGACCAAACATGCAGAAATAAATAGTACCATCATCTGCTTGAAGTGGATTACAGTGACATACAAGAAAACTTAAATGTCCGTTCGTATTTGCCAGTAATACATTTAAGACATGCTTCATAGATGAAGTAATTTACAATATATGAAAAAAAAAAGATTATTTAAGGAAAACTGCTCTATTTTTAGTCAGCAGCATCCTTTTGTCCAATTTATACTAGTGAGTCAGGAAATTTTAAATCTAGCTCTACATCCAACAGTATAGCTGCAATTATAACCCTTATGTTTTATATAAGCTGTCTTTTTTAATATAAAACCCTCTTCTTTTTTGAATCAAGTGCCTAAATAACATAAAGAGATTAAAAGATCTGGCAGAAAAAAATAAAGCTATTAGAAGCCTGCCCTTATTTCTTAGGCTTTCAGAGGAGTACATTGAATTAAAATCTCTTATGTGTTGCAGATGAAAAGATCACTTGTACCAGCAGTTAGGGATAAGTTAGGCAAAGTCAACCTACAGAAACAATCAGCAAAGCTAACCCAGAATAAAACTGTCATGCAGTTCAAAGTTAATTTGCATTAACATTAATGCTTAGGGGGAAAAAAGGGTTTTTTTAAAATTCAATGGCACGAACGTGGTTGCTGACTGCCTTGGCAACAAGCAGCCTGCACACATTCCTCGTGCCTGCCCTGACCCCACAAGGGTTACTCTGACATAACCTACAGCACAGTATCTCTGCAGCCATCATAATAACAATTTACCCCCAAAAACCATCATAGCATCAAAGAATCATAGAGTACTTTGGGTTGGAAGGATTACTAAAGATCATCTAATCCAACCCCCTTGCAATGAGCAGGAGCATCTTCAATTAGATCAGGTTGCTCAGAGCCCCATCCAGTCTGACCTTGAATGTTTTCAGGGATGGGGCGTCCACCACCTCTCTGGGCAATTTGTTCCAGTGCCTCACCACTCTCATAGGGCATAATTTCTTCCTAATATCCAATCTAAATATACCCTCATTCACTCTAAAGTCATCACTCCTTGTCCCATCACAACAGGTCCTGCCAGAAGGTTCCCTTCCAGCTCTCTTGCAGGCTCCCTTTAGGTACTGGAAGGCTGCTATAAGATATGCCCAGAGCCTCCTCTTCTTCAGGCTGAAAAACCCCAGCTCCCACAGGGTGTCTCCACAGAGGCGCTCCAGCCTTCTGAGCATCTTTGTGGCTCTCCTTTAGGCTCACTCCAACAGATCCATGCTTCTCCTGGGCTGAGGACCCCAGAGCTGGATGCAGTACTGCAGTTGGGGTGTCTGTCACAAGAGCAGAGTAGATCAGAATTCAACCTACTGGCCACTCTTCTTTTGATACAGTCCAGGATGCAGTTGGCTTTCTGGGCTGCAAGTGCAGCTCAGAAATACATAACCCCAAAACACATTATTCCTACACACTTGCATTCAGTAACAAAATGTTCTTCTCTGGAAGGACAAATACACTCAAGGCAACTGAGGACATGAGTGGAATAATCATCCTCTTCATGACTTGTGGCAATTCTAAGTACCTCTTGATTTCATGGCTTAAAAAATGGCACATGGTTAACACAAGCAAAATGCTTCACTGCTATTTAAGTAGCTTCAGGGTGACCATGAAGACAAAGCACCGCTGGACATCTCCAAAATTTGCCTTAAGGCGTGATTCAGCTACTAGCCCAGGAACCCAATGGCCTGCTACCTTCCAAACATCTTCAACAGAGCAACTTCTTGAGGCACTTGATGTAAATCAGCACTGCTCTCAAAAAAGCAGCCTGTTTGCCCCCACATCATGGCCAGGAAGCAGCTTTTTGTGTAAGGCTAACTTTCAGCTGCATCAGGTGGCACAGCTGGTGACACAGAGAAGGCAGGATTGATTGCACAGCAAAGAGGAGGAAGGCCTGGGCCACCTCTGGTGTCCGCAGCCCACTTTAGAACAGTTTAAGCTGGTATCTATGGATATGAACAGGCAGAGCAGCCTCTGCTTGCCAGTAAAAACTTATGTTATGGACAGACCAGCAGAGCCTTTGCAAACTCCCTGGGCAGAGCATGCAGCCCTTGGGAGATGCTGAATTCACCAGGAGGTTTAGTTATCTGTCCATGGTGGCCATCAACCTAAAGGGGTTGTCACCCTCTAATAAATGTATTTTTATTTCTTAGGATAGGCTGTCACAGCTTTTGCAGGCAGTTGCTTTTCCACAAGGCTACATAAACACCCTACAGTATAGGAGCAACTTACATGGCCAAGAGGTGCTAAAGGTAGGAAATTCCACCCTTGTGTGATAGTTTCCTCCTTCTAGGGAGTACAGCCCAAAATTGTGTCAGAAGTGACAAGACCCATGTATGTAGGGATCAGACCCCTCAGTGAAGTCTTCTGATGAAGGAATAAGCACTGGAGAAGTCAGTGAGCCAGGTTCCTGTCTGCACTGGTGTGACGTGAGCACTCTCTGTCTGCTGCTTCATGTCCTGTACACGCTGGCCTCTTCCCTGCTCCTGGACTGACAAGAGTTTGCCTGGTCTAACCTTTAAACACAGAGGTGAAGGGTGAGAGAACAAAGATGCTGTCAAAGACCAATCCAAACCATTGACCAGCTGTCAATTTCAGGTTGAAGAGGCATACAGCTAAGGATGATACACTTTATTGATCAGTGCTAATAAAAGTAAGAACTGCATAAATATAGTAAAAGTTCAAACAGCTGAGAGCAAGTGGAAATCAGCACACCATGATGGATAGAACTGACCATGCATAGGCAGGTCTGCCTAGGGCCTCCAGCTCCAGTCAATGTCATTAAGGAAACAAGAATGTTTAGATATCTCAGTTATGTTCTTTAGGCTCAGAAATTCAAGGCAGCACTTCCAAACTTGTGTATACAAAATGCCTGGCTTCCAGAAACAGCACAGCGTCCCTGCTAATGGAGAGAGGCATGCACACAGGGGCTTTTGCTGTACCACCTTCCCTGTATGCGCACTGGCAGAACACAGTGGAAGATGCTCTGGGATGTGCCTCTGCTGGGCCAGGTGAACCAAGGGTTTAAATAAAAGTCGGTCCAGCTCTTGCAGCAAGTCACATTGCCAAGGCAGTGAGCATATTCCAGCAGCTCTCACATTCCCTGTGTGATCGATCACCCTTACAAAGTACCACATGCCCACAGAGCCTCAACCTCCTTGGTCAACTTACAGGCTAAAACCTGCATTTCAGTGAGCCAGAAGGAGCCACCCTCATTTTTATTTGAGTCCAGGATGTGAAAAAGAAGCCCCTAGTCACAGAGCCTTCAGAGCACACAAGGGTAAAAGCAGCAGAAGTACAAGGCCCACGCTTTAAGAACCCTGCCCCCCTCAAGTGCTGGAGGACATCACCCCGTGCCCTCTGCGCACCCTGGCATCTCAGGTCCCTAAGGGACACGAGGGAAAAATGGGTGCATGCTTCAGGCCATCCAAGTGCCCCTCTTCCTTAAGCTAAGCAGGCTCCAGCTCCAGCATCTTCACTCATCTCAAGCACCAACAAGCAGCCCTGTGTACTTCTAACTCCACAAAGGGGAATGGTGATTCATTTTGGGGCAGCTTCTGAAGGACAAGAAGCAGAGCTGTGAGGTGCAGCAGTAAAGCAGAGTAATGACCAAGGACCAAGGAGAGGGAGAAAAAAAAATAGAATGGTATTGTTTATTGCAGTGCAATTTGTGTGATCTGGGTATTTGGGAAAAGGATAAATGACACATAGGGAAAACCATGTACTTCTGCTTAGCCTATTCTTGACTATCAGACAGAAGAGGTTCTATTTGTGTACTTTGCTCTCCACCACCTTAATTCTTTCAAAGCAAAAAAACCTTCCATTCTTTTCAAAATATGAGCTGCTGCTTGCCAGGCCACCTCATTAGCAGCAAAAGCAGTGTCTCTTTTTTCACCACTGTGCCCTTCTTAATCTCAGACATGTCAGCATTCTCTTGGGATTTCTTGCTACATTCCTCAGTATTTGTCACTGCTTAATTTTTAAACCAACAAAAATAAAACTGGACATTACAAACTTTTCCAAGGACAGATTAGGTCAGTAATTTTGGTTTTCGCACCATCTAGCAAATGTCCTATGTTTGCATCTCTACATACATAATATACATTAATTTAAAAAAGGCCAAACTACTCACAATGTGAGGGATTTCTACTGATCTTTTTCAAATGGATAGCAAATGTTGAATCAGTGCCCCATGAATTCAGACCTCTGTCTGCAATGTCTGCTTAGATGACGAAACAGTGATGGATTGGGACTTGGGGAAAGATTGAGATTTGTTTCTAATCTCAATTTAAAGAGATTTAAAAGAGCTCATGAAAATGTGCAGCAGCACTTTTCAGCTGGTGAAACATGAAAAATGGTTGTGTGAAAGTACTTTGTTTCCAAAATCCCACAAACATGGGAAAGACAAAAAGTAGTAAGAAAAAATCCACATGAACATAAATTTCAGTGTGTGAAAAAGACCATTTTATTTAGCATAGGATTAAAAAAACCCCAAACACATAATAATATTTAACAAGGTCTGAAGATATCTCATGCCTCATAAGTCAGGACACACTATTTTTTAGATCAAAGAGCAGTATTACACATCTCTCATCCTTGTTATACTTCATTGCTAAGATAGAAAAGGTTCTAAATTGAATCTGCCCTGTAATTCTCTACTTAGAGCCATGTCTTCTTGCAGCAAAATATATTTTTACAGTATCCTGGAGAACTGTACCTCTGTCCTAAGTCACTTAGCACTATTTACCTTGTCTCATCCTTACTGCAGGTACAGTAACACACCTAAGGGGTAATTTCCAGCATGTCCAAGTGATTTAGCACAGGCTTACCCCGCTAAATCAGGCTGAACCCGCTGGGGTTGTGTCCGACGCCGCTCCGCATGGCCTCCTCACAGGAGGCCATTTTCCAGAGCACTTCTGAACCAATTCTTCCTCCATCTCCTAATTCCCGCTGCCACCCGGGGAATTTCGCCCAGCTGCACAAGTCATCGTTTCCTCGGCCCATTCCAGCACCCTGGCATGCTCCCCCTGGCAATCAGCTCTCGGGATACACATCCCCGCATCCACCAGGCTGGCCAAGGTGCACGAAGGCTCCCGCAACCTCCTTCTCCCACTGGGCGCTACGCACTGAGCGCCTTTGCACCTCCCAGCCCCGTCCTTTCTCTTTTCGCTTTGAACAGCTGGGCTCAGCCCGACCGCGGCAGGGCCCCTATGGCGCCCGGGATGCCAGAGCGTGGCTCAGCCGCACGCTCCCGCCGGGATCCGTGCGGGTTCCCGGGATCCCTGCGGATTCCCGGCGCCGCCCTCAGCCCCGCCCGGCCCGGGCGCGCGCCCGCGGCGGGGAGGGGGCGGGCGGCGCGAGGCGGGGGCGGGGCGGGGCGAGAGCCGGCGCCCCGCCCCCCCGGCCGCGTGCCCGCGCGCGCGCCCCCCGCGCCGTGACCCATTTCGCCGAACAAAGGATTCGCGCTGGAATCTCGCTCGGCGCCGGGACCTAAAATGGCGGCGGCGCGCCCGCCCCCGCCCCTTCCGCGGGCGCCATAGAGACGGGGCGGGCGGAGCGGCCTCCCCTCGGCGCCGCTCTGTACGCGGGCGCAGCCCCGGCTCGCTGGTGCGGGCGGGGAGGCGCTGCCGCGGCATGGCGGGCGAGGGCGACTCTGAGCCGGGGAAGGTAATGGAGGGCGGGGGGGGCGGCGAGGGGCCGGGAGGAGAATGAGGATGATCATGAGGAGGAGGAGGAGGATGAGGATGGGGAGGATGAGCTGCCCGCGGCAGCCCCGCGCTGGGGACACGGGAGGTCATTGCAGAGCAGCAGTGACCGTGCCCCCACCGCCCCGCCCCGCTGTTCCAGCGCCCGAGGAAATAGCTGGGGAACAATTCACGGAAACCCAGGGCACAACTGGGGTCTGCCGGGCCAGGTGCGCGGGCGGGGTTTGGGTGTGGGCTGTGGCCCCCGGGTCCCTCCGCGGGACTTTCTCTTGGTGGTGAGGCCGGAGGGTTCGTGGGGCCGGTGGTCAGCAGTGGTCAGAGACATAACAAATGATGCCCAGCCTGGCAGCAGGTGAGACGCTATTTTAAAAGGATGCATCACGCTGCATGGATGTAGCAGGGATACCTTCTTAGCCAACAACAGCAACATATCAAGTGACTTCTTCCATGTGAGAGCGCTTGAAATTACTCATTAGGAGGTTCGACCAACATAGACCACATCCTTTCTGTCTCGCTTGTACGCAGGGACAGCTGATGGCTGTCCCAAGGGAACATGGATAAAACTAACGCTGGGGATTTCCATGCTTGCCATCCCCATTACCACAGTGACACAATGACTTCTCTCACAGAGTTGTCAGCTCTCCACCAGCAGTTGAGCACTGTAGTACTCCATCTTCAAAATCTACGTTGACCAAGTGGAATACCTTCACAACAAAATAAAACAATCACCTTTGATGAATTTTGGTACAGTTGCACACATGATTCTTCATGCTCTAATGGTTTAAGCACAACAGACTGAAACGTGTTCTTACACCATCCCTGACCAAAGGATTGACTGCAGAAAAATGTTCAGGGGTTACTGAGGGGCAGCCAGTTGACCCTGACCCATGTGCCCAGCCCTTGCCTAGACATAGGGTTAAGTCATAAATTAGTTAGGTTTATAAATATTTTTGTTCAGTATTAGGTTCTCTACTACATGCTCATTCTCCAGTAAGTTAACTTTTTCCAAGCACATTTGCTTGCTTCAGGTACTAAAATTACATGGCTTGACTAACTGCATACTTGATCATAGCCTTCCTTCTTTGTTGCAATGTAACAAAAATCCTGGATTCTTAAGGGTCTTCTCTCTTATTTTGGGGAATGTAAAGGTAAGAAATTAAGTAGTTCATGTGTAATATTCAGTGGAAAGGATGGATCAAGAGTTTTGTGCAAAACTATATTATATAAATTAGTAGTTAACTCTTCCAGAAACATCCCTGATGTATCTGTACCTGTTCACTTTTGGTCATCTATAACCCTGGACACAGTAAGTTCTCAGCTAGTTATGCTTGACTATTACGATAACAAGTCAATTTTACAGTTGAGTTGGCATCATAGTCTCCTACAGAAGTGATTTTTTAAATTTATAGTTTTTTTTGTTTTGTTTTGTTTTGTCTTACAGTCCTTTAAGCTCTTCGGATTTCTCGATGTTCAAAATACCCCGTGTGCACGAGAATCAGTGCTCTATGGCTCCTTGGGGGCTTTAGTTATGGGTCTTGGACATTTTTTAGCAACTAGTAAGTACTTACTCCTTTTGGGTTTTATATATTTATTTGCAAGAAAAAGTCTTCAATTTGTTGTTAGGTGTTATTAATAATGGGAAGTCATACAAGTTGTTTTCTCTAACTTTTCATAAGATTTTTTGTTTTTCTTTCAGGTAGAGTTAAAAGATCTTGTGATGTTGCAGTTGGTAGCTATATTTGCACAATGTTAGGATACTGGTATGTAAAATTCTTCTTCAATTTTGATAGGCCTATGTTGACTGAATGGTACAACATGATCCCCGTGTTTCAGTTTTCAGAAACAGTGTTTCATGTTGGTTTTGAAAACACATAAAAAAAACTGCCTAGCAAAGCATCCTCTTCCTTCTCCCCAAGATACTTATCTTCTTTAAAGGAAAACATTTCACTGTGTTTGAATGTTTATGTTTATATCTATATATATATATTTAAAATACTTCCTATTGTTTCTTGAATTCTAAGCTATCAACTCCCCCACTTATTTCCATTTTTCTTAATTATTTTTCCCTTTTCATACCCCATCCTTGTGTCCTAATTCCAAAGGCAGCATGCTTAATTTTACTAGCAATGTGGTTGCAACTTTTCAGCTGCCTGAAAGCTGCCACTCATATAAAGCAGGGAATTGTGTTTCCTTTTCATCCCCTCCTCTAGGTTTTACTGCAGGTACAACTTGGCCCAGCAAAGGATCCGACAAAGAATGCTTAAAGAAGGAATGAAAAACAGAATTTTATTTGAAGGCAGTTATCTTGATCCAGAAAAGAAACAAACTGGCAGTGAAAGAAGCAATTCATAGGTTGCTCCGGAAGAGTTGTGGTTTAATACATCTTTGGGAAAAGGTGGTCCAAAAAAAAGTCAGTCTACACTGCAAGCCTATGAGGTGTCTAAAACTGGTAAATCATGGTTTTCCTAGCAGATCTGAGCAGGAAATTCATAGTGAATCTGTTAAGTCAGTACAAGCCTTGCTTTGTTTCATGTATGTATGTATGTGACTGCAGACATTTGGAATGACATCCTGTTAAACATCTGGGAGCTGTTGTGTTCTCTTCAGGGTCTCAGAGGATTAAGGACAGTGATTTGGGACTGCTTTAACTTCCATTATAAACAGAGTGGGGTTTGTTTTAGCAAAGTTGTAATTACATCTCATTCAAATACAGGAAAATATTTCCATCACCTGTTGAGTAAATGTGTCCTTCAGTGCTATTATTAACAGTGCTGTTTGTGAAACAGGAATATTTGAACAGTAAGAGAAGGCTTTGCTTGTGCAAAGTGTGTTATACTTGTGCAAAGTGGGTGATAGTCAGCAGCCTTTGTAAGATTTCAGCTGCAGGATAACCAGATAACTTACATACATTGTGGAGCTGAAGGATTTCCATCTTTGTTCTGTTTGAAACTATGAATAAAATCACACTTCAGAGCAGTCTAAACTATGTAATTAAATCATAATTTACATTATTTGTAAGTAGCAATGCTTGTATTTTCTTTCATTTTTTTCTTCTACAGTTAAATATCAGTACATTATGTCAAGGAAACCATCTTATTTGGAAATACAGTGTTAGGTCTAATAGCATGTTGGTAAAAAGATGAGTGATGACATCACTCGCTTGCTTCTGCCTGCACGAGTGACACAATGTTTTTATTTTTTCATATAATGATTTATGGTCTGTTATGCTGTAAGCACTTTCTGGTCTAAAGGCATGTCACCAAGCAAAAACAGTCCTTTTCCCCCACCCTGTACTTAGTCTGAGAGAGTTTGTGATCTGTTGTTAACTCACATTGGTGCAGGGAGGTTTGAAAATCCAGATGTAAACAGCAGTATTGCTCCACTTATTTATTTGGAATTATACTTGAGAGCACTAAGCAAACATGCTATTTACACTGAGAAAATTAAACTTTTACCCTCTGTGGATTAGCTTCTTATAAGAAGAAAACAAATCTATATACTCTAATTCCTTTTTGCCCCTCTGTTCCTCATGTTTGTTCTGAGGAAAACAAAGATAAATTTTATTGAGGACATTGACTTCAATATTTTATATAAAAAGTCTTCAGAAGAATTAATGCAATGAAACACTTACTGTCCTCACTGCAAATTCCAAACTGAGAATTGGTAGCTAATTCAGAAGAGAAAAATGTTTTCCCTGGTTCTGTGCTGGGTGGGGGGCCAAGGGGACACGGGATGCTTCTTCTCCTTGGGGTGGAAGCTGCTGCTTCGTAAAGCCCTTGGAGCAGCAGTGGGAAACTGAGCGAGCCATGAAGCTGGTCTTAACAAGCTCCTGTTTTAATGCATGGTTGAGTTCTTTCCTATCTGACCTAAGAAAAGAAAGTGCAACCTAAGCAGGGAGTCTTTTGGCTGCGAGGTCATAGGTCAGCTGGGGGTTTAGGCAACAAAAGCACAGGGATGAAAATTTACTCTTTGGCAAAAAGCAGCTGTAGAGAGAGAAGTGAAGGGTGCTAATGGAAAGAAGTTAGCATGTGCATAATGGCATCCTTCAAAACACAGAAATACTGTGACTGGTGAGAAAGTAAAAGCAGCATTATGATACTGTGTAAGTAAAAAAAATCTGGGGAAAATTGCAGCATTAAATCCTCTCTGGTTTTATTTGGTGTCAGTATAAGTTACTGTATTTAAGGATATTTGCACAATAGCAGCTTAACCACAGTTTTAGCAATAACTGTGAAATGCTAGATGTATCTGCATTGCATAGCTAACTCATCTAATACTTTTGCTTCATTGTGCAGAGTGTAAAATGAGCGTGCCAGATGTTCACAGAAAAACTGGGGAAGATGCAATGTGCAGGCAGCCCGGCCAGCACATTGGAGCCTCGGTGTTTACTAAAACTAGAGGTGGAATTAACTGACACTCGAGGCCTTTGCTGAATAGGGCAGGGCAGGGAAATAAGACAAGGAAGCAGTGAGCAGGACTCTGTTGGTGTGAAAGGGGCTGCAACAGCAGAGGGAAGAATGCTCATGGTCAAACATGCAGGGGAAAAAGTCTGGCATAATTCCTTGAAGTGCTGGCTCCAGCTGCTTCCGTGCCAGCTATGGAGAGTGAATTGAAAGTCACTGATGGGTTAGCTCAATTAAAGAGTGAGAGACAGGATAAAACAAAAAAAATCTCAAAGCTGTTCGTTGTCATAAATTAAGATACATTGACAGGAAAATAAAAATTTCTGTTATTTAAGTAATTCTGACATTTGAAAACAACAACATAACTGTATTGTTTTAATTAGTGAGTTGTATCCCTATTTATCTGTTACTGCTAATTTCATAAATCTTAAGTCATTGGTGGAAATGTGTAGCACACCTCTGTATTTTATTATCAGACTTGAAATGTAAAAGAATTACAGCTAATGACAGATATGATAGTGTTTGCTTTGCTTTGCCTAACTTAAAACTTACCAGACAGTTACTAGGATGGAAAAGAAAAAGTCATTTTTAAGATGTTTGGTTTTCAGCCCCCTCAGAATAAACCATAAAAAGGGAGAGAATGAAGTATAGCAACTTAAAACCCTAAGTTGTTAAAACCCTGCTTATTTCATCAACAGTTGTGTTACTTGGTCACTGAGCAGTGACTGACAAACAGTTTTTATCCCTGAAGTTAGGGAAATCCTTCCTTAAAGCAACCTAAACCACCAGCAAAATAGGGAGCTGGGTTTATGGCCCCATTGCTCCTCCACACCTTTCTCTTCCTGTTCCCCGCAGTAGCGAAACTCTGGGAAAAGGCGTTTGCAGCCTCCTCCAGCAGGAGCGCACACCTGGGACTGCAGCAGCGGCCAGAGGCCACTTGTGCAAGGTGTGTCCTCCGGGTCCTTCGGGAAGGGAAGTCGCTGTGGGAGGCACCTGGAGATCTAAGGTTAATTGCCAGCCCCATTCCCAGAGCTGTGTGTGATCAGGTGCCTTGGGTGCCTCTCACAGGTGCAAATGTCCTTCAGCCATTGGCAGATGCCACAGGCTCAAAACCCAGGAACTTTTCTGAAGGTGACAGCACAGGCAATTACAGCTGCATCCCAAACTTGTCGTTTACCTCTTTACCCAGGCAGAGATTTTAGGAAGATGTTGGCCCTCTCTGCATTTTTGCAGGCTTCCAGACTCTCTGTTTGTCACCACCCACCCCACGTCCTTGAGTGCTGCAAAGTAAAGGTCATCTCTTGCCACTGAGCCTGGCTTTTGGTAGGGTTTTTTTTATTTGGGTCTGGAGGAAGTACATTTGTTATTTCTGGTATAAGCAATCCAGGTAACAATGAAGTACTGTGTGAATTCAGCTGTAATGAGCTCCCAAGCAAAATATTTTCTCCAGCTTAGTAGACTAATTCCCATACTTCTCTTGTTCCTATCCAGACATTTAGCTCAAGAGCTCAGTGGTTACCCATGAAAGTTGTTTGCTTGCTCCATTTAACTCTTGAAACAAATACTTTGTTTTTGCCTTGAAAAACTGATCAAAACAAACTTTTACAGTATATTCAGATGCTCAAGAAGATGATCCTTTGAATTTTTTTTCCCATAAGTGAAGAACCAAGAACTAATTCCATATCAGAAGTGAAACTGAGTTTTAGTCAATGTGACTCAAGGCCTTGGAACAGATAACTTTATTACATTTAAAATGAAAATATTATGTTAAGCACGTACAGCTGCTAAACCTTCAAAGGGTGGTGGAGGAGGAGGGTAATGAGAGGTAGAACCTCGGATGACAGTTTGTGGAAAACTCAGGCTTTTGTTCATGGCTAACAGCACCTTGACTAAGGATAGGTCCCCTCTTTTTCACACTCCCCGTTGGTTTTTTCCTGCTTGAGTTCATAGTTTGCCTGAGAGCCATCCAGCAGGGGGTCAGTCTGCCTGTTTCTGCAGGAACAGGTCATGGCATCCTTATGTCTGCTTGTTTTCAAGATTAAGAGCAGTTTGTTCTGAGGCTATTTTAATCCTGCCAGCTTCTGTCATCTGTCATGAGGAAGAGTGCGTCAAAACCCTCAACTCTCCTGAACATGCCAGGAGCCCTCTGGCAGTACCTAAAATGTACCATGGGAGTGGGATTGTTCTCTTTAGACTGGCCACAGCTCCAAAAATACCCAGATTGTGTAGAGTGGTGATCTAGTGAACAGAAACAAAGATTCCCCCTTTTCCTGCTCTGGAGACAAGGAAGCACATGCTTTGCATATTTTTTAAACTCCTTGTTTATTTTGTCAAATGCTGTAACAAAGCACCAGGTGTGCTCTCAGCCAATGTGAATTTTCTCTCTAGACAACAGATCTCCTCATCTCTCCTATTAATGGCAAATGGCTTGTCTGGTGCTCACAGTGTGCTTTTATCCATGACACATCTTGCTCTTCAATCCTGCATGTACATGCATGGCAGGTCTTTGGAGTTCACTTACAAGCTTTACAGCTCTGGCTGATATTCATGCTTTCTGTCATCCAGGTCAAGAGTTCTTACCACCTTTACCTTTGCCAGGTGGCCACAGTGAGAGATCTTTCTCCACCATGTCATCGCTGTGACACTGCACAGATGCTGTGGAAACAGGATGAGAGATGCAGCCCACCTGCCATTGCTCTTTGTTATGTTACTTAAGCAATTAAAGGGAAGCTAATACCCCTCCCTTTCAGGAAACGTTCAGGCTCTGGCTGAGATAGTGCCAATATCTCTGAAGATGAAAAGCCAATAACAGGTTTATTACTTGGACTGATACATTCCCACAAATGGTTGTTGCAGGAGTCCTTCACAGAGCAAATAGAGAGAAAAAAACCCCTTGTAACAGCCTGTTCCTCAAAATACAGGGATAAGTTCCCTATTCAGACGCCCCCAAAGAAATCTGGAGCTACCAGTGATTGTTACATGCCGTGCTGATAATGCTTTCATCCAATATTTAAAGCCCTTGAGGGCTGTCCTGAGGCAGCACTGGGAGGCCATGACAGAACTTGTTTGACTCGGTTTCTTAGCTCTGATGGTATCCCAGTGTCATATTCTTCTTCATGAGACTCCCAGATGGATGACAGTGGACCTAAACCTCACAAGGTCCCCTTGAAGCAGTACCCTAGAGGGCTTCTTACACCCACTAATAAGAACAACAGCCCTCTCCTTCCCGAAAGCCAGTCAGCATTAATTTCTACTCAGAAATTTCTCTAACACCATTCATCCTTCTGCTGGGGACACCATACCTCAGTCTGTACATCTCTGTCACCAACACAAGAGTCTTATCTAAGAGCACCGAAGTGGGTCACAGAGTGCCCCCCGGGCAGATGGCCGGGAAGCCGCTCCCTCGGAGCACTGCTGGGTCCCAGCAGAGCCAGGGATGCCCCCGCACATGGCTGCGTGGACACACACGTGCAGCCACACTCCCCACGCTTCGGGAGCGCTGTGAGATGCCACAAACCACAGCTCTGTGCGAAGTCACACACCAAACCGGAAAAAATTCAGAGGGGTTTAGGTAACGACATAGCAGCAGCACGGTCCCTCTACTGACGGCCTCCTGTGGGATCTATGCTAATTGGAATACAGCCACCATCCGAGGAGGAGCCCATGCACTCCCTCCCTTCCCCCACCACCCCTTCAGTTGCTTTCAGCACTGTAATCTTGCCTGGTTAGTTCTGGAACTAGAGAAGGATACTTGTACTTGGTAAATAATGGACCTTTCAAGGCAGTAAGTACCTATAAAAACAAGATCATTCCTGAAAACTTTCCTTCATTGTCTGCACGAGAATCTGCTGAAAGAAACGGTTGGAGTCTCTCATTTCCCTTCTGCGGGTGGTTCCTTAAAGGAAAAAAAATAAAAAGGGGCTGGCTGGCTGCCAGGCTGTGGAGGCAGATAAATATCCTGGGGCTGTGCCAACGCAGCCGCTGAAGCAGCAGCAGCAGCAGGAGCAGCAGCCGCCCCCTCCCAGGAATGTCCGGGAGCCGCTGATTTTCAGGAAGTGTCTCCCGGCCTCCACCAGCTTCTCCATCGCCAGGGAGACTGTGGAGTTTTCTCAGTGCCGAGCAGGGCTGCGGGAGTGCAGCCCTGCGGACTGGAGCACTGGATCCCAGTGATTGCTCCCAGCTCCTTTCCTTGGGAGGAAGCAGCTCCTCTTGCAGCCACATACGGGAAGCAGCCAGTCATCTCGAGCTTTGGCAGCTGGTGTGATGCTTGGTGGGCTCTGCTCCACACAGGAGATTCTTCTCCTTGTAACAAAGGGGCAGGCAAGTTGATGCAAAAGGTGTGATTGATGGAATATCCTAGGTCTGGGATCCAAATGCCCAGATGCCCAATACTTAAGTATTTAAATTGATACTTAAGTATTGAAGTAATTCTTACTGAACTAAACTATCACAGCTGCTTTCTGCAAGGTCTCTCAGACTAAACAGGGCAAACACACAAGACATTTAATTTGCACAAGTAATTTACAACTAATGTTTCTTTTTGAGGTGCTTGTCTCACTATTTAACAATAGATTAGATTTTATTATTGTTGTTGTTGTTTTATAGGGCAGCTGCTTGCCTAATGGGGTGTCCAGTAGAGGCTGGGAAGCAGTTAGCTGAATCACAGCCCTGCTGAAGAGGATGGGACTTACAGTGGCTGCCAAGTTGAGTGTGGGCCAGGAGAGTGTTCTCTCTGCACATAAGTCAGCCTGCAGTCTGGGCTCCATCACGAAATATGTGGTCAGTGAATGCAGAGGTGCACTTATCCACCAGTACTGACACTGCTGAGCAGTGCATCTAATATTGCTGCCCAGCTTTGGGCTTCTTGCTCAACAAGGATGTCAAAAAAATGTGGAGACTCCAGTGATGGGCTCCTAAGGTGTCCATGGAGCTTAAGGCCTGCCCTCTGGAAAGATAGTGGAAGGAGCTGGATTTAGTCTGTGGGGTGAACTAATAAGAGCCAAGTATTACCTGCAGGACAGTTACAAAGATGGAGCCAAACATCTCCTGGTAGCTGCAGGAGATGGGGCAGGGGCAATGGCCACAAACTCCAGCCTGGGGGCTCCAGGCCAGGCAGGAGGACAGACCTGGTTTACCCTGAGGGCAGTGCACTGGGCAGCCCAGAGAGGCCATGTAATTTCCACCCTTTGCAGGTTTTCAGGCATCTCTAGACAAAGCCCCAGCTGACCTGAGCACAGGTGCAAATCCTGCCACAAGTGGGAGGATGGACTCCATGTCCAGAAGCAAATCTCTGTGATTCTGCAGCCTACAGAGACACAGAGAATCTGCAAAGCCCAAGGCAGGAAAAGCCCAGTGCCACACAGAGGACAACCTTTTGAAGAGCATCCCTTTTTGCCTTCAAGAATTGTTCTCTCCAATGCAGTGCTCCAATGCTGGGTGGGAGGCCCCACAGCACTGTAGATGCTGTGGCAGCAGCAGGGAGCACATAGAAGAGAAGACAAAGTGTGCAGTGTGTGGAGGTGCCAGGCTTTGGGTACACAGCCCTGCTGCTCACAACCTGCATGTGATGCTGCATGTGGACTCACCTCTGGTAGCTCAACTTTTCTCACTCTTGTTTCTCAGCAAACCCCAAATGTGAGCAAACCCCAAGTGTCACTTCTTTCAGAAAAAGGTATTACAAGTAAATACCTCCTTCAAGACTTATTTCTTTCCCCCATCTCTATGTCTTACCCACAGTTCTAGGACCAAAAGTACTCTGTAGATCAAAGATTGTCCACTAAACCAGAAGAGATAACAAAATCTTGCCCTAAAGTAACACTTGCATATCAAGTCACCCACAAGTAATGATATTTTTAGGTGTTTTACACTTGCCTTTGTTTTTTGCTATTGATGTTGACAACATGTTAAACATCGAGCATCTTTTTTAAGCTACAGCTAAGTTTACATAGCAACCAACATAGCAGAATCCTCCTGCCACTCCCAGTACTGGCAGAAAGACAAACTAAGGCAAGAGTAACATCCTAAGTAATTAATTGCTGGCCAAGTCCTGATTTCAGCCAGTTCCTGCTGGCTCTGGAGAGGCCTTGTATGCTGGAGGAGATGGCTGGTACCTAGCAAAGCAGAGAAGCTGCACAAAACTAACCACTGCTCTGTCACTGTTTAAAGAGAAGGCCTCCTTCTCCTCTCTACCTGCATGGGGGCTTTGCCTGGGATGAGGATGCGCCTGAGAGAGGCGCTGCTCTAAGTTCACCACAGCCGGGCTGTTACACACCCGAGTTACAAAGCTGCTC
Source organism: Molothrus aeneus (assembly GCF_037042795.1). Taxonomy (NCBI): domain Eukaryota; kingdom Metazoa; phylum Chordata; class Aves; order Passeriformes; family Icteridae; genus Molothrus; species Molothrus aeneus. Next base: position 31,433,213 of record NC_089648.1, read on the forward strand.
TTCTGGGTTTCACTTGCTCCTCAGCAGCTTTTTCTGACACCCTGGAGCTTTCCCTATCCTCCACAGTGCTTTGGGCCAAGTTGTCTCCAGCTGTACTTACTCCTCCCTTGCTAGTTCACAAATACAGCGTGTGCACACTTCTCTGCTTGGGAAAGCCCAGCCCCTGGCAGCTAACATCTGCAGAACTGTCAAAGTATTTCATGTCTCTGCAACTCAGTTTGATTTCTTGTGGCTTTGCCTGAGGTTTCCCTGTTAGAAAGCACTGGCCTAGTTTTTCAAAAGGTCATGGACAAAGAAACTTCCTAATCTTAAAATATGACTTCATCACCTATTTCTATTAAAAGCAGTGATTGGAGTGTTGCAAGGAAAAAGAAAATAGTGGCTTACATCATGAATAAGAATTTTTCTTTCAATGCAAGTGGTTTGGACTGCAAGGACGTAGCCAGAAGACTGATTTAATTAATTCCACTATCACAAAAAGTGGGCACAGCGTCTAAAAATCTCCTCGCTGCTGAGCTGTCCTGCGGTAGGCACTGAAAGGAGCTCGCATGCAGGTGCCACTCACAGTGAGCACCGCACACAGGTGGCAGCACTGCCGGGTCCTCCCGGTGCAGCAGGGGAAGCAGCCCAGCTGCTGCTGGAAAGGCCAGCTCCCGACAGCAGAGCGGGGTGTGGGGACAGGGATCTCAAAAGCCACCCCAAAACCAAAGCCTGCCCCTGATGTCCCACAGCTGTTTACAAAGTCCTCTCACGCAGGACACCGCCCTCGCCAAGAGCGTGGCGTGTCGGGGAAGCGCCTCCAGGTACACAGCGTGTATCCTAGCGACTGTAACCAGCAAAGGCAGCAATACAGCTGGAGTTTGTTTGGTTGTTAAGCGAGCGCTTCCTCCCGGGACACGCAGCACAGCCCTGCCTTGAGCCTGCAGCCTGGCGCGCACGGCCCCCGCTGAAGGATGGGCGGGTGAGGTGGCAGCAGCTGCATCACACAAGGGCTGCAAGGAGAGCACTGGCACTGCTGCCAACAGCTGCACGGGCACCACGTGCCATGGTCCCACTGGCAGAGCTAAGCCCGAAGCTACCCAGGTTTGTACTCTTGTAAGGGAAAAACCCCATCTCAGGTGGAAAAAGCCAAAGCCAGTGTGCACTCCAAAAGGAAAAGCACCCCAAAACATGAACCCAAACCTCAGTGTTGCAGGCCACTGTCTGTGCCACCGCCACCAGCAGCACGGCTGCTCTAATCCAAGTACTTTCCTGCATGTAAACAAACCCTTGTAAGCTGCAAGAAATCGCGGAACTTGACAGATGGCTCAGCCCTCTCGTTTTGGCCATGTACCGCTGTGCCCTCCTCACCCTTCTATAGCCACCAGCTAAGTTTCATATTGTCCTTTCTAAATGCAAACTGTGGGTATTTTAGTATTAGTGACTCTTTAGGCAACTGCTTCTCTATAAAAGCCATTTTCACATGGCAAAATAAATCCCTTCTCTAGGAATATTCAGAGCTACGTTGAGTGTGTGGGCGGACCCAGGCTGAACACACGGCTCCATGCAAGCACTACTCTCCACTCAACTGTGACAAATCACGAGCAGGATGTACGTGGACTTTTCCACCCCCTCTCTGAGCTACACGTGTCCCAATAGAGCATGTGCTGAAGCTTTTCTGAATTCTGTTCCTCAGATAGTGCTGAACTTACCAAAGCAGCTTTTGTTGGGGAGGAGTATTTTTAATAGAAACAGGATACTCCTTTTTGAGTGTGAGAATTGAAGCATCTCACGTGTGGCTGTTTTGTTAGGTTTTTTTTCAAACACCATACAGCAAAGAAACTGAAAACAAAACATCCCAGACTTTTGAATTGAAATACAGGCTTTACAACCACATAGCAAGCGTAGGCTCTTATATTTTAGTTTAAGACTATATCATTTTATAGAGTACCAAAATAAGCAAAGGATCAGCACTCCATACAAAGTGTTAGTTCTTGTGAGGAGGGTAGAAGGGAAATGGACTTTAATTACACTAAACTTTTTTTGCAAGTCTAAAGAAAACTCCATTTCAGCAAAACATATTTGGGTTTCAATTCCCCAAATTTCATTAAATAATGCTTCTTTGAAGACAATTTACATTTTTCTCATTCAAAATAAAGGGATGATTTAAAGCACTATTAACAAGGAGGTGGTGCCGTTAATGTTTAATGTCAATATGCAATGGCATCTGCTATAAAGGCTAGAAGAGCAACACAAGCTTATCTTTACTTCTGAAGACTACTAGAAATTGACTAACACTGGAGAAAGGTTTCAAGCACAGCACACGACTCTAGCTCTAGGCTGCTGCCAGGAAGCCTCTGCTAGTCCATACACTGCCACGGGGACTGCCAGCACCCTCCAGGGCCCTGATGGCAGCAGTGCCACGCGCTCTCACGTGTGTACCCCGTGTCCCTCTTACAATGGGTACATCTTTTCCCTGTCTTACGGCATTAGAACGCAAGTTAGCAGCTAACATTGCCACTACAATTTTACAGAATCATAAAGCTGAACAAAATAGCAGTTGAAACAAATTGAAGCTCTCTGTTAAACTCTATGACAATCCTTCCTCCTGTCCTACTCCCTGTCCAAAGCCTCCTCCTGCTCCTTCCCTAATGGCTATTTTACAATAAAGAGGTTAAGTGGATTTACATGATGCAAGCGCAACTCAAAGACTTTTGCCCTATACATATAACCATGTCAAACTGTGAATTATACATGTGATAGATCTCTAACAGAGCAACCACCAGATTTTTAAAGAAACACAAGTATTTCAACATGTACAGTAATGAGTTTAAAACTGTCCAACATCGTTGCTTTCATACATTCTCTTCCTCTTTATAGCATTAACGGGATTTTAGACCTTGATGGCGACAATCCCAAACAAGAGTAAAATGAATTTATTTTATTGCAAACAAACGTCTAGAGTTAAACTTCTCCACCCACTTTCTTTAAAGAGAAAAGGAATCAGCAGGCTAAGGAGATACACCCATTTGAGAATTGACATGATTAAAAATTAAGATATAAAATGGGTGACTCACAGTTTCATTAGCTTACAAAATGGTGGAGGTAACTACTACAAGCACACTAGGTATACAGTATTTTGTGGGGAAAGAGTTATACAGACACACAGCTAACTTCATATAGATCCCATTAGACAACTGGATTTACAACAAGTTTTGTTTAATAAGAAATGGGCAAAGCCAGCTTCTTTTCAGAATCAAAATGCAGAACAAATGGAAAAAAAATTATGGTGTTGTACCTTCACAAGTTTGAGCCTCCACAAATAAAGCAACCGAGTTTTACAACTTTAAGAGCTTCTACATACACTCCACCATCACTATTTAGCCCCAGGTTTCCTCTTTGCCCCCAACATCTTATTGAGTTCCAAATGTTACAAAAAAGTCCTAGTTATTGCCAGAAACTTTTGCCTCCCCCTCCTCCCCTCCCCACCCAAGAGCTTCATAGAGAGGATGGAGTGTAATAGGGAGCTTTACATAATCTCATGGTATTTGAGGGCTACTAAGATGCCTCCACACGAATCTGGTTGCTAACATTTCTATCATATTGTGACATGACTCACGACTGTTTCTTAGAAATTGGGGGATGGGGAAAAAGGAGAAAATTCTTTAATAAAAAGACACCAGGTACAAAGCAACGTTTTACTTTTGTTGTGGTAAAAAAAAAGTCACATTTTACAGATAAAATGTAGAACCCTGAAATACTGACACATTCTCTTTTCGTGCACAATGCTGAGGTTCTCTTACGAATCACTTTAAAACTGCAATTAAAAATGTACAAAAAAAGAAAAGAAAAAATCAACCCACAAAGCTTCTAAAAAAGGAACCCGCAGGCACTTCCTCTTGTGGAATGTTTAAAAAGTTAGCCTACTAAAGAAAACAGTCGACTTCTTGTGAAGGTTTTGGAGAAATATGTATCAGTTCATTTATTTGGGTATTCAATAATATCCTTGGTGATAATGCTGACTCCATGGCTTCTGACCCCAGAATTGCTGCAACAGATTAATAAACAGTTAGTTTTAACCTGCAATCACATAATGGTTAAGTTTCTTACTTGGGGGGAAAAAAAAAAAAAAACATTTAACAAACGTTTCCCTGGGACTTGAGAAGATTAAAGTCCTTTTCAACAGCAGCAAGCTCCTGAACAACTGAAGGCAGCTAAAAGTTCACTTCACAGCAGTAATGTGAAGCCAAGTATTACATACCATTAAGAACATTAAGCCACAGCTGGTATTTGATATATCAAGACCATCAAGGCAGATTAAGTTTTGCACAGGAAGCTATTTATAGTGATATTACCTAGCATTAGAAGATTTTGCTATCCACTTTTGACTATGCATCTCTTTTTTTAGTCAGCATTTTACAACATTCAAGTTAACAATCAGTAAAAAGATCAAGTTGGGACTACTTACACCCTGCTGCCACTGGTTGTAGCCCTGAGATTGGTTTTTGTAGCCACGATTATTTCCCCTTCCTCTGAAGTTCTGCAAGAGGAGAAGAGTTTTTAACTACTTTGTCTATATGCATTTTTTAGCAGTGTCCTAATACTGATCTTTGTTGCCACCAAAACATCGCACACCATATAGAAGTATCAGCCCCAGGTTAATAAAAAACACACCACCAAAAACACTAGAATACCAAAAGCCTCTTTCCTCCCCTCTAAGCAACTGCTTTGTAAGCATAGGGGCAAGAACCTCAGAATTAATAAACCAGCTCCAACTGTTGTTGCCTAGTCTGGAAAGCTGGCTAATCCAGTTTTGCCTCACCCTATTTCCAGCTGCTAAATGCACCAGGACAACTAAAAATACAAGAGCTTGTCTATTTTTAGTTAGAAAGGCTGTAGTTGCTACAAGGATATGTTATCTGATCAGACAAAAGGATATGGGTCACACAACTGAAAATAGACAAACTAGCCCACAAAACTTCTCACAGAAGTTATGATACAACAAAGGGACATTGATACAAGTAGATAAAAATTTGCTTTTCCCCTGTTTGTCAGTATTAGGCAAACCTGAGCCATGTTTACTGGCTTGGGCTCCATCTGCTGGCTCTTCAGTAATCCCAATTTTGTTTTTCCAATACTTCCACCGATATTCCATCAGGTAAGATCTAGGCTAGTGTGTCTTTATTAATTGTGTTTGACACCAGACACCAAAACAAAGACTCTGTGCAGAGCTATTTTCAGAAAGTTCTCTACATGTTTGATAAAGATACACTATGACCCTCAGGCCAAACAACAGTTACTATTATTGGGGAAGTGAAGAAACACACAAAAAACCAGACCAGCCTTCACACACATGCACTAAAAATCTTCATTTTTAACAGGACAGAGGTACAGCCCTAACATGAACCCCCTGCATCAGCAGTCGTTACACAACGTTCAGAGCCCTGGGCACATGCACTAAACTAGAAAGGCCTTGCAGCATGAGCATGGCATCAGTGTAGCACCACAACCTAGTCTGTGACTCCTCACAGGCACCAGAGCTGTCAAAAACATCTAAAGTACACTAGATCAACTAGTCAGTCCCCCCTCAAAGCATCACCTGGTTGTAGTTTCCCCTGTTGGGCATTCCACCTCTGTTATAGTTTCCTCTGTTTGAGTAGCCACCTCTGCTTGGAAAGACAGGGCCGCGAGGATAGGGGTAGCCAATTGCCCCGCTGCTGCCACCGCCGCCGCCGCCACCTCCACCACCGCGCTGAGGCATGTTGCCTCCCCTCCTGTTGTATCCACCACGATTGCCAGGGACTGCAAGGGAGAGAGAGTTACTTTAATCAAGTAATTGTTAGGTCTTACAGATTTCCTACACCAAGATGAACAGTGCAATCCAAGGTCTGATGAGCCTGTCATTTAAGCTGGACAATTAGCTATGTACTAAAATGTTAAATTACTGAAATTGAGTTCAAGGTTCCCACTATATAATAATTGCAATGCAAGTACGACAAACTTTTTCCCCAGCAGCAGCAACCTCCAGAAGTCACAGATTTATTTCTAGGCTCACCTCCTCCTCTGAAGTTGCCCCGCATGTTGAATCCTCCACGTCCTCTCTGACCCCTATTAAACTGATTTTTATTGCTCTTCTTGTTCTTCTTTGAGCCAGTGTTCTGCTTCTTTTCTGGTGGAAGAGCTTTCTTACTTTCTTCTTTATACTGTTCCAAAAGCTTCTGAGCTTCTTCTTTTTGCAACTCTACATAGATTATTTCATCAAAACATTCTGCTACCTCTGGCAGTGTGAAGTTCCCTATAATTGCAAAAACACTGAGTATTCAGCATCTACATTCAGCTATAATCAAAGCCGCAATTTAACCACCTTTCCCCCATTCTTCCTCCCACCCTCTGCATCCCCTCAGCATAGGGACAAAATTACGTAATCTGAGCATTTAGGAAATATAACAGTGACAAAGGAAATAAACAGGTCTTCATGGAGTTGCCAGTACTATTCCAAACCTTGAAAACATTCTGCCTATCTTTTTTTTTTCTTTTATAAGCCTCCACTCAGAACACCAGTTTCTGCCAAGTATGTCACGTATATAATAGGGCACTTTATGCCAAGACAGCTTTGTGCATCTGCATGAAGCGTATCACCGTAACTGAGTAGTGTTAAGGACTGCAGCAGAGGGAACACAATATAGTGTTATCCTACCAAGTTACAATAGTCTTCCAGTTTTGTATAAGTACAACTGTTTAAGATAAAGTGGTTTTTTAGACTTCACGTTTACTTAATCCTTTAAACAGATACTCAGCATCCTAAAACACAGTATAGGATTATGTTCCATGCCTTTCATTTTGAGAACTGCATGCTCTGGAAGATCTTTTCCCTCCACCTCTGCCTTCTTTTGTGTTCTTTGCTTGTAGTCTTCATCTTTTGGGCAAACAACAACTGCTTTGCGCTGGAAGCCTGCAAACAGGCACATTTTTCTCCTCTGCGCAGCTGCAGACACATTTGTCTGAAAAAAATGCAGTAACTTACTACACGTAGCTGTCATTGTAAGAGTTAAGGAAGTCAACTTATGGTGTATAGACTTCACCTCTACAAGAGCTTGCAATGAAGTTTACAAATAACTGGACATAAAGATGCTGCATAATGCAAAGTTACGAGCTTGTATCAATGTGTTAAAACACTTCCTCCCACATCCCATAAATCTAGAGAAGTTCAGACAAGCATTTGTAGTAATATCTCAACTTTGTGTCCCCTGAATGAGTAGTAAGTAACTGAAACAACTGCTATAATAATGTAACTTTAATCCCAATTAATTACTACAATACAGCCTATAAAAATTTCCTTAACCGTTTTTCACTGAAGCTTCTACCTGATCCAAAATGAAATTCCGCTTCTTACGAGCTGCAATCTCAATGAACTTTCCAAGACACTGTGGAGCTCTCTGCAACAGTGTGTTAAGTTTTCCAGTGTCTGCCATCTGACGCTTAAAACCTGCAACCTATGGAGAAATTTCCCAGAGTTAGTCAGTGTAATCCTGGTCCATGTGGCTGACATTCTTTGCTAAATGCTTTCCACACACTTCAAGGGCTGTTCAATTCAAGGCCACAACTGCTGCAAATTGGTCACTGAAATTCTCAACCCTCCATAGAATGTAAGAGATTTATAAACAAAGACTCCATAAGAATTGGTACCATTCAGTTCAAGATATACTCATCACAATACTAATTCCACCTCTGAGAACAGTGATGTATAGAGAAGTAGAAATACATTCAGTAGTCAATAACAGCTGACTATTTCTTACATTTTATCACAAAAAAGCTTCTGAATCTTACCATGTGTGAATTAGCAGCTCAGCAAGGTAATATAATCTTTACACAGAACCATTAGGTTGGAAAGACCTTTGAGATCACTGAGTCCAACTAACACCAACCTTGTCAACCAGACCATGCACTTAAGGGCCACAGCCAGCATTTTCTTCAATACCAATGGTCACTAGCTAACTAGTGGCCAGCTTCTTTGATACCAAAGAACCCCATGGCAGCCAGAGACCCTGGATTTATAGCAAGTTTTCAATATATCAAGAAATAAAAATGTCTTATCACTTACCATCATTTTGTCCATAATAGTATTTGTCCCAAGAATATTGTATTTTCCAGGATTTGCTGCTGCATGTTTGGTAACCCATGTAGTCTTGCCAGCTCCTGGCAAGCCAATCATCATCACCACCTATGACAAAGTTCTGTATTTGAGATACTAGTTCAAAGATTTTCTTTAATACACAACTTAGCCCAGCACGCCTAATGGATACTGTGGGGGAATGTGGGGGTCTTGGAGGTGGGGAAGGTAGTGAATAGGTCACAAGACACTAAGTATTAAAGCTCCCAAACAAAAAATGTAAGAGTGAGGTGGAATAGTCTCCTTAACTCTAACCATTTCCATCCATATGCTTTAACAACTTTTGAGATCATCAGAAGAAACTTACTTCACAATCCTTCTTTTGCTCAGGTCCCTTTGGTCCTCGGACCCTATCCTCCAGGGGGACCTTCTGGATGAAGGTGTACTCCTCAGGTACTGGGAAGTAGGGTTCCTCCTTCTGACCAAAGTTAAACTCAACCGCACAGTTATGGCAGAGAACATGTGGAAAGAGTGGTCGCCCATCAAGAACTTCCTTGCTTATTTTGAATGCAACACCAAGCTCTTGTCCATTCTTGGAATATGAGAGTTCCACTTCATCACCATCAAAATTCTGTTTTTCAGACGAAACATTATTTTGGATAAAATTAACTCACTTTATACAGTTAATTAGTCACTCTACTGGCTATGTTCACTCAACTTCTGTAACACTGTTGTTTCATAAAGGAACTAAAACCAATTTTCTCTTCTAATGAGTCACTATCAATGATCATTTTGTTCAAGATCTGATTTTTTGTTAAAAGGCTTTAAAAGACATTTGTCCATGAATATGAAATTATGTTGCCAGCAGTCACTGTTAGTAATAGCTGCTGTTTCTACTGCCTCCCTATGTTAAACAACTTGTCTTGCTCCCATGATGATTTTATGTATTTGCTTTACTGCTTCTAACATCAAAGCAGTCTAAAAATTCAAGGATGTTTCCCCTCAAAAGAAAATATAAGTGAAAACTTACAGCAAAACATGCAATCACATCATTTTCATCAAACTTCTCACCAAAGTCTTCAGTCTCACAATTGCATGTCTTTATTCCTTTTAGAGAATAACCGTAAGAAAATTCTTCTTCACCTGAAGGAACAATTTAAACTAATTACAAAAAGGCTTTTTCATCTAAACTTTTAGACATAAATCACCTTACAGCTACTTAAATAAGCTGCTGTTCATAGTATTTTTATTAATGCCAAAACATCTATGATACCCCCCCAACAGCTATACAAGCTCATTCTTCTATTCAATACTTTCACTTGAGATAGAACAGCAGCGTTTCCTCATGCCTGTTTAAAAGCTTTATGCTGCTGGTTCCAGATTTATGCTCTCAATACAAGCTGAACTGTCAGATAAAGACATGAACAAGTATTTTAAACTGTGAACACCTGATTATGCACTGGTATACCTGCTGTAACGTAGTCAGAAAGGCTTTCTGAAGTTAGTCTCCAGGAGCACTTACCCCTCCCATTTTAAAGGGAGTTTAGCAGACAGTCAGCCTATGCAACAGCTGAGGATGAAGCTGCAAGGAACAAGCTAACAGGAAGTGTCAAACACAAGGACTCAGGTGTGACTTAAGTAGAAAGCTGTTGCTGATGTCAGAACACATCAACTCACCAATATTTCCCCCAAACATATGTTTCAGCAACAAGTTATAAATATTATTATCATCAGCATGTGTCATATATAAAATGAAGCCATACTTATTTCTTTCCAGCTATTTTCAGAAATTAGGATTTTCCCACCAAGCAAAAAAAAGATAATGTAGTTACCATGGGTTAAATTTTATACCATGCACTACCATTTAAAAGTGGAGGGAAGGGCAATTCCCCTTTTCTACTTTTGACACTACAAGAAAAAGACAAATCCTTTATCTTGTCAAGTATTTAACAATGTTCTCAATAACCCATACATAATCATTGGAAGAATTAATTCTTAAATTATGGCCCTAACCCTTACATGTCTGAACACTAAATGACTTTATTTGGTCCTAGTAATGAACTTTCTCACACCATGTCCAGAAAATGACTCAAATTAAGATCACTTTTCACAACACACAGACTACAGTCACTAAGCTTGTCCCCCCTGCTTCAGGAAAAAAAAAATTGAAACTTCAGCCACATCAACACAAAAGCAATTAAACATTTAAGTCTTACCAAGCAACATTCCACTTGTGTTCAGTGACCAGCCAACTCGCACTTCATGTATGTCAATGTCTTTTGTATACAGGTGCTTAACAGGAATCTTTTCTGTAACCTATTTTTAAATTATTCAGTAAAAGGTAAGCAGTATTTATTAAGTATTTATTATACACTAACAAGATGGAAGAACAAAAGGTAACATTTTGAACCTTTACACTTTGGTTAAATCTTTGCAAAGTCTAAGTGATCACCTTCAGCAAAACCAAAACATGCTCAAGAATATCAAACTGCAGCTAGTGATTAAACAGTTCTATCTCCTGACTTAGCAATGAAGATTGAAGATGCCATACATCTTCATCACTTTGTCACAGCAGTCCCTGTCAGTGGTCAAAAGCCTTAAGTGCTTTTGACATTGTGTTAAAATCACAATCGATACAAATATTTATTAAAAAAAGAGTTGCCACAAAGTTGGGATTAACAGTAAATTACTTAGCTAAGAAAATTTGCACTGTATTAAAAAACTGCTTCTTAGAGGGAAAGTATTTTTCACTGTGAGCAGACTTCCTGGGCAAGCTGCCAGCTTCCAAACAACATACCCAGATTAAAAAAAAAAAAAAAAAAAAAAAAAGGGCAACAAACAAAAACACCCCAGAAACCCCAACAAACCACCTAAACACACTGGAATCTACATGCAGCCAGCTGTTTTTTAACTGTCTTTAGAAACTTTACTAAAAAGAAATGAAAAGCCCATCAGTATCCTATCAACCTCTGCAACTATTCCAGTCAGGTGACTGAGCTGAAACTCATTTGAAAGCAAACAGGACGCTAAATAGTGACATAAACTTCACTTCACTGGCCTTCCGAAGTTACAGGTATCAACAGACACAGAAATCACTGCATGCAAAAGTTGCATAATGGGATCACTACCCAATTCTCATGGTAACAGTTACATTTGAAAGCACTAGAGGAAGAGAACAGATTAATATACACAGGCCCATCATATGCAAAGAAGCCTTTAATATTGCTAAGTAAAAAAGGAATAAGAAAAATAAATTCAATCTTTGTTGTTTTGTTCCTCTTCCATCAACAAGCTGGAGAAATCAGTTTGTTAGAAGACTGATTGCTCTTTGCCATTCTTACCCTTCAGGAGAACTCTTGCTCTCAAAATTCAACTACCTGCTAAATACTCACATTCAATGCATCATGTCAGAGTTAATGATGTTGAAAGGGACCTCTAGAGGTCATCCAGCCCAAATCCATGCCTAGAGCAGATCAAACTCAAAGACTAAGCAGAACCAGAAAGGACTGTAGGGATAATTTATATCCTTTAAAAAAAAAAGTCAAGCTCTCTGTAATCTTCAGAAAGCACAAGCAAACTTCTGAGTAGAGAATATAAAAATACTTTCAGTGTTGATGCATGAGATGACAAGTAGAATTAATGATTAAAAAATAAGACCAGAAGTCTCATATTCAGAACAAATGCAGTGTTTTGTGGGTTGTTTTAAAATTTCTGTGTTTTGTCTGTTTTTTAAATCAAAGTTCTTATAAAAGAGAAAACAGTTTTGCAAACTGAGCCATCTTCTTTTAAGAGAAGGCCATTTTAGAGTCCTGTTCACATCAATGCGTTTCAACCACGTCCAAAAAACGTGACAAGTATAAATATAATATTTAAGCATGCAAAAGTCTCCCATAAACATTAACTCACCTTCATCTCAAAGCAGACTTTGCCTTTAGAAACTCCATAGGAGGCTCTCCCTCCAGCCCAAAGGAAAGCAAAGCTTTCCATGGTCAGAGAGGAAGCACTAAACCGGTCTCTTGAGATTTTAAAATGCAGGTCACAGTTATCTGTTAACATAAAAATTATTCTGTTTACTCTGATTACAAAATTAAGTACAGGCATCCAATTTTATGCATTAAAGATGATGCCAGCTTTTAAGGGTCACTTTAAAGACAAACTGCCAGCAAGTACCCAGGATCTTTCTGAGAAGCAACATGTCTAGATGGAACTGCAGACTGAAACTCAGCCAGAATCTTAGGAAAAGCTAGCTAACAAGTAATTTTCAAGGTGCCATCTTCACTTCTGTCACACAAATTCCCTCTATTTTTTTTCCATCTGCTTAAAAACCCCTAACTTGCACTGTACCTGCTTGAACCCTGTCAGTTACCTCTTTCCATCAACATCGAGCCATTGGCATTGTGCTCTCCAGTACCCTCTAGAGACCTGATTCTGAAGCAGTCTCACTGCTCAAGCCCAAGCCTAAGGCCTGCTAAGAAGTAAATGTGAACACTAATGTTTTTATTTAAGTACTGAACGTCAATTAGCAAGTCAAATTAGATTATGTCTATTAAAATAAAGGCAGTTAAGTCAGATGCAGTTATGCTAAGTACAGAGAGTGTGCTAAGAGAACCTACTTCAGCCCAGAAACACAACCTGCACACTAAATTCACCTATCACTCCAAGCACTTAAGCAGAACCTTGGTTTTACAAGCATCTTCAGAGCTGCACACCATGAAATTGCAAATGAATCTCCCAGTAAGTTTCAGAAAAACAATGCCAAATGGTAACAAGAGGTGCAGCATGCAAGACTTGAATTCCTCAGAGCAAGGAATCCACAGAAGCAGCTCCAAACCTACCTGATAGTTACAAGAAAGGAGCAAAATGAGCAAACAGTGAGGAATTCTGCTCTGGTATAAAACCTGCAGGATGCCAGAATACACTAAAATGCAGCCTGCCCTGTACTACTGGCAGCTCTTATGCACAAGATTTTGTTTTGTTTGCATACAGCCATCCCCAATTTCAAAAATACTATTAGTGATCCAAGTGTCTTCTCATTAGTAGTGCTAACTCTTATTTGCTGAAAACAGATAAAATCATACAGAAGAAACCCACCTTTGCAGGTTACCTTTAGAATGGGAGATGAGAAACAGAATTTGAAGTTACTGCTTCTTTGTAAGACACAGGCAATAAAAAGCACTTAAGAGTGGCTAAACCTCTTACATGTCTGGATCACTATCCAGAAGAGAGTGCCAATTCGTTACACAATTCAGCCTTACAGCTGTGTTTGAATCTTATCTCTAAAGAGTCTGCCAACACTTTGCGTCAGAACTTGTCCAGTAACAAGATTTTCTGCTAGAAAATACTATTATTACTAGAAACAGTAATAATGAAAAGCAGTTATTTACTCAGCTATTGGAAAAATCCAAAGCTCCCACAGAAGCGGCTACTCACCAGGTTAGCAGCTAGAAACTTGAGACTTAGTTAGCAAAATGTCAGGGATGGCATATCCAGCAATTTACATGGCTGTAAACTAATACCTCCTTCCATTTTAAACCATTTCTTGTGGAATAAAACCACCTGAAACTTCTAACAAATATACCAGACAATGCCAAAAGTTAAGCTTTCCTTCCACGGCACTGTAAGAATCCAACAAGTTCAAGCATTACTTCAAGTTTTCTAATATTGTGCTCAGTCCTTATACTTACCCTCAAGAATACAAATGTCAACTCTGCCATTATGGAATGTTACAGTAATAATGATGCTTATAATCTGCCTCAAAAAAACCCTGTTTGCAGACACTCCTCAAATTCTATGCTCTTGCTGACCAAGTCTCTCTGCCATCCCACTTGCACAAATCACCACCCAAAGCCCACACACTCACAGGTTACATGAATGGGTCATTTCTGAGGAGGCATTAATAGATTCTGTTAAATTTATTAGAAGATAGAAAGAGCACGCCACTAAATAGGGGTACTTGTGCAGGAAGCTCGCTTCCCAAAGTGTATTTTGTAAGCACTTATGCTGTTGTCTCTCTGAGCTTGCTGGGCAGTAGTGCTGGACAGCTGTTCCATCGAGCTGTCTGCAGGGTGTTCTATGTGCACTCTACACTTACTCACCTAAGCTTCCATACCAGATTAGTGTTTTGATTAAGACTGCTTCACAGAACTGTCTATCACTACAGAATTCATAGGAAAACCAAGCTTATTACTGCTAACATACTCATAAGCCTTCTGTTCTTTAGTTTGCTAAAAATAGGTGGAAATACAGTATTTTTCTTGTTTTTTAAAGTTACCTGGTAATGAAAATCAACAAATGTTATCCTCCCCGTCTCAGAAAGCATGGCATTAAGATTAGAAGCCTTAACACCACATCTTTCCAGAGCAAAGGAAAGCGTGTTTACTCACAAGTATCAAGACAAACCACTGTGTCGTCAAAATGTTCATCTTCTTCTTCAACAGGTGGTTGAGGGGACTTGGCCCTGAAAAAAAAAACCCAAACAAAACATAATAAAGCTACACGTATTTTCAGAAAGTTGAAACAACACTTCTGTACTCTATTCCTCCTCATCACAAAATGCAGCCCAGCACCAATTCTGTTTACCTGCTATACTTGTTTTCCTCAATGTATTCAAAGTATCCGCGGCCATGGTCTTCACGTGGTCTCTTTACTCCCCTCTTCTTCTCACCAGGCTTTTGCTCTGTTTTACCATCTCCTGTAACAGAAGCAATGAATTATTTAGATTATTTTAAATTTTAGTTTAATTTGGAATAAAGTCTGTATCATGGTTTCGACTTTGCAAACTACAGCAAGCTACAGCATGAGATAAGCAGTAACATCTTAAAAAGGAATTTTACTATGTTATTAAGGTAAAGCCCAGAATGTTGAATCTTCACGGGAGACTCAAAACTTGTCGCCAATCAGAAACGATTTAGCAAACGGAAGTCACCAATACACTAACGCAGCAGCCAGTACGGCCCTCAATGTTATGAGCCCCACTGAAACCATCCAGACAAAAAGAAAAAAGAAAAAACTAAAATGGTAAAAAAACCCTCCTGACCCGCCGCGCCTCCAAACCCGCAACACCATCACCACCCGCCCACCACGGAGGCAGCGGGACATTGCCAGCCGCTCGCAAGGGCACCGTGCGATCCGCACGACTGCGCCTCCTCCCGGCGGGCCGCGGGCGGGAGCCCCAGGGAAGGGATTCCTCCTCCTCCTCCTCCTCCCGCCTCCATTGTACCGCCAGGCCTTCCCAGCGCCATCCCGCGCGGCGGCGGCGCCCAGCCCGGAAGTGACGTCAGGCGCGCCCCGCGCGGCCGGGCGCACAATGCACAGCGCGCCCCAGCGGCCCCTCCGCCGCCCCTCCTCCCGCGCCCCTCCCCCGCCCCCCCGCCGGGCCAGCACGAGGCGCGGGGCCGCCAACGTCCTCCCGCGCGCCCCGGAAACCACCCCCCTCCCCAACCCCCCCTCCCGGCCGGGCAATCCCCGTCATGGCGGGGGGGCTGGGATTAATGGGCCCCCACCCCGGTTCCCGCCGCCACGCTCACTCACCCCCGGCGCCCTGCGCCCCGGGGCGGCCGCCTCCGCCGCCGCCTTCCGCTTTCTTCTGCTGCTGCTGCTGCTGCTTGGCGGGGCCCGCCGGGCCAGAGGCAGCGGCGGGCCCCGAGGCGCCCCCGGCGCTCTTGCCGGGAGCCTCCTTGGCGGCAGCGGCGCTGCGCGGCGGGAGGAGCGGAGGGGGCTGCTGCGGCTGCTGGGGCTGCGGCGGCTGCTGGTCACCGTGGCCGTTGGCGTCTCCGGCCGCGGCCTCCTCCTCGTCGGCCAACTCGTCCTCCCCCTCTTGGAAACCCTGGTCGTCGCCGTTCTCATCCTCCTCCTCCTCCTCTTCCTCCTCCTCGCCGCCCGCCTCCTCCTCCATGGGGCCGCCCCCGGCCCCTGCCCGCTCGCCGTTCTCCTCGCCCAGCTCCATGGCGTCGCCATCGGCGGCCTCCAGCCCTTCCTCGTCGTCGTCCTCCATGGCGGAGGCCGCGGCCTGGCCGGGGCCTCCCCCCTGGCGGAGCTGCGCGGCGCCCCCGCCGCTCTCGGCCGCCTCCCCCTCCACGCTGCCGTTGCCGGGCTCGGCCGCGCCGCTGGCGGGGCCGCCCCCGCCGGCCTCCTCCTGGTCTAGCGCGGCCTGGAGCCGCTCCATGAGCTCAGCCTTGAGGCCCTTGTCGGAGAGGCGCCGCTTCTTCAGCTCCTCTTTCAGCTCCGACACCTTCAGCTTCTTCACGTTCACGGGCGAGCAGCTCATGGCGGCGGCGGCGGCACTGGCGGCTCGGTCCCTGGGCGGCGCGCGGGCGGCGGCGAGCAGGGACAGACGGGCGGCTCTGGCTGTGCGTGCGGTGTGTCAGTGCCCCGGCGGGCGGTGGGTGCGGGCGGGAGGCGCGGGGGGTTCGTGCGGCTGCGGGAGCTGCGGAGCCGGACCCGCCTGGCGCCAAATCCTTTCACCGCGAGCTCGCGAGGGAGACGCGCCTCGCGGGGCCGCGCACGCACCGGCGCCGCGCGCGCGCCGCCCCGCCCCCGCGCACGTAGGCCCTCCCGCGCTACCGTAACGCCCGCATTACCGTAAATACCCGCCCGAGCGCAGCGCTCCCCGCCGCCCCTGGCCCGCCGGGTTCCTCGGCGGCCGATCGGCCGATACACCGCTTCGGCACAATGAGCCCGCTCTGCGCTGCCAGCCAGCCCCGTGCCAGCTCCTGCCCGCCTGAGGCCACAGCCCGACCGAAATGCCCCCTCTGCAGGGGCCCGCATTCCTGCCACAGCCTCTGTCCTCATTCCCCTGGCTCCTCTGCGCCCACGTCGGGCCTAGTCCCGCACGGTTTATTGCGTACGGGCTTTGAAAAGGGGCCCAGCTGCTCGGAGCGGGTCCCTGCTAACGCGGTTACGTAAGGGCAGGAGCGGGGCTACCCCGTCCCCACAGCACTGGGAGGCAGGCACGGGGCTGAGCCTCAGCCAGAGCCGTCGATAACAAAGGTTCTCCAGTGCATGAACTCCTAATCTGGAGCTCGGCACGGGGCTAATCCACTCACCAAAACTGCGCAGCTTTCCCTCTTCCCCCTGCCTCCCCCTCTGCACAGTGTTAATGTGGGGCTCTCCCCAGCCACACGAGTTGTACAGTCATCAAATTTTGGATTTCTCCAATTCGGTCAAAAGTAACGTGAAAACAGTGGAGAGGATTTCGCATGAGCAGAAAGGCAGCACAAATCTACAAGTTGGCTTCCTTAGGGAGCCCAGATAAAGAGCTAATTTTCAATTGCAGGAAAAGCAATGCAAGTCAAACCGCCAGAGGATCAGTATGGAGCGCAACAGAAGGGAAGGTGGGTTTGCCACGAAGTTGCCTTATGTTGGTACAGATTGTATGGCCTCCTGAACCAGAATAAATTACATTTACCTGCCCCAGAGGAAGGGAAGAGAGACAAGGTAGTCATCTTGTTCTAAGTGTGCAAGGAAAGGGCTCTTTCACACAGGTACACACACACTGCTCTGTCCTCAAGTCAGGCTATATCTGCTTGGAGAAAACTCGGGTTGGCAAGGTTAGCTGAACCCAGCACTTCACAACAGCTTGTTGGAACCGATTCAGGAAGAGATGCGAAAAAAAGTTGCCAGAACCTTTTCCTTACTTTAAGGTCAAGTTAGTAGATTTTATTTCAATCATGTAAGTGAGAGTCACCTCAATAGCAGAAGAAAAGGGTAAGAGTACATCAATGCAAAGGAGAGGTCAGTGTGTGATGAAGCTGTACCACTCCAAATCATTGCCTTCATCCATTTCTTCATGAAAGAACAATCTTAGCTAGTCTGCTGAGGGAATCCTGACATACACTGTTCTGCCAAAGTAACAACAAAATTAAACTAGTTAATATTGCAAGATTACTGACTAAAACTTACAGATAATTCTGCATTCAATTACAGGGCATTTGCCTATCCAACCCTCATGGTTTTTTGGGGGGTTTTTTTTGGTTTTTTTTTTTTTGGTTTTTTGGGTTTTTTTGGTATGTAAACAAATCTAAACAGAAAATACATCAATAACTCTGTATTATCTGAACCTCAGAGCCCTGTGCTTAGAGCTAGATCTTGCACAGGGCTTTTCACATATTGAGTCATATTTCTGGAAGAGTTTAATCAACTCCAATGTCTGGTAATCTACTACTGCAAACTTTATGGATTGATAGATTCTTTTAGGCCAGCTTTGTATCCCTAAGCCTTGCCTTAAATGAGCACATCTGCACACATTGACAGTGCCTGTGCTAGAACACACCCTCATTCAGAATCACCTAAGAGCTGCAGTCGTCACATGTAATCCCATTCCCAAAGGATGTCATGTCTCCCTACTTCAGTAACATGCTCATACTGCTAACATGCTCATCCTGTTACCATGGAGAAACAAAACAGCTAACAGCTTTGAGGCACATGGAGAGATTCCTTACCCTAAAGCATCCAAGCCTGTATATAAAGGCACAAATAGATAAAGTAAAAACCATTTCCCTTCCCCTCTCTCCCTTGAAATTTAGCACTATTAACTTGAGGCAATTTTTATGTTACTACAGCTGTCTATTTATTAAACCACTTAGAAGGATGAACTTATTATTTTTAAAGGAGATTAACTCATACCATCATAATAAGGGTAATGCTTACTATCTAACCACACACTTAATTACACTACCAAACAGGTGTAGCAAGACTTCTCAGACTACAGTTATGTTACCTGTTATTACAGAAGTGAGAAATCTCAGTTAATTTCCAGATGTCAGGTGGTTCAATTGTAAATAATAAATAAATAGTTGTAAATAATCATAAAGCTAAGTAAATAAAACACAGACATAACTGAAATAGATGTGTTTAATGACTGCCTCACAGTGTTATGGCAGTTTAATGACTGCCACACAGTGTTAAAAGAGTGCTTTTTCTATATGTAAGTTAAATACATATTTATTACATATCTGTGCCTGGGAAAAATCTCTCTTAAGAAACTCCCCTGTCCTCTTTGAGTCCTTTCAAGAGTTTGCCTTTCCCTTATTCATACTCTGAAGGAGAAAAATAGGTTAAGGATGTATGCTCTCCTCTTTGCCGTGCCCTCTCTTAGTTCAGATACTGAGTAAATCTTCCAACTCTGCTTTTCATAGACCATGCAGATAGATAGATGCCAGCCATATCAAAAATGAGTGTTTGGTAGTGCAACTTCCTGAAACAGGATAACACTAAAGAAAAGCACTTTAAGCTTTAATGTGCAAAGCTGCTACTTGTATGATGATGGCCATATGAAAAACAAAACATGATTGCTGGTAACCACAATACTCTATTAAAATTGCCTTTTTTGGTCTCAAAATATATTGAAACATAATCTTTCTATTTAAATGAAAAGTTACATGCCCCTATACATAAAAGATGCAATCCAATGCACTTTTTATCAATCATATAGCATTTTTCTCCTACCTGTTTTACTTCCTAACCTAAACTGTTTTTCTCTCCAAACCAGTCTTCCCTCTCAAAAGTAATTTCCAAGTCCTCTGGGACTTGGCCCTTCAACAGATCAGTTTCTGGTTTCCCTCATTTTTGTTTGTTCTCCCTTAGACTTCAATTAGTTGCTCTGCTCACCTATAATGTTCTTTCTATTATTCACCCTTAGTCCTTCCAAATCTCTCTCCTCTTTCTGTTTACCAAGAGCAGTGACAAAGAGGTAACAAAAGGAAGAGGAAGCTTTAAGGAGGGCATTGAACAATCATAAGAGTCCAATCCTACCTGGGCTTTGAACCTTTCCACATATCTTCAGTGTTGCAGGAGAACCCAGGCATTTGTGTTTCCTTGTTCTGCTCTCTTAGAGCCTTGTCTGTCCTGTTCTGGCTCCTTCTGTTGTCTTTTACCCTACATCCGACCATCAAAGTGTGTTCCTGGTCTCTTCTTCCTTAATCCATCTACCCTCAATTAATATTGCCTCCAGATTTCCACATTCAACACACCATTACTTTAAAAGAGAATATCATTATTGAAATACTCTGCTGCTTTTTATGCCAGCAGGCAGCGTGTAGAGCGAGTCTTTTTCTTTCTCCCTTTTCATCACTGCTCATGAAATACTCATTAATCATTACTAGACCCTATGAGAAATTTTCAGGCATTTTTAAAGTGCTGATTTGTCCCAAGTGAGGTTGCACAACTAACGGGTAGTTCTGATGATTTCTTAGTCCCTATTTATTTATCTCCATAGGTGGGTCTATCTTAGGATCTGTCTGCCAGGAGGCCAGGAGTTTGTTTTTGGAGTAATAGCACTGTGCTCCTCATTCCCTGACATGCATACTGCTCACTATCACAGTGAGGATGCTGAACTAGATTGACCTTGCCTTGTACTATCTATAATCTCTCCATGATATTTTAAGGGAGTTCAGTCTCAGAAATGAGGTGGTCATATGCCAAAATAAGGCCTATTAATTCCACAGGAACCAGATTAGTTAGGTCTGACAGCATCCTCAGGACCTAAGGGGTAGTTAGTGTCTAATTACAAGTAGATCTGTCAAGGTGCAAGGGACTGAATTCAGGTTTCTGGCACTGGTTTGGTTAGCTAGTTCTCCTCAGAAGCATCTTTGTCTTATTACACTTTCTGCCAGCTTTGGGCCTGCAGGTGACCTGTCACTTCAGAGTCGGTAAACAAGTCATTTTTAAGAGACTAATGCTCTTTTGCTTTTCCTGTGTGCTGGATGATGTAGCTGAGTAATCCCACCAAGCAGAAGGAAGCACTGGAAAGCTACACTGGGACATCACATATCAGCCACGACCTGTGTTTGTCACCCTCACTGACCCCAGACCAAAAAGAATCCCCCTTTTCCCATTTTCAAGGAGTAACGGGTTTTGCTTAACCAAAAAATCCAAAACCCAAGCCCATGAGTTTCTGAGAAACAGTTTCTCAGTTCAGAGCATTCAATGACTCACAGTTTCTAAGCCTGGCCTTGGGAAAAAAGGCTGCATTCTCCAACATTAAAACCAGGATTCATTCTGGCTTTATTCAGAGCCATACAGAAGTTTATTCACTACACATGTCTCAAGTCCTATATGTGAACTAATTTATTAGAAGATACTTAGCTGATACAAATCAGACATCTGCAGTTCCTGGAGATTTTTTTGGTAACTTGCCACATATACACATTCACTAGAGTGGAGCTGTGAACTCTGGAAATTTAGATAGACTAAACCCCTCTGCACAGCAGTCAGTCTGTGGAAGAGGAGGTAGCATTGTAAATCAGCTTCCAAAAATATGGTTCTCCTGTGAGAAAACAATGTGGAAAAACCATTTCAAGGGAGTATCAATTAATCTCTCTAGGGGACTATTACAACAATCATAAGTAGGTTTTAAGGTTGACTATCAGTTTCTGTGTACCTTTCTGCTCACATATGAATGGTCAAGATATGTAACTAAACCCAATCATGGAGACAGAACAATTCACAACTGGCAACCACAGACCAGCTCTTGCCTAATGCAACTTTTCTGTTCAACCTGACTTTGAAAATACAGCCCCCACTGATGTCCAGATAACCACCTTCTGGGGCTGGTTTTCTCTCCTGGTACTTAAAGCTCTTTGTAGTACACACAATACATACCTATCGTAATTTTATACTTAAAGAATTTTACTCTTTAAGCTTCTTCAATACATCTTTCTCCTTTCCCTCATAAGATGCTCTTGCCAAAAAAGAAAAGTCACCAAAGTCACCACACACTTTTTGTGGCACACTTTTTGTGTGCTAGCTCTTAGACCATCTCCTCTGTCTACTCAATTCACAGAAAGTGGCTTCTACAGTTTGGGAAGGCCACACTAAAAACCCACATAAACCTCCTAGAATTTTAAAGAATATTTTATGGTAACTAAAGGTACTACCACGGCATGCCTTAAATCTGTGATAGGCAAAGCTGACTAAGTGAACTATTTTAAAATATTCATTAATACATGTTAGAATGCTTTCAAGATGGCCACTTCTGTGTGACACACGGCTGGAGCCCAGATAAATAGATAGACCCCGAGCAGCTTTCCCTGTTTAGGCACTACCCTGGCAATCCTACAAGGCAGCTGTTACAAAATCCTGAGGTCTGCTAAGCAGACTCCAAAGCACCAAAAAATATCTTAGAGAGTACAAAACTGCCTTTCCTCACAGTCTTGGTCGCAGATCTCTTGGCTTTTACCTTTGCAAGAAGTATCCAAGTCCAGCTGCTTTTCTTTTAGCCCCAAATGAAGCCAGCTCAAAAATGAAAAGGAAAACTTAACTTTAAGATTGAACACTATATAATTTTTAAGAGGAGGATAAAGAAATGAGGTCAGAGGTTTGGTCAGTTGATTCATTTTAGGAAACTGCATTAGTTGAGTTAACTTCACTGTAGAATGCTCTCTGGAAAGAAAGCCATTTTTGTCATAAACTGCTCTTTAACCCACTCTGCTGGAGCAAATCTGCTCAGCCTTTTTTTTTCAGGCTGAGGGAAACCAGCATAATTTAATATAAAAGACTTAGCAACAGAAACTCTTCTGACAACACACTAAAGCAACTGCTAGCAAATGACTACAGGTAATTTCCTAGGAAAGCATAAAAAACTCAGTGAGTCTCCCACAAACTTTCTGAGAACAATTATTTGACAATAAACAGCAGAAGTAAAGCACTGACATGTAACCTTGCTGTTCCACATCCATAGGCTAAGAATATTTCTGGGAGTGCACCCTGGCCAGAAGGCAGGCAGCCCTTCCAGCATGTCTTGTGAATCACAACCAGGTATTCCATCAGGTCACGCTGTTCTGAAGGAACAGTGCCAGTAAAGTCAGGAAGGAGGAGCATAAAAAATTTTCTAAGGGCTTTCTGCTGTAAAGTAGCTAATCCAAGAGTTAACAAGCTCCTAAACTATCCAACTAAGATTTTCTGATAGGAACATAAAGCTATCCTTTCAAATAACATCAGACTAATATGTTTTGAACAGCATCCTTAATTGTCAGTATTTGCAATCCAAGGCTTTCTCTCCTATAGCTTTCCCTGTGTCCCCAGACCCATGTGACTGCTGAGTTCATTACAGGGTCAGGGCCTCAATTAGATTCTGGATTTTATGACTTCTTTTTCATACAAAAGAAAATAGAACTGCCTGGCAGTTCCTCTATGAGAAAAGGAATCTGCACATTTCTCCTGCTTCACATACCAGCAAAATAAGAGATCCTCAACAGCAAAAGTTAAGAAAGTAAGAAGCAAGATGAACACAGCATGCCTGTCTTAACAAATAACTGTTTTAACAGTCCATAGGCAGGGCAGTGTTTCTGAAATAAGATCTGTGTGACAACAGTGTGCTTGTCTATCATTTACATACTTGAAAAATTTACAACCAAAAGTATCATTATAAAGGAGTGAAAACAGACATGCACTTCAAGCACAAATCTCACACCTTCAAAACAGAGAAGAGGCAGATTGTCCACAATATCTAGAAAGATTTTTTTATCACCAGTATGTTCCACATGGGAAAGTCTCAGATACTTTAGTTAAAAAAAAAACAAAACAAAACCAAACCCAACAAAATAACCACAAAACACTTGAAAAATAAGCAATTACATGAAGAAAAGCTCTTATAACTGATCAGAATTAAAGGAAATTAATGCAGAGCATTCAGATGGCAAATCTTTAAATGAATGCTTAAACCCAGCTTCTTTTCCTTTATCCTCTCTTTCTTCTCTGAAGCTGGTCTCATCACAAAAGCCAACATTTTTTTTTAAACTCCATAGTAACTAACTCTAGCCATCCCTGTCCAAGTTCTTAGGCTTAACAAGATGAGTTTCTACCTAATGCCATGGTTTTGCAAACAGCAATAAATCAGAAGAAAGTTTTAAGTCCATTGTTTATTTGAAGCACGCTTATTATGAGGAAATATTTCTGGTAATATTTCCTTTTGTTCCTTTGTACTTCTCAATTGCTGATTTATAGCTTTCCCTATATTCTTCATCCATTTGTATGTATCTCAAATGCTTTCATATACTTGAAATACTTTATCATAATGATGCAGAACTTTGCTGGAACGTTGAGAAATCTGGCTTGAACCTGACCTGTGCTGGCAGCGGATTGCAGCTTGCAGCAGCCCACATGAAATGAGCTGAAAATCTGCTTCCAAGTGAACGAGGGCTGCTTTGGAGAACTCTACCCCAGATAACCCCCAAACTGACAGCCTGGGAAGGAAGTGAATGAACATGGGTGCTGAGTCACTTTTCACTTTCTTTGCTGTGAACAGGTAACAAATCCAAAGAAACCCATTTGGATACTCAGCAGAAAAACTTGTGAAAATACCCCTCCTTCTCTCATGCCTTCCTCCTCCTCTCCCCAGCACACAAACTGTTACTGGTGTGATGGGGGACCACACTGGAAGCTTGCACTTTTGGACCCAGGGACAGAGCACTTCCCTTTGCAAGGCAGCTTAATGAAACCCTGCAGGAGCCAAGAGCTGGTATGCACTCATCACCCACAGCCAGCAGCGCTTGGGGCCCATCTGCTCGGGAATAGGCACCTGGAGACCAAAGGAGGCTCTGATCCAAGGAAGAAGTCTGCAGCCTGACAGAAGAAGGGGAAGAATTTGGTTGGGATGTGTACTATGGCTTTCCTGGGAGTCTGTGGCTTTCAGTCAGAGGGCAGAGAGTGAAGTGCAGGAGCTGGAGCAGCCCAACCTGTGTGGGCTGCAGGAGGAGGGCTGGTGGAGCAGCAAGGAGCCTGCCTGCACACACACACACACACAAGGCTGGGCTGTCAGCTGCCTCATGCTGACAGGGTTTATTCTTGGGTAGTATCCAGAAGAAGTTTGAATAACGCAAAGTTTAAAAAAACATTTAATAAATACCAGTGGTAAACACTGTGCTCTTCTAGAATGTGTTCTGGATTTGAAGCATTTTTGTTGAAAATTGAAATTTACTTTCCTTCTTTGGTCAAGTTTATTAAACTAACTTATTATTTTTTCCTTCTGAAATTACTTCCAGAGATTCTGTTAATTCTAGAGAATATGAAAACTGAGAAAACTCCTTAGAAGTAAGAAAAGAAAATTTATGAAACAGTGTTCCAATTAGCAGTAAGGTTGCTTATTGCAGGGTACCAGGATCTCTTAAAACTCTATCAGCCTCTTTTTCAAAATTAAAAGATTTAAAGCTGGGCAACAGTATGTTGGCTTTCCCCTTTCTACCCTTTAGGTCTTTTTGGAACCACATTTGTAAGGATAAAGAAGTATTTTCTTTCAGTACTTTTGACAGTCTGAGTTGGAAATTGCATTTCATTCCTGTCTTCTTTTTTTTTTTTCCCAGTCTTTACTGTGGCTGCATCTGCTGAAACTGGGGGTGTAAGAGAGGGAGAAGTGTGATTTACACTGGTGGAGCTTACTGCTGAACTCATTGGTGTTGTGTGAGGTAAAGCTAAGCATATATATTTGCCTTATGATTGGTATGGAGTATGAGTATGTGCCTCAAGACTGGGATTTTCCATTAGCCATTTAGGTCTGCTGATATTTTGTATCACTAGATCATCCTCTCTTCAATTTTTGTTTGTTTGGCTTTGATTTTTGTTTTGACCCCACCTCCCCTCCACCCCCCCCCCCATCCTGCCACATACAATTTTTCTACCTGACTATCTATATGGAGTTTTACTTTCATTTTTTCATTTTTCCCTGATGCTTCTGTTTCAAGTGTTTGATGGTTTTTTTCACTTCTGTTCTTCATTTTTGTTCTATTTTTAAATCCTCTCATTTAGATTTCATTCTAATTCTCCCAACAGTAATACCTCACAGATCTTTTTCTTCCCAATGCATATTTCCATCAGTTTTTCTCAGCAGATAGCATGTATGCTCTCTCCAGCTTCCAGAAATTAGCACTTTCATTCTTGATTTCGAAGTGACAATATAAGTGATTAATTCCGTGCAATTATTTGTGATCACAAAGTTGACTAAAAAAAGGGCTCTTACAAGCTAGATTGGGCTGTGAAACTTTATGCTTAATATAAACCCAACTCTTATCGGCTGCAATCCACCAGGCTATTGAAAGATGTGGGGAGGATGGAGAAAAGGATTTGGTAATGGTTCTCTTCAAAACAAAAGATATCCTTGCAACCACTGAACTGCTTATAATGGCACTGGCCCCTTCAAAACCAGCCACACCTTATGCAGATGAAATGCCAGGCCAGGAGCTTTGTATGATCTTTGATTGTGGAGGTCCCCCCACCTCCAACTCCTTTCTAACTCTGATATTACTGAAGATTGTCCCTGCTGAGAAAAAGACATGGGTATTTATTTCTTTGGAAGTCTCAAATCAGACATTCTCCTCTGTGTTTCTCATTTCTCAAATCTATAGGGAAGCCAATAGCTCTAGGCTGATAACTTTATGCATTTATATTTTATGTCAATGAATATAGGTTGGAAAGTGATAAAAACAGAGCTCTGAAAATCAGCTTCTTGCTTCTACTACTGAATGCAAGTAATTCACAAGGACTAAAAACCTCTTTTAGTTCTTTCTGGGATTGTGATGTATTTACTAAGGAGCTCTTCAGTCACTCTGGGAATGGGACTCCTGAAAATATACTAAAAAATTGGCTGCTAAAGTTGTTTAGGAGAACAAGAGGTACTCAGACTTCTGAAATTTTAGATTAGAAGGATCATGTGTATCTCCATGGCTACCAGATCAGTTCATGATCATCCTGGCAGATTTCTGGTAGCCATTTTGGAAGGTCTCATAGATAAACTGCTTAATGAAAATACTACTGTGGCCATGCAGGCTTGCTGGGGAGACCAAGAGAGGTTGGACCAAATGACCCCATCTGTGGTCCCTTCCAGCCTTAACCACTCTGAAGGCTGTAAATATTTGACCAGGAGTTAGAAGGGAGAACGCGTTACTGCACCACCTTGTTATTTGATCCTGTTAGTCTTGCTGGTGTCAGGGCCAGAGATCAACAGTGTGGTCGGTTTAGCGTCTTGGGATCTGGTGATCCTGGGTCTGACTATGGTTCTGTGAAACCTCGGCTTCTAGCATGCAGGTATTTCACCATGGGAGGAGGAAAAGTGGTGGTGCCAGTGAAAGGAAGGCTTCAAGTATTGTGTCTGCTTTGGGTGTTTAAAGAGGCACACAGGACACAAAAGGAGAACCTCTTCAGAATTCTCGGCACTTGGGTACGCCATCTGTACCTTCAACGCATTTTGGGTGCTCCACGCTACACATAAAAGACAAACTACTTGCAAAGGGGATGGGGAGAGAGAAACAAACAGTATCTTAAAGATATCCTAAAATACCCAACAGTGATACTCAGCTTACAAGCAACAGAAATATGATACAACACTTTTCAGGTGGGGCATCCTGAGCTCTTGGAGGCCAGTTCTTAATCTGGTGAACAGCTGCACATGAACATTCACTTACATGTCTTGGTCTTGGACAAATGGAAGTTGAAAAACTTATGCAGGCTCCCAGTTGAGGTCTGGTAACAGAGAACCCACACTTACCAATTTCAATGGCAGATTGTCTCTAGTTTAGCTGCAGTGGTTTAAGATTTTACTGTCCCAGCAGATGCACTGTTTTGAGAAGTGACAATATGGGATGTGTGACTACTCCCTGGGCCACAGCTATGTTTATCAATTTAAATTATTAAATATGCTGTGCTGTGTTGAACAGCCAAGGTGAGAGCAAGGGAGATGGAAGGAGACATACCAGGACATCCACACCCACTGTTAACGAGTTCTTCCATTACAGACTGAGAGATGTGAGCTGGTAGTGGAAGGTAAGGTCACTAAGAGACATTATTGCCTCAAACCACTGCAGCAAGGTTTGGTCTTCAGGCTTCCAGAATTTGTGATTTAGTTAAAAAATGGACTCTGTCTGCTTGAGTTAATCTGAACTGACAATAACTCCAGCTTTCAAGGTGTTACTGATATATACAGCAATGCCAATAAATACTGCTGTATCATGCAAAAAAACAGATAAAAACTGTGCTCTGTTTTAACATATATTTCAATAAGCAATTAGAAAAAAATAATTATCTTGCACTGCAAGTGGTACCACTTTTAGGTTTATTTCCATAGCCATCCTGCTTCTGAGGGTAAACCAGGGTGCTAATGAAATAGAACTGGGAAGAGTTTATCTATCTAGGGTTTACAGACCAGAGTTTCAGATGGATTATTAAACTTGTATTTCCACTTTGGAAAGTTCAGTTAGCAGGTAAAACTTATGTATATATTAAGTAGTCCATTTTTACTATCCTGTGAAGTCTTAGACATAAGTTCCTTAAGTGAGGAGATCATTGATCACAGCTTTCCTATAAATCTTTATATGTTGGAATAATCTTATTGACTTGTGTGTGATCAGTGTGCCTGACAAGCAACTGTCTCATCAGCAGCCACGGCTTAAGCAGTTGTTCCTCCCTACATTACACTGTGCATGTCTTTAGGTGGCTATTCAGCAAATGAGAACTCATCTCACACAGTAATAACCCCTTAGTACTTTGTGGCCAATTTGTATTTCCTGGGTTATTTTCCAGGTTGTTTGTCATTTCCCTGGTGTGGTTCATTGCACAGTTTCATAAATTCTTAAATGATATAGCTCTGAATGTCCAAACCAAAGACAATTTAAAGGGCTTTATCGGGATGCTTAAGTGCCTCTTCCTGTTAAGTTTCCTTTATTTGCAGCTATCTGCGGTGTCTGTTAAAATCAGTTTAGCACTTAGCACGTTGCAGTTTTCCCTGCTCCTTAGGGCTCTGCATGTGATAACTGCTTGTCTTTTAGTCCCCCAAGGCTAATGTCCTTACCATGTATTCCTTTGCAAACACTCGCCTCTACCTTGCTGCCCCCACCTAGCCATTTCACTCCAACAATCCAAATGAGGTAACGTAATTAAGCTACAGTTATTTGGAAATGATGACCAATGCACTCTGTTGAAGGGATGCAGTTTCTTTTCAGAGCTGAAAAAGGGATTATATGTCCAAAACCACTGTGTTGTTGTTTTGGGTTTTCTATTCTCTCAGCTCTGTCAGCTAGTCTAATAAATGATGATGTTTCTTTTTCCAAGCCCTGCTTTTGCTTCCTTGGTGCACCTTTATGTGAATGGAGCATGACTGGAAGATAGTTCAGCAGCCATCTGAGATGGGAGAAGGCAAAGCCACTGACGGAACACAGGCCACAGGCCCCTTCTTGGAGATTGCACTGAAAGTGTCAGGCTGCTCCTCAGTGGCAGGTCTGTGTTTCCTCCGCCCCTGACAGTTGTTTTTACACTCTCCTTTCTGCCACACTGGCCCAGCTCACAACCTGGTAACCACAACCAAAAAACAAAAGTATTTTCTAGCTGAATCAGTTTTCTCCTCAGATCCTTTCATGACTGTTCCTTGGGTCATGGCAGAGAAGGTGATGCAAAAAGAGGTGATGCCTCTGCTTGTCCTGGCACATTGACACAAAAACTCACCAATCTGAAGTATTTGTTATTGCTCTTAGTTTGAGTTACTGTGTCTAAATGGTGCAGTAGACAAACACTTCCTATTTCTAGATTTATGCCATATCTAAATAGTTGCACTGGCAAAATTTACAAGTGGAGGAGTGGTTTTGATAGCTTATTTTCTCAGCTCCCTAGAATGAAGAATATAGCAAAATGTCAACTCTTTCTGGTAAAATTGGCTGAACTTCAGCTTTTGACAGTCTAACAGGCTATTGTGGTATGAATATTTTACATTTATAGCCAACGTGCAAAGTCTCTGAGCACAGATTAGATTTTCATTAATACAGCTATATATCATCTTGCCACAGTGCATCAAAGTTCCCTATCCCTCATGAGGGAATCAAATAGGAGTTCAATTTCTTTCTTATTCTGAAGGTATAGAAAATATTTCTGGGATGTGTATTAGTTCTGTTTCTTTTTCCCGCTCTTAAAATAACAAAGTATTTTAAAGTATTTTTATTTCAAAGCAACTTTCATTTTACGATAGTAAGTCTGTATTGGAAGTCTACAAAACATACTCTGTGCAGTATCCCTAGTTAGATCAGAGTTAACTATTTAAATATAGAAATACGTTTGATATCTGCAAAGTTAAAGCTTATATTTAAGTAATAAATGAAATTAATGAACCTGGAAAAACAAGCTAGCCATGCAATTAGTCTTTTGAATAAAATACCACTGAGATGAATGAGAATTAAGGTGGTGCTTATGCTATAACACTAGGCTTAATCCTTTGCCATTTGTGTTAGTGGAGATGAATAAATTGTGAATTAAGATCAGTCCCCCAGACCTCAACCTTATTCCCACTGAAATTCTGAAGTTAACCTGAGCAGGTAGTGGGGTCAGACTTGTAAAGTAAAATCCTGAACATGGTAACAGGACTTGTTATGGAAGATGATTTTCTCCCTCACTATCCTACTGTAAATTTAAAAGGATAGGGTTACATCAGTTATCCAAACATAATCTTCACAAGCAGATGGTCTAAATTTTTTTAATAAATGAAGATTTGCATTCTGAAGAAAGTAGAATAATCAGAAGTGCTTAGATTTTCTATACCCAGGTTCATTTTGGTTTTGATTATTACTATCTTAGTGAGTAGAGCAACATTTTCATGCCCAAATAATCTTGACAGGTGATAGAAAAGGAAGTAGTTGTGCTACTCATGAGCTAGGAAGATTTTTCTAAGTATTAAAAAGTACTATATCATGCCTCAACTGATTAAGGGCCATATATGATCATTCAGATGTATAACCTTTAGTTCCTTCTCCCATGCCAAGGTTAACTACTTCTGTGTCATGGTTGACATCTTTGTAAAATGCACTTTGGGCTTATTTATCTCTGCTATGGCCTTTATACTCTTAAATTGCATGTTATGATATAGCAAACAACAAAGTAAGAGCTATTTTTTAAAGGTTATCTCCACAATATTGGTAACATGAATATAATTCCATTATTCAAGAGTCCCATTCAATTACAATTGTTGAAATGTCAGTTTGAAACCTTGAATTTGTTTTCCTCATAAATCTCTATTTTTAAATAGCTTCTAGATAACCACAATATCAGGGTGGCTCCCTTAAATATTAAATAATTATCAAGTAATCTTTTGCTTTTTCTAAGATCAGCAAAATGAACCTTCTTGGACATATCAAAACCTGTCTCTTTGAGTATCCTTTCTTCTAATGAGGCCTGAAGCAGGTGCGCAGTGGAGAACCACACAAATGACTATCTTAAATACTGTCTCTGAGCCTCCTACAAATGGTTTGTGATTCAAAGATCTGCTGAGCTAGGGATGTTATAAAGTAATTCCATGTCTTCAGTACCACTCACAGGTTTCTCTTCTTTTCTTCGTAAGTGTGAAAAGTCAGTGATTTGATAGTATGTTATTGGGAATTTTTTTTGGCATGGTATTAAAACATAGAAAGAACTTTCTCAAAAGAATAGAGAAAGAAGAGAAGAGAAGAATGGAGTTTTAACAGCACTGATGTTCCCAACGTCATTGCTTTTGCTTCGTGTGAGAGCAATTCCACTGGAATTTTTTTCAGTACTCCAGAAATCCCTCATTTCCAAATTTCAGGCTGCTGGCTGACACATTCTAGGCTCCAGAGGAAGGTCTTGGAGATGGAATGTCTTAATCTGAGGAAGCAGACTCTCTTTGCCCTTTTTCAAGGGGTTCTTGAGCTTGGCTTAGCTTTTAGTGGCGAGCCCCTGCTGCCTGTGGAGCACGGGGAGAAGTACTCATGGCAACCCATGTTGCTAGGCAGATGGATGATTGTGTTTTGTTCCTGCTGCCGTGTTCTTGGGGATCCTGGCTTCACTTCCAGATATAATTAATGGTAATAAAGTCTGAAGGTTAAAATATATGGATCTCTAGGGCCATTTCTGTGCCTGGGTGGGATGGGGAACAGTATCCTGGCACTTACACATAAAAGAAAGAGCTTTTTTCTGGTGCAGCTCTTTAGGCATAGTCCCAGAGGCTGAGAACTGCCAGCAGCTCCTTGACATTGAAGAATATTGCTGCAGTAAAGAAATGCTTCCTTTTTTCTAGCAACTCATTTTTATTGTATGTTCCGTCACTTTTCCTCAAATGCAGCTTTGTTGAAGCTGGACAGGAGGAGCTAAAGATCCATAGGATAGTAGCTGTACGTGAGCAGTAAGAGATATTTGCCAGGACAGTTCCAAGGCCATCCCATGGACTGAGAAGGGTTTGAGATGCTGCTATCATCAGCAGCCTTCAAACTTGATTTTCCCCCTTTCTTCCTTCAGTGTTTTACTTATGGACTCAGACAGCCACTGAGCTTTTTCCATCCAAAAGAACATCTCACCCTTCCTGCCTTCCCCTCTACTTCTTCCTCTCTTCTAATTGCAGGGTCCAACTTCCTGGATGTGCTGATTGAAATGCTTGTCAGATCCTTTTCTGAGTTTCTTAATAGGGCAGAACACTATTCACTTTTTAATGGATTGTATTTTTACTACCTCTCTGACTTATATTTGCTCTCAGTGAATGGCAGAGCCAGCACAAGGTAGAAGGAAGATATGCACCCAGCAGGAGGGAAGGAAGGAAGGAGAAGACTTGGATCTTCTCCTTTCAGCACTGGTGAACTCCATATGTGTGAAGGAATCATACGCTGACATTTTATTTAAGAGGTCAGATTTTGGGCTTCTAGGTTTATTATTTATATTAAAAAATTAAGCCAATTTATGCACTTTTATGTATAATTTATGTACTTTTTGCTGTTCTGTAGGTGAGAACAGGAAGAATTCATTTTTTGAAAGAAAGCAAAATGATGACAGGTAAGGTTAATCCAAATATACCAGCAGCCTGGAAGAGGTCAGTGGTAGAGGAAATAATGGAGGGCATGCCTGTATGTCTGTCTCTGCCCACTCTGTTAGGCTTCTCTTCATCTACTCCAAGCATAGGATCAAAGCCTGCAGTTACAAAGAGAACAAGCCAGAGGAGAAGCTGTCTTCCCCTCCTACACATGAAGGAAAGAGGTAGCTGCTCTCAAGTGTAATTTACCTAAATTCTTTAAAGATATTAGGAAAGATACGGTATAGGCAAGGAAAGACAGAGTCTTTTTCTCATTTTTATCTGGTTACTGTGTAACATTTGGTGAACAGCTAATGTTTAGATAATACTCTGTTTTGAAGAGTCTGTTTCTGAGTCACTGAAATCAGCTGCTGATCCCAGAGGAAGAATGGAATGAAGGTACACTTGGGTCATTCATGTCACACTGGTAAAAAAGGATACAGTGACATGGAAATGCCTTCTAAACAGCACAGCTGTACCCATTTTGCTGCAGAGGAGCTATAGGTACGAGCCCTGCCACAAAATCATAGTTATCCACCTACTTTCTCTGTGAAGGACAAATGAATAGGCTTATTTGTGCCTTCAATTATATGGTCCCCAAGGACCCACAGAGTCAGTCCTATAGTGAAGGTCTTTGGCAAATGTTTGGAGCACAGATGTGTTGAGATGCTTGCAGTCCCGAAGCCATGGGGGGACACAGCTTTGTAGGATGTTATTATATCTCCTTGAACTTCTCTCTTTTACATCACTTCTCCCAGTTTAGACCTGTTTTTATTGCTGAATAACATTTCTGAACATATGCACGGAGAATATGCAAAATGTGTGATAGGACCCTGATAGCTGAGAGGAATGTATGTGATGAAATTAGGAGTGGAGGTAAGGGAACCTTATGTCTATGAGACTTCAGTGGATTCACGCTTTATATCGATGATGCTGGATTCTTTTATAATTTTCCTGAGATATCTTCTGACATTTTTAAAATGAAAAATCACAATTTTAAAAGGGTATGCTCTCTTCAGAGGAGCTCTGTAAAGATCTTGCATGCAGCAGCTGATATTTCAAGCTGTTGAATTAGTAGTTCTGGGTTTCCTTTTGTACTTGTCTGTGCCAAAATGTGATTAGTTGTTTCAGCCCACTCATACCCTTGGTTTGAGGTATCTGTGCATTAAGTTAAAAGGGAAGCAGCTATGTGGTTCAGGTCCATATATCAGGTATTTGATCTGCATTATAATTGTTAACATTTTTTTCCCTACATAGATTTTTCAAGATACATTGCCAGGAAATTTTAAAGCAGTGAGTTCTCATTTTGAAATGCTTTCTCATTCAGTATTTTGTTCTGCTCCTGGAGACAGGCAAGACTCCAAAGCCTGATGTGTTAGGAATTGGGAGAATAAGGACACTTGGCTGCAAGCTACTGAAGCAAAAAGAAACTCCAGGCTAGAGTGGACAATGCAAATGAATCACTTTGATTTACAGTAATTGTCCCGAGTGGAATCTCAACAGCACAGGCAGGACAGTGCAAAATGCTGTTTGCTGAACTTTGTATGAGCTCTGAGTCAGTGAAGATTCTGTAGCTAGGCTAAAGTTATCAAACTTAACAAGTTTGATACAAACATCCGGGATTTGAGCAAGGCCTTTATATACTCACAACAACACTTTCCCCAAGGAGCTGTTCTAGCAGCTCACGAGGGTCAGAGCCAGCAGCTACTACAGCAAGTAGATGTTGTGGTGTAAATGACATCTCATAGCTGTGGTACACTTCACGATTTCCCCTTCCTTCATCAGCCTTTACACACTGCTTTTTTTAACATCTCTCTTGGAGGACACATTCCTGTCAATGAGGAAAGCCAAGTGCAAGTTCTGGAGAAATTGCTGGGAAGATGTTAGAGGAGGATGCCCAAGTGGAGTTATTGTCTTACCACGTCACAGTTGCAGTGACTCACTTCCTTTCAAAATCTACTATGAACATGCAATGATCTCAAATAAATATGCATAATATGCAACACTTGTATTTATTTTAAAGCTAAGAGCTGTTAATATTTTGGGCATGGATTTGTCATGAAAACCCAAGTAACTAGAACAGGATTTTATTAAGTTTTTTTTAGGAATATGTAGTAAATATTTTGAATTAGTGTAGCATTTGTAGAAGAGCTATAAGTGTCCTATGATGAATGATGTGGAAAATTATATAAGAAATCTAATGCTGGGCACAGTATTCAAAAACATGAAATTCTACATTTGGGGTAGGGGAGAGAAGTGGTAAGAGAGGTGCATCCTTGCCAAAACAATGTATTTTGTACTTTTCTCCCACTTCAAACACGTGACTGACCCACTACCATAGACCTCAATCAGGAAAGACAAGTTTTCTGTGTGGAGGGGTCAAGGGAATCAGAAATACGACCCCCCTAAGACTGAAAGATAAAGGTTTTTTCTTCTGCTGCTGCATCCTCTAAATTCATCTGCCATGCTATTCTCACCAAAATTTCTGTTAGCAATTTGAAAGGAAACAAATCTGTACTCCTGTAGTCAAACATGTAGTTTGAAATATTTAGTTACTTTTAATAAACTGCTCAAGTCAGTAGATAACCTTTCAGAGGGATCAGCTTTGTTAGAGAGCATAATCAGCTGTTTTCCCAATAGAATAAAGATGTATTCTATTGGGTATCTATTATAACCTCTTTACTCTGAGCCATGTTCAATAAAAAATGCAAAAATAAGTGGCTGAAAGACAAATAGCAAATGTTAAAATGTTCTAAAAAAGGATTTTTTTTAAAATCAAAGAAGCTCTGTTTGTGCTCCACGTTTTTTTTAAATTTCAGGCTTCCATGAATACTGAGAACATCATTAACTGTTTGTTTGAGAGGTGGAATTGAGTGTGTGAGGAGGAGTCATCCACGCAGGCTTTGCAAAACTGAACATCTGACAAACAAGCACCTGCTGTAATGAGGACAAGGTTTTAGCTCTAGAAATTTCATAAATATTTATTTTCTAGGAATATATGGTTGCATCTTGCCAGAATATTAATATTTGTATTTTTTTTCTACTTTCACAGTTGTTTTAGAGTCAGAAGACCCAGGCATCGCAAGCCTGTCTGCTAAAACTCGCAGCTAAATTTAAACTGCACAGTTTTATTTAATATCACTAAGACAGAATATTTTAGCTGTTTTGGCGTGATGGCATTTAGAATAAAATGTTCTTTCACTTTCTAAAGCTCAGACACATGTAAATCTCCGCAATTGCTGGGGAAAGCTGCATTTTTAAGAGACACTGAGTCCTTTGCAGAGGCAGGTTGAAGGGGTTCACTCGATGGCTGCCTGGAAGGGCGGAGGGGAGCAGTGGGGCCGTACCAGGGGCTCGGACACCCCGAGCCCGGCGGGGAGCGACGCCCGACCCCCGGCGCTGTGAGGATAGGCCCCGAGCAGGCCCGCGTCGCCATGGCGACAGCGCGGCGCTGCGGCCATGGCGGAGAGCGAGGAGAAGGGCGAGGGTAAGGCCGCGGCCGGGGCTCCCTTCGCTCTGGCGCGGCGTGCGGACGGGCCGGGGGCCGGGCGCCACCGAGTGAGGCCCGCCCGCCGCAGGCCTCGGGCGACGGGAGGGGCGGCGGCGGCGCGGGCAGCCTTGGCCGGGGCAGAGGCACACGGACACGCACCGGGGGACACAGACACACATTTACACATACTGAAGTGCATACATACATACATACATACATACATACACACATACATACACACACACACGTGCGTTTGTGTGTGCGTGTGTGTGTGTGTGTATTGCAGTCTTTGACATCCTCCCGAGGGGAAGGCACTGATATCTTTCCTGTGGTGCCCAGTGACAAGACCCGAGGGAAAGGCCTGAAGCTGTGCCAGGGCAGGTTTAGGTTGTGTATCAGGAGAAGGTTCTATACCCAGAGGGTGGTTGGGCACTGGAACAGCTCCCCAGGGAAGGGGCCACAGCATCAGCCTGGCAGAGCTAAAGAAGTGTTGGGACAGTGCTCTCAGGCCCTTGGTGTGATCCTGTGCAGGGCCAGGAGTTGGACTCAGTGATCCTTGTCATCCCTTCCTGCTCAGTTCATTCTGTGATATTAGATATGTACGTGCACAAAGCTGTTCGTGCACATTGTGCATGGATGTGTGTATATCGGTGTGTGTATATGAAATATACACACGTGCGTATTTACACAAACAGAAATACACCCACTGACTGCCCATCCCCTTCACGGCGGCCACACTGCTGGCTCTGCCTCAGGGCAGGGGCTGCTCTGCAGCACTCCCTGCCACAGGGGATGCCACCAGCCTCCTGTTGGTGCTGGCAGCCTTACGGTGGTGCTGCCACCACACAGGGTATGCCCAGGCTGGATGGTGACAAGGCTGACCCCCCTGTCATGGCATAGGGTGGCTGCCAGGGCAGCCGTTGCTGGCTGATTGTGGCCTCTTACAGTCGTTTCTGGATGCATTGGGCTCTCTCTGCCAGAAAAAAAGTAATCTGTGCTCCTGATAGCACCATGGCTTATTTTTAGAGGCCACTGTGTTCTGCTTTATGGAGTGTTGCCAGAAATTCTATTTTATAGGCTAGAGGTAATTCCTTCTTCAAGGATATCTCAGTATCATTTCAAGGAAAACATATTTTCTGTAAAGCCCACAATATTGTGACTTCTGAAATCCATCCTTTCTGTAACTAAACTTGTGTGTGTTGCAATAGTTTATGAAGTCTGACATTGTAATAATTGAAATAATGTAATCAATGGATTATTTAATATTTTTTCGGAAACAATGTATGCTGCAGAAAAGTCTTGTCTAAGTGGTTGCAGTGGATGGTGCTAAATGACTAATTGGATTTTTGTAGAAGTATTTCTAGCTACACTTTGCAACATAGATATCTCGAAGAAATTAAACAGTAAGACATGTAGCTTCCTTGAGGACTGCTCTTAAAGTGGTTTTTTTAAAATTTGTTTTAATTTTTGTTTAGTCTTGTGGAAGCCTATCTTTTGCATCTTTCTAGTGGTGCAAGTGAAGCTGAGGCACAGTAGCAGAGGTGGATAGAAATGATAGGATAATAGCCTAGAAGTCTGCCAAACCATCTGAGATGAGGGAAGTAGTGTTGGGAAGCCTGGTTCCATATATTTTGGGTACCCATATGGATAATATTGAGATTTTGTGCTGTTTTGTCAAGCCACAGCCAGAAACTTTTGGAGAAGGAAGGTCATGGATTTTTGATTGCTTGATTAAAGACTTGTAAGACCTTTTTTTTTTTTTGTAGTTTCAAAATGAGAATACTTTTAAAGAAGTTTAATTATTGTATTACTAAAGACAGACCCTCTTGGGGATTTTTTATGCTTCATGTTTTTTAACATCCTATAAAACACTATTCCCAGTAGAGTTTTAGATGTCATCTTCTAGAGGAGAATTGTAGTGTCATCCTAAACGACCTTGACCCATAAACTCCATCTCTGGCCCGACCAGTGGATCATGGGAAGTGACATGCTGGACTTTAGTTTCTTATCTGTAGGATGAGGACAATAACTCATGTCACTGGGACAGTAGCTTCTGTCACTCAGCAGAATCCCAGCCTGCTATTAGGCAAACCAGTTGTTTATTGCCTTATAAAGGTGCCTCATTACTGTAAACATGGCTGAGGACAGCTAACACTCAGTGTCTCATTAACAGAGGCAATCCCTTAGGATTAAGTCACTTACACCACTTCAGAGTTGCTGTTAGCCTTCCTGCTGATAGCAGTTAGAGGGTTAATTAGGATTCCCTGATTCTGGATTCACACAACCATTGTGCTTCTCTCCAGCAAGTACTCCACATCTATGCAAGCTGCAGGTTTAACTTTATTATGCTTCGAAGTAATACCATTAGTTGTATTGTCAAATAATTAGTCCTTAGGGCATTCCTCTTGGTGCTTTGCAGAACTGTAATTCCACCAGCTTTCCTGGAAAGGTTTCCCTTAGGTCCTATTATTTCCAAGTTCAGTCTTCTTCGAAGTTGAAATGCCTGCTTAAATGTTTTACAGAGATACATGATGTACACAAAGAAAAACAGTGGGAGGCCAAATCCTGCTACCTCTTGTACATGTTACTCGCATGAGTATTACCCTCCAGCTTATGCAAATGTTGCAAATAGAATCTTGTATGTGCATAAGTGTTAATGGGACCATGCCCATACTGTATGTAGCTACATGTTTTATGTCTGAATTTATATCCCTACGTTTGTGCTTTCAACAATGTTTAATGTTTTTTCTTCACACCCATCTGATTATTCTAGAATATTTGTTTAATCTTTCACTTTTGTACATTTGTCTCTATCTTCCCTCCTATAATTTGGTTTCTTTCCCCTTTTCTGCTACTTATTTCAGTCTGTCTGTTCTTCCATTTGCTCTCAGATACTGTCTTTGTAATTTGACATAACATGTCAGATTTTCTAAGTTTTAATACTTCTGATCTCAGTACTGATGTTGTTAGAACCTGAAAGCAAAATGTCAGACTGGTAGTGCCTCAAGTACAACTAGACTGAAGACAAATTATTCTCCATCTGGGATTTAAAAAAAATCACATGAAAGTACATGAAGGAGAAAACGCTTCAGTGTTCCTGTATCGTTATGGAAATGTTATGTAATTGATCGGTATTAGAGTTTTTCAAAGACCATATTCTTTGTGCCAGATAGTGCATACTTAAAATGCCATTAATAAGTCATGAATTTTAATCCAAAGGGAAGTATATTGAATAGTAGCTGAGCTGCTACTTCACCCACTTACACCTGTATGGAACCAAATACCTGGTTGTGGATAAGAGGTGTCCCCAGAAAGTTGCTTGGTTCTGCTGTGAAGACCTATGGAGAGTAACAGTTCTGCAAGGATGGTTTTCTCTGGTAAATGATTAGTTCTAGGTAGCAATTTGTAATCAGGCCTCACAAAACCTCTTTGTGCCACGGATGAAGACACACCGTCATGTGGATCTTGGAAAAGAGTTTTCACTCCTATTTTAGTATGTGAATACAGTAACAGTGTGTTCAGTCATACATACATGTCTGCTCTTTGCCTGGCCCAGTTTGCTGCCTGGCATACTGGTGAAATCAGAGATACAGGAGGTAACATTTGGGAAGAGCTAGTTACACATTTAACTACTCCCCTCTTTCAAAGAAGCAGAGTTACGCCTGTCTGCCCTGCTGAATCTCCTCGTGCCTGGAAGGAGGATCTAAACCTTCCTGTCCACATCACCTCACCTGGCTTTGCCTGCCTTTTGTATTGCTAGAGATACTGAAAATGTGCTATCACTGCTCATTCTGTTTAAATGCTTTGAGTCAAAGCTGAGAGAGCCTTGTAGCTGCTGTGAGCACTGTAGGCAGTCATAACCATTAATTCTGCTTGAAGCACTCTTAATTAACATGAAAGTTTCAAACCCAACACAGAAAAGCACTTAAGCTGTGCATGACTTAGGGGAATCCCACTGAAAGGGATGATGCACATGATGCTGAAGCATGTGAGTTCTTTTAAGAACTTCTTATACTAAGGATTTTAAAATGTATTTTTGAGAGTTTCACAAATGAGCAGCAGCATTTCAAAGGTACAAAAGCTCTGAATTAAACACAATAAACCTTCAGGCTAAAGTCATCCATCAGACAAATTATCTCTAGTTTAAAAAGTGGCAGTGTTTAATTTATGAGGAAAAAATACAAAATTAGTATGAGCTGTTAAAAATAAGTATATTTCATAGGGCTCAAGCAAGAAGTATTTCAGCTTTAGAAGAAAATCCGAATATATGAGATTACTTAGGAAATCACTGTGCAGTTTTATCACAGTGGAATTTATAGATGAACGCTTTGAATATTTTTATATCCTCTTGTTGACATTGCTGTAAGAAATTACATGAGAAGAAAGGTTTATAGTCTTTATTAGACTGCAATGCACCTTGACATGCACCCTGACATCAATCTGATTTATGTTTTAATATTTGTACTTATTTGAGAATGAAACAAAAAACAAACTATGTCAATCTCCCATGACAAACACAGGTTGAAGATCTGAACCTGTTGGCTGTACTCCCACAGCAGAAATTGATCTCAAATGGATGTAGAATAGGTAATTGCAGATTGACAGGTTTCTTGTTTCCATGGTGCATAAAACGGCAGAAATTTTTTAGTTTGGTTCTACTTCTAGCTGATTTAGTGCATAAAAAATTGGATGGTGTGCAAAGAAAGGCTTTAAACTTTTTTGTCTTTTCAACAATGCCAACCATTGAACTTGAGAACTCCCACAAATTATCTTTCCAACAATAGTTAACATGTTATTAAGAATTTCCATGTCTACATACTAATTACTCTGAGATCTGAGGGGTTGGGAGGCTTTTTTCAGCTTAGCAGTACCTGTATTTTGTGTGAACAGATACTGCTTTGTTGCTATTGGCAATAAAATGTGTTGGGCAAAAGATTGTGGAAGGAAAATGGTTTTTTGGATAACAGAAATGTGACATGAACCTGTTGTCAGAGCCAGTGTTTAGCCCCCAGCTGGGAGGTGGCCATGCAGACAGGGGTGTTGGTAAAAGCTCTTGGTACAGGGAGGGGCTGGAGGTCCCACACCAACCTCAGGACTGTGTGCTACCTGATGGGTCCCAGCAGTATTTTATAAATGGCCTTAAACTGTCAATGCCCAACTTTAGGAAAAGACTCCCAACTTTTTGGAAATGTATTGTCTTTGCTGTTCAGTGTTGCTGTTCAATGCTGTTCAGGGTGTGGGTAGGATGTGACAGCCTTATGAATGTGACATTGGAAGGGATTTTCTTGAATCCAGCCTAGGGCTGTACAGAGTCATAACCTTCAAAAGCTCTCCAAGTACCATCTTAAAAATGGTAAGGATTATCGTGTCACTGGTGTAAGCTCACAGGAGGTTCTGGTTCTGGATGGTCAGGAAAATTAGAAATGAATTCTGAAGTTCATTTTTGAACAGCTTGTGTACTTCTTTTCCAAGTTTGCTAACTTTTTCCTTTAGCTTAGCCTGCCTGAAATGATGAATGCCAGAAGTGTCTTATTCCCTATTGATGTTAAATGTATATGTCAGTTGTCAGCTGAAATGCTGTTCAAATTCAGAATATTACTCTTAGGTAAACAGAAAGAAAATTGGAGGTTTGTATTCATTCATGGTATGTAAAGGAAGTGATTTAGCACTGTAAGCGATACTTTCAAGGCAGTGCCTTAAAAGCCAAGCAGCTGCAGCAGCAAACCCCTGTAATTCCTTGCCATTTTGTTTCACCCTAACAGTCTTCCTTTGCTTGGGCAAAGACAGAGTACTGCAGATGGAATTGCAACCAGTCTAGAAACAATTTTTTTAAACCCATTTAAGACACCAAATTGAAGGGTTTCTAATATATTACATAA
Organism: Molothrus aeneus; assembly: GCF_037042795.1. Classification (NCBI taxonomy): domain Eukaryota; kingdom Metazoa; phylum Chordata; class Aves; order Passeriformes; family Icteridae; genus Molothrus; species Molothrus aeneus. Next base: position 31,475,428 of record NC_089648.1, read on the forward strand.
TAACAGCCTGTATTAAGTCATACTTAAACCCCTCATTCTACCATTATGTTGCAGATTCAAAAGAAGAACATTTACATACTGCTCTGTTCTAGTGCAGTACTGTAGTACTGCAGTTAAACTTCATAATGTCTAATGTTTAAAATCAATTACTTCTCAGATCCAGTTGATTCTGGTGCCTGGTTCTGGACCACTGATTGTGTGCAGAGGCAGTTCAGGAGGAATATTCAATTTAGGAGATATTTGCTGCTGCCACACATGCAATCAAGCGTGCATTGTCAGTGACAAGTGACATGGTTCCCTGTTGGGACTGTCCCACAGGGACATCCTTGGCAGAGTGAGCTGCTTTATTGGGTCCCACAGCAGCATGTGCATTGCCACATTTTGGTGGAACTTGGTCTGGTGCATATGCGGGTGTCAGAGCTGTCCTTTGCAGCTCTGCCATCTGCTTGCGGGGCCAGCACTGTGGAGAGTGCAGGAGAAATGGAGACAGATGACAGATGCCTTCTGTGACTGCACAGCACAGCAGCAGACCTGTGCTCTGCCAGTGTCACAGCCTATGGAAGCTGCTGTTTTTCAGCTGCAGCTGGAGATACAGCAAGACTCAGCATCACCAGGAGAGCTATATATCCTCACAGGGTAGGTTGCTGTTGGGGATAAAAGAGGATGTAAGTATGGGCTAGACACAGCTCTTTCATTATATCCCAGGTGTGCCTGAGATGAGGGATATAGAAAAAATTGCAATGAGATTACTGTTTTTGCCAGCTCTGAGCTGCCACAAGAGTGCTGGCTGGTGCAACTGCCAGAGTTGTGATTTCAGGGATGTGTGAGACATTTCTAATGGAGATTTATGCTGAATTTATCTCTGCCTTGTGAAAAGGGACCCTGTATGCAGCTGGTATTGACTTAAAAGAAGTATCACTGTTATTCTTTGCAGGCTAACTAATGTTGAGCACTGACATTTCTTTCACTTCACTGTAGGAAGGACAACATCATGAAGTATAAGATAATCATTGCATATTACCTATGAATCACAGGTGTGCAGAAAGCAATCCAGATCTCTGCATAGAATGGACTTCCTTGCTTTCTTTGGATGATTCTCCAGTCATCACATCACATCATCTGCTTCACATCTCTTCAAGAGAAGATCTTTTGTATTAAAAGGATTTCCCCCATCATTTTGCAAGTTAGTGTGACAAAGCATGTTGTTTCACTGCCCTCAGTGTTGGCTGCATGCAATAGCAACTGTTTGGCAACTTGTCTGTGGATGCCAGGTAGCAGGAGAGCTTTGCAGTTAGAGCTGGACCTGTGTAAATGTCCCCAGGTTTTGTGAAGTCAGACTTAGCTGCTAGTTGACTAGCTGCAAAATGAGGCTGTGCTTTGCTGGCTGAAATTCAGGTCATAATTGAGACCAATTAGGTCCAATTTGGATACATGATTCTTCTTAAGAGTCCTTATTGCATACTGCTTCCAAAGTAATCATCTGCAACAGTTGTGAGGCCTGTGAAACAAGTAGTGTGGCTATGTCTGACTGCTTGGGAAGAGAAGACAGGCAGGGCCAGGTCCTGAGAGCTGCAGTGGAACATTTCATGCTATGCCTCTATTGTTGCTTTAAAAATGTAACAGCTACTTCTGGCATAAAATGTTTGACAGCTTATCAAATGAAAATATGTGTCTCTGTAATCCATGAGTCAGTAGCTTTTTCTGTCCTGTAAAACCACTGTAACTTTCCCATTCCAAGGTCTTGAGGCCCATGTCATCAAACTTCCTTCCAAAAAGTGCAAAAAGGCTAAATGGACTTGTGGAAAAAAGAATCTATTTCAACATTTGACCAAATACTAGGGTGAAAAAAGAAGAAACTGGCTTTTCTGCAAGGTCTCTGCAACAACAAATGCAGAAAGTGTGGACAAGCAGGCTTGTGTGAAATCTGGGAAGAGAGAAATCCCCAGGGCAAGGGTAGGTGCTGCTGTATTATGAAAGATGCTCAGGAGGACTGCCAAGTGCTTCTGCTGTAAGTAATGATGACTCCAGATTCATTCAAACTCTAAGAGATTATCCCTAATTTTTATTTGAGGTTTGAGCTTACACAGAGTGCAGCCACTACACGCATTCCTTCTATTTCCCAGTGTTATGTATTCTCCAGAGGGTATAGACAATAAGATGTATGTTACAGTTCACAGCATGACCCTGCACTATTTACAACAGGGGTGAGGTGACAGTGGGTCAGGACACAAGGAATAAGGTGCTTAAGAAGATCAGGTCAGAGCATTAGCTCTCACTGTTGAGTATTTCAGAGCTCAGAAAGATTTTGTACTCGTGGTGATAAAAGTCTTTAAGCTGTAGCTACAGGGAAAGGTGCAAGACTGAGCTATGAAGTGACACAGCAAGGTGTTTGTCACTGGGCACGAGCTGTGGTACCCCCAGAAAGGGACCATGGAGCATGGCAGGAGGACCTCAGGTCTGCAGCACCATGGAGCAGGAGCAGAGCAACAGTAAATTGCAATAAATTGGAGCTGGAGAAGGGCTGGGTATTTGCTTGTGCACTTCTTGCTGCCTAAAGGAGGTAATCACAATAATCTCCCTGCACAGTGCCATCCGGGCTGATCAAAAGAGAGCAGAAAACCTTCCTCTGCAGCTGCCTGTGTGGGAATACAACTTGCATTGCATTTTCTGATGGGAAGGTTTCTTCCCACTATCACTAGCAAGGTAGTGGATGATGACCTCCACTGGAATATTTTCCTTGTAGATGTAAAAGGAATACTCTAGAATGGCTTAAAAATTACTCATTAGAAAATGTGTCAGAATGTCTTGCAATTTTAACTGCCAATAGGCCAACTTTTTAATTTTTTTTTTCCCTGGACATGCTGGTAAGTCCAGAACACTTAACCAGCAGGAGAATCTGGAGCTGTAGCCAAGTTCTGGCCCCAGCCTACACACTTTCAAGACCTGGGCTAGCCCATCTCTAGGTGCTGCTATGGGCCACTGCCTGGGCTTGTGGCAGCTCAGGAATCCCCACCAGACTCTGTCTCATCTTAATTGCTTTGACCTGGAACATGGTGCATGCAGCATCCTGGATACATGGTCATACCCATGAGCCAGCCGCTGTACCTCCATTTCTCCTCTCTGGCAGATGTGGATCAAATCACAAATTCATTCTGTGAAGTGCAAGTAGGGACGCCTTCCATGTCATCCTACCAAACAAACAAAACCAAAACCAAACCAAACCAAAATACCCTTGACAAAGAACACCTACCCCGCAAAAAAAAAAAAAAAAAAAAAAAAAAAAGGAAAGAAAAGAAATCACTCACTCATCAAACCTCAGTTCTTCAGGTTTGAGAAGACTGAACTCCATTGAACTCCATCATAGTATAGGCAGGTAGTATTCCTTGATCATGTCCCAGGATTGCAGGCTTTTCTGCTGATGCTTATGAAGAATGATGGTTCAGTATCTATAGATATATATGCAGAAGTGATATCTATCTATCTATCTATCTATCTATCTATCTATCTATCTATCTATCTATCTATGCATTTCTACACAGATTGTGTACAGTAAAACATCAGGGCATATTTTGCTGAGCTTTTCCTGGGGTACATGAGGTGCATGGATTGATATATACCTATGGTGCATCACTCAGACTAGCTGCCTCCAGGGGAATGATTTTTCCTTGTAGTGTAGTTCCCAGGACTGTGTAGATTGAGCTTGCCCTCACCAATGAGGTGCTCAGAAACTCTTTGAGCAGCAGGAAGAAAGGATTTTCTTCGCCTTGCCTGTAGGGCAGGCACATGAAGAGAGCCAAAGATACAGAAAATTATGTTTTGTTGGTCCTCTCCAATATATAGACAATTTTGTTTTGGAGCAAGCATCTCTTGAGGAATTTGCAGAGCTAGCAAGGGTATCCCTCATATTTTGCCCTTTTCCATTCTCATGGGCAAATGCATTACCTGTAGAGAGCACAGGCAGTGGTTGTAGTACCACTGGGGCTTCATGCTGACATACTTTGCCATCTGCATCCCCTGGTTTCAAGAAACACAGAATTGAAAAATGTAGACTGAGGACAGAGGAAACAAACAGGATCCTGGTCAGGACATGGAAATCAAGTTTAATAGAGCAGCTGTTGAAGGTGTTATATCATAATGACTCAGGGCAGACAGGTATCAATGATCAAGGACTGAGGCTGCAGATGATCTCTGTGAACTGCATTGGGCCCAGTCTGCCCAGACCAGACCAGGGAAAATAATGGCATCTTGCAGGAGCAGCCAGAAGTGACATCATTAAAGTGGGCTTGATAACCAACAGGAACGTGTACCATAAAGGAAATAAATATTTTTCCTGCTGATGAACAGTCATGTCTGATTCAGAAGGGAAAGCAGTAGACAGGATTGTCCACGACTCCAGCACCTTTGGGGAGAGACCACTGGGACAAGAACTTTGTCAATGGTGGTTATTCCCTTTCAAATCAGTGACATTTTAGTATGAACTGTGTTTAGGGGTAGTGTGAACTATGAGTTTAAACACCTTTGGAAATTCTAGGTGATGGAAGATGCTGACTATGGCTTCTTCCCCTGCTTGATGTGGCATTCTTCATGTCCTCTTTTGTTCTATGTTACAGTGTCAAGTAGTTTAAGAATTTTTTTGAGCAACTAGAAGCTTGACTGCTTATCAAGGCAACAATGGTTTCTACACTTTGTTTCTCATCAGTTGAATGAGTTGTTAATTGCCCCATTAATTTTGTTCGTTTTGGTTCCCACATGTATTGAAACATCTGAATCTGTGGTAGATTAGAATGCAGTGGCATTTAAAATGCCATCTACTGAACAGTCAAAACCCAGAGTAATATACAGAATTTCTTGTTTCATTAGGTAAAAAAGTTACTGACTAGCAACTTGTAACTTCAGTAGTGGCTGCCAACAGACTAGCACAAACTAGATATATTTTACAAATTGATGTATTATTACATTTTTAAATGTCAAGGTTGAAATGCACAGTTGCTTTATAATGCTTTAATGAATTAATATACTTCTTCGGGACATAAAGATATTTCCATTGTGCTTGATCTGAACTATTATTTTTTTATTGCTATCAGAATTCTATAAAATAATTTCATTTTTGTCGCCAAAACTGGAGTCAAGATGGTGCTTTCTTTTTACATCACTATTTTGCCCATGTTACAAATATCTTATGTAAAGGAAAAATTATCTTATGAAAGAAAAAATTGTGTTGAATATTTTTCTCTCAGAATATGAAGTAGCTTTTGCAGTTAACTTTTTCCACAGCCTTCATCAAACTGACAGCCTGTATCTTAATATCAGACATCGAATTATTTGCCTGATTTTTTTAAAGTCTATTTGCTGTTGGAGGTTTTTTTTAATTGTTGTTCACATCAGGTGCCATAGGGCTGTGCAAAGATCATTCTGATTGTTCCACTCTGAAGGCTCTGTTCTGTGTATCTATTTTTAAATATTTTTTTCTCTGTTAGTTTTCCATAAGGCAGTTACTATGGTGGAAACAACCAGGTAACTTCAGCTCTCACTTGTACTGCTATTAGGGGAAGAGATGTGACAGCAGCGTGAGGTGACGCTCTCTGTCCAAGGTTGCTCGCATCCACAATGATGGGTGTGGGATTTTGGTTTTGTTGGTTCACACTGGTGATGGGCTTTGCTTCTCATCTGGATACCTCATGGTGTATGCTGTGACAAACATTAGCAATGGGGAGCAATGACCTGGCTAGTTCTCAACAATTCTGAAAAACATGAAAGAAAAAGCTTTTGCTGTTCTTGAGATTTCATTTCTGCTCCTTTGCATTTTTAGGAATGCTTGAAAGTGACCTCTGTGTAAACCAGTTAAGCTTTTTTTTTTCACACAGACTAAAATTCAGATTGCCTGAGTATAATCTGTGATAACATGGGATGCTTCTTGTGTAGGAGAGAAAGCATTATCCCTCTCCTGAGTCTGCAGGCCATAGCTTGCATCCCCAAGCTGGAGAAGGTGATACAGGCAGTGAAGACACCAGCTTGGTCAATTCTTGGGGGCTGATATATATGAAATTTCACAAAGCTGTGTATATTATCTCTTCACATAATCCAAATGTCTGAACTCAGGTGACGCATTTCCCATAGGTGCCATCAATACTTTGCATCAATCTGTTTTCTTTAGATTGCCGTTCAGGAACAGGTTTACCCCTTCTTTGGAGGAATCAAGCTCCATAAACTTCTTGTTTTTCCTCAAAATCTTCTTGATTTGTCTTTTTAGAATGCAGACTCTTCAATGATAACATTTCTTAATTACTTAATTATGTATCACAAGACACAATGAAACAACATTGTGTATTCTGCAAGCTTGCAGCTTAATCCTATTGTTCCTTTCTTTTCTGATACCTAATTTATTAATATCATACATGCTACTGCAGGTACAGAGTAGAGAAGACAATATTTCTCTTACCTTGATGTTTTTAGAGCATGGCATACAATTGCTGGTTCAGCATATTAGGCTGACTGTGCATTTAGCTTCCTCTGAGAAGAAATTGAGGTCAGTAGGAAAAAACTTAATGCATGCCTTTTCCTTTACGGACCAGAAGGATCTTGCCAATAAGTCAGATTCAAGTGGCCTCAGGATGGTTTTCTCCATGGTCCTGCTCCTCAGTGATTTCCTTAAAAAGCATTAGTTAAATGCTGTAAGGTTTTCTTCTTTAGGGTGGGGCAAGATTTCTGAGTTATTTTTATGTCAGCCAAGCTCCCTGCACTTCCTATGAATTCAACCCAAATGTTTGTGGCAGAATGATGGTATTATCAACAAGACTTCATGTTATGAGACCACGATGGCTTTCCCTTTTTATTCTGGAGACACAATGCCTTGATAAAATTGATTAGCTTATTTGAGAGTGTTTGAGAATTCACCTGTACAGGTGATGTTGAGTATTGTGACAGCTTTTGAATATCTTGACCGAGGTGATGGTCCAGTTAGAACTTGGTTAAAAGCCTGATTAGAGCTCATAAGAGCTCATTGATAACCTCCTCAGAGTTTGCATTGTGAAGTCTCTTAAGTCTCTTGCTGTTTTTATTCTTTATATATGAGCAAATATACATGGTACCCTTCTTCTCATTAGAACTACTGTTAGTTTTGGGTATGTTTGTTTGTTTGTTTTTGGTTTTGTTCCCACCATCCCCCCCCCCCCCCAACCCTCCCCCCCAATTCTTATGCCCCTATTTCCATTTGTGGTTTTGGAAAGGATTCTGGGAGAGGTCATGTGAAACAGTGTCTGCAAACATCAAAGGCAAATCTGTTTTGGTTTTTAGTTTGTCTCTTTCATCCTAAAAGCATGCCAAGAGTGGTCATAGGAGTCTTATGGAAGTGTTAGAGTAGAGTAGAGAGAGTGGTTAAAAACAATAAGTTGTATCTGTGAGCAGAAATAGAATGCTGACAGAAGCTGAGAGCAGATTGCAGTGGATTTAAAGGTGCACAGTTTTTCATGTGGCTGCCTGCACAATCACATCCTCTCCATTACCTTCTTAAGAATGTTCCTTTTTCTTCATGGCAATCTTTGTATCTCATTCTCAGTTCAGCTGACAGGACCAAGGTTGCTGTCTACTTTTTTGGTTGAAATAATGGCTAGTGAAAAAGAGAAGGAATGGTGCTGGAGTATAAAGCCACTGATAAGATTTTGTACTTTCAGCTGATAAGCCCTAGTTACTGGATGGGGAAATCTACCAAAGACCTGTTGATAACAGTGCTTTAAATAACACTGAAATAACAACATGTAAATGACTCTGAAACTGTCACTGAGTTGGGGTTGCCTGGTTGTGTCCCTTGTCCCTTCAGACTGACGAGTTCCACAAGGCAGGCCCACATGAGAAAGGGTTCCTGTTGGCAGAGACCTCAGGGATTTTCTCACACCTGCCTGTAGCCACAACATAGTACTATGGAAAGAGGATGGAGTAATTAATAATTGATAAGATATCCACATGCAAATGAGAGCTTAAATATAAAATTGACACACAATAGGTGTGTTTATTAAAACACACCTAAATTAATGTTTATAAAGACTAATGTTCCAGGTGTGTGCAGTAACATGAAGTAATAAAATCAAGTCCACCAGTACTTCTACAAATCAAGCCTTAATTTTACTCTTTTAAGTAACATAAAAAGAGTTTAAAAGTATTTCATAGTGTAAATAGTTCATCAGGATGCATTGGGACTAAATCTTTTCCTGTGAGCAACATACAGTTGCTGCTCCCAGCATTTTAGTGGTTGTTTAATGCTCTTATCTTATAAGGAATACCTCTTATGATACCAAATTTTTTCTCTTTAGTGAAAGAAAGGGCAGGCTTTCTGAACCATCAGAGCAACTGACCCCTAGGAAGGAAAGAAAGCAAGCTAATACATTAAGTGAATGGTAGAATATAGCAAATTGTATCAACTAGAAATCCCTTTTTAAAATTCTCATTACTCAAGAATCTGGCAGAGCCACATCTCGCTAAATGGTTTCTGTTCCCTACAAAGGCTGAAAATGTGTTTTTTGGAGAAGAAATGTCACAACTGAAGCAGGTATTCTGCTTAAGAGCTGGCTTCAAATGGGCCTCAGAGTGCTGAGGAAAAGTCTGGACAAGCTGAAGAGGGACAATTCATTCTGCAAGAACCATCAGAATTAACTTGGGAGTCCCAGCTCTCTGTCAGTCTTACTTAACTGGCAGTATTGAGAGGTTTATCTAGTTCACACTAAACAAAATGGGAAAGTAGCAAAGGATGGTATAGGAAAGAAAACTTGATAGTGAATACATTTTCAGTTAATGTATCTGAGAAATAGATTTTAAGACATTTTTTCTTCTTATTGCATATGTGGTAGGAAAATAAATTAGGATGGGACAATATTGATAAGTATCTCAAGCATTTTAACAGCATAAAAATGGAAATAATACATCATACCTACAGGATTTCTTTGAAGGAATAAATAGATGTAGCTATTGGAATCCTTTTTGTCATGCTATATTTCAATGTTTATTTAAACCATTACAGAGAGTGAGGTAATTCCATCCTTGACACTGTATATTGTTTTTTAGTTAGTAGAATAAATGAGTGAAATCTTCTTCTGTCAGAATGTAGGTATTTCTGTTCTGAAAAACTGCGAGAACATTGTCCATGAAACTTTCATTGATCTACCCGTGGTGGAGAGTCTTCTTGTACAGAGCGATTTCAGTACATTAAAGCACCACATCCACTGAATTAACTATGTGTCTGATCTCTTGATGCCCCTCTTGAATAGATAATTTTAAAACTTTACCAATTTCTTATCCTGGAGTTGGAATCCGTGTACTTTTCCCTCACAAAGAGAGGTTTAGAGTGAATTGTAGAATTTTTCAGATCAACAGCCTTGCCAGCCTGAACTATGTTGAACATCTTTGGCTTTCATTCCTGGAGGGAAGACAACAAATTTAGCCAATAGCTTATTACATATTTACTCATCTCACAGAGAGTCTTTGAGAGGACAACAGTATATTATGTTTTCTTCCAGGGATATGGCTCTTAGTCACAACTTCCTCTCAGTTCTTGGAAGAGATACAGATTATCTGGTACCTAGGTTAAATCAGGTTCATCTAATTTCACGACTTTTCTTTATCAGGCCTCTTCAGAAGGTAAGATTAAAGTGTACTGTCTTCATGGAAAAGAGCTTGCAAAGACTGGATGCTTATAGAGTACCTGCACTTAAAATCTCTCCCTGCCTTCTCTTGGCTAATTTTTATTTCTATTGAAGTCTCATACATCATGCCAAGAATATATAGCTATAAATATTCCTTCAATGTTTCTCTATTTCAAGTTGTAGTGTACAATTGAAGTGCCTGATGTCAAGAACTAAATCTGAGTCTACATGGGAGACATGATGCAAGACTCTTTGAAATAACCAGTAAACAAAACCCCATCAAATTTAGTACTTTGAGAGTCTTTAGGGACTTTTCCACAAGGTCCACTTAGATTTAACTATGGGGTTGTTTTTTTTTTTAGTAATTAAATGTGGATTTTACTGGCACATAGGCAGAGAAGAGGTAGACATTATTGTCAGGCTGTGAAAAGAATACAGTTTGTCCTGTGCCTGGGGCCTGCAAGGGGCTCCTCATCCTCAGTGAGCTCCAGTCTCCAATCCAGCACACACATACCTGCCCATGCTTCCATCAGGGGCATAAAGTCAGGGAGAGGAATCCTCTGAGGACTTCAGTACCAAATACAGATGGAAAGCAGCAGGCAGCTGTAGCTCTACATCTAGAGGGGATGTACCTCTCCTACTTGCAGAAGAGGTTCCTCATCTGGGTCAGTCCACTGTATTGAAGTGCTTGTAGCCTGGGATGGGCTGGCCTTGGCCGGGCACCCTATGCAGCCTCTCTCTGCCCTCCTCAACTGCACAGGAGAAAAAAACACAATGAAAAAGCTCATGAGTCAAGATAAAGAGAGGGAGTTCACAAAGCCAATGTATCATTCAGCTATGTTCAGTTCTGATACCCTTTGTCAGCAAAATGACATTTCTGTCATGAAGGCAAGAAAGCAAATGAAAAAAGTTAATGCACAGTACAGTCCCAGGGGTTCCCAAACTATTGGGATTGTAGAAAACTAGGTATTGAATTTATTATGCCTGTAAGAAAACAGATCTGGTGACTTAATTTTGGCCTGAGCTGCTCAACAGCACTTAATTCCACATCAGCTAAAGAAGGAAATGTATTGTCTACTAGAGGAGAGCTTTGTTTTACTTATTCTATTGAAAATACAGAAGACAAGTATGAAAATGAGAAAACAAGTGCCCCTCATACCAATCTCAATTTGGCTGTCATTCAGATTTTCCCTCTGGAATCTCTGTGGAGGCTTGGGGGCTGGCTTAAGAAATGCTGCCTCCTGGGAGCTGGTTTGCAAAACAGAGTTTTGGGCCGTGTTTAGCCACAGGGACCAAGAAGTCAACTTCACGTCACTTTGCTTCCTATATTCTGTCATTTGGAGTCAAACTAATAAATGGGCTACCAGTTTACTATTTTTTTTACCCTGGCTTTCTTGCCAGGGAGATTTCCTTTTGAGATAGACCCATTCCCCTCCTTATATTTTTTTCTTCAGAATTTATTTCCTGGTTCTTAGCTTGCCCCAAGAATGCAATTTCTGGCTTATGTGACATATATCTGTGATAACTTGTGGTTCTGCTTTCCCCATTCTTTGAGATTGAGATATAAAAAGCAAATGCAGCAAATTACTCCTTCTCCTTTGCTGAGATTGTCCTTCCTTTCCAAACTCTTGCTATGAATTATTTACCATGAGCCATATTCACTGTGCACAGACCTTATACATCTTATCTCTTTGTTCCTGGTTCTCAGCTTTTCATACATTATGACTAACTGAGTGGACATGAGAGCACTTATGTTTTCCTGGATGCAGGAGCCTGGATGAAGTGACTCAGCCCCATCTCAGGGCAATCATGGGCCAATGTTTGCTTTGCTCCTTCCACTGGCCCAGTGGCAGCCAGGAAGGGCTCAGGCTTGTGGTCCAGAGCGAGCTGTAGCACACTCTGGGCAGGATCCACACCTGAGCTGTGTGTTCATAAAGCTGAGGCATACCATTGCCAGCAGACTTGATGTTGCTACAGAGCCATAGCAAGGCAATATTACTAATATAAATGACAGATCCTGCATTTAGAATGGAGATTTTTCATAACTTCTGCTTTTTCAAAGTACCTTTCCTGTCTGCTCTTTATCAGTTTTGGTGTTTCTGCTGTCATAAGTCTCAAATTGGAAATATATTAGTTGTAACAGCTCAGTGAATCATTCTTTTTCTTATGTTTCTTTTTGCAGATGGCCTAGTAGCTGAAATTGAGAAAAAGATTACAGAAGCTTTTGAGGTGTTTGACCGTGAATCCAATAAAACTGTGGATGTCAGGTTTGTAAATGTATTCACAAATATATTACAGAATCTCAATAAAGATGAACAGCTCCTAAACTGGCATCTGCTTTACCAGAAAATGTAATAGAAGCAGTTCTTTTGGCCCTGTTTGGACAAGTATGTTTGTAGTGGGTGGATGGATGCCTAAAAATTCCTGGATGCTTTTAATTCTGGTATTTTTAAAGTTTGAATATTTGACAGTGCTACTTGAACTTAATTTTAAAATAAACATTCTTACTTGTATAACTTTTGTTATAAAATGCATAAACCTCATGTTTATATCTCAGGGAACAGGTTCTGAGGTTATAAGCTGTTGTCATGAAAGTTTACTGGAGTAGTTTTTCATATTTACAATTACTATTTCCAAAAGAATATCCTTTTAATTATAAATCAGTTATTAAGTAGAAATGCTACAATGGACTGTGAGAACTGGTGAAATTGTTGTCATTAGACATTCTGCATGAAGACAAATTAAAAAACATATTTAAATCTTCCAAACAGCTTTTCTGCGTTACAGAGATGAAAGGGAGGTGCAAAATATTTATGTGATGCTTGTAGCAATGCATGCTTACTAATGACTCTAAATTTAAGAAATTGCAGGTATTTCATAGAAGTAATGGTTTTTCAGCTATGCCCGATGGGGAGAATATCAGGATATGTCTCCATACTCAGTAGAGTTGCTGTTCCCTTGTCCATAGGGCTCTGTAGGGAGAGTGATCTCTTAAATCTCTTGGTCCGTGCCCAGGGAGGAGCCTGATGCCCGGGGCTGGGGCTGTCCCGGTGCCCCCTGGTGCCCTGCTCCTGGCTGGGCAGTAGGATGGGCCCTGGCTGCCCAGCCCGGGGCAGAGCCCCACCAGTTCCACCCCCAGCCCTCACTGCACCATGGCATACTCACTGCTTGTTTGTTTGGCATTTACATCTGCAGTCTTGGCTAAACAGCTCTAGAACTCTCTCCACTTCTCACTCCATTATATACGGGTATACAACTTGGGAGCATGTTACAACAATGAAATGATACAAGTGGACTCTTTTAAAAATGTATTCATTCAGACAGGGGACATCCAAAAGTCTATTTAGTGTAGTAAATGCACAATTTCGCATTAATTTTTTTGTAGTACAGATACAGACAATGGACAAAAACTTATTGTCTAATTATTTCCAGGTTCATATTGCCTCCACAAATATCACAAATGGGATTATTAATGGCTGATTATCTTGTATCAGAAGGTGGCAGCACAGCACAATTCTTAACCAAAATTGTAGCTGTATCAGTATTAATGCCTGAAATATCAGATATCCGTGAAGAATGAAAAATGATACTGGTTTGACAGGCCAACACTGGTATTCCATGACTCCTAGTACAAATTAGTAAGAAATTAAGCACGAGGAAGATGGTGTTTTTTCATGCATATTTCATGTCCCTCAGTCAAGGACTTTTCTGATATTGCAAATCTTGTCATTGAAAGTGTTATATGCAATGTGAAAACCATGACCCAAAATTTTCATTGCATCTGTGTTACAAAACTTGTATGATCATAACCTTGATTTTAACGATCATTTTTGTATTCTAGTAACTACACAGCAGAAACTGCAGCTGCTGAACTGAGAGGAAGGGACTTGGAGCAAAATAGTTTCCTATCAGGTTCTTTTAACTCCATGTTATTACCAAATGGGTCCTGACTTTTTTTACCAGAAGCACTTCAAGCAACATCCTTGTGCTGGCATGCAGGCAGAGTGCCAGATAGAGCATCCAGCAGTGCCAGATTTTGCAGACTCTTCTAGGGTCTGACTTACCTCAGTCACATCACAGTTCTGCTGGGTGTGAGTGAAGTGAGGCAGGAGGATGATGGCAGCATTCCCATCCCTGGCAGTCTGTGAGAGCAGAAATAGTGTGGGACAACAAGGAGGCAGGATTTGTGTTGGATGTGGCTCTGGTGGAGGCAGGGAATAGTTACAAGTAGCTGGAAAATATGAGGGAGTGCAGGAGTGAGAACAACAAATGCAATATTATATATACTAGAAGTATGATGCATGGACGAGGATTATGTCTAAATGACTGACCTCCCTGAGGCCATTGGCCATTCACACCCACAGGGGCAGGGTCATTTGAGCAGATGGTTTCATTTCAGAACACGTGGAAATGTGGAGCTGGGTTTTGCTCTGTAACTAGTTTTGTGCAGCCAGCCTTTTTATCTCTTTTGTCTGTTGTAGTGCTTCTCACATGTTTTCAGTCAGAATGGGAACTCTTTGGGACCTGTCTGAGGAGGTCATAGACTTATACATATAATTTTACATATGCTTGATGTGCTGCATTCAGGGCCTTACTGTTGTAAGAAGATTTTACAAAGATCATTCCTCCTTTTATCTACCATTTTTATTAGGCAATCTGATTTTTGCACAAATTGGAAAAATTTACCACTGGTCAAGAGGAAGGAACCACAGAGGTTTGGATCATGGGAACCACCAGCACTGTGAATAGATATTCAAATGTTCTTAAATTTCTGTGTTGTTGAATTGAATTGTAAATCATAAACTATATTAATGCTTCTGTTATTTTGTTTTTAATCATACTATAATTAAAGCTTTATTACAGCCTTACAATAATTTGTTTCTAGTCTGTGACGTTGTTCATCCTAGACTTTGTTCATCTTTGAGGCATTGCTGGTTTGATAGAATTTTATTTAGAGCCTCAGAACAGCTGCACCAGGTTTAGCAGTAAATGCAAGCTATGAATATATTTACAGCATAAACAGAGTGGTGATAAGCCACTTTGTTGCTCCGTTTGACTCTCTGAAAGCACAGCGTGGACATAGCAGGGCTGCCTTCTGCCTCACCTTTTGTAATTGTTCTTTAATGCAGTTAGAATTTGTATCTTTATAGCATTTAATGGAAGTATGTATTTTATTTGTTACTTCACATTTCAGTAGATTTCCAAGTGATTTGTTAATTACATCTATTTGGACGTTACTGAAAATAAGCATTACAGTTAGAGAACAGCAATGTAAAAGTAACTTGCACACAGTACAGTGCAACACAATAGTAAAGATTTTTTTTGGGAAATTGCAAGAACAATTTCAAGGAGCTTCAGAATATTTTACGTCCGAAAAAGTAGACATTGCTTATTGAGACATCATCTTAAAATTCCACATAGATTTTCTTGTGTGCTTTTATGTGCACACTCCTATATTCAAGCTCTGAATTGGTATCTGTATTGTCAACAGTCTTGTGTTGCAGACTTATTAACAAAGATGTTTTCTTTCTTTCTTTCTTTCTTTCTTTCTTTCTTTCTTTCTTTCTTTCTTTCTTTCTTTCTTTCTTTCTTTCTTTCTTTCTTTCTTTCTTTCTTTCTTTCTTTCTTTCTTTCTTTCTTTCTTTCTTTCTCTCTCTCTCTCTCTTTCTTTCTTTCTTTCTTTCTTTCTTTCTTTCTTTCTTTCTTTCTTTCTTTCTTTCTTTCTTTCTTTCTTTCTTTCTTTCTTTCTTTCTTTCTTTCTTTCTTTCTTTCTTTCTTTCTTTCTTTCTTTCTTTCTTTCTTTCTTTCTTTCTTTCTTTCTTTCTTTCTCTTTCTTTTTTCTTTTTCCTTTTCTCTTCTCTTCTCTTCCAGGGAGATTGGTTGCATTGTCAGGTCACTGGGCTGCTTCCCAACTGAGGCAGAAGTACAGGAACTGCTTGAAAAGGTAAATGTTTAGATCTGTTGTATTTTTTTCTGTCTTCAACTTGCACAAGTTTGGCCCTTCTGCCTTGCTGAATGGGAATCCTAAACTCTTTTCCAAGATGTTGGAAGTGTCATGGAAGTGTTTCCAGCAGACAGACAGTCTTGTAGGTTGCCCTGAAGCAAATCTTTAGGCTGATGAGGCAACAATGTTGATGGGTTAAAATGAGGAGTCTTTGACTCTTTTTTACCCAAAGGGGGACTGTGACACTGTGCCACGGTGGAGGGACATTTTTAGAAAATGGAGAAAAAACTGACAGATGAAAAAGAATGTCCTAAACCTCAGTCAGATATCCAAATTTTAATCATCTCACTCTTCTGGACATGCCATGGAAACACATTGCAGGGTTACGTAGTAAAAATCAGTTCTTGAGCAGGTGTTAAAATTATACATCACATTCCAAAAATACCCAGAGGGAAAGCCTGCCATTTTTTGATCTAGGCCCTGTTATTGCTATCTTATAGCCAGACCTTTCAACATTCTGTCCTTCATGAGATCTTTCTCAGCCTTGAGATTTCTGAGTTATAGGTGAGAATCTTTTCTTACTGGATTGCTTAAGCTTGTAAATCAGGCTTCATGACATAAAACATCACAAGACCTAGTGGTCCTCTCATTCTCCCAGTGATAGACAGTGGTAAGGTAAAGAAATTAATTACACTTCTCCACAGTCTTTTTCTACACTAATTTTTGTCTCCTTACATCACGTTTGTAATAGAAAAGTGGTGTGCTGGTGCCTTGGCATGGTGTGATTAATAAATGGGACAAAGAAGTGGGAAACAGACTTCACATTCTTTTTGCAAATGGGCATGCTGCTTTAAGGAGTGGACAGTGCCTGAGCTGAGAGGTGGGGTAAGGATTTTTCTCCTTTTCATGTGTAGGTCAGGATACTGGGAATCTATGTCTCCTACTGTTTTCTTCCTGCTCCAACAAAAATTTGGATAGTTGCAGTAGTAGTCTCCCCTCACCAGGCTTGTCTGGCCTCTTGTAGATCTGAATTTAGTGTGAGAAGTCTTGCACTAAGTCTTGTGAAAATGATGGAGCTGCTTCAGATGAGGAAGTGCAGAGAACCACTAGAGGAGAAAGCTCTTTTAACACAATTCTGCAATATGTCTGCTCTGGTTCTGTACTCTCAGAACCAGATTGTCCCAGCTCCCACTGACAAACAAGGCAAAATGGAAAAAGAGATTATGGTGCTTAATATAGATGATATTTTTATTGTCCCTCAGTGGCTTTACTTAACAGCAAATGAACAGTGCAACTCCTCATTGAAGATACAGATTTGAGAAATGGGGATGCTTTGACAACCCCATTCAAGTCCAGGGGAACCAGGAGAATTTAAGGCCTGCCTCATCCTCTGGAAGAGATTCCACTTACTTTTTTCCCCCCAGTTTTCAATATTTCTCAAAAAATGTGAGATAAGTAATACATAAAAAGTACAATGCAATGTAGTCACGAGGTAGAAGATTCTTGAGATACAACAGTGTAACATGTATGAAAATTGTAAGAATATTCAAGCACAAATACTGCAAGAAGAAAGAATACATTCAGAGTGATGGTTAACCTTAAAGAACACTGCACTGGAAAATAAATAGCAAATAATATTTTACAGAGCCTGTAAATGAAACTTTGGCATAGGTTTAGTACCAGAAGAACACTGTCTTCTTGTGGAACCCTTCATATATAATGATAATCACAAACATAATTTATGTAAGATTTCACTATAATTGGCAATGGTAATACCATTTTATCTTAATCTAGGTAAGGTAAAAATTGCATTTGTTAGCCAGTTTGTAACCAAGCTATTTCCTCAGCATTTTCGCTCATTGTGATCTGTGTTTAATTTCTGTTTCTCACTACTTGTGTCTCTGTCATCTCATCTTCCTATTAGCCTTATTGCTAAACTAGCACGTTATTCCTATCTGCAAAACCAGCATTCATATAATTATGTTATCTCTATAAATTATCATATAATGTTTCTTATATTGCCTTGTACTCAATTCTGTACTTAATATCATATCTCTAGGCCTGCTTACAAAGACAAGATTAAATGCTAAATCTAGAGATGGTGGAAACTTACCTAAGGGTTACTGCAATGCTTGGAGTTCGGTACAGTGCTCTGCCTGGTAACTCTGGAAGATGTTTTGTTTCTTTGTGTTTCAAGTACCCCAGTGTTACAGCTGGGAGAACAGAAATACAAAACATAATAGGTGCTACAATACAGTTGTTATGGGAGCTGTGGATGTGCCCGAAGGAAAGAAATTGAGTGAAACTCACAGAGTCTGAACAAGCAAATGCTGTTAATGTGAAAGGAGGAGGAAATACAGAAAAAGAAAAACATCAATGAGAAATGAGGTGTAGAACAGAAGTGCGCATGAGGAAGAGTAAGAAGTGTTAGAAATAGGATTAATTTTAACTGTTCAAGATACTACTGGATCTATAGAGACTCTGAGATGGAAGCTGTTTGTTTTACATCAGAGGAAGCTGAGGTTGCTGATCACCTCCCAGGACAAGGCTTTGCCAGGTATTTTGTTACATCTTTTCAATCAAGCAAGCAGCAAAACAAGTGATTCTGTAATGGTAAAATGTTCCATTTGGTTTAGAATGAAGCATGCAAATCTTCATTTTCTTGCTGAAGATCCTTTCTGCTAGGCTCACCAAACAGAAGGGAAAATGTGTTTTTTTCAAGCCAGTTTCCACTCTAAAGCAGCAAGACGTGATGGCTGTCTTCTCTTAGCACCCAAACCTCTTCCAGAGCACTGGAAAAGAGCATGCAGCAGCAGTTGCAGCTTTCCATTTAAGCAACTGGATGTATCAGGAACTGACCCAGCTCTGACCCAGCTCCCAGGAGGAAGATTCCTTACTAAGTTTTTCCTGGCTCAGTTAGAAGATTTCAAATCAGTGCCTGTTTGAGTTTTCTTTCAATCTCAGCTGTGTCTCAGGGGGCCTAGCAAGGTGTTGCTGCTGCCATGTGAGACCTCAAGGCATGCATCCAGTTTCAACACAGACAGGAATAGGCTAGCTCAATTAACAGGGCTCCTTTTGGGAGCAAAACTTAAAATTTTCAGGGAAGGGATGCACCCCAATGACAGAGAGCAGTTTTTACCATGTTGCTTATCTCCTGTGGAAGTATAGGAATGCAGTGAGAATGCTGCTAAAAGTCCCCAGTGGTTTGGAACTAATTTGTTTGCTTTTTTGGGCAGCATTTTATAGGCTGCCTTATGGCTGTTTTGGTCCTGACTCAGTTTGCCTGCCTCTCTGGTCCTTCCCCTGACAACTCTCTTTAACTTTCTTTCATGAAACATGAAAGCAACAAATTCCATCATTAAGGTGCACTTGACTGGAGCTATGTCCAGGCTAGCCAATTGAATATGCCCAGAAACATCCTTGGGTGTTGAAGCCAGCAGGCACAGAGCAGCTCATGCCCACCCTGGTAAATGCTTCATGCAGAGGGGCTGCTCCAAGCATCCTGCTGGGGAAAAGTCTTTAAGGTCCAAGTCAGGATCTGCTGGGGGAAATGTTGGGTGGCACAGTTCAAAATCATGCCAAGGGAATGTGCTCATGCTTTGCTGTAATGAGTGTTCATGTTACACTGCTTGGGAGTGCTCCAGATCCTGATAGACTTTACTAGTATGGCTTCAGCCTGAATGTTTAAACCTCTGCTGAGTTATTGGGGCAGATAAGATCAGTTCCTCGGTGTCTGGTTCCTTTGCATGAATGGTTTTGAAGCACAAGAGGGCAATATTGAGTTGCTGCAAATGTTTAATAGCAGACCTGTATCTCCCTGGGATATTAGCTCTTCCTTGAATCTGTTTCTATTTGATCACAAGCCTTTCACTCAGATGTTATGGTGCCATATGATATTAAAGACCTGATATAAATATTCAAAGTGTAATGATGTAATTTTAATCCAGGGATCACCCCAATTTTCTGGTTTTTGGTTAAGTTTGCTAGTGAGTCATATACCTTGCACCACTTAAGTTTTATTTTTAGATAGAAGTAGAAGAACCGGGTGGATTTGTTCATCTGGAACATTTTCTTCCAGTGATGACAAAAGTTCTACTTGACAGAAGGTAATGGAAAGTGAATTTTATGTGTCTGTAGTTTATTCCAGATTGACAGGGTTGATTCTGAAAAGCATATCTACAGAAATTTTATGTAACTGGAAGGAGTATAGATCTTCTTTGTCATTTAAACTCATTTTACATTAGCTATATAGATTTTGTTTCAAAATTAGTTCATCTACATTAAATTATGTTGTACTGATGATATAAATAATACCAGCTTATAATTGTGATAGTATGTAGCTTTTGTATTTCTAGTTGGAATCAGAATTGCTATTCAACACACTTTGTGTATCTCTGAAATGTTTTGTATGCAGATTAAGGTCATAACTATTGCTTTCTCTGAGCATATGAGTTACAGCTACTGAGAAGGTACAGCTGAATGTATACAATTAGCACTCTAAAAGACTGCTGACCTAAAAGTGGTCACAAAGGTGCATAGAAGTCTTTGCACATACACAGGGACTTGTGCTACTTTGACATTTTGCACTAAAGCTAGATCATTTACAAGGAGTTTATCTTTCATTTTAAATATGGTCATCAAGGCTTTTGAGAAACTCATTCTTGTGCAATCCTGAGAAGTTATTTTGCACACAGAGGGCCTTTGGTAGGAGGGTATTCTACACAAGTAGCTGTGGCTCCGCACTGATGTTCACCCTTTCACAAAATGATGCCTTGCTGCTCTGTGCTCTCCTCCTCTACACTCCCTTCATGCAAACTCAAACACACACACACACACACACATACAAAAACCCCACCCCCTGCACTCTTTCCCCAGGCTAGTGCAGGCTTGTCAAGACCTACTTCATCTTTTGGGGCACTGTGTCCATAGTTCACTTAAGCAAGGGTACATGAGATTTGGATCATAAAATCCAAGGCTTCTTCTTAGCACATTTGATTTTTAGATAGTAAAAGACTGAGGCGGGTCTGGACAAAACAGTCAAGCAGTTAGAACCTCCCTGGATTCAGCTCCTTCTCTTTAGTATTCTGGGGGTTTGGTGGGAGACTGCTGGGATATAGAAAGTCTCCATTGCTGCACTGAGCTTGCTTTCCTGCTCTGAAATCAAGCATGCATATGCATGCACAAACGTGCCCAGTTCTCTCCTCTCTCAGAAATTGTTAGTGACAGATCTTTTATAGCTACCAGCCTCCTTTGCTCATCATCAGCTCATTAGGCTGCCCAAGTCCCACTAGGTGATCTCCTAGCTACCAGCCTACCTGGACAAAACTTTGTTTTCTTGGTTTGTCCATTTCTGTTCAGTGCATTGGCTTTGTAGAATGATTCATCTATTGCTGATTCCTACTAACCCACCAAGCCAGCCCAGACATGCAGAAGACATTCATCTGGCTCCTCAGCACAAGTGAAATTAAACAGTAGTACAACAAAAGATGTAAGAGTTAAATATATGGACAGTTCCAAAAGGTCAGGCTGCAATTAAATGTTTGATACACAAAACTTAATAAATTCTCATGGAATATAAGCCTTCCTTTCCCTTAGTACTTGTATTTAGTTTTTTCAGAACACTGGCAAACAGTAACTTTACTTTTCTGATTCCATGGTTTCAGATTCCGACCTATTCCAGAAGATGTTATTCTACATGCCTTTGAGGTCTGTATCTCTGTAAATATTCAAGTACCTAATTGCTGAAAATAAGTTGCTGCTTTTTGATACAATAAGCTTAAAACCACAAGATTTATTCTTTTTCTTTAAAGGCTTTGGATGAGAATAAGTGTGGATATATTACCAAAGACGACCTGGTCAAACATTTGACCAAAGAAGGTAACATGACTTCTGTAATACCAGTATTTAAGTAAAAAGCATTACATATGTATATGGCAACTTGAGGTCCTTACCCTGCAGGCCAAAATCTGCAGGAGTAGATACATTGTCTTCAAACAATGCTGTTGCTGTGATGAGTGACTGGAGAGTAGGACATTTCACTGGTCAGTGATGCAGGGAAAGAGCATTTATCTGCCTGCTTGCAGATATTATAAAATAGGCATTTTTATTCTTATCCTTATTTGTAATTCAGTCATGTCTGGTTATTTTGTGATTCTGTGCACACCTCTGTGCTCACTAAGTATGTGACTCTTTTGCTGTCCTGTAAAATTGCAGCTTAGATTTCCGGATGTTTCAGTGGTTTCAGTGCTCATTCATTCTTACATTATCTTGATCTTAATTCTAGAGCCGCATGCAAACAAAGAGATTCAAAGATGCAATTTAAGTGGTACATTCTGTAATCCTCAATATCTCTTGAAGAGCCTGCTTTTCTTGTGTGGCTGACTCATGCCCACCTGCCTCATGTTCAAAAGGGTGTGCAGGTTTTGTGCAAGACCTAGCATCAGATGGTAACCTGGTTCTCTGAGGGAAGAAGTAAGCCATCAACAGCTTTGAAGAGAAAAACCAGAATTCTTTCATGATGTGAATACCAGTGCAAAGAGAGCCAAATGAGAGATAAAAATTCTAATGTACACGGGAGAAAAAAATGACAAAAATGGTTGTTTCAAAATCCTTGGTAGAGAGGAACAGGCTGTTTTGGTGTCTGTGAACTAGAAGATCAGATAGATCCAGATCCTCTGTCTCCTTCCTTTTAGACTGGCTCACTTGGTGTGTAGGACTTATATTGCCAAAAGGGAAGGAAAAAGATACTTAGTTTTATTCTTTTTCTCCTCTGTGTGAGAATCAAAAGTAGATCCTTTCAAGTGAAAGGCAGCAGAATTTTCCAGTCCTTGAAAGAATACTTACCAAGATAAAATGTTATTCTATGCTGTCTTTCAGGTGAGCCCTTTACTCAGGAGGAGATGGAGGACATGCTTGCTGTTGCTCTAGATCCAGTAACAGATACCCTTCACTACAGAGATTACCGTACAAAGCTGGTAGTAGATGAAACCAAGACCTTCCCTTTTAATGTCTGAGATGCCTTTTGGTAACAGCACCATGGCTTGACAGATAGTTGAAATATGTATTTTAAAGTATAACGAAGCTCAGCTTGTGACTTGGTGCTTATAATTAAAATGAAATCTGTGTAGTTACGTTTCCTTGGGTTCTGTGTGTGTGTATATACATATAAAAATATTTCACACCTGGAAAAAGAGCTCTTGACAAAAATACTGTGTAAGGTCTGGACAAGAAATCATGGAATTTTGTTGGAAAATAGCAGGAAAACTAATGTTAATAAAGTCAAGAAATAACTTTATGATTGCTTTTGAAAAACTAAGAGAAAATGAGACCTGTGAAAACATGTAATAAGCAGGTAAGTGAGTATCTTAAGGTGACTAATACTAGTAAGATGAAGCTTTTATATTTAACTGTAGTCCTTTTTTGTGTTTAACTAATAAGGAACCAGGTAGGTTACACCTTTTGAAATAATATAATAGATCAAATAAACTTTCTATAATTTCTAGTGTTTTTCAAGTATTTGTGTTTTGTTTACCATAAGCAATTGAACTGGACCAGTTAGTTCCAGTTTATATTACTAATACACTGACATGGTACTTTGCTTTCACTTTAAATGTGCAGGGGACACTCCAACCATTTCCATAGTCAACCTAATCCTTGAGAACATTTTGGTTACTATAGGCAAGAAACTGTTCCCCCTTTTGTAACCAGTTTGAAGGTCAGTAATTTCAACTCTTCAAAACTTAGGATCATAGAATGAGAATTTGATCTTCATAAACTGATGAAGCACCATTTTTTGAAAGATATTAGCATAGAATGGATGTCTCAGCTTTACTTGCTAGCAGATCACCACAGACCTCACAGCTCTTCTTATTACTAGTTTGATAATTTTCTGTTACTGTACTGCTGTTCTTTAACTTGAGTTCAAGTTCTTCCCCTTTGAGTTCTTGTTGTACATAATCTTCTGACACGTGACCAGCAGCTGATGAGGTCTCAGCTTGTAGGAGATTCTGTGTTTTGCTCCTCAAGAGTAGCATCTTGTACTTTGTACTCCACCCCATTTCTGTTTTACTACTCTCTATCAAGTTTGCTCTCCTCCTGTACTATGTTCTACCTCTCCTTTGTTCCATCTGCATAATCCAGCTCTGTGTCATCCACAGCCTTCATCAGCTGATGAAATCCAGGGAAGACTGACACAGAGAGACACTGAGTGCCTTGCTCCCTGTCATGCCTTTCTAGTGGCAGCAATGAGAACAGAGCCTAGGACCCCTCCTCATATCAGGTCTTTTGTCCTACCCATTTGTTTCCTTTGGGCTGGAAGTTCAGACAAACTGTTTTCATGTACAGCTAAAAGTGACCTGCTGTGCTTCACAAAGAAGAGATTAGCATGATCTAAATGAGGTGATGGAAGCAGTCTGAAAGAGACCATTTTTTAATTCACTTTTTACTTCTCTAACCCAAATTGTCTTTCACTGATACTTGCTTAAACAGCAAGACAATGAAGAATTAATGCAGGTAGACAACATTTGCATAGTTCTAAGCTGCATCTGGGAAACACTGTTGCACTGCTCTTAAGAGTCAGCAATCCACTCTGGTTAACATATTTACTGTGTGTTCCAACTTCATTGTCAGTAAGAAGGAAAAACAAAGGCTATCATAAGTGTTACACTGGAGGAAGATACAAGTTTTTGAAGATTAAAGCAAGAACAACAAAAGCCTGTTAAGAAAATACATTTTTATTAGTCTTCTTCAGTCTCTCTTTCAAAGCTGAAATTATTTTCTCTAGATGAATCTTTCTTCCAGTTGATGTGGAAGTGTGTTATACTGGATTTCTGACAAAGGTGGTGTGAGTACAAGTTTCATTCACATGAAATCTTGGAGTCCTTGTCAGTCTCATCTTGGATATCAGCAAGAGGATGCTTATTTCAGGATATCAGTTCATAGCTCCCAGTGCTCCAGAGAGAGCACAATTTTTTTCTAGTGGTGTTTCCCCAGAGGCTGCCTCAGCTGTTGCTGTGTCAAATCAGGATTTCCACATACAACACTGTTACAATTCATAGTGCAGATAGGAGATTAACATGCATTCTTTTATAATATATATAATTTTTTGCAGTCCTCAAACACAAGGAAAGAGGGTATTCTGGCAATAAAAAAGTGTGATTGTGAATGTGTCTGAATTTATTGTACAGCAGCTCTTCCAGTTCTGTTTTCTTATACCCATCTTCTTATACCCAAAGATATGTGTCAACAGGACAGACAAAAGCAAGATGCAGTCTTCTCGTTGGGCATAAGTAAGAAAATTTTATTGCCCAGAGAGTTTCCAAACTGGGGGTGAAAGAATTGTCAAGAACCAATCTCAAACTCTGTAGGATCATAAAACCTGAGTGCACTCTGCCAGCTAGTATCAAACAGAGTGATCTGACAGGCTCATTCAGCAGCTGCCCCGTGGGTCACCCCAGAGGAGGCTGAGCAGTGGCCACACAAGGCTGTTCCCTTGCCTGTGCCCTTCATGACTTGCCAGCCCATGGCCACCCTTTTCCCCATGGTGGTGACTGAGTGCCTTGCTTCTCTGTGCTCCTGGGGATGAGCAGGGACCCCTACCCTAGGGAAAGGGAGAGGAGACTTAGGGAACCATTTTGGTGAAAATAAAACCCCTCTTTGTTTCTAAATTTGAAGGGAAAATGTTACTTTGTCCTCTTCTTTGAAGTGAATAGATTGAACTGCTGAGTGGTCTTGAGCTGTCTTTTATCACATGTCTCTCCCTGCTGGCTGTTTTGCCTCTTCCCTCAAAATCAGGAACCAAGGTAAGGGACTGGAACAAAAGGAGAAATCTCCAGGGAGGAACCAGTGTAGCACCTGGATTTTACACAGGGACATAGAGCCAAGACATTGAAGAAACTGGGCAAGTCAGAGGTTTTTTGACCTAACTGAAGGAGGGAGAGGGAAGGGAACTCATTATCCATATGTATAAAAGAAAACAAAATCAAAAGAAGAAATTAAAGAAGCGAACACTGGGAACCATCTACATATACAACTGAATCAGCAGGCTGTTTACATCACTGCTGTGAGTTGTAGGCTGGACAAGGCTTTACTTGTTTAAAATTTTAAGTAGGTTCAGCTGTGCCAGGTCATATCTGGTGTATAGTGGAGACCTCAGTCTTACTGATACTGTGGAGAAATTCTTCTAGCTGCTGAGCTTGTGCTTGGGGAGTACAGTTGCTCATATTCCAGGTAATACATTGCTTTTTGTATTTCCTTCATCATCTTTGAAGTTGCTTCTCCAAAACACTCGTCTTTTAGTGATAGTCCCATATATATTCACACCTGAAGACTTTAGTGTTTTCCCACTGTAATGCATACCAACATGATATTTACAGCTGCTTGAGATTCTCCACTGGCTGTGGGCAGAAACAGAAGTTGCAGGACTTCCTCCACCAAAATGCCAATGGGCCAGAATCAGAGCCGGGACTCCAGGGAAAGAACTGGGCTGTTCATCTGTGCACCTCCACCCATAACATCAGACAGGTAAGAGCCTGTAAAATGTTCAGGCTCTTAGCTCTGTTTAGGAAATAAGAATGTGCTACCTTTTTCTCTTGTTTCATTTGGTCTTTTCTCCCGGTTCTCTTATGTGTTACTTTGTTAATACAGTTGTGTGATATCATATGAGGATTGAAAATGCAAGAGAGTTTTGCTCTGCCCCACACTCCTGATGCACTGCTGCACTCTCTGGCAGCTGCCTGTATCAGGGTGGGATTTATCACCAGTTCTAGACTTGTTACCACTGAAATCAGCACAGGCAAAGCCTTCATTACAGGCAACAGGAAGAGCCTGGACCTTCAGTTTCATGGGGGAAAGTGGCTGGGGATCCTGGAGTTCAGCCAGGGCTGGGATGGGCATGGGAAGTTAGGATGTTTTAGGTCCAGTAATACACTTATAATTGTGTGAAAGAAGGAGAGTAGTCTTGACAATGACAGGAGGTTGGCAGACAGGTTTCATTTTGGACTTTGTGAGAGGTATTGGAAAGTCACACAGTCCCTTGCTACCTGACCTTTCCATGTACAAAGTCAGAGGAATTATAAAGAATAGGAGACAGGGAGTATCAGTCTTGCCTACTTGTATTGCTGACTTTTGTATCACTAATTCTGATGTTTGCACGGTGTTTTGTACTATGATGGTCTGATTGAAATCAGTGCCTGCAGACCTCCCTGTAACATAATTAATAAAGTTCTCAGTCTTCAAGTCTTTTGTTCCAGACTGTATGTTCATGTCTCAACTTCTAAACAGGTCAGTCCACATCAAGTATGTTTGTTTTTTATTGCACACAACTCTATTTCATAGTATCTCATGCCATGATAGGTTTGACTATAAAACTAACTATTAAAACATCTGCTCTTATTGTTGGAGGGTGTTTTTGGCAGGTCAGTACTAGGCATGAGGACTATGCTGATTTAAAAGCTAAAGAAAGATGTAGGTTGAAAGAAAGCAGATTCTCTCATTTAACCTATTTTGAATCCCTGGGGCTACTGTTTGGCTTAGTGTAGTTCTGAAAGCCAAGAAAATGTTACTCACTGTGCTCAAAAGATTGATCACAGCATTTGTGTCCTGAGGCCCAAATCCTAAAGCTCTTATTCAGAGAGAACTCCCATTGACTTCAAAGGGAATCTTGTCTACAGAAAAGCTTCAGAAATAGTGATGTACTGGCTCACAAGGCACTATAAAAACTTTTTAGTCTCTTTAAAGAAGACTTATCTGTCAAAGATCCAACAGAGGTGTTCAACCAGCTGCAAGTCATGTCATTGAAATGACCAAAACTGTAAAACCGTGGGTGTAAGTAGTTAATTCTTGTCTATAGTAATGCAAGCAAGAGTTAGCAAGAATCAGCAGTCAGAATTTTTCCATACTGTTCAGAGCACAAAAAGTGAAACTAGGCATGCTTCTGCATGGAGATGTAAAATCATCTTTTCCTGCTATTATCCTGGAGACATTGCAGCCTTAAAAACACACACATGTTGCTTCTGTGTTTTCATATACTAAACTAATTCCTTTTATTCTGGGCACTATTTCTTCTAGAAGCCTTTTAGAAGAGGCTTCCTTGTTGCAAATACCTGCCTAAATGGTAGCATTAAAAAATAGTTCAAAAAAAGATGTTTCAAATAGAGGAAAGCCCTTGAATATTTGCTGTCAACAACAGTCTCTTTCTTGCCAAGATAGCAGCATCTCCCAGTGCAGAACAGGCCCTAAGATTTGCCTTATGGTGTGCAGCCATGTCTGCCCCTGGACACCACCCTAGTGATTAAAATAATGAGTGGAGTTCTAAGGGTTTCTAGAGGTTTGGTTTTGAGCTGATAATGCAAGAATTTGAAGTTCTCTGAGGTCTTCCACATCTGTGAGTTATTCAAGTTTTATGCACTACAATAGATTTTACAAATAAGGCTATATTTTGGTCTATTTGGAAACTGGTAGCAAAGACTGAAATTTTAATCTGTAGTAACACAACCAGGAAAAACTCAGCAGTGCAGCTTTAAGGACTTTGTTCCAACTTTGTTGGAACACCTATTTGCGTGGTGAAGTTGCACTCAATATTGCAGGGACAAAACTAAAAACACCCCACCGTAGCCAGTGTTCATGTGGTCTTAAGCTGTTGCCTTGAGAAGCAATGCCATTCTTCAGAGCTCCCACAAACACAGAGGTGCACTGAAATTCAGATCAGATTTAATAGAAAACTGAGAACCTATCTCTAGTTCTTCATGGTTTGTCAAAGTTGCAGAGATAGATTGTTACGCTAAATATGATGGTTTACTATCATTGAGATGATGAGGGGAGAACTTTCTGAGAAGTTGCATAACTAGGAGTGGGAAGAAGACCACTCTAAATACAGGGCCCTTGACTCAATCTATTCAAGACAAAAAGGAGGCAAGAAAGAAGGCAATAAGGAGAGAAAGAAGGAGAGGAAGAAAGGAGTGAAAGAAGGAGAGGAAGAAAGGAGTGAAAGAAGGAGAGAGAGAAAGAAAGAAAGAAAGAAAGAAAGAAAGAAAGAAAGAAAGAAAGAAAGAAAGAAAGAAAGAAAGAAAGAAAGAAAGAAAGAAAGAAAGAAAGAAAGAAAGAAAGAAAGAAAGAAAGAAAGAAAGAAAGAAAGAAAGAAAGAAAGAAAGAAAGAAAGAAAGAAAGAAAGAAAGAAAGAAAGAAAGAAAGAAAGAAAGAAAGAAAGAAAGAAAGAAAGAAAGAAAGAAAGAAAGAAAGAAAGAAAGAAAAAATACAAGAGCTCTCTCAGAGCCACAGCTTGTTGATGTTCAGGAAATGTTATAAGACGTCTATTTGCTCAGGATAGCTATTATTCAGTGTACAGAGACTGGCCTAAGCCCCAGATTTAGCTGTTTGGATGCAGTTTGTTTCCATTGCTTGTCTCATCTGGAGGCACAAAGCAATGCTGCTCTCATTGACCTTTTTATTACAGTAGCCCTCTGAGGCTCAAATGGGGGAAACCCCCCAACAGTTTAGTCTAAGAACATCTAGCACAAAAAGCAGGGGACACACAGAGTAAAGCCAGTTACTCTTTTTATAGCTATTTAATTACAGCTTTTTTACTATTTATATTAAAAAACCATGAGTTTTCTCTGTTGCTCTTTTGCCAAGACAGGTTTCTTTTGATGTCACACCAGAATACATATCCTGGAAACATCTATAAAAATGCACTGGAAACAGAGGTAAAAGAAACTGCTGAGAGAATGTATGCATTGGCTTTACTAAACCAATGTGAAGAAAGAAGTTTGTCCTTTTCCCTCATTTCCTATTGGCAGTGTGCATTGGGATTTCAGGAAAACGTTCTCACAAAACTCTTGTGGCTCTGATGGGGTAGAACTGAGTAGCCATGAAGAAAAGTGGCATGTGGAAATATGTTGTTTGCATTTTATCATGTAAAAGACTGAAACTTATTTTTCCATCTTTCAAACCACAAAGGGATGCAATATCTTTTGGCAAAGTAGTACAACATGAGATGCACTTGTTGGTGATATCTCTGATTTCCTCTTCAAAAATGTACCACCTCTCCAGCATAACTAGTGGATTAGTTGGAGTAGGGGATCTGCCACCAGAACTTAGTCTTCAGAACAGCTAAATCAACACAGGAGACAGTAGCAGATACTGCAGAGCTTACACCCCGCCTCTCCCCCCCAGACTAAGAGATAAATCTCTTTGTTTCTAATTGCCAAGGTATGTTTTTCTGGCAGAGATGATGTAGCAGTACCCAGTGAGAGGAAGAGTTCCAGTGACAAAAGGGAATAATGATAACCCTTTCTTTTGGATGTGATGGCAGTATTTTAACAAGAGAATCCTCCAAGCTCCATAAACTGTCTGTGTAGCATCCTAATTTCAGAACCTGGGCACTTGATGCTGAGAAGAAAAGACCATTTAATGTTCTGAGGAATTTTTATAGCCACAGACATTAGTCCCTAGCCGTGGAAGAACACATTCCCTACGTAAGCCATGCTAGCTGGCCTGCAGTAGCCAGAAACTGTTGCTCGCATAGGAGGCAATGTCAGCTGGAAGCTAAAAAATGAAGGGAAAGTCTGTTCTGTTTTCTCAGGATAACACAGAAGTTGAACTTTATTGCTCACACCCTGCCTGTTCTCCTGGGGGAAGCAAAGGCTTTACAGTGATCCAGATACAAGGGGAAATGCTGAACAGCAAAGTGAAGACATTTGGGACATAAGGTTAGAAACAGTGACCTACAAGTAGATGTGTGGAACCCTTACACCTTTTACCTGCAATGTTCACCCCCAAGACGGATAATGTCAATCAAGTCCTGAACTGTTATATGCTTACAGAAAGGTGAGTGCAGGAAAAACATTTGAATTTAGAGAAAAAAATACACAAATCAAGATGGGAAATAAAGTCCAATTTGGTGATGAGAGCTTGCCAGATGAATTTCCTACAAAACAAGAAGCAGCAACACCTGCATTCAGAGACTCACAGTGAAAGAGTGGCTGCCTGGGCTAATATGAAATCTTCATGACCTCAATAACCATGGAAACATCAGTGAAAGGAATGCATCTTCAATAAAATTCAGAAAAGAGAAGAAGAAATGGTAATTGGAGAACTGTCAGAGGCAAAAATACATGTACTTCTTTCCCCAGAGATGCTTGTAATACAAACAGGTTTTATTTTTAAACAAAAATATTCTTACTGGCATCTATAGGAAACAATTTGGTGCAAAGGCTTTGTAATATCTTTTATACAGTTGTCACATATCTGCATTTATGAAGGCCTTGTTTTTAGAAACTTTTGGACAAATTAACTCTCAGTTTTCACTTATAAGTAAGAAGAAATAATCTGTCTTCCTCACTTCTCTCAATAGCTTCAAAACCAATAAAAGCCATTTAAAAGTAAGTAGCTCTGGAAGACTACAGCATGCCTTTCTAACTTGTATTTAATATGTATTGTACTGTCCCTTATTAGGAGCCAAGTTTGTATTAGTGCTGTTCAAATACACCTCTTATTTCTATACTCAGTGAGGTCTGTGAGGGACATTGTCAGAAACTACAGGTAAATAATGGTGGGGAAAAGAGCAGTTCTCTGTATCAGTTAATGAATAAAACTCAGGGAGCGACAGAAGAAACAATGCATTCACCACTGCTAAAATTTAACTCTGTAACTTACCTTTCAATAAAAATTCATAACAAGGACAATAAAAATGGCAACAGAGGAACATTCTTCCCCTTTCTCTATTGTCATTACCTTCTGTTTGTTCAGCACTCATGTGTATCCAGCTGAGACCAGTAAGTTCACTTTCCTTTTGTTATGATCTTAACCAGATATAAACTGTAAGGTAGAACTCTGCACTAAACTTTTGCTTTGTTGATGAAATCTTTAAGCCTTACAATATTTGTTAAAGAACAACAGATAAGATTCTGTTTGCCAGGCATTTTTCAGGTAGTAGCTGGATTAAATAAATTTGTTCAGAAGTGGCTGTCTTCAGTCCCTGCTGATCAGTAAGTGTTCCTCTGAACAGCTATTCCCCACCTAGGGAGGAAACCTTGCACTGTCCCATTACTGCCCCAAATCAAAGAAATTACATCAATGACAAGTTGGTTGCTGAGAATCTGAGAATCACAATCCTCTTGCTTAGGGTTGTAAAAATAAACTCAACTCTCCACATTCATTGCTGCATTTCTGCAATGATGTTACCAATAACAACATTAATCTTCCACAACACTCCATAAAGGTCCAGCTTTACCATCCACTAAGTGTTCATCTCACAGAGATGGTAAAAATTTCATCATCTTTGCCCTTCACACTGAGGGTATTTACTATGTACAGAGATGCCTCTGGAGATGTCAGGAAGGGGTCCCAAAATTCCCATCTCCCAGGTCTTTGTCAAAGGGGCTCACAGTTAATGTGACAGTAGTTAGCAAGCTCTATGTCTTCTGTGTTCGCATCATAGACTCTATTTTCACACAAATCTTTAGTCAACTGGTTATGTCCCCACAGAGTGGGGTCCCTGTAGGTTGAGAAGAAATCAGTGTCTTTGAAAGGTGTGTATAGCTGAGCTATGTGTGCTGAGTCTGGTTTGTACAATTAAGTATTTTCTGGCTTATTAATACCTGTACTGTTGAATGCGCACTAGGGCTGTTGCTAAAGAGACCTGTATATTTTGGAATAGAGGACAAGTACCTGTACCATTTCAGTTGTTGTATGTCTAGCCAACAATGTGACAAGTGTAAATTGCAGGAGCCACAAGGTCTAATCTAATGGGTTGTTGTAAAGTCTGTGCCTTGCTCAAACAGTTTACTGAAGGCAGCCCTAGGGAACATGGTTAATGTACCCAATTTCATGGTATTGTGTAGGTCTCTCATTGCTCTAAAGCCTGCAACTTGTAGTATTTCCTTTGAGTTCTCTTTGCCTGTCTTGATTTTTGGAATGTTCCAGACACATGCCCCTAGGGAACCAACAGGGCCAAACTGCTTTCTCATCTTCTACCTGTCCTCACACCGATGCATCAGAAGAACATCAGTATTTCCTACATTGGAGGTCTGGGTAATGAGCTGTGCCTTCTTCAACAGCACTTGGATGGGTCAAAAGTTCATATGCAAGAGCATACTTTGACTGCCATCCTCCTCCTGGAGGGAATGCCTCATTCTGCAGGGATTCTGGTGGTGTCAGCTGCATACTTTGGATGCCTGCTACTTACAGAACTCTGTAGATTGGCCACACACTGCTACATTTACAGATTATAAATGGTTTCCATTTTTGCAGAACAGTCTTTCAATTACTCATTAATTTGGGCTCCATGATCCACTTTCCTGCATGGCCAATCTGGTTCATGGTTAAAGGAAGCTGTTCCCTTACAAGCAGAGCTCATTAGGACAAATTTTTCATATTTATTCCCCTTACTGACATCTTCAAGATGGTGAAGAGAAATTGAGCCTGAGAGGCCAGAGAGGTAGCCTGGGACCTTCCTTACAACAGATGTGACG
This sequence comes from Molothrus aeneus, assembly GCF_037042795.1. Lineage (NCBI taxonomy): Eukaryota > Metazoa > Chordata > Aves > Passeriformes > Icteridae > Molothrus > Molothrus aeneus. The sequence goes on from NC_089648.1 coordinate 31,508,472, forward strand.
TCAAAGTGCACCAGCAAAAAAGTCCTATTAAGATGCCCCATCCTGGCACCTGCCATGTGGCAGGTATTGTGACTAAGATAGTGAAGACCCAGTTTAAATTTAAGGACCTGCTTGAAGAAGCCATGAAGAAGAATTTTAGGACAAGTCTTGTGCTCCATGGAAAAAAAAGTTCATGTGGTTGTGATGTATGGAAATGATCCTCATTTATCAAGACAAGAGCTGTAAGGTTTTTGTGTTTTAAGGATTGCTGTTATCAGTATCCCATGTGGTAAATATTGAAGAGCAGTAATGAGTATGCAGGATGTTTGGTTTAGTTAGCAAACTAACTTAATTTATGTAATACATTAAAAAAAATACCTCCTTGGCCTGTTTGCTCAAGGGACTGTGAATGTGAGCCCATTATTCAAGACTGAGGACCATTACTGTTAACACTTATGAGATGTGTAAAATAGGTGTCTATAATGATTTTTTGCTTTTTTGCTTTACTTATCAAAGTTTTAGTATCTCCTTAGTAAGTCTGAATACAGCTCTAATGCCTAATTAACCCTGGCTTTATGTGACTAGTATGCTATAAACAAAAAGAGCAACAAGTGTCAAGGCAGGTAGGCAGCCTTTATAGTAAACAGTTCAGTTTAGGAGGAGATGTGCATGTTTTTCTTTAAACGCAGAGTAATGGTAAATGGTAAACACAAAGTCACCCAAAAACCCACACCCAGCCACCCACTCACCCTTTGCCAGACTCCTGACTGTTGTCAGGACCTTGCCCTGAAGAAGCATACAGGATTGTAGCTTTCATTTTATTGCTATTTCCATGGCAATTACTAATCCTGAAGTTGTCATATGGCCCTGGCTGCCCATTCTTTTTCCAGACGGACTTGAATTTTAGGCAGCAATTTTGTCTGCCTAGTTTCTCAGAGACTCATGCAACAAAGATTCTGCAACTCATGTGGACCCTCATTGATTAGTTAGCATCTGAGCACCTTCCAAAACACTTCCTTAAAAGATTCTAACCTTCCTTTTGAAGTTCATGAAAATTTGCTGCAGTCAAGCATGTGGAAGATTGTGAGCAACTGGACAAGCCTGACATGCAGAAAAAAAGGTAAGCCAGTCATCTACACTTTTTAGAAAAATATGTTTGCTTTCCAGGTAAGTCTGAGAACCACCTTCATGAGACATCAACCTTTACAAGTGAAATCAAGGGTGACTGACAGGATAGGCTCTATCTCCACACAGGCTCTCCAAGTGCTGTGCAGCATCTAATAGGAGAATTTCAACTTTAGAAATTTGACAATACTCTTACTGGTCCCTCTGGAGCTTTCTCTTTACTTTTTAGCAACAAAAAAATGTTTTCTCTGTGATAAATGCATCAGCTTGAAGCCCAAATAAAATAAAGATTCTCCAAATGATACAACCTTACACAAACTCATCTCTAGCAATTGATCCTTACATCAACTGTCATCACTACCCTGAGGTAGAATGCAGCTTTTCCTAGGGAAAAAAATCAGAGCCAATACACTGCTTTTTCTGTTTTAAGTAGACCTAGCATGCTACAGAAAAACTCGATTTCTCTTGAGATCTTCCACTTAATGGTACTGGTTCATTTATTTATTTGTACATAGACACAGACGAACACATATCCCAGGCTTGCAGTATCTCTTCCACCTAGAAAAGATATCATCCTGGCACAGACTAAAGTGTAAATAACATGGGAGCAAACACCAGGCTCTCACTGCCAACAAGAACACAGATAACACAAAATCACCAGTGCCAGGCTGCCTCCCCAGCTGCACTCTGTTCCCATTAGTGAACAATGAAGCCCTGGTTTCTCCCAGCAGTATGGAATGGCTTCTGAATGCATTCACAAACACAGAGATTTGCCACTTCCAGGGCAGAGATTCCAGCTCTTTTGGGCCAAAGGCATGCTTCAGTTTGTAGTCTCATTAGAAAAGGAACTGTGGGAACATACTGGCACTCAAGGCTTCTCAGTAAACATCAAAATTATCAACAAGTGCCTTCACTTAGCAATGTTTGTCCCAGAATATTGGTTCATATTTTCAAATAGGACCAGCTCCAGCTGTCACTGCAGCCCACCATGTTTTTCTATCACATACCTGACTGCTTCCCAAAACTCCTTGGTCACAGAATGTCATTGTGAGTCTCCTACAGCACCAGCCACTTCCAGGCCCTCATCCAGCCTGTGCTAGGACATTTGGAACAAATGCATTACTGTAAATTGATGTTGTTGCATTATTAAAAATCAGGCATCATGCAGTGGATACAGTGGTGAGGCTAGCAGTGGTTAAAATGTTCGATAATGCTAATTGAATGGGTGAAGATTTCTTTAATATGGACAAGACTGAACAACCAAATTAAAATGTAGGTGATTATAAACACTCTTGAGCCTTGTCTATGCATAAAGAGACATCCTTATGGGTCTGTGAAAAAGGCAGTGAGGAGCCGTGCAGGCAGACTAAGAGGTTTTTTTCTTTTTTTTTTACCTTTTCATTGCAATTTTGTATATTTATTGCAATTTTTAAACTGTTCTTATCTCAACACATGAGTTGTCTCACTTTTACCTTTCCATTTCTCTTTCCTATCCTGCTGAGGGGGAAGGAGTGAGTGGCTGTGGGGTGGTGGATTGTTGGCTGCATAACAACCATGACTGTTGTTTGATTAAATTGGCTTTTTGAAACTGATGGAGCTTTATGTTTGAACATACAGCTGGTGCTCTCCTGTTCAACTTGCACATGCTCACATGGGTACAAACTGAATGGGTGTAGCCAGTAAAAGGAGACTTACATTCAAACAAATAACCATCAAGGAGGTCATACTGATTTCATTAAGGGAATTTGAACTTCCATATTTATGTTAGTCTGGTGAAACTTTCATGACCATACAAGCTCTATCTAAAGAAGGCAAGACCTAGTTCTGCTGGATTTGGTAACATGGGGTAATGCATTCCACTCTGCCAAAGCTTTCCAGCAGTAGGAAGAAATACCTATCAGTTTCTGCCAGTCCACCTCTGAAGCTGTGTTTGTTTGCTAGCTGCCTAAGCATGGGATTCTTTTCCCTCTGTCATGGTGTCTGATAGAATAGTTATGGATCAGAAAAAAACCCACATTGCACAGCTGCCCTGTGCTGGTGTTGCTTCCAGGGAGTGCAGCTTGGGACCACAGACAGAGAAGTCCATAAAGCTGTGAGTATTCCTGCCTGGAATCTGGGCAGGAATACTTTACCCCAGTCTGCCCAGGCACACAGACAGGCTGTTGGAGTCAGCTCCTGCACACTGATATCTGTACTCAGTGACAAATCTGCTCTTTTGTTCAAACCTGAAAGAAGTTCCTGTACACAGCAAACTGTGTTCACCTGGAACACTGACTTCAAGGCTCCATGAACTCTGATGAACAGGGATGCCTTACTCATCCCCTGCTCTCCAGAGCTGTGCTGCCAAGTCTGAACACCCCTTGATGGGCAGACACAGAAACTGAAGTGATCTGGGTCCAGTCATGAATCCTCCTGGATTTCCCCACTGGGTTACTTATGCAGGCAGAGCAGGAGAGCAGAATGCACTGGAGAAAAACTCATTGCATAGACAGGGAAGGGCAAAGAGAGCAGCTCTGTACCTTTCTTGGCCCCTGATCTGCAGCCACAGGATATGCAAGGTCTAACCATGGCTCTGCCTCCCCAGCTGCACGTGAGCTGATGAAGAGAGGGATACAGGGACCAAATTGTGTCTTTCAAGGCAGGTAACAAAGAGTTTTGAGGGAAATGGCAGGCCGATAAGCCAGTCATCAACCCTCTGCAGTTGCTTCATAAAGAATATAATCAGTGTGGAATGATCTACTGCAAAGAGAAAAATGGAACAATAAAATTTTTGGAAATCTGCAAGCTCTAGGGTTCACTTTTAATCCTAAACTGTGGATAAAAGGAGTGTATGAAATGTTTGAAGAGGAGCTGAAAAAGAGTTTCAGATGAAACAGATGCTCTGAGATCTGGAGTGCCTCCTGTTATAAAAATCTCAGGAACATACTGCGGTGAGACCTCTGACGCAGCTTATCACGAATGTAATTCTCTGTTGCTTGAGCACTGAGTTGAATTAGTTCACCTCACGTGAGCTGAGGGGCAGGAAAGAAATGCCTGCTGCTTTCTATATCATCTTTCATTTAAGGCATTTACACATTCAAGACTATGATAGACTAGTGCCTGTGATGCCAGCTCTGTAGCTGATCTGCACTACTATAAATTACTCCTGCAACAAAAAAGGATACAGCAAAAAAATGTGATGATATAAATGCTCTGCTGCTTGTTTCTCAGGGCTGCTTGGTCACTTTGCTGTGCTGTGGCTGCTTACTCCCTTCCAGACCATCTGCCCTGTGTCCCTGGCTCCTAGGGTGAAGCAGGCACACATGCTGGTTTGGCCCTTGCTACCCTCCTTTACCTGCTTTCTCACTTTGGCATGTGCTGTCCTATATTCCTCCTATTAATGCTATTTTTTTCTAATACCATTAATACCACCTTCTCCCCTTTTCTGCCCAAAGATATTTACTGAAAGCAATTCTTTTGGAAGACATGTTTTTCCTTGGTAGCTAGAAAGTTTTTTGAAGAACATTTAAAAGAAATATTTTGCCCTTTAATATCTTCAACTATGTCTCTGTGCTCAGTGAAAATTGCTAGCAGCGTTCCAGAGCCAATGCCTGGCAATTCAGGAGGCCCATAGAGGCAAGCAAGGTTTCTAGACAAGAAGCAGCCTGTATCTTTCTTCATTAGAGACTGTGACTGGCTGTTGTTACTCCAATGATTTTTTGCTCTGTTGCTGTTCTATGTAATATCTGCATTGCTAGGACTTGGTGCTTTGCAATTTATAGGTACTCCCAATTTTTCAGTCTTGTCTTTAGTTCTGGAGTTGCAATGAATACTTATTGTGCCTGAGAAACAGAAAATGGGATTCTGTCAAATTTCAGTATTTGAATTTATAAACTTAACCAAAATTGGCTGCATGCCTGTCATGGCAATGCATCCCACTGCATAAAATGATTGCAAACTTCTCCATGCAACCCTGCTCCATGAGTATATATGTGCATGACACGGTATCCTTTATTACTTATGAAAAACATCAATATTTTATTAATAAGCAGACATTGATTTTTACTGAGAACATAAAGATTTATGGAAGAAGGCAGAGCTGTGTGGCAGAAACTATGACAGCAGTTTCTAAAAAATCTATGGAATATTTTACATTTGAAATACAGAAAAAAAATTCCATTCAAAGTGAATTCAAATAGACAGTCCTTTGTGGGAAATAGATTTCTTCTGGTATCAAGCACAGGTGAATTTTAAAGACAGCTGGTTTGAAACAGAATGAGACTCTGTCCGAATTTGAATACAAGTGGCTTCCTTTTATTTTATGGAGATATTCAAGGATGCTCTCAGTGGAGTAAGGAGAGTAGAGGCTAACATCTGTGCAATGGCCCTGAGGCAAAAGGACTACACCAAGCAAACAGGGAGACATAGCCCTGTCAGGAGCACAGGAGGACCCTGCTGTTGTTTGCTGTAGGAAAAGGTATACTCAACGTGGGCTGATTTGGGTCTGCTGGTAACAGCAGGAAGCAGAAGCTGTAATAAAGACAGCCTGGAGGGTTCCCTGTCTATGCTACACCACCTGGAACTAGGGATTCTAGCAGTGACTGGGAAGTACTTATTTTCCTGTGTCAGTCTACTTTTACCCTGACACACAAGGTAAATCTTGGGACTGATTGAGAAAATGTGGTATAGCAAACACCCCAGCAGAGAGCTCATACAGAGGAAATGCCCAGCCTTCATTCTCCATGACATCATGCTCAACAATTGTCAAGAGCAGGTAGGGAAACACCCTACAGACATATTGTATATCCCAGATACTATGGAAGGAACGTTACCTACAGCACCAGAAGAACGAATTTGGTCCATCCAGCTGATTTCTTCCTGTACTGCATGTATTCATAAAGCTGTCAGAATACTCAGACTGTGGTGATGTGTGCTTTGCTCATGTGGGGGCTATACAAAAGGATAAAGGGACTTAATGTGCTTGAAGTACTTTGCTTTTTATTGAAAAGGTCCTATAGTTTGGCAAGGGGAAGAAAGCAAGAACTGGAATGGTTTTAGAGATGAAATATGTCAAACTGAGAAAGTTCTGGTGATTTTATTTGTAGCCCTTAATAATTAGCTGTTTCTATCTTTACAATTAATTCTTTGTCAGCATTACTACAAATGCCTTCAATTTCCTCACTGTCCCCCAATGGACTCCAGCTCATTAATATGCAGCTTTAAGCAAGTATCGGAGCTGTCATGCATTTCAAATCTCCCGTAGGAAGCTTTTTAAAATTGTGAGTAAGACCTAATACTGAGACTTATTAGCACCAAACCTGGAAACAAAGCTTCTGTGCAGGCAGCTATGACTTTTCAAGTTACAGTTGCTGTCACCTTTTTTATCCTGAAATTTTTTAAAAATGTGAATACCTCAAAGCACTTCTTTGATGCAGCCAACATTTCCAGCTTTTATAAACTGCTGTTTGTGGATAGAACTGGGCTTGTGCCAGCATCTCAGATTTGAGTGATGAAGCTGAACTTCGAGGTCGGATTTAATTGCACTCACACTGAGAAATACTCAGAAGAAATCTACTGAAGGCAGCAGAGAAATAGTACACCATGGCAAACACACTGCAGTATGGTGGAGAAACTGGAAGGTTTTATACTTGCTAAAAGACAGGTCATAACAGTCCACAGATGTGTCATACCTAGATTGAGATCAAAATCCAGCCACAATGCTTTGAGACCAGCTTTAGCTTGAACCTCTGACACTTAAACCTGCATCCAAGGGCTTTGGCTCTTGCCCATTTACTCATAAATGTCAGAAGAGCCCCATGTTTTCATCTCTGTCTCAAATTAAGAACAACAATCAGTCTAACTTCTGAACTGCTAGCATAAACGATTTACCGGGACTAAGGTTAAGGCAGATTCCCATGACTACTGGCTACAATGACAGAAGAAATCTGTAAACTCGAGAGCTGTGGAGCTGCCTGCCATTGGCATGTTGGTGATTCTGCTAATCATCCTTCATTAGTGACATATGGAGTGTAAGGTTTTTGTAAGAGGAAACCAAACCAACTTCCACATTAGAGAGCCTAAAGAGAGAGAGAGAGAAAGCCATCCCCTCAGAGAGAAAGTTGTTAGCCTAGAGAAAGGGTTCTTAGCAGAGCTTCTTGCTGGAGTGATACTATTGTGTCCCATACTTGGTTTAGCATGAAATAACAAGAATGGGAAAGATTTCAGCAGCAAAATATATCAAACTAGAAAATTTGGAATATCCCTTCACTTCCAAAATTGTTCACAATTCAATAAAGTCTTTCTTGAAAACCAGTGTCAGTAAATACTGACACCTGTCAGGAAGGAGAGTTGATGCAACAGCAACAGAGCTATTGACCAACAAAGTTACAAACCTGCAAGCTGTGAGAGGTGCTCTCCAAATGCACCTTCTTAACATTTCCCACAAACGTGAGACATGAAGAAATGCAAATTTGCTACTGAGACTCGTCAGGCTCAAAACTCAATTTCACCATGTCCTGAGGTCCTCATTTCCTCGCTGGAGGTGTTCTGCCTTCTCACCAGACATGACCTTACTTCTCCACCTCAAACCAAACTCAGCCATGAGCTACGGACCGAGAAGCCATCGTCCTCAAGATCCTGCCATGTGGAAGGCATCCCTTTCTGTCCTGCTGGGCTACTCCATCGGCTCCAGCACCCCTTCACCCGCGCTGCTGGCAGGCGCCCTACCGGAGCCGCGAGTGCGAGCCCATCTCGTTTGGGGCGATGCCGGAGCCCTCACCCCGCCGGGCTCTAAGAGTCGTGGGAGGAGTTTCGCCTGAGGAGAGGCGCAGCCCGGAGGAGCCGCAGGCGGGGCGGTTCTCCGGAGCAGGGCCAGCGCAGCGCCCGTCCCGGTCCCGGTCCCGGTCCCGGTGCGGCCGCCGCTCCCTCCCGCGCGCTGCCGGCAGAGGGCGCGCGCCGCCCGCCGACACCGCGGGGCCGCCTCAGCCCCGCGCCCGCCCCGGGCCGGGGGCTCCGAACTCGGCGGGCGGCGCCGGCCCGAGCCCAGGTCCTGCCGCCGGGGCCGGGAGCGGCGCGGTCACTGAGCCCGCCTCGCCTCCCGCGGGACGGTGCCGCCCCCCGCCCGGCCCCGCCAGCCGCTGCCGCCTGGGTCCGTGCGGGGAGCGGCGGCCGCGGGGCTGGCAGAGCTCGGCGTCCCGGTCCCGCCCGGGCCCGGCGCGCCCCTGCCCGCGGGTGCTGCGCCCGGGGCCACGGTCCCCGGCAGCGGACGTGGTTAGGCAGGCAGAGCTGGGGAATTCAAGGTCTGCCGAAAAACGAAGGAAGTCTGCCACCTGGGCACCGGGACTGAGGCCAGAGAACGAGCAGTCCTACACCGCAGTGTGAGCACTATCCCCGGTGAGCGCCGCGGGGCCAGGGGAGGCTGTGCAGCTCTGTGACGCTGCGGGCTCGCACGGCGTTTCCCTGCCTTACCTTGTCATCCCTCTCACGTCTGCCTACGGAACAAACCACGGGATCTCCGCATGCGGATTTATGTGAAACCCATTCACATGCAACAGCAGCTGGGGTGCACCTCCTTTGTTTGTCCGTTAGCTCTGCTTTTTGGGGTCACCTATGTAAATGCACAAGGCACTAACGATGCAGCTGGCTACCTTGGATGGCATCACTTGTGTCAGCTTTTGATTAAAGCTTTCCTAAGCACATCACGAATGGCCGTTCCGCTCTCAGAGTGACAACATAGCGAAGTGAAAACACAGCAGAGCGTTTTACACATCTTTGCTACTGGTAGAGTATCTGTAAAGACATGCAAGCAATGGGAGATTCCTTGCTCAGCGATTCAGCAGGCTGGTTTTGTTTTCTCATGGCTGTTGTGGCCCAGGTACAATAGGGATGCTGCAAGGATGCATTTATATGGAAGTCACAATAGAAGGTTGGAAAGGTGGATGCAAGTCCCCTGTGTGTTCTGCCCTCTCAGTTGCATCAATCTATCCATGTTATGATCCTATCAGGGGATCTGGCATTTAGCTTTTTATTGCCTCCATTTCTGAGAAAATTACCAACTCGTTTTGAGGGGGAAGATTTATTAGAAATGATTTTTCTATCTACAGGATTTGAAATAAAAAGGGATATGTAACAGATACACATGATCAGCAAATGGAAATCGTAATTAGAAAGGAAAGATTAACAGGGACACAAGTCTGTAGAATTTCATTGTTAAGAGATCAATTTATTATTCCCTTGACTGCAAGTTAAATTAATACACGTAATATTACAACATGGAAAAGAGATGCCAGTGACTGTCATAAATACAGCTTGCTCTTCTTTCCTAGTTATTTAGGGAGGATTGGGAACACTTGTGAAATCACGTTCATTAAAGCCTGAATAGAGGCAACTAACCAATAACTGCGGTGGAAGCAACAAGGTTCTCCCCCCTCCCCGCACCCACCCGCCCTTTTCAAGAACGGGGGGGAAATCACAGACGTCAATCAAGAAATACTGCAAAATAAAATGGACCCTCCCGGCAGCCGAGGCATCGCGCAGAGCAGCGGTGAGGCTCTGGCACTCTGCTGGCAGCCTCCGGCGCCGCCAGCCTTGCAGCTCCGCCGCTGACCGGGGAGCGCACGGGGCTCCGCAGCCCGGCTCTTTCCTTCCCTCCCTTCCAAAACTGTCAGGCACAAATGGGCAGGAGGATATTGGCTGCAAGGGGCGCGGAGGCTCCTCCCAGAGCCTGGATCCCGATATTTTTGGAGGATTTCTTCTAACTCAGTTACAAACCTTGGTGAAGGGAACAAGTTGCCGCTGTAGCGGAGGCAGAAGGCGCCTCTGTTTGAGGGGAGCGCGGCTCTCGCTCCTTCTTTCGCCTTCCCAAGCTACCTTGGATGCTTCACCTCACTTGCGGATGAGAGCTGTGCTGCCTATCGGGGGGGACCGCTCCTGATTTGGATGTTGCTGTTTTTGTGAAAACAAGGGTTGTAAGGGAATGAAAGGGGAGACAATGAAGAAAAACCGACCGGGAGAGAACCCCAGCCCCAAGCGTTTTCCCGAGAACTGACGGGTGTTTTGGGGCTGAGCGATCCCGTCGGAGGCGGCGGAGGGAGCAAGCCCGCCCGCTCCGCGGGGGACTTCCCGGGACCGGCTATTCCCTTCGGATGCGGACTGGGAAACCTGTAGGAAATTCTCCCGCCGCCCAGCGAAGCCACCATGAATTCAGTGGCTGGAAATAAGGAGAGGATTGCGGTCACGGCGCGGAGCAGAAAATATGGGGTAAGTTGTCGGCGCCGGGGCGGCTCGGAGCGGTGGTCGTCACAGTGCCGGGGCTCCCGCGCTTCCCTCCCGGCGGCTGCCGGCGGTCGTGCCCCGGCCCCGTTCAACTTCCGCGGTGCGGGGCGGGGGCGGGCGCGGCGCGGGGGCCACCGCGGGCGCGGAGCGTCCGAGCGAAACTTGCCGGCGCCGCCGGGCCTCCCTGCCTGACCCGCTGCTCCTTCTCCCGCTCCAGGTGACCGACCCCTGCTCCCCCACCAAGCCCGCCGCCCCCTTCTCCCCCGAGAGCTGGTACCGGAAGGCGTACGAGGAGTCCCGGGCGGGTGGCCGCCCGGCGCCGGAGGGAGCTGGCTCTGCCCTGGGCTCCTCCGGCACCCCGTCTCCCGGCTCCGGCACCTCTTCGCCGGGCTCCTTCACCGGCTCGCCGGGACCCGCCTCGCCCGGCATCGGCACCAGCTCCCCCGGCTCCCTGGGCGGCTCGCCGGGCTTCGGCACCGGCTCGCCGGGCTCCGGCAGCGGCGGCGGCTCCTCGCCGGGCTCGGACCGCGGCGTCTGGTGCGAGCACTGCAACGCCCGCCTGGCGGAGCTGAAGAGGCAGGCGCTGAAGCTCCTCATCCCCGGGCCCGTCAGCAGCAAGGTGAGCGCGGCTCCGGGGGAGGCGGGGGGGCCCTGGGCCCGGAGCGGTCCCTGGCAGCCGCCGGGGATGTCCGCCACCTGGGCTCCCCTCTGCCGGTGTCACCGCCGAGCGCTTTGCCGTTTATTTGTGTTCTTCCCCTTCTTGATCTTGTTCCCTTTTTCCATCCCCTCCTTCTGCTTCATGTGGAGCAGCGTGCCCCTGTCTCTGGAGGGCTGCCTGGCTTCAGGAGCATCTGTGATAGTCCTTCCAGCGTGCTTCTTTTCTCCCGTTTTTCATTGTATTGACAGTGATTCTGTGCTATTTCCTGAGCGCTGTTTTAATTTTTTTTTTTTTTTTTTTTTTGGCGGTGGGAATATTACATCGGAGTTACTGGTCCCTCGCCCTTTTGCTATCTTTGATTCCTACAGGACGGATTTACAAATCGTCCTTAGACTTGGCAGCCAACTCAGTAGTGAGGTGTGTACGTATGTGATGCCAGTGGTTTCTGCCTCCATTGAGGGAGAAACCCTTCTGTAACTCTGGGTTCACATGAGGCATTGAAATGCTGTGTGAGCCCAAAGGTCACTCAGTGAGGCTGTGGCAGACCATGGCATTGAACCCAGTTCTCCCAGGTGTCTTTAGGCAGAAGGATAACTTGGTGATGTTTCTCTTATGGGGAAGTGCCAGCTTTTTTTTATTCCCAGTAAGACTTGAAAATACTTGAAGCTGCGGGACTCTGAACCTTGGGTTGAAAAATCCTGTGCTGAAAGAGGATGTAAGCATTGCTGACATTTGGTTTCACGTTTTAAGAGCTCACTCATCCTGAATACAGTTGGAAACCTGCTTTCTGCCTCTCTTGGGGTGTTTGGTACCTCCAAAGGCATACTCTGAAATTCCTTGGTTTTGTTTTGTTTGGCACTGTTTTTGTTTCCCTTTTTGTTGTGCGTATAAGATTAAGGCTAACAGCTCTAAACGAGTGACCAGCAGCCCTTGGCTGACCTCATGCTACTAAAATAGTAAGCATTGGGTTCCTCCATAGCAACCCTGTGAGTGTTGTATTGTGAATGGTTCTGCAGCTCCTGGAATGTAGTACAATGCAATTTTGTTTGCCTTGTTGGGTCCAGGTACTATCAAATGATAATATTTACTCTTCCACTTCAAAGAGTTTTCATTAGTGGTTACAATAAAGAGGTATCATGGAAAAGAGCCGACTGCTGGGAGAGGGTCCCTGGTATTGCTGTTGTGTTGTACTCTCCATGATTTATTTATGTGCTCTTTGAGAGGGAGTTGGTGTTCTCATGAACAAAAGACTCAAGGGCTGGTTGTTACCTTGTCTCAAGAGCTGACTTAACTGAATTATTCATGAACAGGGAAAGGTGGATCCACCAAAATTAATAGTAAATTTAACCATTAATACATGGTTGATTCACTTTAAAGTGGCCCTTTACCAAAATCTTGTCAAATTTCAGACTATGAGATTTGACAGTAATTACCAGCTGTGGGTACAGGTGGGAAATTACTGATACAGATAAGGGAGCCATCAGAATAACTGAGATTAGGGGTGGAGGGGAGCATGAAACCAACATCAAGGCATGGTGTTAAATAGAAATTGACTGATTTTAGTCACATAAGTGTTTACAGAGAGTTCCTTTACTGCAGTAGTGATTGACATTCACCATCCTAGCCTTCCTGAGAGATTACCCTTGTGTTTTTGCTACTATTTGTTCTGCTGTTCACTTAGTTTAGCTGGTGGTGTTGTACAGACCAATCTTTATTTGTATCAATAGCCTTTCAGCCTCCTTATCCATGTTCTTTTTTGCTTTTTATGCCTCCTTTCCAAACCTTCCACTTCTCTAGGAGTGCCACTGACAGAAGTACTGTCCAATCTGTGCGTTTAGGAGCAAGGGAGGAGGCACAAGCAAGGTGGTCTCCATGGGCTTGGGTGACCCTCTGCCCTATTTGCTATGCTTCGTGGTACTTGCAGGCTCAGTCTTGTTGAGGTACTCTTGAGTTGTGAGCTGGCACACAGCTCCTTTCTGTGGTGGGTGCTGCTGGCTGTGACTGTTTGCAGAAGCATCTCTTTCTCTCCTCCTTTCCGGCTTGTGACTGCTAAGAACTTGCTGGGCTTGTGATTTTTGCCTTCAGCAGGTGCTGCCCAGCAGGGTGAGGCTCTGGGCTGGATGATGTGGGATGCAAACGTCATGGCTGGTGCCAGTGACTTCTTTGGTTTGAGTATACTGTGGTAGTCTAAAAATTTGTTTTTCCTGGTGTAATGGGGTAGCCTTATCAGTGTGTGCTTTGAGGAAAGCAAGGTGCTGGCATGGGCTCTGCTGGTTCAGTTGGGGCCTGTGAGCTGCCTCTGTGTGTGCCATAGTAACACTCTGGGAGTCCAATCTGAGGCAGGGTTTCTCAAAAATGTGGAAACTTATTTGTGTCTAGGGAAAACTGGCTTTGGTTTGGATTGAAACTCAAGACTAATCACACTGTGTTAATGTAGCTGGCATTTTTTCAGGGTCCTGTGAGGTCTGCTCTTGATTGCTACTATGGAAATAGGGACTTTTTGAGTGTGGAATGGATCCTGCCACTTAATTCAAGTGGAAGAAGGAGCAGATCATATTCCTGATTCTGGGTATTCCCTCAGAATTTGCAAAGCATCCTACAACTCAAGACTCTGGTGCCCATAGACACAGCTAATTGGTGATATTCCTTTATTAGAACTATTAAATGAGGCATTTAAAATGTCTGTCATCTTTTAGTCAGCCAGGCCTGACATATTTTCTGTTGTTGCTGTTGAAGACAGCCTGGTATTATGAGTTCTATGGTATTATTAGTACAGTCTGTAGCACCTGTTTCCCATTTATGCTGTATTTAGAAATGCTCATCATCTGGGATAGTGTGTGTTGCAGAACAAGCAGAATATGAGAGTATCTGTGTTTTAATGTGTATCTAGTAGCAGATATTGGAATCTGCAGTAACCTATCCAAATGTGAACCTACATTGGTATTTCTGACAGTGTGCAGTCATGTAAAGGTTTGTATATATCTGTCAAGTGTAATAGTGTGCTTAATTGCTTCATAAACAGACCAGGCTTTATGCATGAAGCTGTGTACTGAAGCTTTTCATTTGATTGAGAAAAAGCCACACTTAAGCTAGAGCAAACTGCTTCTGACTAGGCCATTGTTAGTGTTGAGGTGTTTAGCTTTCCATTCTAAATAGAAACATTCTCTCCCAATACATCAACAGGATGGAAACTTTGTGGTTTTTTTTTTTTTTTGTGAGGCACAAAGGTGAAGAATATATAATTATAGTTACATTAATTTATTTGAGCCATTTAAAATGCCAGGTTCCCTGCCAATAGCAAAAAGAATAGTGCTAAAAGCTTATTGTTTCTTTTTCCTCCTCTTGTGGTACAGATGTGACTTAATGATGCTCAGCAATTACGTGCATAGGAGGGGTTATATTTTATGTGAATGAAATCTTCTTGTAACCCCCAAGCGAAGCAGGCCTGTGGGAATTGACTAGCACAGGTGTTTGATAGTGTTACACTGCAGTTTGTAGAGTTACTGCAGTTTGTGACTGAGGGCATCTTGGAGCTTTTGGTGCCTGTTGTTTGTGGGGTTTATGTTGCATGATGATAAAGATTATCTCAAATTACTAATACAGGATTTTTTTTTTATGCTAAGCTTTTTCTTAGGCTATATTTTTAGAAGAGCATCAAAGTTCTAGCATAGAAATTTATGGCATCATACTCACAAATTTATCAAAATTTCTGTGAAATCAGTTTGCTTTGAATTCAAGCCTGTGATATCACCTATCTTCAATGAACACCTCACAGGCATCTAACAATTGAAGAGTTGCTGTATTGATGTGCAACAAATTATAATGTGTGCTAATAATCCATGGAATGCTAATAAGAACGCTCACAAGCTGACAGTTATAAATTTCTTAGTATGTGGTTCCGAAAATCCTGAATACAGCCTTTAAACTGTGCTAATTTGAGTGTGCGGACATAAATTGCTGCCTGAGCATATTGTGGTTGGGTCAGGAAGTAAGGGTCTACTATAAATGAGCACTGATGTTGCTAGGTGGTTTATATGGTGGACCTCCCCTTACCTAAAAAGTCTGTGCTTCTGAGGATAAGAATTGGGTAAATTCTGAGCAATCTTTTCCATCCCTCTGAGCACAAGAGGGAAGGAAAGAACTGGCATTCAAGATACAGTTTATTTTGCTTTTTTTGCCTGTTTACTGGCACTATCTGATTTTTTTGCTTATGTATTGTTGAATTAGTCTTCTCATTCAGTGGTCAAAGACTTGACTCATAATTATTAATAATGAAGAAAGCCCTGAAGCTGATATAATGAAAAATAGCTACTTTAGAAACATTCGCAGTAGAGACAGGACAGTAATAAACCCTTCCTCAAAGCTTAGCAAGTGGCAGAATAATGGAATTTAATTTCTGTCCAGACCTTTAATTTGTGAACAAGCACGGCCGGTCTGTATAGTGACTTAATTCACTGTGCAAAAAAATCTCAGGCACCTAATCATTTCATCCCAACTCATTGTAATGCAGATAGGATTATTGCATTAGAAATGTGATTTTAAACGGCCTGAGGCAGTAATTTGTCAGCATTTGGGAGGATTAACTCCATTAAAGTTTAGGCAACAACAACCATTCTTTTGTGTTGCATCACAGGTCACAATACCAAACATTTAGCATAACTCATCTGTGAATCTTCGTACAATTGTATGCTTCCTGGCAAGTTGGGAAGCCGAGCTACTTCACTTGCACTGGAATTACAGCTGCTTGCAGAGGTCTAGAGGAGGCAAATGGATATGCCTTTGCTGCTGATGAATTAATGTAAGCCCTTTTCTAGGAGCAGCTGGAAGTCTTGCTGCTGCAATCCGCAGTGTCAACATGTGAAACAATATAACTATTTCTTTTGAGCTTGCAAATGTCTTTGAGGTAAGGGTGAAGATGCTGTGTGGTAAAGACTGCTTTTTAGGAAGCTGTCAAAGCCATTAGCTCTGCAGCTTTCTCTATGGGATGAAAAAGGCTTGTCATTACTAAGTGCATTGGAAATTAGAAACTGGCCTATGGTTATATCTCATGAATTGAAACTATAGTGTTTCCTATCAGAAAAGAAAACACTTTTAGACCACAGAGCTCTTGAGGGTGAAGAGGCAAGTATTGATGAAGTAAATCTCTGGGGAGGAGAATTGTTTTCTTTTTTCGTACAAAGACTTGGCTCTGCATCTGAAAACATTGTGTTCAGAAATACAGAGTCAATGCTGAGTCTTTAATTGGCCTCTTCAGGCTGGATGGGTAAAATGTCTTCAAGGTGTTTTATGCATGCCTTGAATGCTGCACTGATGTCACCTTGTATCTTCAGATAGTCTTACATTTCCTTAGAAATAAGTGTTGTGACATCCACAGAAATCTTGCATAATAAGTGTAGGACTTTGGTGTATAGTTTTGGAAAAGGAAAAGGAACAAAGACTGCCCATCTGAGTTCCCCAAACAGTGTTTGAAAAAATGTAACACATTACCAGTGTGGGCCATGGGCATGTAATGGGAGTCATGCCAGCATCAGCAGATTATTAGAACATTGCAGGGCTGAAAGACACGGTGCTTTTGCCACATCAGCAGCACATAGCCTTTGACATCGTGTAATTGGGGTGCTTCCAAGCACTGAACCTGCAACACCACAATAAACTTGACTGTCATGCTCTACATAATGATGTAGTCAGAACTGCAGCATTCCGTGACATGAGGTCCGCGTGTCAAAAGCACGAGAGATGTTCTAAGTTAAATTGCTAGCTTACATCTTACTAGTGTCATCTGTGGCTTGAGAGGCATTGATGTTGTTAAAATGGAGGAAAACAGGCGTACACCTTCCCCTCCTGACACTGAATAAACAATCCCTAGCCCCAGTATCTGTTGTTGAAGCTGCAATTCAAGAAGTATCCCAATTGCAGAAAAGATTGTTTATCAGGGTGTTGTTACAAATTACAGCTTGCTTAATTCAAACTAAACATACAAAGTAGTATCTTATGAGCAGGAAGTTTAGAAGAACCCAATAACTTATGTTGATATTTTTATTTTCAATTACTTTTTATGCAATCTTCCTACATTAAACTGGGCTTCTGTTCTTTTTTTCTTTTTCATAGTTATGAAAAAGACTCATAACTATGAGCCTAGTAAAGCTGTTAAGAATTGTTTGTCTCTGGCTTTGAAACCTGAGATATATAATCAGACTTGGTACAGACCAGATTTTTTTTGTACAGTTATAATATCTTGTATCATCTACAACCAGGATACGAATCTGCTAATGCTTCTTTTTTCTCCACTCTCCTGCTCAGAACATTTTACAGTGTAGCTTAATATTTTGATAAGAGTGTTTGAAGTTTCTTTAAGTAAAATTAGATCAACACAAGACGCTTCATAGAGCAGGGAAGAATTGACTGAACTGTTTTGAGCTTGTCACAAAGGCTGAAACAGTCTGCAAGACACACCAGAATCTGGGAATTCTTCCCTAGTATAACATGATTGTTTCTTCTGTCTGGATCTGAACCTTGTCAGTCTAGTGACTTGCATGAAATTGACCTTAGGGAGGGCATTTGGACTTCAGGAAAAGCAGTAGGATTTAATTTAGGCCACAGCTCCATGTATGATATGGCTCTAACCAGGGAATACTTGTGTACCTTCAAAGCAGCAGGCATGCTGCTCTAGCAGAGCAGGTCTAAGACATCCTGGCCCCTTGTGGGCTTCCCATGTGCCTTTCCTTTGTCCTCTCCATATGAAGGTCATAAGTTAGCATCACTGCAGGTCTCCTGTGTGAATACACAGTGATTGCTCCCTGCCTTAGTTCTTATAAAAATGATAGATAGTTCAAACACATTCAATAATGCTTCCTTCTAAACTCAGATCTTTTTGATCAGGGAGTGACTGGATGTGCTATTACAACAGCAGATGCAAGGAGCCAGTGATCTCTGAGAAAGCTACTGATGAGAGCTGCACAATGCATCCAGCCCTAGCCTCCATTGTAACTGGAGTACAGAATACAGGGATTACTTTACAAAAGAGACAGTCAAAGAAAATATGGTACCAGCTATTCAAAAGAACCAGTCTTAAGGAACTGGTGTGTTCAATTGCAGCTTGAATTTATTGCTATGGTGTCAGAATTCAATTTATTTTATTTAAAATAATACTGCTTAGTAAGGCTCTTAAAAACTACTTACAGCATTGATATACTACTTAAAAATTATTTTTGTTTTCAACTGTGTTTATTTTTATTGTCTGTCATGGTTTAACCCCAGGCAGTTGCTTGCTGTCTCCCACACCAGCAGGACTGGGGAGAGAATGGGAAGGGTAAAAGCTGGAGAACTCATGGATTGAGATAAAGAGAGTTTAATAGGGAAAGCAAAAGCCATGCACACAAGCAAAACAGAACAAGGAATTAATTCACCACTTCCTGTGAGCAGCCATCTCCAGGAGAGCAGGGCCCCATCACACCTAAGGGTGACTGGGAAAGACAAACACCATCACTCCACTTGTCTTCAGCACAAAATGCTGTCCAAAACACAGCCCTGCACCAGCCACTGGGAAGAAAATTGACTCTACCCCAGCTGAAGCCAGCACATTGTCATAAGGATCTTGTGTTCAATCTATTATTAAATCATCTAGTATGTGGTTGATCTTGTATTTTTTGTATAGGACATTTTCTGTTTTCTGGGAGGAAGGAGAAAAGACTTAATTCTGAAGAAACTTTAGACTGGTTTCCTCTTCTTGGCTTTCGTCTGAAACTCTGTTTGGTGGTAGTGTTTGTGGGTTTAAAAATAATAAATTGCCAGGGAAATTATGCTCAGGAGACCTGAGCAAACCAATGGGATATTAAGCTGGACTTGGTTTGCAATTCACCATGAAAACAAAAGCCTTTCCTCAGAAGGAACTGGATGCTTCTAGATAAAGCATTTGTTAGTATAAAATTTTTGTATTGTGTGTTTTAAGTTGCTATACCTTCCTATTAAATGAAGAAGGGCTGAGTCTTTTTACTTTATTGCTCTCCAAATAAGAGAAATGAACTTACAGGCCTCATAATATCTGCTTTGTTAGTGTCTGGTCAATGATCTTATTCAATAGATTTGGTGATTTAGGAAAAAAGTGTCAAATGTCTTTTACTAGAATAAAGTAATAAAAGTATTCCAAACCCAATTGAGTGTACATCTGAAAAACACTTTAAATTTCTTGCTGGTGGTATGTGTCAAAGGAACTGTGTATGCTGAATGTAGGATATCTGTATCCAGTGCAATATGACTGATGTAAAACATCTATCTAGCTTTAGGAAAGCTAGCTTCCTTTTCTGTAGGAAAATTTTAAATTGGAAATACAGTCTGTGTTTTGGCTTCCAAATTACCTTCAAGTGGAACTTGCTTTATATGCATTTGTTCCTTATAGATGTGTTTTGACCTGTGGATTTCTTATGATCTATTAATAGCAAGCCTCTGCTCTATTTCCCTATGCTCCCTAAATCATATATAGCTTGACATGATCATTTACTTGCACCTGAGTATTCACAACAGCTTCTCTATTCCATGGATTTGCACTGGAACAAAATTCTACTCACATGAATGTTTGGGGAAAAGCAAATGAAAGGAGACTTTGATATCTACCACAGTAAATATTTTCTTTTCCTGAAGAAAAAGTGAAATTTCACAGTGGTTTGGGGATTTTAACTTTGTTCAGAACTGTCTGAGGAGACCTGCCTCAGGATGGAGTTAATTTCCCCCAAGCCGTGCATGTTTCATTCCCTCTTTCTCTACCACCCTCAAAACTGACTAATAATGATGAATGAAGATTCAGGAGTACAAACCCTCAGTTTCTGTGGGCCTCTGTGTTGTCCTAGTGGGAATTTCCCATTTCTTTTATCACAGGTGTACTTGAAGATAGGAGAGAGAGTCCTGCAGTGCTGAAGGGGGTGGTTACTTGGAGCTCATTATTAAAAACAGGGCAGAACTGGCCTCAGCATCTTTCTGTCCTGGCTCCTGTAAGTCATCTGGGCAAACTCCTATCTTACCAAAGCCAAACTCAGACTTTATTATGCTGAAATTATTCAGGAGAGCAGACTTCTGCCTGCTAACTGATTGTCTGGATGATTATTTGCTACTATTTCAGTGGGAAAGTTTTATTTTTCTGTGCCTCCTGGCTAGATGAACCTCTGACCTGTTAAGTGCCAAATGCTGAAAGAATTACCCCTTTACTCCATCCACTTGATGGACTCCAGCAGATTGCCTGGTGGGCAATAAGGCAGCCTTGGCTTTAAGCAGGTGCTGAACAGTGAGAATAGAAGTCATTACTCTTCATTTCTCTATTTGTTTCACTGCTCATCTAATAGTGATGGGCAAAGAAAAACATTAATATCCTATCCAGCAGCCAAATGCACCAAAGTGGGAGTGTGGCTCGTGTGTTTTCCTCTTTCCTAATGGTATCATTAAAATTTAACTAGTTCTCTAAATCATGTTAGTATTCCCAGGGTCAATATGCTGAGATTGCTGGCAGCATTCCCACAGGAAGAGTTAACAGTGGCTGAGGCTGTGTGGCTGGCATTTGTTGCTCAGAGGGAGGTGTTGGGACTGGAGAAGCCCTGGCACCAGAAAGGCACAATCAAGTCTTTGGTGACAGGGGCATTTTACAATACACAAACATATTCTTTGCTATTTACCTCTCCCTTTCTACTCCCTCCTTGCTTTTCTCTCCTCATTAGCCCTAAAGCTGTCAGTTCATCTCATCTGCTGTTGGATTTCTAATGGAAATTCTTGACAATAAGCCTGCATATGTGTGAACCTAGCAGGAAGGCATATTGTATGTGCTGTATGATTTAAGAGATTGTTAGACCATAGATGGCTTTTACTGGAGGTCGAGGAGGCTAACCAAGTGGGAGATGCAATTAAAATGGTATTTGTTGGAAAGGAAGAGCTAGCTGTCTGGGCAGACTGAACATGGGGAAATGATGGGTAGCTGGAAGGCCATTAATGATGGCTTTGTAAGCAGCTCTGCAGCATGGGTGGTAAGCCTAAATCCAGAGCTGTACTTTTAGTATGCCTAATAAGACTTCCTTTTTTTTTTTTTCCCCTGTGTGTCAAATCCATTTCTGAATAATGGATTTGACAAAAATTCTCTGGATTTTGGGTTAGATTTAGAGGTGGGTGAAAGAAATTATGGTGGGTAAGAGAAGAAACTGGCTTGTGGGAGCCTTCTTCATCACCTTGAAAATAAGGCTCTGCAAGATTTTACAGAATTGATCTTTGTAAAGTCATGGATTTCAGTGTTCTGGCAAAGAGGCTGTTTGGTGAGAAATAAAAGATGGGGCAGGCAACTCATTGAAGTGCTTTCTCATTTTAAATGAACAGTTGGGATCTGCTTCTTGTAAGCTCTTGACAAGAGCTTAATTGTTACAGGTATTTGATTACATCTCTCCTGTTATTTATTTTTTTTTCCCCACTGTTGAACTGTTCAATGTTTGGATTCACAATAATTGTTAACAATTTTCAAAGTTGCAAGGAGTGGGATAGGCACTTAAGGTAGGTTGCCCAATACATTTTGGTGTCCTAAAAGACATGAGCAGCTGTGAGTATAAAAAGGGCTCAAGGAGAAATATGAGAGGAAGAATACAAGGTGTGGAGGTGGAAATGAAGTGGGGAATGAAGTTGGTCCAGGCAGCAAAGCAACAGTGCTTGCATGGGACAGGTGGCATGCTGGGGAAGCAAGGAGGAATGGGTAAAAAAACCAGTGTTCTGTAAAAGCCTGAGCTCACTTTAAAGTCTTGCAGAAATTATGCACATGGAGGTTGTGTTCTGTTCTTCCTTAAAAAAGCTATCACTAAAATTTATTGTCTCTCAGTTTGTCTCTCTTTCTTAAAATAGAAACTAGCAAGCAGCTAGAAGAGTAGAAAGCATTGACTCAAGGTTGTCTTTGGTTTAATGCACTTTGGTATTTTTCATTCTGAAGTTATTTTTTATCCAAAGGCTAAGATGCTGGTGTATCATGTGATCTAAAGATGTGACTTGCTTTACTTTCTTACATCTAATTGATTTATTTCTCTTTTTACCAGTCACAAAGACATCTATGTTCCATAATGTCAATTTGAGACTTGGTATGAAATAGGAATTCAGTTCACTGCACCAGCAATTTTACTCAGCATAACAAATAAAAGATGTATGTTTTAGTGCATCAGCAATAGGAATGAATTCAGTCTCTCTTTTCTTTTCCCTGCGCCTGCCTCTGAAGGGAAAAATGTTTGATTTCCAGATTAATTTGAATTCTTATCGTGTTAAGCCTACTAATTCTGTAGTATTATTGTACTGGACACTCTAAGGCATGATATTAAGTAGCAGTACTTGTTAATACTTTAAAAGCAGACTAGAATAGACTTGAGGTGTGAGAGGACAGCTCAAGGTGAGGGGGGGTATACATGAAGGCTGAATGCACTGGCACTGAGGGCTCTAAATGAAGCACTTTAGAGATTGAAGTGCTTTAAATTGCCATCCTTCTTTGTCAGTCCTAGTTACTTTGGTTCTTCCTAGCCTGGTCTGCTACTGTCTTGCCTGTTTAATATTCCACTTAAGTATAACAAGAGATGAAACATCCAAGATGCCTGTATCCTCCAGGAGTCAGCACTACTGATGGGAATACTTGTGTTAGCTGTTTATAAGCAATGAGCTAAACAGGGCTATAAAGAGGAGAGGGAGCAGGAGGGAAACTGTTGTGACTTCTCTTAATTTGCTGTTCTTTTTATCAGCAGAGGAAATAAATTTTGTAGCTTTCCTACTCCAAACCCATGTGCTCTGGGTAATACAAATTGTTTCAATAAGCACACACTGCTAAGGCCTAGATAAGGGTTATTTCTGTGCCTGAAATATCAAGGACTAGAGTGTGCTATGTGGAAAGCTGGTGTGGAATCAGGCTGCTGAGGAAGCTGTGTGTAGTAATGCGCATGGGTGACACTGATAAATGGCTCCTCTAAGCAGGCATCTGCAGCAAATTGTCACATTGAGACTTCCCAGCATACCCTAGACCTCTGCATGAATGAAATCTCTGTTGTGCCATTATTTACCCACCTCCATATGAAATGAGAGGATAGGATTCATTGCCTCAGTGCAGCTTTTATATGAGTTTACTCTCTTTATGTACGTATGTGCGTATATATTTCTTTTCCTGCACTTTCTGCAGCAATGGCTGCAGAACTCCTGGTGTTCTCTCACTGGGATTAGACATACAGCTTTCTGAAATGGATAAAATGGCTTTCAGGGTAAAGGATGGGTCTTCTACATCTAAAAACCTAAAATGAAATGTGTTTTATTTGTTCTGGTTTTTGACTAGACACACGTATAATTAAAGGGAAATAATAAGCATGGTTTAGTTTTTGTTGATTTATTTTGTTTGTGGCTGTTTTAGTAGAGGTTGTGGGGGCTGGAAAAGGGAAAAGCTTGGATTGTTTTCCTTTTTTGACGAGTCATAATTACTGTCTTCAAAAGGCAGTGAGATAGTTTTCAAATCTATTTTGCACTGAAGGAAAGCCTCATCTTTTCCTTGTTTCCAGTTATCACTGGACATCACTGATTCATTACAAGAATCAGACTTGCTTTTTGCCTTTCTTCAACACAGATGTTTTTTAATTTTTTCTGTCTTTGAGGTGATTTTCTAGGAAAACTTATCATTGAAACTCTGGTAATTTAAGCTTTGATGGAAAGGTCTCTTGAGATCAGGGCAGAATTTCTGGCCAACCTAGAAAAAAAAAGGCAATTTTTTTGTAGCTAGCATATATTCCCAGCACATAAAGATCCCGATAAGTTCCCCCCTCTTCTTAATTCCAGCCAATACGTCAAGCTTCAGGGCTCTAAGCTGCTGTGAATTTATCTGCAAGGATATAAAATGATAACTTCTGATGCAGCAGCAGCTGCTATGTCAGGCCAGAAGGACTAAGCACTTACACAAAACTTAGCTACTGGATTACACTAACAAGCACCTTAGCCAGAGTTTGCCTTCATGGTGAGGTGCAGAAATCTGACAGGGAGTTTGGGTGCAGCTGAGGTGAGGATGGATGTCCTGTCCCACCACCCTGCTGTGGTGTTGATGGCTGTCTCCTGCTATCTGCTCCACCCTGCTGCTGTAGCTCTCTTAAATTGTTGCTTCATTATTGGAGCCCTTAGCTTCTTGCTGTTTTAGCCTTTGCCCTCGGGCTATTTCTGTATGTCTTGCCGGCTTTCAGTAAAAATGTTGAATATTTGCTGGTGATGTGGAATGGGACTTTGCCCAGCTAATTTTCCATAGGTAAAGACCTCTTTTAATCATTTGGTGGAAGAGGACAGATGTTCTTAGAGGTAGTTAGGTGGTATGTAACATTAAGATGCTCACAGAAGTCACAGGATTTCACACAACTGTGAATATTCACACCAACCATTACCAAAGAAAGTACATAGATCTCATCGGAGTGAAATGTTTGCCTCTTCTGTTTGTACAGCTGAGAAGAGTTACAGAGCCATGTGGTGAACTTATGAGTTGAATAAAATGGTGTCCAGGGCTCTTACCTGCTTGTGATGTTGGCTAATAGACTTTTCCCTTTTTTGCTAATGTTGGTCATCCCATTCTCCAGCAGTTCTATGCTGATGAGGCATTTGCTTTTCTGGACTTGTGGTGTGCATTTCAAAGCTGTCAGCCTTAAAGGAATTGGAATATGGCAGTTGAATATATTGTAACTAATTACCCAGGTATAACAAAAATCTATTTGGAAAGACCTTGACTTCTGATTCTTTGTCTGGTACCAGAAATTGGCTGCTAGTTTAACGACAACAACAACAAAGTTGCTAATGGGGTTAGGTGTGTTTTGTGTGATTCTTTTTCAAGAGTGTGTTTATTAATTCTCTTTCTTCCTACCTTGGACAGTTCATGTCTATGAATAATTTAATTGTCCTTGGCTGTTTGCTGGTGTGAATGGCATTAGGCATTTTGTATTCATGTAGTATTTGTTAATGTTTCTTTTGTATTCTGCCTGCCTCTCTGCCTTTCCAGAGATCAAATGGATGATGCAAGAATTGACAGCATATAAATGCTATTAAACTGCATCAGGAAGAACAGAAAAGGAGACCTTTGTCATTTAATTAGTTAGAACATTAATTGGAATAGATTCTTCAGTGTTTTTCTTTTCAGTGGAGAAGTAAATGTTTGCATAAGTGTTTTTCTACTTTTTGTCAAGTTTGTCATGAGAACATGTCTAGAATTTACAAGTAACAATTTGTACTGGCATATATGGTATCTCAAATGTGTTCCCTCTCTTGTTTTCTTTCCCTAGACATTATTTTATACTGTCATTATTCACAAGTTTTAAACTGCAAAAATATTAGTTTTTTGGATTTTAATTCTCTGTCTTCATTGAGGGTTGTATTGCTTTAACTGATGTTGTCATGATACTCATTAAGCAAAAAAAAGGCATCTATACATTTTTTGTTTCCGTCCTTTCTGATCTAAACATAAGCATCTTTATGAGGTACTTATTAGATGCTGTTAGTAACCCCCATGAGCCTTGGGTTGAGACCCTGAGAACAGTAGGCAAAAAGCACACTCTGAAATACTGTTGTCTGCAATTTTGCCAGGTGACTGGGAAACCAGGTTAATGCTTTATTGCAATTCTATGGAGTGATCTCACTGTCTTTTTCTGACAAAGTTTCATCTTTCCGAAAAAAACCCCATGCTAAGAAAAGAAATAAAAATATTTTCTATCACGGGTTATTTGTTTAATGCCTTCTTTCCTCTGGCTATTATGTTAATAGTAACTTTTTAGGGTAATACTGAAGTTGATCATCCATGATTAAAGAGCGTTGGAATGTATGTTGATGCTCTAACAGCCTTCACTTTTGTAGCTATTTTGCACAAGTTCTCTTGAGTTCCTCAAAACTGTCTTCATGTATTTCTTGTGGTGCCTACCAGAGTCCACTACGTGTTGGCAGGCTTCATAAATGTGTTGCATATCCCTTTAGGCAGCAGAGGGTCTTTTAAGGTGCTTCTGATGGTGGCTGCCTTGAATGCAGAGGAATAATTTCCCCAAAGCCAACCCCAATGTTGGTTAGCATGTATGTGCTGCCTTTGCTCGGCCTTTCAAGTCCTGCCCTGCAGCTGTGGCTGGTGGGTGAGCTGGGTGTCAGTGCTGCAGTGTCCCCCGAGGGAGGTGTTTGGAGACACCGTGCTCAGTGTGGGCAGTGCTGGATGTGCTGCCTCTTTGTCTGTGGAACGGCTTGTTAGGCTGCCTTTAATTTGAACCATCTGTGGCAACCTGCGTGCTCTGCTGTAATACTGTTTTTATGTCAGACAGAGAGAGAGAGCTGGAGAACAGCATGGGAATTAAGGGAGAAAATCCACGGGAAACACATTGCAGTGCATGTACAACTAACTGGAAAATAATTATGCTCATTGTTAACTGTACATCCCACACCAGACCCCATCAGTGTTTTTATTCTGTCAGCTGTAGTGACTCTGAAATGGCAGGGTGTAAAACAAGGGTGAAATGCATCTGTAGTTGTTCCAGTGTTAAAGACCACCCTTCTCTTGGGTGAAGCAGTATCGGCCTTGGTCCTTCCCTTTCTCATTGTCTCTTGAAGGATCCATTCAGGCATTTTGTTACAGCACCCAAAACATAGAGTTGCTAATTGGCTTACAGCTCTGTCCTTTCTTTACATACTGCTGTTTCTCTTCCTGTAACCAGGAAACATACTGTATACCTCTTCCCTTTTAAAAATTGTATGCTTTTTTAACCTCTCTACCCCATTTTCTGTTCCCTTTTGATAATTTTATTTTCCCTAACTAATGGCTCACCTGGACAGGATTGCTGCTGGCTCAGTGATTATAGCAATTAACTCTAACCCTAAGGAAATGGCTTGCTGTGTTGCCTGGCAGCCAGGGTCTGCAGGAGCTGGTAAAAAAGAACAGATCACACTTCACTTTACTTTCATTTTAATCTCATTATTGATTTTTCAAGGAAAGCAGCTTACCGTGAAGGATCTTGTCCGTTTTCAGGTTGGCTAAGTTACTCCAAAATCTGTTGACTTGACTAGTTTTTCAGAGTTGCTGTGAATTTCTTACAACTTATAGCAAACCACAGTGGGTTGATTGTTCTGTAAACAGGGCAACTTGACAGTGCTAAAGGAATTGAGGGCTACAGTGGGCAATACTGTCATAACAGCATTTTGTTCTGCAAGTTAGACTTGATTCTACAGTGGTGTTTAGCAGAGCCTTAGTGTTGGCTTTCACTTGGTGGTATAGAGTAATGAAAATCCAGTTTTAAGTGAAGTTAGGGCCTTGGGAATACAGTGTTGTCTTTAGCCAGCTTGCTCACACATGAGTAACTAACACCAGATGTGTAAGCAAGGGCTTTGAATGTTGGAATTGAGCAGTGTGTGTGTAGGTATCTGAAAGCAGGCCTCACTCTGTGCACCAGGTGCTATCAAAGAGCACCTCTCAACTAACATCAGAGGCAATAATGTGAACAAGCTGTCTGAACTGGGGTGGCATGGCACAATTAAATCTTTGTAGGGCTAACCTCAGCCTGCTGAATTGGCTGCGTGAGAGGTAGATCTGCCTACAAACAAATGCAAGGCTAATAAACCTACAACTTGTTTTTGTACCTCCATAGGCCCTATAATCATTCTTTTGCCCAGATGGAAAATTCAAACCAAGCTCACAGTCACTTGGTCCAGCCTCCACTTTAAAGCAGGGTGGACTTCAGTGTTAAATCAACTTGGTCTGGGGCTCATGCAGTGAAATAATGATGAACATGTACAAGGCCAGATATTGTACAGCCTCTTGTACCCCTGTTGCCCTTGCTTTTGCAATCCTGTGCACATTCTTGCCCTGTCTCACGGCAGCATTTACTTTTCTCATCTCTTGGTGAACTTGTTAGGGAATCTAATGTGGCAAAATCAAACCCTTCCCCAAACTCATGGTACTGGCAAAAAGGGAGCTGAATGTATTAAATGCTTAATCAATCAGACCTTGTTTCACCTATGATCTCTTTCAGTCTGTAGGTATTTGTGTTTTTTAGAGCCAAATTTACACCCAGCTGACTGATCAAGACATGAACCGCCTATCTTATATCACTATGCACAAGCACTATGATTCTACTTAGAGCCACTGGCAAGCATTTTTTTTTCATTTTCCCCCACCGTATATGAGTGCACGATGAAAAAACATGCTTGTAACTAGAGGGGAAAAAGCCAGCCTTTTCACAAACTGCAGTCTTAGTTATTACACTTCTGCTAGCATTCCTCGTGGTACTTTGTTGGATTACTATATTTTTTTAAGGTGATAGAAAGACAATCAATTTAAATGAGAATGCCTACCCTTAGAATTGGTGTGAAGGCAGTGAATTTGTATGGCAATGCAAGTAGATGGACAAGTGCAGTATTGACAGTAGCAGTTTAAATGTAGTGTTTTGTGTTCTACTGATGTGTGGTTGTGGGTAACCACTTGCAGTGACAAACAGTGGATTATATCATCTAATCAAAGAAAGTCTAAAAGAAGGAAAAAGGTGCTTGAAATCCATAAATGGGTCTTACAGACATATCTGAGTTCCCCCCTGCATGTGCTGAAAAGATGGAGTTTAACCCTGCTGAGACCAAGGTGTTTGTTGTGCCAGACTCTACTGGTGTCTTTACCAGGCAGTCCAACACAGCAAGCTTCTTTTCTGCAGCTGTACAACATGCAGATCTGCATGTTGCACATGTCCTTACCCTGATCTGCTTTTCCTGTGGCTAAACAGCCTCTGCCTGATTTGGGAGGGAGTGTGGGGCTTGTCCAGGTTCTCTGTTTCTGGCCAGCCCAGGCAGTGAGCCATTAAGCTC
Organism: Molothrus aeneus; assembly: GCF_037042795.1. Taxonomy (NCBI): domain Eukaryota; kingdom Metazoa; phylum Chordata; class Aves; order Passeriformes; family Icteridae; genus Molothrus; species Molothrus aeneus. The sequence continues at coordinate 31,537,312 of NC_089648.1, forward strand.
CTCTAGAGCATGTCTCTGTGCTGTTCAGGGCTTCAAGCCTGTGCTGTTGATTGTCTTTCTCATAATTCAGCTGAGGTGGGAAAAAGAACTAAGTGCAAGTCTCTTGGCTGTCACTACCAATCATACTTTGGGGTTTAGTACAATACAAAGGTGCTTTTCCCTGTTAGAGGTATTTAATCAAGTTGGAGGAATCCTAGGAATAGAGTAAACATTGATTGAATTCCTTTGCACTTCCCTTTTGTTAACATTTCTGTCCTATACACCCAGTAACTGTCTCAGCTTCCTGTCTTTTAAATTTTTTTTTTTCAAATTAGAGCTATTTTGAAAACTTACAAAAAGACTCAAAGTTTCTTTGAGTAACCCTCCTGGTAAAAATAAAACCATACCTCTAATTGTCAAATTTTAAAGAGATAACGGGACTAACCTGGCTGCCAGACACTGAGCAAGTATCCTTTTAACTTAAAATGATTCTGAACTTGGTCTACCCATGTCTATTTCAAGGCACAAATACCAAAGCTCACTTACTGCAATTGTCTCTTGGGCCAAAAGAGTAACTAGGGAGTGGCAAGGTAGAAATGAACCCTGACAGTGGCTTTCCCTCTCTGAGTGGGTATTGGTTCTCCCACCACTGCAGAAACACACATGCAAAAGAATATGGATGCCAGGTACCCACTTTTTACCTGGGCAAATCCTCTAGAGGCTGGCTGCCTGGATTTGCTGGCCAAATTGACTGGTGGTGTTTTGATTCCACAAGTGGCTAGTGTCTTGCACTGAGACCTTGGCAAGCATGTGTGGAGAAAGAAATGGCCAGAGAAGAAGGAGAAAAATCCACCCCAAGTTTTAATTCATTGCTGTCAGTTTCTAATATCTTTTGAGCTGCTTCCTTGTAGCAATGGAAATCATATTTAATAGGAACCTTTCCATGTTCAGACAGTTTAATTATTCAAAATGCATTAAGACTTTTAAAATATCAGGATAACTTCTAGTAATAAATACATTCATTCAGTTTTCAAAGTGCACCCAGATAATTCACAAGTATTAATGAATTATCTTGCAGGCTTTTGTCTGCCCTGGGGGATATATGACTAGAGATCAAAGGCACGGAGGAGTGAAATGACTTGCCACAGTCACAGAGAGCGTGATAGTGTGATTCCCAGGACCTGTGTTTTAATGACAAAAAGTAACGTGTCACAGTGAATAGTTCCTAAACTTCTACATGGAAGCTGAAAATCTTTTTACAGTAGCATAGAAAAATCTGATAGCCTTGAACAAAGTACATTACCTACAAGTTATTTTTGCCTTTGTTTGCCCTGACTCCTTTGTGACTCTACTAAGAATGTAAATTCTCATTGGGAAAAAACTGTCACTTGTACAGTGCATGGCATGAGGGATCTTCATACTTTTTAGTTATTGTTTTTAGCTGTTGCCTCTAAATGCTACCAGAATGTGAAACATAAAATAAATGTAGAAAGATATTTTGTGTAATGTTATTTCAAGTTTTACTTTTCTTAATGCATTTTTTTGCATTGCTGTTTAGCACTGTGGGTGTCTCTAGTGCTTTAGACTGCCATAAAGCCATACAGTCTACATACTTGCATAGAATATTACTTTCTCTGGTCTACTTGCTGTTGTTATACAAACTAAATGCTCAAACCGTGGTCTATTTCACCCTCTCTCACTTACCCACCTCTTATTCTGAATTATGAAAGAGCCAGGTAGATGTGAATTTGCTACTCTTGCTCTCCAGTGTGTTTTTGTTTTTGGTGGTTTTTTTTCTTTTTTTTTTTTTTTTTTTTGATACACTGCATATAAATGCACTGACAAATTTAAGTTAGCCTCAAAAGTAATTTACTGTTGGACCAGGAGCCACTCTACCCTAGTGTATCCTGTAAAGAAAGAAGAACGTGTTAATGTCACAAACACTTCCTCTCTTTAAGGGCTCTGTAGTTTTAAGCAGCGTGGTTGCCTGTGTAATGCTTGCTGACACTCACAATTTTGTCTTCTAATTGTAGCAGGGGAAAATACAACCCCTGTCAGAGTCAGTGGTGGGTCAATGGAGAACAAAGGCAGCAATCAATCCATGGCCTAATTAAAGGCAATGGTGCCAGGAAATGATAGGGAATTCAACATCCTGACACTCAAACGTCCCTAATTGGACTAGTGTTCTTTATAAACTGCCCTGTGCCCCACTCCATATTGCCCCAGCTATGATATCTCACTCTGTGCTGTTTTGCTTTGCTCTGGAGTTCAAGGCAGAGCTGGATAGAGGATTGATTAGCAGTGATTGCTGTTGGTTTATGCTCTTTCCCTTCACTCTTTTTGGTAAAGACTCGGTTTCTGAGTGATGGTTGTAAGCCAGTCAACACCCTACCATAGTTAAGCTCACAAAAAAGGATGAGGTAGCGCAGAGAGGAATATTATAAGGCTGCTGCTGTTCTCAGGATCTTTAAATGAGAGAGCTAATTGGGGAAATGGTACTTTTGGATGTAGAAGGTGACTTTGGTTCATTAATGATTTCATTTGAAGTGGTGTAGTTTCTACTTGATGAGATTAAAGTCCCTCTCAAGAATTTGAGACCAGAAGAGGAGTTTAAACAGCCAATATTTGTGACCAAAGAACAAAATTGCTTTCTGCTTCCATACATGCATTTCACACATCTGATAAAGTGTAGCAGTTGCTGCAGGAATCTGAGGAAAAATGTTACAAAGCCTTTATGAGTTTTCCATAAGACTATAGCCAATAGATACATGTTGACATGAGTTGTGCAGTATGTTCTAGTTTAGTAATTTTAAAGTAAAGTTAAAAAGCAGATGCTCCTGCAGAGCATCTTAAGTGCAGAAAAGAAATCCCAATGGAATCTTCAGTAGCTTTGCAGAGAAATATGTTTTGAACACCAGACTAATTGTACTTCTGCAGAAATTTCTTCTCCAACACTTGTCTATTGACTCTTCTGTACAACAGTGAGAAATAGTTAATTCTTTCCTTCACCTTGAGAAAAACCTGCTTGGAAATGTAGTGGAATTTAAGTCTGGAAAAAATATCAAGATCTTTTTTCTGGACATGAAGATCTACAGCTGGGGACAGGGAGAAGATTGTGGGTGGTAAATTACAGCATGTCAGGGTTGCTATACAGTTGACAGTACCATGCTATATAGTTGATTTGATTCTGAATTTTTGGAGTTTTATCACTCCTGCACATTCCTCCTCAGCTGTATAATGAGATGTCATAGTACAAGATAGTCAACAGTAATTCCATAAACTTCAATGGAATGTTGCACGTATAACATTGTTGTGATACAATTAATGAGAGATGCCTCTGCCTGTATTAAGGTGCAAAGGAGACCAAATGTTGAAGCCAATAGTAAAGATTTTATTTGACAGCGAATGTGGGGTAGAGAGAAACAGAAATGTGGGGTGGGTGGGGAGAGAGAGGTGTCAATCAAGTGGAAGATAATTGGCACCTGTGGATCCAGTGGCATCCTGTTGCTTCTCTTTCATCCTAGTCTTGGTGGTGGAGATCCTGAGGTGTTCAAAGTTTTTTGCTATTAATACATTTTAACAGAGGAATTTAATGCTCATTGGCTACACAGTTCTGTAATGCTAATTGGTCCACATGTTCAGCTTTTCTCTTCTTTTGGGTTGCTGGGTTTCTAGGGTCAGTGGGAGTGAGTTGGTGGTTGTGATCTCCTCCTGACAGAATTACATTTTACGCAGTCAGAGCTGCTTCAGCATAGTTGCTGAGTTGGCTTTCCTTGTGGCCCATAAATTCTGCATTTTTTCTGTCCATTATCAGTCATACATTCTTCTCCCCCAGCTTTGTTAGCCTCCCTCTAGGTCTGAGATAACACCTAGACAATAGTACTACCTTTAATCCCAAGTTCCTGCTGTGGGGCCTTATCTTACAGTCCAAGTTCCCTTCTGTGCTTATCTCATGGCAAAGTCCTTCTGTGGCCTTAACAGTGTTTGAGACGGGCATCTGCACTCTCTGGGTCCCCATCCTTGTGCCAGCATATTTCTGAAGGGCTGGGCGCAGGTTAGGTTGTGCCCCTGGCAGAGCTGAGGCAGGAGCCTTCCCTGGGCCAGCTGCCCATCAGTCAGTGGAACATGTGCTTGTTCAGTTTGCTCAGGAATGCGAATGCTATGCACAGTGCACACAGGGATGATTCCCTGGAAATGAAATGATTTGCGATATATTTTTTTTTCTTTTCAGAGAAATTGCAGGAATTATGACCACATCTGTCTGGCTGCTCATTGAGCTACTTAAGTGAGCTAGCCTTGAAAGTCTTATTTACTGAATGTTTTTTATCTGGGAGTTGGATGCCACTGAGTAAGAGGTATTCTTCATTGTGAAGTGGAAAGACCATTATAAAACAGTGTTTAAAATACAGATAAATGCAAGCTACACTATTTGTGTTAATAGTGTGGTTTTTTTTTTCACTCCAGGGCTCTGTAAAATTTCAGGAAAAATTTAATTTTATACATAGATGAAATAGATCTGAGGTAACTAGATAGTCTCTGGACACAAAAGAGGCCAGTCTCAGGTTTTTTTCCCCATGTCCACTGTACCTGACTGCAGAATAAAGTCTTCAGATGAAAAAGCATTGAAGGAAGCACTGAGTAACTTTTTTTCCTGTTTTCTGGTAAAAACTGGTGCTGATGACACTTCTAAACACCTTTAAATTATGCAAGTCTAAAAGCAACAAAGCAGTTTTTTTTCTATACCGACAAATTTGAATGGAGTTGTTTTCTAGTACCTAATCACAGTAATGAAAGTTAATCCAAGTTTGAACTTCAAACCATTTGAAGAATAACTAATAAACATAACTAATGAGTGGGCTCTCTGTGTGTGTATTAGAAACAGGGTTTCTTTGTATGCTACTTAAAAAACTTGGAAATGTCTCAGTTGCCTGTTATAGGAGGTGTGGAAAACTCTCCACTGACTTGCCTGTCTCCTAAGCAGCCCAGCCTCCTGCAAATTATACACCTTGTAGGGAAGCATTATTAATTCCAGGGGAATGGCCTGTGGCACTGAGCAAACCTGTTTATAATCTTTCAGCACTCTGATATTGCCTATACTCCTAACAGGAAGGATCCAGAGGCATGTAGAGGGGGAGAAATGGATCCATATTTCAGTGTGAGTAGTACTTTGAAAAAAGAACAGCAATTGTTCCTTGTTAAATATCTGCAGTTAAACTCTGTCTAGTGGCAGAGGAGTTTTATATTTTTTTGCAAATTAAAAAAAAAAAAACCAACTAAAAATTAATAATATATCTACCCAACCAGCCAGTTGCCAAAGATGGGGGCAGGTTTTTTTTAATCTACATAGTGTTCTGATAACCTGAGTCCTTCAGATCCATGAACCTCCTCTCAAAAAAAAAAAAAGAAAACCAAATTTGATGTGGGGAGGGAAGCCAAGATCAAACCATAATAAAAACATAATGTTGTATCCCAAGCTGTCAAAGGCTGGTATGTCATTATTTATCTTCTTAGGCTGATGAGTTTATTACTGTTTTTGTGTGCTGTAACAGATTGCCATGTACTGGGACCTAATAGATGCATATTATATATGCGTGTGTCTATATTTTGTGCATTATGTATACATATAACATATATATGTTATTTAGCTGCAGATCTAGCTGAGTAGCAAGTTTCTTTGAGCAGAAGGACCTGCTAAATTCTGAGCTCTTTCTAGTTGGCAGGTCAATAACACAGCTCTGCTTCTATCTGGCAAGATAAGTTTTCCCCAGCCTCATTCTGTTTTCCTTCTGTGCAGTGTGTAGGAGATGGGTTTAAATCACAAGACTGGCTGATGTATTGTATAGAAGGCACCCCAAGATACAAACCTGTGTAAATTCTCCTAAACTTGGTGCAGAGAGTTGTGGTGGAGTAAAACAGGATGAGCAGGTTTTTGGGTAGATTTCAGAGGATTTGTCAACCTCAAATGGAGAATTTCCTCTAGCTTTTGAGCTGATAGAGTACTTCAATTGCAACTGAGTTTTTCTGGCGCAGTAGTTCAAAGGCATCCAGATTACAGCTAGTCCTTGTTATTACTTGTAATCTTTATATGTTAATTAAGTCAGAAAGCCTTCTGATGAAGTGATGATTTTTCATCATCAATCTGCATCTGAGTCACTGCACAATATTTGTTTGATACCTGCTATTGTTTTATGGCATTAGCAAGATTAATTCTTTCAAAGAGTCCAGCTGCTTTCTGCTGTTGCCAAGTCACCAGTTGCACTTCAAATTGCACTTTGACTGTTCGTGTGAAAGTTGGGGCTGTAACTGAGTCCTCTCTGGGCTGGTGGCTGTTTACCCCCATTTTGGCCCTGAGCGGAAGTGGGCAAATGAGAAATTTTCAGTGGCAGAGTGTGTCAAGTATGGACCAAGGACTTTGCATGCCAGTGCTTGACCTTGTGCCAGATGTACATGTTGGAATGATATTCAGACAGGGTTATTAACTTATGCCTACCTTCTTCTGAAATATTCTTTTTGAATTGGCATCACTGACAAAATTGCTATCTTCTTTCTCATGTGTATTCAGATTTCCACTGCATGCCTCCTAACCTGTAGCCATCCCTGAGCTTTTAACAACTCATCTGATGACAATAATGTTTCTCCTTTCAGTTGTTTTTGCCATTAAAAATCAGTATTTGCTGACACCTACACAACATTTAAAGCTGAAATTCACTGGTGTGAGCCATGAACACTTGGTGTCTGTCAGATGCAGCAGGGCATTAATTACAGGAAAATGACAGACTCCTTAACAATGTTGTTGTATTTTGAAGGGTGAACTTAATGTTATCTAGTGTCTTACATGAGATTGTCCTGTTCATAATAGGGCAGGTTAGGGGAAGAAAAAATACAGCTCATTGAAATTGTTTACGAAAGTTCGTACACAGTGTCATGTTCTTCCTTGCTTCATTAGTATTGGTTGAGTTCTCTTCTGCTCTTTTTTACCTTTTTGTGCCTTTTGGGCAGACTCCATGATGTTGGCTGTTGTATTACATTATTTGCATCTTATGCTGAACTCTATCTGTGGGAAACAGAGTCCTGTAATGGTGTGCACTATGTACACAAAAGAAAGTACTGCTCCCTGCTCTGTAATGATAGCAGAGACACTTAAACTAAGCAGACTGTCTGAGGGGGTTGCTCTGAGTATGAATTCTCTTGTTTGTGACATGGGAGGGCTGTTTAATGATGTTTAACACTAGCAGTTATTCACCCAGGCAGTTTTGTCTTCTGAAAGATTTCCAACACTTCTAAATGCTGTGTAGCCCAGAAGAGGGGCTGCCAAGCTTAGAGTGCGGTGTCTCTGTACGTTTCCAGAGTGTGCAGGAAAACCTGTAGAAGATTTTAGGACTGAGGCAATGGCATGGAAATGAGTTTCACAGAATTTCCACGGAACTTTCTACAAATTCCAATGCCTGAGTTCCATTGCCTGAAGTACCACAAGCAAAGAACTTATTCTAGAAGAGTCACAGGAAACTTAAGCTGGTATAAGTTTTCTACAGAAATCTTCAGGTGAAAGTTGTAAAATTTCAATGTGTTGTGATTAAACTGTATTATCACTCTAACTTATCACCACAATTGTAATAGCATAAATGGATTTGATGATTAAGTTAACATGAATGATTTGACATGGTAATTAAAAAATAGTTCTAAGCTGTAAACTGTAAATATAGCTGTTTCTTCTGTTTTTATTATAGAAGCAAGTGAGGGATAAAATGTTGTTATATGCATAAAAACTTCCCCAGGTCTCTGAACTTTCAATGAGTAAAGCATTGGACAGAAAGTAGAGGTGTTTGAAGAAACATTTTCTTCTTTTTCTTTTCCTCCAGGCAGCAGTTTTCATGACTATAGGGAAGTTTTACCCTGCAAGGGTTATTTAACACCTGGATCATTAAACCACTGTAATTTCTAGGATGTTTCTACCCAAAGGCAAGAAGAGGTAACTTTGGTAAATGGCATATAATTCTAGGTCTTGCATCTTTTACCCTACCCTGTGCTCAGTGCTTTCTTCTGTAGACACAGGTGGAGACAAGCTGTTGGCTGAGAAATAAAACATCATGAAATGCTCTTATAGGTTATTACCTTGCTTTCAGATTAGCTAAAACTGTCAACACAATCAAACCCTTCTGCTTGTGTGGTGACAGCCCTTTTCTGGGGATCGTTTTTCATGGTCATTGTGTGTGGCTATAGCTGTGATCCTGCAAACAATTGAACGGGCAGGGTAATTCTGTGCCAGTGTGTCTGTGAAGGTTGGTAATGGGCTCCTGGGTGTAGGTAAGGGGTTCTTTTGCTGTCACTGCAAGTGCCAACCTGCCCTGCCAGCAAGCACTTCTACCTGGCCTTCCTCCTTCCTTGCTGTGGTGCCTGAACGTGCACAGTCAGCATGGTGTGCTTCTCTTGTAGCATTGCACAGTTTTTGCCAGTTTTGCTGGCTGTGGGCTAGCTCTAATGTGTGGGCTTTCCAATAAGCACCAGGAGGCTGATCTGTGTCCAGGTATGTGTGTCAGCTTGGTGCCCTGTGTTCAGAGGCAGCACAGTGCCCTGGCATCTGTTTCATTGTTATGTCAGGAAGGAGCGTGGTGTATGTGTTACTCCTGTGATGCCAATACACAAGCCCCCTCTCCTGCTTCTCACTTTGTGTGAACCAGAGCAGGGCACTTCAGCTAAATTCTGTAGTCTGTGGTCATAGGAGCATGACTCTCTTCAGTCTTTTAAAATCCATGGTAGGATGGCTGCGTGAGGAAATCCTTGATTTGTGAATAAGAACACTTTGTTGAGATTTGGGCACAGCTTGGTTCTTAATTCTCTGCGGTCACTTGGGCTAGAGGAAAATGAGTGCAAAAGGGTGGAAATGATTATTCCATATTTTGTTTGACACAGTCTAATCCTAGTGAAAATGTAATGTTCAAGGCAGCAGGGAGCACAAGGTGCTCTCAACTTGAGTAGATTGTCATCAGTGGTCTCATGTGATCACATCAGATTTTAATACTCAGACCTGCTGGATTTTCTGTTGTTTTCTTTCAAATGTCTGTAAAATTGAGTCTTGTTCTTCTGGTGGGTTGTTTTTTTCTTTTTCCCCCCTGAAGTCAGTGCTGTGCTGACCTTAACACCTAGTCTACTGCTCAAGTAATGTCTGGAGAAATTCTGAATTCAGAGTAAGTTTTGCTTGGATGAGGATATCAGCATTTAGTCCAGTGGCTATGGGTATAAAAGAAATACTTAGGAGAGGTCATGTGAGCTGGGGATGAATTGCCTTTGCTTTTTTAAAGGTTATTTCACGTGCAATGCTTCATCTGTGTGTAAAACAGCATTAAGTGCTTTACTGCTGTTATGATGTGAGCAGTAGTAGAAGGGAATTGCAGGAAGGGGTAAAAGAGAGTGTTTTGACTTGACTTGCTGTGAATCCCTAATCAGGTGTTGAGTGAGTGACTAAATATTAACACCTTTCAGGACACTAAGCACTTCTAAATTCTGCCTTAAATTCCTGTAGGGGTACTTGGCATGGAGAAGGCAGAAGCAATTTGTTATCAGGGTAGGCATGCATTTGAAAGGGTGTGTTGATTTGAGAGGCAGTGCCTAATCAGGTGCAATGATGAGCTAAATTTCTAGTTCAAATGCAGCTGTATGTGGGTAAAACTGAACAAATGGTGTTTTCTGGATTTCAAATTGCAGGTGTAGCCCACGTCCAATTTTCCCTTACCAGGAGAACTGCCACCTAGCAAGCCCCTCACTGGTGGGCTGATCCTAGCTGGAAGCCCCTCCGGAGGATGGTGATGAGAATTGAAGGACAAAAGCAAGGAGGAAACGCTTGTGGGATGAGATAAAGACAGTTTAAAAGGGAAAAAAAAAATTAAAAAAAGGATCTCCCCTCACTTCCACACTGAAAAACAAGCCATACAAAATGTTGTAGTGGGTTCTTTTTGGGTAATGTTTTTTATTTGAGGGTTCTTGTGGGTACAGACTGCAGATACATTATTTGTATAGAAAGTAAAGGTGGCAAGTGTATTGCCCATCACTTTATCTCCCCTTTAAATACTACATTGTGACTTAACCTTTACTTTTTCCTTACTTTAAGTCTTGTAATTCAAGTGCCTGCCATCACATTTCTAACCCTCCTGATGGATGGCAGCTGAAGAACTTGGTACAGCCAGGTATCTTCATCTGTCCATCTACTCAGGTAGCACAGCTTGTGGAAAAAATAAGGCATGCGAACCTCTATATTTGGAGGCACAATTTTATTTTTATAGCCAAAACAATGTGAACAAGCAGAAGTAAAGAAACAAGGCCAAAGTCCACACTAAGTTAACCTAATTATCTGAAGGTGATGAAAGCTTCTATTTTAAGTGAAGTTCTAGACCCACTCTCACTTTAGTCCTGACTTTGAAAAAGTCTGAATAACAAAATTATAATTTCCATTCTTCCTCATGACAGAGCTAGCTGCAATTACACAGAAAATACTGTGAGTGCCTGTGGGCTTTCTCAGCATGCAAAATAGTCCTGAACTGTGGCCTGCCTTTAAAAACATCAAATGCTATTACTGGAGAGCCTGTATTCTTCAGAATAAGCAAGAGGGCATAGGAAAGGAAAAGGGTCAAATTGCCTACAGCAAGTCGTGTGCTTTAGGTACTGATGGACTGGCAGGTTGTCAAAACACAGACGGATGTGTCTGTAATGTATGAACAACATGACATCAGAATGAATGAGTGGTGCTCTGCTTTCCAGCCTCCTTCCCCTCCTGTCGAGTCATTAGCTGCATTGCATAATTTGTGTGTGTGAAACATTCTATAAAGTCACTGTGGTACTTGTCAAGGTACCTGTCATTATCCCCCATGCAAGGCAGTTATTCTGTCTGCTCCTACTTTGGTCTGTCCCCCTCCCCTAGGGAGGTATAGCACAGCTCACTTGGATTTCAGTGCCTAAAGCTGTCTAAAATTGCTCCTTCTGAAAGGCATTGATTAACTTTTGGTGGGAGTATTTTGTTGTTTATTTTTTTTAATCTTCAACTTTTCTCAGTTCTCTTATAAAAGTGCTGTATACCTTTGCTTAGAAACATGTACATTTTATGCTTTTGGTCGTCTGAAGAAACCCTGTTGAATGTGTCGGGCTCTTAAAAAGTACTTAAACTCATAAAAACACATTTTCATCACTGTTAAAATCTATAAGACCAGATTTTTATCTCAGAAAATTAGCAAGGAGGAAGTGGAGGAAGACTCCCTACATTCTTTGATGTGTCAAGTTGTATCTGTGAGGAGGCAATGGGTGGCAAAAGCTGGGAAGTTTCACTGCTGATGAAAGCAGGAAACTCACACAGGAGGTGAATTTTCTGGTAATATTTGCTGAGTGTTCTAGGACCTTGCTTACAGTTGTATTGTAAAGAATAAAAGATACAGCGAGACATGCACACACAAAAATTGTAGGCAAATTTGGCTCCCAAATACATATTCACCAAACTTTTCAGGCTTAGTTACCTCCATCTTTCCACTCTGGCAAGTTGCAGGTAGCCTACAGATGTCACAGGGACTTGAGGATAGCTCCTGTCAGTGATGTGGGCAACACCCTGTGTGTCCCATGTGTATGCAGGAGAGGGTGAAGTAGCCAGCTGTTCTCATTTGTGTTTATGCTTATTTCTGTTGTTTCTATTTTTGCCTAAGTGGGCATAAGTCACTGCAAAAAAAAAAAAAAAAAGGACTGGAATTCTGCTCCAGCTGAGGAGATTCTGACATTGCAGTGTATTAAAATCAGAAATAACTGGGCTGTCACTAACTTTGTGCCTCTGATGTGTGCCAGTAACAGACAAGGAAAGGTAGGATGTGAAGGTGTGTGTAAGGTCAAGGGGAAGGATAAGCTGTGGGAATCTTCAGGGAGGATGAAGGGACTGGTGGAATTATGATGCAGGTGGCCTGGAAGCTTGAAGCATAGAGGTAGGGTGTGTGGGAGAAACACTGGGTTTGGATGTGGGGTATGGGGACAGGAAGAGGGGACATCCAGATGCTGTAGGGTGTTTTCAGATACAGGTTCTGTGTTGGCCTCTGCCCAGACTGCTGTCCCCTAGCCTGAGCTCTGGCTCTGTTTCCTGCAGGTAAAAGCAGACAAGCACAGCTTGTGGCATGGCCTTCATAGTAATCAAGGAAATGGTAATTGGTCTCCTGGGTGAGTAGCTGTGCAAGGCTGCAGGAGAGCTGTTTGTTGCTTATGTCCCTCTAAAAATGCAGGTACAGGGATGGAGCGGGGTGGGACTGCTTGTGCTGCCGCAGTACCAGCCTCTCACTTGCCTTCTGCAGAGCAGGTTGTTGAGGCAATTCACAAATGTGTGACATGGTTAATATTATAAATAACGTCAGAAGATTAATCTTGAGAGTGAAAATTCAGCTACAAAAAACATCTTAATTCAAAGCAAGGCCTGAAAGATGCATGTCTAGAGCAACTAGAATTAGTTTAGGGAAGTGACCCCTTGCTGTTTGAAAATGCTGTTCTTGGTCTCTAAAGAACATTTACTGGTCTTCACTAGCACACACCCTTCTCTGAACTAGCATTTTCTTTTTTGAGTGTGTGACACTTCTGTGTTGGTGCGGTGGAGCTCCAGATCTCCCCTGCAGACAGAATGGTTTTCTTGGCAATCTGCAGTGCAATTATATGTTGAAGCATGCAGTGAGAGACTACTTTTGGCCAGTGATAAAATGACAATGATTGCACATAATTGCCGAAAACAATTTTGAATTTTATTAATGAGATACTGCAAACAACATCTTGTAGACTATTGTCTCAGTTAACAGCCAATTCGTAAGAGTTAAGTGTTGTGTAATTTATATTTATTTCCCCTATTTGTATTGAAATGACACTTGCTGTCCATAATTAGCCATCCTCCAGATACAAGTTGTTGCTTTTCAGTTGCTGTTTCCCTAAAAAAAAGTGGAAATAAACTCACAATTTAGAGTTGAATTGATTAGTCTCATCCAGGCTATAAGTAGGGTTTTTATTATGCATCTGTTTCTCTACATTTTGGGAAGGCTAGCTGCAGACACCAAGAATAATTCTAATGAAAATTAAAGTGCTAAGGCTGGTCACAGGCTGGTTTTTTTTACCCAGCAAGTGGGAAGTTGTAGGAATCTTTCTGGTCCAGGTTCAGCAAAGATTTTCATCTGTAACTTTCTATATCCTGCTTTCATTAGGACTATATAAAGAAAAATGAATAATGAATGTGCAGTAAAAAAAAAAAGGAGGAAACAAAGCTTAGCAGAAAGAAATTCAAAATTGTCATGTCAATTTATGGTGTGGTTTGGCTCTGCTCCTGGGAGGAGCAAGCAAGTAGGAGTGACAGGTACAATGAGGTGTTTGTGGGAATTCTTGATCTCATTACTTCAATATCAAGCAAAGTCAAGGGCATGTAAATTCCACCTATCTGGTGAGAAATAAAATATTTCCTTGTGTCTCCTGCATATAATGAACAACTTCTCCCCAAACTTTGATGCTACTGTTTACTTTCAGAGTCAGGTGGAGGGATAAGTGCTGTTGATTCTTCACGTGTCCTGATTTTGGGTAGTAGGGCTCATCTGCACTCCTCCCACTCTTTCTTCCCTTCTGTCTTCCTTGCAGTGAAGTTATGGATGTACTATCTTTAGTGAGCTTGGTCCAAATTACTATGAGAGTTCCTCACTGGTACTGAAATCAGCTCACCTGAGTGAATTCCTACAAGCTGGCCCTGTTCTGGGAAGGAAATGGGATCTGAGGCTTCTTGAGGTCCCTTTCAGTCTGAGGGATGCTGTGATCCTGTTCTGTGATTAATGCAGGCTTTACAGCCGTGATGTGTGCCCATCATGTTGTGTCTGTGATGAAGAGGACTTCAGAGGCCACCACTGGCACACACAGGTCCACAGCTGCTCCGTGCCCACCCACAGCTGAGCAGGGAACTCCAGACTCTCCTGGAGAGCTGACCAGAGAATCCTCCTACCACTTTGCTCTCTGAGTTCCCAGTGTGGGGCTGTGTCATTCTGGGCCACCAGAAGCTCTCAGTAGGTGGCCCAGGGAATCAGCTGACTCCAATCTGAGGAACAGGAATTACTGTGCTAGGTTATATGTAATGCTTATCTTCTTTTGTAGCATTTCTTTAGCAAGTTTGTTTTAGGTTGAAGCTCCAGTAGTCATCTGGGATCAAAACATTAGGAAAAGCAGTTCTCCAACAGAGCAACAGAGGAGGCTTTTATGTGCATCATTTCTTCCCATAAGTATTTTCAAATATTATAGGTTTGAGGAAATAAAGTCTATTGCAGGAAAATGAGGGGAAAATGAACAATTCAACTCTTTCTTGCTTTGTTCGTCACCACTCTGTGTTTTGGGATAGAGGAAATGCTGAGGTGAACATAGGGTTTGGGGCTTTCTCCCCAGCTGTGCCAGGTTTTAAAGAAATGCATGCAGATTGAGTGATTTCTAGTTTGGGTTGGTCTCCCTTCCATCAGTTGCTGCCATACCTGGGGAGGTATTACTGCCAGTTTCCTGCAGGTGGTGTTAAGTGTTGTAGAATGTTTCGTCCCACTGCAGGAGACCAAGAAGAGATGTTTCAACTAAACAATTAATTATTCTATTGTGAATTCTAATGCTAACAAATGCCTACCTAGGGCTAGTGGAATTCCATCCACAGACTTGGTATTGCCCTCTATGGTGAAAGAGCATGCAGGAAACTTCTGACAAGGATCTATCTTGATTGCTGAGTCTTCTTCAGATTTTTGTCTCTTGGTAACTAAAATTGTGTATATTTGTACAAAACATACATGTCTAAATATTACCATAAGGAGTAGTATATGAAGTAATTCAACTCTTTGGTTAATCAAATAAATTATTATATTAAAAGATACTTTTTCAGAGGAAATACTCTGAAATTCATCTTCTTTTTTCTCACTTCCTTCCATGATGCACAAATAGTCACTGTGCTGCTCTTGTGAACAGCACAGTGTAGTAGACAGTTGAATTTCTTGCTTATCTGATGAATTACAGGAATGTTTCCACAGATGCTGCCTGGTGCAATTAAGAAGGGAAGGTACACCTTTCTCCCCCGGTTTTTTTGCACTCTTCATTTGCTGCTGTTAGCAGCTTTGCCTTTGTGCTGACTTGCTCAGGAGGAGCAGAAATATGGGATTCAGAAATGCACTGCTCAGAATAAAAGTGTTCAATGTAGTTGTTGCATCTCCAAAGCTGATGATAGAAGATTGGTTG
Organism: Molothrus aeneus; assembly: GCF_037042795.1. Lineage (NCBI taxonomy): Eukaryota > Metazoa > Chordata > Aves > Passeriformes > Icteridae > Molothrus > Molothrus aeneus. Next base: position 31,552,528 of record NC_089648.1, read on the forward strand.
TGAGGGTTTTTTTTGCTTGTGAATGTATGAATAAATTTGTTGATAATTTTCTGATTAGGGAGGTCTCCCAGTGATGAATTTAACAGATCTTGTCCCTTAACTTCTCCTTTAAACAAGCTCTCAAGAGCAAATAGATCTTAAATGAGAAAAAATGTTGGTCTGTACTGGTAGGAAGAATGGAGTGAACACAAAAAGCTTGCAAGTCTGATTACAGGGATTAGTTAATCAAACACTGAACTTATTCATTTAATCATGGTTGCCTTCATCTTTTTCAGGAGGCTGCAGTAACCATAAAAATGAAGGATTTCTTTCAACTTTTCAGGTAGCAACACTGGAAATACTTCAGCTGGTTCAGTCAGTTTTGAAGAAACAATGGTATTAAAGAGACCTGTAATCAAACAGGCCTGTAAATAGTAATCACTGGGTAAGAAATTATGGTCTCTTTCAGACACAGGGAATATCTAATTAATCCCTGAAGCTGTAGGTGGGCTAGAACCTGCTGTGATGTCTGGAAAATGGCACCTTAGGTGTACATGGGCAAGAGAGCAGGCGGATTAATCCTTTATTAAAAATTAAAGCAAACCCCAGAAAATTCAGAGGACCCCCCCCCCCCCAACAAAATACAAACCACAGTAGTTTTTTTTCTCCCCAAGTTGACAGTATTATTCGTATTCAGTTTCCTTTTGCAGAGGTCTGTCTTGATCAGTTTTTGAGAAGAGAATGAGAGCCAGATGCTGACATTCAGAGGATGGAATATCTGTCCATCAAGCAAGTCTTGGATTGTTTTTATTTGTAGCCATTAAAGTCTATGCATAGTAAGGGTGCAGTTGTACTTGCAAAGGAATGGTCTTGTGTACAAGGCACCCCAGTGATGCACTTACCTTAGTGTGAAGTGGGTTGGAGCTTTTCAATTTAGTTTTGACTCCTAAACAGAGATGCGTCTGCTTGCCTTTAATGCCCTACTCTCACCCCCCCTCCCCTCTTCTCACTTTTTCCCCCCAAAAATCTTATGAGTATCCTGAGGAGGTCTGTGGGGCCAGAATGGTTTGTCACATAGAAGTTAACTGTTTTTACACATAACTGATGTATAAAACATGAGTCTATATGTTATAGAAAAGTTAATTTTTCTGTGTCCAAGAATAACATTTAGTCATAGTATGTAATGTCTTGCCAAACTTGAAAAGTATTTTACTGTTAAAGGTAGAAACATCTTATTTGTAAGATAGTTTCATCTGTGCTTGTGGTTGGATGTGAATACAAGATGAATTACAAACAAGGGAGAATTAAGTTCCATTTGGGCAGTTGTGTACTGCTCATTCTGTGGTACATGGGTTACTTTTTTTTGTGTCTCTGTGGGTAGCATTTAAATCAGTTCCTCAGGGTCTCAGATTTGTAAATTAAGCCAGTCCCAGTGATGGTATGAGTTTGTAGTGAAGTAGGAAGGTGAATAAGGACATTGGGATTCAGGGCTATATATTCTCCTTAGTGTTTGTACTGTCTCACACATACACTTACAAATAAGATTTTCTACCAGATAATCCTGCTGTACAACTTTGTTTGGGGGAAAAATTGACAGTTTGTTTACTGTTATTAGTGCGCTGATTGTACGGCCTGTAACAGTTGCAACACTAAAAAATGAAAAGTTTAAAAAGTTTGGCACTGAGGAGGTGATCGAGCATCTGAAAACAAAAACCAGCCATGGATAGAGGCCCCATCAACATGGGCCATTCCAAAAATGGGCTGATCCCAAGAAATAAGGGAGTTGCAGGATGAGTGATAAGACATCTAGTATGTCATCCATGGCCTGCAGATGCTCTTTCTGAACAATATAAAAGGATTAAATTTCCAAAAGCTTGTGTTACACTTTTTTACTATAGAGTAAATGTTTTTTTCATTATTTCATAAACTGTCGAGGTTTCGTGTGTAGTTTTTCTCAGTCTGGAGGTTCTGTGAAGGCTTGGGGTTACTATCACGAGGTATTGTGTTCCTTTTCTAAAATCTTAAATCACAACTCTTTCAAGAGTCTAAATCTGTAGAGTGGAGTTGATAGTAAATTCATTCTCCCTTTACTTACTGAAGCAGTATGAACTGTATTTCTTATGAGGGTACATGCAGAGTACATTTTCCTGCCTGTTCCTCTGATTTGCTGCGCCAAGGGAGTTGTGGGACCTTGAAAAAGGGATTTGATTACATGAGTGGAGGAGAGCCTGACCTTCAGATGGTTCACCCTCCACAAATGAGGGTGGTGATATAAGACTTTAGGCATATACTTGAGGGGAGAGAGATGTGCAGATTTTGCATAGGGAGGCAAAACTCTTATGCTTAATTACTGTTTTATCTGAAGGAAGCTTGATGGTTTTGTCCCTGCTGTTTGATTCAGGAGCAGTAACTGATGTCGGGGACAGACTAATAGGAAAGAAATCCTTACAAAAGCTTTCTAGAAGCTGACATTTCATTCTGGGATTTTTTTTTTTGTCTGGCAGCAGCTGGTTTGCTAGTTTGCAGTCCTGAGCTCTGGGTGTTAGAGCAACCAGCTTCTTTACAAAACTCATCCTTGTATTCTACCTCATCTCCTCTAGCCAGTGATGCGTTTTGTGAGGTACAGGGGTGCTCACAGTTGCTGCTAATGGGGAGAAGTGAGACATTTCTGGGGTGTTATCTAGACATAGATGATGCTTGAAATGAGACGTTGTGATGTTAAATCCAAGTGGTCATTAATCTCTGGGCAGTAATCCTCTTTGCCTCATGTCACTATTGCTCATGTGAAAATGAGCACATGAAACATGGTTTTACAGGCATGCTTTTATGTGCCCTTCAGAGGTGTTTTGATGCCAATTTAAACCACATCATGACGCTTAATATCTAGGTGTCTCTGGAGACTTGAAACCCTCATGGTTTCAAAAATGTGATGGAACTATTTATGTCTGAGTATTTCTGTTCTGCCTGATAGCAGCTCTCTCAACATATGTTTAGGCCTAGGCTGTCAATCTAGTTGTCAATACAAGGATAAGTTATTATTACTAACTTTGTGAAACTATATAGTCAAGCTTTTATAATAAGCTGTGACTCAGAACTTAAATCAGGTTATTGTTGCTATTGCCTGGCAGAATGATTTCCCAGCCTGAGCCTATCAAACATTGTGGTTCTCAGACAGCAGCTTGAAGAACAACATCAAAACAGCAGGATGAGAGTGATAGAAAGTGTTGGACTCTTTCTTCTTGAAGTGCTGCAAGACTACTGCTAAAACACTTGTAACTCTTCTTGAATCCGAGGGCTTTCTTTTACCATTTACTGGATCAATCACTTTTAGTTGGTGAAATAATGAAATGTCTTTATTTGGAAGCAGAGAAATGGTGTGGCATGTTAGCTGTGGCATTTAAGGTGCTTGTAATACTTTTCCTGGACTGATAAGTTCCACTAAATCTGCAAGTGAGGACAGTCTTTCTTTCATATTATCATGTAGTACTGGACTGTGAGGAAAACCTTATTGTGCCATGCCCATGCTTTCCTAGCTTGATAATGAATTACCAAGAACTATTGATCAAAAACATGTTTGGTTTTTTTTTTTTTCATTCAGCTGTGTGCTTCTTTAGCTGTAATTTGATATAAACCATACTTCAGTAGTCCACAAATGAAATATGTGGTATAACTCAATTATATTCAGGCAGTTAAGATGTACATCTAATCCTTTTCTGCCATAATTTAAGTAATATATTGGTTTAGCAGTATTTGCTTTCTTTTGACTGTTATTATTCCCTACATGATTCAAAGTTACGTTTTTCTCTTTCACTTGAGCATTGCTATGGGTATCAAAGCTATACTGACCATGCTTTTAATCTTTCCTTTTCTACTGCTTGTAATTCAGTTTCCCCTTTTAGGACTCTATCTATTTTGTATGAATTCTTAAAAACTACTTTATTATTTAAGTATTTTTGGTACATCTCATTAAACCATGCTGGCCTAAAGATGTAGTCTGTACCTACTTAAATTAATTGCTCTTTTTTCTTTTTTTTCCTATCTTAAAATCCTAGTTCTTAATTCTTATTAAAAATAATGCAAAGCCCAAGGTAAACACAATTGTCTGAGCTGTGCCATCAGGTATTTCTTCACATTCTCTGTTGGTTAATAGAACACTTTCCTATAGTAATGGATTTGTCTATTCTGCATCTTTCTACTTCTGGTTATTCATCTAACTTCCTTATTGTAACTTTTTATGTCCCTTGGTAGTTGTGACTCATGGTGTGCCCATGCCTTAGCCCTTCTGACTTTTGCATCTCTCCTGCTTGTATGTGTCTCTTTATACTCACTGGTATCAATGTATCTTTGTACCTCTCCTTTTTGACTTTTACAGTCCTGAAAGGGCTCTTGATGAAGCCTTACTGAGCTGCTGTTATATATCTTGACTTTGATCCCCAGAAGAATATTTTGCTGTTGGATCTTTTAATGCTACTCTCCTGTAGAAAAGAGCAGCTTTTCATTTTTCTCTGAGTTGCTTCCTATGGGATCACAAACTCCCTCACCATGTCCTCCCCTCCCTATTCACACTCATTGTTGCAGAATCACTTCAATCTAAAATGTCTTTTATGCTTAGTCTGGCAACTAGGGGCATTTGTTGCAAAGAGGGTTACAAATGTGATCACTAATTTTGATATAATTGACAAACTAGGGTGACTAGAGTCTGAAGGAAACTTGAGACCAGAAGGGTTTATGTTACTCAAAATCAGATTAAATATCTAGAAATTGAGAAACTTTCATGCATCAGGGACAAATGAACCCCTAAATGAATTGGTATAGAAGAGATGGATGGACTATTACTGTGATCAGATACAGCTATTTCTGTGCTTGGCTGATAACTGAGAGGTGGCAGGTTGGTGTATAGTCTGCCAGAAAGAGGGAAGAAAATTTCGTCTTGCACTGTCTGTCAACATGTGTGTAATTTGGGGATAAGGATTAAATAATCGTAATAAACATCAGTGTTGCAACTGGCCTTGATAGGGAATTATGTATTTATGTGAGCTCTGTATGGGATCAGATCCAGTATCTCCAAGCGTGGTGTCCATGGAGAGGAATTTATTCATGGTTTGGGGAATTATTTTAAATCTACCCTTGTAATATTTCATATTGCTTATAAATGTAAGACATCCACAGCAAATACATATGTGTGGGGACAGGTAGATGCAGTAATTTTTATTTTCCAGTTGTTCTGCATCTGCCAGCAGGATTGGCTTCATGCTTGTTGTCCATTCTATGATATTTGTGTTGTAGGTACTTGTAGACACTTGAGCACAGGGAAACTGAGATTACTCAGTTGTTCCCATGTCTGTGTTTGTTAACCGTATGGCAGATAGGGATGAAAGCTTCAGCCATAAGGTTGCTCTGAAGTTCATTATTTTATCAAACTTTCTAAAGCCAAGAAAAAGCACCAACCATCTTTCAGCTGCTTATTGGTTTGTGTTTCTGTGGTGGTTTCTTTGTTTTTTTCTTTTGACTGTTTGAATCATATTCCCAAATTGCTTTTTCTGTGTGGATTTTCTGTGACTTGGTATAAAGTACATCACAGACTTTGGAAACTAGGGAATCACGTTCCACAGAACCATTGTTTGTTTGCTTTGGGATTTCTGTTGATTTCCTTATCAAAGCAAAATGCTTTTCCTGTGTTAAGCATGTTGCTGTGGATGTGAAGGGTGCTATGTGTCTTAAGCATGATCTAGTGTGGAGCAGACAGACCACCCATTTTCAAAACATTCCAGAGAACAAAAGATATTCATGCTGACAGATCACATGTTCTGTCATTGTAACACCAAACTATTAAGTAAAACTGTCCCTCAAGGCAAAACATTTCATTTATTATGCTTTGAATGGGTGTCTTGTTTATTAAGATGTACTAAGTAGCTAAATCCAGATTGTACTGCAGGCAAGGAAAATTGATTTATCACAGCTCTTTGTTATTGGGCGCTTTATATTTAGTGTAATTGTCTTTAGTTTTAGACTAAGGACGATATGTTGAAGTATCATGCTCCAGAATATGCAATTTGTTGTTTTTAAACTTGCTCACTCTAGAAGTTGTGGTGATGACTGACAGTGCATGCTTGCAGGAGTGAGCAAGATGCATGAGCAGCATGTGCACGCTTGTCTTTACTGGAGCTCTTGTATTGGGTAGGGAAAAAACGTGGGGTTCTTAGACACTGGATCTTCTTTTGAGGAATGAAAATAGGTGTTGTCATGCTGAATTCTGCTTATGTAGTCTCAGTAAGGGTCATCTGGTCAACATGGACTGTCATTGGAAGATGTGACATGAGGTTTCTTGGTCTGACATTTGTTTCTTTAAATTGTCAGAAGAGATGGGGGGAGGAGGAGGGGAAGGAGTAAACTGGAGAAGACAAAGAAAGGAATTCTGTAAGGCATGGAAGTGTTTGAGAAATTATGTGCTTGTGAGTTATTGTGGAGGTGGGAGGCAAAAATGCTCTCTGTGTCAGCATTTATATCTATACTCAGGATCTTGATCTGGCAGAAGGGGCTAAAGCTCAGGGAGACAGCGGGCACACCAGAATTAGTGGTAACAGTTAAGAATCAAAAGAAAGTAAAATCCCAGCTCCAGATGGTCTAACCTTGTGCAGTGCTACTCAGTCATCTTGTGGGGACACATGGTGCTGATTAAGCTTAAAACTGCAAATAACGATATAAATTGACTGGCTGGTTGTAGGCTGTTTATGATACTTAGTTTAGCAAGATTTTGTTACCTCATCTGAAAAACATCAACTCGGACAATCATGTCTAAGGCTTTTGGGAAAGGTTTTAAGGAAAGCCAGTGGTAACATTGTTAACAATATCTCCTCCCCACTCCCAGATGCCTCCAATCTTCCCATTCTCTCTTTTTCTTGAGAGAGGAGAATTACTTACTGTTACATGTACTGTAGCTCTTGGCATGCTGGAACTACTCATGGGTTTTCATTCCATCTGTGGACTTGGTCTCTGTCCTCTAGATTCTTTGAATTTGTTTTGGGCATGGCTTTGTGATGAGCTATGCCACTGAGATTTAGTAGTAAAACCTTCTCTGACAGGCTGTTAAGCTGAGAAAGCTGCAGTGATGCTGAGCCTCATTTCCTCCATCTGTGAAAAACTAAAAAAAATGGTGGAATGAAATATTACCTGTCTTGTGTCACAGGAATTGCAAGCAGCCCAAGGAAGCTGTGATCTTTAGATGAGCACTTGAGCAAGTATGTAGCACACCTGCCTCTGGCTTTAACTGATTTGTCTAAACTGTGATACAACTGATGATGATGCTTTGTGTCCCTTGGTTCTAGAAAAGGAGCAAGGATTTTCTAGGGAGAAATGATACTTAGAAGTCCCTGTTTTCTGACAGCTAATACAGCCGCCTCAAAGATTGTTGTAGGACCTTTCTGAGATTTGAATCAAAGTTGACACTGTAGCTGTGCTGTGTGTTGGAGTCTGTGAATGCTGACTGGGATGTACTGGGTGGGTACCTCGCTGTGCAATCCCCTGTGATGCCTGAATCATCTGACTGACCAGGAATATGTCTACAGCAATTGTGTGGAAATCAGGAGCACACTCATTAGAGAATACTAGCAGGCTATAGCTTAGCTCTTCATTCAAGATATTTCTCTGTAGCACATGTGTGTTTTATCTTTCTCATTTGCTCCTTTTGGGAGGGAGGGAGGGAGAGGGGGAGAGCAATAAACTACAGAGTATTCTGAATCCAATTTATTTTTTCTCCTCCCCTTTTGAAAGTCTTATTTCCTCACTCAGTGCAGACACAGCCGTGTGGTGTAACTACAAAATAGACTGTAGTCAATTCTGCCATCTGCTGATGATCTCTTCTGGCTGCTTGCCAGCATGCTTGTAATATGTAGCTAAATCCAAATTAGCTGAGGACATCAGTAGGATTTAGCCCATGCAATTGGTAAACAGAGGAAAAAATGTGGCCTGTTTTTTGATAAAACAATTATTTTTGTATTATTAGAATTATTCTTCATGTTCTAAATCAGCATTCACAGCTAAGAACTGAGTTTCTGTTTACAGTTTTGTTAACTATGTCATATTAATATCTTAATTACTGCTGATTGCAAAAAGTGGTAGCTAGCCAGTGTCTTGAATCTGAATGTTGTCAGTCGCTGGGAATATGGGATTTCACATGTTGTTGGGGAGTTAAACCTTGCCTGTGTTTGTATTGGGACATACCATACTTGCTTCTACCGTAATGTAGAAACAGATAAAATTGCAGTGATGTATTCATTGTCTGCAGATGATTTGGTAAGGAGGCTTCCAGCGACAGGGTATCTCACAGCGTTTGTGGTTTTGTGGGAAAAACTGAAAGAGCAGAGTGGAACTATCTCCAGCTGTTGATTTGTATTTGCATTCCTAGTACTTGCCTTGCCCCGGGTCCCCAGTGCCTTTTAGAATGTATCCCAGACCCAAAAGCTCCCTCTTGGGCCAATCTCTTCCTAACCATTGAAGCACAGAGGCAACAAAAATGAGAGCAAGCTTACAATGAGCTTGTAGCAGATAAGTTACAGAACATATAAAGATACAATACTGAAACAATCTCTGAAGATATTCCTCCTTTATTTACTTTAATATTAACTTTTCCTATGAAAGAAACTCTTACTGTGACAGGAAGGATGAAGATGCTCTGAAATCAGCCATGTGACATTGGTCCTCATTTTTTAGGATAGACTGGTCACTGGAGGAAGGGGGAAGTGACCAGGTATATTGCACATCAGACTGAATTTGAAGTGTTTTGCATCTTCCTTGACGTGATACAGTTAGTTGATCAGAGCAGAAGTTCTAGCTGGGCTGTTTCTGGTGTAATATTTTTTACATGGTACTTCTAATGCTATGTTTTAACTCCTCTTTAGTGGCTGAATATGAAACAGCAAAGAAATGATCACTGAAGTTTTAGAATCCTATACGTGCTGGGCAAGTAGAGTGTGAGAAGGATTTCAAATAAGTGGGGACTATGTGATATTTTAATAATAAACTGTTCCGAAAGAACATGCTTGTTAAGGAATCTGTCCATGAGAGCTGCTGAGAAAGTGATATCTTTTAGTCTTGAATTCCCATGTTTTGTCTATCTGGCTGCCATCTTATTCTTTAAAGTATTGCTGATAACACCTGCCTTGGGACAGTTGAAGCGAAGACCAGAGGTATTCCTTGATGCTTTTCCTTTCTTTTTTTACGCACTGCAGTTTCCCAGCAGAGCATCTGGAAACTCAGTGACACACCTGGGAGCTTTTCTTTCCTCTGGGCTCCTCTGCAAGTTGTACTGTGGCTTGGCCTCCATTTCTACTAGGCATGCTTTAGGTAAAGGTACCAAAGATTAGTGTAAATGCAGAAGGAGGGCTATAGAAAGATCTAAGTTAGCCTCAGATAATGACAAAATAATTTTGAAATTTTAGCTTTCAATCCTGCAGGTACTTTAGTACCTACTTTGTTTCATGCACCATGACTAACTACAAAAAGCAATGGGACTCCAAAGACCCTGATGCAGAGCAGAGGAGAGATGTTACATTGCTTCAATTTACAGTATGATTTTGATCTGTTAAATGGCATTTACTTTGCAAACAGGCTCTCCATCTTCTTGTATCACACTATGGTTTTTAACTGAAATTCAGAGGATACCTGGTAGTTGAAATACAAGAAGGTGAGTGTTTTTCACCAACTGTGGTTTTTCAAATACACTTTGTGCCTACTGCTTTCCAGTTCTAGATACTCCCCCTGTTTCCCTTTCTTGACTGGAGAAGCAGGAAGTTATGCATTCATTAACAGCATTTCATATTCTAAGTCAAGAAGGCCAGCTGTAAGCTGGGATGAGGGAATGGGTATGAACTGAAGAGGTTCCTGGGCTCTGCAGTAATACGAGCTCTGGCTTGGATTGTTGCCAGCCACTGGGGGTTACAGTGCTGTTGGAGGGGAAAAGGGGTAGGTATAGAGATTTATTTAGCAGTTAATTCAAGTGGCTTGTAAGCTTTTGAATGGTGAGCAATCAGCCCAGTAGGGGAGCTCTTCCACTGTGTCTCGTGATGTGTGCTTGCTATTAAGTGTTTATAACAGAATGAAAGCATGTTGTGTTAAAACACTGGGTACTTAACAAGCAGTATGCCCCTTGGCTAATCCAGCAGACATCCGGTGTTTGGCTGGAGAAGTAGAAGAGGTCAGCATGGCCTTTCTTTTTTTAAATTATGTTGTTTAAATTCTTGTTGACCTCCATCTCATGAAATAACCGAAAAGTCAAATCCACAAATTCAACAGCTTTTCTTAAAGCCCAGTGGTTCACTGGCACAGACATTGGGGGAGAGGGCATCAGTGTCTCCTTGCCAAGGCAGTGTGCACAGGTTCTTGCCTGAGCAAGTGTTTAGAAGGAATAGATCACAATACACAAAAGGGATCAAGTGCACCCCCAGCAAGATGATACCCAGCTGAGTGGTGTGGTTGACACTCCTGAAGGATGGAATGCCATCCAGAGGGACCTGGATGAGCTTGACAAGTGGGCCCATGGGAATTTTGTGTGGTTTAACAGGACCAAGTGCAAGGTGCTGCACCTGGGTTAAGGAAACTCCTGGTGTCAGCACAGGCTGGGGATGAACAGACAGATAAACAGAACACAGGATGAACAGGAAGAGCAGCCTTGGGGAGCAGGACTTGGGGGTGCTGGGGGGTGAGAGGCTGGACACGACCCAGCACTCACAGGCCAGAAACCCAACTGTATCCTGAGCTGCATCAGAGAGGAGCCAGCAGGGCAAGGGAGGGGATTCTGCCCCTCTGGTCTGCTCTGCTCTGGTGAGACCCCACCTGCAGTGATGCTTCCAGGTTTGGATGCAGCTCTCCAACTGTCTCCAGCTGGGAGCATTGGGATTGTTCAGTCTAGAAAAGAGAAGGCTTAGGGGTGACCCAATTACAAGATTCTAGTGCCTGTAGGGCATCTACAAGAAAGACGGGAAGAGAGTCTCATTTGCATGGGCATGTAGTTGCAGGACAAGGGATATGGCTTTCAACTGACAGTAGGTTAAATTAGATACTGGGGGAAAAAAAATCTTTTTTGGGGGGATAGTAAGGCGCTGCAGGTTGCCCAGGGAAGTTGTGGATGCCCCATCCTTGGAGTTGTTTGAAGCCAGGTTGGATGGGGCACTGAGCAAGCTGTCTCCCTGTCCATGCAGGAGGGTTGGAACAAGATGATCTTTAAGGCCCCTTACAACCCAACTATTCTATGGTTCTATGATTTTTTTAAAGTGACTTTTAAGCAATTGGGATTTGTGCCTTTGATTTATTTATTTCTGCTTTTAAGTACAAATTTTTAAGTTTGCCTTACTCTCTTCTGTGTCTGCACTCTTCATTTGTGTTGGGAATATTGAGTTTATGAGCTATCTTATCAAAGCCAAGCTTGAAATGTATGATCTAGGGTGGCAAGAGGACACATTAACTGAAGGTATTAAATCTTAGCCAGAGGTGTTTTATCTACAATTTTAATTGTATGGTTGTGTTTACTGAATGTAAATAAAAAACTTCTAAAGTAGTCTGACCTGAATCATAATCTCTTCTTGGCTGCTGTCTTTGGCTGTCAGGATAGGTGGTGGATATGTTTGGGATGCTGGAGAGTTGTAATGTACTTTATGGTGCATTTTAATGTCAAAGTGAGTGCATGAAGTGCTGTGTAATTGTACATCCCCAAAGATGGCTGCTATGTAAGTTTAGAAAGACAGAGTAAAAGGAGGAGTTTTCCACCTAAGAACTTAAAAGGTTCTTAGATGTGATTAAAGAGGTGGAAAATAGTGTGTGTATTTTTTCTGGTTTATTTTGTCTGGCTAAATCTTGTGAATTCCTTCCTGCTATAAGCAAACTGTAAAAAGCAAAGAATAGTGGTGAACCCATTATGCAACTCCTGTGCTCAGATGGGGAGTTTAAAAATATTTTTCTAGGCTTTCCATCAGTTGGCTGTAGGCACAAAGCAATTCTTTAGCTTTAAGACTGGTGTTTAAGGACTGTGGAGAGGAAAGGGGCAGCATTCCAGGGGAAAAGGGAAGATCTGTTTCTGCAGAGGAGTGGCCCCAGTGCAAGCTGGTCTTACAGCTACCAGAGGAGTGCGTTGTGAGGGAGGAAATAGAGCCCGATGACCCCTGATTCAAGATGGCAAATTTCAGTTTTGCTGTAGAAACTGGATGGAAAGCCCTGGAGATGTGCAAGGCCCTGCCCAGAGGGGCACCCTGATTTCTGAGACCATGGTTGCACTAGAATCTGTTGTCTGGTGCAGGAAAGAACTGCATTTCCCCCAAATCTTTGGAAAGCACAATTCTGCTTCAGTGAATACTGTGTGAAATCTGCTTTTGTTTAGATCACATATCTAAGGGAATAGCTTTCTTTTGCAGTCCTTCATTTTATTCCTGATACAACAACTGTTTTGTGCTTCTACTAAACCCCAACAGATAACAGATGGGTGTCAAGCCTTCCACCGGTTCCTGTACAATGTGAAGGTGTGTTCAAGGCTGCCACAGCAAGGTACCAACCATACAGTAAAATTCTTAACAACCTTCCAGTGTTTTTAAAAGAAGTATCTGTTTCCATCATATTGAATTGAATGTTTCATAAAATTAAATAAAAAGAATAAAACCAATCCAAACAATAGCTACCAAGCTCAGTCTACCTTTTTTAATCTGTGGTAGTCAAATACCTTCTAAAAGTAATTGGTACCAGTTGTGTCTTGACACTCTTTAACCTCTGGAGAGGTTATTATTAAAAGTATTTTCAGTAGATATGGCAGCAGCTGTTAAAGCTTGTTTTCCTTATAGGTAAATGAATGTTTAACTGCAAGAAAGTCAGTCCAGCATTTCTGAGCCAGAAGAATCTGAGTGTTAATAGCAAGAGTTGTGAAATAGACAGCCAATCTCTGAAATAATTCCAGATCATGCCAAACATATTGAACATTGTATGTAAACAACAATATTTTTCTTGGAGCTGGATCAAAGCTCTCTTTTCTTCTGTTTTAAATAGCTAAAGAATAAACAGGTTAGTGACTAAGGATTGACATTGATTTTAGTAATTCCAGGTCTGCTTGATTAGCAGCAGGCTTCTTTCTAGGCTTCACTTTTTTCCATGCTGGGCTACCAAAGTGCAGGATGTACAGGTTCTGCAACTGAGTTTTCAAAATGGCAAGAGACAGTGTTAAGCAAATATGATTTTGGACATCCACTTGCAGGTAAATATAGTTTAAAATAAGCTAACAGACCTCAAACCTTACAGCTGATCTTTTGCTGTACTGAATAATTGGTTCCTTTTTCTCTGTTAATTCCCAGCTTATCCAAGATATTTTACTACTTAGGGATTTATTTTCTTAAGCAACCTTTACTAGAAAACTTTCCTGACTGTTTTTTTAGAACTAGAAATAAATGAGAAATTATTAGTAATACATTCACAATTTACATGGAGAGGAGCTTGAATATATGGTAATAGAGGCCTGGTCTGTACGGAGTAGCATGTGTGAGAAATTATTAGTAATGAGAAATTATTAGTAATGAGAAATTATTAGTAATACATTCACAATTTACATGGAGAGGAGCTTGAATATATGGTAATAGAGGCCTGGTCTGTACGGAGTAGCATGTGTGGTTTTCCTGTAATCTACTTTTTGCTACAGAACAAATGGCAATGGCACACACTTGGGTCCAGGAAACCAGTGCAAAGTGTTTTCCTGTGTGAGTTGAGACCCCCACGTCTGACACTGCCAGCAGGAGGTCTTCCCATGTTTGTTAGCTCTCTTCTCTCAGGTATCTGCAGGGCAGATTTGCAGTGCAGCCTCCACGTGCTGAGGCTCAGGATGAGCCTGTTGGTAGAACAGATGCTGCGCAAGTCACACGGTGCCTGTGGTGCTCCTGTCACACACACAGAGAATATTCTGAATTGGTATGTGTAGGGGGATAGAATATAAGAAAATATAGCATAGAAAGTAATCTTACCCCTAAGGAGTTGCAGCTGGGCCAATTATCAAAGATTAGGAACAGACCTGACTTTAACAGGCCACAGTTGTAACCAATGAGAAGAAGAGTACTATGAAAGAGTGGGGTGGCCGCTTTGTGAAGAAGAAACAGTGCTCTGAGGAGCTGCCCACGAGAAACACCGAGATGGTATGAAACTTTTGTGATAAGGAGACAACAGTATGGAACCCCTGCAATAAGATGACAACAGGTATGGATAGTGCCATGCAGAGTCAGGATCAAAACTGGGACTAAAACCTGGTGTAATGTGTCACACCTGCAGTGGCCCCTCACATAAAAATAAGTTGTGCCTCAAATTCTATTTAGTAAGGAATGGACATAGGACATGCAGTAGATTAAACTGCACACAGTATCTTCATTGTAAAGTTCATTCCATGTTAAATATTGGATTTATCTGGACTTTAAAATTACCTAACTCATTGAGAGATTGTTCTCCCAGCCCCACCACAGCACCAATTTGCATATATAGTGGTTTTTTTTTTTTTTTTCCTTTCTCTTTCCAATCTCCCCTGTCAGCTTTTCCTTTTTTAGGGAAAACCAAATGCCAAACAAATTAAAGCAAACCACAGCTGGGTTTAGCCCTTTTTTCCTGAAGCAAGTCTGGTATGCCTTCTACCTTTCAGAAGCTTGCATGTTCTGCAGAAGTCTAGCTTATAGATTTATTTTCTTGTCAGCAATGTATACAGTGCATTGTGAACTGTTGGTAGTATATGTAGATCTAAATGATCAGCTGGCAGTTGCTAATACAGGAAAAGACTTGGCTTCTCCTGTGTTAGGAACATAGGTATTGACTACTAAGCACAAATATTATTTTGATGTGATGATTTTATTTAAAAAAAAACCCAAACAACAAAACAAACAAAACCCCAAACCATACAAAAACTTCCCAAACAAAACCCCAAACAAACAAACCAACCAATCTTTATTCTTAAGTCATCCACTGTTACTAGATGTAGCACTGGGAAGCATCAGGAACTAGTTACTATCCCAGAATGCCTATTGGCATTTGAAAAAGCAATTATGTGTCTATTCCCTTTTTCTAGAGTAAATGAGGTGATTTGGCTTTCATTATTAGATACAGGAAAAGGTCATAATTGCGGTGATAGAGCTGGTTTTTAATGCATTTTCTTCCACCATTAAAGAATAGGACTGCTGTCAATTTTAAGTACCCATGTAAGTACTCTATACTTGGAACATGTCCTGAAGATAAGTTTGACTTCCTGAAGGGAAGTGTAGGGATCTGAGAGCTGACTCACAGAGCAGCCATAAAATGAGTATGTGTGGTTTAAGTGTACTCACAGTTGTTCAGTGATATCTGTGAGATGGTGGCAGTGCTTTGTATGGAAAAGATCAAGCTAATTAAAAATGTGACCCATGGCAGTCCATAAGATACTCATATTTGCTTAGGAGAATTGCTCCTCTTGAAGAGAAGGAGTGATGAGAATAAAGTAGAAGAAAATACAAAGGTCTGGGGTTTTGCCTGAGTTGAACCTTGTGAGTTTTAGGTAGATATATTTTTTTTAAATCAGAGAGCACTCTGACTGTATTGTCCCTACAGACAATTCAAATACCCTGCATGGAGCTTTCTGCTTGAAAATGAAGTACAGTTTTGTTCTTGTCAGTACCAACTGCTCTCAACATAACTACAGGCATGTGAGAAACAGGATAATAAAAAGCTGACTTGAAGTCAGTTACTTGAAATTACATTGTTTCCTTCTATGAAATTCAAGAGTTCAGAACATTCTTGAGAAAAGTGTAACAAGCAAGAGATGTTGTACATAAGTGTGTTAAGAAATAGTAAACTTGGAAAAAGTTGCTTAACTGGTGTTTTCAGGGTTTCTTTTGCAGTTTTCTAATCATAGCTGGAAATGTTTATCAAGATTTGATTTCAGTCATTCCTGCTTTAGTGGCTCAAAGCCTTTGACCCTACTTAGTATTCGTGTTTTCCTGTCCAAGGATGGTCCACAAATGACCATTTATTGCAGGCCCCCCAGCTTGTGTGTGTCTCCAGGTTGCTTTGACTCCTCCTTCCAAGCTCTGAATCCCTCTTTTGTGTGTACCAGACAAGTTCCAGTTTGAGTTTTTGCTTGAATCTTTCTTTACTTTTCATTCAATATTCATGTGGGCAGCTTGACTGGGCCTCAAAACTGATTTGTGGGAGTGGAAATACATTGAGCTGATGGGGATATGTCTGAACTGCCCTGGTTGGGATAGCAAGCTGGGGAGAGGGGATGGTACCATGAGTCAAAATAATTCTCAGCAGAAGGTGCCTGTAGATGGGCTCTGTGTGTATGGTAGGAAAACTACTTAAACCTCAGTAAAGGATTCTATAGGATTGCTATTTATAATGGCTTTGGTAGATTTAACCTTGAAATTTCGTGTCTGAGAATGTAAGGCTAATTTGTAGGATTGAGAGAGACTTCAATGACCCCTATCTTAACTCAGCTGTCAGAAAGACAGATTAACCCCCTTCCAAGATCTTTCTTATCATTCATCACTTCTGTTTCAGTCCGAGAGCTCTACTACTCACTTTCAGTTGCCCACAAACACGCTGCTTATGTATGATAAGGAAGCATTTGTTAAATCATTTTGGGAAACGAAAGCTTAGAGAGGTGAGCTAATTTTGGCAACCTTTTGGTTAGTTTTCTTACCTTATTCCCAAAATTACAAGTCATTTACAATAAGCTGGCTTACTTCAAAAGTCACAGTAGTTCTTAACGTGAATGAAATATATGTCAAACTACATTGAATGTACTCTTTGGATATTGCAAGTCCAGTACATATTCCTTCAGAAATGAAGTCTAATAATAGATCTAAGAATAGAAATAACTTGTAAGGTTCTATTCAATAGTTGAATGTCCTGCACTGGTCACTACAGGCTCTTGTAGGTTAGTTATTTGCATCTGAAGCTGGGAAAAATAATTTTATTGTATGTAACTTTTCTCATTTCCTCTGTTTCTCCCTTGTTGGGAAAAACCTGCGTTCAAAAATAGTTCTTATTTTGGGGCTGAGTACTTCTTGGGTTTCTCAAGGAGCAGAAGTGGGTGGAGGTGGGTGTTTTGTTTTGTTGCTTTGATATTTTGGTTTTTTTTTTTTTTTGAACGCTGACATTTTTAGTACTTTTTAGTACTGCAAAAATGCACTTTTTCAGACTAATTTCTAGTAGCATATTAGAGGCTAGTTTAGTTCTCCCTGATTCTATGCACTGCTTCTTTCTCTTTTTACATTTTAAGTGTGTGTGAAGGTACATTTTTACTTCTTGCTTCTCTGGTAAGGAGGCAAGCTGGGAGTTGTTTTGTTCTTCACTGTAGTGTAAGGCTGATTCTGAGCTAACAGAGAGGGAAGATGGAAGCAGCGAAGTTTGTGCACAGTTTACCACATTTAAACCAGTGTAGGAAGAAAACAAATTCTCAGAAATTAATATCTGAGTATATTTGTTTCAAAGTCGAGTAGTGAGAGTATGGTTTGAGCAAATTACTTGCTATGATCATGTGTTGCTCTTTTGATGCATTGGAATAGAAGCTCAGAAAGACAGTTTATAAGAAGAGTGAGGTTATTCAAGTTTAAAAGGAAAAATTCTGTCAAGAAAAATGATTCTAAGAGCAGTTCAAGGAAAAAAGCCAAAACATGAAGGATGAAATATTGCAGAATTATAATGCTGTAATTTTTAACCTATGGCACAAACTGCATTTCAATCACTGTGCATAAATTTTAGTCCAGCAGTCTGCATATCATTTATGTAGACAGCTTTTCAGTCACTCGAGTCAATTTCATTATCATGGGATAACATTCTCTGTTCATTCCATTCACTTCCAGATATTCCATTTTAAGTTCCACTTAGCCTTAAAACTTGTAAGGCAAGTTCCACTTTGCCTTACATGCAAACTGTATGTGTCATGATATCTCCTGCATGCTTCATGCTTTACTGATTTCTGTGGATCTGCTCGCACAGATAAGTACTTGGGCTGCTTAGGAGCTGCTGTAGGGAAACCCAGAGCATTTGGTGTTTTGGGTTCAGACCTCAGCCTTCCTCTGATGGACTTACTGGGACGTGAAGTTTTGAAGTCAGTATTCATTCTGGGCATAGTTTAAAAAAGAAAGAGAGAATTCCTGCCTTTAAGTTTGAGAATATTTTAGAAAAAAACTCTGAACCTTTCTATTTTAAAGGGCATGATGTGTTCTAAGAGACTATTGGCACAGTAAAGATGCAAAACTACTGTGTTGAAAGATCGACAGGCAAACATGTCTGTGAAAATGAACAATCTACAGAACTTGGATGGGACAAAACTTCTTCCCTGACTTTGTTATTGAAGGTCATAGGTTGTTGTTCAACCACTTTTGTGCAGTGTCCTCCCTTGTAACATGAATGAGAGAATAAATAATGTCAAGAGCTGTTGAACTGATGACTTATTTCCTTCTCCATAGTTCCAAGCAGTTGCTTTTGGTTTTTTTTAAATTTTTCATTGTTTCCCTTCTTTAGTATTTGAATACATGAGGTTGTTCTGTTTATTAGCTCTTGAATCTGGAAAATATCCCATGTCATAGAGGCCCCAGCTTGTACCTGACACAAGTTTAAGAAGAAAGGAGAAATATTTTGGGCTATTATTGATGGAGACTTATCTCAGGAAACTGTTACTGGAAGTACTTTTAAAGTAGAAAAAAATCTTTCCACAACTTGATTGTTATAATGTCAAGTACAAGAGTTGCCCAACCTTCAAAAAATCAAAAGGCTGACGTGATAAATACCAGCTTCCATAATGTGACACTTTAATTTTACAATGTACCTTGAAAATGTTTATCAGTGTATCTGTGAGGAGGAGGAGTGGGGATGGGTCCAGAATTTCTGGAAGTTTGGTACAGTGTCTCTAAAATAACCTTTACCGCCTCCTGGTAGTGCCACCATGTTGACTTCACACAAGCTGTAACAAATGCTGTTCTCCCCTGCAGCCACCCTGCTGCCCTCCCAGAGCTTGCTGAGGTCTGGGGAAGGATGAGTAGCAGCTGGTGGCTCCTTCTCTGGCAAATGACAGGGCTGAAGGGAATAATTTCCAGGTAATCTTCCCTGTTCTTTCCCCCCATACCTGCTCTGCTGAACAGAAAAGAGGAATTTTCTCCCCTTCTGCAAGAAGGGAAAAATGCACTTCCCAAAGCTTTGACAAACTGTCAGGTACCACCAGATCAAAGTTTCTCTACTGTCTTGTTGTGTTTAATGTACTGTATTTTGGGGTGGTTTTTTGAGGGTAAAGTTAACAATGTGAGTGCTTGAATGAATAAAATAGCTTTAAAGCTCATAGGACAACTTTGCCAAAGAAGTGTGACAGCAGGTAGAAACACTGATGTATTTTGCAGTTACAGCAGAGACTGTTCCTTGTCAGTGGCTTGCTCTGGTTTCGTGATTAGGAGGCTATTAAGTGATTTTATAGTGCTTTTTAAGGATTATCAGATCTTTGGTTTAACTTCCATTAGAAACCAAACTGAAACATACCCCCAGAAAAAAACAAACAAAAAAACTCCAAAAAACAAAGCCACACCTACAAGTAATATTTTTTGTTTCACAAAGAAACAATTCTGTTCTATAATTAAAATGGTTTAATTTAACTGCTACTTTAAAAAAAACATATTGTGTCTTTTTTTTTCTCCCTCCCCTAGTTAAGAGCAAAATAATGAATGTAGCCAAGACAGTTTGACTAGGTTTGCTGGAGCAGTGAGATGATTCATTAATAAAGTGGTGAGCTAGAGAGTCAGAAAACTACTGTGGGTTTGGTTTGGCCTCTTACTCACTGGAGATGATGGTTAACCCAGTCTTAAAAGGGCAGATCTAGCAGAGAAATGGTGTTTGTGTGAGTGTGGACACTTTGTCTTGCCTGTGGAAGTCTCTGCACGCCCTCCCATATTGGGCTGCCCCCCATATTGCCCCATGTCTTTAGTGTCTGAGCAAACCTGGTGCTTTAGAGTGTCTCAAGATAATCAGGCATCAGTCTGCTCAGTGATTCCAGCCCACAAACATAATTTAAAGGAACAAGAGAAATCAAAATGGACACATTTCCCTTGAAATATAAATTCTGAACCTGAATTTCCCTTCAATGTGTGAGCATTGTTGTGCACACATGTAGGTATTGTGTATGTGTCTTTGTGCTATATGTGTGTTCACAAAATTATCAAATGGATAAGAACAACAATAATATATATATTTTGGGGTCTGAGCAGAATTACCCACAAATGGAAGATCTGGGGATTTTTTTCCCATTTGTTTGCCATTAGTGGGTATTTTCAAGAAAATACTGTGATCTAATGAAAACCTAGCAGTTGGTTTTTCATATGCATGCACATAATCCACTCAAGCTATTCCCTATTCACCTCATCCAACTCAGTTCCCTCCTTCCATTTAGGAAATTCAGCATTCTCTAAAGCCCAGACAGGGGTTATCAATCATGTTCAATATTAGGTTACTTGCAGAAGAGAGTCATTACCTTTAATGTGTAATAACTGTGCCATGAAGATAATACAATAAAATCCAAGAAATGTAATTTACAAAGGCTTCCTGCTCAAGCTTAAAAAAAAATGTTATAATCCCATCCTTAGGGTCACAGAAAATCTTGTTTATTTTATTCCTTCTACTTTGTTTGTGTCTTTTGGGGCTTCTTGCAGAGTCATGCATCATCTGCCTGGGATGGTTCTTGGTGTGGGCCTGCTGCATTCAGCTATTTCTATAGAAACACCCAAGAATATTGGTGGTGTAGTACAGCTGCTGTGCAGCACAGAGAGCAACCAACCATCGTGTTGGATTGTCATTGTAATGGTCCTGCTGAAAAATCCTACCATTTGATGGATTACAGGGAGTAGGACTATGCAGTACTTTTGACATAGGTGTGGATGGTGCCCAAATGGAGGCTTTGGAAACTTGGAAAGTATTTTTTTGTGGTCAAATGTGCCCCCAGGGAAGCAAATGGCTATTTTTTGGAGTGGCTTCAGTGGGAGGGAGGGTCAGGGTGTGGAGCTGCTGTTGCTGCTTTGTACCTTTTCCTTTGGTTTTGTTCTCCAGCACTGGCACACAACTGTGCCTGGCAGTCCCTCTGAAAGGGTGCAAGGTAGTGTCAGCTTTAGAAGGCATGAAAGTTATGAGGAAATAAATAGCAAAGAGGACTTATGTCTTGGGAAGATCAGTGTAACCTGGTTAGTTCAAGCAGCCTTTTGTGAGAGATTCCCTGCTCTGTCTGGATTTCTTAGGAACCATTTAACACAGTGGTTTTTTAAATTTTTTTTTTTTTTAAATCTGGCAGTGGCAGATCCAAGCACTGCAGTTTTAGACTTGAACAGTGTTTCTCCACTCCTAGAGATGATGTGGCTGTTAGATGTCTTTTAACGAGGGAATAATTCCCTTTTTTTTTTTTTCCCCTCAGCACCTTGGGTTACAATTCTGACTCAGTTGCCAGAATTCTCTGTATTCTCTCTTCATTCATTGTATTGGTAAATGTTTACAATTTCAAAATATTTGGTGAACTGTTCATTTTAATTTTATTTCACTATTTTTTCTCTATTGGGTACCTTCCCACAAGGCTAAAAGATTTTCTACTTATTATAATTCAGATTTCAGCAGCTAACAGTTTCTGCTAGTTTGATAAATTCAGTTTTCACTGCTGGAGTTTTCAACAGGGACAGGGCTTCCATGAACTATTCTCTCTAGAGTTAAACATGGTAGCCTCCAGTCTGTGTCTTTGCTTTGATATATTTTACTGTTAAACTTTTAATGGGGTTCTTACTATTTTCTGTTGGAATATGCTTCCTCCTGCTGTTGTCTCCACTTGTACATATCTTGGAGAGCAAAGCAGCCTTGATGGTAAAGATGACCTTCTTTGGGTTTACTCCTCATTTCCTTTAGGTGCATATTTCTAAGTAAGGAAACAACCATGTAAAGCAAGGAAATTAGTCAACTGAACTCATGTCCCTTTTGATCTATAAAGTTATAACTAAGCAGTTGGAGCTTACAGTACTGGTTCTCAGTTGTACTAGCAGAGGTAGTGACCAATGTTTGAGAGGGAAATTGAAACAAGAGCTAGAGTACGCTGGGAAAATGTCATTGAGGATTTTAGCCAGGAGGAGGGCACCAGAAAGCGTGGACAGCTATCCAAGCTCCTGAGCTACTCCTACATGGAGGCTTTGGCCAGGCTGTGTGGTACCAAGGGGTCTGAGGTAGGTCCTGCTGGGCAGGAGTGGACTGTTAGCAAAGCTTCTAACAGAGTTTTTCCACTTCAGCTCACTTGAATATTCAACTCTGAAATGTGATGTTTCAGTAGGCAATATTAGCAATTCTGCTTCTTTAACAGTCCAACTTCAGTACAGTGGTATGAGTTTATAGTTTCACTAGATAGTTCTATATGCAAATAGTTTGAAAAAAACCTGAAGGAATTTGGATTTTCTCTCAATTGGAAACAGCTCTTTTCACCAAAGCTCTGAAAAAAATAGCTATCAATTAAAAATAGAGGCAGCTTGAATATACAGAAAGCTTTCCTCTTCTTTGTATTTCTTTCCACATATGCAATCAAAAGTCAAAATTTCCATCGAGTTAACTTGCTCTTAACAATTCTCATGATATTGATGTTTCTTTGTCTCTGGACACTGAAATAATCCAGTAAATGCGCTCTCTGCTTAAGTGCAACTTTAATTTGAAAATCACATCCATAGCAGTTCTCGGAAATCCTATTTGGAATTACTAAGCATGATTGCTCATGCTGGAAGTGCTTTAAAAATTCAGTCCAGTCAGATACCAGAAACTATTTCAAGTGACTTTTCTAGCCAATCTTTGTTACACAGCATGGGTTAGAATTAGCCTCTGCACATCAAATATAGTCAACATGCTAATTATTCTGTGGAGTAGGAATCTTGACAAAACACTATGGAATAAATTCTAAAAGAGAATCATAGTTGATATATACTAAAAGAATGTGAAGTAGATTTGTCAAATTATATCTGTTATGAATTGGTGTCTTGGCTTGAATTAATAGGAGAAAAGTATCTAGAGACTATTTTCTGGGTCAAACATGTTGATGCAATGTCATATTTGATCTATTAAATATAATTTTCTTAATACTGCACCTATTGCTAGTCAGCGCTTGTTAGATGTTTTCTTACTTTTGTAACCTTAAAAATTTCTCTGAAACTCCAAGGGTCAAACTTTGTTTCTCCCTGTAATAAAATGTTGCACAAGTGAGAGAGTAAATCTTCATGTATGCCTGTGGTTGGCTATCAGATTTTGCTTAACTGGAAACCACATCTGAGTAATAAGCAGTTGCCTTTGGAAAGATGTCAGCATGTTGTGAATCCTGACCCCATACTGGAGGAGTGTGTGTGTATGGACAAATCAAGGTAACTATTTTGCAGTAAATTAAACAGGGTTTTGACTGAGGCTGCATTTCCTTTAAAGTTCTTACAAAGCTTTTCTCAAATGCTTGGCTATATTCACTGCTCTTACTTCTCACAAAACCAAGGCATCATGGCCTTTGTCACACACCACTTCAGTTTGTTCTGGGCATTGCCAGCATGCAGCTGGAGAAGATGCCTTCCAGAATATCCTGCAGCTGTTTGGACTAGCATTGATTTGAAAGATAAACATCTTAAAAGCTGTCAACCATCTGAGGGAACTCACCTTTTTAGATTAAGTCTCTGCTGAACTGGTTGGAGATCCCAGTGGCTGGTACTTGGGCACTCAGCATTCCCATTTGCTTGAATGGAAGGGAAATCTGTCAGTGAAGCTTCAAGCTGGTTAGAGGTGGTGTGTAAAAGTCTAATCTGAGGGTAAATCATGCAGCCAATTGTGCAACTTTCTGCAGTGTGATTTCTAGCTCATAGCATCTTTCTGTGAAGGTTTTCTGTGAGCTGTGGGTTCTCCAAGAGTACTGAATGGAATCACAGACAGCAAATTTATAGTAACACTGCAGTTTAGGAATGATATCTCTACTTCAGTACTCTTCTTTTGAGAGTGCTAAGCTCTAAAGTGAGAGATGCTGTTGGAATACTCTTAAAGTGTAGTGGCAACTGGTGATCTTTGCTCTATTGACACCAATTTTAGCTCTGATTATAGTAAGGGCTAGGAAACAAGGTGGATGTTCCCAGTTTAGATCTTAAATCATTAATAAGAAGAATGATTTGAAATGTGCTTTGCTAAAGAATGCCAGTCTGGAGAGGTACCATTTCATGTGTTGTTGGACTACAATGTGAGAAGCAGTTTTTCAGTGTTTTCAGGTTTTAATATAGAAATGACTTGTAACAAAAATATTTTTATGGTAAACCTTGTAAATAACTTTGCTTAAAGGGATGTCTCGTTTTCTTCAGGTTGCTGCCTTTCACTATAACACTGCATAGCAGTGGATAGTGTGCCTTTATCTTTTGTGGGATTTTACTCATTGTGTATAAACCCATGTAACAAAACCAAGATCGGTGTAAAACTGTATAGCCCTTGTATCCATCGATGTGTTTGTGGGATTGTGTGGTTTCCCCTGAAATGAAAGGGACTGTAAAGTGTGTGCTCTACTCTTCTAACTTGGCAGCAGGGTGTCAGGCAGGAGAGCCTGTGAAACTGGGGAATAAATTTTTTCTCTGAAGGGAGAGGAGATCTAGGGCTCCTACTTCTTTGTTCTTTTAATGGCAGCCTGCTTTTGTTTTGCTTTAAGAAAATGATTCTGTGGTCTGTTTACTGTGGCCAGAATGTCAAGCAGGGAAAGATGGTAAAACCATCTGGTCTGGTGCTCTAAAACATGGTTTGTTTGGGTTTGATTAAAAAAAATCTGAAAATATGCCTACTTAAAGAGAATACCTTTTTCTTTGGACTCCTAATGGAAATGAAACGGCTTGACCAAAGCTAATTTATTTCCATAATTTAACCTTGTGTCTGTCCCTTATGGTTTCTTTTAGCTTTGGTTTGTTGTGATAGTTTTGCACAATGTTAGTTAAAATCTGCACTGGGAATAGAGGAATCAGTAGTGTCAGGAGATGTAGGCACAATGTAACTTAGCATTTCTTTGACTACCTTAGACTGAACTGGTCACTTGATTTTTATGTTGCTAGGTATCTGTGACTAGACTTCTACTAAATGTATATATACACACAAAGTGCTTCTGCTAAGCTGAGTTTATTATTTTTATACAGGTCTATGTAATGTATGAATTCATTACCTTAAGATCACAGATCTTAAACATATAGAGCATGCTAAGTATGACAGCAGAGTGTTAACAAATTCTTTTTTATGCCTTTGCTAGGTTTAAATTTGACAGTGGTTTCTGAGCTGTGGCTCACAGCATACTGTTAGTAGTTAGAGGGGAGCAGTAGGGTTCTGTGGCAATGACTGTCTCCAGCTGCCACTTACATTAGGAGAAAGGGCATCACGTGTGTGGCTTGCCTGGTGTAATCCTGTGGTTCCTATCATCTCTGGATATCACAAAACAACGGCTTGGAGAGATATATGCTTTGTGCCATAGGAGGTGGTAAGGACTGTGTCTTCAAGTTCCTTCCAGTAGCCATGCACTGTTCTGTGAAAGCCTGTTGGAAACCCTGTACTGCTGCATTTTGTGTTTCTTAAAAAAATGATAATAAAAAAAAAAACAACCTGTGAGTTTCATCACAAGATTTATTTGTGCTTTTAACTGCTGTGATGAAGGTGATCCCTGAAGTCTTCAGCACAAGCTTGGTAACAGATGACTTTGTCAGAGCTGTATATTGGATCTGTTACAAGCAAATGATATATGACTTGGTCAGATCATGTTTATCTTGGATTTCTGTTCTCTAGTAGTGGAAATTTTGTTGCACAGTCTTTCATGTGATTATTTAATAAAGACAGATACGCGAGAAGTATGTGAAACACATGCTCTAGTGTGCAACAAACACTACAGGCCTAAGTTTCTCTAATTTAGAATCAAGATTTTAATTTAAATCTCTTGATGAAGGAGTTCTTAACTGTCAGACAGGAAAATGCTTGCCATGTATTTTATGCTGATTTTTTGTAAGCCCCACAGTTCCTTTTAGGCTGATTGATCCATTTCTCCTGAAAAACAGGACGTGGACTGGTCCTGGGCTCCTTGCTCTCTGCTTCTCGGTAGTGGTTCTTTTGCACTGGACTTGGAGGGGCACTGCTTTGGTTCGTAGTTGCTTATAAAAATGTAACGAAATAAGAATAAAATACTAATTTCATATTCAACTTGGAAAATTTTAGTTTTCTTTGTTTGTATGGCTAGCCCAAGGGAAAACAGCAGGACAATGTTTGTGAGCCAGGCAAATTGGATTTGTTCTTTGAATTGGTGAAATAAATACTTAGGTATTGAACAAAACCAGTTACAGTACCTGATCTGCTTATGGATTCACCAGGTTTTTTTTTTTTGTACTTGACGAAGCAAAGCTTGGAGAAACAGATGAAAAATATCTTGGGAACTGGAATGGATATAGCTTTTGGTAGAAACCAAAATGTGATTTGATCTAGTAGCCTTTCTTTTCTATTATTTTAATTCTCAGTATTGCATTCAGGGAACAAAATAAGTCTTCCTGTGGGTTATTCATCACCTGTAATTTTCCATAAGTGTTTCTCAAAGTCTTCTGGAGTAACTGTATTTGTTTCACATATCAAAGGAAGTGAGATCAAATCCTGTTATGGTGTTCTTTTGCATCAGGTTAACTGAGTTTTCTCATTTTAGAATTAACTTCTGGGGGGGATGGGTAAAAAAAAAGTAATATCCTATCAGCAATTTCTTGGATCTTGCATATTCAAAATTGCATCTTGCAAAGACGAAATAAGAAAAACCTTAGAGAAGATGAGACATGAGAGACTTCCCACAAATGTTGTGTAAATGTGCTCCATGTGAACATTACAGTTAGTGGGCTCAGGCAAAGAACCTTGCCTGTGCAGTAATGTGTAGTTCCTGACTCTAGTCCTCAAGCTGTCCATTATGGAAGAATTTCTATTATTTCTGTAGCCATTGGAGGGAGAACTGGCAACGCACAACCCCTCTGACCCATGACTACCTGGGAACTGCTGATTTCCTTTCCCCCCTTCCCTATATACTCAGAAATACTAAGTGATTTTTATTTTTAATTACCTTTTTGTGGGATAGGGACACTGTCAGAGGAAACTTGATGTAGTAAGTGCTTGCACAGCCTCCAGGAAAGTGTTTTCCTGGAGCCTGAGGTGGAACATGTGGGAAAATAGATTATTGAGAAAAAAAATGTGTTGCCAGAGTATTTGGTTGAGTATATTTGTAACTCATAGGTTCAAATCATGTTGCCTGAGTGAGGCAGAGTGGTGATCACAGGACTTAGGAGAAAGTTTGCCATTTTAGAACCATTTTTATGAGGAGATTAAACTTCTCTCTTGGCAGCTGAGTATATTGCTTGGTGGTTGAGACAGTGGTATGCTGCATAAGAGTTTGATGGTAGGAAACAGCCTATGCCTTACACAAAGATCTGTAATTTTGTGGGGTGATGACACAGAAGATAGATAGAAGCAAAATACTGTATTTCATAGGCATTTATAACAAGAATTAAAGTAAGAGTCTTAAAATCTGGAGAGATATTCTCATTCCATCTGATTAGCAGTGACACAAAGACATTCTCTACAACATCAGGCCAGACTTTGGTGTCTGAAACGTTGTAGTTTTGGAATGTATTCCCTGTGGAGCTTGCTGCTCTGTAAATGGCGTTGCAATCTCTGTTCCTCTGCATTTGTCCTCCAAGCATTTTGGACTGGCTTTTTTGGTGTGTGCCTCATAGATCCTGATTGCAGAATCTCTCAGCAGGAAAAAAGGGTGACATCAGCAGACAAGTAAGGTGATTATTTCACTGTTAACCAGACTCTTTGGTTATCAGCAGCAGTGTGAATTTATCACTGACTTGGAATTGCTGTGTCCTCTTGGAAGTCCCATTCTTGGGAAGCACAGCAGCCTAGATTTGGCTCTGGCTCTGATCACTCTTGTACTATTCTTTTGGTTATGAGAGAAGTCAAAGGGCTGGCACAGAACATGTAAAGCAGAAATGCAGATGCAGAATGGTGGTGGTGGGGTTGAACTTGCGGTTTCACTGTGGGAGTCTTGTTGAGTTTTCTCGGTGATTTAACAGCTGCCTGTTGCTGAAGAACTGGGGCAAGGCCCCCTGCCTCTGGAGGCTGAGGCGTATCTGCAGGTGGCTGGGCTGTGTTCTGCACGTGGTAGAGAACAGATTCCAGGTACTCTCTCTCAGTGCTGCTTGTAAAGTACCTACTTGCCTCAAAGTTAATGGTAATTCACCTCTGTTTCTAAAAGTGAAAGTCTTTTGCTGGTTAAATTTATGGGAAGAAAGCTCAGAAACTAACTTTTAGTTAAAAAAAACCAAAAAACAACATCCTTTTACGGCTCATCTTTTTGTTTCAGAAGCATGTTTTTGTACCCCCTTTTTTCTTGCAGTTGACAGACAATCAGTAGCTGCCAGATGCTAATGAAATTGTAAGGGATGGAGATGCTGGAATGGCATCCCTTTGGTACAACTAGTGTATTCCAGGGGCAGCCATAAATGCAATCTATCAGAAGCAGGGAGCCATTTCACTCTAGCACAGATGGCTAAATGCAGCTGGAAGAGAGGAGAGGAGAGGATAAGCCCCACCTGAGGGCTGGCAGGGGACTTGTGAGCATTGCAGCCGGGATATAGGATAGGGCAACTTCAGAGATGTGACCTGTCACAGATAATGCACCTGGGTGGGATTTACAGCTCTGTATTTGTCTGTCCAGGTTCTGTGTTCTCTGGCAAGGTGCCTGGTTGAAAGTATTTTTATTATTTAATTTTAACCTTTTGGTTTTAAGTGTGTGGGACAGTGTATCAAGTACTCAAGTAGCAGAGCTACCACTAAGGCCACATTCAACTAAATTGTTAAACTAAGATCGTGAGGGTCCATTTGTTGTCTGCTGAACTCCGTCCTCTGGAGTGTGGGAGTATTTTTTTGTTGGTTTTTTTTTTTGTTTGTTTGTTTGTTTTGTTGTTTTTTTTCCTGTTGGGTGGCTGAACTCTATTGGGAAGTGCCCAGGGCTGCAGGTATCATGGTGCTCAGTAACAGAAGCTCTGCAAGTAAAAATGGGGGGCTATGAGACCTTGGGTGCTGAGCTGGCAGTAAAAGTGTCCCTTAGGAAAGTGTTGCAGGTTGCTTCTTCCTGACTTGTAGTACCTCTTCTTTTCTCTTCTCAGCACCATTTGGATTGCCCTGGTGCTATATTTAGAGAAATGGGGGAGATAACAATTTTAACTTTCTGACTTTTCTGATTGTGCTTTCTGTTCGTAAAGACCTAAAGATGAGTGCAGTCTTTATTCCTAGTGTTGTTATTGGTCACCCTTCTGCTCCTTAATGCTATTGTTCCTGCTCTAGTGTGGCAAAGATGATAGGCTTAGGTTGTAACATGTCTAGAAGTGTGGTACTCGTATCCCTGTAGCAAAATATGCCATTGCATATAGACAATTTCAGTTTAAACTCCTTTTCATCAGATGTTCAGTGGTGACCCAATATTCAATAGCATATGTGGGTGTTTTCCCTCCCATGTTTTTTCCCATCTGAGTATTACCTAGACAGGCTGTTTCTAAAATCAGTTTTTGTACTTTGTCCAGGATGTAGGGTTTATACACAGCAACCAGCACTGGGTTGTAGGCTGTGTATAAAGATGCTTATGAAATGTTTTTTTCTTTTTTTCCCCTCTTTCTAAATGTATTCCACTGTGAAGTTGAATTGTTGAAGAGCTGTATATAATCTGAGAAATTACACCTGAACTGTAGAAACAAAATGTGTAAGAGATGTAGGCCAAACTTGAGTTGTACAGCATGTGCCCAGGGGATCAAGGAGGCTGGTGGCATCCTGGTCGGTATCAGCAGTGGTCTGGCCAGCAGGACCAGGGCAGGGATTGCCCCCCTGTACTGGTGAGGCTGCACCTCGAGTGCTGTGTCCAGTTCTGGGCCCCTCACTGCAAGAAGGACATTGAGGTGCTGGAGAGGGTCCAGAGAAGGGCAGTGGAGCTGGTGAAGGGTCAGGAGCACAAGTCCTGTGAAGAGCAGCTGAGGGTGTTTAGCCTGGAGAAAAGGAGCTTCAGCAGAGTTCTTGTCAGTCTTTAGGATTGCTTTAAAGGAGATTGTAGTGAGGTGGCAGTGGTCTCTCCTAGTAAAAATTGACAGTACAAGAAGAAATGTCCCCAATCTGTGCCAGTGGAGATCTAGGCAGGATATTAGGAAGAGCTTATTCACGGTATTGGTTGACGAGTACTGGAACAGGCTCCCCAGAGAAGTAGTTGAGTTGCTGCCCCTGGAGCTGTCTAAAAGATGTGTAAAAATGGTGCCTAAGGACATGGTTCAGTGGTGGACTTGGCAGTGCTGGGTTAATGGTTGGAATCCATGGTCTTAAAGGTGTTTTCCAACCTAAATGATTCTATGATTCTAAACTCTCTGCTAATCTGTATCAGCACTGGAGCTGTCAGAAACACATTTGTGAGGGCAAGCAGGTCATTAGTGAATTTCAGATCAGAAATTCACAAGTCTTTCTTTTTTTGTAGGTAGGTGCTGAAGTCCCAACAATTCTAAGGGCCCATTCTATGAATGATGCTAAAGCCAAAGCAGTTTTATTTTACTGGAGAACCCTGATAAATTGTTAATCTGCCTCTCTTGAGAACAGGAGTGAAAGAGATCCATTCACGAAGATATATTGCTTTCAAGGATAAGCCCAAAGAAAATCAATCTCCAGCCAGCAGATAAGGCCACTTCCATGTTGGTTGGAACTCTGTTTATTGTGGAAATTTTAGCCACACTGGTCTGGAAATTGCTGTAAATTTTCAATTTTGCAGTAATTTTTTTGTTTGTTTTTATATACACTAGTGTTGTTTGTGTTACTGTTTTTTGATTATTGTGAGGGTTTTTGTTCTGTGTGTGTATTGTTTGCATTTTCTTCTTTTATGCTTTTATATAACATCTATATTGCTTGGTATTGTGCTTTCACATCCCAATGAGCCATCATCACTTCATAAAGCAGATTTGTATGAGAGTATTGCTCATTTCAGAATTCAGAAATCTATCTCTAATTTTAACATATTTACAGTTTTTGCTGTATTTCTTTCATAAATTAAATGGCTTTAGTGTGAATTTAGAAAATACAAAGAACAAACATTCAGTTCCCTGATTGTTCAGTATTAACAGAATAATCTTGAAAACATCATCCTACCCTAGCTGAAGACAATTGATACCTTTTGCAGGATTTGGAATGTATGGATTTGTTTCCTGACTCTGCAGAGGCTCTCAGTTTAACCTGGTTGTGTTCTCTGGATGCTCCTTGGGTATAAATACACCTGCCACAGCAGTGACAGATTCATCCTCTCATTAAAGTGATGTTGCTCTTTTCCTGTACCTGTCATTGCTTAGACCAGAGGGGCAGGAATGCCTGACTGCTTTATTTACCAATATTTTACCAAAGAGGAGTCCAAGGTTGATATTCAATCTGTGGGCTAATAGAGGAAAAAAATTACAAATGTGGTGTTCTTCTGTCATCTCAGGGGTGCTGCTACACTTCTGTTATTCATGTTGGTTATTCCCAACACTTTTAAAGGCATATTTTTTGGAACAGCCTTCTGGTCCTTTAGGAGCTGCATGAGGCCAGCCCTAAATCACCCCATTACCCTTTGTTCTTTTGAGTAGTAGGTGGAATTATTCTTTAGTGCCTAAGCTGATTTAAAGGACAAGAGCTAGAAGAAATCAGATTTCTTTTGTACTTAAGGTGAGAGTAAATTGCCTGTTTGTGATTTGTATTTGAAGTACTGTATAATTCTTCAGAACATAACCATGTGCTTTATGTGGTGATCCGAAGAGGCCCTTTATCTTGGTGATGTTTTTCAAAGTGAAGAAATGGTCTGAAAATTGTAGGGTGAGATTCTAAACTCAAAGAAAGTGACATGGTCTGTGGAGTTTATCTGGTTGTAGGCTGATTCATAAAGTTTAACCCATGCTCCTTTTCAAACTGTCTGTGGAAGTGAGAAGTGTAGTTTTTCTTTTATGCCGTATTATTTTGTGACATTTTCTCAGAATTTGTGAATACTTTTCTTTTCCTTGTATTACCTGTGACCTTCCCTCTGCATGAACACTCTCTAATGAACACTAATGAACACTCTCTGAAGTGTTCATTAGGAGTGTCCCTACTTCTGGGAGAATACAAGCAAAGCTAGTCAAAGCAAAGTCTTTGCCCTTGTGTTTAGGGAATTTCAGGATGTTTGTACTAGGAATCCATGTAAATAAATCACCAGCAACAATTATGCTTTTTCAGTGGATAAAATGACTTGGATTGTATTTCAGTATTTTAGCCCTGCTAAACTACATGCAGTATAATGCTTAGTCAAACCACTTGATGTATTTAGGGTATTTTTATAGCCAGTGAAGGAAGGCACAGTCCTCAAAAGGTGACTTCACCAACTCAGACACTCTTAAAGGTGACCTGTTTTCCTCCTTTAACTGTAATGTGTATTTAGGCTCAAATGATGTCAGAGTATCCCATCTTTTTATATGGCTTTATGATGCTGTCCAAATGCTGTTCAGATATGAACTGAATTGAAATCTTTTGCATCATATTCTCTTTTCATGCCTTTGGATATATTGCTGTGTCAGTGAGGAACTGTCAATACTCTTGGTTTTGTCTTTTTGAAGTATGTGTAATTGTCAGCTTTTCAGAATATGTTGATGTTGTGGTACAGAACTATGAAAGTCACAAAAAATTCAACTGCACTTGTAACTGTGTCCCAAAGTCTGCCAAGTGTGTGGACTCTTGTAATTTAAAGATCTGGTTCTCTGATTCCACATGGATTCCCAAGACAAAAAGTGTGCTTGCACCAGCCAAAACCAGTTCCAGGTATTTGTCTTTTAGTAGCATTAATAAAATCTTATCTCTGAAGTAGTTGTACTTGTCATTGAGAGATCTCTAAATGAGGGATCCTGACCTTATCACAGATTCCAGGTCAGGAAGGCTAATGTTTTCTATGCTGCACTTTTTATGTGATGAATGAGCCTTTCCTTGGTCAATAAAGTTTCACTTTGCTGACTATTTTGATTTTCTTTTCCATTTGTTTCAACTGCCTGCATAAATTCCATTTGCACTGGCTTCTCATCAGGTTGAGTTTTTGGTCTTGGGCTAACAGCCTGCTTTGTAAGATGTGCTAAGTCTTATGGTGGATGGAGAAAAGTGGAAATCTCATCAGCTCACTAAGGGAGTCTTGGTAGGGGGGGAAAAAATTAATATACTCCTTCCACTCATGCTAGTGCTAGTTGATCTGCTGCCTGGGCAGATCTGGCTTTCAGGTGGGGAGTAACTGCTTCTAGTTTTGTGTTTGGTATCATCTCCCTCTATGCCCTCATGGCTGGGCTTTAGTCACTTGTCAAACACAGTGATGATCTGTATTGTAACAGATAGGAGAAGGACTTGTTGTGTACCCTTGCTCGTCTGTGGGTTTGTGAGACAACTTTAGGGAGGTCAAAGCAGAAAACAAATTTATTTTTTCTTAATTCTGAGTGCTAGTCCAGTAGAGGAAATAGAAGAATTTGAGTGGTATCTGTTAGCTAGTCTGTACTGCATGGAACATAGCTTGGGGGGCATAAATTTGTACCTTGAGTTTTTGTGTATACCATGAAGATTTAAATTAGCCTTAAAAGGTGAAATGTGTAAAGAAATGTGCAATGCACAGGAACCTTAGGTCTGATGCATTTCTGCTATTGCAGAAGCATTTCTGCTACTGCTCAAGCCTAGCTCCTTGGCAATGCAACCTGTTCTCCCCTCTGTGCAATGACTTCCAGTGAAACAGTGCCAAACTTGGAGTGTTCAGTGAGTGGGCTTAGCTTAACTGAACTATTAATTAAAATTCTGGAGTAGAAACTGAATATCCAAGACTAGTCAGAATGAAATTACAAAAGTGCATATTTTTGATTGAAATATAGCCCTTGTGCACCTAGCTTGAGGCTGAGTCTCAGTAGAATTCACTGCAAATTTCCCTGTACCCTGTTTCACATACAAAATAATTTCTTTGATTTGGTTTTCTCTAGCTGAATATATTGTGATTTGTGTGGCCGACGACTGTTGGTCTAAGCACCTGGCATGTCAAAAGAAGTGTTCATACTCTATTTTATTTGCTTCTCCATCTGGAGAGAAGATGAAAACTAACAGTTTAATTTTAGAGCTGAAAGATGATTGCATACTGTAGTGGTGAGTGGAGTAGAATTCAGGCAGAGCAAAATGTCCAAATATCCACTTTCATAATGTCTGCTCACTGGCGTTTGTGTTTCACTTCAGTCAACACCCTCCATCTAATAATGTTTCTCCACCATACCTAAAAAAATATCTGTTAAATCTTCTTTACATGCACAGCTAAGCTGGCAGGATGTTGGTTAGTAAAAGTTAAAATTTTGAGCAGTAGCTCTTTCAAAGTTAGACCTTTTCAAATTATGCCTCAGTTGAGAGGTGATCTTCAAAGTAGCTAATGAATAAGTGGATGCTGAAGAAAAAAAACAACTGACTTGATGGTATTAATTTGCTCAGCTATTTGGTCAAAGGTTGCTTATGGAAGGAAAACATGGTCAAAGACAATGTTCCAGAAACTTGTTTTTCTGTTTGCTCCTTTTGAAAGGGGAAAATAAAATGCTCCAATAACCCAATTTTTCTTTATTTAAGCTTCTCTAATTTTAAATGAGACCACTATTTTCACAATTTTTCAGAGGCAGCGGAAAAGGGATTTAATTCTCGGCACGCAGTGATCTTCTAGCATTTCCTTCACGGTAACTGCTGTGTGCTGTGTTTGCTGATAGTTGTTTGAAGTGCCATATACAAAGAAATCCTATGTTTTATAGAAGGACTTCTTTTTAATTAAAAAAAGGCTGCAAAGAAAGTAAAGTTGTTGCATATCTTTGCAGTACTTATAGAAGAGCGAGGAGTAAAGGAAAACTTTGGGACTGTGTGTGGAGGGAAAATGGAAAGATGCAGTCCTGAAATTCAGTACTAATGGAATTAGTGTGAGCAAGACCAGGCCCTGAGTGTTTTAAAGGATATACAGCAGTTTAAAGAGCTAAAGACCTGCTCTTGTTTTCTGACTGCAGTAAAAGTTGTTTATCATTAGAGGCAAAAAATTGGACTCCTTCTTGCTCTTGCAAGATTTAGTTTCTTTTGGTTAGTGTTTTACATTAAAAAATCAAATGTGTTTCAAATTAGGGTAATTTGAGGTTTTGGATAGGAGCTCTCTAATAAACATAATCAAGAGAAGATGTTCCATGGAGTAAGTTGCATAATATCTGGGTTTGTAACTGTGTTTTACTTCCCCATCTGCCCCACCCAACCAATACCAGAAGAGTTTACATTTATTTTTAGCTTTACAGGGTTTCTATTTTATTTTTTCTACTCACATATCACAGTGGTATCTTGACTTCTGCAAAGTTCCAGGCAGCTGGAAACCCTGGGGAACTCAAAGGGGCAGGAGAGTGTTGGGGGAGGATGGCAGGCAAGGGAGAGGGGTCGGTTCAGCACCCACAGCTCTTCATCTGCATGGTGCCTCTGTGCTCTCCAAGAGCAGAATTGAGAGGGTGGTATTGCAAACATCTGAAAACTGAATTTTGTACTGGCATCAAAGCTCCGTGGTCCAAGTCAGGGAGCTCTTCATCTGTGACCAGGGTGTTGTGGGTCTGCAGCCTACACCATGTTTGTTGGCCAAGCTTTTGTACAGCTCTGTGGTAGCTGTGGCACACATTTCCCTCACACGGGATTTTTCTGCACATAGGAGTGCTGTGATACTATTTAAAATTGTCATCTGGGCTGTTTCTTATACTATTTACTTCTGTTTTTAGACTTGTTTTAAAATTAAATACAGGCAAAGGGACAAAATTTCTGTAAGTTATTGCACACTCACAAAGCCATTATGGCTCAAATAAGTCCCTTTACAGCCTTGTTTGGTTACATGAAGAAGCACTGGGTTGCAGACTACTGACTTTACCCTAAAAAATTCTTTCTGTATTAGACATTGCTCATAGTGACTTAGGCAACCTGTTTCATGGATTTATCTCATGAATGATGTGCTAAAGCTGCAAATGAGTTGTGACATAGGAATCACTTTCCTGAGATGAGACCTAAAGACATTTTAATGCATTACATCAAGAATAGGCTTAAGACTTAAGGCAGTGTCCCAAATCTGTCAGCAGGTCCATAGTTGCTTCCCACCCAGGCAGAGCATGTCCCAGGGCTGCAGGGCACTGTTCTGCACATTTGCTCCTGCTTTGCAGTGTGCCACAATGTATTTGACAGTAGACTTGATCATTCGAGTTCTGAGCCCAGTTTGTACATGTACAGTAGGTGATTTCTGCTCTGTCACTGTAAAGGAAGCCTGAGGATTACCTCATCTGAGGAAGTAAGGGAGAAGGACTTTCAAAAGTGGTTGCTGTGTAATGGGTGTGTACAAAGATGGGGAATCTCTAGCAATCATGTCCCAGATGGTGGCTTGAACATCTGTTCTGCCAGGTACTGTAGCCCGCTCAGATCTGGATTGCTCCAAAAGAAATGAGGAAAAATGTCAGGAGTTTCCATCTGAACATCAGGAAACACTTTCACCATGCAGGTGATGAAGCACTGATTCCAGTCAGTGCCCAAAGAGGTTGTGGAGACCATTTGAGATGTTCAAAATCTGTTTGGACCAGACCTGATCCTTGGCAGTCTGTTTTAGGTGGTCCTGCTTGGTCAGGGAGGTTGTATAGAGATCACCTCCAGGGGTCCCTTCCAAACTCAGCTGTTCTGTGATGCTGTTTCTTTGCCTCTCTTACTGAAGTGTCTGCAGGTACTCTTGGATCAGCCAGAACTGGGGACCTGGGCAAGTGCAGTATATGAAGTTCATGGTTTTGCAATTTCTGTTTGGGACTGACTTTGCAAGAAGTGGTCAGAATTATTTATTCATTGCGTTGCAGACTTTGTCTTGAAGTTAAAAATGCTTTTAGATGTCATTGAGAGAAATAACTTGGGCTGTCTTCAAACTTTTGAGATTTCTTTTTGTATTGCCCTCTGAGAGCTGACTTTATATGCTATTAAATAGCAAAGGCACTTTTCTGTGTAGATTTTTTAAAAATACCAACATGAGCATGAGGAAACTAGCCATAACAAAGTTCAGGACAGAGGCATTTGAGTGCTTATTTGTGTGGAAGAGGGCTGCAAACACCTTATGTGTCTGATATGTCTGGCATTGCTGCCAAGTACAAGTGTGAAACCAATTTCGTACAGAGCCTGGCTGGGAACAGGGGCAGAAGGTTGGGTGGGGAATGAGAGGTTCACATCTGTTGTGGAAGATGGTGTAGAATGTTCTAGCTGTGCAGGTATAATTCTCCCTAGAAATAAAATGAACTTAGTAAGTGGTGTATTCAATGTTTATTTTTAAAAAAAGCCATAAGAACTCTGAATATATACATACATGTGTCAGATTTCATTAGTTATATTTGCACTGGATACCAACTGATGTCTCTATAAGCCTTCCCTTTTCCATGTCCCTTAAGTTTTGCATAATAAATTCAGAAAATGCTACAGAAGTGGATTCCAGAAAAGGTCTCTGGTGAAATTTTGTGAGCATGCCAGAAAACATTCTGTGGATGGTAACTTGGGAGAGTAAGTTAAATTATAATACTAAATGCAGGGTTTAGTTGAGAACATGAAAAGCATTTAAAATTAGGGGAGGGAGGGGGAGTTGAACTTCCCAGTAACTCCAGACTGCCAGTCCCTTTGGTAATCAGTGGTCCTCAATGGGGCCTCTGTAAACATTAATAAAACAAAAAGATCCCAGTGTTGTAGTATCACATCTGCAAAACCCTAGAAGACCTTATATGTAGCTTGTATAGTGTTGATGATAAAATAAGTTCAGACAGATACTG
This sequence comes from Molothrus aeneus, assembly GCF_037042795.1. Taxonomy (NCBI): domain Eukaryota; kingdom Metazoa; phylum Chordata; class Aves; order Passeriformes; family Icteridae; genus Molothrus; species Molothrus aeneus. The sequence goes on from NC_089648.1 coordinate 31,590,429, forward strand.
TGAGCTGGAGCCACAGTTCTTCGTATTAATATCAAACTGTACAAATGGCTGCAAAGATAGCTAAAATGTTTGTAATTAAAAATGTCAAATGATTTGATTGTGCAGTGCAACTATGTATCCATGGGTGACAAAAAATCTACTCCACGTTATAACCTGGTAGGTGGAGCCACTGTATGTTTCCGAAGTGGTCTGTTGGCATGTAGGAATCAGGTCCTTGCATGCAGCTTCCAGCTTGCAAATGCAGTTTGTTCTTCCTATGGGACACAGCTCGTGCTCTTGCTAGCTTGAGTACTGCAGTATTCTAGGGTCCTTCTGCCTGTGTTACTTGCTCATAAGAAAAAGTAAATACAAACTAAGAGTGAATTATTGCAGGGCAGTCTCTAACTTTTGCTGAGGTCCTGAGTAGAAGGGCTGACAATGGACAATCTGTTTCATTTTTGTAGTATATGAATTACTTGGTGGCTGCTTCTTTCTCTTTTTCTCTTTTCCCATCTGCTGCAGTTAGCTGGATTTTGGGGCCACAAGAGATGGCTGCTCAGCAGCACACCTTCTGCAAGAACCATAGAGACTGTCTTATCTTGCCATGCATGAAGGTGGACAATGCAGTTTCTGAGGAGATGGAGATTTCAAACCCTAGAAGGCTTCTCTGCTGAGTGGTGTGGCCTAAAGGGTGCAGCTGTGTGGAGAGAATGGTCCAGCTGCCTCAGCAGTCTGGGAGGATCTAATGAGCCTGGCAGAATAGCTCTGGAGCTTAGAACTGCGATAAACAACCTCATGCTTGGCAGCTTTTCTTTGCAAGGTTGTTTGCTTCCCTGCCAGGTGTCACTGCTCAAGAGTCCCTGCTGCTCCTCATGGTTTATCTAAGGGCTGTAGGCACCATGGTCTGGGAGATTCAGACACTGCTGTGGGACCTGGCCGCAAATTCTTCATATGGCTTTGGGAATCTGGCCTAAAACCACAGTGGCACCTCTAATCATTGCTGATCTGCTCAGGCTCCTTCAGCCCCCTCTCAGTCTTATCTCCACCTCAGTCCAGCTCTTCTGCTCCAGCACTAGGAATAGAAATAGTGGGATTTGATGCTAATTCAAATTATGCTCCTTAGCTAATTCATTATGCTCCTTAGCTTGTGCCTCATCTCTTTCAGAGAAGAATAATCTCTGATGGGAACTGTCTGGGTCTGCCTGGGTCAGGAGAAGTGAAGTTCTATATGAGAGATAAATAGAGACTAGTAGTAAAATGAGAATCAAGCTCTGGAAATGAAACTAAGGAAAATAAGGTAATGCAGTGGTAGGAGAGTTTTCTCACAATTGTTTTCTTTCTGTAGCTCTCAGCTATTCAGACAAAAAAAAATTAAGCCAGTAAAATAACAACTCCTTGTTTCCCCTTCCCTGCACTGTTTTCCTTGAAGCATCTTTCTCAGATGATGTTAACACTATTGCCTTTGTTTAGTTTTGCTTTTTTTTTAAAATCTAAATCCAGATGTCAGTTTGTCAATAAATAACAAAAAAAAAAGATTTTTTTCCAGGTTGCATGAATTATATGTATGTAGATTTTAAAATGTGTTTACTTAATCAGTGGTTGCTGAAATTCATAGAAAGTACTTTAAGAGGCCATTGGGTTACTCTGCTGATTGTAAATGATTTTTATTTAAGATATGTCTAGATTTTCTTTAATTGGGTTTGTTTCTGAATCTAAGTAATGGGGAAATGTGGAGCTTGATTTAGAGAGTTACTCTGTAGATTAATTGTGGGAGGTGCCCTTGGGGAGAGAGAAGAGCGGTGTCATAGTGGCAATGATTGTTTCTAGAACTATTAGCTTTGTTCATTCAGATATAATTCCCATTTCCCTATTGATAATGCTGTGACTGGGTGCACAAGAAGTCCTGTATTAGTCTGAAGCCACGATCACTGTCTTTTTATCTTTACAAAAGTTGAAATCCATACTGCTCCTCACTGGTTAGAGAGATTTTCATCTGAAACTGTAACTTGAGGTACACTGTATTTTTGTTTAAGGCTGGCTAATGTTACCAGCCTCAACTGGAAGTTTTTTCCCCTCCTATTTTGTTTTTGTGTGTGGCTCACTTGGGGACTATTTGGAAAAAGATTTGTAATCTTAGCCTTCATCAGACCACACAAGTCAAGAGGCTGATCCCCTCTTGGGCTTGTCAGCAGTCAGCTTAATCAGGACAGAGCGTGAGCTGTGGTGGGAATGGGTTGGACATGTTTGCAGCCCACACTTGTAGATCGGTGTCAAGGGGGGCCAGCAACACTGAGCTCTTTGGCAGTGAGGGCTCATTATGTGCCTGTCCCCTGTGGTCCCTCAGCAAGGGCTTGAGGCTTCTGTTCCCAGTGAATGGATGTGGGGAGGGGGGTGCTTGGCCTCCTTCAGCTGTGAATGCTTTCATTGAGACCTTGGTGAGAACTCTTTCCAGCTGAGCCCCGTTGCATCCTTCACCATTTGAATTGCTTGGGACTTTGTGAGGGTGCAGAGGATGGGGATACAGGCTGTGGCAGCCTGGGGTTTCACAGTGTGAGTAATTTTGAACAAACCCAGTAGTTCTTCACTGAAACAATGCCTTCTTTTTTAGTTTGTGTTGTTATTTTTTAACAGGTGACAACAACAGGAGGTTATTAGCTGTACTCCAAAGCTCTCCTAATCTGTCTGTAAAGATATATATTGAAATAGAGCACTTACCAGCCTGGAAAAGCACAGTGGTAAATGTTGCTTGCTTCTGGCTGTGAGTGTTCAGAAGCAGCAGTGGTCTCAGGGGGCTGTCTGTGGCCCACATGATCATATTGTACCCTATACCTACTTAGGTTGGCTTCATGAAGGCTTCTTCTATACCCACCTCACCAGAAGCCTGGCAGCCAAGATGGGCTCATCAGCCTCTGGACCCAAGCTGGTACCTTCCCTCAGGGCAACCTTATACCACACAGCTGTGTCAGCTTGGGTCAGTGCTGGTGCAGTAGGTGCCTTCTGGATCATTTGGTATAGAAGCAGCCAAATGCAGGTTCTGCAAAAGCCATGGTGAGTGGAGTTGGAGCTCTCTTCTTGTCATGTAAAGACACACTCAGCAGCCTGACAGCTCCTATCCTGACCACAGCTTCTTGTCTTCCCCACACATCTTCCTGCACTCACCAGCCCCTCAAAGCCAGACTCTATCACCTCCTCTTGGCACAAAATACCAAAACCTGTGCAATTCCTGCCTCAGCAGACGCAGGCAGAGTCTGCTGAATTGGAGCTGAAGCATATGCTGAAGTATACACGAGTTTATAGTTTGGGTAGAAAGTCACACACTGACATAGTGTAATGAAATTTAGCAGGTATGTTTGCATCAGACTTAAGAAAAACAGGCTGTGTGTCATAACACACTTTCTGCCGTGTGTGTTGGCATGGCTGAACAGTGCAGCTACCCCAAGGCTGGAGAAAAGAGCTTTGCCTGGAGAAAAGGTGTCCTGTGCATGGCAGTGTGTCCTCATGCTGTTTGTAAGGGAGTCTCGACAGAGTTACTCAGTTTGCCCTGAGAGTAGTTCAGAGTCCTGTTACTTTTAGGAGTTTCTTCAGGATTTTGGGTTTTTTTCTCTTTCTTCCCCTTGGCATATTGCAAATATTTATACTGTGCTAATAAAATATAAGCTGATCTTGCAACTGGAGTGGAAATCTGAAAACAACTTTGCTCATGAAATTATTCCCAGCTGAGAAGCTGAGGTGTGCTCCTGCCTCTTGCCCTGTATCCTAGGTGGAGTAAATATTCTTTCATGGCTGCTCTAATGCTTTTAGATTTGGCTGCATGGAAGTTAGGGGCAAATAACACCCTCAAAGGTAGATTTTAATTTTTCTGGTGCATTTCTGTTTGTTTTCATATATCTGTAATATTTTATGCAAGCATAAAAATGGTATCAATATATCTAAACTGATGTATATGAGAAATCTGTACAATATGATGAGATCAGAAGTGATAAAGGTGTACATACATTTATGAATTTCACTTCCAAAGAGAAGTTTTTGATGTTAAACCTAATTTTAGGTGTTCCAGGGATCTCAGACAGTAGTTATTCATGTGCACAAAATAAATTAAGCAAAACCACAATTAAACTATTTGATAACTAGATCATTAACAAGGTCTTAATATAACTGTGGTAATGGAACAACTATAAATACAAAACTATATCTGGTTACTGTCTGGTATTACATCAAAGCTGAGGAGCTTTCACAAGCAAACATAACTCACTGAGGTATGTAAAACTCTTGGAATTAAATTTCACTGGGTTGCACTGGGATTTTTCTTTTCTCAGTTCACAGTATCAATAAAACAAACCCAAGTGCTAATAAAAAAAATAACAAATAATAATATATACACCCAAAGTAGTGGGTATAGTGTCAATTAACCTGAGTTGGGGTTTGTGTGCAGAGTGAGGTGGGGTGTCACAGCAGAGGGGCAGGAGAAGGGTTGGAGGGTTACCTGCAGGGTTTGGGTGCTGTGCACCTGATAAGCCTGGTGAGCCTGAGGCTGGACTCCAAAAGGCTGTGCAAGCCAGGAAGGGAGCATGGCCATTGTATTGCTGGCAGGAAAGGAACAGAATGGTGGAGCTTTTCCCTCTCTGAGGTAAAAAGGGGATTTCCAACAGGCTGAGTCACTGAAAGGTAGTTTGTTCTTGGGCATGATGAGAGTTTGCAGAGTCCTGATGCAGAGGGACAGAACCGCTCTTCTGTGGGTGAATGGCTTGGGGTGAGAAGGAGGTGATACTGATACCAGGCCAAATGTTGCTGAAGGGGAAAGATTTGGCAGTGAGACTGTGAGAGCCTGTATGGCTAGACAGCAGGGGAATGTGGCTGCCGGTGGAGCAAGTGCCTGTCAGTACCTGTATGTGGCCACTATTTAGAGCAGCAGCCCACTGCAGGCTGGTATGTGTCAGGGAGGATGTTTCAGACAGGTGGTGTCAAACCTCAGTGTTGCTTACAGGATGCTCTCATGCAGCTTCTGTCCTTCCAAAATACATAGCAAAGTAGCATAAAGTCCTTTGGGAAAGCAGGATGGCATAGAAATCATTGATAGGAAAGTTGTGATCTTCCTTCTAGGTCAGCAATTGTTTACCCCATCAACAGACCTTCAAATTGCGTGTGTCAGAAATTAGGAGAAAAAAATTCTTTCAAAGGTCGTTGCCTTGATTTCTTATCTCTCCCTCCTTCATCCCCTTCCATCCTCGCCATCAGCTTCAAGTAGGTATTTTGTCTCTTTCTTCTGTAGTCTAAAGGACTGTACAGTCATCTTAGGACAGTTCTCAGAATCTCAAGATCCCTCCAGCTTTCTCTAGGCCTAGTTGCTTGATCCTGGGTGCATTCCCATGAGGGAACTAACTTCCAAAGGAGGCGTGTAACAGCTCTGTGAGTATTGAGTTGCATGTTTAGCTCAGTTGAGATAAAAGCTGATGGAAGTCCCCAGTCAACAATATTAGTGTGAGATGTGACTGCCACTGAGTGGTAGGAGCAGGCTTGTGTGCAGCTTGGAATGCTTTGCATGTACAAGAATTTGAGAACCAGTTCAGAGAGGAGACTCATTCCTATTTCCAAATTACATATTCTTAGCAATGTTATCTATCTAATGTGAAGCTGAAACAGAAGAGGCAAATACATTTCAGTTTTTCATGTGCTTCTGACTGTGGATGTGCATGGGAGAGGCTTCATCATTACTGTTGTCGTCTCCTTTCCCAGTGGTCAGGAACAATATTTTTTTTCTTGTTTCCTAGGTGGCACGCAGATAAGCTCCATCTGATTTGAATAAAGTGGGCAGAAATTTACTTCTACTTGCTGAGATTAAGATTTCATGGGTTGTTTGGTGTTTTCATGTTCAAGGACATGAAAGAAGATCAGTTTAAAGTGTAAATTTCAAATGGCCCTGTTAAACTGCAACTCTTCAGGTTTTAACTGTCCGTGGTGAGTTCTGTACTAAGACTTGCAATGCTCTAAATTCTAATCAATCTGTATCCTTAACATTCCCAACTCCTCTCCAGTCAAGCTGAGATGGGCAGAAATCTGATAGCAGCAGAAAAGAAACTGCGAAAGAGAACCTGAAGGAGTGTTGCTTGAGGAGAGCATATTCAAGATGAATGAAAGGTAGCTTTACTGCACCTCATTGGAACCTCAGTGTGAAGTTGACAGAATGGTAATATTCTTCCCAAAAGTCAAGTGAATTAAACAGAAGAACACAATAACCCAAAATGAAAAGGAAATTTTGCAAAGGCAAAGTTCTTTACACATTGTATAAGCCACCAAGAAATCTATCAATCTATTAACTTTTTTCTTTATTTTGGTTATCTCTTCCCTTCCAAAACAGTGGTCTTGCATGCAATTTAAAGATAATAATGTTCCTCAGGGAGGCAAGAAAAGCATAAGAGTGAACTGCATAAATGGTTTAAAAAAGCAGGATACAACATTTAGCTGAAGAGGAGCAAAAGGTTTTGGTTCTCTCATGCCTGTCAATTGTAGATGTGCTGAAGCTGAATAGATTTGTTTACAAAATTTTACATATTGAATAGTTCTTTTGAGATTGCTAAATCATTGAATAAACCCCACAATAATATTTCTAATGATTGTTTGCTTAAAATTAAACATCCTTATGTTTAAAAAGCAGTTACAAGTGGTTTTAGCTTGCCACAAACCTCTTTTAAATCAAGGGAACAGTAAGCATATAGGTGTCACGATTACTGTCCTGACTTTCTCATTTAGTTACCCCTCTTCAGGTGTGACAGCTTTTTGAGAAGTCACTGTTACTGTGTCAATATTGGCTCGGTGCTGGCATTTGTTAAAGATCTCTAATGCTTTCCTCTCAGGAAAAGCAAGCTGAAGTTTGAAAATTTGGGTATGTGCCAGAACAAGAATTGCTACTGTAGCCTGGTTACTCGAAGAGGTTCAAGTGATGTGGTGATTAGATGTTCATCAAGGCTTCTAATAATAGAGAGTTTTGAAAGAGACAAAGAAAAACTAATGTTATTCCAGTATTTTAGCATGTCTGGCCCATGTAATCATAGGTCAGTCATGCTTTATGCTTATCCCAGATGAGCTTGAAAGGGTGGGTAAAAGGATATCAACCACACAGAACAATGTCTTTGTGAATGGCATCCGAGGGATTTTATGGCAAAAAGGTATAATATCTGCCACTATGGTGAGGAGGGAGAATAACATTTGGTTAATAAGGCTAACAGTTTGTAAGCTCGTGAAAGCCTCTAGTCCTGACAATAGCTGGGTCAAATTTGTGGCTGGACCTCAGCTGTGTGAAGAGGTAGCAATAGCCACTGATTTCTGAGAGGTGACTGGAAACCTGCAAAAATGCTTCTGAAGTACATCTGGGCTCCATGCATGACACTAAATAGCTTATAGCAATGATGCACAGAAGTTCTAGGGGATCAAGGTGAACAATCAGTTGAACACAAGCTCATAGTGTGCTCTGGTGGCTAAGAAAGCAAATGCAATCTTTCCATATCCAGTCAGGAAAGCAGAATGCAAAGAAGGAGGAATAGAGCTGCTGCTTTTTCTAGTATAAGGGTTGAGGTTTCTGCAATTCTGAGTTTGTTTCTATTATTTGTCTATCAAAAGGGTGTTGACAAATACTGTCCTTTCAGCAACAGCTGAATTTGTCTGCCACATAACTGTAGAAGAATCTTCCCTCCAGGAGACCCTATTATGGTGTGGCTAGAGATGTAGCAGAGCTCTAGACAACTGCATAGCAGAGCTCTTTGGTCAAGACTTGGATTTGCACCACTGAATGTGTATTTAGATTTTCCTGCTGCTGTTTCATCTCTTCTTCCCAACCCAATTAAAAATCTGGCTGCTGCCTGGCTATTGAATGCTAACACAAACACCTGTGTGCCAGATGTGTACAGCTGTAAGTCCGTCAGTGCTGATCCATCAGCAGAGCCATGAACCAGTCCATGGAGCAATTAGAAAACACTTTTTTTTTTTTGTTTTTTTTTTTCTTCTCCTCTTTTTTCTGTCCCATTTTTAATCCTCCTGTTTTCCCAGGGTTTTCTGTCTTCTGCTTCCTGCTGCTGTGAGTTTGTAAGGTGAGCCCTGCTCAGACTTTCTGTCTCTTTCAGATAAGAAAACTGCCTAAACCAAATGAACACATTTTTCTGGCTGCAGAGTGGCTGGTTAATACTGACAAGTGTTGAATTATAGAAGTCCAAATGTCAGTTGTATGTGCCAGCTCAAGAAAAACACCTTGAAATACAAATGTTGTGAGGGTTACACCAGACAGGATTAAGACTTCATTTTTGAATTCCCCCTCTTTCTGAAAAGAACTGGTCTCCCAGATGTGTTTTGGAGATACTGACTGTAGTACTGGGTGTGCTCTCACTGCCTTTTTGAAACGAAAGGCTCAAGTCAGCAGCAGAATGTTCAAGTTTGACAGACAAGAATGGCAGTAGTTAAAGAGGTGAGGCATAATAATACTGCTGAGGTTTTACTGCAGTTGGTAAGAGAGCGCTTTTACAAGGGCTTTCTGGAAACAGGCTAATGTAAAAAGGCTTTTTCTTATTCTGCTATGCTTTCCTTATGATTACTCTCTCTACCATCCTTAACATGGAGTAACAGTGGGGAATGTTGCTGCTAGGGAAAGGAGAGAGAGTTTCCGGAGGAAGAGAGTGAAATATGTTCTTTTCTAGTAGAGGAGATGGTTTCATTTGCTCAGCTGGGAGTGATAATGGATGGCTTATTTGAAGGCGCCATGTTGGGTGTGAGGGGTGACTTCTGTGGCAGGGAGGGTAGGGAGTGTGGTCTTGCCCAGAGAAGGTGTCAGTTGCTGTGTACAGAGCAAAGAACAAGGGAGGCCACTTACTGCCCCCTTGGTCTGGCCCATGTGCAACCTTGGCTTTTACTTACCAGACAACCACTTGTGCTAGCGGAGATCCCAAATGAAATAATTCAGATGATTCAATCTTTACTGAATGAAGTGAACCGATTTTTATCCAAGAGCTTCCAGCTCAGTTTGATGGTGCAGTGCTGCTAATTTAGAGTAATAGTGTTTATCCTGTCATGCTTATTTGAAGAAAACCTCCCACTGACTTCAGTATATTTGGACTTAATTTGCTTTTACAGAAATGGTGCCATTGTAATCATGAGGAGCTGTTTTTTTCAACTGTTTGGGCTCTGGAATGCTACAAACAGAAAATCTCTCAAATGTAGCCTAGAAGATGATAGGATATGTTTAAGTTAGGATGCAAAGTCACTTGGACAATAACATAAGTGCCTATGAAAAATAAATTACAAGTATAATCTCTTTATTGAGCTGGAAAGTACACCCTCAAGAGAGAAAGGAGAATGGAGAAGATTTTTTCTTTTTTCTTTTTTTTTTTCTTTTTTCCTCCCTCCTCCTTTTTTCCTAAATAGAGAACACCTGTTGACTAACAGGATTGTGTTTAGAGCAGAGATGTTTGCACAGTCATGGAATAATATAGATATAGGTTTTTTTAATCTGGGTAAAGCTTCCCTCCTACTGAGGTTTCTCAATTAGTCCTTCTACACCCGGCCTGTGGAGTGGGAGAATCTGGAAAACTCCTTCCTGGGAAGAACTTTGATCATTGCTTTCCTCTACCTCCCCCCTTACCTTGTGTGATGGATTACATACCAGCAGTCATTTCTGCATGGACCCTTTCAGAAACAAAAGAACTCCATGAATCTTCTGTGAGCATCTTCAAGCAGAAGCTGGCCTCTGTGATTTAGTTAGTATTGACTGCTTTGTCTTTCTGTGAAGAGCAATGAGTAATATTGGTATTGAAGAACACAATTTGTACAAGAAGGTCTTGAGATCCATTGTATATTTGCTTTTTCTCTGAGGTAAAGATGTAAGGCTACCACGTCTAACTTGCATAGGCTGTCATTGACCAAATAAAATACAGTTATGTATGAAATCTTAGTGAGTATAACCTATGTTAGTATCTGCCTGCTGTGTGCTTGCAGAAGAGTAGGATGTGTGTGAGGTATTTGTATATGAATCTATGATCAACTAGATTCCTTGTAACATGTAAAAGTGCAGGTTGTTCATTTTATTTCTTGTCTGTCTCTGTGTCCACAAGCTGAGCTTGTCCTGCTTTCATTGTGTCTCCTTGTGAGCTTTGTGTAAATGTATGTGTGAAACAGAGGGTGCTTCATGCTGGAAGTGGTTGTTTGCTTTCTCTCTTGAGGAAGATGGGCTCTAAGCTGGGTGGCAGGAAGGAAAGGATTTATTCTCTTTGTCATCTGCTTTCCTAGTGATGGAGTTAGAACACTCTGAACACTATACAACAAGGTGCAGATTTATGAAGGGGTATGGAAGAGGTGGAGAAATCTTCTGCATTACCTTGTCATACAGTAATCATGCAGTTCCTTTTCTCCCATGAAGTCAGGACTGCATTTACCCTGGTTGAGCTGTGTCCTTCAGTATTTCTTAACTAGTGGCCATTCTCTGTGTATGTTTTCACTGGGTATAACAAGAATTCCTCAGTTCACCTATGATAGGTCTCTAACATACAAAATTTCCTTCCATCTTCTTTCTTTCCCATCTGGGTTTTTAGTTCAGGAGCAAAGATGAGAGATTAGTCACTATCTTGGTGTTTACTTGACCTTGAGGACTCAAAGGTAATGTGAAAAGGCTTCTTGCATAATAGCTCAGTGTGCACTCTGTTTAGCTTGCTGCTTGCCTCGTGCATTTATGCAATGCTCTGTGTTGTGGCAGATCTCCTGAAGCTTTCAGACCTCTTACATGCCTTCATTTGTTTATTATAGGAATAGGAGTTTACAGTAATGCTGTTTATACTAAAGTTGGGTGAACCCAACATTGCAGCCAGAAGAGAAACCATCATGAACCTTTGCCCTGAACTCAAAGCAAACTCTCTTGTGATTTTTAAAGTTCTGTTTCAGTTTTCAGTGTCACTATGCTTTGTTCCATCAGGACTGGAAATGAGTGCCAAAATATAAATGGTATTTTCAGTGTCAACCTCAGATTTCAGGAGCAAATCTGCTCCTGTGCCAGGGAGTGTGGAGTTTCTTAGACCTCACATGTTTCACTGGAGACTGTAACCTTTTTCAGCTCCTGCTGCTCTGTGCAGCTGGCTCAAAGTGCTTATCCAGTGAGGCTTGCCCATCACTTTTGTATGGGACCAGATATTGAACTGATAAGGATTCCTGGGGGAATGTGTGCAGATGATTGTTTGCAGATGAAATACTGAAACAGCAAGTGTAGTGTGTCTGCTCTTCGAGCAAGGGTATAGGGGTTGTTCAGCTGTGGCCTCTTCCCTGCTAGATATTTTGTAAGGCTGTCAGCCACTTCTGTGAAATTATAGTAGAGCTGCCTAGTGCAGAATAAGGAAGTAAACTCTCTAGACTCTATCAGTTTTGTTTTGAGAACAAACTGTGACTAATGTCCTTCTGGAAGCTGAGTTTATCCAAATTCATTTGCTGTCCCATAGACTTTTCTGTTTCATATCCCAGGTTTGGATCCAGTATTGAGCTATCCATCTAGTAGATTATGATAGATTAGTAGGGACAATCTTGGGAGTAATCAATTCAGGTTGTGCCTGTTTCTTCTTTCTGCTCCTGAGGAGGAACAGTCTGCCTTCTTCTCTCCTTCCCTCTCTCTCTGTGTTTATTGTTGTATCACAGAATGATCTGATGTTTGTTTTAACACTGAGATGAAGCTGAATTCACTGCTGTCCAGCACTCTTTAAAGTTGGTGTGCTACTTGAATATTTATATCATGCTGACATTTGCTTATGTTAGAGAAGGCTTTATTTCCTTGGAATATTTATCACAGTATCTAGAAATTTCCATGTTCCAACTGCTGCTGGATCTGAATGTTGTATATAATTACCTGGGGCCATGCCCAGTTGCTTTGGGGAAGTTAACTTTCAAAGAACAGCAACCACCTCTGTGGCACTTGCTAGCTGAAGGAAGAGCTGGCAAGGATTTTTCTTGCACTGATGTGGAGCAGCCTGAAAAGAAGACTCATACCTCACTTCAGCTATATAGGCAGCTTTGTCTAGCTCATTATGGGGAAAACAGAGAGTCATTTCCTGGCACACCTGGCATCATGGACTGGATGCCTATATCTGATGTGATCTGTTGACCTAGTTATAGTCTGGGATGGAAAATGTGATTTGACATCTTTTGCATCCTGTTTTTTCCCCCTGATTTCCACTGGTCCCTTTCCTGAAGGTTAATGGGGAAGGGTTGGTGCAGAATCCAGTTCCTGCCTTCCTGACACACTTTGATGCTCTGACCCCCTTTGTGTGTGGAATAGAAATGACCAGCTTGAGGCTTGATCAGACCTCAGCCTCCTGTTGTTTCCCATCAGCTTATATGACTCTCCTGGGCTTCTGTGGCTGGAACTGCTCTTTTGCTGCTGTGCATAAGGAGGCTCTGTGATTTATGAATCAATTAATCACTGCATGCTGAGGAGCTGTTCACGGTAGTTAAACAGTGAAAATAAAATGCTTGAGTCTATAATAAAGACGGATCATAATGAATATGACCCTCTACCAATGAATTCTCTCCCTCCTTATATTATACCCCCTATCCACTTTCCCAGCACAGCCAAACTATCAAGACATGAAATTTGTCTATCTCAATGCATGGGGTTCATCAAATTACTTAATTACTTGATAAGAGTGCTGTCTATTTGTGGGTTGTTTTCCCTTACACAGACATGCACTCTCTGATTTTGCTGCTAAAGCTGTTAAAGCCACAAAGATGAAGAGAAAAAGATTCTGATACTCTTGATTTAAAAACTTTTTGACTACTCATAAAAAAAAATCCACCAGTAAGTCTCTAAAAATTAGGGAGGGGCAGGTGAAATCTGTCCTGCCTGATCTGTAAAACCACAGGAATGTGGTGTGAAAATTCCAAGAAATATTTCCATCAAATAACTGTCACTTTTTGCTCTGTGAACACATCATTGCTGTTTCTAAAACTGTGTGATGCTGTAAGAACCAGCCCAATTTGGTGACAAGCCTGCTTTAATATTGCTGTTTGGCTTCCCAATTTGCACTTCAGTGATGGCAGTCAGACCAGGGTTCATGTTGCCCTGTGGGCAGCACCACTGATGTTCAAATATCTACCCACGAGGTAAGGCTGTGAGACAAGAGGTTTAAACCTGATTATGTGGTTTTGCATCAGAACTATGCTTTTGGATAAGAAAATAATTCTTTACAGATTATTAACTCTATACATGTTGTATTTTTTAAAGAAAATTTTTACTTTGATGTTATCAGTAGATACCCGAAATAGTGCTAGAACTTTCATTAACAAAGAGGTTATTTTTTTTTTTTTGGCTGGAAAGTATGTTCTTGGTAAATGATTTGATCAGCTATCTATCTGTTTTGAATTCTAAAAAGCATTTTTGAGAGAGTGGTGGTACTTTTTATTTTTTTTTTTTGCTGTCTTTGAAGTGTTAAATTTATGTTGCAGAGTATTTCCTGGGTATTCTGAATACCAAAAGCTGAGGTTGATGAGTAGATGGATTTGTGAACCTTGCAACAAGTCCACTGGCTATAGTGGAGTTGCTCTTAATCTCACCTATGTAACTAAGAGCAGATTTCATTCAAGCCAGAAATTAGGTGCAGTGGTGTGAAGCAGGTTAATTCCTTTTCTCTGCCATGCATTGAAGCTTGCAGTGGATTTATAATATTTGCCACTTATCAGTAAAAGAATTTTTCCTTTCCAACACAATCCAGTTTCTCAATTTTGTTCAGCTCTGCTGCTGGCATATGTTGACTATATCTAATGGCCTTTGTTTGCATTCTAAGCTTATCTCATAAATTTGCTTTTGAAATGAAGTTATAATGTTTCACTGTGGTGACTGTGGTTAAACATTTCTCTCCTGTCCCCCCTTACCCTTCTCTGTTTGATTTTTAGGACCCAGGTTTCTCTTCGGTGATTCACGAGAAGCTCCAAGTTCCCAATACCATTCGTAAGGCGTGGAATGAGAAGGACAACAGATGTGATGTTTGTGCCACACACCTGAACCAGCTGAAGCAAGAGGCCATTCAGATGGTGCTGACCTTGGAGCAAGCTGCCAACTCAGAACACTACGATGCCTCACCAGGCTCTCCCCCGCCTCTCTCCAACGTCCCCACGCTGGTGAGCCCCCGGCACATGGGCAGCCTGCAGCCCAGGGACTGGGCGTATGTGCCTGCTCCTTACGCTCCATCCAACTACACAGGCTTTGTGGCCAACAAACACAGTGGAAAACCCAACAGTCTAGGAATTGGAAATGGGGTGGAGAAAAAAAATGGCTCTCCTGGACACCAAGCCAAGGTCAGCTTTCAAATGGCCACCAGCCCCAGCAATGGTAATGTTCTCAACTCGGTGGCTATTCAGGCCCACCAGTACCTTGATGGCACCTGGTCTTTGTCAAGGACGAATGGAGTCACTCTCTACCCGTACCAAGTAAGTATTTTCAAGTAACAGAACATACTTGTTCCCTTCCCTCTAGGCTGGCAGGGGCATACTAACACTGTTTGCTCCTTTGGGGTAGGAGTTGAGCCACCTGTGTAAGTGAGCACTAGCACAGGGAGTGCTGTAAATCACTGATAGAGGATTGAGCTGGGGGAGACACAGATCAAAAACAGTATTAAAGAGAATATCTTCTATGAATTCAGCTTTTACTGATAGCAGAACCAAGCTGTTGTTTTTAACGGCAGAGAACTAATCATACAGTATTTTCAATTATTTGCTCAACAGTCCTCACTCACTTTCGCTCAAGATACTCAGAGCAAGAGCTGGGAGCCAGCCACATTTGGTTACTCCCAAGAGTAGTGCACCAGTAATTTCTGAGCTGGTATTCAGGAAGGATCCGGATGATCTTTTATTCCATCCTCTGTGTATGTGATCATTTGGGTACATAGAGCAGGCACTAACTTCTCTGACATGCTTTAAGTTGCCTACATTCTTAATGCCAGTGGGTTCAATGGGTCCAGTAATCTCCAGATCCTAGCAGTTCTGGGAGGTTTTCATGTACTTTTCAGCATGTTCTTTTCCTCCTCTTTGGTCTGTTGTTTTCTAGCACACCATACCTGTAAGTACCTGTAGAACCCATCCACACCAGAGGGCACAGAAGAAGCTTTTTTTGTGTGACAGGAGGTGGGCTTCCTGACACGCCTAACTGCAGCTGGGGGGATTTTGAGAGTACCCAAGCACTTGCAGATTGTGACATACGCCTGTTCTTCACACAAAATGTCTCACAAATGTTCTCACAAATGTCCCAGTTAGCTTCCTTGGGCACGTAAATAACTTTGGAAGTTGGTCTTTCTACTAAATTATGAGCATATTGCAAGGTAGATCCCTAAATTAATATTTAACTTTTATTAGTATGACTAACTGATATTATAGCCAGAAAAAAAGCGATGTTATTCATAAGCATTAAGATATTGTCATGCACCAAAGCAAACTGGGTAAAACCAGAAATGAAGTACAGTTATTTTATCTGGAAAATATGTGACTTTATGCTTTTGTGGATTTATGCTCTACTGAACCTGAATCATTTTTGGGTAGGTCAGTATGTGATTATAGTTTTGATCTAAAAAAACCCCAAGTGATCTATGTTTCAGCTAAGAGAAAAAAAAAAACCTAAACAAAGAATGCACTTTAACAAATCTGAGTAACTGTTATTTGTATTGGGAAAATTATTTCCATTTTACTGCATTCACAATCTTTTAGGTTCATGTTCTGTGAAAATGTGGGTTTTATTTATTTTTTCTAATGTTTGAATTTCCTTGATGATTAATTTTGTCTTAAAAATATTCACTAAGACAAATCAAATATTCAGAATTGTCTAGACTGATTCTGTAGTTTGGGTCCAATTAAATTCAGGACTCTTCCCTACCCTTGATTTTCAATAACCTTGAAATAGAAAAGATTGCCTGCTCTCAAGATACTTCTCAGCCAAAAAAACCCCAAAGCCAACACAAGACCAACCAAAAGCCCCAACTAACAGCAAAATAAACAAAAAATTATGAACCAAAAAAAAATCCCCAACGAGCCTAGCAAGGCTGGTCTGTGTTAGAATATGTTGATTGTAAATTTCATATTTTCCTTTAAGATTCTATTCTCAAATGTTAAAATTCTCACTGTACTCAAGTTGCCACATTTAATTCTCCAGCTGAGAAATAATAATGATAGATTTTTTCCTTAAGCATGCTAAAAGGATTTTAGTGTTTGTTTACATAGTATCTGTGTTAGAGTGGGAATTAGTTGAGTAAGAAGAAAAACTTTGAAAAGTAATTTGTTTGTTATTTCAAATATTAGTAAGATGCAAGATTTTATTCTGCTTTTGTGTGCAGAAACCAATCTTACTTGCTACACATTTTCAAAACATTTTAGATCTCTGTCCCACATAGATACATTTTTGTTATGCACCTACAGTTGCAAAGATCTGCTGGGGAAGAGGATGAGGAAGATGGATCTGTTATCTCATCTTAATTAGAACCCTTCTTGATTTGGAGGTGAATTAAAAAAAGTGGTGCTAGCCTACTTACTTGTGAATGTCTGTATATTAATTAAGTTTTCTTGCCTTCCCTTAAGAATAGTGATTAGAAAAACTTCATTTTGTGTTAGCTAAGAGGAGTAGAAAATAATTTCTTGGGATAAAATGTCTTGCACTTCACACAGGGAAGAGCAGTACCCTTCCACATCATAATCTTGTTAAATAGATGTCCAGGGAGAAGTCAGTCTCATGGCTCTAGACTTAATGGCACCTGTGGTAGACATCTCCCATTGTAAATCAGCATTTGTTAGACAGTCTAGATAACTTGAAAGAAATGGTTGAGTACCTTGAAAACAGATTGTGATGTCTTCCTTAAAGTATAATGAAAAAAAAGAGAAAACATTAGTTTGAAAGTGATGTTCTGTGGCTCAGAATTGATTCACTTCAATTTTAAGCACCAAAAAGTATTCCTACAGCTTTTAGTTGCAGGATGTTACTCCTTTTTTAGTGTCTTCCCTTCCAGCCTGCCTAAAATTAGAACCTTGATATAGCAGTTAATTACTATTTTTGTTTGAGTTCCAGTAGAAAAACAATAAAAATAAATGAATATAAAAGGGAGTGTTGTGATATTGTAAAGCTCAACTGCTGCAGTAGTTTAGGACAAGTCTTAAATTCCACTATTCAATAAATTTTGCAGAAAGAGCACTTTCCAATGAGGACTAAGAAAAAGAAATCGGAATTTATTCATTACCAACTTTAGTAATGTATTATATGTTTAAAATCTGAAAAACAAATTGAAAGTGTACCAGATTTAACTGGCAATGCATGTCAGATCTAAAAACTTTCTAGTAATTTATTTCATGGATGCATTATTGGAGCTAGTGAATGGAGTCTCCTAAGAACATCAGAGGAAGAGCTGCTAAGAATTTTTTAGGCAAAACTGATCCCACCTGGAGACTGGGAGATAGTGTAGATGACCCCATTAGTCCCCCCTGCCCCTGTTTTATATTCTTCCATATTTATGCACTCCTTGAAACAGAAACAAAAATCTGGTTCTAAAGATCTGTGATGTCCCCTAGGCCTGACCCAAAGGGGACTGAATCAAATTTTGGTGGTAGGTACTTTTGCAAAATAGGGAATCAGAGGCAGGGAAATGGAATTGATTGGTCTCAAACAAAGAGTGTGGCCCATTACAACCCTTCTCTGGAAACAGGAATGCTGACATGGTCAGGGTAAAACTGACCTCTTTCTGTTTAATACATGTAGAAAAACACCAGCCAAAATTTGGCAGAATTTGATTGTCTGAAAATAGTTCTTTTTCTGTGCTGGTCAGCAGGTAGCGTTTGTATGTATGCCTCATGGATCCGACTCTTTTGACCCTTGTAAAGAGTTCTGTGGATCTCCCTACCTTTCAGAGGGATTTCAGTCCTTCCTTGCTCAGAGAAAACTCTTTTAAATTGTTGAGGTTTTACCTGAGAAGGGCTGTAATTATTTGTGCAGCTGCTGGTGTGAATTACAGGATACCACAGTGTTAAGTACACTTTTGTTAGTTACCAGTGATTACTGAACACTTCCAAAGAGAAAAAAACCCTCTGGGCCTGGGGTGCTAATGTAGGAATGAAAAGTCCAAATTCCTTCATGAAATTATTGCTTCTTGTCATTTTCATAGAGAATGCAATATTAATTTTAATGCATAACACTTTGAATACTTTATTATCACAAGCTGATAAAGTAGCTAAAACAAAAACACCACATTAAAGAATAAGATTTGAATCCTTAGGAGTTCAGACTGATTCAGGGTTTGCTTTCAAAGGGTAAGGAGTTGATAATAGTGACTAGATTAAGCTGGTTGCACTTTTTCTAGAGTCAAATCCCTCCAGTTTTTACTAAAATGTTAAATTACCTGCTTGGCTCTCATGTTGGTGTGCATTTAAACCAACAGCATGGTATTAACTTCATTATGGTGGTAGCCCAAGAACATAAAACAGTAGTCATTTCCTTGTCTTCTAGTTGCCCTCCTGGATCTGCACAAGAATCTTTCATTTCTTCAAGTAGATAATTTCAAAAGGCAAACAAAAGGAAATTTAGCAGAGTGTGTTTGGTAGATTTGAGTGACAGGAAGGTCAGAATGAGCCGAAGAACTGGAGAAAGTCAACAGTTCCAGGTCCAATTTAGACCATAAAAGGGAATGATGGGTAACAGAAAATGTGGAGGCTGATGTGGTGAGCACCTCCTGCTCCTGACCTGGAGGCTGTGAAGTTTGCTTTTTGTAAGCAACAAAACAGTGCACGTGAGGATTTGAGTAGGGGCATTGTGACCAGAACATATTCACAGAAAAAGTGTTCCTTTCTCCCCTGCACTTAAAAAGACTCTTTTGACCAAAAGTTTGGAAAATTGGATCTTAAACTACTGAGAGCCTCTTGGCTCCAGGCATAATGACCTCAAACCTATTCAAAATTATAAAAGGCTTTGTTTGTGTACAATTGATGAAAGCCTACAATATTGCTTTCTGTTACCTCTTTATGTATAACATGTGTTTAGAAGAACGGTTCTCTGAGAATGCACCAGCTTCTTCTGGAGCTTTGCTGTGATGAATGATTTGTTTGGAGTTTACTTAGGTCATGGCTGTCATATAACACATCAATTCATTCAGGCCCAGGCTTTTAAAAAGAAACTGGTAATGACTGGATTTGGGTGCAAGATAGAGAACCAATGCCTGTGCAGGAGGTATTGCCATCTAGGATTTTGATTCCAAGTTTTTTCCAAGCCTTTGCTGTATAATTTATTTATCTTCTGTTTGCTGCTGCTTCTAGTGCTTCTTAGTGTTCAGCAGAATGAAGATAAAATGTTAATGATTGCTACATTGGTGCCAGGGTAATTTAAGTAGCTTCTAAAGGATATAATGTAAGGTACAGAAATCAAGTTACTTGTTCCATTTGCAGACCAACAGGTGTCTTCTGTAATTATTCCATGCTTCCTAGAGCCAGACCTATTTTACCAAAGCATCTTAGCAACAACAAAAAACCAGATTTGTATACTGACCTTTCTATTATTGTGTTCTTCTGCAACCACACACAATTCCCTGAGATACCAAATGCAGGAGGTATTTCGCCTTTGTGCTGTTAGGCTTTGGTCCAGAATATCTGGGATGGCTTATGTTTCAAAAGCAGTTCAGTCACCATGTGTATGAGATCCATGTTTGACTATGATGGCTCCCTGAATGCAGTAAAAACCTTTTTGTTCCTATTACTGTGAGCTCCTGAATGATGATAATGAGCAGATGTGTGCAAATTCTGCACTGATTTTTTTTTTCTTCATTCTGTGACCTGGACTCTTAACAAAGTGACTTCATAATCAGACTATACACTGAAAGTGCAAGAATTTTATTTACAAAGATTGTTTGACTGGGCCAAGAAACAGATTGTCAAACAAACTCATTGGCACTGAAATTATATCCTTGCTTGATTATCTCCATTGCCCTCTTCCCCCATGCATTAGTTGTTATCTCTGAAGTAGCTTTCCCTGGCTAAAAGCCTTTTTAAACCAAGTCACCAATAATTAGATATGACCCCACTAAAGTCAGTGTATGTCATCAGTTGACATTTTGCCATGATTGTTTGATCATCCAATTTGTATATTACTGGAGTTGGCTATTTGTATTTCATTCCTCCTGTCTACCCCTTCAACTAACAGCCCAGTTGTATACTGCTTTTCTAATATCGTCAAGGCGGGAAACTGGAGTCTATGTGAACTGTAGGTGAGGTTTATTTTTTTGCATTACTCTGGCATGATTTGATCTCTTACGGCATTTTTGTGCATGGCTTAATGACCTTAGAATCATTACTTTTCCCCTTCATGATGCTGGGGTGACCAAGGGAAGAAAGAGGTAAAGGGTATCCCATGGATTGAAAAGAGCTAAATAGGCTTATCCTGTGAATATGAAAACCCCGTGACTCAATTGTGATGTGAGGAAGAAATCTGGACTATTATAGGAGTGAGTTAATCCTGCAAATTAGCAAAAGCCAGAAGATCACAATTAGTGAGGATTTGTAGTCTTGGTTTCCTTCCCTGCTTGTAGCTAAAGGATTTTGTCCATGTGAGACTAGTTTCATTTCTTAAATAATAACTGTGCTGATTGCTTGCATTAATTGAAAAAAATAGAAACTGAGAGGAGGTGTTTCAGCAGTGAGAAAACTGATGTAGAGATGGGATAGAGAAGGGGGAAGACAAACTGATACATCAAGGCAAAATTGTCCTTTTATTTCCGATGATGTAAACAAGGTGGCACAGAACTAGAGAGAAAAATGGTTAGCTTCTGCTTTATTTCATAGTTTGAGAACACAGAGAACATAGAGAGCTACTACAGCCAATTTGGAAGTAAAGGGAAATACACTTTTTATGCAATGTACAGTTTTTTGGAACTTATTAGAAAAAGTATTGAGGCCAAAAGCTTAGGAAAATTCATAAAAGGATTATGGGCAATAAAAAGTTCCCTACTTTATGATATTAGGATAAAAAAAGAGCCAGATATAAATTGCTGTATAGAATAAGGTATTTGATATCTTATGATCTGTGGAGAAGGCTTTTTTAAGTTTATACAATATATAGGTAAGGACTAGAATTTCTGAAATGGTCACTGAATTTTGCTGGCACAGGTATTACTGGGTTCTCTGGGAGGAGGATACTCAGTGCTTAGATGACCTCTTTGTCCCTCTCTTCTGAAAGTGGGTGAGAGGTGCTGTGTTTTGGAGAGAGGCCTGTGATAAACAGATCAGTGAAAAGTGCTTTTCCAAAGGTTTCCACAACATTTCCAGAGTTCCATGTAAGTGTTGTACATTTCAGAATTATTTTGACTTTTTTTTTTCTTTTTTTTAATTCCTTACTGAAGTGTGTGAAGATTCTAAAAGTTCTCTTGGGTTGAATCATTAATCTGAGAAACATTTTGGTCTTCACTTTTGCATAAAGATTCAGTCTTGTGGGTGATACTCCTGTATGTTGCTAATTTTTCAGCATCTGTTGCAAAGAGAGGAAAAAGAAATGTACTAAACCAAAGGCAACTCATTCCAATTGAGATCAGAAGGAGATGACAAAGGAATTGGAAAGCAATTTTTAGGAGCTTCCCTTTAAATTCCTAAGGGATATCACTCAAAAAAGCCACAAATCAATGTACTGTCTCATTGACTAAGATGTTTGCTTCTCACACTGCTTTACACAAATGGGACATAGCATTAAGATTAGATTTAGAAACACCATATTTTTGTGCCTTTTGTAGAATTCTGTTCTTTGACTTCTTCTTAGAAAAGTATTTGAGACTTTAAACATGGAGAAGTATATTACTATGCAAAAAATAATCTTACAAAACCTTTGCTTTGATACTATGCCGTGCTTATGGGAAGTAAGGAAAGCATGGCTGGAGACTTGTGTAACTCTGAAATGTGATTCCACAGAGCTCTCATGTAAAACCGTGTTTTCTTTTCTCTAAAGTGCTTCTGAAATGGCATCAGAGAGGGGCATCAACTTCTCTTTTGGGCCAGTTCTCTTTAATTCAGTAGATTTGAGTTAAAGTGGTTGGTTCTCTAATTACATTCCAGGGCACTGAGGACTTGAGAGGTGGGTGTTGTCAGATAGAATACATTTGGGACCAGACCCTCTTCTGTCTCACTCCAGGATAATGGCTTTGCAGCTGACATGGCTGCATTGGTGTAATACAGAAAAGACTGAGAGCAACATCAGCCCTGTAAGATCTGATCAGCCAGAGTGTGACAACAGCTGTGGTGATGGGAGCAAATGTGGCATCTTACACTCAGAGTGGCCTCCACTTCCCCTTTGGGTTGGTGAATGGGGAAGCTTTTTTTTCTCCATGCTCTTCTTGTCTCACCCTGCTCTGAAGAGTCTGTTGGAACTGCGCTTGACAAATGAATGCAGAAACCTGATTGTCCAGCTTCTTTTGAACTTTGAATGCGTCAAGATGTGTTTTATGAAGTAAAAGGAAGAATTTCATCTGTACAAGGGTGAGAAAAAGCCCCTCTGAGCTAGTGAAAACATCTTTTCAGTCTGCAAACTTCTCTGAGAAGAAATAAAATTGCACTTCACCTTTCACTTCCACATAACCTCTCGCATAGAATCCAGAGCTGCTCCAAAGGTTAAAGGAATGGTAATGAGCTTTCATCTTCCAAGAAGTTGGTTGTGTACTCATTGTGGCTAATGTTACTAGCAAACCTGAGCGTAAGGATCTGTAGCTCCTCCTTGTATGAGAGCACTGAAGTTACGATCACATCTGTCATTCAGGTATCTGAGGATTTGGGTTCTGTACACCAGGAAAGTCTCAGGTATGACTGGTAGACATGAGTGTCAAGCGACTGTGGTGCAACCAGTCCAAGGTCACAGCTGTGTGTGTTGGTGTGCAAATGAAATGTTTCTATTGTGAGAGCTCTTTGAACCAAATACATGCATCTGTCAAGCTTTACTTCAAAATGATGCTTTTTTAACTTGGGAAAGTGGCATGTATAAGTGTATATTAAATATTTGCCTAAATTTATGTAAAGGCTAGTGAGAAGGGCAGAAAAAGAATTAAAAGTGGAAGCTCTGCTTGATGAAATCACTTCTGCTTCCCTGACTTTGCTGTGGCTGCATGCTCAGTGTCACTGGATAATTATATAACACCTTAATGTCAATCCTGCCCGTTCTTTACATCAGGGCTATTGATAAAAGCAGAGTTTAGGCCTGGTTTAAAAAAAAAAAACCCACTTTTTTAAAGCACATAGTGATATACTCTTTCCTGTAAAAAATAGATGACAGATATGGTTTATTATTGCTTTCCTTCCTGACAGGTTTCAGGCTGCTGGAGCTAGGCAATGTAGCTGGATTTAAACACAAATCATAAACACAGTCATCTCTGTTTTATTCTTGTATATTTTCTTGGTTATTGAAGTGCCACATAGAAAATGGAAAATTAATTCAAGTGCTATTAAAGAAATTATAGAGAGCGCATCACAAGAAAATGTAATGAGATACTATCAGTGCTTAATTGATCAGTCTCTCTGATCCCTGAAGAATTCGTGTGAAGTTTGTTGCCAGCGTGCAGGAGGTAGAAAAGGATGTGACATGATTTGTAATTGTGTGATTCCAATACATCATGGCAGTGATCAGAGACAGGACTGACAGGAAAATTGCACTCAGGAAGCTTTGTCTGCATTTGGACCAGTTTCTACAGAAGTCATTTTGAGGAGTCTTGCAATGCTAGGTAGGTTTAACTGAGGTTTAGTTTGCACGCTTGTTGAGATTTCTAATACTTTTACTTTGAAGTAATGTAAACCAAAAATAATATTGTTTTGTCCTGTCCAGTAAATAATATAACAGGACAGTATTCAAGTGACTTAAGAGAGCAATGCAGCAAAAAGTTCCTGGCCACCACGCTTCTTTGAGAAATTACAAGAGCATCAGAGTGTGTCCTAAAGCTTATCTAATTTTTTTTACTTTTAGATGTAAATGCTGAATGAGGGATCAAGTTGTTTTCATGCAGCTAAGTGCTTTGGAGGGAAAAATCTAGTTCTCATGTTACTGGCTTTTCATTGTTTTCCATCCTTAGTCAGTTGTCACAAGGGTCTTTGCCTCTGTAATCCTAAATGCCAGGATATGCCATTTGCAGCCAGGATTTAGTAGTGATGCTTATGATCTCCTGACTGTTGTCTTGCACTTCAGAACCTTTGTAAAGATCCTTTTAAACATTGCCACAGCCCACTGTATCAAGATTTATTCCTATTTATGTAAAAGTAGATGAAATGCAGACACCTGACCTGCTTTAGGTCAAGGTTTCTGGAAAGGGGCTTGAGAGGGGGGTGTTATGTATGGGCAGATTATGAGATTTTTCCAATCTCAGCGATGTGGATTTCTCTGCTTCCTTTTCCATTCACTGCTCAATCACCTTAATCATATATTAGGAATATTTGCTGCTTCTCCCTGCCATCTCAATGCTTTGTCTCTGAAGCAGGGACAGTTGGCACCGGTGCAATGGGCCATTACTTCTGTGGCCTCTAGGCATTTTATGATTCAGTGAATATGAATAATAAAGCACCTTATTCCTCCTCTGTTCTCCAGGGAAGGTGATTTCAAGTGTGGCAGTGGAGGATTATTATGGCTTGGTTTCCTTTTGAGCATGAGAGAGTGGGAGGGCACCTCTAAGTTATAAACACATAACAGAAATACTGGAAAACAACTGTTTTATTCCTCAGTATCCCCTTCTATCTGCTGGAAAATTTTATATGATTCATGATTGATAAAAAAATTCTTTGGTAATGCTATTATTGCTAATATTCTTTTGCCCAATTTGAATACATTGAGTATAAATATTTCTTCATAATTTCTTGAAGAATCTTTAGATGCTACCAGAGAAAGCCAAAGGACCTATCAGTAGCCACAACTCTACTACAGCAAGAGTTTGTGCTTAGGCCATTAGAGAATTTCTTCCCAAGATTTTTTAAATGTTGCATGGACATGGAGTGGGGAAAAATGAAATTTTCCTGGGAAACATATAATGTAAACCCAGTTGAATTGGTAACTATAATATTTTGCAGACTTTAAAGTCCATATCTCTAAAATGATAAAAAATGCTTGGAGGGAAGTAACAATTTTTATTGTGCTATGCTATATGTGTTAAGAAGTGGATGTACAGAAAGGTTGAAGGATATGCCTTAGGTGGCTGCTATGCAGCCTGTGGAGAGATGAGAGAATAACCTTTTCTCCTGTTACACTCAGGACAAAAAGGGCCATCTTGTCATTTCATGTGTTGAGGTTAGTTTTTTCTGTGCCTGCCTGAAAGAATCAATATCAGAGTGGATTATGAAACAGAAATCATAAGGGCTCAGAACAGTTTGAAAAAACATTGGTTTTTTCAAAAAACAGAAGGGACTGACTAAAAATATCTTGCTGGTTGATTGTTTTTTTATCTTCAAATACAGCTTGAGCTGGAATTTTTATCAACTGAGCAGAGTTCATACACTCTGCCTTTTACAACAAACTGCTACTGTGCTTTCTGAGAAGAAAAGAAACTTGCAAATAAGGACTTTGTTTAGTGGGATTCACTTGAAAGCATGCCCTTGGGAAAGAAAAAGACTGTAGAAGTTCTAAATTGACCTATGAAGTTTTTGGGTTTTAGTATCTTTGAAACATATTTTTTCAAAAAGCTCCTGAGTCCAGGATATATCTTTCTTGTTTACTCTGCCTTGATTTCTGACTTTATAAAAGTAATTCCAGGAAATATTAAAATCCTTTCATTCTCCTACAGTAGTCTGTTTTTTCCTTGGGAACCCTACAGTGATGCTTTTCTTCTGGAAAACAGAAAAAAATGCATTTGAAAACGTAATATTTTTTTTGTTGGGAGTTTATAATCAGCTATTCATGGTGGATAAGACTGAACCCTTTGTGAATGAACCCCATTGTCCATAGGGGACACTGCAGTGAGCATCAGCAATCATTAGCTCCAGAAGGCTTGGTTGTTATCCTGTGTGTGTGGTACTGCTCTACATTTTGGAGCTGGTTCATGCCCATCTTGTTTTCCATTTGTCCTAGAGTAACTGTCTGTGCAGGATGTCTTATGAAGGGCCTGTAGTAAACCTGGTGAAGAGACAGTGGGACCTTTTACTTCAGTTAAACAAATTTTAAACAGATTACAGCACTATACTTGCACTGACCTGTGCAAGGTGATCCTTTTTTTGACATGTTACTATGGAGAAGCAAATCAGTCCATGATGCTCTATTAAAAAAAGTAATTAAAATAGAATAAAAAGTTCCTTTAAAAAATTAATTTAAAAGTAGCTTCTGAAAATTTTACATTGCAAACCCACTAAATAAAATGGAGGGGAAACATTCAAAACCATTCATGTGCAAAGAAAATTCTAGGTGCAATAAGCCAGAATTAAAACTGAAGATGACAATGAGACATTTATTACAGTTCAGAATAATTTACTAGAGTTCAGGCATCATTTCAGAGGGTGTGCTAGTTTGTTGCTATTATATTTGAATTTCATTAAATACATTTAATTAAATCTGTTGTAAATCTGTTTTATTCCCAAGGGGCCAGTTAGTATAATCCTTCTGTTTGCTTACAAAAATATCAACCAATTGTTCCTGCACTAATTTTAATCACTGTTTATTTTTAAACAATAGTGAAGTACATTTTGTCTGTTTAGTTTCTTGTGCAAAGTCCTTGGGGCAATGAATTTTTGTTGTTGTTTGTGTCCTATGTAGAAGAAAGTTTGTATTCATTGTCAGAGTGTTTAAAAAAAGATAAAAAGAAGAAAAATAAGTACTAATGTGCCATTTGAAGTTAGTTTAGGTTGACTTTAAAGAGAAAGAAATGAATGTAGTTGTAAGACTTGATAGTATACTTTCAGACAGTAATAAAAATGAGCAAATTCTACTAGTAAAAATTAGGAAATAATAAGCCTACAAGGATGCAGAAATTTAAATAATGACAAGAGTCTTAGACAATTTGCAAAGCACAAATCTATCTGACATTAGCGTAGTTCAAAGACAGGCAGTAATTTATAACAAAAGCTGGAAGAGCATGCTGTGGATGGGTACAGTGAACAAGTTTTGCTGTGAAAGTATAAACACAGTGTAGCTATGAGTAAAGAGTAAAGAATTGGTAGTATTTAGTGTGTGTGCTGCATTCCAGAGTTAAATGCATAGGGCAGCAAAATGCACAAGACCTTGCATATGACTGTCTTGTATTTGTCTTTTGCAGCACTTTTCCTAGAGAGCAAATCATACACAATCATTAAAGCTGTGTGGTGTCTACCCTTGGTTTGATCTGTGTTCTGTTTTAGAGGAAAATAATTCCTGATGAATCAGGCTGTTATTTGTCCACTCAAAATTGCCATGATAGGCTATACTGATGGAATTTGAAAGAATATCATCTCTTGAGGAGTGATTGCTATTTGTTAGTGCTGCATAGTGCTGAATGGATATTCAGTTGTTCTCTCTCCTGCATTTTCAGAAACAGCTGTAGAGCACATCTAGAATAAAGCCTGTGCCCCTTCCTCTCTCTAATTCATTTTTCAGAATGGTGCAGTTTTGAAAATATGCATGTCTGTAGTCTATATCTTCCAAATTGATCACTGATTTTTTAAAATCCCATCTGAGAATAGTAAAGGAGGTATGTCTCGGCATTTTCTAAAAAAGAGTAATTTAAAATCAGTGATGAGAGCCAAATATTGTTCTTCATCTGACCTTATTCATCTGGTTGGTGGAGATGGGGATTGGTATTAATTACCCAGTCTGCAAGTGAATGTGCTCAAAATTAAAGCTGAGAATGGACAGATAGCATGTTTAAAG
The DNA here is from genome assembly GCF_037042795.1 of Molothrus aeneus. Classification (NCBI taxonomy): domain Eukaryota; kingdom Metazoa; phylum Chordata; class Aves; order Passeriformes; family Icteridae; genus Molothrus; species Molothrus aeneus. The sequence continues at coordinate 31,618,216 of NC_089648.1, forward strand.
TTCTTAGTGTACAAAGGCCCTAAGGGAACACGTGGGAATGTCATCTTTGTACTGTAAAGCTGTCATAGTGAAGATGGATTATGATGGTTCCTCCAAACCAAAATGCAAATTGCATATACTGGGGACAGATCATTGTGTGCACTTGAATTAAATGCTAGGTCAGCTTTGGATAATGTAGTATTGAGTTAGAGCCTGGAAAACGGTGCTTAGCTTCGATCCCTTCAAGGCTTGCAAATCTAAGCTGAAACAAACTATTTGAATGGAAAACATGACAGAAGTTGCAGCAAATGAGAGGAGACAAAAAACATTATTAGCTTGGAAAATAGGAGTATTCTAGGAGCATATGTAAAATGCTGAGGCTGTTCAGTGCTGTGTGCGAAAGATCCATCCCATTCCAAGTGGAGTACCATACCAAACGTGTGTGCTGATGGTCACAATTTGATCCATTTATGCCACTGAAAGGGAACCAGAACAGAGAGAGGCTCACTTACTAATGATTTACAGTATGCACCAACTAAATTTTTATCTGATTAAGTCCAGTTGAGGATGTGCTTCTCCTATTTTTTTTCCCCCTTTCATTAGCTGAAAGGGCAATAAATCTAGAGCAAACAGAAGACAGCATAGCATAACTGAGCACCTTGTCAGTCTATGGAATTCACCCCAGGAAGTGGCCCCCAAGTCAAATGCTTACAGTTGGGTGATTTTATGACTGCTAATAACAACTGTAGCTATGCAAACTAAGGTAATAGGGCAACCAAATGTATGGCTTAAGGCATTGACCTTCAGAGCAGGAAGCAACTGTTTCTGTCCAGTTCCTGGTCTCATTTGAAGACTCTTCTGGAACCTTTTGCATTCTTTTCATGTATTCCTGTTAAAGGTTATAATTGTTGCTGTAATAAAATACTTTTAAAATGTTAGCAAGATTTTTTTATTATTAACATGAAAGAAAGATGTGTTCATGTACTGTGACAGATTAGAAAGACCAACGTTGTTAAATTTATAGAGGTCACTCCTGCTGATGTGTAACTTCTGCAGAACAGTCAGGGTTTTTTTTCTTTAGCAAAAAAAACCTAAAGACTCCTCTGGAAATGAGACACTTTCATGGGCTGTTCCCATGAGCACTGGTAACTTGATATCAGCTGTTGCCCCATCTTCACAGTGGTACAATGAAGGAAGGAGCATCTTCAAGGGACTATTCATAGTAGGGGGACAGAAAAGGGCAATTTGGATTGTTGTGGTATCTGCCAGCACTAATATGATTAAACCTGTGTCAGCAGTTCATAAAAAAGCTGATAGTCATGATTTATTTCTGATGGAGAAGGCACTGGAATGGTACTGATTTCCAAATAGGAGCTTTCTAGATCACTGAGTCAAACCTATGTACCTTTCCATGAGCAGGTTGGTAAGAGACCTGCCCGGTGTGTGTGGTATTTTCTGAGTTCCCCGTCATTGGGAGGAATGATTGAATCTGACTCCATGTTCTTAGAAGGCTAATTTATTATTAGATGATAGGATACTATACTGAAACTATACTAAAGAATGGAGAAAAGGATACTTACAAAAAGCTAAAAGATACTAAAGAAAAACTCATGACTCCTTCCAGAGCCCTGACACAGCTGGACCGTGATTGGTCATTAAGTCAAAACAATTCACATGTTGGATAAACAATCTCCAACCGCATTCCAAAGCCGCAAAACACAGGAGAAGCAAATGAGATAAATTGTTTTCTTTTTTCTCTGAGGCTTCTCAGCTTCCCAGGAGAAAAATCCTAGGCAAGGGGATTTTTCCAGAAAATATGACAGTGACAAGTGTGTACTGATTTTAGCCCCCCAAAAAGGGGGGGGGCTAAGATCTTGCTCACCTTGAGGCAATTATGTGCGTGGACTGAATCTGCATTATGCCACATTCTTATGCAGTAATCATTGCAGCAATCTCTAAGCCTATCAGATGATTTTTCCATACTCTAAATGAAGTCATTCTCTCTCCTTGTATTTTTGTGGTAGAATTTAGCCATATGTCTTTGCTTAAACAAAGACTAATGATTCCACCTATGTGTGGATAAACAAATTGTGGTTTTTATTCCTTATTCTCTTGCTAGCTACAGAAAGAGGTTCCTTTCTGGGTCAATAATGCCATTTAAGTTAAGCCCACATGCTGTCACACTCTGGTAGCTTCTAGGACTGCTCTTGTCAACTGACAAGTGAGAGGTCAGTGTCTCACAGATTGCTGTTTGTGATAAGGAAACAGCTACAGTAAGATTTGAACTTCTTACGTTGTCTTGACATTGCTGGCAGTTGGTAACTGATCAGAGAAATGAAAGCTTGTTTTCATAACAAATACATTACTCCTGCACGCAGTGCCATAGAGCTGTACCTCAGCTTCAGAAATGCAATCACTTCATTTAACTGCTGCCCCTCATGTACAGACAGGAGTCAGACACACTCCTCTTTCGATTGCCGCACCAGTTATTTTAGCACAATTAGCCTGGCTGCTGAGGACTCAAAAGGTGGCTGATGCAACAAGGGATTACAGTGAGAGTGCTGAATCTGGATGTATGAAAGCAGCTTTGACTGAGTCACACAAAAGAAAGGCATTTTCTCCTGTAAAATGTTATTAATCTGATAGAGAATAAGACAGTGCAAAAGGATCAGATTAATTTCCAGCTGCACAGCTTTATAATGCAGCAAGATATACAGGTAACTAAGAGAATTAACAACTTCATAAAAGCAGATTTAAAAAAAAAACTTCTGAAAGCTATAGGCAGCCTCAGCTTTCCAACAGATTGATATTGCTGTCTTCTTGACGAGAAAGGAAGCAGTTTTATTGTGCTGCTGCACAGAGCCTTTTTTTGCATTGCTAAAATGCTTAGAGACACAAAATTGAGAACAGAACCTGTCTTTGCTAGCTGATGTTCCTATTTTTCATTTGCAGAGTCGGTGTGGGAATATGCCAGCTGGGAAACCTAACATTGCTGTTCTGTCAGCAGAGGCTTGGCTGGTGGAACTTTGTGAATGAGACGCGTACGTGGGCCTGGCTGATGGTGCTTTACTCGAAAGGGATGCTCACAGTCCTACAGGGAGTCTGCCTGTGGCAAGTCTGCTTCACTGAGGGCCTCTGGGGCAAGGAGGGCCTGCTTATTTACACCCCAGAATGGCTATCCAGCCTGTAGCTTCCTTGGAGAGGAATAGAAAAGGCTGGCATAATCCTGAAGGGACATGAGAAAACTTTGAGGGTATTGAAAAGGGTAGTTCAGATAGCTCTTGTGGTTTTGTAACAAGGTAGAGGCCTTACCTTTCAGAAAATAGTATGATAATTAAGAAGCAGCTAATAAATAAAATTTGTATGCTGTGCCACTCTGACTAAAGGAGTACTGCAGACTTGAATCTACTTCTGTACAGGGATTGAGTTCATTTGAGGTAGATGTTTGCTGTTCTGAATTCAAGGTGTGTTACCTTGTCATAAAAGGAAGTCTGGTTTGGCAAGTAGGATATCCCCTCACAGAATCACGATGGCTGTGACTAATGACTGTGTTGTCCTTCAGGTGTTTTGCAATAACTCCTAGTATGATCTTCCTCATGATTTTAGCAGGCACTGAAGTGAGACTGATGGGCTTGTAGTCACCAGGGTCATTCCTTTTCCCTTCCTGAAAATTGGGATAGTGTTACGAAGCTTTTAGTCAATCAGGACCTCTCTGGATTTCCAAGACTGTTCAGCAATCATTGTGAGGCATCTCACGATGACATCAGCCATCCACTTGAATAGTACTCTTGGATAAATCCCACCAGGCCTCTTAGAGGGATCCAACTGGAAAAAAAACCCTGTTTGGCAAGGAAGAACTCTTAACTGTAAGAAATTGAGGAAAATGTCTTATGGAAAAGGAATCCACCATTATTTGGATGCCTGATCAGTCTCTAAGTAGCTGATCTTGAAACATTCAGCAATTCAGGGCAAAATGTTTCCATTTAATGAGCTCTTGAGCGTGACATGGAACTAAATATAACTTAGCAGCTTTAATGGGAAGATGTGCCCATGCCTGCAAAAATTTGGATTTCATCTGTGCTGAAGAGTGCACTGGATCTGTGTTAATAATAATAGTGATAATGATGATAGTCATCATCATCATTATTATCTGCTTTCTAGAGGGACATGGGAGGTGGCTGCAATAGTCAAAAGTCATCTTTCTTTTGGACAGCAGGAAGCTGGAGGTTGCAATTAAACTCTACGTGCTGTCATGGTAACTAATTTATGTTTAAATAAAAGTAGTTTAGACTAAATAATGATTCTGATTAAATAGAAAGCATAATCAGCATTCTTACTATGCCAGTGATTCTCCCTTGGAAAAACCTTGCTCTTTCTAAGGTGCCTTGTTTAGTGTTTATTCACAATCTGTGCTGTTACAGTAGCCCTTTCTGCTGGATCAATATAGCAGATTTTGTGTGCAACTTTGTATAAAGTAGGAGTAAAGTGTGTGCAAAGATACTCTCTAGAGTTTCAGTGCTCACGATGAACAGTGCCTTGCCTTTCGTAAGCAGCTTCAGGATGTCTACATCCAAGAAAGAGTTTGAATACAGCATGACATTATGTGTGTCCTTTGTCAGCCTCTTTCTCATAGAACACATTCTTTTGACAAGGAAAGGGCTATCAGGATCTGCTGTCTTGCTCTTGTTCAAACAGAGTCTGTATCAGTAGTTGCAGTGATCTCTGGTTATAGAGCTGTTCAGTATTTTACTGAGAGAGAGAAACGTCATTATCAAATGGCAGAATGCTGTAGGATTATTCCAGTGCCCTTAGCTACAGGAACTTGCTTACTGATTCAAAATTATTTTTTTTCTAAAGGTGAACTTTGTCCTGAATAATTCTTTAAATGTGTCTTCTGTTGTAGTGAGTGATTTGTGGGAGATGCAGAGTATGTCCTTGGTACTCTATGGTGTATTAAAAGATGAATGACTTTGGAAATCACCAGCACTTTCAAGTTGCTTTGATTGAATGGTGTAATTGTTCCTTTTTGCCCTTTGAAGGATGTGTTAATAATTTGATAGCTGTGTGGGCAGCACAAGATTTCTCTTTTTCTCTACCCCTCTGCCCTTAAAATCCAACTTCAGTTTAATGATAGTTCAAGAAACACTCTACCAGCTTTAACTCAAAACATTTAAAGCTGTATTAAACAGGGGTATTTGAAACTGACCCATTATTATTTATCTTTCCTATTTTCACATGCTAACGTCTCCCCACAACACGGTAAAATTATGAAAACGAAATCTAATAAATGTCAAATTATCCACATTTGTCTTTCTTTTTTATACTGAGTAGAAAGAATCCTAGCTGTTATCTTGTCCTTTGAATGCTACCAAACATAAACTTATGCTGCACTTTTTTTGTTACTGCACAGAACTTAATGCAGAATTTCCATGTTAGGCAAAAAGGATGAAGTCATTATTACCAGAAGGGCTCAGAGAAAATTGCTAACTTATGGGAAGAGGGCCTACTACTTACTGATAAATTCCCTTGGTGATAAATGCCTTTTGCAGAAGAGGTAGAATTCCAATATTTTCTTCATTAACCTCCCTTCTGAAGAGACTCAAGAAGTGTCAGCTCCTACTCTGTTTCTTTTCTGATGCTGCTTCCTATAGGCAAGTTACTGTAATTCCACTGACAGTTTTAGTGGCTGGGAAGCTGGTGGCTGACAGAAGACTTCAGGTTTTTAATCTCATTCTGCAATCTACTGTACCAGCACATCAGACAGTGAAATCTTATGCACTAAAGGAAGCAGACAGATTATTTCTGTCTTTATTTATTTCTTCTGTTTTCAAAATTAATTTGTAAATAAGATTCTTGCCTCAATGTTTAAGAATTAGTAGATCAAGCCCAGGAAAAACAGGGCTGCTCACTTCTTGGGAAAGATTTGGTTTTCCATGCATGTGTCAGAAGAAAGATCACATGCAGGATGTACTGTGAGTTGCACCTCCCACTGCTTGTCTCATCACTCCCATACACCACAAACCAGCCTCCTTGAGCCAAATGGGAAGAATAACTTTTTCTTGTTATGACTGAGAAGAAACTGATGATCAAAAGGAGTTGGTTGGAAGGTGAAATATTAATATTGTAGAACAGCCAGAGTACCTGATTATGCACAATGGAAAAATTGGTATTAAGTTGTTAAGCTTGTGTTATAAACAAGTTTATATTAATTTATAATATTTTTGGTATGCAGAGCTTTGAGAGATGTATCCTTCAGTGCTTCTCTCAACTCATCCTTAAAAGACAAGTCTTTCAGAAGAACTTTTTTCTTGGTTAATGTAGATATTTATTGTCTAAAATAACCCAGGAAGTCATTTAGTCAGTATTTATTGGACAGAAAATTCAGTGCTGCTCTGAATAAAGAGCAGATTGCCAAAGAAGTCATTCATGAGTGTATGTGTGTTACGAAAGAGAGCTTTCTACCTTCAGTTTCTTCTTGCTGGTGAGCTTCTCTCCTGAGGTTAGGAATTCTGGACACTGAGAATTGCTTTATAGTGAACTTGAACACAGATTTATATTTTGAATTTACCTTCAGATATGGATATATTTCACACATTTCTGTGCATCCACTTCATTCATCAGTTACTGATGTTAGCTAGATTGTGGGGATGTTCCCGAATGCTTCACTACAACCAGGGCAATGGATATTTTACATCTTTCAAAAATGCTAACTTTCATTTGTAAGGGATGCATAGGTAATTTCAGCTGGGAGTCCTCAGTTAGGAGTTTTAGAAACATTAATGAGCTCGGCTATAAAATGCCCTTATGTAAATATAATTAACCTCATACTGCACAATGGCAAATCTTATGCACAGAGAGACTCTGTAATTGGAACAGGAAGAGAATCTATCCCAGCTGACACCTGTGGTTTAACTGCAGAGCCATCTTTTTCCTATGAAGTACAGAATTTAAATCATGATTTATCTCCAGCTCTTGCTGTGTAGTGTCAGAAAGCAGAGAAAGAGGAGGTTAATGGTTGCCTTGCATTTATGAGACAGAACAAAAAAATGGAGCCTTGGGAGGGATATCTGTCTTGTTCCATGTGCACTTAAAAGGTTTTTATTGAGGCATGAAAGGTCGCGTTGTTTCATGCTTTGTCTTTTTGTTGCTTATCCAGGCAGTGATGTACTGCCAAAAATTCTATAAAGGAATTTCTCAAAATATATCCTATTAACTGATCTTAAACCTCATGTATATACTATGTGGGTACTCACAAAAAAAAAAAAGAGAATTTAGTAATCAAGTCTTTTCCCCCTTAAGTACAGAAACAGCATCTACTAAGAGAGATGGTGACAGTAAAGAGGCAGATTTCCATGAACTGTGCTTGCCAGGCATATGTTAGTTTGGAAAAATAAAAAAGGTTTAAAAAAAAAAATCACCTGAGTTTTTTAATGCTCAAAGAGTAATTTTCAACTATGTTCTTTGAACTGGGATGGGGAAAAAAGTTCTCCAAGAGCTTTGGAAATCTCTGTTCTATGAGTATTTTTTCCTTAAATGCATGATATATCCTGGGTTATTTACTCAAGTTTGCATTTGTCTGAACTTAAAAAGCAAGGCCAGAAGAGAAAAGAGCTAATTTGGTACTGTGACTGGAGCACAGAGGAAATGAGATGGTAAGATTGCCTTCAAATATCACTCTTCAGTTTGGCTTAATAGCTTGAATGATCTCCACAGTCGTAATCTGTGAGACAAAAGAAAGAAATGCAAAATAACTGACTTGAAGCCAGTAGTTTTAGGATATGTGAATATTCTGGGCTCCTTTCTACCCCCTGCTTTATGTGTATGTATTGGATTCTGGGAACAAATGAAGATTTATCAGTCAAATATTGTGGGCGCATATCTGGGTGTCTGGTGAGGTACTCAGCCTGCAGATTGAACCACATGTACAAATTTGTGAAGTAGAAACAATACTCTGGAAAGAACTGGATACATAAAAGGTTCACAGCCTGGCACAGAGTTTGGCATGGCCAAACTTTCCCTTTGGTTCCACTGGCTGCATGACCAAAGGGATGTGAGGAAAAGAGAGCAATGGAGTGACTTGAACTTGTACAGACAAAACCTGTTAGAGGTTATGAGGGTTGGAGTATCACAAGATACTTCTGTGGGTTTTTTCCTGTGTAACACAAAGTAGTGTTGCAGGCTTCTCAGATTAAGAATTAGAGAATGAAATTCAGGTTAATATTTCAGTTTTCGATGCTTCTAGAGATATTTCACTATTGAAAAAATCCCACAATAGTAGAAAGTAAAAAGTGTGAAAAGTGGAGATCATTTCTAGGTTAGGAGATCCTGAACTGTGGCTATTTTATATTGATTTTTCTGTGTCTTAGGTATATTCCCATTTTGGTATCCCTGTAATATGGTCTTGACTAAGAAGTGTCCCTGCTGAGGAGGAGAGTAAATCAATGGAGTGCAAGGATAGACATTATCTATGTTTGGAATTTAGCTCTGAACGAGTTCCTGCTAAGAAGCAGATTTTTTTGCCTAGGAAGTTTGCCAGCATCTGTAAGGAAACCAGGCAGTGTTGCTGGACCCTCAGGATCAAGAGGGTCTTTAACAAGCCCAATACTGTTTTATGAGTGTCCATGCAGGGTGTCTCTAGGAGGGTACTCAGGGATGCTGATTTTTGCGGATGATATGTCAATGTGAACAATTTTTGGTTCACATTGTTTTCTGCAGCAAAGCAAGTGGTGCGATTGAGCTGGCAGGAGAGCTGCTGTCTGTCCAGCAGGCACTGGTGGTCAGTACCATAGAGATGTTTCAGAACTTGCAGTTTGAGCAGCTGACCATCCCTGTAGTACTTGGACTGTTGTGTAGGACACATGATAAAACAGCATTTATATTATATTATTTATATTACTGAAAACCCTACAATTAGGGAACAACCTCATTCTGCATCTGCCCATGTGATTACTAAAATAAGTATTATTTTTTTCACTTCTCTCTGTTCTATTTGTGGTACTCCACAAATACAGATTTTGTGAATATATTTGATTATTTCTGTCTTCTTAATTTTGTTTGTAGTTTACAATAAGAAAATGTCACCTAAATAACAGCCTTTATAAAATCTTCATCTCTATTTATTAAAAAGCATTTACATTCTATTTGCTGACTGATATACACTTCTCTCTGAGTGCATAGGTGAGGGGCAGTGGTTTATATCTTTCTAAAGGAATGTCATGTCTGTTTGTTAAGTGGTTATTTCGGAGTGCTTGTGTTTAAGAACTATTTATCAAAAAAAACTCAGAAACCAAGCATCTAGACAATTTCTGGGAAGCTTGAGAACATTTCAAGCAATGTGCACAATCAGTTTGAAGCATTTTATTGCTCTGAAGTTCATGTTAGACTTGTGGATGTGGACGGGGATCATCAAAAAGTCTCTACAATTGCAGAAACCATGTTACCAATGTGACATGGCTTTCATGTTGTCCTAAACACCAAGACACACAAATACTTTCCTGTTTTGCAATTGTTTGAAATGCCTCTCTCAAGCCTCACCATCTCACAACTTCAGGGGATCTGCTGATGCCAATAGAAATGCATTGCACTGGCTGTGAAATTCATATTTGGAGCTGCAAATCTTTATTTGGCAGTAGATGGAGAGGTTATGATTGCAGCTTAGATAAGTCAACTCGCCAACTTCTTAACTGCTTTCCATTTGCCATGGGAGTAGCATCTCCCAGTGACATTGCCAGCAATGATAATTAATTAATGATGATCCATCCTGATGACATATATTTGCATTGGATGATCTAAGATGAGGCTAGGTTTATATGTGTACTCTTCTCTGAAGGGAGAGTTGTCTGTTTAGTAGCTCCCATGGAAGGTGAGGAATTTGGTTTCAGGATAATTGAAGGGGACAGAGCAGAGTCTTGTGTTAGTTCATTACAAAGATAAATAGCTGGGTTATCAAGTATTATGTGATAATTAAGGAAATATTGTTTAGTGAATTCAAGAGTGCTGGGTGCCACAGCTAGACATACATAGGGTAGCAGGATGCTGAAGAACTGTCTGCCTTCACCCTGGAAATGTAAGGAGCTATTCTGGCAGGCAGCCTAAATTCCTGCATTCTACCAGTAGTATGAGATAATTTAAGTCCAGGTCTTCATCTATAGCCTTCTGAGAGCACTGCTCATTCTTTGTAGTGAATCCTGTAAATTGGAATGGCTCAGCATGGGATTAACATGATAGGGGCACTTTCAGCAATCTTCTGGTTCCTCATAAAAATTGAGAGGCTAGTTTAACATTCCTGTTCTTGAAGTATTATGGTTCATTGGTCTAAAAGTATGTAGAATAAGGATAAACACTGATTATTTTAGCTATAGCAGAATGGATAGCAATTTTCTGTGAGAGAAACACAGGCTGCATGATAGTTGGCCTAAAAAATGTTGCCATATCCATTTTATTTCCCTCACAAATAAAAATCAGTTCTTCAGCTTTGCTTTTAATTACTGAAATGTTTAGCGGGTGAAATAATAAAAGTCTAAGTGGAAAAAGAACTTCAGGATGATTTCAAATACTTTTTTTGATGTGCCTCACAAAGATCTTTTGTTAATTTTGTGGTGTCAGGTAGAGGTATGAAATTGAACAGGTGAGGGACTACCTCTTGGAAACTTTTTGCAGGGGGAGGGAAGCTATGCTGTGGATGATTGCTAGCAATAACCTGAGAGGGTTCTTTTTAGGCATACGTTGCAATTTTGTGGCATGCATTGGTGAACAGAAGCCATTTGTCATGGAAATGAGGGAAGGAGGAAAGGGAATTTTTTAGGAATTGCATGAAGTATGGGAGATGACATGACAGCATTGTAAATTCATGCAGAAGAAGTCAAGAAACTGAATTCAAACGGTTGAGGAGTTGCTTCAGTAGAGCTTACCCAGCTTTCTCTGAAGTCAAAGATCTTTCAGTTGATTTGAGGAGAGCTGGGTCAAGTCTGATGGAACTCTGATTCTTTTCAGACAATGAAAGGCTGAGGTGAGACTTCCTAATAAGAAAAAAATGTTAGAAGGGCCATCAGAAGAATGAAATCACATGATGCTTAAAACCTTTTAAGAAAGGCAATGAAAGTGAATAGTAATGATTGAAATTTTGCAGAGAGGTGATAAATTGCCCAAGATCCCGAGGGACTCTCTCCTATGCTGTTGAGTTTGCTGGAGAAAGGTCAACAAAAATGTTTAGTACACTAGAGAGGTGTTATTTTACAAAGACAAAAAATGTTGTCCTTTTAATCCCTGCCTTCCCCTCCCTCTGAAATAGAATATACATATTTTGCACAAATCTAATCTTTCTTTTATCTTGAAGTAAGACCAAGCAAAGATTATGGTTTACTCTTTCTTTTCCATATGGATGGAAAACCGTATACATTGTTGACATTTTTAGTGGTGGGATAAATTTATCCCATTGCTTCTAATGCAGACAAGGTTAGAGCTGAGCTTAAGTACTGTAGATTAGCGTGAAAGCAGCAATAAGCTTGTTCACAGAGCAGCGAAGAGGGAGTGAATGAAGTGCCTCTCTCTTACTCCATCTGCAATCCAGAGGCATTGCTGGATTAGGAGGGGTCAGCCAGTGAGCTTTAGCTGATGACACTTCTGCTTTTTTTCTGTCTTCAGATATCTCAGCTTATGACAGAGACTGGTCGAGAGGGCCTGACTGAAGCAGCACTGAACCGCTACAATGCAGACAAACCCTCCCTGTACAGCTTCCCTGCTTCCCAGAGCACATATGTTGCTAGTGAAGTATCCACAGGCACCTCGGTGGCAGCATCATTTTTTGCCAGGTAAGAGAGATTCTCAGATTTTCCTTTGCTGGACACATAACTTCTTTTAAAGGAGACAACTCCATAGTGAAGAAGGATATCATGTCAAAACATGGGTGTAGATACAGATCTATCACAAACTTGCAGGAATTACCATGAAAATGTTGTTTAATCCAACTATATGCATTTATCTGTAAAATGGGATGGCACTTCTGCCCTCTTCTGTAAAGTATCTCTTCAGTGCTTGATTTGGGTTAAAATGTGATTGTGCTTATGGAGTAGCATTTGACTTTGTGACATATTTAGAGGGGTGTATCCCTGAATGAGAAGGGCCCATCCAAGTAATTTCCTGAGACAGGCAATTAACTATAGAGCTATCTGGTGGTGGCTAGTTCAGTTTGGTGGCAATCTTCAGACTTCTTTTTGAATTTTACTTCCATCTAGGGAAATTATCAAGGTTTCACTTTCAGACTGTTTCTGATTTCAGCTTCAGTTCCTGCTGTTCCACTAAACTGACCTGAGAGTCCAAATTCAGCCTTGGAATGTGCTTTATGTTGAATATTCAGACATTATTAAAAGAAATCAATGAGATAAAGTTTAATTTTAAAAATCTTATGGCTGTCTTGATTTATTTGTTAGTAAAATGTTTTGTGAAATGGACATATCACCTAATAAGTGAAATATCAATTATCACTAACAAAAATGGTTTTTTGTACAGAAATGTGCTCTTTACAGAACAGAATCTTTTTAGCCCAGTTGAACCCTTATGTAAGAAAAGGCATTGAAATAATCCTTGTATTTTAATGCTTTTTATTAATTAAAAGATTGACTTGGGAAGAGTAATGAAATAACAGGAGAATAAGCCATTATTATAGCACTTCCAGTCCAATCCAGTGAGAGATCTTGATTTCAAAAAATGGAGTGAACTTTGAGCGGGCACCTCAAGCACTTTCCGATCAGCTGCCTTCCCTTGAGAGAGCCAAACTGTTAGTAATTCCACGTGCTATTTTATTTTAAAGGTAAATGGAAAACTTATAAAGTTGTTGGACTCCATAAATTTGGAAAAAAGACTTTTCCCCTCCGATTTTTCCTCACCAACATGAGGGCTGCATGCATTTGATCAGTGTCATACTGCAAATGAGTCATGTAAAAGGATTAAGAGTAGCATTTTAGAAGATCCAGTTGTTTGAGGCAACTCTGCCATTTTTTCTTTGCACATGAGATGCTGCAATAGCAAATGTGAATGATGACAGTGGTCTTGGTTTGCTGCCCTTTTCAGTTTAACTGCAGGCAATTTAAATTAAAATTGCTGAATGTACACACATGGTAATATCTAGCTGGAGTGCAGATTGGGATTAGCACATATTTTAGCATGAATTGATTTATGAAGATGACTTAACTCATTTGTTCTTCATTGTTTCATTGTTTATGCTGAGAGAATTCATTTGCTCTTAATATACTCTGATGAAATGTAGGAAACTAATTAAATTTACTCAAAATCCCTAGTGTAAATCAGAGCATTTTAAGTAGAACTCTGTTAGCTTCTAGCTGATGTTGTGAATTCTTGGGTGTACTTGGTCCAGCATAAATCTCATGTTTAGACTGTTTATTTTTAAACTGTACTTAGCAAGACAAAAGTGCCTGGTTTAGTTTGGGATATTGCACAATTGGATTAATATCACTTATGTAAGTCAGTTTTGTCCTGGATTTCAAATTACATCATATGCTGGCAATTAAGCAGCTAATTCAAGTCAGTTGCTCACTGCTTGACCTTTTAACAAGAAAATTACCAAGTTGTTTCCCAAACCCAAATCACCAATTTTTGTTTTGCATCTTGTGTGTCGATTTGCATTTCTGTCAAGTCGTGGTAAGAAGTGTAGGGACCTACTTGTACGTGAATTTATAAAATGTGAAGTGGAAGGCAGTGGTTGTCTAACTCATTAAGATGGTGCACTCTTTGTGAAACAGTCCTTTGTACCAACCTATGAATTCTAAACTTTTGTTTTTTATGGTTGTCAGTGGCACATGGAGTAGTCACTACCAGTTATATATGCTTTTTTTTGAATGTGTATCACATACCATGTTTTCACTGTGAGTAAGTAAGAAATTATTACAAAGCCAGAGAAATTTGCCAATGTGAAGCCGAAGTTCAGAGTTGAAGAGTAGAACCTATTCTTTTGAAATTTGAATAATGACCCACAGTATTTCACTCGAACTTCCCTAACAAGCAAAGCAAACCTCAGATGAGGCTCAGATATAAGTCATCCATCATCAGGAAAAAAACCCAATTAACTAAAATACTCTAGTATGGAGGAAATGTCAAGGCATCCATGGAAATTTCGGTTGTAATTACTTCTGAAATATCAGGCATGGATTACTGGGAGCTCATAACTTTTCTGTTCTCAGGCACTACTGGTTCAACAGTGACAGTCACTTGACTGGCCTATAGCTGGCATTGAGCCACGGAGAAGTATCCTAAGGCCACAGTGTCTCTCAGTGTTTTTAAAAACCAGGAGACTTATCAGATGTCTCAATAATTGACTGTTAGGTTTCATGATCTGTAGCTGACAGATTTCCAAAACAGCTAAGAGGGCTGCAACTTCTGTGAATTGTCATTTGTTGGGATATTGCTGCAAGGGAACTTACGACACATCAGCATTCCCATGGGACGGTATGTGAATGCTTTAAAGGAACAGACATTGAAAACTGTCCAAAGTGCTCAGCTGGTAGGCTTATGAATATTAGATGATACAGGTATGAATAATGAATTTCTAATGGTGATTCAGACACAGAAACTGAATTCAATCAATTGTGCTTTTAGTGACAAGCACTAAATTTGCCTTTTTGTTTAGGACTATCACTCATTTTTGTCTCAGATGTGCCTCAATCATGCTAATTTAGCAATATTCTTGCTTCTTACCAGTACACATTCATGATGAGAATAATTCATTTAGTGAATGTGAAATAATGTTAAGATTCTTTACTCATAATGAATCATTTAAAAAGCATTTTAGAAATTTTTTGCATGACTTAACTTCTACCTCCAGTTGGGTCTTTGTCCTAAGAAGCACAGCATTTTTGGGCCTTTGCAGCTTAAGGTGTGACAGCCTCTTGCCTTGTGTCCTCCCAGCAGGATGTAGGAGTGTGCCACCCCAGCTAAGGGATTAGCAGATTCCTTGCCGATAATGCCAAAGAACTGAGGGAAGGGCCTTCTGTCACTTGTTTCCCTGGTGAAGCTTTATCAGGCCAGGGGGCGCAGTAATTTTATTCCTACCTGTGCTGATTTCTACAAGGAGAAAACTTCTGTGACTCTGACTTTAGCTTTGGCCTAACTACTCTGCAAATGAACCTGCCCTTCTGAATAAAAACTCTCTCTTGCGACTGGGCTGTAGAGGTTCAGTAGTCTCTCTGAGGGCAATAGCATGAATTCAAATTCAAACAGAATTCAAAAGTGGACCAGAGTCTTTCTGTGGTCCATGGCAATACATTAAAGTTTTTGGGATCTTGGTGCTGTTCCTTGTTTTTGCCATCACAGTAAACTTGCTTTATTGGAGAGGAAGAACTTTTCATCAGAACAAAAGAGAGACATAAAAGCCCATTTCACTTGAGAGGTAAAAAAACTTGACAAGGAGGAGATATTTTTGGATTCTAGTCTTTAAAGTTGTTTCCTATTGCTAGTCAGGAAGTGTAAGTGTATTTGGAACAAAAAGCCTGCCTCAGTCTGAAATCAGATATAGTCATATTTGGATTAATTGAGCCTAATGGGAATATAGATAATCTTGAAAGTAGCCTGAAAATCTGTTCTAGGGATCATTTTCAATGTCTTTTTGCAACTAAACACTAAAGAGGGCCGCACAATGCTACTGTTGTAGATGTTGCAAGACATGTTTTTCAAACAGAATGTCCAGGTTTTTTTTAAAGCTCTTACATTAAGACAAAATAAGAATAGAAAAACTTAGTTGCATGTATAATGCATACACAGTTACTAAGTGTGGGATAAGCTCAACTTACAGTTATCTTAATTCTTGGAAAAACTGCTGGTGACCATTTCCCCACTCATTCCCCATCCCTTTGTGGTATGGCAGCAGGGGAGGAGGAGGTGAGGCAGTGAACTGTAGCCAAGGGGTACAGTGAATGTTGTGTTCAAAATGCTGCTGAGTATGCCACATGTTTCCCTTTTGTTCCAGAGAATCCTTTTTGAATATTTTAAAAAA
The DNA here is from genome assembly GCF_037042795.1 of Molothrus aeneus. Classification (NCBI taxonomy): domain Eukaryota; kingdom Metazoa; phylum Chordata; class Aves; order Passeriformes; family Icteridae; genus Molothrus; species Molothrus aeneus. The sequence continues at coordinate 31,634,198 of NC_089648.1, forward strand.
TTGTCTTGCATGAACTACAAAGCTGATATGAAGACAGTATTTGTGGGGCCCTCTTATTAAAGCTGCTGTGCTGTTTTAAATACTTAGCACTCCAGAAACCCTGGAATCTCATGCCTCCCTGGATTTTTGCATAACTGTGGAAAACTTCATTTAATCACGCAGCTTTTGATGTTTGCTGTTTTTCCTTACAGTTAGTCTATACAATCTTTGTGTATGTGTCTGTTTTAAAGCTCAAAGGAATCTGGAAACACGAGGGCTTTCCCTTAAAGACTACTGTGTATAGTAGGCACACCATTTTAATGTCTTGTCTTGAGTTTTTTGGAGGTCTGGAGCAAGTTTACAAAAATAAATTTTTCCTGGCATTGCAACAGAGAATTTGTCAGAACATGCACAGGAAAAACAGGTAAGAAAAAGAGGCAGCAGCTAGTAGAGAAGGAAATGGGTTGAGGAAGATATTCTTGTTCCACAGAGCCTAGCTTGGGCATGGGGAGGTCCGCAGCAGAAACACTGGATTTGTGTGTGTAGTCTGGCTGTAACTGGTGTAGCTGAAGCGTGCCCCTGGCAGATGTGAGAGCCAGGTCAGCAATCTGCTGTTGATACTCCTGTGACAGGTGGAGGGTCACATCAGGCTGTGCAGGCTCATCCAGGGCATGGGAACTGCGGAGGCCTCAGAGACCTCTCAGGAAAGAGCCAGTGAATATTGTCATATGGTGAAAGCTGCCTGTCTGTGCCTTTCTAAAGAATGTTTTAGTCTGAACAGCAGATGACTCAGATGATGGTGTTTCTTCATGCTGAAGAGTGGTGGACCCAGTTGCTCTTTCAAGCCATGTAGTGGTTCCCTAGTTTGGGTACTGCTTGGGAAGTTCTTGGTATTGAATAGTTGTCACCTCAACAACCTTAAGAGAAAATTATTTTCTGAGACTTGGGTGAAAACATGTTTTGGTTTCTAGCTGTCTGAGCTATGCAGAATCTAACAGGATTTTCTTTCATTAGCTGAACAAACTAAATTTAACAGTTAAATTGTGGTCAGATTCTTGGACATTTTGAAAAACTATATATTAATAACTCTAATCAGAATTTCTGACTCTTTTCCCTCATCCTTATCATATGCTGCATAAGAAATACATAAAAAGAATGTTAAGATAAAAGATCCACAGACTATCTTTCAGCAGGAATGCTGGCAGCAAGTTTGGAAACATCTGTAAATCGTTTCACAAATATTTCTACCTTCAAAGCCTGTCTTGGGCTAGCTCGTGGGGGAAATTTTAATCACAATGATCTCAGTCTTCCTGAAAGACCATGAAACATTTAAAGTTGGCACCTAGGTTTGAGTGCACAACTTCAGTGGCTGATTTTTCATACTTGCTCAACATTCCTCAGTAATGCAAGAGATCTATGTTCATAGTCACTGCTTTTCTGTGCTTCCTGTTGCTGTGAGAGCCCTAACTAACAGGCTGTTTCTGCTTTCTGTTATTGGTGTTATTTTGTGTATATATATTAAATAGTAGTCAAAAGGGAATTGTGACTCTCATGAAGTGAAAGAAATCTGGCAGTTGAGGCATAAGGAATATTCTTTTTCTATGTTCAGTGTAAACAAAATGAAAATATCTTGGTGAGAAAGACTATGTGAGTTACATGCAAGAATAGTCAATGTGTAGTAGTGGAGGCAGTGATCTGATATGCAATGAAAAAATTAAGACTTCAGTGCCACATCTGGATGAGAGAAAACAAAGGTATTTCAATGATCTCTAATTTTGTATGGTAGCTCTATCTTGGGTCCCAAACAATCTCCAGTGACTTTTTTTTTTCTTCAAAGCTGACACATTTCCCACGACACTTTTGTTTGAATCAGTTAATGCCATTTGATTAAAAAACCCCAAATACCTAACAGCAAGATTCCAGGGTAGGTCCATTTCTAACAAGAATTGTGTAGGGTACATGTCTGAAATAATGGTGTCTGAATCTTTGCATATCACATGCTGCCATTATTTAAACAAAAGTTTAAGAAAATGTATACACTCTTTAGACCTGGGTTGGAAATCTGGTTGAGATATGTTTTAGTTGCCACTGGGCTGTGAACAAATGCAATTTAAATCTTTATGCCTATTGCATCCACTATATGTTGGTTGCAGGTTGTTAGCTTGCATTCACATCTTAAAATACAGATAATAGACCTTGATTTTTAAAGAGGGTTTGGGGAGGCACCCATGGAGCTATAAAAAAAATAAGCTAAAACTACCCTGGATTATTGTAGAATACTATACTTGCAGGGGTGTGCCATCTGCTTTGCCTCAAAGCATGTAACTGATGTAAAGGATGTAAATCTTCCTCATGTTCCTAGTATCAAAGTAATCCACCTAAGGTAAACAACTCTGTATGTTTAAAGTTAACAAATGTAGTTTTCTGGTCTAAGCATATTTTTAAATATATCTATTTAGAAGAATCTAAAGGAAAAGATGACTATCCAGGAACAAATTATTTACCGTTGAACAGAGAAATTCAAATTCCAGCCTGTGAAAGGTATGCTACTTTGATACTATGTCTTTATTGAAATATGCTACACCTGCTTCTGTGTGCTGCACGAGTTGAGTGTTTTCTGACCTGCACTTGCCCCACATATGGTTCGTTCTGTACTGATGGCAATGATAATGACTAAATAATGCTGTTATTGAAGCAGTCATCAAGATTTGCAGTTTCTTGTGTAACTAGCCTTTCACAGTTTTGAGAAAATTTGCCCCTTTCCTCCCTTTTTCTTTGTAAAGTTTTGAGATACAATGTTTCTCTATGATGCAATGAATATCTGGTTCTGTAAAGCAAAGGACACATTCTGTGGAATTTTTTATGCTTAAGAGATTATTTAAAGATGGATGTCTTGTCTCCTAAGTATAATTGATTACATTATTTTTTTAGGTATACATTGCCTAAAACTCAGAATCCCAGATTTTTTCTGATTCGTGGAGGAATCAGTGGTATTTAGTTATTAACTTTTGTTTCTGTAAACTTATATGTTGCACCATTTAAATTTTTACTTAGATACACAAATTTGACCTTGATGTCTGGAATTCTTTTGTCCTATTAATTTTTATATAATCAGTTGTGTTCAGTTTTTAAATTAAAAATTGCATCTTTGAATACAATGCATTTATGTACACTTTTCCCTCCTTTTTTTCTGACTGCTTATTTTCTCAAGTACAAATCCATGAAAATGCATGATAACCAAAGACCCATTTACCTAGTAAGCAAACCCCTTCTGTCTCTCTTGAGATCCTAGTCAACAGCTGATTATATTACAGTGAAAAGGGCCAGTAATGCAAACACCTACTTAATCTACTTCATGCAGTGTAAATGCTTTGTAGAAGCTTTTAAGTGTTACCTAGCCTCCACCAAGGCAGAAGGAGGTAACCAAGACACTTCCTGTCTTCAGTAATTAGCAATGGCCTTTGTCCCATGTTCTGAGATGTTCCCTTAGCTTAAGGTTTGCCTTGTCTATTTGTACCCCACTGATTGCTGCTGTTACAGATAAGAGGCTTTAGACCTGTAAATGACTGTGCTGGCCCATTCTTGCTGCAGCTCTCATGTCTTAGATGCTGTGTACCAATAAATGCTTTGCAGGCAGGGAAGAGAATGGGATAATCTGACACTGAGGCCCTGATTATTTTAGTGGTTTGTTAAAGAAGGAGGTAATTTTTCATGGATTTGTGTTCCTAATCCTTCTAGGTAATTTCAAGCATTAACTACAAAAGTACCTAGGTGTACGGAAGTCGAGTTCCTGCTGCTCTCCATACACCTTGCTAAAACAGAGGTAACTTCTTTTCCATTTCTTGTCACATCTTGTGATTTCCTGCTGATTTCAACAGATTGGAAAGGGGGAGGCTAATTAAGCATAGGTTTTGTCTTCTAATTTCTAACAGGGCTTTTTGAGTGCCAGAATGCTTGCTACTTGCACATCCATTCCCTGTATTGATTTAGAAAAACTTAAAAGGAACTAAGGCTATTTCCTTCTTCAACATTGCCTTTCCCTGAAACCTGACATGTACATTGAGAAAAACTGCTAGCAGCCTATGCAGTAATCCCTCAGCACCTGTTACCAATGACTCCTGGTGTTCAATCTTGCTTTTTACTCTTAGGGCAGTGGAAATGAAAATGGTCAGCATTAATCTTTTGTCTTTTACTATAGTTGTGACTGCCAACCATAGTATAGGAAACCTCATGTTGATTTACTGTTTTGCATATTTCTTGCTTCCCTTAAACCTTGACATAAGAGTTCTGATTTACAGTGTCTCTATCTTGATTTGTGGGGTGAGAAAGATGAATTGATGTAGTTGCATTGTCTATAGCAGAAAATTATATGCACCACAAGTTGGTTTTTTCTCTCTGTTTTTAAAAACATCAAAATAACCTTTGCTCAAAGAGATCATAAATCCATAGTAATGAGACTTTTTCCTAAACATCTGGAGTGGCAAACTCTTATTCTGATAATTTCTTTCCTGTAACAAGTACGCTTTTAGTGCTGCCCTAGCAGCCTTCAAATTCAGCTGTGCTTTACCTTGTCTGTAGCATTCTCCATCACATGCTCAGTCAGTGTTTTCTGAACCTTGAGAGCAATCTGTTCAACTGCTGAATGACTGGCTTTTCCTTAAAATTACCAAGGAATACAGGCCATTTTAGTTATCCTTGCTTCTAGAACAAAAACCCAATAAGAGAATGTGCTGAAATGTTGAAGTATCTGTTTATTGCCACATAATCTAAAATTAGGTAGACAACTGGCAGTTGGGCTTGTATATATTCATGCCTGTGATGTGCATATAAACTATAAGGCCACAGTGCCCCTGTACAAATGGCTAGGTGGCTTGTAGCAAACAGAGATTTAGAACCTCTTTGCTCAGCTGTAAATTGAATATGATGCCCATCTCACAGCTGCTGTTGGCATATTTCGGTCAAATTCTTGGTCTCTTCTGAGGGACTTAAGTTCAGGAATACATGAATGCGTTGCATGCAGGACAGGGACTCCAGAGCTTTCTGCCACAAATCTTGATTTGACAGTACTGGTTGCCTTTCAGAAGACAGACCTGTTAAACAATAAAACAAGAAATGAATGTACACATTCATAAGTAATTACAGGAACATTGCAACAAACAGCCACAATTTTCCCTGTGAATGCATTTCTTGAGATTTTGTGAGTTTGGACCTTTAGGGATTTTTGTATGATTGGGGAATTCTAGAGGCCTTTCCTTCAAGTATATTTTCTGTTGTTTAATAAAGAATTTTCAATGATATCTTCAAAGTACTTACAGGGTCTGTCTCTTCAGCTGTCTATTTTCAGGTAATCAATAGACTTAATTTCTTTAATATCTCTTGTTCTTCTGCACAAATTTGGGCAGTGGATTAAAATCTCCTCTTATGGTAGAGTCAGAGACTCATGTGGGTTGTATATTAGTACATTTTTTTTAATAACCAGGCTAAAGAACTACTGCTGCTAACTAGTGATGTCATCTTTGGTTTTATCAGAAGACAGAAAATACAACATTAGCAGAAATTACGGCTGATTTTTTTTTCTGAATACCTCTTTGTAAATCCTTTCCTACAACAGCATCAACCTTGTATTAAGACGCAACTACTTTAATGAGCTATATTATGGTGAGGAAATACCTGATTTGTTGTGCTAGGTGAGAGATGCTTGAGTTATGTCCAACTACCTATTTCTAAAATCTGCAAGATAGCAATGTTCAGAGATTCCCAAGGGCCTCATGGCCTCTAGTTCAGATCGCTTAATTAGCCTTAGGCTTTCTGTTTGAAACTTGCTTATTCTGATTTATTTTGGTTCTCTCAATGGAGTTTGTGCTCCAAAGCTAGCATTTCTATCAGCCTGAACTATTTGCTGTCATGAGTGAGATGGAAACCATCAGGAAAAAAAAAAATTGAATCTCTGAGTTATGAGTCTTAAGATTGTGTAGGACAGATTTGCATAATGAAAGCTGAAAAAAGCATTCCTATGATTTCACAAGTTAAAGAGAAACTTTTTGTATTACAGAAGTCATGAAATAATGTTGAGGGTTGATAGAAATAAGAATGTATGTATCTTTTCCATCAAGCAATTCATGGAGATGGGACCAGAAGGAAGGAAAAATAAACTCTGAAGAGGAAATAGAAGTATTTCCCTAAATCATGAAATTCTGAGAACACCAGAGAGGTAATATGCAACTATTTAAGGCAATTCTACCTTTATTGCCTATTCAAGAGTTTAGTAGAACTGTCTAGGTCCCCACAAAACATACTGGACATTATGTTGATGCAGGGCAAAGAGGAAAATTCCTGTGATGGGATACAACAAGAAAAAAATATTGCCAATTAGTTAAGATTATGGAAAACATATGTTGGTAATACTGGCTTGAAATGTTACTTCTGAGGTGATTGCATGTTCAGTTAATAAAGTACAACTGATACAATACCATCTGGATATATCTCACTGAGCTGTTTGGTTTAACACCCTGTGAATTCTTGATTAATACAATACAGCAATATGAAACAAACTGGGAATGCATGAAATAGATGAAACTAGATTAAATTCTGTATCGTGTTAAATGACTCTGCTACTGCTGGGAATCAGTAGAGATACAGAATTCCATAGAGCATTAAATGGAAAAATGTTGTTTAACCTTTCAAGTGGTGTTGGGAAGATGGCTAGTAACAGTGGTCTGTGCCAGCCACAGGGATCAAATGTAATGTCATAAAACCAGCAGTAAAGAATATTGACCATACTGATGGAAAAGGGACCACTGGACGGAGAAGTGGCTATTGGAAAAAGATCTGTGTCATGATTTTAGTTGCATATGGGCTTACAGTGGGGCACTGTGGCCAGGAGGGCTAATGCAACTCTCAAATATCTAAGAAGAACATATGAAGAGAGGCTGTGAAGAATTAGATTTGCATCAGAAGTAGATATGGCCACAGATAGAATACTCTGTTTAATTCTTCTGTCCACAGTCAAGAAAGATGTTGAAAAAATGGAGAAGGCTCTGTCTGGCCCTCAGATGATTAACAGTTTAAAAACCGTGCCTTCAAACAGCTTGACTTTAGTTTATCAAACAGATTTACAGAGAGATGTGTTGACAGTGTGCAGGGAACCTCTACAGGGAACAGAAACATGATACTGAAGAACTTGAGTCTAGCAGACAAAAGCATGTCGGGATGTAATGGCAGGAAGCTGGATCCAGACAAATTCTGAATGGTAGTGAAATGTGTATGTTTAGGAAGTACATTTAGTAAAGGGCAATGACCTGCTGAAGTGAACAAGGGGAGCAAACAACAAATAGTTTTCTTTTGGAGTCTGTTTTTAAAAGTAGAATTGATATTTGGAAAAAAGAAAAAGCTGAAGGTAACCACAATTTGTGTGGGCTCTAAGAATTTCATATAGGGAAGATCCATTGCTTTTGCTATGTGGGAAATTGCATTAGAGAGTTGTAATTGTTGCACTTAACAATCTGGGAAGACATATTCACTAGTGTGTGAAGGTGCAGCAACAAGGAAAAGTATTTCTTCTGCTCTTTAGACAGCAACACTGTAAGAAAGCATGAGAAAAATTTGCCATGAAGAAAGGAGTAAGCAATTCTTTTTCTTAATTTGTACAGGAATTATTTAAAAGTAAGTATTTTAATTGTAAGTATTTTTTTATAGATGAACTTCAGAGGGTTTTTCTTGCTTGTTTCTGTTAAACTGCCATTATCTGATTTTAATTTCTGTGCTTTTATGAAACACGATGTGGAAATCTTTGTTTTCTCGTAATTTCTCTGGGCACACATCTGCTGCAGTGGTGCATTGTTTTCCTGTTCCTTTGAAATTCTATCTGTTTCTTGTCTGTTACAGAAAGTACTTCAGTGTATATATCATTAGGGGAAAAAAAAGAAAAAGCCTTCCTAAAGTTATAAAGGTTTTGCTTCTTCCTTTGCCTCTTGGATTGAGTATGTCAGTCAAAAAAGGTGATGGTTGTTTCACTCCTGACACAAGTATATGCGTAAAAATCATGAGAGTGGGAAAAGAGCATCCTAATATTTTGACATATAAATGAAGAGTAGAGTTTAGCAGTGAAAGCTGAAATAAAAGCGTATTGTATCTGAAGGCAAATACTTCAGGGTGAATATCTATGCTTGAAAATTACTGAATTGAAAAAAAAAGGCAAACAAAAAACCCCTACCAAAACAAATCCCAGCTGTTCAACTTGATGGCTCATAAAATCTGAATAAAGTCCTTCAAGAGCTTTTTTATAGGAAGATAGTACTTTTTGTATGCATAGTTATGGTAGCATCTGGTTCCCATCTTTGGGAATTCAGAGACTCCACAGGCACCAACACACTGTCTGCTGCAGAGAAGCTCTACAACACAGATAAATGCTGCAGACGAGTGTGCAGTGTGTAACGTGATGTAATTGTCTGCAAGCTGGAAAGATGCTGGGGAGGAGGCAAAACCTGAATCAGTAAATTTTGATTGACATAAGACCTAGGAGCAGCCCTGGCATAAAATTTCCTTTATTGACCTGTGAAGAGTGGACTGATAAGCTGGCAACACCTGAGTCAATAAGATTAATCAGTCAAAGGTAAGCTAGGCATACCTAAGGCTAGAAGGGCTGGACAGTTTTCACAGAAGCTGTGTCCTTCACAGAGGATTCAAACAGGAGGATCAGTAAACTAATTGTCCACAAAGATGAGCAGGAAATACAAAGGGTCTTTTATGAATGATCTTACTGAATTTAGTATCAATGAGAAAGGAAATCAGCATTTGTCTCAGGTATTTCTGGCTCATCACTTGTCCTTCTAAAGCTGCCTTCTTTCTAAAAACAGGACCTGTGTGTAAGTAGTAATCACACTATCCACATTATGTGAAATTGTAAGAGTAATTAAATAAATAAGAGTTTATTGCACATTGTTGATGTCTAGTATCACAGAAAGCAAAATCTTCAGGTTATCTTGAACATGGGCACAGACACAGCACTGAGTCTTTACATTTATATTGTGCTCAGCACATTGTTTTCACTTGATGAATAGTAGGAATGTGAAAATAGAGAGAACATGTAAAAATTTTGCATCTCTTATGGCCAGTGATGGACTCAACCTCAAGGAGAGTCAAATCCAGTATGCCTTTGAGTACAACTCTGTGCTTGAATGAAGCTTTCCTCCGTGATGGGACACAGATTACACACACACAGACACACACACACATATATATACATGGACAAAGTGATCACATATATATGTTGTGCCTGAGGTAACCACACTATATTGTATGAATGTACTGGAGCTGTATAGTGACCAAGAGATTTGTGCACTTCTTCAGGAAACTGAAGAACCTGGTCCTTGGCATCCCTGAACCTGAAAAGAATGAAAAACGACAGCTCTTGCAACTCAAAAGAATGTCTTTAAATACTAATCAGGGGTAGAATAGGCACTTTCTCTGGCATTAACAGTAATGTCAGGTGAGAATGCTTCACTGTGGAGGGAGGAGCCCAGGATCCACAGGGCCACTGGTAGTGAGTGAGAGGAAACAAGCCCTTCCTTAGATGTGGAGAGCAGGGTTCAGCCGGTGCTGTAGCTTCAATTCTCTTCTTCCAGCAGCCACATCTAAAAGAAAAGAGAGGTGCTGGCCCTAATTGGTGACTAGACCCAGCAAGAAATTCGTGGCTGTGACTCTGCTTTCCACACAGGTGCCTAGTTTTGACCTACAAAAAGAGCTGTGGTCTAGGAAAAAGACATAGTTTCAGAAATGTCTGACTTCAGTGCTCCCTGTGGGTCAGTTTATATGTTTGCAGCACAGGAAGCTGGGGTGGCATTAAGCCAAGTGCCCTAATCTTCTCTCTGTATAGAAATTAGGTACCTAACTGAGATTTTAACTTCCCCATTAATAGAGTTGCTAAGAAATTGCCATGCATAAGGATGGCAACTTCACCTAGGCTGAAGTTTACACCTGGATATGAAGAGTATGTACAGACTGAAAGTTTCAGGTTTAGCTTGCCCTAAAAATGACAAGTACCTTGTGTATGCAAAGCAGTATATTGCTAAAAGAAAGAATTCAAGGTTGCTGAAGAGGTCAGGTTTCCAAGAGCAGTGAGATGAGAATAATTCAGAACCATTTTCAAAAACTATTGAAGTGCTTTTGAGCTTAAGTTACAGTGACTACCACTGGAATCCAGACACCTGCAGACATAAGTAACTTTTGAAATGGTACCTGTGAAGCAATCAGAGCTTTTTCAATACTTTCAGGAGAGAGCTCTTATAGATGTGCTCTGACTCAGATTTATCTCTGGTTTTGCCATAAAGCACTATACTTGTATTTTGGAAATTATGTTTACATTTAATTCCAAACAAATCACTACACTTAAACCCCAAACACATTATACATTATGTTAGCTCCAAGGGACAAAATCCTAAATGAAAACAGATCCTTTTATTTTTCTTCATGCCAGCTCTTTGTTTAGCAGCATGGCAATTGCACATACATATTCCAGATGTTCATGGAAACAGAATTCCTCTTTAATTTACAGCAGAATCTGGTTTTATCTCTTGCTGGCTTTGTATTTGTCAAACAAATTTTTAAAGCCTTATACAAAAATATCTATAGCAGTATTTTGCATGCTTCTTAAAAGGTTAGTAAAATCAAAGAAAAATTCTCATTGGAAGACATACCTGGAGGTCATCTTGTTCTCCCTGCTCAGAGCAGGTCCAGTTACATCAGGTTGCTCAGGGGTGTGTTTCATGGAGCTTTGTATCTCTGGATGGACTTTCTAATATTCTGAGGCCAGGTTCCAGTGGCTGACTCTCCTTGTGGTGGAAAAAGGTGCTCTTTACGTATAATTTGGTTTTCCCATGTTGCATTTTGTGTCTTTTGGCTCCCATTCTGTCCTTTTGCACCTCCAAGAGGGATTCTGGCCCCATCTTCTCTAAATCCTCTCCTCAGCTGTAGACAACACCAAGAGATCACCTACTCAAGACTGAGTAAATCCTGTTGTTGTGACATCTCTTCCCACATTGCATGCTCCAGCTCCTCACCATCCTGGATGTTCATCTTAGTAAAAAGAGAGATCATTGTCTTGTTGGAGAGAATATCTTGGAGGTGTGCCTTCAGCAAGGTGCGGTTCTAGATCTATCAACTGCTTATATGGGAGCTCCATATGCTTTGCAGTTTAGCTTGTCCTGGGACTGGACTTAAAAATCATGCTCCAAATCTGAATTTTGAAATTCAGGTTTTAATCTCTGACCCTGTCTTTATTTTCCATTGCTTTTACCTGAGCAATACATAGTTAGGAGAGACTGAACTTATTAAATATTTGTTAAGAAGATGTGTGATTTCAGATGTAGTAATTTCTATAGCTAGTGTTTTATTTCCTCTTTTATTAGTGAATATGGGCAATACTGTGGAACACCCATGGCAGATCACTCATATTTGCTTTGCAAAGTCCTTGGCTGGAAGTCAAACAGCCTTGACAGCTGAGCCTCTGTTTCGCATGCTCAGGAACTATTAAATATTGATGTTTCTTGGAAAAAGCCATCATTGCAGATTGAGCCGATTTGGGCACCACATGACTGTGTGTGTAGGCCACAGAAGGATTTTTCCCTGGAGAGCTTTTCCAAGCAGGCTGCAGCTGTGGGCTACGGAGGATGAAGGTTCAGATAATGCCAGGTCTTTTCAGGTGCTGCCAGGGGCAGCCCTGGGCACTGGGCTCCTCCCTGGGCTCAGGCTGAGGCCAGGCAGGGCTGTGGGCTGGGCTCAGTGGGACCCATGGCAGGGCAGGGCCGTGGGAGCTGGAGCTGCCATGGGTGTGGGGCTGGAAGGCGCTGCAGAACTCCAGTGCAGGCTGTGCAAAGGCTTCTCCCCTGTGAGCTGCCTCGTGGGGGCCTCGGCCCTGGTGGAGCTAAAGTTTAGCAAAGCCTAGGATTAGGATTAGAAGGTGTAAGCCTAGAGCTGCATCTGTCATGGGGCTGCAAAAAGGCTGCAAAAGCATGGAGCAGTCTGCACAAAGATTTCTCCTCGGTGATTTGTAGAGAAATTTGGCTGAGGATCATGTTAATACAGGGGATGAGAGGAATTTCTGCATTGCCTGCAAAACTCACTGTACTGTAAGCACCTACCAGGTTCTCCAAGCAATCTTGTGTTCATAGCCCCTGGGAAACACACTGGTACATAGACCTGTCTGAACTGTAATTTTTTGCTGGACTGCTCAGTTTGTTCAGCACTCTTTATTTTTATACTGGAACTAGTATATTTTCAAATTTTTTTGACTCCCACTCTTGAGGGTCATCAGAGATGAATACAGGAGTGACACTCATTTCCCTGGATCTTATCATATTGACAACTAACTAGCACTGCTTTGTTTTTCTTACTGCTTCAGCTACTAGTCAGAGGAGGAATAGAGAAGAGAAATTCAGGCCAGACACACAATTCATTTTGCATACAAACCACAGAAAAACAGCAGCAAGCGCTAATTATATTTTTTGAGTTGAGCGCTAAGTGTTTATGTGTTTGTTTGTAAACAGAAAATTTCCCTCACCCTCATGTATTTGAAGACACAAAGATGGTACTGGAATATGCAAATACATATTTGTCTATAAATTATCCTCAGGATTTCCTCCTAAGTATGGGTATCAGGATAGGAGTTTAACTTGCCTGATCAGTCTCTCTTGACTAGTTGAATCTGCTGACTGTTAGTCAACATCTGCCATGGTAAGCACGTGAAAGAAAGTATGTTCAAAGTGGTACAGTGCTCACAGAATTTCCCTGTTCACTCTCAGTTCTCTTCTTCCTCACTTCCTTCAGGACAAATTGTGTTTGTGCTCACCTTTGCCTTGATGCAGGACATCTGCATCTCCTTCATATGCTGTGAGGCTTTACACTCTTGTTTTCCATCTTCTCCCCACCCACTTCTGCAAGGACCTCTCTGCTCTGCCAAGTGGATCTGAGTTGCTGTGTCAGCACTGGACAGGGAGCTTTAAGGTAGATGGTGTTTGGTTTTGACCTGCAGCTTCTACAATTGAGTTCTTTACTGTGTTTTGCAAACTCCTCTACTATTTTGAAAGCACACTGTTGCTCATGGTGATCCATTTATGCACTTGGCAAAACAGCAGCATATCAAAATTAATAAAGAGTAATTAATAAAGAATTAAAAGAAGGCAATGTAATTAATGCCAATCAGCATGAACCTGTGGAAAATAGCACTTGTCAAAATGACTTGTAATCTCATCAAAAAGAAATATCAAGTAGAGTTGATTAAATATAATTGCATTGATGAGAAATTGGTAGTTGATGACTTAAGTCTACTGGGTGTGTAAAGACAGGCAAAGGCTAGGGAATAAAGAAAGGCTGAGAGTTGAAATAAGGTCTTTACTCTGGAGATAATTAACCATTGCAGTTTGAAGACTGGTAAAAGCTAATTAATGGTGATTTCTATGAATGTGTAATGCAGATCTGTGGCCTATATAAGAGAGCAACTGTGGTGACCATTGCACAAAAAAAGGAAAGAGAAAAAAACCCCTACATAGCCACATATTTGCTTGCTGCCACTTTTTATTTACATGATATAGTACCGTAATGCACCATTTAAATCTGTGGGAAGACATTGGTCAGAGTATGACATGGTGTTCAAGCTTCGTCTCTTTGAAAACAGGTACAAGAGGTGTTTTGCCTTAGTTTGAACTTCAGTGAAATTGAGCTGGGAGATTCATGGAGGTTCCTTTAGGATGCAGTTCCTTCCTTTCTATGCCCTTATTCTAAGGTTTAGAATAAGGGCATAGAGTTCATAAGGGCATTCTAGGGTTCAAATTTTAGGGTTTGTAATTTCCTTCTGACTAGTTTCCTACATCATGTTTTAGTATCCCTTAATCATCTCAGTTGCACCAATTTTGATTATTTCAAGAGCTTTTGAAATAATCCCTTTCTTCCACCTTCTTATCCAGTCCTTGCCTACCTAGTGTGGTGCAAAAAGGTCAGTTCTGATGAATTTTTTTTTTTTAACTTAAATCCCTTTCTCAACAGAAATAGTCCTGAACAGAATCTTGTCTTTGCATTAGTGTGAACCCAGTTAGAAGACCTGCCATGAACAAACAGGATAATTGGTCTGCACAAATTGCAGACTCTTAGTGAGGCAAGAGGAATCTGAAACACAAGCTGTAATGTTTAAATATACCTAGTGATAAGCTTGCTTTGTTGTTTTGTTCTGTGTGATTGCCTTCTACTAAAGGCTTCTGAGGAAAAGGCATAAGCAAAGTATGCTCTTGGCTGTGCTTTCAGTCTTTTGGCAAGCTCAGCACCTCAGTACCACACCACTCAGGATGGTGGGTGTTAGTAGTTTTTTTACCCCACTGTGATAATGTGTATGCCTTCTACTTATCTGTAATATGAGCAGCCTCATTCAAAAGTTCAGAGAGAAAAAATATTTGCCTGTCAAACATTTTGTCAGTTTTTGAAGCTAGAAATAATGCAAAGCCTTTCTTTACTTCTGGTTTTAATAAATCTGACAGACTGAAGGCTCTCAGAAGTATTAAGCCTGCCTTTAACAAGGCTCTTCTGCTTCTCTCACATTTCCACATGTTGTCCCCCACCCACTTTGTCTCCCTCTTGTTGATACCTGCATTATCCAGTCATCACAGATTATTTGTGACAGTACATGGATAAATACTGGAGAGTGATCCAGTTCCCACTGAGACCAATATGAGTGTTAATATGATGGAGGCTGGGTCAGGTTCTTTGTTACGTGTCTGATAACTGTTGGGTGATATTTATCACTTTTGAAGTGACATCAACAGATACTGCTCTTCTTTGGGAAAGATAACCTTAGCTCATGTCTTCATCTTTCTGGACCAAGTTTATTTGTGGAGAAAGCAGGCTTTAGCTCTACAGAAACTTTTTAAAAGAGCACTCTGTGAGGCATAGTTGATAATTAACTTGATGTCAGACAAGGTAGTTTAGATAATAAAATAAGAAGAACTCATACTCATTAACTCTATATTCCTATTAAAATGAAATCTATTTTCTCCCTCTCTTTTTCTTTTTGGCATTTGGATTATAAATTCTACACAATGTCATGGACCAATGGACAGTCATCTGAGTGCAGCTTGCTCTGAATAAATGATGCTGAACAGCATTAGGCAAGTCTTGTTCCTTTACAGAGATAATTTTTAATTTAAATTTTGTTTGAACTAAAAAACAGAAACAGGAAAGGAACTAATTAAAAGTATTAGCAGGTATTTCAGTTGGCATAATCTGTCAGTTAGAAAAAGAAAAAATCTATCCGCCACAGAATGTTCTGGCACATTTGTACTGAAAGCCTTTGTGTTATGATCTTGATTGACAACTGGAGGGGGAAGGAGTTACTTAATCAGTAGTATCAAATCAATACTTTTTGCACAATGGCATTCTGAATAGCATTAGGGGAGCTCCTTTCTCTGTTAAATAAATGTTAGCTCGGTGTTTTCTTAATGCATGGTTTCCATCACATATATTTAATGCTGTTGACACACTTCTCTTTGCTTTTCTGCTCCTCCTAAGTGTCTCTGAACCAGTGGCCATGGAAACTCTTACCTGCTGTACATTCGGTTACCTCCGGCACTGCCTTCCTAGGGCTGCTTGCTAATGAGCATCATTTGCTGGTTCATTTGTACAAGGTCATTCTTAATTTCCTTCTGGCTTCAATGCCAGCTCAGCATTGAAGAATCTCAGCATTAACATCCCTTGGGTGTTTTTTTTCTTTTGGTCTAGGAGAAAAAAATTGAATAAATACATATTTAAATATAAATAGTACTTTGTTTAGCATTTAGCTGATGTGTCATCTTGCCAGTTTGTTATTTATTTATTCATCCTGTAATTATTGAAATATGAAATTTTACCAATTTGTGGCTCTGCAACTACCTGTCTGGGTCCTTCCTGTATGCATTCTAGTTCTGCAGGCAAGATCTTAAAAATACTATGGATTTATTACTGTCTTTCTGTCTATGGGCTGGTGTATGGTGCACAGTATTATTTGCATATGATTATATAGTTCTGCCCTTGTTGTTAATACATTAATTGTGTGTCATTGTTCTGCTGGCTGACAGAGCCCTATCTGGCTTGAGCTCTATCTGAGGGCAGACTAGGCAGCCCTGTCTGTATTAGCCTGGCTTTCACAGAGCCTCCCCTCCACAGTGATGAAGGGACTGACTGAGCAGCAAGGAACCATGGCCAGAATTGCTGAATAGTTGAACCTGGTTTGCTTTTCAGAAATGTGCTATCTTGGAATTAAGACTGAAAATACTAAGTCCCATTTAAAGGCCTATTAGCATTATGGAACCTATAAAGCCACATGAGAGAGAGGTTTTTTTGGCCCAAACATGCCAGTTTTCTTTCCTCAGGAAACAAAGAGCTGTGTGCACACCTGTTGCACAAAAGCAGGGGCACAAGGCTGCTCACCTACCCCAGAGCTCCCTTTGGCACTGAAAAAATGAGTCACAAACGACACAGTTTTCTTTCAGCTTGAGCAGTGTAGGTTAGCAGTGGGAGAATAATAATCTTGTGAATTTGAAAGCAGAGGTAATTTGCTCATGGTAAGTGGAGGACAGTTAAAAAGCTGCCTCTTTTATACCAGCATTTCAGAGTGAAAACTGCTGGAGGGTTCAGGGTTTACCCATCTGGATTGATATGCAATGGAATTAAATGGTGCTTATAACACCTTGGTAACTTGTCCATTTGTTGCATGGGATATTTGTTTGAAGGTTATTTACTGGGCTTCCTTCTCCAGTCACTTCATTGCCAACTCAAAAATTACTTATGCAGCCCTTTAAGAGGAATAAGAAACCACTTTAGGAAATTCAGTTCCTAAACTGTATTACAAGTAGTTGAGTGAGACTTGCTGAATGATCTAGTTGTGACAGGATCATGGAACTAATTAGTAATTCTGTCACAAATGACACAACAGCTGGAGAAAGCAGCACTGAGAAACTGGTTATGGGTTAAATATTTCTTATCTCTAAACCTGAAGTTTTATGAGGTGATCAGGCTCAGTTGTCACTGCTTTGTGAGAAGTAGAAATGGTGTTTCTGAAGCAAAGAGAAAGGCAAATGAAGGGTAATAGTAACACTTGTTTTTATTGGATCTACAGGGAAAACTGCAATTTTACCTCAAACCCCCAAAATTTTCAATTTAATTAGTAGCAGAAACCGATTAATACCTCTTGGCATGTCCCATGGTGGTGTGTATGCTGTGTGCTTTCATTGTAATGTTCAGTCAGGGATGTTACACTTTACTAACAGCTAAACAAACTGTGTAAAAGAGAGTGAGACTTGACTAGTTTGTGAAGTTACTGCATAAAAAGGCCCAATACCCTTGCCAAAGAGAGGGACACATTTCAATGTATGCATAATGTCTGTTAAAAAAAAACAAACAGCAAAGCAAACAACCTATGGTAAACATTTCATATTTGTAAGGATGGACAGTGTCTGGAACGGAATGTCTGAAGTATAATCTGTGTTTTAAAGAATAGGCATGAAATGGAAAACAACTCCAATGTGCTGCTACTTTTGTCCTGTTTTCTGTCCATAGATGGTGATGGAATACTTCTACAATGTGCCAGTGCTGGCACACCACCCCATTCCAATCACCATCAAAATAATCAAAAGAAGCATTTGACTCCTTGTCAAGTAATGGTTTGGAAAAGATCTTCTTTCTATCCAGAGGGTGTCTAAAGATTTGTTTTAAAGGCCTATAGGAAACCACAAATATATGAAGGACCAAGCCATAAATAATAAAAGCTGTGGGTTTTTTTCAGAGTAATGAGTCTTTCAAAGACAAAAAGCAATTGCAGAAGAGTGGGTTGTAAGTACAAAGCACTGTGTTTGTTTCTCTTTGTAATGATTGCTGTCTTAGCACTGAGCCATGTTAGCAGAAAGTTGATGAAGCACCAAAGCCAGTGATAGAGGAGGGAGTACAATGCTAGAGTCAGGGGAAGGAAAAAAAAATGCTTAAAATCTGCAGGGGGAGGTGCTGAGGGCAGTTTTCGGTCATGAAATGGCCAGTGTCATGTCGATTGCTATGGATTAATTTTGCTAGTGGGGGTCCTTGGGTTGAGGCCCAGCTACTGCTGCCAGTCACAGCCACACCTTGGTTGTACTGGGCATTGGAGAAGCATCTTCTCTCTAGGAGCATAGGTTCACTGTGATCGAGAAGTAGCCATTAAGGATATTATTCATTCACTCAAAGACACATAGTTAGAAAGGAGATAAAATATTGAAAGGTCTCTAACTGTTCTTCCTGAGATCTTCTCCTTTCCTTGCAAATCTTTTAAAGTTAGCTGCTTATCCTCCTACTCATAAGACACAGTCCAAGCTGCTGCGCTTGTTCACATGATGATATTAGGATCTTGCTTAGGCATCTACTGCCAATTGTTTCTAACTCTCTCTGTAGATCAAAGTCTTTCATACATTGACTTCCACTGCATCCTACATTCTGGATTTTCTGAAGGAAAAACCTGCATTTGAAGAGACTGGCATTTCTTCAGTAGGTAGCTCTTTTCTCTTGTTTTACGAAAGAGCCTGATATTCTTTTTAAAGTATCTTTGGTGTTTTTTTTCCCTGGCTTCTGGTACCTTACTGCTTCCCCTGATTTAGTTATATACGGTCAGATTAGTTGTTGTCTTGATCTACCTCTAGTGTAAAGGTGATATGCATAAAAAGAACAGTGATCTGTCACCCTTGTTCTTTGCAGGACAGCTATGGAGAGATATGTTTCCTCTATTAGTGCACTCTGTACAAAAGAAAAACTGACTTTAAAGACTGAACAGAGGGCTCTTGATAGCTTGAAGAGTTTGAACTCTTGTATTGCCCTAATTTTCAGTACTTTAACCAGATAACTCAACAAATTTTAGTGTAGTTTTTAAAAATAAATGAAATATGCTGTATTACATATTTAGTACCTCTCTCAGTGACAGCTGTCAGCTTAAGGCAATTGAACAGGGACAACAAATCATTCTATCAGCCTGCTGCAAGGTGGTGCCATTAGATCTTTGTTGCTGGAATTGTACATGAGCTAAAGCACTTGAATTTCTGTGTGAGCTCATGCCTTTAGTTCCCATTGAACAGACAGGGATATGTATGCACTGCCTTTGTGTGTATCATATCTTGTGGCTCTCACATTTTGCACTGGAGAATCTGTGTTTGTGGTGTTCCCACTCTTGACATAGCATAAGCATGTATCAAAGGTATAGGAATTAAAATCACATGCTTTTATTATACTTTTTTTGTGATTCAGACTCTGCATGCATCAGGCACTATGTATTTCATATACCTCAGTCTACTGAAGCACAGACTTTAAATCAAGCACTTGTTGGAGTTTGTAGTTGGACTTTAAAATGTTGAACATGTGACTCAGGGATTTCTGGACCTGAATCTTGCAGTATGAAAAGTATTTATTTTGGGTAGGGAGGGGAGCACCAGGTAAAAAAGTGCATCAAGCAATGGATTCACAAATACTTGGTTTTGTTCTGGTGAACTTGTTTCAAGGCCACCCAGAACCAGGTGAAAAACAGCAGGTAGAAAGTGCATATCTTTGCAATTATGTCAAGCCATTCTGCCATTTCATGTTTGTTTAAGGCATGTGAAGAGCTAATTTGGCTTTATAGACTATTTTAATTAGATTGAGTATAATCTGTGCTCCCAGTACTCACAGAAATGCCATCATGAACTTTCTAGATAGTGATTAAGCTAGGTCAAGAGAATTTCTTGTATGCTTTCCTCCCCATTAGAGCAAATTTTACTGCTGAGTAAAGGGGAAATATGCAGACAATGTAGAACCATGACTTTAACATTTGAAAAATTAGAGAAAGAAGTAAATATGGAGGCTAAATTGCAAAGTACATCATAGAACAAAATAACTTGATGAGCTGACTCAAACTTTTGCATTGTTCACCTGTTCCCAGTCAGGACTGCAGACTGTCCTGGTTGTACACAACCACAAGAGAAATTGGATATGTACCGAAGCCCAGGAGCTGTTTGGCTTATTGGCATGGGCTCCACAGTGGCACCACAGTAGGCAGCAGGAGGGACACGGGTAAAAGGATGCTAATGAATCAGCCACATAATTCTTGTGGAATGAGGAAACATCTGTGAAGCTTTTCTGGGAAAAAAAGAAAAAGAGGCTGATAAAACCAATACCATCTTTGGTATTTACTGACATTATGAACTTTCATGCCATTTTGTTTTTAGTTTGGTGTGTGTCATGGTCTGCTGCTGTCCCAGCAGGGGTATTTAACAAGTCCTAGAAAAAGAGAACTGTGTTTGTGGAAGCTGCTGTCCACATTTGGTAGGATGTTAGGATGGAGAGGCAGAACAATCAGCTTGTCGACACACAGCATTAGGCAAAAACAAAGTGAAGGTAAATATATTTTTTCTTTTTGAAACAGTGTGAATCTTTTTACTGGCAAGCTCAGCTGTAAATGCCTTTCCTTTTACTTCCAGGATGTCTGCTTTTGACCATGAAGGCTTCAGAACAATCTCAGTAGTACACTGTAGGACACAGTGTCTGCAAAGTCACTGCTAAGAAATTGGTAATCCTCCCTGAATTGCAGTCCTACTGTGTTTGTGGTTAGCACAGCACCCTTGCTTTACATTTTTTCCTTTGTAATATATGCTCCACTGGATTTTGAAAAAATGTTGCAAAAGCTTTGAAGATGGATAACAATTTCTTTTCCACAACACCAGGAGCCTGCATTGTGGATGGAAGAGGCAGTGAAGTATTCCAGCAGGAAACATGTTTAGTGGATAAATGGACAGGAGATCTGTTCAAGTGTATTTCTAAGAGCTGTCCAGAAGAAGGAGCTTGATAATGCCGTAGTACTGAGACTGTATCAATACCCTCCAGGGCCCTCTAATTCTGGTTGTTTGTAGTGGCTGTTTCACTCAGAAACCTCATAATAGGACAATTGTTCCGGATAAGACTATGAGGAAGTGCTGCCACACAGGTTTTATGGTACTCAGCCTTGAGTGTTCAGCAGAGAGCCTGTGTGGGCTAGGCCAGAAACTCACAGAGAGGTTGCTGAAGGTTGGGTTGGAAGTTTCAAGCACCAGAACCAAAACTTGTCAGAGGCAATTTTTTCCAATTACAAGGCTATATAGTAATTTTAGTCACAATTTATTTAAAACATAACTTAAAGACTGCAGTTTGATTTGTAAAGTCAGAAACTGAAATGAAAACGCTTGATCATTTTGTCAAATTACATGAACACGTCAATTATTAATGTACACGGAACAGAGATGTAGACATAGAAAAATATACTTGAACACTAACTGAATTATTCCCTTCTGACTTCATTTTGGTGGGAAATTAGACAAGATGGAATGAAGTCTTGGAGTGGAAATCAAAGAATCAAAGAAATGTCACTGTGTATGATTTGGCACTGTATAATGGCACTAAGGGAGCCTGAAGGTGTCTCAATTTATCATTTGCAAGACAAGCATCTTGCATTTGAAATGAAGGAGGAAAGCCTTCAGAAATATTCTTTCAACAGCTCCATTTCAGCATTTGTAATTTTCATAGTGTACTTGAATTCCTTTAAAATATCCTTTGGTTGCATTGACTCACAGCTGGTGAAACCTACTTTTACAAGTAAAAAATGAAACTGAAAATCCCCTTCCCTGTTCTCTTCAACTTTCTACCTAATAAAAACCACCGACCAAAAATTTTCATTCTTCCTTAAGAGCTTTCTCTGATTGAGACCCATAGAATAAGGCTCAGCATGAATACCTCTGTATTCTTGCCTACTCAGTATTTTCTTATGCTAGTATACCTCATATCTCAGTGTGCTCGCCTTTTCATTGGTACTTTTCCATCCATAACATTTTAAATTCTTCATTCATTTAGTTTGTACTTCATCATTTCCTATCAGCTGCTAAGGTGCAGAGTGTGAGCCTTCAATCACAATCACAAGATTGGCTTTTCCCCCTGCTTCCCTCCTGCCTTCACCTATACTGCTCTTTATAAAAAACAGCTAAAATATGAAGCTTAAACGAGTTCTTGTTCTGCAAACCTGCCACTGCTCTTGTGCAAATTCATATCTTAGATTTCTCTAGGGGAGATGTGGGATATTTGTTTCATTCATTAAAAAGTCCTGAAAAATTTGATGGAGGGCTGTCTCCTATTCAAAACTTTCTTAAAGTAACTCATGGGATTTATTAGGGTAGTGCCTCTCTGCTATAGAATTCAGTTACTTACATAAATATTTTTGAACTCTTCTATGACCCATATGATGTTTAGAATAATTTTTGTACAGTTTATTTAATTTCTTTCAAACTTTATTGGTTTTATCCTTATTATATTTGATGGAAATTTCCCATGAGAAGAGAAAAAAAACCCAATGAAGTATGACTTGGAAAAATACCCTCCTAGTTGTATACATTCTTTGGAGAAGAGATATAGAACTGCATCCTTAATTGGTAACATAATAAACTGATGTATGTGCACGCATTTTCTTAGGCTTATACTGTATTTGGGAAAAAATGTGAGATTACAAATGTTTTTCAAAATATAAAAAGCTTACTAAAAGATTGAGTAAAATCTTTTTCTTTAAAAAAAATTCATCATTGTAACATTGAGATGTCTACACCATTTTTCTCTGCTTTCTCTACTTTCTGAGATTCACATTTGCATGGTATTAAATATGCCGTAGTATAAATAATATGTACTTTGTAAAATAAAACTGTATCAGAGTAAGTGAAACACAAAACAACAATACAGACCATAGCACTGTATTATTGGTATGACTTACTCTTTTCTATACATATCAACAAAAATAGAAATGTAGAGAGTGCCTTTTCTAAAAGTGGTGAATTTTGTTGTCTGTTGCACTTTCTTCTGAAATTCTAAAAGCACAGCAACAGTGTCCTATTGAGCTTGAAGCTATTACTGACTTCTAAAATGTAATTAGTGCTTTATTGTGGATGGGAGCACAAAAGAAAAGTTTGTCATATGGTCCCTCCATCCCTTGATACAAATACATTCTGTCTCCTGTACTGGTGGTTTTATTGCACCTCTGTTGTACATTCAAGTAATGTATGACTAAGCTATGGCTCTGGAGCAGTACATGCAGTGTTTTCTGTTAAATCATTTTTTGTATATTTGTCCATTCCAGACAGTGGTATCTGCAATGCCATAGTGCTTTTCATTGATCTAGGGTATGATAGTATTTTAGATAACACCAATATACAAATATAATTTGTTTGGCTTTGCTTTCATTTTAGGAGACCTAATCTAGGGTTGTTGTAACTTCCTTTGTGTCTTGGCCATTGTGCAAAGCCAGTGATTAGACTGTGCATGTGAGCTGAAGAAGAGGTTTGAACTGTAAGAGCAGCTTTCCCATATCACATTTAGAATTTGCAAGTCAAACCACAGTATCAATTCCTGTGATTCAAGATTCCTTAAAGTTTTCAGGGCATTCAACAATTTTAAGACCTTATAGAACATACCTAGTAGAGGAAAACACATAAAATTCTCCTGTCTATTTGTGTTTTCTGATTATGTCAGGACTCCAAACTTTGTGCTTCTTAACATAATCATGCTACACATAGGTGATGTTTTCATGTTATTTACAGTCCCTTCAAGTAATAAAGTTGGACTTCATGGCCAATTAATCTGGAAGGGAAATGAGGGAATTTACAGAACACTTAACATCATAAAACTTTAGAAATCTACAGGTAGAGGAGAATATTTAGATTGAAGAACATAGAAGATACTAATGCAGTAAAACTGCAAAGGGCAGTTTTGCACACATCCTGTATGGAGCAGCCAGGCACAGAAAGATCAGCAGTTCAACTTACACACCTTCTCTAATGGAAAAGGTGGCTTTTGAACAAAGGGAAATGCCATGACTGTAGGACTACCAATATTTTAACGTGGGTCCAATGGGAGACTGAAATGAAAATATGCCTGTATCTCTGCTGGTTGAAGTTCTTTTGTCTTGGTCTCTTTTTACAGGGCTTTGTTTCTGCCCCCTGCATGTTAACCCTCAGTACTGCAGTACCACCAAGGATGTGTGCCATATTGCACTGCTTGCATTTTCAATCTCATTATTCTTGCATGATCGGAGAAGCTAGAAATTGAGTTGGAAACCTCGAGGGCCTCTAAAGTGAAAAGTCAGGTAGAGATGCTAAGGTTAACGCTATTAGCTCTGTCTGATTAATTTAAAGTTCAGTAGCAGATTATCTTTTACTTCAGCAGTGTCAAAACCTTCATTAGAAATGAAACTATTGATGATGGACGTGTGGCAAGCAGTCTGTGAACCTTACCTAAGGTCTGTTTATCTGGGGCAACCACTGGAGAGAGTAAGAGAGAATTGCTTTGGCTGGCATTATGATGCATGAATGAATTTGAGTTGGTACTTCTGTGGAGCTGTTGAAATGAGGCTGTGAGGAGGTGGGGGTAAAGGGAAGGAAATGGTTTTAGAGAAATTACGCTTTTCAGTTGCTGACATTTCCTTTTTCCTTAAAACAAAAAATTTTATCACTGGACAAAAGCAACAGGAGTCTAATGTGGAACGAGTGTCCTGATGCAAGCTTTGGGATCAAAGTCAGTCATGTTCTGTGACTCTAGATGAGTTTATGAGATTTTTCTCAATACAGGGATGCTATATCTCTTTGGAGCCTGTGTTTTAAAAGCCAGCTCCCCAGCCCCCCAGTACCATATTTATAGCTGGCAGCTAGCAAGCTTCATCTTACCTGTTCAGGTATTTTATTGCCTTAAAAACAAAGAAGAAAACACTCCCAAAACCAACCAACCAAAAACCAACCAAATCCAAACCAGCCTGAACATTAATGGTGAGAATGAAGGAGCATGATCTGCTGGCTCTTTACAAGCCTTGGTGAGCGTGTCATCCCACTGTGTGTGCAGAGGCTTGCAGACGGGCTGGCTCTGTCAGCTCTGATAGCCACAGCATTTGCTTTTCCACCCTCAGCTGCTGATTTACTCCAGTGCTTTTTCATCAGATAACTTATTTAAATAATGCTAACAGATAGGTGGGGAGCAGTCAGTAAGAAAGCTGACTTAGATGGGGAAAGGGAGATTTTAAGATATTTAAGGGAGGCAGATTTTAGTTAGAACCATTAACCACTGAATTCATAGGAGGTGTACTGCCAGACAATTTTCATCATGGTTTTTTAGTGTCTCTTCTATCTGTGGTAGATCTCTGGTATGTATTAGCAACAGCAGGAGATCCCCATTTTCCCTTAGCACAGACTGTGCTAGTGCAGAAATTCTTAACAATGGGAAATGCTTTTTCAAAATAGTGAGTGGCAAGGGTTGCATATGTGATTTGGATTTCAATTCTGTTCCTAATGCTAACACTGCTACTAGCTTAACAGGAGCATTTCAATATAGAAGTATATAGAGAAGAAAAGGGGTTTCTTTTTCTGAATAGAGCTGTGGAGTTGAATGAAAGGCCTGTGGAAGTGTTCTGTGATTAGCTGTGGAATTGTTTTAGACACTGTGAGAAGTCAATGCTGCTTGTTCTTAAAAATCAGTCTTTCACCCAAAAAAGTGAATTATCCTTGGAGCTTCAGAGATCTAGAAGTACTATTTTTTTCTCCACTAATTGATATGAGCAAGGAAACTTACTAGATTCATGAAGCCTTTCTCTGTATGCTTGTGTTCCTGGAGAAGGTTTGCCTACAAATGTAGCAAGAATATTAACTGAAGCCTCGTAACTTGCAAAGAGATTGCTTGTTCCATTAGCTTGAACAAGTGTGAAGCAGTCTGAGGAGATGACAACACACAAGGCAGTCAAAAATCTGCATCCAAAAGCTTTATCATGTCTTGCTGCCGCCTAGATTGCGGCAATGCCGATTCTTCTTTGCAGGTACCTGGGACTTGGTGGAGTGTCTCCCCTCATGTAACTGAACATTTTTCTATCCCAAGATCAGTCTGTAGATTTCACCCATCATTTCACAGTGCTGACCTGTGTCTTGCTCATGTAATGGATGTGCATCAGGCCACATGACAGGAAGGTGCAACAGAGCCCTTGGGGGAAGAGTGGACAGGAGTTGGATGATGATGCCAGAACAATTGATCTTCTGCCCCTGGCTGAAGGCCCTGCAAGAAAACAAGGGTGGTAGGAAATCATCTACAGGTGGATGAAGTATCTTGACAGCTTGGTCCTTGCCTGCAGTTTGTAGGAGTGCTACCTGCTGATACCCCAGGGATCATTCCTTGCTTAGGCTTTTTGAAATTTCTGGATTGGTGGCAGTGGTGTGATGTTGATAGTACTGATGATGAATAAAGATTATTTTCTGCTGAACACCTAATACTGTCAAAGGTAAGTTCAACAGAAGTAATGTGAATGATCTACTACTGCTTGACATATTGAATGCCTTGTGCATGTTGGCAGTGCTTTTGGTGTTACTGCCAGCAGCTTCATTATTGCCAACTGATTTTCTTTTAGAGCCCTCAGAAAAATACTAGGAGTACCTTGTGGCTCGTGTCATCCTCAGACTCCATCACAGCAGAGACAGGCTCCTGCCCAGCTCTGGGACAGTGCTGAATTAGAAAAGCTAAGTTGTTACATTCTGAAGCTTCTGTGAGCTCATGAAGGTGTAAAAAGATGCTGTAGCCCCAAGTGACAGAGTGGGTAATTGGTTCATGCTTTATAAGCATGGTGATTGAATGCCTAGGATGTTAGCTTTGCTGGCATACCACTTCCTTTATTTGTTTGTTTAATTATTAATTTTTTTGGTCCTGTATAATGTGCACACAGCTGGGACTACTAGCCATTTTCCAGAAGTCTTAGCTATGAAAGGAATCTGTTTAATGAAATTTGAAATTAAATTTTTCCCTTTCCATTGGCAAGTGGTTCAGGTTTTTCCATTTAATTAAAAAAGATCCCATGTGTAGAAAAGGAAACACTCTCCATACAAATGTGTTCGGTCTGTTTTTTGTGTATGTTGTGGACCATATATAGAAGACTCAACGTTTTTTTGGACACAGATAATTTCTTTTTAAAGTTATGAGGTTTTTGTCAATAAAATATCTTAGGCAAATACTTGAGTATGTTTAAATGAGTGTATAGTACATTTTATGGTTCAAGCCCACTAAAATTCAGTTTATGGTCATCTTTTGTTTTGCAGCAGACACTTGTGCTTGTTGGTAATGTCACCTTTGATTTGGTTTACATGCATATTAAGTAGCTACCTGGTAACATATGTGTCCCATCAATGCTCTAAGTAGATGCACAGAGCTTAAAAATGAGGCTTAGTGCAGTCAGCTTAGAAGACTGGAAGGGACTTCTGTAGTGAATGAATTTCTTTTCTCTAATGTATTTAAACAACATACAGTATCTCAACAGAAGGTGTGGGCTCATGGTGATACTTGCTGAGTGAGTTTATGTGCCTTCTGTTATGCAAGAGGTCAGAAAGGGTGGTAGGATGATGCTTATGACTTTAATACAAAAAGCTAGCCTCTTCAGAAGATTACTGAACTCTTCCCTTCTATTTTGCAGAATTTCACAAATTAGACTTGTATTATTGCATCCCACTGTTTTCATACAAGCTTCAAAAAGACAGATTCAAACACAGACTGTTCTTTGAAAGGAGTGTTTGTGTGCTTTTTATACATTTGGCAGTTGCCATGGTTAGTTAGTGTCAGCACAATACAGTTTACAATCTAATGAGCTATTTTTGAGAAAATTCATTAGCTACAGAGCACGAGTTTGCGCATATGAGCTTGTGCACATGCACGTCCACAAGCATATCCCAGCGCACAGCCATTCACTCTGGTTACATGACCCAAACATCCAGTTTAGTGGTCCATCCTTCAGTGAACCAGCCTGTTACCTTATGCATACCTGTTCTGGAAGGAATAACATTGTTTGCTGGTTTTGGAAACTATCTTGCAGTAAGAGAAGGTATTATGTAGCTTCTACCAGCATTTGACATAATTCTGTGTTATAGTTGTTTCCCCATTAAACAAGATAAGAGAGGAACTGAAACACCCTGAAAAACTCAGATAGTGCAGTACTGAGGGGAGGTAGCTGAGTGACCATTATGCACAGCCAAGCCATTCACAACTTGGACCTCTTTGTGCTAGAGCTACTAATCAAATGCTGACTTCTGTGGGGCAGAGAAGGAGGCCAGGGTTATTTGCTCTGCCAGATCATCCATCTGTGCTGCTCTTCATTTTAGGTAAGATTGTTTCCAAGAACCTACAGATCTAGCAAGCATTGCCTGAGTGGCTCATGTGGAGGCATGTCATCTTGAGTCTGGCTTGCTAGCTCCAGGTGTCCTCCTGTGGCTGCTTCCAGCTGAGCTGTGGTTCAAGGCCACTTGTGGTTGATGACAATGAGTTCAGTGGTGCTCCAGGGCTTGTACCTTAGGCAGGCCTGGATTCAGGGCAGAATGTCACTGTGAGAGTCTCTATATCAGTGCTACTGTTGATTTGTCATGGTTAAATTGTCCTGAAATACTGGAAGATTGACTGAATTTACAGAATGGTGACTAAGCACTAGAAGGTTTGGACTTAGAAAGCTTGTTTTGTTGCTTGAGGCTAAAGGAATTAGTCTATTAACTGTGTAGAAGAGGTAGATTTTAAATTGAGCCACTGGAAGGAGAAACATCATCTTGTACTTTAAAGTAAGTGTAGTATATAAAAGATTTCTCAATGGACTTTTTTGTAGCATGCCTTTATTACCAGAGCAGCTGTGAACAGGACTTGTCTGAAAAGCAATGCACATACATGTCTTTGATGAAAATTTAAACATTTTATGCTGTCTAAAATTTATATTAGAGTTTATATTTTGTTAAGTTTTTTTTACAGAAGTAGTAACATTTCCTACCTCTTCCTTAAAAAAAAGAAAGCAAAACACCCAAAAACCCCAACTCCCCCCAAACCAATAAAAAGAAAGATTTTCAACAACAACAAAAAAAAATTGATGCTGGAAACCAGTTGGAATTTTGCCTCATCAGAATATTGATTTTTTTCCTTAATCTTTTATGTAGGCTAGTCTGGTCTAGGCATTACTGATGGTAGAAAGCTGTGTGTGCCTTTCATGAAGGAAAAATTTCTGGTAGAAGTTCCCAAATACTTACATTTCTTTAAAGTAAAATTTTGTATTAGAAGTTTTCCACGAGAATTGTTTTAACCAACCATGCCTACAAAGACATTAAAAAAAAAAGGTCCTCCCAGGAAGAATTTCCTTGGTGTTCCCTGAAATGGAATTCCCAGGAAACTGGAGGCATTGTACCAAATAGTGCCCAATTTCAGTGAAGGGGTAAAGAGCCCCATTTTAGTCTCTCTCAAACACTTGAAGAGAGCTTGTAGATGTTAAATCCTTGATACATTAGTTATTCCTGGTGCACCCAGCTGTTCTGGCGAACATACCCTTGGTGAGTGCTGAGGATCCTACCAGTATTGTTTCAAGGGTACAAACTGATCTGCAATGAAATTTCAGGGCATTTCTCCATATGGATGTTATGGATTGTTCCACTGTATTGGCTAATTGGGGTCTGGTGGTGTAACTGGAATTCTGGACACATAAATTAGTGTCACCTTCAGAAAGAACCAGAGCTAAGTGACATATTTTATTGAGTATTCCTTTTAGATCTAATGTAATTTCAGATATTAGTACGATTAAAACAGAGGCCTAATATGATAAATTCTGTAAGTCGCTAGATTGGGTGGCTAGAACAATTAATATTGAGGAAAGTCTTTCTTGTTATTATTTTGGTCTGAGGGAGGAAAGGTCCTCTCAGATTTATGCTTAAAGATACCCCAGAATAGTAGTATTACTGTTTCACCAATCATTTAAACAAAAATCAAGCAGTATTTTAAAATTTGAAAAATTAAGAGTAATACAAGGACTTAAATAAATGTTGTGGATTTTTGCACCCTTTCTTTTTAGGGTTTTTATAAATTTAAGCTACTGTCCACTGTCTACTCCAGTGGACACTGAGAGCTCAGAGACTACAAGCCATTATTATGGCTTGTAGTCTCTGAGCTCTCAGTGTCCACTGGAGTAGATCCCCACGTAGTTAAGTAACAGAAGTTGTCAATCCTGCTTCAGATTTCATCTTAAATTAACAAAACAGATAATTATTTTATGAAAAATACATAAAAGAGAAGTGAGCAAGCAGATAATGATGTGCATCCCTCCAATCCCTAGTTCCCTTTCCACAGTACAAGTGTTTGTGCTGTACATCAAGCACGATACAAGAAGGGAGGGGACCTGGGAGCAGGGCATGCAAAGGTGACTGAGAGAGCCAAGGACAGGAAAGTGGGTTTTGAATTTTCTTTATGTGGTTTCTATCAAGCAGGATTCTGCTTGGTGCCCTGGCATGCTCCTGACAGCTCCCAGGATTCTGGTCATTCTCATCACAAATTGGTTTCTGCCGTTACAAATGCAAGAGGAAAAGTGAAGCTACTAATTGAATGTAAAGGCTTTCTGACTTGGCTCACAGCTTACTCCAGGGCTGCTCTGTGTCTACTTGCAGGCCCTAAGCAGGAATGAGTTTTCTGTTTACAAACAGTGCATTTGGCTGTGCTGAGGCTGCCCATTTAGAAAAAAAAAAAAAAAAAAACCAACAAAAAAAACAAGCAACGGAAGAATGTAGTGTCATGATGTATTTGAAACATTCCATGGTATGTAATCCATCAAGGCAACTGAGGTTTTACCACAGTAGGTTATGCTGCAGTCTGAACTCACTGTGCTTGCTTGGTAGGCATACTGTCAATGGAAAAGATGCAGAGCTGTTTTTAATCTTTAAAGCAGCAATTGTTTTCTTCTTCTTAGATTTACTGTCTTGAAGCTCTGAAGAGTGCAGGGAGGATTTTCAAAGTTAAAACAGTTCTTGTTGTTTTTTTTACTTTGTTTATAAATTCCAAAAGATTGTCAGGGTGTTGCTGAAATGAAGGATAAGTGCACCACAGTCAGCTGTGGTTGGAAAACTTGAATATTTTACAGAAGATTGAAACTTTGAGGCAGGTTTTCAGAATACAAAATAAATAAATAGGTTCTATCTGTCAAAACTGTTATTCATGTAAAGAAGTCACTGGAATATGAAGATATAACTGAGGGAAACTTGTGCTTAAGAATAACATTATTGCAGATTTTATTTGACTGAGTGGTTTTACACTTTGGCTGTCTACAAAGAATGATTTTGATGATTCAGATAATTGCAAATGGAATTTTTTTGCAAACTTTTGGCAAATCTCTTCATTCAGTGCGAGTGTATTTTGCTGCTGAAAGGCTTTTCCGTGTGCAAAAGGAGTTCATGATGAAGGATTTCTGTGTGAAGGAGTTTCTGCAGAGGGGCTGCTCTGGTTTCCTGTTTTGGAAAGGCTCTGCAGAGAAAGTGTTTTCTGGCTGTGGATGCAGTATGCATTATAACTTCAGCAGATAAATTGCTCTGGATCAGGCAGATAATGGCCGCTCTGGTGGGCAGCAGGGTGCTCAATGATGAATTGCATTTTGACACTCTTTCAGTGCTCCTTCATGATTTCACTCTCAGTGAGTTGCTTCTCTTTGCCTCTATTGTGATTTATCATTCACATCAGTACACATCTTCCCCTTACTCTCTTGTTTTGTTTGTCTCCTTGCCTTTTGCATGTCCCAGGTGTGGGAGGCTCTGTGTCACTGCCCTCCCAGATGCTACACTGTCCCCCTCACCCTGCATTTCCTTTGAATACTCCCTGATCCCCATCCTAGCATTGGCAATCCAAACCTCAGAGGGACTGGACCAGACTGTGGAAAAGCATCTATAGCTAGTTCTGATGTTTGGAAAAGTTCCTTGGTTAGTTGTCAGTGGAAGTGGAAGTACTAACTACGATAAAAATCAGTGATTAGGTATACTCCTATTCCTGGTGGGTGTGCTTATGAGTAAATATTTGGTTGTCTAATGAAAATTAAATATTTCACTTCTTGAGATGTGGACATACATTTGATTAAGGAGCCAATATGAAAGAAAATAGATTTGAGCCAGAAAATAAAAATGGGTTTTTTGGAAAACATGTTTTGGAAAAATAATTTGTTTATTTATAAAGGGCAACAGATACTTAGAGCTGCTTCTAAATCTGAAGATGTAGAGAAAACCTGCAGGTGCAACTAAGAGCAGAAGTTACAGCCTTGTGATTTTCTGCAGGTCTCTGGAGGAGGCTTTATCAGTAGTAACTAATTTGTATGTGTTGTGGTTTAGCCCCAGCCAGCAGCCAAGCCCCAGGCACCTGCTCACTCTCTCCCCCACCAGTGGGGGAAAAATGGGAAGGGTAAAAATGAGAAAACTAGTGAGATAAAGAAAACTTGAGATAAAGACAGTTTAGCAGGAAAAGCAAAAACTGTGCACACAAGCAAAGCAAAACCAAGGAATTAATTCAGCACTTCCCATGGGCAGGCAGGTGTTCAGCAGAGCAGGGCCCCATCACAGATAACACTGACTTGGGAAGACAAATGGCATCACTCCAAACATCCTCCCCCTTCCTCCCCACTTTATACACTGAATGAGATGCCACATGGTCTGGAATATTCCTTTGGTCAGTTTGGGTCACCTGTCCCAGGTGTGTCCCCTCCCAGCCTCCTCATCAGTGAGGCTGTAGGAAAAGCAGCAAAGGCCTTGGCTCTGTGTAAGCCCTGCTGAGCGATGACAAAACCAGCTCTGTATTATCAGCCTTGTGTTCAGTTCAGCACAAATCCAAAACATAACCCTGTACTATCCCCTGGGAAGAAAATTAAATCTACCCCAGCTGAAACCAGCACAGTAATTAAGGATGTTTTTACTAAACCACCTACTGTAATTCTTGATCCATAAGGAAGATAAACTTCTACGAGCAATAGCTTAAAATGGGAACCTAATAAAGATGCTCTGAATGTCTTTTAGAATAGTTTCTCTCTCTCCACAGACTATATAGAAGCTAGAGGTACTGTTTGGACAGCTAAATCAGGTTCATGTGATTCAGCATTATGTATACACCTAATTGTTTTCTATGCACTTCCCCTCACTGGAGTTTACATAAATGTGAATTTCTATGCAGACGGGAAGACAGAAGAAAGTTACTGATTCAGTATTTGGCTAATTATTTGTTGCTGCTGTCAGAACTACCTTTCTAGACGGAACCTAACTGTGACTTTTGCTCTTGGGCTTCTTTCTGGGTTAGAGCATGTCTGTGCTACCTGAGGGGTGCCCAAGGGCCCTCCTCTAGCTACATATAAAGTCCTTTCCCAAACAGCACTTTTATCCTTTGAAACTCAGTATAGTGAATTGTGTAGGGCCAGTGAATTCACTAATTGATCAGCCCACTGAGCAGCTAGACTCAGCCTAGTCATACAGTATCTCTGCTGTTTTAAATGAAAGGCTGGAATGAAAATTGTATCAATTTTAATGAAAAACTCCTAAATAATGTTCTCCATTGACTGTAGTTAGAATAGTTGCCTCAAAACAGTGTCTCCACTGATTGTTACTACATTACTCATTGTAAGATTGCTTTCTTGTCCTATATTCCTTTCAGAATGTAAATGAATTTAGATTATTATAATTGTTTGCCTTAGATCCTGCCAATTAAAAAAGAAGAAAGGTGGAATAGAGGTATTGTTTTGCAAGTGAAAGATATCTTGCACTGCCTTAGGTTGCATTTCTGTTTGTTTTCCTAATTTCCTATGAATACAGTTTTGGTTTTTTTCTTTCTTTTCACTTCTTTTATTTTCCATGGGGATTGTCAGCAGAAAATTTTAATCTAATTATTCAGGGATCGTGTTCATGTCATGGAATGCCTTTCTTGCCACAAAGGCTTGTATAGGCTCCCCACGGTACTTCTGGCTGGCGTCTTCCTAGCCCTGGAGTTTTTCTATTCACATCCCAGTTATGTTGTTGAGTAGAAGGGCTAAAGCAGTCCCTTTCACTGAAAGGTCTTCAAGATCCATAAGGGTTAGCTTTTGAGCGGCTTGACTGGTGGATGTGAGATGCTGTCCATACACACACACAATGCAGAATGTCACAGGTCTGCTGTGGGCTGAGGTTTAGGACAGCACATCTGAGGAGCCCCATGGTGGTCACACGCTTACAGCTCTGCCATGACTCACCAGATGTTGCTGTGGTCGTGCTGCCACATCACAGCTGTGCCTGTGTGAAGCACGAACAGCTTCAGCTAAAGAAGCAAAGGACACATCCCTGCAGTATGCAGAGCCAAAGTAGGATCAAAAGGGAAAGAGTTTCTGCAAGACAGGATGTATGCTGGCATGTCATCAAGTGGCAGAGCTGGTGAGTTAAGCAGCAGTTGTTGCAGCACAGAAATAACTTCTGGATCAAGTTCACGCCTGTTTATTCCACTGTCCTCTTTATAATGATCAGCTTGTAGCTTCTGAGGAAATGCAAGAAATTCTGTGGGAGCCAGGCATAAACACATCTTCTGACTTCTAGTACAGAGCTGTGTGGTTCATTTGGATCTGGTTCAATCCGTGCATCATCAGCTTGGCCAGTCACGTGGGGCACAGTGTGTTCCTGGCCAAGACCAGCTGCACACTATTGGGAAATATTGTCATGCAAGTCCTCATCTGGGTTGGAATGGCATTTCTAAAGCAGTCTAGATTTAGTGCTGCGTTTAGTACCTTAGTACCAAAGTTTGCCATTATAGTACTTCAACTGCAGAGAACATGGTAAGCTGTAAACAGCATCAAACTATATTTCTTCCTATTTCTTAATGTCTAGCCATCTTTATTTAATAATAGAGTTCATGGTAGATTTTCAGCAAACAAATTGACCACAATTTTGATAGGACCAGTGGGAAAAAAAGCTCTAAACTTTAGAGAGTACAAAAATGTTAATTTTGGAAAAAGCTGATTTGTTTTTATTAACAAAGCCCAGAACCTTTTTTGAAAGGACTTCTGCAACTTAGGCAACTGCAATAGAACAACTGCTGGATAAATCAGTTCTATATTACAGTTTGCCATATCATACTCAAAGACAACTCCAGTCAAATTGGATGTAAACTTTGTAGACGTGGGAGGTATGATCTAAAAAAGCCCAAGGAGATTTTTTAGAGGCAGACACTACTACACGAAAGAGAAAATGTGACTTGAATCTGAAGGGAAGTCAGAGGTTAGTGACAGGCTCAGGATATGTCACTGACATTTGAACTTTGTAATATAAATGGTCAGGACAGTCAGGTTCCTGCTACAGAGAGAATGTTATGCCAGCCAATGTTATTTTGTTGATCTTTTGACCCATTATTTAAATAGTGATGAGAACATTTAGAGTGTCATTGGAAAACAGAGTTCTACAGTGATGTAATCAAATCTCCTCTGAGCTTTATCACCTCTCTGACATTTTCTAAAGTCATAGCACCTGGTAAAAGATATGTTGACCTGTCAGTTAAATTTGGATCTAGTAAATATATCTTTAGGTAGTGTTTCATCATTTCATCCTAGTCAGAGATTGGTATTTTAGTAGCAATGAACACTCATGCACAAGATACAGTTCCTATACTCAGCCAAAGCTGCTCTCTAGGAGTGCAAGTTGTTTTTCTGATAAATGTTTTCTATTAACCACCAGGGCTGCTCAGCAGATGAGTATTTATGTCACCATCTCTCATCTTGTCACACTTGTAGCTTGCCTTCTCTTGCTGCTTATGTTGCAGAGGTCTCTGACTGAGCTGCATTTATGTAGGTGTCTGCTAAGGCTGTGGGAGAAATGGGGTAAAATGCACATTTGCCTTCAGACAAAGGCGAAGCAAAGCAGTCAGTTCACATTCCCTGCCTCCTCTTTACCTCTCCAAAGTATCCCATTCCCAGTGGATGGAGAAAGGGATAAGAATTTGTTCTTACTCTCTCAACATATGCTGTAGCCACTGAGAAGGATTAATTCTGTGGGAGGTGAGATGTACCCTATAAATATTTGCTGTACCTGCTCCCCAGTCCTTGCCTCTATACCCATCTTTTGTGTCAGTGTGATTCAGTGTCATCTCCTTAGCATTTCAGAGCCTTTAGTGGTGTAAGTCAAAGCCATTGATACCAGCAGTGAATTCACATTATTTTAGTGAGGCAGTGCCTCACTGAGTACTCAGAATTGGTGTTTTTGTTAAATACTAGCCAATTATTAAGGGCATTAGTTGCATCAGGGTGCTGCTGATATTTTCTAAAAGTCAGGGTTTTTTTGCAGCCAAAACTTACTGAAAAGCACCCATGGTGACAGAATCACTGAAATTCTAAAAATAATTAGGGCAGTAGTGAGACATAATTATACCTACCTTGTTATTGGAAATAAACTATGGAAATACCATTCTTAGGAAGAAAATTAATTCCTAAATATCAGTCTCTGAATTCTCAAACATATTTGCTTGAGCACAATATGTTGTTAATAGTATTTAAGCCAGATTTTAGGTATTTAGATGCTTAATCTCCAGTGGCTTTAGATCCTACTGAAACGATGCAAAAAACCTTTCAGAACTGGGCCTTTTTATTACTGCAGCACTGAACATTGTACTAAACCTTGAGAGAGCAATGAATTTTAAAGAAAAAATGTATTTAAGAGAAGTGAACACAGTTTGAGATGGAGGCGAAAGCCAACTCTTAATCCTGTTTGTGGGCTTTGCTCCAGCTGGGCTAGCTGTGTGTGTTAGGGAAGCCACATTTGGCATTGGGAAGCAATAGCACTAAAGAAGACATAGGGATGGAGAGATGCAGTATGCAAGAGCTAAACTGTATTCTGTATTTCTGGGAACACTGGGATGAGGAGAGCAGAGTTCCTCTCTACAGCGTTGTGATGCAGGAGCGTGGGGAATAGTGGCTACAGTGTTGTGAGAGAGACTGGGAAACCAGGGAGTTCAGGGGAGGGGATTAAGAATAATTAACGAGTCCTAATAAAAGGACTAAATGAGTATAGTTTGGCTAAGTGGTGACTAATATGGCCTAAGGGATAGAACAGCCCACAAACATCTGAGGGATGGAACTCCCGCAAAGAGAGAGAAGAATTATTTAGCATAAAGGATGAGTTGAAGCTATAAGTAAATGGAGGAAATCAGACAAAGAAGACCCTAATCTCAATATTGGGAACAATTTCCTGAATAAGAGTTCAGTTCTTACCCTCTGGAATAATCATCCTCAAGAAGTATGGGAGCCTGACTTTTCCCTGTGTTAAACACTTGGCTGTAAAAATACCACACACACAACTGGAGCAATCTTAATCTTAGTGTGAGGGAATAGAAAATGTCTAGGTGTCCACCATCCCTATGCTCTCTGAAGGAATAACACATCTGTGGACCTGTTTTTCTTCCCTGATGTTTGGGCATTTTTTTCTCTGAGGAATCAGTTTAAATTCCAAAGTGTATTGGCAGATATACCTGAATAGGTGCAGCTGCCCTTGTGCCATGGGAGGGTGGCCCTGGCTGCCTGGGAGCAGCTGTGCCAGGGAGGACAGCTTTTATTTATTTTATTTGAATTTAAAAAAACCGAGGAGGAGTCTTCTGAACCACCAGCACCTTGAATACCTTATAATATATATCTGATGATACCTTTTTTTATTATTGGATAGGTCTTCACAATTTTGCTTTGAACAGAACCTGTTCTGTTGGGGCTGCACTGAAACATTGTTTTTACCTGGAAAAGAGGGGAGCCTCAGGGAAATTGTAAACAGCATGGAGTCCTTGAGGCAGTTCTGCCTGTCTAAGGCACAGCTGTGTCTGAGGAGCATGTGGCTTCCCCACTGTCCCTTAGTGACATATTCCTGACACTGCTTTCACTCACATCCCCTTTGTGCTGGTGCTGCCTCTGGCAGTGCCTTTCTTTGGAGCAGACTGCAGTGTGCTTGCTGTGTGTGCTGTAGAAACTACAGGGAGCTTGCACAAATGCCATTACTGGAGCTTCTTCCAGCTGTAGGGACATGGTGCAGTGTTGCTTGGGGTGTCTATTTGCTTTCAGGAGGGCATGCTCCACTTGTTCTGACATTCTGCCTCTTGTGCAAACATTTATACTGAGGCCACCTGAGTTTATAATGCTTTAACATCTGAATTTTATGCAGGTGTAAACAAGTAATGAGTTTGCAAGATAATGAAAAATCAGGCCTGAGGTCCTTAGGAGCAGGCTCCATTGTTATTTGAATTAAGTAGACATGCAACAGTGGTTCTAAAATCTCAGGAGAGTTTTTGCAAACATGCTTAAATCAAACTGCAGTTAGAGAAATTAAATTGAAAGCCATGTTATGGCAACAGCTGGAAGGAAGATCAAAGAAAGGACCATGGTGGCACAGAAAAAGAGAGCGGCATAGAGAATCACTCGTCTTCATGCTTCTGGCTACATCTTGATTTCATGCCAGTTTACTGACCTCCTTTCCCTTTCCTTCTGGGTGTTGTGCCAATGTAACTCTTTGTGGGTCAATGTTGTAAATTGGATCACTGGTAGGCTAAAAAGGCAGCCCTTCAGGGGTGTGCTTGCTCTCCCAACATGACAAACCATGACCGGCAGGGCAGCAGAGGGAACTCTGGTTCATCTTGGCTGTTACATGTGAGCCTTGGCTTTTGAACTGAAGTAATTGGACATGCCTCTCCCATCAGCTGTTCCAACAGCCAAGGTTTGGATCTATACAAGAAAGAGATGTGCTATGTAAATTATTATTAGTATATTATTATTGCTATGTAAGAAATATTTACTAATTGCAATACAGAGGTAAAAATTACATTCTGTGCATGTATGTATAAAGAAATGGGTCAAGGCTTAACCTCTTCAGCCCTCTGCAGGAGAATTCTTGGGTTACTGGTTAAATGGAGTCCCAGCAGGTGTTTGCATCTCTCTGCCTCTCCCAGTTTCACACATGCTGCGTGTTTTGCTCTTTCATAGCCACTCCTGCACATAGGATAGCACAGAAGAAAGAAACAGATGCAGCTTCTTTAAGAAAGCTGCAGGGAGAAGTTTGTAACATGCTATTCAAAACCTCCTGTAAATGAGAAAAGTATTGCTAGAGTGGGTACCTTGTGGGGTGGGAATTTACTGTGAAATTCAGTCGAGACCCCTCCTCGGGTGAAGTCTGTTAGGCAGTAATGGTGTTTGCCCAGAGAATTGTAACTCTGCTATTCCTTCTGGCTTTGTGCCATCTCTGTGAATTTGGGGAACTTCGTGTCCTCACCTTCTGTGAGGGAATCTACAGCTCTAACTAGGAACATCTGAGCAAAATATTTTGTTATCAGACAGAAAGAAAAGTTTCTTGTATTTGATTTTCTAACCATAATGTAGTAATTATAATGATGGAATGGAAGGCAATATAATTAATAGGATTATAGTTATTTGGATGGGGAACTGGAGGAGTTTATTACCTTTGCTTCTTTTATAAGTTTCATTATGCCCATTTAAAAAGTATAATCAAAACAATATGTTTCCTTGGTTTAGATGTTAGTCACTATGAAAAGTTCCTAACACTGAACTATACAGATGCTTTTTCATGAAGGGTGAGTTTAATATTACATGCACAAGATGTACCTAAATGGGTCTTTCTCTTTTTGAGTCAGCATACCAAGAACTAAACGGTAAAGCATTACATCAACACATAGTAATATTCAGTTATTGCAAGTTTCAATATAATTTATATTTTTATTAGCTGACCTAACTTTCATCCTTTCATCTTTTCTTCTGCTATTTTAGCAGTCTTTCGTGGATTAGGAAGCTTTTAGTTTTGTATTTAATGGGGATAAAGAGTGGTGCAAATTTCAAACTCTCCATGAACCAGCTGCTGTGAAATCATACAGAAGTATTTGGAGCAAAACTAACTTAGATTTCCTGAAAATTTGCCCCAGATGTGTTATGCACAGTTACATCTTAATGCTTAAATTATGTTTTCTTTCCTTGAGGTTTGCAAAGTTTCTCTGTGGCATTGCTTTTCTGGATATGGGCTATTTCTGATCTATACACCTGCACAGCCCTGGGAGAACAGATGGTGATTGGTTGGAGTAAAGCTCCATAAACCTGGATAGTGTCCATTCAATTCCTCCTTCAATTCTTATCCTGCTAATAGAGTAATGCTATATGAATCACTGGGTTTTTTTGCTTGGAATCAGAAATGAAACTATCAAAATTCTGGTTTGAATTAGACACAGTGTTATTTTCAACCAATGACAATTTTATTTCTCTTTCCATCTATGCTAAAGCTTAAAAAACCATGCATATGTGGTTTCAAGACACAGAAATGTTTCACTGGTCTTCTTAGAATTCTAGTACATCCTTTCATCCTAAACACCATCTGTGACCAAAGCTATTAGCCAAATTCTAACCCCTAAACAAGAAACCTAAGAAACTGAGGATTCCATCCTGCCCTGTGTTATGTGGCTGTTCTTTTAGAGAGAAAAGGTAGAGAAGGTATGTTAGTTCATGGCAGCAGTAGCTCTGGGCACCACAGTAGCACGTGCAGGCTAGGCTGGGGTAGTGGCTGAGGAGCCAGCTGGTGTACCACAACCCTGAGGGACCCTTCTAGTGTTCCTGCTAAGTTGTACATGGACAGCTGATGCTTCACTCTGTAGCTTCTGGACAGAAAAGCTCTCC
This sequence comes from Molothrus aeneus, assembly GCF_037042795.1. NCBI lineage: Eukaryota > Metazoa > Chordata > Aves > Passeriformes > Icteridae > Molothrus > Molothrus aeneus. The sequence goes on from NC_089648.1 coordinate 31,674,684, forward strand.
TTTGCCAAGCAGCCACCTGTCCCTTGCCTCCTTGAGAGTGTGTCTTCCTGCCCTGAAGAATTCATCCCAGTGTTAGTGGTTAGTGCCTGTGAATACCACACTGATCACCACCCTCTTGTCTGAGCTTGCCATTAGCAAAAGAATAAAAAAGGATCTTTTTTCCCCTTAGCTTTGGAATGATTTAGATATTATGTAGGCTTAATCTCCATGGCACTTTCTTCCTCTAATTCAACCTGCAAGGATTTATATAACCAACATTATTACAGACTAATTAAAACTAACAATCTTCAAATGGTCTCACATACTTTATATTTCCTTTGCTTATGGCAGTGTGACAGACGGCGTTCAAGAATCCAGAATAACTGTGCTTGTTTCCTGTTATATAAGATGCCTCCTTAAAATAGACTGCTGAGAGACTTTTTGAGTTGTTGTGGGTTTTTTTCCCCCCCAACCAGCTTCACAATATCACTGTGCTGTCAATGTTACTGCCTGCGCTTCTGCTATAATCTTATTTAGTCTTGGTAGAAAAGAACATGAAAACAAGCTTTGTTTTTGTCATTCCATGCTTTCCTGTGGCATCAGATGGAGAAGGGGAAATGGCATGGTCACATGCCTTACATTTATTCTCCTTTAATTACTAAATGCCTTACTCCCTGAAGTTCTCATGACAGTGAGTTTATCTGCAGCAAAAGCAGCCAACCTCTCTCTGCTTGTGAGCCAGTTTTACTCCCAGCCAGGTGTTCAAGGGCAGATGCAATTCAGTCATGCTTGAAAAAATTCTGTATCTTGCTTGGTAAATAAAGATAGTGTAATCATGTCTTGCCCTCCTAACACACATTGTGGTAACCCCAGTTTGGCTGGCTGTGCCTCCAGCCAACTTTCCTGGGAGCCTCCTAAGAATCATATTGATAAGCTCCACGCATGAGCTGGCTGCCTTGTGTTCTAACTTTAGGGCTTTCTGTTGTCTCCTTCTTCAAGAGAATTAATATTTTGTGCTTCTTTTTCTTTCAGCAGCATTACAAGGCAACATCATGGTATTGGATTCAGTCCTCAGACAGGAATTGCTTTTATAATTCAGAAAATGCCTGTTCCTGAAATTTGTCCGGCCCCTTAAGGTCCCATTAGTCTCAGTAGGAGCTAAAGGCATGCATCACATACCCCAGGAGATGCCAGGGTCCTTGCAAAATTGAACTTGCAGAGGAAATTAATTATACATTCAGAAACAAGTGACCCAAGATTGGCCTCAGTGAGCTTTGGAGCATGATTGTATCTCCAGAGAGTCGTTGAAACTGCCCCTTACATTATTGATTTGAATTTAATGTGATCAGAGTGTGTCTCTTTGCAGTGTTAGATGTGGGAAATATAACCATGCAAAAAAGTCCCACAGATTCTCTGTTTCTCCTGGTACTAACTGTATCACATAGTCCATGGGTCTTCCTTCCATATCTTTGTTTTCAGAGACAGGTATCTAGAACAGAAAATAAATCCAAAGGGGAGCATAAATGCTCTCTAGCTGGGGGAACAGAATAGCAAATGAAAGTCTAAGTTGGTGCAGTGGGCAGGAGCTAATCATAAAATAAAGACTGTAACAGCACCCCTGAGTGGGCATTGAACTGTTGGTGATGAGCTGAATGCTTTTCATCTGCCTGCTGTGCTTCTGATAGTACCTGTTTAAATGGATGGATGCAACCAGACAAAGAGAAAAACAGGTAGCACAACAGATGGAAAATAGCTACAAGAGAACATAATAAAATGAAGGAAAAAGGAAGTCAGTGATATTGATGACTGAAAGGGAGTCAGAGTCTTTGTCTGGTGCAGAGTTGTGCTGTCCCAGCTCAGATGTGAAGCAGTGTGATGGTTTTTGCTCACACTAACAAGGCCCCAAGTTGGTTCCCTGTCCTGTGCTCCACAGGGCTTTTCTTCTTTTGTTTGTCCATGCAGGACTGGTGTGGGGGTTAATCTGTGCAGGGAAAGTGAAGTTGGCTGTCTTGCATGTCTGTGTTCATATGTATACAAAGCAACAATTTTTGTTATGGGGTATATTTCTTCTTGCCAAAATAATTTTATCGGTAGAGCCGCTCTTGAGTAAATGCAAATTTATCATTTATCATTATATTTCCTTATTCCTTATGCTGTTTAGGAATAAACTGACCAGAATAAATACTTTCACACCAAGAAGGCCATTTGCTGTAGCCATACTGTTGAAATTACAGTGGGATAACTATGTTTACATAGTGGTAAAAAATGTGCATTTATGTGGCTTGTCTGTCTGTATCAGCTTTGCAGTGCTTTTGCATTGTGGACACATAGTATGTGTCTATGGTTTTCCCACTGAATCACTGTATCAAGGAAAAGAATAAAGTTTGTATTTAGAAATCTATTGTCTTGTGGTATAAAAAGGTTGTGTTATCAACTACTTCAAGCTAAAGTACTTTAAACCCCTCTTGCTCCCCAATATTTGTCAGTCTTCTGAATTGTAACATTCATTCTTGAATGACTGCTTGAATGAGGCTACTTCAGTGATGCCCACAGTTTATGGTGCTATTGCAAGTGGGTAAAACAGAAGATTTACTAAAAAGAATCTAATTTTGGAGAGCATGACCTCATGTGTGGCTGTTTACAAAACTGCAGAGCTGCACTCTTTTCTGTGAGTCTAATGGGTCCTTTTAAAGACAAAGGACTGGTGTTAAACTCTGTAGCTCAGTGAGAGGGTGCAGGGGGAGACTTTTGGTTGTGAGAAATCAAAATGCTATGATACACTGGTATCTGCAAAAAGCCCTTTAGAGAGGGCTATTGCAAGCTGCATTTGCTGGGTACTAGGTCACAAAAGAATCAGGGTGGGAGCATGAAGGAGCAGTCTGCTTGAGGCTCAGAGAGTGCTGCACAGGTTTGTTATGAGCCCAGGAGGCCTAAACTGATAAAGCTAGGCAGCTTGAATAAGTCCCAAAGGGATCAATATCTTTCAGATTGAATTAAAGTTTCATTTTGTTCTGAAGCTTCAACAGGAATATGTTTCACTGTGAAGGAGCTGGAGAATTCTGTAATTCAAAGAGGCAACCCCAGACATGCCAGATCAGTTGGTCAGCTTAATTTTAACTACACTACCCAGTCAATAAGGCTTCCATCCTCTCTTGTTTAAATCAGCTAAAAGCATTTCAACTGAGAGCAGAATCTTGTGATGTTGGAAACGAAATTCTGAGTTTTATTTTCTGGACAGTTTAGGTTATTTAAAATGCCCAATATGCCAAATGTGTGAGTGTGAGCAAATTTCCAGAATGGAAAAGAATGACTTCTCTTTCTGCAAATGCAGGGTGAGGGAGCATTTGGCCTGCTTGTGCTTTGCTGCAGGTGGCTGTAGTAGGGCAAAAGAAGCAGATTAATCTCTCTGTTATCATCTGCTCTGGAAAGAAAAATATATTCATTTTTTTCTGTATGCAGACAGAGCTCTCTTCTTCTCCTGTCATCTGTCTGGGATAAAAGAAATACAGTTTGTATCTTATTCTTAGAGGAGCCCATGTACATTTTAAGAGTCAAAAGATTTTTCTGGGTAGTGTTACCCCTTTTGTTTGTGATATCTACCATGGACCCAGGAGACTCAGAGACTGCAGTCCCTTTGGTGTCATGGAAGAGCAGATGAGATCCTTGCTAATTCCTCTGATATTCCTCTCCCCTGCATCCCTCACTGTCAGCTGTATTTCATCAATATTGAACAGGAGTTACTGGCACTTGATTCAGGTGGAACAGAGCTGCAAATATTTGTGCTATCAACAATTCACAAAAAAGATTGAGATCCAAGTAAAATCAAACAGCAAATGCATTTTCCTGCCTTTTTATATGCGACAGGATGAGTTTAGAGAAACATTTTTGCATAAAAATGTTGAGCTGTTTTAAATAGCTTATTTTTGCACTTCCAGGGGTATTTTCAGAAATTTGCTTTTGCTGAGAAACAAATTTTTTCAGTGTATCAGTTTGTCCAACTACCTGAGAAGTGCCCTCAGAAATGAAAATTAATTGGCTTTCACTGAAATTTGAACAGGTAATAAGCAGAAAACTGCAGATTAAAGGCTTTACAAGTCATAAATTCTGCTTTTCTTTTTTTCTGATGGTGCCTGTGCCACACATCTGCACAGTTCAATTCTTCCTGGCAATGGCTTACTACTCTGTGTGGTGTATTTAATTTAATGAATTTTTTGAATGTCACTTTACTGGAAATAGAAAAAAAAAAAGAACAAAAGGTTTGTTTTAAAAATATCAGCAATTGCCAAGACTAATAGTGTTTTCCAGTTTCATAATTTTTCATAATCATTCTGCAGCATGATTAAAGTAGGTTAAATATTAAGGTCAGCTCCCAAAGGAGGTGGGGTCCCAGCCAGCAGAATGCTGAGCATTCCTGCAAGAGGCTGGGCATGTGGGACTTCCCCTGCAAATGGTTGGATATGAGGACATTTAGTGTTGTGTAGAATTACTGCCTGAGTCTGCAGCTGGTAAAGAGAGGAAGTCTTATCACAAAACATTGAAGGTGATGTGGGTCAAACTTGTGTTAATTTTTTTTCTCAGCAGGAAATGTGGATTTCATTGAAGCTTAATTCATCAGCTTCTGCTGATTAGCTAATGTCCTGCCAGAAAATCAAGAAGTTTTGGAATCTGTTTTGGTTACAGCCTTGCAAAAAAAAAAATAGCCTTTACCTTTTTCAGTTTGGAATTGTAGTTTGAAATTTTTCCATTTATATTTAGATTAATATTCTAAAAATTAAAGATTTATTTTTGAATTTCATACATTTCTGAGACTGATGCCAAGTGATTCTGTTGAAAATTTTCAGAGAAAGTACATTCTGAAAGAAAAAATACAGATTTGCATTAACTTTTCTTTCATAACAGCATTGGATCACAGAGGCTGGAGGGCACCTCAGGATGTTTCTACCAACTTCCTGCTCAGCTGTGAGATCAGACACATTGCCCAGGCTTTTACATATCTGGGTCTTAAACTTCCCCAAGCACAAAAACGTTCCCAGTCTTGCTTGGCTGCCCTCAGGATGAAAAAGCTTTTCCTTATACCATGTTCAAATTCCTCTGGCTTCAATATATGCCCACTAGCTCTTGTTCTCCTTCCACACCCTGGTGTGGAGCACAAGTCCATCATCTGGATACCCTCCTTGGAGATACTGGTGGGGATGCTGTTAGGCACCTCCAAAAACACTGGAACTATTTGTGTGAATGTGCTGGGAAAATCCAGATTAATTTATTATTTCCCACCATTCATGAATTTCTTTATGCTTCAGCCTAACTCTAGGAAGTTGGGATCATAAAATTTTTTTCTTTTGTGTTGTCTACTTTGCTTATAAGCTGTTGGGACTGTACTGATTTTAGTCTGCTAAGAGGAGGACCTCAGACTTGGACCATAGCATGTTATTTATAGTAACTGTTGTGGTCTCCAGTAGCTGAAAACAACTTGTATCAAAGAATTATCACCATCTCATGGTGGGGGGCTTAAATAAGTACAAGGCAAAACTAACAGGAACTCTTAGAGGAAATATTTTTTACTACAACAGGAGATGGCTTGTGAGAGCTGGGCTTAAGTGCATTGAGTTTCAATGCATCTGTATTGTCAGAATAGTTTACCATTTGTATGCTGGTGTTATTTTAAATGTGCTGACCTCAAAAATATTGATGAGGCAAAACGCCCTGTAATACATACCTGCCTTTTAACCTTTTTATGGTTCTGCCAACCGGAAAGTTAAACAATGACAAAATGGACTGTGAATCTGTGTGCTGGCTGCTTTTTCTCCTGGTGTTATGAGAGGTTTTTGCTGAATGGGACAGATATGAAACAGAATAGCTTTCTGCACAGTATGTGGTCAGGCTTTAGCATTCAAGGTAATAGAATAACTGTAATCATATAAGCTCCATAAAACTTACAGCTAAAGGATTTTCTTTATGTGATTTTGAGGACTGTTATTAAATGGCCAGTGGTTTGTGAGCCCCACATTGCGAAGTTCCTGTTAGTGATGTTTTTGAGCTGTCATGACTGCTCATGAGGAGAGCCAGCTAGGGGCTGACTAACTAGGAGTCCAGTCCAATGGTTTGGCATTTCTTGTGTTAGCTCAGACATAGGGAAAATCTGCCAGCTATTACTTTGGGAGCTTTCATGAGAAGGCAGTGTGTCTGTACATTTATAGATTTAATATTTTACAGTTAACAACTGTAAGGTCTTTGCATATTTCTTGTTGTACACAATAACACTACAAGGATAAAACAGTGCAGATCTCCTTCCTTAGTACTTGGTGGCAATGCTGGCACCTTGCAAAATAAATTATCAGTATAAATAGACAGTACTTAACACCCAAAGGCTGAGCTGGATGGAGCCTGTTTCTGACCCTTCCTTCGAAGATACTAGAGCCCTTGCCCTCACCTCTGTGTGACTGAAATAAAGGCTACTCTGGTCTGAAGAGGGTTGTCAAGTAACCATGGTGGTAAGTGATAAAGATATTAATTTGAGTTATAGTAAATATATTTGGTTTTCTAAACTAGTGCTAAACATCTTTTATTTTAGCCAAGTATAATGGGTCAGCTTGCTTCATGCATTAATCATGCAGTGACACATATCCAATTGATCCTCTGAGCTTTTCAAGAAAAGGACAATGTAAGCACTGTCATCTGTCTGACTACCAATTTTTATTAAGCCTTTTTTCATTGAGAAAAATAAGCTAGATTAATAGTAGAAACAACATTTTTGCACTCTTTCTTTTAAAAAATCGACTACTTATTTCTCTTTGTTGTTTGATTGCTCAGCATATTTTCATATGGTTAGGTTCTTCTGTTAGTTACCAAAATCATTCTTTTTTTCTCTAAAAATGTAGGTTGATTATCTGTGTTTGCAGTCAATAACACAGCAGAAAAGGTGAATCTGGTCATTTTTATCATGTATGTGGCCACTACCTTGTTTGGTAATGCCTGAAATTTAGGAACTAGAGTAAGAAGAGAAGAGAATGAGGAGAAAAAGAAATCAAAGTAATCAGAAATTATCTTTCTCTAAATGTATCAAGATATTGAGTCGAGATGTAGTTTTCTTGATAGGTACTCTTGAAGGACAAGGGCTTGAGCTCCTGTAGAAATTCCAAATGCAAGGGTTCATGTGAGTTGTTACGCTCTTTGCCAACATTAACTTTATGTATGAGTGCTAATGAATGGTCCTGTTGCTAACGGCAGAAATACATCTGTCACCAAACCAAGGTTTTCCAGGAACTTATGGGTTAGATAAAAAGATCTCTGCTGGAATACAGTGCTACGTGGTGAAGAGAATGTCGTGAATCAAACAGGAATGACATGAGTAGGGATTTGTTTCAGATCTCCTTCTCTGAAACGGGGAATTTCCCCTCACATAACAGCTGTGCAGAATATGTGTCCTCTGTCGCTCAGTACAGTTGTGTAGAACTTGGAGCTTCTCATTAAGCTATTGGTCTGCAAGCATATTCCTAATCTTTGTTTTGGTGCAATCCTGGAGCAGCTCTGTTGCCAGTGAATTTACTCAGCTTTGAAGCTGATATAAGAACATGGCTGTGCTGTTAATTTCACAGTTTGCCTGTGTGCCTCAGCTTTTATAAGACCTATCCTGAATAAAGTTTGAAGTCCTATTTTGTCTCTTTAAGAATTAAATAAGTTAAAAATAATGAGTTTCTTGGCAGTTACACTTCAGTTCCTGAGGAGAGTGCAGTCACTAAGGCACTGTGGCCAAAATATCTGACCTGCCACCCAAGATGTGAATGATTACAGCCTGGGACAGCTTTATTGTTGCTATGAAATTGAATGCATGCATAAAATAAAGAGAACAATAAGGGGCAAGTGTTTACTGGGCATTAGAGACATGTTTATTATACCTCCTACAGAATAAGCAGAAAGCTCAAATTATCTCCAGATTTTAAAGGCATTGTAAAATAATTAAACACAAATACAAAGATTCTTACTGGAACTACAAGTCCTGAAAATGTTCCTCTGAGGATTTTTATTTCATTCCTCACATATCTTACTAGGCTGTAACACCACAGCCCTGGGTTTGGCCACCCTGAGAATTAAAGTGGAATAAAGTTGTTCTGATTCTTGTTTATAGCTTCTAGCTTCCTGTTAGAAGGCAAGGAAGGAGGACTGAGAAGGGACATGGCAAGCCAGCTGCAAGATTTATCACTCTGTCTTTTTGCTTTCACTCTGGGTGAGAAAAGCTGTTCCATGTAGAAATATGACGAGAAGCTCCTGGAGGCTGTTCCTGCTTCTTGAACAAGCTTCCCAGGTGGTACCCCAGGATGGCAGCAGACGGTGGAGGGGTGGCAGAGCAAGCTGTTAGCTTGTGGGCTAAACAGCCTCTAAAGCATCTTTCTGCTCCTTGCTTTGGGGGATGCAGGGTAAGGCATGGCACAGAGGAAGCCACGGCTCCCGGCCAATTCGTTTCCTTCCTGATAGAAACATGATATTCATATGAAACCACATTTCATACCACATGCCTCAGACTTTAAGGCTGGGAAAGATCTTGCCCTAGTAATTCAGGCATATTAGCCATATAGCCATAGTCAAATAAGTATGATTTAAAACACCCTTGGCACAAGCCCATTTAGGAGGTTAAAGCAGTAGCAGCCAAGCCAAAATAAATGTAAGGAAAGAAGCAAGAGAGGGGAAGGAAATATGCAAACAGGGCAGTGGCAGGTGTGGGGTCTCCCCTTTTTCGTGGTAATTGTCAGATCAATCTGGCTGTAATGTCACCTTATGGAGCTGCATCACCTGTGCAGGTGAATGGAAGAAATAGAATCAATTTGGTGAAAATTCAGAGAAGGTAGGTTAGATCCGTATAATCAGAAAATGTGAACATCCCATTTAGTGCACTCTGTCTAGTCTGTATGGGCAGCATATAGGTGATATAATTCAGTAACAAAAGATCCTGGATGAAACGTTGTTTAGTGACCTTGTGTAACTGAAAATCAAGACTGGCTTTTCTTACAGAAAAGGAATCTGCATGGTTTTAAGTTTTCTGTATCCCATTGGTTTTTACCTTCCAGCTACAATAGGACTTTTATATGATATGATGACTCATTTAATATAAACATATTTACCCAAAGCAGAAAACATGCTTGGAAACCACGTTGGCAAACATTTGAGTTGGAAATAATCAAAACTAATGGCAGGGTTCCAGGATACCTTTGTTTGACATTCTATCAGTGTTGTGGTTTAATCCCAGCCAGCAGCCGAGCCCCAGGCAGCCACTTGTTCTCTACCCACCAATGGGACTGGGAAGAGAATGGGAAGGGTAAAAGTGAAAAGATTTGTCTTTATCTTTGAGATAAAGACAGTTTAATGGGGAAATCAAAAGCCATAGACACAGGCAAAGCAAAACAAGGAGTTAATTCAGTGGTTCCCATGGGCAGGCAGGTGTTCAGCCGTCTCCAGGAGAGCAGGGCCCATCACACATAATGGTCACTTGGGAAGACAAACTCCAACATTCTGAACATTCCACCCCTTCCTCCTTCTTCCCCCCACTTGATATCCTGAGCATGATGTAATATGGTCTGGGATATCTCTTTGGTCATTTGGGGTCACCTGTCCCAGCTGTGCCCCCTCGCAGCCTCCCATGCACCCCCAGCCTCCTCACCAGTGTGGGGGGCTGAAGGACAAGCAGCAAAGGCCTTGGCTCTGTGCAAGCCCTGCTCAGCAGTAACAAAAACATCTCTATGTTATCTTCACTGTGTTCAGTACAAACCCAAAACACAGCCCCACACCAGCCACTGGGAAAAAAATTAACTCTACCCCAGCTGAAACCAGCACAGGCAGCTAACTAAAATACTACACAGATTACATTTTACTTTGTAGGTGACAGTCAAAACTTCTGCTTTTTTCTACAGGAGGAATTATGTCTTAGGTTAAAAAAAAAAAAAGAAAAAAAGAGAACATCAATACAGCTGTTGTTTTGAGGGTGTGGCTGGTTAAAGGGGTCTTTCACTTATAGGGGCTCAACCTGAGACCATATGATACGAATGTTACAGGTCTATTTTATAACTGGTGATATAAATGCACAAATATGCTTAGGGAGTTTGCTCAAAGACTGATTTCCAGACAAAACTTCCATCTCTTTTCCAACATACAGTAAGATGCAGCAGGCAAGGCAGCTTTGGGTAAGTAAAGGTAGTGTTTTAATTGCTAGGGAAGGTCATTAACCTGCTTGGGGCTTGACCAACAAGTCTAAAATCAAGGTTCTGGTAAGCCATCCCTTGCATAGATAAAGTTCACACCTTACTCCTTGAATGGTGTACCCAGCCAAGATTATTTTTATTATAAAATGGACTGTATATCTCCAAATAAAGAAGAAAAATAGATTTTTAGTTCAAATTAGAATTGTAAATATTTACAATGAATTAATACATAGCTGTTTAGCATCCACAGCTTGTGAGCAATTTCCTCTGTAGAGAATAGGATATGGAAATGAAATTTCACTTCCTATTTTGACAGAGAAATTGATATGCCAGCTCAGTAGCCTCTATGATGGAATTTTGTTTCCAAGGGTAATAAGTACTGGATGCATTTTAGTGTAGTATGAACATAGTGTAGTATGGAATAATTATACAGAGATACACACCTAAGGAAATCTTTTCAGATATCACTGATGATGGAGTGTCTCAGTCAGTGTTACTTATCAATAATCTTTGCTGGCACAAGTGTGAATAATATTTTATATATCCACCTAATATATAGGTACAGAAGCTTCTGAATCTAATGAACCTAGTGGGCCTACTGACCTCTACTTTGACACTCCTAAAATTTTAACTTGGATTGGATGATGTGTTGCTGAAAAAAAATCTCTTTAATCAAGCTAAAAAAGCATCCCTTGAATTTTATTAGCATTAATTTAGAAGCCTGAGTTTGAAAATCCCAGCCTGCTTGTAAAGTTATAAGGTTAAAAAAAAAAAAAATCACCATTTCTGCAGAGGTGGGGTATGAAAAATGAAAACAATTCTGACTGCCCAAACATATACATAATTAAAGTTTTATTTTAAAAACCAAAAAGCAGAGAACATCCTTTCAAGAAATTATCTCAGTCTTTGCTATGGATCAGGTGGACTTTCAAAGCCGTTCCCCTTTCCTGCCAGGGCAATGTATTAGTTTTATTTGGATTGAACTTTAATTGGCGTTCTAATGTCCCTCCTGCAATTTCAACTCTTGATCTTGTGATTATTTCCTCTGCCAGAAATCTTGTAAGCCTTCAAAAAGTCTCCAGCTGCTTGTTTGCATCAGGACTCTCAGGAAAGAAATAGTCCAAATTATCTGAAGGCGTTAATCCAAAGTATATTAGCTAAACTGGATTAAATATGCATTCATTTGGAAGGTAATTCAGTAAAATGACATTAAAGACAGTTCTGTTGTGAATGAGTATGCTCACACAGTGGTCTAATGCAGTTTAAATTATGCCCTTCGAAAATTGAATTTGGATCAAGTTCCCTGTGTGTCTCTGTGGACACAATCCCTACCACAGCCATACCACACACAGTGGGGAAGTGGTTTGCAAGGCACTGGAGCCCCCTGCACACTCCTGCATATTCCATAGCTGATATCACTTGGCTCAAGGGGGAGCTAATACAACCTGGAGCATGATCAGCTCATTGTCAGTACATAAAGCCATGCTGCCATCACTGCCATCACCATTACTGCGGCACTGTGCAGAGTCTCAAGTGGAAATCAGAGCCCTATTATACTAGATATTAAATGAAAGAAATAAAATAGCTGGCTGCTGTACAAAGAGCAGAGCCTAAAGAGCTGCTGGCGGAGCTGTGCAGGCTGTGAGCTGCACTGCCCTCAGGTCTCCCAGGGTCCAGCCTGGTGCTTTCCCTGAGGAGCCTGGTGATCCAGAGAGTCTGCATGAGAGAGCCAGGCCTCTGACTTGCCTGGAAAGGTAAAAGATGTGATTTTCTGACCTCCTGTGCTGGATCACAGGGCCAAATCAGTATCAGCTGGTATGACCAGCTGTGTTTGGAGCAATGCTAGCCACTCGGGCTGAAGGATTTTGCTCACTCAAATGTACTCACAAGAAAGCCACACTTTACGTATTTGTGTCATATTGCAGCTTACATGTGGTTATACTATCCTTCTCTTCCCAATTAAATGCTCTGGGAATTACCTGATGCTTATTGCCTTTTTCATACCCTTCAAAATTCAATCCAGTCTGATAGGGCTTGTAAATGGTTCTCTTGCCTGCCAGGCATTGATTTCTTTTACTTGGGGAAAAACAGAAGAAGAAAACATGAACTTCTGAGAAATAGTTCATTGCTTTTCATACATTTTGCCAGTCACAGGCCAAAAATATAAGGAAAATGCAGGTTATTCCTTTTTGCATGGAAAAAAGTATGCAATCTCAAATGTTATAACTGTCAAACTATAATATAAGTCCAAGATTTTGAAAAGGCCAGGTACCTCCAACAATGTGCTTTCTTTAAGAAAATGTCGGCTGTGTGCTTGGTTGGGTCAAGAAGTGGTTTGTATTACACTGTCAGCTTTGTAAAAAGAGCAGCAAATTCTGGAGGAGCACTTAGTGGCAAGACAGATAATGGCTCTGTCTGTCAGTCAGTTAAGGAAACAGCTTTTAGGAAATACACCAGGGCGTGAGTCAGAGAGACCAGATAGATGACCATAGTGGATGGAGCCAGTTCCTGTATTTCCAACTGGACTAATGAGCTTTTACACATGGGTAAAGCTTTCAGTATGTTTGACCAACACTTATATTTTCAGTTGTTGAACGTAGAGTACAAGATTTCTCTTGAAATAATTTTATAGTGAAACTAAGGTGTACAGAAGATCTTGATTCAGCATGGACAACTTTTTAAAAGTGTTAGTGATAGACAGTGTGGAAACAGACATTATTGAATCCTCTCAAACCATGGAAATATTGCAAGGAAAGGGAACAATGGTTTTGACTAACACATTTTGAGTATTTTTCCTATGAAAAAGAAAGTGTGTGCTTACATGAGAGGGACAGTTTATGAACTGCAGTCTTTAGGTCAGAGTAAAGACAAAGGACAAGGAGGTGGTACAGAAGCTTCTGAGTTCTAATTCTGTGCCAGGTCAGTTAAAATCTCCTAGTGTTTTTCTTTTATTGGAAATAAATTTATCTGGAAGTGCTTTGCACTTGTCATAGGCTAAAAGAATACACCCTGGTGGTGCACACACTGTACCAGCTGCCATATGGCAATGTCATACCGAGCAGTAATTTGTCCATGTGTCTGAGACACCTGATACAAACACAGGTTACTTGCATATTGAAATGTGTGCATATGCACATGTGTGTGTATATTCAGTCCTTCTTCCCTGACTCCTTTGGGTAAAATGATGTCATTACTTTTGTAAGTTTTGAGTTGGATAATATAAACTGATACCAGTACAGCTAAAGCTTCTTAAAACTTAGCATTTAGAATTGTTGTTCTTGAGTGTCACACTTCAGCCAAGCGAGGGGAGCCACTGTCAGCACAGATTGCTTTATACATATATTAACTCCCAATTTGTCTGCCAAAGCAAACAAAATTGTTCTATGCATCTCTCCTTTGAGTTAGTACTCCTGCTGACCTGCTCTGTTTAAAGTGTTCTGTTTTGCAAAAGGAAAACCATGGGACAGCATGATTAATATTGATGTTATCCCTGGGCAGTGCAGGATGCAAAAGTCTTGGAACAAACCAGCTGTTACAAAGATTTGAATGTCGCATTATCTCTCAAAATAAAACACTTCGCAAAACAAGAGTACTGAATGTTTCTGCTTTGGAAAGCGTAACTTTTTCATCAAATGCTATACAGAATTCAGCATTCTTATCTGAGAATTCTGTACTAATATAAAGAGTCTTCACTGCTTCCCCTGCTTAGTGGTTAATGCAGCTGGAGTTTGTGTGATTGTCTCCAGCTCATCACAGACAGCAGTATTTTCACTGGTCAGCTTTTGTTCAGCTTTTAGATTGGCTTATGTTTTAAGAGGTGATAAAAGTTTTGAACAGCTAGTGCAAGGCTTCTTACACCTCAGCAGAGTCACCTGAGCATTTATCACCAATTAACTCCAAGCACAAGTATTTATTTCCTAATCAGTGACCTATGCATGAGACACAATTCTGTGTGAACCTTTCATAATTTTAAACCAGAAATTGCTGTACAGCTCATTGGTTTGGGTTTGGAGCGTTCTTGCAGGCTGAATTGTTTCAGCAGATAAAATAGTGACAGAGGCCTGATTGTGACCCTGCTTAATGAAGACTCTAAATTTGGAGTAACTCTGTGGTTGATGGCTTTAAAATAGTACTAAGGAATGAAGAACAAGAATTATAAAACTATCTGGATCAATGAGGTCAAAACTGAGAGCCTACATAAATAGCAACCTGATAAATATTTCTATTTGTTCTTCTTGATGAGTTTGAGGTTGTTTCAGCTTACTATTTTTGTTTCTCCCACAGAGCTGCTCAGAAATTGAACCTGTCCTCCAAAAAGAAGAAGCACAGGCCTTCTGCATCATCTGTTCCTGAATCTCCTCCCTTCTCTACCTGCTTCAGCAGTATCCTTCAGACTTCCCCACCCCCTGCACCACCATGTTTGTTGAGGGCAGTCAGCAAAGTGAAAGACACTCCTGGTTTGGGCAAGGTAGGCCTTGCAAATATCAGTAAAATACTGATTTTCTTGGGAAAAGATTTTATCCTTGTGAAAAACATTTAGGGAATTGGAAAACCATGACCTTTCTCAGTTGATTTTGCTGTATCTGGTCCCTGAACATACATAAAAAGGCCTAAAAACTTGAGTTAACTAATGCAAGTGAATTTCTAATAATGTTGAGTTAACACAGACAGATGTAGCTGAGCAGCAGTTACACACTTCAAAGCCCAGCTACTCTAATGCACCTGCACTGGGACCACAGTGCTACTAGGTGGAGTTAATGTCCATTCTGCCAGGAGGCAGAATCCATTATCCATTCCAATATCCATTCTGGGTTTCGGGAGTTGGGAGTAGTTGTCTCTGTGGCTGTGTTTAAACTGTATAGTAGTTGCTTACTATGGTTTATTTTGTGGTCCTGATCCCTTTGCTTTCCAGACTGGTGTTTTGCCTGGACACACTGTAATTTGCTTCTGGCTTATGTCTACTGGCTTTCTTCCAGTACATTTACCTGAACAAAACCTATGCTTTTAATGATAGATTGCTCCTTTTTCTTCTGTCATGTTATTTCCTCCCATTCTGCATAATCATTCCCTCTTAAAATGGTGTTTAGGTGCACACTTATGTTGAGGTGGTGGAGGAGGTGGGTATATAGTTTGCTCTTGCTTTGTAGTTTGTCTGAGTGGCCCTTCCCTTTTTTCCTGCTACAATGGGAGAGCCTGGCATATTACATCTGGGAATATGAGCATGCACTTGCTGAGAAAAGCAGTTTGCTTTAATCAAGGTAGTTTTTTATGCAAACATCTGTGTGCGTGGCTTTTCCATATTTCTTGAATACTAAGCAGTGACAATGAATTTGCTGAAAGTTTTTGTTTAGAAGAGAATTTGTAATGTATGATCTAGGACTGCTGAGCACAGGATGGGCTTCAGAACTTTCACTGCTGATTTTGGATGCTTACTTTCTTATTTTGTGCAGTTCCAGGGTTTCCTTTCAAAGGACAATGGTATTACTTTCATGGTTGGTTTAATGCCTGTTTGAAAAGAGATGCCCTACACATGGGGCTCTCTTCCTTTCCTCTGGCCTGGTAGGTGAGAGGAAATGTAGAAATCTGTCATGACCTTATAAAACTTGAATAGGGATACGTGTTCTGACTTTAGTGGGGGAAAGAGGAGTAAACTTGAACTTGTTCCTTGCTATGGGAAGTTGCTACAGAATAGATTAACAATAGAAACCATCCTCTCAGGAGTCTTACTTTTCTGTGCTTGGGACAGGTTGCATCTGAATAAAAATTCCATTGAGGAATAATCAAGGGTGTTTTCTTGGAAACAGGGGCTCATCTCCCATCTTGGACTGCATCAGCACTTTTCCTGATCATTATTTTCACATGTCCCAAGGAAAGGACCTACACACTGAGACACGAACATAGCTCTGTCTAAACATTCCAAGCTGGTTTGAGCCTTTCTTGTTCCTCTCACTACTGGTTTGCAGTGGAGAGGGCTTGGGAAGCAGTTTTGCAATATGCCCAAACAGACCTGTGATTTGCTTCTGCAAAACCATGTACAAGAACAGGCTCCAGGCTTTCCAGCTACGTAAATAAAACTGAAATTTTGCAGCTCACATGATTAAGGAGGAATTTATTTTTGTTTCAGACTTACTGTCCCAAAACTATCAGAGCATATAAATAGCTAAGAGGTTTTAACACATTGACACACATGCTTCGTCAAAGCAGTAAATCAAATTAGGTTATTTCATATAATCATACTAGAAAAATTTAATTTTTCTGCATTTCCATTAGCAAAAATATGTCTAACCTGCAGTTTCTGGAAGCCGTTTTCATTTTTCACCTTTTTGGTTTCTTTTAGGAGTCACCTTATAATTATGACCTGAAGCTTGTATACTTTCATCAAAGTTTCCCAGCAGTTTGCCTCTGTTCACAATTTTCATTTTAATGTGCCAGATATAGGTGCAAGGCACAATAAGTAAATTAGTTCAGGATAACAGTGTAATTTATCTGTCAGACTGGGAAAACTTTAGATGAGGTAATGGAATTTCCAGCTTCTTTGCTTTTAATTTTCCTTGTTTATGTGTTCTGTTTAGTTACATTGGGATATATTTTGATAGGAGTATGTTAAAACCAGTTACTTTTCTCTGCATTTTTTCTCATATAATGTTTTCTGTAAGGGTATAAATTTATAAAATGTGAACCCAAGAGGAAGAAGTGGGTTCAGGGAAGATAAACGTTGTTTTCAATAATTTAGGTTTTTATCCTGGTTTGCATTTAAATAGAACTTTATGAGCAATCTCAGCATGATAAAACTCTATTTCACTTTGGGTTTGAGTAGGCTGGGCAGTTTCTAATGTGACAATTTGTTACTGAAAGTTCTGGTTCACCAGAATTGGAGGGATGGCCATTGCCACGGATTGTGGATTTCTGAAATTCCAGGGCACAGCTGCGCTCAGGCTGCCTGGAAGGCAGGCTCACTGTGAGCCCTGGCACACACGCTGCCTGTTACTGGCTTGGTGTCAGCTTGAGATCTGTCAGCTTTCCAGGGGAGGTGGGTATCCAAGATGTGAAGGATAGGAAGTTTGGTACATCAACACTTAGACTTTCAGGGTAAGTTTAATTTCACAGTTTTCTAAAACGAAATTGCAAGCAAACAGTTGCTATTTTATATTTTCGCTTCTACTAGAAATTTCAAATATTCTCCTTCTCATTGCAAGATTAATGACAATGATTAATTCAAAATTATAGAATTTATATTTAATGTGTAGACATATATTTTTTTTTAAAGTTAAAAGAGAAAGATCTGCCTATCACCAACATATTTAAAAGTTAGTAAGCAGTTCATTTAGGATGGATATGGGTAGAACCCCCTACTGAAGCATCTAAACTGATGAAAAGGGTTAGAGAGTATATATTCAGGTTGCATGCTTCATACCTTTTCTTACAAATGCCTTGCAAATCAAAACTCTACCAGCCTGGACATTGAAAGAAGTATGATTTGAAAACTGAAGTTCAGGTTCACAGAAGCAGGAAATGATATTAATAATGGAATGGTAGGACTCCACAATCAGCATTTTACTTTGATGTTAGATACACCACTGAGCCTAGCAGAAGTACCACATTGTCAAAGAAACAAGTGAAGCCTCAGATTCTTTGTTGCACTAATTTCCAAATAGCTCTTCCTGATGCTAAATACAAAGGTGTGACCCTATTGTAACTATATTAACAGGAGTGCTTTTATGGATCCTAATTTATCTGTGTACTTTGAATTTACATTTGCTAGTAGAGAGGTGATCCTGAGTGGTAGTGTGGTATCCTCATAGTCAGTTCTTGAGAGTTTTCCTTTGAGCTGAGTGCCCAAAGGAAATCCTGTTCCATAAACTGCAACAGTTTGAGCATCATTTCTTCTCTCTCTGCTGTCTTTGGATCCTCATATTCTGAGTAACAGATTGCTTTTACTGAATTTTTCCAGAGAGAGAGTGCTACTGTTCTGGATGGCTGCACTGAAGTTTCCCCAAATCTCAGTTTTCTGAAAGATACTTCTTAAATCTGTTGTGTCCTTCCTAACAACAGCTGATAACAGATCAAAAAGGTGGTCTGTGCAGAAATAACAAATTATTCCATGCCTGCACTAAGATGTAACTGTACTGTAAGGCCATTCTAGTAAGGTTTGCTTAGATTTGCTCCCCAGTCTCCTTCCCTCCGTCCTCCCTCTACACCTCCTCTTCCATTTTCTGTCAAACAGAATCAAAAGTAAACCAACACTTTTGATGAAAATCTGAAATGTTCTTTCTGTGAAAGATGTTGTTTTGCTGAATCTCACATTTGACATGAAAAACAGCTGGAATGAAAAATTTTCTGCCAGCCTGAATAAATAGGTTGTTTTCAGGTGGCAGGGGGTTAGGATAAATGGATGTGGTCTCTCTGCTTTCTTTCATTTATTATTTTTCTGTGTGTAGTCTTATAAACCTCTGTCAGTGAGAGATATTTGTTATGTTTGGGCAGAGATTAGTTTACTTTTCCTTATATATATATATATATATTTGTTGTTGGGGTTTTTTTGGTGTGGATTTTTGTTATTTGGTACTTCTTAATCTCAAAATAAAATAGCAATGCCTGGGCACTAAAATCATTCTTCTGCACAAGGTTTCTACCTGGGAAAAGCAAGTCACCACTGAATTTTCTTTGAGTAGTCTTTTTGACCTATTAAAAGAGCAACTGTGATTTGTGATTCAGTTTACTTTTTATTTTTCTGGAGCAGCAGCACTCTTGTTTGCAGGGCCTAGACCTGTTTTGCTAAATTATGTGTAAATTCAGATTAAAAGCCCCCCCCTCTGCTTTCTGTCCAGAGCAGTTATAATCTCACTGTAGGAAAAGGAGCAGACAGAGAGACAGGAAGCAAAAAGAAACAATGAGGTTTTATTGGTCATCTTGTTAGTGATGTCCTCAGCCCATCAGCAGTGTAATATTAGATACCTGTTCTCAAGCTGGTGTAGAAGAGGAGATTATTAAGGAGTAAATAATTGATTATGCTGCAGGGGCTCCCAAGGGGCCCTTTCCAAGTGTGTAGGATGGGGTAGGAAGCAGAGCAGAGAGGGGTTTGGGAGTCTGGTGAGTGAATGAGAGATGTGGTAGCTGGTAGCTCATCAAGCACAGGGCTGAGCATGGAGTGAGGCTGGGAGGGGCCCTCAATGGGAACCAAGACACAACCAAATAGCAGGAGTGGCAGCAGGATGTGTGATAGAGACTCCTGAGTCATACACCTTTCTCCCAAGGATCTGTGCCATATAGTAAAGACAATTCAGTTAAAAATAATTTTTCTGTGCCTGGCTGAAGAATCTAATCTTTTGTCACAACACAGTATTTGATTGAATAAGCCCAAAATCTGCTATCTACTTTACACAAGCCTGAAGCTTACCTTTTTCTCACATTGATTTACATAAAACTGTATGAAACATTTTGTCTGACCTGAAAGTGTGTCTACCAAACCAACACAGTATTTGTCAAAAGTAACAGTGAAGAAAGCTCTAATGCACTAGCAGTTCAGGTTTGTGAGTAGATTCACAACTGTGTTTTGGCTGGGACAGAAGCATATGCCAATGCTTTGGGCTCACAAGCTGCTAGCATTTCAGCTGTCCAATGCCTTAAAGTAGTTTGTGTTTACTTTTCACTTAATCAGGCAACAATTATTGTGCTGTCTTTGGCATGCTTTAATCTGAGCTATATAACAATGCAATAAGGGTGTTAATAATGAGTAACTATTGCATTGGCTATGGCTTGTATAAATCATGGTGTGAATAGTTCTTGTCAAAAGATGTTTTCAATAGCCATGTCAACTCTTTGTATCAGTGCAGGGATGTAAAGAAATGTTCTTACACTTACATGATTTGCAAAGTTGATTTGAAGGAAAAAAAATGATTCACATCTTGTTTAAGTCCAAAAGGTACAGGAAACCTCCCTTTCTACTATCAGAGTTTTCATTTTAACATGCTGGTTGATGGATGTCAGGATTTTTTTTGTCTACATTACAGTTGTCATACAGTTTTGTCTACGTTTTTGTCATACATTGAGTGGGAGTTTATGAAAACTTGTGCTATGGTCAGCAAAAAACCCCAGCCCAACTTGCAAAATATGTTCTGTATTTCACTTCCCTGCCAGCCATCTTTAAGGTATTGCCAGAAAGAATGAGAAGAAGTTCTCTTTCCTTTGTAAAGCAGACATCCTTCCTTTGTAAAGCTTCATCCTTCAGGCGTATAGGGGCAAAAGTTAACGCATAGATGACAAAAGTGATTTTAAACCTTCTATCAGAGAAAACAATTTCTGAGATGAGAGCTGTTTTTTTCCCCCCCAAAGTTACCATGGCTACTGAAAGGTGAGAGGATGATCCCTTGAGGCATTTAAAGGAGACATATGTGTTCATCTTTGTTGTCAACATGATTGTTGTACAAATTAGTTAGTTCCACTTGGAATGAGATCCAGGTGGCCTTTTGCCCTCCAGTCAGACTTGCTCAGAACTGCGTTTCTCCTCACAAAATGTACTGGTTGGACCTGGTGGAAGCTTTTGTGCACTTTGTCTACATTCCTGCTAGATGGGATTTTCTAGGAGGAGTTTTAAGATCAAGCTGCTTTAAGTAAAAGGTGAAATTATTAGAATCTAGAAGAATTGCTGTTAACAAAAATCTCTTACGTTTGTCAATCATGTTTTTAATGAACACTTAGTGTGCCTTTCTCTAAAGTAAAGCTTATTCTGGATTTGGAAGTACCAACCCAGGCATGCCAGAAGCCTGTCAGATTGCATTTTGGTTGACTTGGAGGTTTAAAGTGCATTTTAACGTGTATTTTAAATAAATTTATATGCAGTCATGTTTTCTGTGATTTAAAGGACCTCTGTAACTGCTGTTTCTTTGCTTTGTGAAGCTTCTAGAAGCTGCTACTTCAAGGAAACTGGGAGCATTGGATGTGCTTCACTAATGTAGGCACCTATCTTTCTCTTAATTCCTTTGTCTCTGCTGATTTTCCATTTTAAAAAAAAGCCATCTTTCAAACTAGCAGACATCTTCCTCTTCACTGGTGAGGAGGGTGGTGTGAAAACTGCAGCAGAGAAAATGACGTTTTCTATAGAGAAACTTAGTCCTTAAGTGAAACTCTTTGCTTTGGGAAAAAAAGATCTCTTTCTCTATATATCACAGAGAAAAACTTGTATCCTAATCTGAGTACCAGATATTAGTGATGGCACATATGGACAAGAGACTGTTGCTCATTAAATTCCTATTTTTTTCCTCAAAAACTACTGAAATGTCTGTCCCTATAGTGACATCTTCCTAGATGTATTCAGAAATTGTACTGATGAGCTTGTGAGCACAAGAG
The DNA here is from genome assembly GCF_037042795.1 of Molothrus aeneus. Taxonomy (NCBI): domain Eukaryota; kingdom Metazoa; phylum Chordata; class Aves; order Passeriformes; family Icteridae; genus Molothrus; species Molothrus aeneus. Next base: position 31,696,199 of record NC_089648.1, read on the forward strand.
GTGGCTGGAGGAGATTTCCAGGTGGAATTGGACTGGACAGAAAAAATATGAAACCTCAATTCACTTTGATGGCATTTTTTATTTATGTGTTAGAAGAACCAATCTTTTCTGTATTTCTTTTATAGTACATTTCACCTGGGAAAAGAGCTCCAAAGTCTAGTTTTGTATTGTTTACCTTGGTCTGTTTTGATGAATTTTTCTGTAAACACTGGTGAACAAAAGGAAAATTAGCTTGCTCAAAATGCTTCAGGTTGGTGGTACTAGGTTTTATACGTTTCTAAGTAACTTTATTTATCCAGCACCCTCTGCATTGTCATATGATTTTATGCCCAGCAATCTATAAGTTTTATGCCAGTTGACTGCTTTCTTGCTTCAAGTCACTTAGTGGCAGGAATGACCATGATTTGTGGGCTTCTACTTGGCTATGGGCCTCATACACAAAGCTCACATTGGTCAATGATGGTTGATAACCTAATGAAGATACAGAAACATTTACTCTTGCCCATCTTGTAAGTAAAGTTTCAAAGTATTCTCATATTATTGAAATAGTATGACAATACAGCGGTCACATATTTTAAAGTCTCTTAAACTTTGAAGGACATGCAATTTGAATGAAAATTACTGTATTTTTCTAGGATATAAACCCATTGCTTTTAATACTGGTCTTCTCCAAGTTTTTCTGAGATACTGTATTTTTATTTACTTTGCTTTTTAATTTAGGTGGTACTGCTGGTTGATATTTTGGAGCATTTTGATAGTTCTGGTTAATAACTTCCATTTCTTTTTTAAGGCTTTCACTAGTACTTCCCAAAATTGCCCCTTCTTCCCTGCCCTCTCCTCTGCATCTCACCTCGTTAAATTGATTTGTAAATTCATGACGAAGAGATTAATATAAATTAGTAAAGTCAAGATGACAGAAATTGAAAATTTCATGAGTATTTCTCATGATCAATGCTGAAGAAGGAGTTTAAATAGTGGATCATTTGCTAAATGTGGGACTGTGGTTAGTTTTCTGAGATGTTAGGCAAGTAACAGGCACTGAACTTTGAGCAGTCAGCTGTAGACCTTATTACAATTCTTTTTTCTTTAAAATTCCCTAAAGCTCTTCTCCTCCCAGCCTTTTTCTTTTGTGTTTGACTCCTCTCAGCACGTGTCGGAGAGCAGTGGTGCGGGCGGGATGGTGACACTGCAGGAGGCTCTGCTGTAACATCATGGGCTAATGATCTGTCTGAGCCTCTTGGTTCAACTGCAAGGTCGTTCTGTTTTTTCTTTTCTAAGGGTCTGGGCCTTACCTCATTTCTCTGGTACAACATTGACTTCAATAGATAACTAGCTCAGCTGAGTAAGAGCCAACGTGAACTGCATTTTAATACAGAGAATACCATTAAAATGTATCTCCTTTTATTCTTGGTCTCCCCATTTTTTGCCTTTTCCTTCAGGATTCAAATCTGTTTTTGGGAATATCTCTCTATGTCATTTATCCATTTTTTGTGCTGTTTTGAGGAACATGTATCTCCATGTTTCAAGTAATAGTATTCCTATGTTTTCCTTCATGCTTTAGTGCCACCATTATTGCCACCTTAGGATGTAATTCATGTTGCTAGGTGATCACTACCCTTCTGATCTGCTTAGGTGATCACTACCCTTCTGATCCTGGCTATTCAAATGTATTCCTGTCATGGAGAAATGGAGAGAATTGGGCTGACTTGCCTACCAGATGTACCTCTCTTTTTCAGTTGATCACATAGACAGCTGCCTTAGAATGAGATATCTGTGTTTTGGCTGGCTCAAGTAGAGGTGAAATTAATCTCTGAGCAGGAACAGAAGCTCTTTTTGTGTTCTGTTCAGAACCTTTAATAGAAAACCAGCTGCTGTGAGATACAAATAACAAGGGGCTTGCAGAAAGTTCTAGGGACATTGACCTCTTCTCAGATGGAAGTCTGCATCCTCTGCTTTTCACTGTACAGCACCCAGCTCTGGCTGAGCAGATCTGCATGCAACTGAGCAGGTTGCATAAAGCAGACAGACCTTTGTGGAAAAGGACCAAGAAGACATTTTCCACATTTGGCCTTTGGCAAATCAAACCAAATGCAACTGCTCTTTATGGAGTAAAGGACTGGAGATGTTCAGTTGTACTTCTGTCAGGGTGGCTCTGTAAAGATGATCATAATGCGCTCACCTGTTAGATTGCAGTCTCTGGCCCTTGGATGGCCAGATTTTCATTGCTGTCATGTGACCTATAAATCACTTCCAGGGGAAACTCCTTCCTGGAAGTGTAGGCAGCATGGCTTGGGGTTTGGAAACATTTCATTAGTGTATGTGGATTCCTGATAACCACATGCCATTTTGTTTTACAAATGTATATAGACTTTCTTTTCTGTATTGTTCCCAAAGTGATTAGCAGTTAAATTATCTTTCATTGGATAGTGAGATATGAAATACCAGATATGAAAATACTTCAACAAAACAGTTCCTGTTTTTCATTAAGAAAGAATCTTTCTATATAGTAAAGGAAAAAAAAAAAGTTTGATGAAATCATTGACCTGTTTGATATGACAAATCAGGAGGTATACCCATACATTTTTAAGGCCTGTGAGGCCCAAAACCTCTCCTGTAACACTCAGAAGTGAGAAATTGAGTGGGTGCACCTGTGGTGGTTGTGGATGAACAGGTGTTTGTGTAATTCTCACTATACATGAGGTGTGTATATTTGCATCTATAAACTTATAAGTGGGTGTATTCATCTCCTCTTCCTCACCAGTGCAGTGGAAATATAGAGGAAAAAGCTGTGTATGGACATTTTGAGGAAGTTATCTGAAAAAAATTGTAAGGCTAACTTGTAAACTAGCTTTTTTTTTTTTTTATAATTTTTTTTTAAAGACAAGTCAACATTCCCTTAAGATATTGCCATTAAATTCACAGATTTTAATCCAGACTAATATCCTTTTTCTTGCTTAGTTCAATCTTACAATACAATACATTACATTATCTTTTTTTCTCCTATGTGGTGATTGAAAATGCTTATACAAATAGTAGCATTTTACATAAAATTCTCTAGATGTGTGTGAGGCTCTGTTGTGTTTCTGTAGATCCCAACAGCTTTCACCCCTATTAATTGCTGCTGGATTTTTCCACAGATCTGTTCAATTTACAGTGCCTATACTGAAGGAGAGACAGAAAAAGATGTGTTGGAAAAATGGGATGTGTATTAAAATGTCAGGAGGAAAGCTGTACAATAACCTTTACAGCATCACATACACCAGAGCAGAAACATAGATGTGGGAAACCTTAAAAATTGTTGATCCTTTCTTTCCTGCTCCCTTTTTCCCCACCAAAAAAGTATGACATATGTACTTCAAACCATATGGTGTGAGAGTAGTTATCTTTGTTTTAATGTCTTGCCCCTTCTTTCCAACATTTGGTATTACTGGAGTTTTCCTCCAAATACAAATCTTGATTTGCAATAGAAATAGATTCTTGACTAGCTTGGCTGCAGCACCTGAGCCCAGATTCTGGAAGCAGCATGACTAGAAAAGCTGCCCTCCCTTCCCTATCCACTCCTACTAAAATACCTGAAATATTGCCCATGGTCAGCTCTGAGGAGCCGTGGTGAGGTTGTGCTGGCACAAGCTCCAACAGAGGCATCTGGGGCACATCTCTCCTGGCCCCACAGAAGGAGAAGGCATTGCTCTGACTGATAACAGTGTGAGCACATGTGGGGAGCACAGGGAGGCCCAGGCTGCCCTGGGGAAATAGAATAACAACTCAGGGGAGGAAACGGGATCCCCCCAGGGCCTCCTAGTCTGTGAGTAGAGGGAATCATGAATCCCCTCAGATTGGAAGGAGTTATTAGTCACAAAGACTATTATGCTGTGCGAGGCATTGCTGAAACAGAACTCCACCAGGCTATTTCCTATCTTATCAGGGTATATTAATAATGCAGTAGTAATATAGAAGTACAAATTAAAAATAACTGGATGGGCAGATAAGCAGAGTTCTTGAGATTAAGGGTATTGGGATTTGATTCAAACAGTTAATTGCAGAGTAGGACATAGAGGGAAATTTGCCTTTATTATTTTCTTATTATTCATTTCATCTCTGAGAGCATTATTTCTGGGGCTTTACATAGACACTAATAGGCAGAATATTTCCTCAAGAATTCAGACTATTCTTTTTTTATCTCCAAAGGAATGAAGTACCTTTTGCTAATGCATCTAATTCAGTAGGGATTAATAATGCTGAATAAGAAGAGTATTCTGGTTATTAGCCTTCCTCTACAAAAATCTCTTATCATTTTCTCCTCCCACTCCCATACCACAGTATGGGCAGACAAGACACTACAAGTGTCAGATATTCAGGCTTCGGGACAAATGGATGCAATTGTTCCCCAGAGGTTTGTGAGCTCCTTCTGGGTTGCAGTGGCATGAAATCCCTAGAGTCCCTGAATTTCTTGAGATGTAATAGTTGATCGGGCAAAGAGAATGTAAGTATCTGGTTCTCTGGCACTGGATGATTGTGCTACCCCCAAGTCATGTTTTGTACTACCTGCACCTGTTAGGGCTCTATCAGATTTTGAGGCCTCTGCATGATTCTTTTCCACAGAATTAAAATAATGACTCAGAACTATACTTTGGTCCATTGCTGGGTACCAAAATGTGCCTTATGTAGGGCATAGACTGCTGTCACTTTGATTTCAAGTCCTATTTGCTAAGCAATTGTCAGGACACTAAATCCTGCTCTCAGTGAAATAGTACTGAAGCTAGTGCAATGCACAGTCATTTCACACAGCTGCATCCGAGCAACACTGGCCCACTGAGAGATAAACCTATCAAGGGAGGACCATTTGATTGAACACCCGATACACTGGTGGAGCAGCAGCTTAGCAAAGAACTGCACCCTCAGAGAACAACTATTTTTCCCCCCTCTTATTGTTGAGCTTGTTCCTGTGAAATAGAAGACTGTTCACCAAAATCTCTGTCCCCCTTGGAAATCTTTAACACTACACTACTAAGTAAACGTGTCTGTTACTTAGTCCAGGATTAAATGACCTGGCAAGAAGAATAAAGCAGAATTGTTGCGTGGTAACAGCTGCTCTGAAAGCATGAGTCTGCTGGATGATTAAAGAACAATGAATAAATGAATTATAATTTTATCATTTGTATGGATCATGACTGGCTGAATGTTTGGAAGGGAGCGTGTGCCCTTGGGCTGGAAGACCACCACTGAGGAATGTGTCAACTTGGAAAAGCAGTCTGTGTGTGGGTGGGCATGGGTGTATGAAATCTTACTGGCTGCATAGTTGGATCCGCCCGTGTAACCTCATAAGAGAGCAAATCAAGGAAATAAAGTTCGTGTGGCATCCAATACTGACTTGTGCTTTCTCAGTCACCACAAATGGTGTCTTGTGTGACTGCCTGGAATCTGATGGTGACTCTCTAATGTGACGGTGAAACTAAGTGTCCACAGCCTTCAATCAGAAGGCCAACCACCCCTGTTGAACAGGAGAGTTGTGGGGTCAGAGCAGGGAATATGGGGCAGTCTGCCTTGCAAGAACATAAGCTTTATCTATTTTGCAATGGCTTTTGCATGCTTCTTGCTCTAAACTTTTGGATGCTAAAATTATTCAGCTGGTCATGATCTGTAGAAAAGATGCAATAATAATCAATTTAGTCATTTTTCTTTAATGATCCAGCAGACCTATGCTTCAGTCCAGCTGCTCCACACTGTAGTAATTTGCCCTTGACACCTTAATCCTTAGAACACTGCTGCCCATCCGTGCCCCTTGATGATCTCCTTGGAGGAGTGTTTGCGTTGTCCTCCTTACTGGCTGAGAAAAATGCACACAGCCTTACATTGCAACATGCTTACTTGTTTTGATGTAAATTATTTTGGTCCAGTTTTGTAATGGCTGTTCAAAACTCCAGCTGATAAAAAACTCTAACTGTGAACAGTCAAGAACTTGTAATTAATTTTATTTTGATACTTTCTGGAGACTTGACCTTTCATACTTCAAAATGAGCTGTGTTTTAGTAAATTGCAGAAATGCAACAAATAACTAAGATCTGAATCAGAAGATGAATTGAGTATTTGTCATGTAAATGTTACCTTCTGAAGTGAATTTCTTCAGAACTAGATATCAATACAGATTTTTGAATAAAAGACAAAAGGATGTAAAGCTCTGTAAGGTTGACTGCTTTGAGAAACTCTATGAACCAAATATAGCTATGACTCTTACAAGCAGAAGGAAAATACTGCTTCATGAATACTGCTTTTCTGCTGCTGGGATTTCAAGAATGGAAGTATAAATTGCACCTTGTTTTTGTCTTGCTCTGCAAGCTTAGGAAAATTGCAGATGTGCTGCCCTTGTTTCCACCCAAGACCACCACTCATGAGAGCAACATGTGTGGTGACTGGAGTTTAAGGATTATTTAGGACATCAGTTGCTGCACAGTAGGCAAAAGTCCCTCTGGCAACTGTTTGTTACTGTGTGGGAATATACAGGAATTCTGTTCTTTCTCTTCTCAGAGGGATGCTATGCTGGAGAAATCAAAGTTTGAAAGAGGCTATGGGAGCCTGTTTCATTTTAATGTTTCTTATTGTATCCCAAAATGGAAACAGAATGGAGATATAGTTTATTAAAAGAAGATTTTTAACACCTGATATTTTCAAAATTCAGACAGGTAGAGATTCAGAACCATGGAGGGAAGGTTGTTGGTGGTCTCCCAATGAATAGACAAATAGATCAGGAAAACCAGTATGCGAGTTAGCAGTCTTGACTGAGAGCCCAAGATTAAACTGGCACTCAAAATAAACAATTCTTTTGCCCCTTGAAATGGCCCTAGTCAAATACAGCTGAGGTATGCTAATAGGTAAAATGATCTGGATATGGTTGATGCTGTACCTGGTCTGTTTAGAGAACAGAATTGTCAACATGGCAACTTCCTAGTTTTTAAGTCACTTCATTAAAAAAACCCCAACAAACTAAAAAACCCCCCAAATAAATCTTCATTTATGCATGTTGGGCAGGTTGACCCAGCAATCATAGCTTCAGTTCACATCCCAGCCTGTGCATGCAAAAGTCAAAGAAAAACACCTCTGTCATGTAGTGATGCCTTTTAACTCGCACAAACCAAATAGCTGCCAGAGATCACATCACTTCCAAGAGTGTGCAGGACAAGGTGGAAGGTTGAGGAGGATTGTAGACTGGCAAGAAGAGCTTCATATTAAGTGAGATGTTAATTTGCATTTGATGCTATTGAGCTTGAAAATAAGGGCTGTTGTAACCCCATAATATAAAAATGCTTTTGCTTGTGCTTCTTTCCTCCCATAAGGAAGCCAATTTGTCTCTGTGTTACTGAACTTAGAGATAAGACAGATAAGGAGAAGTGAATCTTCCTGTCAATTCAGACTGAAAAAATCCCCAGCTTTACTCCTACTTCCATCTTGACATGCCTTTGTCATTATGGTTCAGATCTGGTCCCTTTGAAGAATTTCTTTTGAGCAGATGTTAAAGTGTCAGAAAAGATTGAAGGAAGACAAGTAAGAATGAACTGGAGATTCTTAGACCTTGCCTGACTGAGAGCTTTGCTTTCACAGAAAATACACAATGTGGTAGATAAATCATTATTGCAGATGAAGCAACAACTTATTTGTTGTTGTGTAAATTGCTGTATTTAGTCAGTTATACTCATCTGACCCTTATACCTGTGGATCTGTAAGGATGTTACTTGTAATTCATGGGTTTTCTTTCCTTTGGATTGCCAGTACAAGCAGTTGGACAATGCTAAAAGAATTTAACTGATAATGGGAAGGTAGTGTAATTTCATGTAAATCAGATACAGAATGCAGTTCAGAGATTAAGGTAGTGTATTGTGATTATGAAGAGTTCCTTGGAATTAATTCTTCCTTTTCTTTGGCCATGTGAGTTTTTTCCTCTGTATTTAATAGAGTGGATGAGGATGTGCAGAGGGCAGATAGGCTAAACAAAGGAGACTGATCACAGCAGTATCAAAAATGTAAATGGAGATGCACAGGGACCAGTATGCTGTGCTCATCTTCTTTCTTTTGTTGTTGTTCTTAGCTACTTCATATCACAAATACACAATTTTTAAATGTTTTTATTTTCTTTTGTTTGGTCACAGAGAGGTTACAAGGATGCTTCTGATGTATTTACATTGATTCTGCTTTAAGCCTCTGAATATTGTTCTCACAGGACGTTCGTTGCTCTATGCTTCTGCCAGACAAAGAGAAATAATTTCCAACTGAAAGATTAGGTGCTTCTAAGGTCTAGCCTTTTAGAATTGTGTCTGCAGTCAGAAAGACTAATTGTCCAGATGATAGACATGCATGGTTGACTTTCCTCTTTATGCAGCCTAGATTGAGACACGATGAGCCAGAGCATGCTGCTGGCCTTTGCAATGGATAATTTTGTTAGAACAATGTCCTTTGGGAAAGGCTTTTATATGGCAAGGATGACAAGTGTGGCAAATTGCTTACAAACCCCAGACCTAGAGGCTTCTCTTTCTGAAAGCTGCCAGCCCACAGTACAGCAGTGCTACTGCTGGCAGTGCTTCCAGCAGAAGCTGGAATTCCATATCTGTTTATGCTGTTGTAAAAACTGTCACTTTCTTTTCCCTAAAATTTTTGTGCATTTTCTCAGAATACTTGTTTTCACAGGTCCAACAGGTCTGTGAGGCCCAGAGTACACAGAACCAGAGCAGGATCAAATATAGATTGCTTGTCCTCACACTAGTAACAAGAGAAGTGATCACCTCCTGATGGAGTGAAATAGGTTATTATCTTCTTTCCATTCCATTTCTGATATACAAATTTTGCCTGCAGCTTCCTGCCATATTTTTTTTTGCTTTTCATATTTTCTGTTTCTTCTTTTGACTGACATCAGCTGCCAAATTCTGTCCCATTGCATTTCTTACACACTTCACAGTAGTTGCACCAGTGTGTATTTTGAGGTGAGCTGGTTTTCTGATCTGTGTATCTTCTGAGGTGTTTGACAGTGAAGGGCTCTTGTTCTAATTGCTTACAGTCTCATGAGCAGAAATAGTCTCTGCAGTGAAATGAAGAGGCAGGGCATCATTACCACAATGGGTGAGAGAGCTGAAAGGATTTATAGTCTAATTTTAGTTCATTAATGACTTTGATACCTAACTCTTCCAGCCTGCCCTTTTCACTAACTGTATCTAGTTTTCTGGACTGCAATACCATTCCTACACTGCAGAATTCAGCTCCTCACTGCAGCTTGCCCCTCATTGCCTTATGCCTTTGCTTCCAAAATATGACCTATTTTAACTACTCCCACATTTTCATCCTCCAACATTCATCTCAGGGCTGCCTTCCCTGTTGGCTCCTTTTTTTGGAATCTGACTTTTCCTTTTACACCAGTCTGTGTCTTCACTCCCATGAGCTTCCCCCAGCAGTCCTATCAACCATACTCTAATAAAAGTACAGGAAGATGCCTGAAACACAGCTGAAGACAAGACTGAGTAGACTGGGGAAAGTTCTGTGAGGTCAGCTCTGCTGATCTGCTGAAGATCTAGTTATGTCTTGCACCTGATGCATCATGTCTAATTTTTTTTAAAGATGGAAAAAGTAGAATTTAGTTTCACTCTGGTTATGTGAAGAGGCAGACAAAAGAACTGTAATTGGTGCAGATGCCATTACTGCAATATCAAATGTCTGTATTAGCTGGTATTTGAGATGCTGCTTGCCAGAAACAGCATCTTAACAGAATTACCATAGACAGAACCTTCCCTCCTGCTCAGATAATGCTGCTGTTCATAGTGTGGGCCAGGGTGGTGCTACCAGCTCCCCATTACCCTCCCTTCCTGACCTTTCTCTGATGCCTTCTAACATGAGGATATGCTACTATTTCTCCCATAATGCTTTTTATTTCTGCTGATGCCATGAGCTTTATTGTACCTTTAGGAAGTATTTGTATGTTATGAATTATACTTTACTCCTATGCTGGTTTCTCTTTTCATAAACAAGTCTTCTAAAAATCTCTGCATTGGGCAGTTACATATAAATTTGATCCTTTTGTTTTCTTCAGAGGGAGGATAAGGTAAATGATGGATTGCATTAATAAAAAAATGTATATTGCTGCATGTAAACCGGTCCCTTATGGTATAGTATACCTCTCTTCTGTCTGGATCAACGTGTTGAACAAGGCATTCATTTAGAAAAGGGGAAAAATACCACCTAGCCTGAAAGCTCAAGTATAGAGTTAGTACTAACTAAGGGTTAGCAAAACATACAAGCACTCCTTTGTCTAAAAAGTGTTCCAAGGAGAAAAGGCCAGAAACAACCCACCTGGAATGTGGAAACTTTGGGACCATAAATGAAGAACCCCTTTTTCATTTTAACAAAGAGTGTGGCTGGAGGTGTGCTCATTATTTTTTAGTATGCTTGCCTGGAAAGCAACTTAAAAGGTGAACAGGCTGTTCTGGCTTATGCATACAGTGGGACATGACAGAGTTCTCATGCTTTCCTGTTAAATATAACCATAGGTGTTGTGCCAGGATGCATCCTAGTAATCCTAGAGCAATCCCAGGCAAATCTTGGCTCTCCTAGCCCATTCCTCCACCCAAGAGAACTGTTGTCATGTGAAATTCAAGTACTCCTGAAATGACTTACCATGTCTGTTACATCATGTTCCTATTTGCAAGCCTCTGGAGGTTATCAGCACCATTAATTAACGTGTCATGGATATTCTAGAAGTTAATATCACAAATCAAAGTATATTTATACTGCTGTTTTAGAAGTCAGAGAGCTAGAAATGTGTACATGTTGAAACAAGAAAATCCTCATCATTCAGGGAAAAAAAATAACACTGGATTTTCTGTCATTAAACTGACATTTACTGCTGTAAATAATAGTGACTGCTAAAATCTCTTGGCTTCCCCAGTGTAGAAATCAACCAAACATGGATTAACTAGTTTCCTCTGATGTGGTTTACACTAATCCAATATCCTCTTATAACAGGAGAAGGCCTTTAATTGGAATGTTTTCGTTTCTCCTCTGTGTATGCTCAGAAAACACTCTTTAGCTTTGGTCAAGTAAACTTTAAAAATCCATTACCTGAATGATGCCTGGGGTCATCTGTGCAGGGCTTTTGCTGGGACCCTGGGGCTGGATGCATGTGCCTCAAAATTAACTTGAACACTACCAGAAACAAGATGTACAGATTGCTCCTTCCCTTTGCTCAGACTGGAAAGTCTGCAGATGGGTAGAACTGCCCCATATTCTGTCCCCCATGTGCTTCATTTCACATGGGAATGACATGAGGGATAGTGGGGGCTCTAGGCAACTCCTGACCTTCCTTGTGTTTTAGCACTACCTTCCCTTCCTGGTTGCAAGAGCTGCAGGGTTCCTCTCATGAGCTTTCCATGGTCCTGCCAGCTGTTGCTTTTGGAGTGGGGCATGCTCCTGCAGCATTTCCTTTGGTCTTGGCATGCCTTTATCACAGTGATCTCATCTGGGTCTGTTCAGTGGGAATACAGATTTCCCTGGTATGCTGCTCTACCTTGGGAGCCCCTTTTATTGTATGTACTGTGAGAAAATGGGATTCAGTAGCTCAATGACTTTGTTGTGCTGCTGCAGAGAAATAGAGAAAACAAATTGCTCTTTGAGGCTGACAGGCAGACAGACCAGCAGCAGACATCTGAGTTGAATGGTTTCGTTTTCATGTCTTAGCAAAACTCAAGATGAAAGTTATTAAAGGTGACAGTACTAGAAAGGTTCTTTGGCAGTATCTACACTTTCACCTTCTCTAGATTATTGTTCATTATATTCTTCAACCTGTTAGCTGTTTACTCTCTGTTTCTGTCACATTTGCTGCTTCTGTCCCTTTTGGTCTTCAGATTTATAGCAAAATTATTAGGGGTTGGAGGGAAAGACATGGGGAGACAAAAAAAGAGGCTGATCAGGAGAAGTAGTAGTAAGTTACTTTGTTAGGATACAGGTGGACTGGTGGCTGAATAGCTGAACTGAAGTTTTTGTGTAACAAAGCAGAAAACTTTCTATCAACACGAATGCCTGAAATACCTCTGAGTTCTTGCTGAGGGTGGGGAAATACTTACTGCCTTAGTCCTAATATATTCTCAAGAACCTCAGAAAGTAAGTCTTACATAACTTTTGTTTGGGATTTGTAGGATTTTCCATGTGTGAGATTATCTGAGCCCTTAAAAGGTTGGTGTTCCCAGAAAACCAGGTTTTCTTCTGGAATTTAGGAATTCTGTAGACTTTCTGCATGTTGTGGGAATCACCAGTTGGTGAGGGAGCTCCTCAGCAGTGCTGCAGTGCCAGAGAGAGGACAAACAGTCACAGCTTAGTGGGGTTTAAGATTTAAGCAAGGTCGTCAAGTCTTCTATCATGCACATAGGACTGACTGTGGCTGCACCTCAAGCTCCCCTCTGCCCAAAACTGCAGCTCCCAGTTTCAAAGCCGGGTGACGCGTCCTCCTCGCTTTCTGCCCTGCTGGCTGATGCTCTGCCTGGCTGTGCCTGGAGTGCTGGGCCAAGGAGGCAGAGCAGTGCACCTGGAGCAGTCCATGTTTCCTGGGCTGGCTCTGGGCTCCTGCACCCCCGAGTGGATGTGCAGCTGCCCCACGCATGCAGCATGCTGTTACGTGACTCGGCACACGGAGTTTCATCTACTGGAACAGGGAAAGGATGAATCTAACCTGACATCTGCTTTTGATTCCCTCCACAGACATTTTACACCTCAAGAGGTACATCATACCCATGTGGGTTTTCTCTTGACTACTGAAGTACACACTCAGAGTCCGTGACCACATAAACCAGTCCTTTACATCATTGTGGAATTGCCTTTGCTGCAGAAAAGTAATGATTTAAGCAGATGGGAATCATAGGAGGAAGAGTGAGAAGAGAAAAGGAAGTTGCATCTCTGTGTCTTAATGAATATTTTTAAAGACTATCCCAGGCAGAAAAATATTTATTTGATACACAGTAATTTTGCAGTGTAAACAATCATTTCAGATGAACTCATGCTAAAAAATGACCTCTCCATTTTTTAATTTTCTTTTTTTTTTTTACTTTTTAAAATACATTTGGAACATTTTCAGAAGGCTGTATATAAAAGTATGGAAACTCACAGCTTGGGGGAGAGAACATTGATTTTATAATTTTCTATAGAAACATACATGCACAGACAGAAGCCAAGTCACTGAAATAGTCTGTGACAAATGGATCTGATCCAGAAAGGTCTATATAATTAGATTAGCCTTTGGCCTGGCAAACACTTCATAAAGTCCTGTTAATACAATGTGAGAGAGCTAGTAAAATAAAGAGGAATTTATCATGGGCTGAAATGGGAAAAAAAACCAAAGCAACCCTATTCCTTTTTAATTTCATGGCAGTGAATCCACTGGATAGATATGCTTATTGGTTAGTCACAATAAGGGTGTTAAACTATGAATGCTCAATTAGCAATCTCCATATTTTTTAGAGCAGTATTTTAAAAATCTTTACAGCTCTCAGATGAGGCATATCTCCCTTCCATCATGCACTGAAAAAATGCTTGTTAGTGGCAGTTGTTTTTATCTTTCCCATCAGTTTGTTCAGTGTTGTTCATCTGCTTTTCTAGTTTGATTTAGAAAATAAGATAACATATAGGAGTAGGTTATGATCCTGTGACATGAGAAAAACAGAGTCCGAGCTGTGGCATAAGACATGGGTAAGAGGGCAGAAGCTTTGGCAGAGCACAGCAAGGACCCACTTCTCTTCCTATTCCTCTGAAGGCAAAAGGAATTTTATCACTGGCCTCAGTGGCAGCCTTATTGGGTCTTTGAAGGCTTTTGAAAAAATCCCCCTTCATTTCTGATTACTGTTCTCTGTGGTGTCACTGGAAAAGTATGCATCTTCTGTCTGTGCAAAAGGTGGCTCCACATGGTACTTTTTCCCCCTACAAATTAATATTATAGCACTTCTTTTGTCACCATGTGGCTGTGAAGAAAGTACAGCCTTGTCCATTAAATACAGCATGAGTTTGTTATGAATGCAGACAAAAGGCACAGTAGGTTAATGCAATAGTTTACCTCTAACATCTGGGTTCACACCCTTGCTCAGACCTTGTGTAAAATTGAGTCTGTAGTCCCAGAAGACTCCTTAGCACACCTCATTCACAGTATTCACAGTACTTCTGCAGGTTTTGGCAGGTTTCCATCTCTGTCCAGAAAAGACTTAGGACTGGAATAGCATTAGAGCTTTTCCAGGCGAGAAATGAAGAGTGCTGATAGAAAACTGCAAGAAAATTGCTCAGCTCTGCTTGTGGTAGATGAATAGAAATACCATCAATACCATGTAGCATTTTTTGTGCTTGTTTGGACACTTACACAGTGCCATTTGTTCCAGACAAATAGAGTTCAGCACCTTTTTGCCTTCCCTGTGGTGGTGAGTTGATCTTGTCCAGTTGCAGAGGGGGGTGGTAGAGCAGCTTTGGTGGGCACATGGCATCCAGTGTAGGTCAGGGCAGCATACTTCTATGCCTGAATGATACTGCAAGGAAGGTGAGATCCTGCAAGTCCTGGGATTACTTAACACTCACTCTTTCAGTAATTTAAAGAGTAATTTTGCAATTTGATTATGAATAAAATTACTATGTTGGGTAATGCATAACTGAAAATCCATAGAATTTATCAGGAGAGAGTCATATTTAATCCAGTTATGTCTTGGATTTATTGATTGTCAGATGCAGAGAGATTAACTTTTCTTTTCGAGATACTTGAGTTTCTTGCAAAGTAATAATGGTATGTACCTAATGAGTCACAGCAACTTGAGTTGTATACAAATGTAAAATGGAGTGGAGGGAATCCTTGAAGGCATTGAGCACAGATTCAGCTGCAAGGACATCAGGTAGATCCATACAAACTCGTGTACATGCCTGTCTGTAACAGGCAAAAATTAGGTCAGTGGTCTGTACAGTCCAGTCTCCTGATGCCTCTTTCAAAGGCCATTCCTGATGGAGTAAAGGACATCTTGAACTCAGTTGTGTGAAGCGGCATTGGCTGGGAAAATCAGAGGAAGGATTCTTTACTAGTGGTTGTGGGCAGTTAGGTGACATGGTGTGGTAGGAGGTGTGGTTCCTTAGGCAGTAGCGAGTATTGCATATTGAAGTGAAAGGCTTTATATTAACATTCTTAGAGTTACTTCCCCTTGAGAATTCCAAGGGAGCATGGGATGTTAGAAATAGAAAAGCCAGCTTCATCTTGGTTTAGAGAGCCTATATACTTCTCCTCTACATTTTTATTCTTGTGCAGAAACTATTTGCAAAGGGTTAATAATGATTTCTACATGTTTTTCTAGGTTTATATGTGAAAAGCGTTCCTACTTTTTCGTTGGAAAATGTAGATTTAGAGCAGTATGCCATCTATGTCTACTGAAACTTCAAAATTTTCTGCGCAAAAATGTGTTGACTTTTAGGCTGGATTTTGGGGACATCTTTTTTTGGAAACAAAACTTACTTTGCTTCATGTTAAGATAATTTTTTTTTAATGGGAAAATGTAGTGTATGTGTGTAGACTTTTCCCTGAATACTCATTTTTAGAGAGAATAATGAAGTGTAGATTAACTCTGCAAAATGTATGTTACACTACTTCAAAAAGATAATATAATTGTGTGATTT
The DNA here is from genome assembly GCF_037042795.1 of Molothrus aeneus. Lineage (NCBI taxonomy): Eukaryota > Metazoa > Chordata > Aves > Passeriformes > Icteridae > Molothrus > Molothrus aeneus. The sequence continues at coordinate 31,711,856 of NC_089648.1, forward strand.
GAATTCTTTATAGATATCAGTTTGCTCAGTTTTACTTTCCTCAGTTTTATGGAGTCTAGTGTACATATTTAAAAACTAGTTGATTTTATTGTTCAGCTTGGATTTTCTTAACTCTTTCAGCATTTAAATGTTTGATACATACCCAGTAAGTAGGTCTGGTTCTACTAAAGCAACAACTTAGTTTGTAATGTAATTTTTTTTGTTTTAATGTCTATATTTCAAGATAGCTGCTCCCTGTCAGATCATGCTAGTTGCCGATATTAATCTAATTGGGTTATTTAAAACTGATGGTTGAAAGTGGAGCTAGTGATTGAGCTAAAAAATAGCTGAAATTTTTCCAGTTCCATGTTGCTTGGTTGGTTTATTGTTTGATTTGGTTTTATTTCCACCCCTAAACAATTGTGTTTACAATACTCTATAGGTATGGAGTATTTTAATTTCATTTTTTTAATGTAATGCATCATATAAGCTATATTTTCAAAGTATTTTTTTAAGTCAGAGAGGAAAACACTGTTTTTCCAACAAAGAATTTTTAAATGAACCCAAAATATTTTCAGTATTTCTTGGAAAATCTTAGTCTTTTGTATTTTTTATTTCTATTCAAATAAAACAATTTTTTTTGTCTTGAAAAAATAAGAATTCTGAGTTTTGAGTCTTTAAAGATGTAATTGAAAGTTGTCAAGTTAAAACGTAAATTATTTTCTGTAACCAAAAGATCTTCAATTGTATATTTCAACAAGATACAGTTTTCAGTTTGGTTATGTTTGAGAGTTCTTCTGTTACCCAGGAAAAAAAGAAGGCAAAATATGTTGCCTGATTTGAGTTTGGCATTTTAACTCCAGGGAAAATAGAAGTTCAGCAGGAGAGGCTTTGAGTTCATCCCTGGCTGTTGAGGGAGAGGGGACAATGTTTCCATGCCCTTTGTGGGTGTTTGCAGCAGTGAGTGACACAAGTGAGTGGCTTGGCCCAGCTGTATCTCTGTGGTCTGTAGGACCATTGGATCCAGAATGGCTTCTTTGCCCATAGAATCTACAATTTCTTAAATGGGCTGAGGTTTGTTTCAGTCCTCAGAACTATTTAAAGGTGATTGAAATTTTTGAGTTGAAGTGGATTTTTCTTTGAGGCTCATGTTAACACAGCAATCAAGATATAATCTGCCAGGTATTAGAAATTTCTCTCCTGTCTTAGGCCTATAGAAAATCACAGCATACTGAACCAGCAAATAAATTACCTCTTTTTAAAGGAAATCATGGGAGAGCCAAGGCAGCTGATACACAGAGCAGAGTCCTTGTAACATATTCAGGCATTGGTGTACCTTGTTAATGGTAAACACTTTTCTGCCAGGTGAGCTAGTAGGAGGGATTCTGAGTGGTTCTGGAAGTCACTGTTGATTAAAGGCATTTTGTTCCTCATGCCTTTGTCCATCTGGTTCCTTGCAATGTTTTGGAATACATTTCAGAGGATGCTGCAGTCTGTGGATGTTCATGCAGCAAGAGATGTAGTAAATTAGGCTTACTCTGCATGTCAGTGAGCTATACAGAAAAGATTTGAACCATAGACCACAACAGTTTGGAAAGAGTTATTATAATGTGTCAAGTCAATAATTCACATTTTAGAAAAGCCCACAGATTAAATTTACAGTTTGGATTAATTTTACAACCTATGAGACCATTAATCAGGGCTATGTAAGGTCTCCTAATGTAGTTTTATATAATCTGTATGTTTATGTTTTGACATGATGAATTGTAACATTGTAATTAAAATAATATTAAGAGGTTTACTGAATCCCACAGTATCCGAGGACATCCTGAGGTAACCATTCCATTGAAAGTGTGCCTTTTTTTTTCTTATTGCACACAGAATGGGGTAAGTCCATTCTGTGGAGCACCTTGACAGAGCTACATTTCTTGAAACATCTATACAAATCTGTAAAAATTAATGACAGAATGAATTTCCTTTACATTACATGCCATATCTTACATAAATTTTCTTTTCATATGCAATGTTAATTTTACCAAAACTTGTCTTGGATATTTGTTAATGATCATTCACCTGCAGTCAGGTAATTTAACGGAATTTAACAGAATTCAGTGCAGCATTTAACAAAAATACAGGAAGAGCAGTGGTGTAGACGAAGTAGTGTGTGAACCATGACATATTACCAATTATTAGCTTTATCTTATGGAATAATTGGAATCAAAATCTAGATGTAAGTATACCCAAAGTTGAGATGCACACTGTCCTAAGATCTATATCCCGATTTTTTATTTGTTTAGCAAAAATGCTATGTAAGAATGAAAGATACTTGACTGTTGGAAGAAACTTGACTGTGGAATAGGTAAGCACAGGGCTCCATGGTTTGCAGCACTGACAGATGAATGTTGCTGTGAGGAAAGTCCTTAAAAAAATAAAGGACTAATGTACAGCTTTAGTAATGGACATGAGGTGATAAAGGCAGCTTTAGACATGGAATTAAAAACTCAAGTTGTTAATTTTTCACCTTAATAGTTGTCATAATGCCTCTTACTATACCTCAAGCTTCCCAACTGGACAGATTTGAGCTCCATTCTGTCTAAATGTAGTACTGTCAATTCCAGGAACTATTTGGAAGGTTTTATGTACTGAATGAATGAGGAAAAACCACAATTTTTTCAACCAAAGTTGATCCAAGTGAGGACTTTGGCTCCACCAGTGAAAATCTAAATATTGTTGTGGTTGGCATGACTCTGATTTGGATTCTGGCCCAGCTCTGGCCACACTGGCTTTCTGTGTTTCTCACATTTCATACTGATGTATATGATCAGTCTGGCTCAAGTCATTTCAAGACATACCCTTTTCAGGTTTAGTGGTATAAAACCATCCTTCACCAGACAGACAGGCAGTAGATCTCTCTCCTTCCCTAACACACAGTGCTGATTTAGGATCACGTTAGATGTGAAGTTTGAATATTTAATCAAATTTCCTTCTGTGCTTCACATTAAAAATGGCTCTGTAAGTGTAATTTGTTGTAGTACCTTCACCCTTTTATCATTCTGATATATTTTACTTCGCTTATTTCTTCTGCCTATGCTCTAATCTATTGTGGGAAGATGCTTTTTATTAAAAATAATAAATTCATCTTCACCCCCCCCCCCCTTATTCCCCTTCATTAATCTCTCTATTTTGTGATGAGTGATAAAACCTTACAAGCATCAAAGAATGTTTCTTTCCTGATGCTAGGCTGCAGTAGTGACAAGCATGGAGGATGAATTATCTGAAGATGAAAGATCCCTTTGTTGCTCAAGAAAAGGCTGGTTGCTTCAATCATTTGTGAAACCTGTGCACCGACTGCTACTTTTATAGCCATTGTCTGGCATGCCGCGCCACCAATGACAAATAGCAGTGTCACCACAGAAATTGTCATAGGTGGAAAAGCACTGTTTAAAGAGATGGATTTAGAAGCAGGTTAATTGGTGTGATAGCTAGCATTATCTCCAGTAGTATCAACAGAGCTGCAGGCTCTCTGCAGGAATCGTTGGCCCCCAAAGGCATCCAAAGTGGAAATCTTCAGAGTTTAGAGGAGATGGAGCAGCCAGTTCTGTCACCCAGCTCAGAGAGAGAGATGGAGCTATAGAATTGTGACCTGCCCACCCTCATCAAGGTTCTCCACTTGTTCTTATCCACCACTTTCTGCCTGCATCAGAAAAGAGAAATCAAATGGCCAGTGTAGCTCAAAGTGAAGCCTTCTTAAGCAGTTCCAAGCTGATCAAGTGGCTGATCTTTAGAAAGTAAGGTTACAAAACCATTGCAGTCCCCATTCTGCTGCATCCCAGGTACAATGAAAGGAGCCTTGCTTGGATATGTACAGTCCAGGATGAGATTATTTTTAGCTATTTAAATAGCATACCTTGAAAACTGATCACGCTGTACTCAGGATCTGACATCTTTGCCACTTAAAGTTTTTAAGCCATGTGGGACTTAACTTCATCAAACCTCTATTTTCATAATCTTGCTCATGTTTGTGAATTGTGATTGTAGCCCTTAACTATTGCTGCTCTATATACTTCTGGATGAGAATTTTCAGCAAAGGAGCTGGAGTAACCTTGTGCTTCCTTGTTAGACCATTTATTAGGAAATGTAAAAGCTTTCCAAACCAGTAAAGACTACTTGTTCCTTTGATACATGCTGCACCTAAATATCAGGAAGAGATAAAATGCTTACTCTTGTCTTGGTTTGTAATGTTTGCCTGATTACCTTGTTAATCTGAGATTTTGGAACTCAAATACAAATGTATTAAGCGACTCAGCCTGTCTAGAATTACAGTGAGGATTGTTTTAAAGGTGCACCTGGAAACCAAATTAAAATAATCCTGTATAACTAGCAACTTAGGGACAAAGTACTATTGTGGCAAAGTTTTACTTTAAGAAAACTCTGGTAAAGACCATTGCATTCATACTCAATAAGTCCTTATTTTGTGGAAAAATCCAGTTATACTCAGTACAAAAAAACATATTTTCAGGACTCAACAATGTATGTTTTTATAATTCTTGTGGACAGCAGCTGCAGGCTATCAGCCTGGACCCTTGATAAATGATTTTGACATTTCCTGCAGACACTCCTCATGAAAAAGGCTTTTTTATTTTTTCTCAAATGTTGAATTCTGCATTATTGATCAGGTGCCATTCATTAAAGTCTGCTACTTGCTAGAAGAATCACACAGTTCCTAAGTTACAGCAGAATGAATTATTCTGTTGACAAATAGCAGTATTAAAGGAATGTTAAGGTTGCATGGTTTAAGCACTCAGAAGTCAGAAAATGGCAGTTGAGTTTGAAGAGGATAGAAATTTTGCCCAAATTAAGATTGCAGAATAACAGCTGAGGGAATGTAGAAAGCCTGCTAACAGGCACTGGATATTCATTTTAGGGCAACAGGTTGGTTACTGATCTATTCACAAATACTGGTGCTATTTATTGCAACATTTAATAAACAGCAAACAGTGGATGAAATCATGTGGTAGGGGTCACAAGGCAGATGGCTCTTCACTGGCTGTTTTTTGTTGCTATAGTGTTGCATTTATCAAGGAGGAGGGTCAGTGGCAATGTTATGCTGTAATACTGCAGCTGAGGGTAAGAGAAGTTAGTGGCTTTCTGTGACATGAGACAAGTACCATTTGTCAAAGTACTGTTTGCATTTAGTTCCCATCAGGGGCTCCCATTCAGTTTTCTTTCTATTGTTTTTGTTTGTCAGCCTCTCTGATTTGGTGTAATTTTTGTTCTGTTATGTTTATGTTTAGTACAAAAAAACCCAAAACACTGAAAGCAGTCCACTCCTGTAATCTTGGTTCTGTGATCAGTCAGGCCAGGATCAGTGCTAAGCAGACAGTAGCATCCTCATTGCCTTTGTGCCTGGATTTCTTCCCAGGGGAGCACAGGATGCAGTGGAGATGGGCTGTACTGTACCTGGAGCCAGCATCACAGAGTAAAACACAGAGATCCTTAGAACCAGCACTGTAGAATTGGCTAATACGTGTCTGGGTTTCTCCAAATATGTAAGAGCATCCTTGTACCACCAGGGGCTGTGTTTGCTTTTAGGAACAAATTTGCTCAGATATATGACTTCCTTGGATTTTATTTCCTTAATAAAATAAAGGGGGTAAGAATCAGGCTGTAGTGCCTTCTAGAGGCTACTGAAAATCCCAACACTATGTTCACTATTGGTCAGAAAACAATAGAATGTCAGGACTGGGGATAGCATTAAAAAGCCCAAAGTCTGAGAAACACTGCTGAAGCAAGCAGAGCTTCAGCAACTGGTTCTGGAAGACCTGGGAGAGGCAACTTCATGTCTTGTATGTGCCCAGGGGAGACTTCTGTGGGGCAGTTCTCACCCCACCTCCAAAAGGAGTGACAACATCCCCCAAGTGGCACTATAAACATTCCCAACCCCAGCAGTGTTCCTAGTGGGCTGCAAATTTGATTTAGACTAGAAGCTGACTCATTGGAGCCTGTGGCTCTTTCCTGACAGTATATGTTCCTCCCAGTTTGAGTCTTGATAGGATGTGAGTGGCACGTGAGCCATACAGGTATTGGCAAAGCACAGTTTGGGAGGGAGCAGAGGGATGGCAGTGCAGCCCACCACAGTGGGAGGCTCATGGCCAGAATGTGGGATCACTGTTGGAGATGGAATATTATGGAATTATATGAACCTTCAGATGCACCTTGTATGACCTTGTCTTCTATTCTCTTGTTCCAGGTACAATAGATAATTCTGTTTGTTTCCAGGGAATGCAGAATCAAGCTCCCTCAAAAAAAGTCTGTTGCACAGATTTCTGCTAAGGCTCAAAAAAAAGCACTTTTAATTTGAGATAATGTATAGCATTACAAATGGATCTCATTAATTCTGTGTGGATGCTAGGGCTCTGAAGTTATTGTGCCTCCCTGTACCACTGCCAAATATATAAGCATGAGGGTAGCATTAAATAGGATAGAACATGAAAAAAAAAGTAAATGTAATATTATGTTTATGCCCTTGTAAACGTTATAGCCTACAGTTATGGGATAAGAACAGGAAGAACCAGAGTTCAGGTAGTCTGTTTAGGTAAAGCACACTTTTCCTGGGATCTTAGATGATTCATTTACTCTTAGGCTTTATTTCTGCCACTGAAAATTAAGAATAATTGTAAATATATGTCTTGATCCTGTCAGAAGACTGCAAAGCCCTGAGGGATCTTCAGGTGAAATGTTCACTAACAATATAGATCATATCATTGCTTGAACTCAGGTCTTATAATTTCCTTGTTTTCCAAATTTAATTTTATTGCTGGTTTTTCCTAACTAAGGTCAAATCCTCATCTCATATGCTTCCAGATAAGTGAGGAATTATTGCTGAATTCAATGACACTGTGATATATTACATTCCTCACTAAAGCATCTAGCTCTGCTCCTTGAAGTTTCTACTGGTTGTTTAATGCAACATATAGTGCTGGAGGCTGCTTATATTCCCTCTGGAGAGTGGATTTCTCCTCTGAATACCCAAGCACTTATTAGATATCTCACCTATATTGCCTAATATGATGATTGTGCCTCCTTCCATTTATATAGACTCTCTTTCACAATGTTCCCCTGTGCTTTCTTTGGGATTTTTTTCCTCACCATGAATTCCCAAATTTCTAGTTAGAACAATCCCTTTTATTTACTGTCTGTCATTACTTTGGAGCTGCCACTCCAAAGTTTTACACATCTTTTTTTCCACATTATATGCATTAAGCTGCAATTTTTCACTTCTGGCTTGGTTTAAATAATGTAAATCCTTCTTGTCTGATTGTATTGCTGCTTGTTATTTATGGTGCCATGGTGTACACTTTTATGTGTGGAGTGGGGAATCTTCTTTTGTATGCAGTCATGGAGATCATCTTTATAAATAATGGAAAAGCTTACAATTGTGATTATACATCTCTTTGCAATACCTGTATATCCTTGGTTTCTCTAACACTGAAAAGACATCTCAAAGACATGTGAAAAAGAAACTTTATCTTTTATCTGCATTCTTTCCATAGAAATTCTCGTTTCCTTAGACAAAAAAACAGAGAGCCTTGTTCATCTTGGAATTCCTCATCTCCTGAGAATATATAATGTGAAGCCCTCAGTGCCACACTTTCTTTAATTAGTAGTAAGATGACCTGCTGCTTATACTTACCAAGCTGCATCCTGTGCACCTCTTCCACAGCTTCACCAAAGGGAAACTGGGGCTTTAAAAAATAATATAGCAGACATAATTATCAAGGCATGTGCTTGAGATATTGCTACTGTTGATACTGCTTCTGCTTTCTATCAACACCAGTCCTTGTGACAGCTGAGGCAGTTCAGTCATGTTTTGCTGGAAGGGCAGGTTTCTAAGAGGAAGCTTAAATAAGCAAAGCAAAGTTCTCTTCAGTCTTTGTGCACAGCAGCAGGATAAGACCATGGCCTATGAGAAAGAGCCAAGTGACTCACCATTGCTGTCTCCTCCTCCCCAGGGGGCTGATGGCAGCCTTATGCAGGCAGCAGGAATGACAGCAGCCTTGTCATCAATCACAAGAGTAGAGAAGTTCCTTTAGAGAGCCTGCCTTGCTGATGCTGCAAATGTGTTTAATGGGTTTGGCTGATCTGTCTGTAGGATCTGTACATATCAAACCAGGCTGGAATAGAACAGGGCAACATATGGCACATCACATGCTTGGAAGGCCACTCCTGCACAGACTGAGTTTCTTGTATTTAACTTAGAGAATGCTAAACATGGCTAAGCTGTGCAAGGATATGTGACTGGGACAGTTCTGTGGCTTAACAATGGCAGGTAGCTCAGCCCCACACAGCCTCTTGCTCCCTCTCTCCCAGTGGGATGTGCAAGGGAATCAGAAGGGTAAAAGGGAAAACTTGAGTGTTGAGATAAAGACAGTTTACTAGAAAGAGTAAAAGCTTCAGGCAAAGGCAGAGCAAAATAAGGAATTCATCCACTGCTTCCCATGGGCAGGCAGGTGCTCAGCCATCTCCAGGAAAGCAGGGCTTCATCATGTGTAATGGCCATAACTCTGATCATCTCCCTCTTTCTCCTGCTTCCCCCAGATTTATATGCTGATCTGCCATGCTGTGGGGGATATCCTTTCAGGTACTTGGCGTCATCCCTCCCAGCTGTGTCCCCTTCCTGCTTCTTGTGCACCCACAGGCTACTTGATGGCAGGGTGACATGGGATGCTGTACGGCCTTGACTCTGTATAAGCTCTGCTCACCAGTACCTAAAATGTCCCTGTGCTATCAACACCGTTCCCGTCACAAATCCAGAACCCAGTCCCATACCCCAGCTACTGGGAAGGAACTAAACCTGGTACAGACTATAAAATCAATTAAACAGGAGCAGGAACTATTCCTGAGCACTGGCACTCAATCATCATAGTCCTGCATTGTTAACAAGGTCCCTGGCATGGTGTTGGGCACTTGTCTCTCCCAAACAATTCCAGGTATGGTTCTTAAATTAGTATGGGCAAGGGAACATCTTGCAGACAGTTGGGTATGGCCATACCATAGCAGAGGACAAGAATTACAGGGAAAGCTGCCAGTTCTCCATTTTGTGCCAGGTAAAAGTTTATATCTTGTTTAATTTACTACATAGATACTGTGTGTCTAAAGACCCTTTTTCAAAAATTTGTAATAACTAGGAAGAAAGGAAGGGGGGAAACACTCTAAAAATCACTGAGGTGAAGGGAAATACATGCTTGATTTTGAAAGGTACCAAGGAAAAGATGAGATCTTGAAATTCATGGCAGTGAACTGTACTTGCCCTGTGCACAGAGAAATAAATTCTCATCAGAGTGGGGAAAGTAGAGTAAGTTTTTGCAGTAGTGTGTTGGAGCCAGTAGGCAGCGAGTGCATGCTCACGTACCTGCAGATCCACTGCTGCAGGGAAGACAAGATTTGCCAGCTGATCCCATGTTGTTCATGCTGGGATTGTTGAAGGCTGTTGTGGCTTGTTCAGTTCTTATGAAAGTGCCACTCTCAGTAATGTTTAAAGAGTTGGTCCCATCATAAATACAGGTATATGGAGAATGTCAGAAGCTGGGAAAAATCCTCCTCCTGCCTAGTTATGCAGTTCTGAAACACAGACTTACCTTAAAGAGATCATAAGGAAGCGAAAGGAAAGCCAGGAACCCAGTCTGCATGTGGGGAGCCTTAAGAAAGACTGTTTACCATGATGGGATGACCCTCGTGTCTTCTTTCTTTTTTTTTTTTTTTTTTTTTTTTGGTTTTGTGGTGTTTTTTTTGCTTGTTTTTGGGGTGGGGTTTTTTTGTTGTTGTTGTTTTTTTTTGGGGGGGTGTTTGCTTATTTTTAAATTCATTTTTTTACAAGTAGAAGAAAGTTGCGGTGCTCTCTGTTAGTTTAGAATCTAGTAAATGCTGAAGTAGAAATGTTAGAGCTGAATGGTTGGTCTGATGCACATGCTGGTTTCAGACAGTGTTGGTGCTCAGCATTTTCTTTTAACTGTACCAAACCATAGTGACAAACTCACAGCTACTGCTGCCACGAACAGTACAGGAAACCACTGAGCTGTCCCCTGTGACCTGAGAATATTTCACACCAGATTTTACTGAATTTATTATTAAAGTTGAATTGTCCAAGTCAAAAAGTGTGCAATGTTAAGTGCAAATTTTTTGAATAACATGATTGGTGTTTGGGAACAATGTGCAGCCACTACTTCCCATTATTGCTAGAAGTCCAGATTAGTTCCACTGCTGTACAGGATGGGGTTTATGCGCCAGTAAAGTTTTAGCAACTACCCAAGATAGAAACAGAGGAACTGTTGTAACAAAAGAGGAGACCTGCATGCTACAATGCTATTGCTTTTTCAGTTATTTTCACTGCTTTTCCAAAGCATCAGTATCATTACAGCCATTTCCACTAACAGCAAGAGTGAGCAGGTCTATGTATTTTCTAATTTGTGCTGAAGCCTAGGAGTGTTACCTTTGTGAAAACAGAAAGCAAGGACAACAAGGCCTGTTTGTACATGCTTCCTGGCCAGGTTACACTGGCATAATTCATCCGAGTTTATTTGTTTGTGTTTTTTTCTAAATGTGATCATATTTCCATTAAAGCAATGTCCATTCATACAATGCTGCATTTGTTGCATTCTGGGTCAGTCTGTTTATTTTGACCTCCTAGATTTCATGTTAGCAGGATCAACTAATTGTCTCATAACCTGTAAGAAAAATCCTTTAACATACTTAACAGGTGATTTCATATTGTCTGAGCACAGTAGAAAGGCTTCAAACTTTACAGCCCTCGTGCAAAAGCATGTATGTGCACAAGCGTAAGGATGGCCTAGATTTTCTTGTGCTGTAGTACTTTGCAGCTGGCTACAGCAAAAATGCATGTCTCACACCATTATTTACAACTGTAACAGTGAGAAATTACAAAACCTACTCTTCATTAACCTCAAATAAGGCTATTCCTGCAGCCAGTGATTGCCATTACATTGATGGAGTGCTGAAACAGCTCAATAGTCCTGGCTGGCCTGTCTCTCGTGTGACTGCACTGCAGCTCCTGCCTCCCACCACTACCCAGAACACATCCAGCAGAAGCTGCTCAAATGATTGATGAGAAAAGCAGCTCATAAAGGCAAGCACAGCGCCTGAAGCAACAGCTGTCTAGCCCTGTCCCTGCAGTAATTAGATAAATGAACCCCAAATGAAATCTTACAGGCAAGAGTAGAAGGAAGTTATAACATCCCCAATGTGGATCTCTGCTTGTGTTGCCTCATTGCAGTCTGTGTTTGTAGCTGTTGGTGTGTGATACAGATTAGACACAGCTTTACCTCTCTCACCTCCCCTGCTCATTTTGCTGCTGGTCCTGCAGACAGACCCCTGTGGGCACAGGAGACATGGCAGTGTCAGTGCCTGGACTCTGCTTTCTTTTTTTAATTTCTTTGGCACCAGTTCTACTTTGCAGAGTGTGCTGAACCTTTGTCCTTCTCCACAGAGTATGAGCATAACAAAAGGTCCGCGACAGGTCACAAATTGAGTTTATCTGGGGAAAATCCTGCAATTAGCAAATTCCTTCTTTGAGAAATAGTAGGTGTGCTTATAGGGATGCCTTAGATAAAAAAGGAGAAAGAAAAATGGTTCAGGCAACTGAAATTTTTAGAGAGTTGATTAAAAGTTTTATGCTTATTTTTACAGTACAGTAGCATAGTCATAACACAGCATTTCCCCTAGGTTTTCTCTTGATGCTACTCAATGGTATCCATGAAGGAACCCATCATGCCAATAATTGCTGTTTTAGAGAGAAATTTATGAAAAAAATTAATATATTCAGAAAATGTATATGCTTTAAAAAATGGTGTATATAGTTGAAATACATGTATGTATGTGTGAAATAAGTACATAGACAAATTTACAAAAAAAACCCCAACAAAACAACCAAAAAACCCCAAACCTGTTGAGGAAGACTGAACAGCAGAGCTCTGATTCTGCTTTTACTTGTGGCATTTCACATCTGGAGTAGTATTGTTGAATTCAGTGACTGTAGAACTCATGTAAGAACAAGTCATGTCTTTGAAGGCAGGAACTGAAATTCAGAGAAGTAAATGCACAGCAGCGATGCAGAATAAGTGACCTTTTCTTTTATTCTGTCTCTCCACTCCTAAGCTAGAGTAATTCTTGCCTACTTCAGCCAGATTTGCATGGGTGAAACATTAGATCAAAATTAGGCCCAGGTTGTTTGTTTTACCAAGAGTGCATGTCTCAGGAGATTGCTTTTGTGTTTCCCCATAGGAACAGTCAGAGGGGCAGCTAAGGCTGGGCACTGCCAAGACCTGATGGCTGGAATTCAAACGAGAGTTTCTGGCAGACTGAGTGCTCCCATTAATTGCAAGTGGTGTCTCTGAGATGCTTCAATTACAAGAGATTAGTGGGAAACTGTAGCAGTGGACTGAAGGAGTAATGACACATAGGAAGTGAAGCAGAAAACCTTTATTCTTTTTAAAGAGAAGTTCAATTTATACTTTATTTAAATATAAACTGCAAGCATAAAGTATTAGCATTCCTAAACTTCACTTTTCAGCTAGTTTCAAATTAACCATACTGTATTTCTGAGTTCCCCAGAGCAGCACCATGATCTTCAGCCTGTCTGTTCCTTAAATTGAGCTGAACTCTTTTAAGTCCAGTAAGTTCCTGTGCTATCCCCATAGCGGGCTGAGTTACATTTGCCCATCCTTGTGCTGCCTCTCCTGTGGTAGAGATTTTTAGGGGCCAGCACAGACTCTGAGCCTCCCCTGCTAACCCCCCAGCTCTAAATTGCATGAAGGACTGTGAAACAGCAGCGCAGGAAGCTGTGGTCTCCCATAATTTCTACTGCTGTGAGTTGATTTACTCTTGTCATACCTACTGTTGGGAAATGCTTTTCCTGAATTCTTGGATTTAGGTTACAAGCATAATAATGTTTCATAATGGGGCGTGAAAAAAAATGGCTATTGCCAATTCTTTGAGGCCAGGCAGTGGCTGAATCTCTCAGTGTGCCTGGCAGTGAAGTAAGCTGTGACTCTGCCTCCTGTACAGGTGGACAGTGTGGACAGACTGCACTAAAAGCTCAGTCATACTTCAGTTGGACACAGCCATCAGGAGGGGTCCTAGGTCCCCAGTCTCAGACTGATTGCCAGACCACAAGCTTGCCTGTCTTCTCAGAAAATATATCTGGCTCAGATGTTTTAAAACCTGCCTTGGTCTGCCTAGTTCGTTGTACCACTGTTACATATGTAGTTCTGGATGTGTTTCTCAGGATGGAAGTTTGCCTGTGTTTTGCCTGCCCATTGGGTTTTTGTTAGAGTCATAGCTCCCATGGAATATAGGGGACATACAGTCTGCACAGATGGGATCTAATTATTTTCTCAGTTAATGTAATGTAAATCAAGAGTAATTTGAGAGGATTGCACTAGTGTGAAACTGGCCTGGAATATATTTAAGTGCCTACAAAGTACCAGATGAGTTCAAGTAATCTATTGTTACTACTTGTATTCTGTGTCCATGACACTCATGTGCCTATCTTTATGTTGGCATGTATTTTTGCTGGAGACTGTCACACAGATTTGTGTGTGTGTGTGCCATGGAATTTGGGCCAGGCACTGTGCTGTCCAGAAAGAGCATTTTTATTATTCTTGGAGAAAAAAGAATAACTTTAGGCAGCCTACAATGTAGGCACCTACATATCAGGTAAACTTTTAAGGTGCCTGTGCTGTTATAGAGAAAGCAAGAGGTATTTGTGGAGTTATAAAACAGTTATAAAACAGAACATGCAAATTTAGTGCTAGAAAATCTGTTCCTCTCTATTGCCTGCAAAGGGGTCAGACAACTGACTCAGATGGAGACAGCTTCTGTAGGCTGATCTAAAGGGAGATGAGCATAATTTTCTTTGATGTGGTGTCCCAAGGCTCACAGACATCTTCATGATGAGTAAAAAAAGCACTCCAGCTAAGAGGATCTCTACATGTAATCAATATGATATTCCTCTGCCATAACACATATGAACATGGTCTTTTCAAACCTAAACTATTCTAGGATTCTGTCTAGGCATGTCACTTAGGGATATGGCTTAGTGGTGGACTTGGCAGTTATATGTTAACAGTTGAACTCAAGAGCTTACACATAGTTTTTACCCAAACCATGTGATTCTGTGGTTCTGTGAACCATTAGGTCTCAAAACAAAATCCCTAATGCACAGAAGTACAAAGGTTTATGGCAATAGCATTATTTTTCATGAGAAATATCTATATTTGGCAGTATTGAGGAGCAATATATGCTGTTTGACAGTTCCTGGGGCTTCTGAGTTGAGCACTTTTTTTTTAATAGAGGTTCATTCTGTTTATCTGATGCTAGTAAATTTTTAGGATTTCAGTTAAACTGGTATTTTACTTGTGGGAAAGAGGAACCTGATGCCTTAGCTTCTATCACTATAGCTGTTGGAAGTTAGGAGGATTTGCAGTATTCCTTCAGTAAGAAGTGGCAGGTATTAATCTGATTTTGTGTGAACAGGTTTAAATCTGGACCCATGCCAGTGATATTATACCATAACAAAGCCAGTGTAGCTTCTGTTAATACTGCAAGCCCATACAGTTTGAGGCCAGAAAGAATTCTTAGACTGCCTGTATATGAAAGGTTGTTAAATTTCACACACTATCCATTCTCCAAAACCCAAAAAAACTTAGCCCAGAATATTCTATTAGCTCTCCTTTGCACACAAAGATCAAAGACCTGGAGGACATGGTTTCACAGGAGCCAAAAATACACATAAACTTATGAGGAAAGGGCTTTCTAAAGCATGCAAGTATTTTATTTGAAGTAGTTGAACAATAGCATTTATTTTGTTTTCCAGCAGATCAGTCTGATACTCGTGATATTGGTATCTTCTTTAAAATGTGGGACACAGTAAAAGAAAGCCAAAGGCGTATGAAGTTGAAAATAGGAAAACAGCACAGGATTGATGCTACCCTTTGTTTTCTTGCTCCCCATGGATTTATAGTTGTGCTCCCTTCCTTCCCTGCTAACTTGACCACTGCTTCCCTTCCGATCTTCCAGGAGACCTAGGGGTGGAATAAACAGACTTGTCCAGTTCATGTGGACTGACTGGGTGTGTTGGCTGCTGTTGTCCTCAGTAGAAGTCAGCTCTGCTTAGGGTTGGGTCCTGAAGAATGCCTTTGGCAAGACATTAGAGGTGGCTTTTTACAGTTAGAGGTTAAGTTTCATAAGCAGCTCAGTTGTTGGGCAGGAGGAGAACACATTCCTACCCAAGCAGTACTTTTCCTTTTTTCCTCAGATATTTGTGTAAAACTGAAATTGTGTGAGCATATTTGTGACCATTTCACCATTTAATGACAACTTGTTTTGCCAGGTTAAAATACTGGAGTTAAATTACCCGTTTGACTCACTGTCATACAGAGATGTCACAGAAATACTGAATAATACTAGTTAATCTCTGGTCTCATTCTGTTGTCTTCAAAGGAGTTGTGTCAAAAATGAATTTTCCCAGATTTTACTTCTCAAAGCAGCTGATTTATTTGCATGCAGGATGAGCTTGGGCCAGCATGAGATGACACCTGCATACAAAGGGCACCAGTCTCAGTGAGACCAACAGGAACTGCAGCCCAACTTCAGAGGTTACAACCTCCTCCCGGAATGCATCTGCCATTCCAGCAGCAGATGTGCTCCCACCCTATGCTGACATGACCCTTTGTGGTCACTTGCATGCTAAACGTGGGTGGGTTTGACAGAAGTGACATATGATTAAGGAGAATTAACATAAAAGTTCTGTCTAGTTGGTGTGAATGCCAATCTGCTCTAGGAGAAAGTTGTGCAGGTGTGACTAGAACTGGCAAAGAGGTGATGTTCATCCTCTAAAGTCAGGAGCTCATGTGTCTGCCAGTGGTGAATTTATGGGGAAAACCAAAGCTAATTGATTGTCATCAGTTTTACTTACATCTAAATTGCTTACCAACTCAGCTAAGGATACAGAATAACCTCATTAAATCTATGAAGGTTTATTTTTGTCTCAGGAATAACATCTTATTATGTAGCTATTTAATGAGTTGTGAGCTAACATGTTTTAACAAATCTTTTATCGCTTATTACATTCTCTCCCTTGATGGTAATTTCAAAATCTGACCATTAAAATGGAACTCTTTTCAAAAATCTTTGATGAAGGCACTCAGAACTGTGCATTTCATCTATGCTTTTGGATTAGAATTGCAAAGGTGTAAATTATAGATCTGCCTTACATGGGCTCTTATTGATCAGGCTGTTTCGTAGAAACCACAACAGTTCTGAAAGCTTAGCAGCCTTGAGTACCTTTCAGCTTTCTTAATTGGGCCACCAGGGTATGGTTAATTTTCAATTTATATTGAAAGTAAGGCAAGGTGCTGTAATACTTCCTCATTGTACTTGAGTAGCACTGACACTAAAACACCATGATGTGCATTGTAATTGTCAATACACAAGTTGCTTGTTGAAATAGATTGGGAGTTCTGGCTTCATTCACTTCGTAGTTTAGGACAAATTCTGCCTAATACTTCCTGCATATTCACTGACCTCCACTGAGACACTAGCTACAAAAAGAAAATATGGTTTGGTCAAGTGTAGCTGGAAAATTCATTCAACATACCAGTTGTAGAGCAACCAATGAAACTAATGAAACATGCTCATCTTTTGTGTGTTTGCTGACAGGTCAAAGTCATGGTGCGCATTTCTTCCACGCTTGCCAGAGACACGTCTGAGTCCAGCTCTTTCCTAAAAGTTGACCCCCGCAAGAAGCAAATCACGCTGTACGACCCTCTGGCCTGCGGAGGTCAGAATGCTTTCCAGAAAAGGGGCAGCCAGGTTCCACCCAAGATGTTTGCTTTTGATGCAGTTTTCCCTCAGGATGCATCACAGGTAGGCCCTGTATGATCAGAAGAGTTATCTAAGCAGGGGTGTGCACCAGAGCCAAACTCATTTCTGCTGCAGCAGTAGTACTTTCAGTGGACTTCTACCAGGGCTGAATTTGGTCTGCCATGACCATCAATAAGGAATTCAGTTTATTAAATTTTTGCTTAATAATCGTGTGCTTTCTTTTTTCTTTACTGTAAATAATTTCTCCTAAAATTATAATTCAATATAATGTGCTATTCCATAATAGTGCTAAATGGTGCCTAATAGGAAAATCCTCAATATCAACAAGTTACTGTGTATTATAAAATGTTATTGTTGGGTGTTTACAGAGATGTGATCAGAACTACAGTTCTCTAATGCAGTCCTCTATTAACTAAGGGATCAAGGATTATTTTGACAGTGTTCTATTGTACAGCTTGCAATAAGAAGATGGGGATTTTAATCCACAGGTCTTTATTAGTGAGTACATATTCAGGTTTCTTATCTTTATTATTAGACTTTGGTTTGATGAACTATGTTACCCAAATGTCATGAAGACAGTAAAAGAGTAAAGTAACATTGCAAAGTATAATTAGAAAACAGTCTTGTAAAGCTGGCTCTGTATTCATAAACCAAAAAGACCGAGGACACAGGGCCATCTAAATTACTGTCACATAATTGTTTCATTAGGTCAGTCCCTCACCCAGTCCTGGTCCAAGCAGCTAGCACCTTGCAGACTAATGCCTGGATGCAGTTCAAGGGGCTGGCCTGTGAACAGTCCCTTTCTTGGCCCATTTTATTTTCTGTTGTAGAGATAGTCTAGAAGTAGCCATGAACCAGGGTGGATTTACTTGATGTGTTGTCAAATGCAAAGTGCTTCCCATGGGGGTCTAAACTGAATTTTGATTGAGTTTCATCCACTGTTGTTAAGCAGTTGCTGCAGGAGCACTGTCAACCATTCAGCCTGCTTGAACCTTAAATCCAAGAATGCCTGGGGTAAATTTCTGTGTTGAACTCCTTAAAATACTGCTACAGTCTTCAGAATGGAGTCTAGTACTGTAAAAAGCTGAGAAGACTCATAATAATGTTGGGTCTCTTAGCTAATTCCAAAGAGCTGTTTGTTCCCTTTGCATTCCTTACCCACATGCTTGTGGAATTAAACTCAGTCCATAACTGGGCAAATAATTGAGCATGCAAAAATTCCTCAGTGTTGTTTTTTAATCAAAACTGTATTTTAAAATCCCTTAAATAGGTAGTTCTAACAAACCAACTGCACCCCCTTACAATATGTGTATTTTTTTAATGCCACAAAGGATGTTTGGTGATGCATCAGTGAATGTAACTTACTTGATCCAGAACAAAATTCCTGCTTCATGTGCTTACACAATTAATGTCATTCCCATTAACAGCACAGGTCACATGAATGAGACAAGCAAGGTTAGATTTTTTGATACTTCAACATGATATCTGGAGCAGGGAAGACTTTAATGCGCCTTTCCGGTGGAAATAATTATTTTCCTTAGTATTGTTAATGCTTCTTGTTTTTTTCTTTCCTGTATTTTTACTCTTTTTTTTTTTCCCAATACCTGTGACAGGCTGAAGTATGTGCTGGGACTGTGGCTGAGGTGATCCAGTCTGTGGTCAATGGGGCAGATGGCTGCGTGTTCTGCTTTGGTCATGCCAAGCTTGGTTGGTATTGCTAAATTTCCCTACTCAAGCAGCAAAATGAATATTTTTAATACAGGATTGCTAGTCTGTTAGGTTAAGGAAAACAAACTTATTTGTCTGTGTATATTAATTTGAAAGTACCTGTGAATGATCTCATGCTACATCTTCACCTCTTGCTTACACATTTATTCACTTTTCTTATTGTGTAAATGTTGGACATCATGCTCTTTGGAACAGAAGTTACCTTTGAATTATTGCTTCATTTCAGCTCTTAAATATTATAGCAATTTTGTCTTTCATTGTCTTCAGTTGTTAATAATGGTCCAACAGTGATCTACAGTTTTCCAAATGTGCTTGGTGTTGGTGAGGGTTTGCCCAAATGCCACTTTTATCAAACTGTGTACTATGAGTATTCACTCAAGTACTTGATGTTTGTGATGGCACTCTTATGGAGTGTGACTGGGCACTCAGACAGTTTGATTTATACTCTATTCCCTGATTAGACAGTTCACTCATTACTGACCTCTTCCTACTGTGTCTCAAACAAGTCTTATTTTAATGGGTGACTGAATGTTACTGATGGAGCAAAACTCACACTTTGGACATGCTTCATTAGCATTTTTCAGGTATTCATGGAAGGACAATAAAGAGGAGAATCATCATTAACACACTATTATTTTGACATAACTGAATTTTGAGAATAAACATTTGTTTTGTTCATGTTTATCTAATTGTATTTTGGAAGTACCATCTCTTGAATGAACAGGGGTTTATTGCATGTGTGCAATGATTTCCATTCTTTACCATCTCAAACAACCACAGATGTTCACATATAACTTAAAAAGATAATTCAGTTTTGCAGGTGGTAAAGAAGATCAAGCTATATCAGGCCATGATTATCCCAAATTATAGGCAACAAAACCTGGACAGCACTGAATGCTGCAATGCAACCAGGTCCGGTACATTGAATGGAGCAGGTTGGTGTTCCAGTTACACCAGAAGGCCCCTCTGGACCAGGCAAGAGTGACACTAGGATGAGCTCTTAGATGTGACCTGCCAAACACAACATTGCAAATGAGATGAAAAAGGAAGCACCAGATAACAGGCTCTCACAAGTGCCACACATCCTTTAGAGAGGTATCCTAGCTAGGCTTTTGCTGAAGCATGAGTTGGGTCTCTGCAGTTGCTTTGTTAAGTGCACCACCAGCATTCCAAAAACCATGGACTTACCCGGACCGTGACAGAGACATGTGCATAGAAGTATTTTTTTCAGTGATCTTTTTGCACATAGATTCAACGTAAGAAATGAAACAAGGTAAAGAAGCCACAAGTACTTGCCTGAAAGGATGTATACCATTATCATTTGGCTAACAAATTTAGGAGCTTTAGAAAACTCATCTAAAAGCATTATATGTAGTGACACCTAATGTAGTTTAGGATAGTACTCTGTGTCCTTAATCACCAAACTTTTACAGTAAAGAAAAGCCAGAGCTATAATTGCAGAGTTAAAAAATACCTAACCAGGGAATGGTTTTTACCCAGATGAAATATTAATTGTAGTGGACCCACTTCTTCACCAAGTGATCACATATACCTGGTTGGTTTTGGGGATTTTTTTTCTGAATGAAGTTACATCTGTGTGATTCTGGGACCAGGTTTAGGTCAATTTCAACTCCAGCATTTGAAATACAATCTAGTGCTTTGAAGTAAAATGGTATTGAAAGAATACCACACTCAGAGTATTCAAAGTAGAGTTTTTTAGAGACCATGGCACTCTTGCTCTGCTCAATTCCCTCCATGATTCAACCACATCAGATGCTGTAGCATTGCAAGGTGGGGGCCTGCAGCACCCTACTTGGGAATGGGAGATGTCAGGGGAATGCATGAGGTAATGATTTTTGAAAGAAGCTCAAGATTTCATCTGGATTTTCCATGTCCTATTTGTCTACCTGCCTATATTTTCCCATTGCTGACTGTCCTTGTTGTAGTGAAGTTATTTTCATGAATGCTGTGCAGGATAACCTCTCCTGGCAGAAGGCTGTCAACATCCTGGGAATGATGTTGTATTTTCTTCATCCCCCCATTCCTGACAGGGAAGTCATACACCATGATTGGGAAGGATGATTCCATGCAAAACCTTGGAATAATTCCTTGTGCCATCTCGTGGCTATTCAAGTTGATTAATGAACGCAAAGAGAAGACAGGAGCGCGCTTCTCGGTCCGGATTTCTGCCGTGGAAGTGTGGGGGAAAGAAGAAAATCTGAGAGACCTGTTGTCAGAAGTGGCTACGGGCAGCCTGCAAGATGGCCAGTCCCCAGGTGTCTACCTTTGTGAAGACCCCATTTGTGGCATGCAGGTGAATCTAAGATTAATTTTACACTGAAACAAGTAAACATGACTTTTTTGGTTTCTTCTGGGGCCATTGAGATGGTTCAAATTCAAGAGCTACCCAGAGCATAGAGTTTATAGACTTGAAAGTGTTTACTTTAAAACATGCAAGAACTTTATGACCTGCAGCTGCAGGGCCATCTGCTCTCTTGGCCTAAATATTTGTACCTCTGGTATAAGTGATATGGAGCAAGGGCTCGTGTTTGCAATAAAATGTGAAAACATTCAGAGCAAACAAAAATTCACCTCATTCTTAAAAAAAAAAAAGAAAAAAGTGTGATCTCTCTTCTGTAAAACAACAAACTAAAATATTTAGTTTGTTGTTTCACAAACATAAATTGCATAAATTGCTGTAGGCCATTAATATGGCTGTTTATTTCTTTTTAAACTACATTATTTATAGCATTTGCATTAGTGGTTTTGTAAGGAGCATTAATTGCTACTTATTAATTGCTGCCAAGAAGTAAATTCCTGAGCTGGGCAAGTCAGTAAAAACTCAAACTCTTCTCCGATTTGGAGTTTTAGCAGGAATGAGTAACTGGCTCACCTATTTTCTGGGTAACTTTGAGAAATTCTTAGCAGCCCTATTTTTTCCCCTTTATTTTGGGTTGAGGGGAAAAGGGACCTATTCTTTCATTTTGCTTTTTGAGTGGGAGTAAATCTACTTTTTGTATGAGTAGATGAAGAGGGAGCAGAAGAAAGTGATGGAGCTTGAAAATATTCTTTCATCCTGAAAGGCAAAGGCTGCTTTTGTCGAGAGCCCTGCTTATTGCAGGATGGGGAATAGGGGGAGAAGGGAACAGATCTACAAGGTCATGTACCCTGTATCCACCTCCAAGCACCTAGAGATCATGACTCACATCCACACAAGTTGTGAACTGTGAGATTTGAAACAGCAAGCAATAAATTTTGTGTCTTATCTCTTTGTGGTTTAAGCTTTTTAGGCATACTTAGGTCATATTTTCCATTCTTTTGCATTCTACCTAAGGACTATAAAGTTGTGTTTTGATTTGATATAACAATTAGGGTTCTCATTTTCACTTAACTCCTGACTTCAGCATTTTATGAAATACTTACTGTATCACTAGAGATCTCACCCTCTGGTGTCCTGTAACTGATGCAGTCTAGTAAATATGAGAGACTGCACAGTTCCTGTTGGGGCGATGGATGGTTCAGTTAAGAATTTGCAAACTGCACGTGTTACGTAACTGTGTCACAACCAGCATCTCCTAAGCACTTAATTCCTTACTAAGGTATTTTAGCACAATAGCAATAATAATAAATATTCCATTATGGTAGCTTATTTTTATATAGATATAGACAGTACAGCTATATATACAAAATCAATTATTTTGGATTACTGAAAAAGAGGTAGCTCCATGAGACGCGTATATATATCTGCAGTGTGAAAGACTGAATTAAATTACAAGGAAAGAAGCCTTTTTATGTGTGCTTACAAGACATTCTGGAGTCATGTGTTGTACACCTGAATTATCCAAATCCTCAGCTGAAGGGAGGATATTATATTATATTATATTATATTATATTATATTATATTATATTATATTATATTATATTATATTATATTATATTATATTATAGCCATGCAGATATGCAGAATCAGCAGTGTGTATAGCAAATGAGTGATCACCATATGTCATACTGTCTGTCACTGGACCTTTCCAAGTATGCACGTTTTCTTGTTGCTTACATTAGTGAGATCAGCCCACAGGCTGGCCTGCCTTCTGCTCACCTTGTTAACTCCTTCCTGTCCCCCTCCCTCTTTCCTGAGGGAGTCCAGCTTTCAGCTGTGTCACCGAATCCTATGCACAGCCTCAGTTTTATCCCTTCTCAGTCTAGATAATGGTTGCAAAGAGAAAACAGAATTACTGTCTTTTGGAGAACTGAACTGTCAGCTATATTATATAGCAGGGGAACAAACCCCATGAACAGGGAGCTCCTTGCCGTTTTTATACCAGACAAGACAAATCTATCCTATGGGCTGTGGGCCAGTTCTGTGTACTGCCAAAACTAATGCCATCAGATTGCAGTCTCGTGTCCCATGCACAGACAAACTAGTCATAGGTGCCATGAAACATGCAGGCATTCCTATTGTTAGGAGGGCTTAATAATATCTGCCCTCCTATGCTGTCTGTCACTTAGAAGAGTTGAGAGCAGGCTGGTGACAGGGACTGAGGTCCAGCAAGTATGAATGTTTGTACATTACCTGCCTTCTTCCATTTAATGCATTGCCCTGGCTTATGAGCAGGTGAATAATAAACTTATGGTATGAAGGGGCAAGGAAAAGGCTTCTCTTCTGGGCTGCTCCTCATATGGCAGGGGGCAGAACACAAGCTTCAGTCCTGTTACTTTTTAGATTTATCTGTGGACTGCTTCCTTCTAACACTTTCTGAAGGTGTTAGAACACATAGCCTTGCCACTGCTGTTGAGTTTGGGATTGACGTGTCTTCCACAATTTTTATTCCCCACTTCTAGCCATGAGGGCTCCTGGAGGGCATTCTACTGCCACTGCCAGTGTCAGGAGGGTCTCATTCCATTGGGCACCTCCTCATTTGTGGTCCCAGTAGAAGCCAGTGTATCCACACCACATGTTGATTGCAGGAAGTTGTCTGGTGGTGTTTACCTGTGCGGGAATTTCTCAGCCGTTTCTCCCTGGTGTCAACTGCAGCTTCAGAACCAGAGTGAGCTCCGTGCCCCCACGGCAGAGAAGGCCGCCTTCTTCCTGGACGCCGCCATCGCCTCCCGGCGCAGCAGCCAGCGGGACTGCGATGAGGAGGATCACCGCAACTCCCACATGCTCTTCACGCTGCACATCTACCAGTACCGCATGGAGAAGAGCGGCAAGGGTGGAAGTAAGCTGTCCTCTTGTTCCTCTCTGCCTCCTCCAAGCCTGCCTGGCAAGGGGGCCTTCAGACAATGTTCTTTAGTGGTGAAAATCAGCAGAGTTCTCCATTCAGTCTGGGGTGGGGCCATTCATACAAGCAGGCTGAACAGTGCCTGGTGAAGACCCACCGAAGGCTATTAAAAGCCATTGGGGATTATTACTGTCATTGTCAGTTTAGTTGCTCTCATGGAGACACTGGCAGTTCTCAGCCCTGTGTGGGCCTCTGTATCTGAAAAAAAAAAGGTGCTTTTTAAATTGGCCTTTATTATTATCTTTACAGATAGTGTTGCAGTCATGGATTAAAATATTGTGGTGACTGGAATTCCTTGCCACCCTTATGTTAACTGTTCCTCCTTGCCACCTAAATAGGGCAGTGTATGTGGAAGCTGATGCTGGCAACCCATAAACTGGGAAGCTGATGTTACAACCCATAAACTATACCCTTTCTTGGAGATACACGATATTTAGTTGCTGGCCCAACTATGTGTGCACAAACATAGTGCATAGAACACATCGTGGTTCTTTGTAAAGGGTCTGGATTTTTCAGATAGGCTTGTTTCCTCTCTTTGTCATGTATGCTCTCACTGGCTTGTGTCTTTACTTCCATATCCCAGGAAATGGTGCTTCCATGTCTAATTTTATGTTTCTGTAATTTTCAAAGCTTTCTTTTTTCTCACACCATTTATATTTTTATTATACTTGTCTTCTGTTTCAAGTCTCCCTAATTGTTTATGACTGAAGATATACAGAGAGGGGGTTTTGTAAGTAAATTCCAATGATAAAAGATTTGATGATAAATGAAAATGTAGGAAGAACCCCCACTGAAAAAGAAAATTCTGACATTAAAAATATTTTTTCAAATAATCATTTCTTTTCAGGGAAAAATGTTTGAAAGAGACCAGAGAAATCTCCTTCTTTAAACTCATGGGCTTAAGCAATTCTGCAGAAACAGCATATGTTTCAGCTCCTGGCTCTGCATAGGCTATTGGTAATAAGGAATAGATTGCAAAGTGATGTGTAGTGGGTGTTCAGCACTGCAGTATTAACATGTAATGTTTAAATGAAGAAAATTTGCACTGAGTGTACTTACAGGAGAAAAAAACCAAAAAGTTCCTCTAAATGGAAATGCAGCTTGCATGTATTTAAGTAATAACCCCTGTGGAATTGGAAGTCAGAAATCTCAATTAACTAAAGATTTATTAATTAACCACCCTGCGGTGGAAAGGAAGACAGTGAATACTCAAACAGACTGGTTTATAGGAATAAGATGGCTGAGATGGCTGATTTTGAGGGAATAATTATTGCAATTATTTAATGCTCCATATTTTTTACTACACGAAAGTATGTGCACACACAGTCCTTTTCTTCTACTTTCAAATACCATTAATAAAAGGGAAAATACTATTGTCTTGTGGTTATAATTTCAGAAAAAGAAGACACGATCCTGTTGGATTAGAATACGGCATGCTTTGCCCACTGCCTCTTGTTATATCTTTGTCTCGTGGCCAGACCATCCTCCTGTCTTCAAATTCCCATATCTGAGTGGCCTTACAAGCTAGGCAGGGTCAGATCCCACTGATAATTGAATGAGGGGGAATTCCAGCTGCTCAGAAAGGGCGCCTAGTGATTATCACTGTCTCCTGCTGTAATGAAGGACTTCTCAGAAAAAACCCATGAAGATAGTAGAGATATATAGATTCCAGTAACAGGATTAAAAAAGGACAGGAAGAAAGAGGGAAAAAAAAAGAAACCCAGCTTCTAAAGGATAAGAGATTAAAGGCCTGGCTAATGTGTGATTTTGGTAAAAAATGACTGTTAGAATAAGGCGTTGGTATTGTACTTACCTCCTTGTTAGATTCATTACCAGGAATGTCATGAAGCAGGCTTAGCACCATTGAAATAAATGACATTGTGGCAGAACTGGATCACTGTAATTTTTCAGCTGTCAGCTCTGTTTTTTTTCTCTGGGACCATAGGAAAAAAATCCAAGTGTTAGGATGTTCCACTTTTTTTCTCTATAGTAGCCAGGCACATTAGTGAACACGTTGCCTAACAAATAGCTTCATTTTCAGATTAATCAGGTGGATCTACACTCTTAAAAGTATTACTTCACTCTGTAAATTAAATAAGAAAGAAGCAACCAGTAAGAGATCTTATTCTGGATTTCCTCAAGTTATGTAATCAGAATATATGTGGAAACAATGTGTCTTTGAAAGGTAGTGATTTCTTTAATTTTATTTTGTTTCCCTGACACCTGGTAATCTTAGCAACAGAAATATTTATTATATAGGATTCAGTAAAGTCACCTACAGTCATTTACAGTAGCAACTAAATGCATTTCTTTGTTTTTCTAAATAAATGATTGTGAGACACTCAAGTAAGGAATTCCAGCCTTCTGAGAATAGAGATGTTAGAGGACTCAGGGACTCTTTAAGGGTTTTAAAGACTTTTAGAGGTGAGACAAAGGTCCTCCATGATCAGTTTAGAGGTACAGGTGCTTTACTGGTTCCCCAAGGCAGCCTAATTCCTCTGGTGAGAGGAATACATAGAAATCCAGTGTTACATAACACCTGATAGAGCTGAAGAACTAAGAGGACTTTAAAGCAGCAGACGTAACTGTATTTTAACAATTGTTGACAGAGATACTGGATACATTTTGGAATATTATTCACAAATCCCGTAGGAGGTCTTCTGTCTTTGTTCATCTTCTCTCTTTTTTCTTACCAAATGTGCAAGTTGAGATCCTGTGTCAAAATGGCTGCGAATTAACTTGCATAGAGTTAAACTCAGATGTGAAAGTATCTGTGCTGGTGTTTGAGGTGTGTTTGTGTCCTCCTACATTGCTATTACCTCTCTTATAACATAGTGATTCTGTTCTGTTCTGTACCTATTGAGTTAAGATCCTAAAAATAAATCTGCCTTTTCCTACAGACTGCTCCTAAACTAACTCTTGAGAATGAGGGGTTATATAGGATATAGGAGTGGTCCAAGATCAGATGCAAAAAAGTCAGCTAGAAAATTGCTCTTAGATACTAGAGAGCTAGAAGCACTTCTGTGAAGTCTACATAGTTCCCATCCTGGATTCATAAGGAAGCACAGATTTTTAAAGAGAGCAAATGTCTATTAATCTTTGTGTTTCAATGGTAGCATCTTTTCACTCTGGAAGTACTGTGCTGATGCAGGGTAAACAAGACAAAACCATGAATATCTGTTGCTGGTTTTACAGAAACTGTTCTGAGAACAGAGGTGCTACTTCACAATCCATCACCAGCATCTTGGCAAACTTCTCAGCTGAAATGCTACTGTGAAAGTATATAGACTTGAGGAAAAATTGAACATCCCACAGGTACCACAGTGACTTCTTAAGATATAGTATTCAGGATGGCAAAAATAAGAGAAGTATCCTTGCTTACCAAGCAGGAATTCCCAGCCTGTAGTTTTCCAGACAGAGAAACAGTAGTGACAGTGACAGAAACAGAGCCAACTCAGGCTAATAGAGCTATATTTAAAAAAATATAGTGACATTGGTGACTCTCCCAGTGTTAAGCCTGCAGGAGCAAGTGAGTATTCAGCAATTTTTAAGCAGGTTCAGAGTAGGCAGCAATGAACACCCATAAAGGCTGACAGTGCATTAGCAGGATGCCTACAGCCGTGTCTGCTAAGGGGAATTAGGGAAGGCTCCTGGGTTGTTTCCCCTTCACAAGTCACGGTGAGACTTTTGCTTTCCTGGGAAGCTGCTCTTGGAGGCCCACACTAACTGTCTGCTCTCTTTGTGGCAGTGTCTGGAGGTCGCAGCCGCTTGCACCTTATTGACCTGGGCAGCTGCGTGAAAGTGCTCAGCAAGAACCGCGAGGGGAGCTCTGGCCTGTGCCTCTCCTTGCCAGCGCTGGGCAATGTCATCCTCGCCCTTGTCAATGGCAGCAAACACATCCCATACAAGTAAGTGCTGCTCTGGGTTCTGCCTAATGAGGGGATGCTTGAAAGCAGTTTGTCTGTCTGTGCCTGAGGCAGATTTGGGTAAGGAGGAAAACAGTCTGCTGGGGTCAGTGCAGCCCTCTTGAGCCATGGCAAAAGTGGCCCAAGGTTCAGTGACACCTTATCTGACCTTACACCTGGTAGCTACACTCTGTGTTTGACAAATAGGTTTCAAAGGAAGAAGCCTGCTGAAATAGGACCCAGGTGGCTGAAAGATCTTAAGGTTTGAAGTTCAACACATTAGGGTTTTGTTTTCTGTGGCTGTTCAAAGATTTTTTTAATGTTTCGAAGCATGTGAGAACGTTTCATATTTGTTCCAAGGAGAGGAACATCGCTGCTGTAATGGAGCACGGTAGAGAAAATCATCTTGCTGTCCACTGTATGCAATTTGCTTTATTGGAAATATATGTCACAATGAGCATGAATGTTTGTCATTAGATTCCTTCTGTGACCTAAGGTTACTTTGCAGGGTTTTTTTTGCATGGTTTGAATCTAAATGTCAGCTTTTCATATGCAAAAAAGAAGTAGTCTCCATTTGCCACAGTAAACCAGTGACCATTGCTACTGCAGGTGCCTTCTGGGAAACAAGAGGAATTGCTCACCTAGTGGGTATTCCTTGTGTTCACTTCTTGTCATCACTTTCTCTCCCTCTGTGTCCTGTGTGCAGGTCTGAGAGGAAGCTCGGATTAATTTCCCAGCCCCGGGAGTCACACTGCCTCCCTATTGAGAAGTTTCTGATTTTGTGGGCAATATTGCTTTTCTCTAGCCTAGATCCTAGGGAGTAGCAACTAGCATCATAGGAATGGCTTCCAGTAGCATCTTGTAATCAAACTGCCAATGAATGTCACCATTTGTGAAGGACAGGGGTATGACATCAGGAGTTAGGAACAGCAGGATGACATGGAGAATGAACAAAGTAATTCACAGAGCAATATTTCAGTCCATGCATTTTACCCTTTTTAACATTTAAAAAGCTGCAAACATGATTATTTACACATGTCCATTCAAGATTGCTTCTTTGTTTTTGTCTTCATTTTGGCAAGTAACAATTAATTGATATTGGTTATAATCTGTTTCTCTTCCAACCTTTAGTTTCAAAAATTATTTGGTAGTCTGGACTTAAAACATGCTTTCTGGAAATATTCCCATTCCTGGAGCTTAATCAGGCTGGAACTCAGTTAATGACCAACCAAATTTCTATGTCTAAATATTCATTAAATGTTTCGTAGATCATGCACCTTGTCATAGAATGAAAATACCTTGAATTCTGCACTTCACAAAGTGTAACTCAGGCAATGCTTTATCACAAACCTGTCTTTCTTCCTGTTGGATTTTATGGATTGAAGAGAAGGTCACTGGTGGGAATACAAAAGATAATGTTAGTAATGCTCATTAGGCTAGAACTAAACATACAAAGAATAGTTACCAAATACAACAATTGTCTTTCCTGGCAATGACTGACCAGGAGAAAAGCATTACCAAACACTTCTTCTAATTGCTGTGTGTTCAATCTCTTTTTGCTGTGACTCCCAGCTGTTGCACTTCTGAGCCTACACAGCCAGAGACGTCAGCATATTTTCTCATCAATGTCTGTACTGCTGAAAGAAGATCAAAGCTCTCTTCAGGCCACAATCCCCTCTTTAGTTCCCTCCAATAAGAATTCTTCCTATAAGCAGATATTATAGAGTGTAGAGAAGTGGTTGGTCATCTGTAAATCAGAGCCAACGTCCTGTTTGTAAGAGGACTTTTAAAATATAATTTGAAAAATATACTGGCATATTTTGGAGCAAACCTTTTCTTCCTCTTGCTGGGAAGAATCCAGAAAACATTTTTTTTCCCATATGTGGTCTATTCCTGAGCAATGGAAATAAGAGTTTTGGTGGCTGGATGAGCACTCTTAGCTCAGTGATCCAGCAGTACAGCTGTGTCCTGCTACTCGGTGGAGATGAGAGGAAGGAGGATCTGGATGTGCATGTGCTGCATTGCAGAAGAGGCTCAGTACCCCACAGAAAGAGATGATATGTGTTCAGTGGCACCTCTTGTTTAGAGCAGTGACTAGCCTCTGTAACTGGGGTAATTCCCCTTTCTCTAGGGGGTGTACTCTTTCACTGTTAAGTATAAAATTGTGTTTTTGATAACTGCCTTTTTGAAGGGGACCAAAAGAAAACAATGGAAGCATTTTTTTTATGTGACAGCTCTGCACATTGTGTGTGGTCTCAGTAAATTTCCATAGAGCAGCCGACAAAATGGAGCATTTTTGTAGTATCTGAGCTATTAAACAGCCATTAAGTATTTTATGGCAGCCTGTCAGTAGCCACTGCATGGCTTCCTGGGGACTTGGAAACTCACAATGCATAGTTTTTCTCTGATGGCAAAAATTTGGTTCTCTAAACTTTGAGAGGCTGCAGGCTCTTAAATTCACTTAAGTTTTGAAGTATCCAGCTTTATCTCCACAGGTAGTAGTTGTAGGGAAAATCTTGTTCAGATTCATAGCTGGAGTAAGCAGATGCCACTGCATTGCCTTCAGTGGTCTCTGTGTTTGTGCCAGGGATGAATTTGCCTCTCCACCTGCAGTCTCTATGAGAAAAACACATGCTGTTTTTTAGCACATGTTGCTTTTCTTTAATTTTTACCCACAAGGCTAAGCCTTGGAAACCATTCAGTTGGAATCTTTCTCCCTTGGGAAGAGCCCCCATACGCTCCCATTTTGGGAATAGTTACAAAGATTTATACTAGCTTTAGCAGGAACTTGTTTTCTGAAGTTGTAAGAAAGTAATGTAGAAATTCTCAGACATCAAACAATAGGGTTAAATATGGTTTGGGGGCTCTTGTCTTGTATTCAAGTCAAATTTCACATGGGTCTGAATTTGGGACAAGAATCCCTGCACTGGGCAAATACTTGCAGCTAATGAGTGACCAGACCATGATTTCTGGGAGTTTGCATATTTCAGATACGTACTTTTAATCTCTCAGTGTCACTATTATTGGCACTATTTCCAGACCTATTTTGAGACTTAGTAAGGACATTGTTCTGATTGTATGATTCTTCCAGCCCAGTGTCATTTATAAAAATGAAATTTTTGTTTGACTTAAATACATTGCCATTTTATATCACCAGTTTCTTTTGCTCTTGAGGTATGAAGAAATCCTTCAGAAGATTGGGCAAGAATTATTTTCTCCATGGGAATGTCAAACATCTTAAAAAAAATTGGAAAGGGGCACTTGGAAGCTCAAGGAAGAGCAAGGGAGTCAGTGACCAAATATGGTTGGGCTTAGATCTGCTACAGAAGGGTTTTGCTAAGATGCAGTAATTGTTATTGCCATTTTATGTTTTTAAGAGTATTTCAGTTTTATGTCAGTGCTGTATTATCTGCCTCTGATTTCCAAGATGAATGTGTTTTAAACCTTCAAATGAACACCCATTTGCACAAACTCCAGATACTGGTTTATATAGCTCACTATTCAAAAATTACTCCAGTTGCTAGGCAACATGGGTGGTGATAATTCATGGTAATGCTGTTTTGGAAATAATCATTTTTATGCATTTTAATGACTGTGAGAATGTAAGGAAACTGTTTAGAAAAGTGCAAGGCTGTATGAATTTCTCTTCCAGAAATTGTTGCTTGTTTTATTTAATAGGCTTCCCTCTTAATGTGCTATCCCAATGTGCTAGTGTTTCTAGAGGCATCCTGTATTTTCAACTACATGCTTTGCTTATCCAAGGAGGGAGTCTTGTCTGTAAAATAGATGAGTGTGAGTTAAAAGCATGAATTTTATCCTTGGCAGTTCTGTTTTTCTGTCATATGGTTGCATTTCCTCCCATGTCTTAATGATGGTATTTCTTTATTTGATCCTATGTGCAGAAAATAAAATTATATTAAGTGACTGGTGCAAGGTTGCACAAGAGGCTTCATGGCAGAGCCACTGTGTTTTAAGATCTAATCTGGTGTTTAAAGCACGGGTTAATCCATTCTTTCTTTCTGCATGACTGTTGGAAAATAATTTATTCAGGTGTTTATTTCTTTATTCACATTTATAAAACTGAAAAAAAAAATCAAATAGGATTTTTAAAGGGCATTCAGAGTTGGCAAAAAGCACTATACACTTTTCCACTACTGCTAGGGCTGTTACCCTATTTTCCCCTTTCTTTAGAGTTAATGACGCACATAAATAGTCCTAATGTCATACAGAATGTGAGAGTTTTTTTGATCAAATGTAGAATTGCTTTTGAGTAAAGAGAAAAAGGAAAGTGTTGGATTATAGTATTGGTGTACTAGTTTAAAGAATGAGCTGTATATCAGATGTTTTCTTTAAATTGTTAGTTAATTATTGAAAAAAATGAAAATGGGGTTTGGATGGATCCAGTACCTCAGTTTCTGTTCTTAGTTAGATGGGTGTATCTATCTGCAGTTGTTTCATCTTTGTAAAAATCTGTGTGTCAGAAGAACTGAAATGCCAAGTATCTTTTGTTTATATGCAGTGCCTTTGCATTTTTAGCATTAGTTATGTTATTTTTCTCAGAAAAGATGTTAGGATTTTCAGGAGGATAATAATGGGCAATAATCATTATTAGTACTGGAGATTTTACCCTTATTTGTGAACTTGTACGAAGTCCTAGCTTTGTTGGATTCATACAACCATGTCTACTTACTAGGTCTAAGAACTTAATGACACATTTGAACTATATGTCAAATGAGCAACCTATTTAATGGTTACTTCATCAGCACCTGAACTAGAATTTTTTTGGTTTTTGTTTTTCATTAAGAAATTTGAATCACTTTCACTTTCCACTGTTTCATCTATGTCTTCTATTCCTTAACTTTTGCACCTCCTCAATGAGAATATGGTGCAAAGATCACAGCCTCAGAAAAAAATATCTGGTGTGCTCTTCAGAATCTCCAATCTTTCTGTGTTAATTTAATATTGAATATACTAAAAGTGGATGAAAAGCTGTTTTGCTGTTTTACTTGAGGAACTGTGAGAGCAGAAGAAGGGGGGGAGATGAGGACATGAGAGACAGCTGAAACAGAATCACAGGGCTGGGAAATGGTCTAAAATGAATGGGAAAGCTCCAAGAAATTGTGTGTAGTGGAGACAACAATCCACAGAGAGGAACTGGGAAGCAAACAGGGAAGAAGAAATGAGCCTATTCAAAAAGAGAAATAAGCCTAAGAAATATCCCTGAATGATCCAATTGTAGGAGAGTGTAGTAGAGTGGTCAATGGACATTTTGTTGAATGTGAAATAGTTCCTAATTAACTATCAAAAACATGGCCTGCTCAGGAACAAAAGAATTTTTCCTTGATGTTGTCAGCCAGGATTATGTGGACTAGAACCTTGGCTAACAGACACTGAAGCCACTGGAGCAATGCTACCTTGTACCAGTGGAGAACCTGGCCTTAGGCATGTGCCCTTTGTCACTGGGCAGGTGCAATGCAGTTCACTGCAAGAGCAATGAAACTCTGTCAGCATGCAGATAATGAGGCCAGCATGCATACAAGGAGCATCTGGCAATTATGGTCATCTTTGGGGCTTTTCTGTATCTGACAGTTTACTATGTTGAATTTCTGGCATTTTCCTTCTTTATTCCAGGGAGCTATATAAAATAGGTGGAATTAGGGATGCACAGTTTGTGAATGTAGGAAAACTTCCTGCATTTTGTTAGAATAATTTAATCAGTAGCACAAGAACATACAGATGATGGGTCTGCATGCTTCATCAATTGCTGTTGTTGTGTTCACCAACAATGCCCTTTATTGTATTGTATTGTTTGTACAGCTGATAGTGCAGATTTGAGCTCTATCTGCTCACATCTTACAGCTCTGTGTTTCATCATCAACTTAATGAGAGAGAGTAAAGAGACAAAATCCTCAAAAGAAGAGCTGCAGTGGAGCTGCCATTCCCCAGCTTTGGGTTTTCAACTCAGTCCTGCCAGTCTGGCAATGTGACAGGAATTGGAGCAGCGGTGTCTGCAAACGTGTGTAATGGGTGTTAGTGGCTATGTTGCACTCACTGAGCTTGAGCTCCTGTTGCACCAGTTTTACAGCAGACCTCAGCTGACAAGCTCCATTCTGCACAAGCATTCAAGTGAGAAGAATCAGGCCTCATGAAATATCTCTTTGAATGCTCTTTGAACCACTCAGCGAATTAGTACTTTATGGATACTGTAAGCAGCAAATAATGATGGACTGCAAAATGAAATGAGAAGGGAAGTGCTGTGGTTTATAGTCAGACTTAACAGCAATTACTAATTGCATTTAAATAGCCATTCCTATGAGCAGCAGATAGCTGCATCACAGAAGGACACTACTTTGGTCCCGGGCCAGCACAGACGTGGCTGGTAATGAACAAGCAATCCAGTAGCGTGCAGTTATTCCTGAAATAGAGCTTGAGTGGAACCCAAATAGGCCATTGTGGTAATTTCATACAAAAATTAATCTGTATTTAATTCATTAAAATGTCATTTTGAACCTTTAGTCAGGGTATCCAGCAGTTTATTCTCACCTGTTCCACCATTGGTTCAGGCTCAATTGAACATTAATACATTTTCTCTCATGGAAATGTGGTGATAATTCATTTCATGTATAATTGAACAATTTTTAAATAGTCATATCCTTGGAATAACTACCTCTTTTACAATGCAGCAAATTATCAAAAAGCATGTCATAATTTTTATTAGACTTATTTCACATTTTTGGTTATCTCCACTTTCATGAATAGTTGCATATGGATATGATGTGCTAAATTAAATTTCATTTCCGCATTGATCCTTCTTTGCTTGTACAAAGAAGGTCCGAGTCTGTGACTCAGACCAAAAAGACATCCCACTCCAGCAGACCAAAGAAAATAGCTTTTCTATTTATCTGCCAGTATATAGCTGCTTGTTTGGAGTTGTGCATCTCATTGCTAAGAAAAGGTTACAGACTGCAGAGAATTTAAAAGAGAAGCAAGAAGAATTATGAATGGTCTAAAATGAAAGGGTTACTCACCTGGAAGAACACTGTGACAGAAATAAAGCTTCATAGCTTGTAGGGAAAAGGAGGCCTTTGAGAGAAGAGATGACAACTGCTCTGTAGTGTTTCAAGGATGTGAATTCACACAGGAGAAGAGAATTGTGTCTGGCGAGACAAAGTGGCAGAATGATTTCTTATTTTAAAGTAATGATGCGGAGGAATATAAACTTTAAAGCATGCTAACAGGGATTCCTATTCGTGGAATAACCACTCAAGAGCTGAAGAGAACACTTAGTCAGTAGAATAATTTAAAAGCAAAATAAACTTGTAACTAACAAATATCCATTAACAGTTACATAATAAACTGTTTAAGATGGGTTACAGCTAGGCTTATGCAATTTCAATGCAGAGTTCTGGGTCTAAATCTTTGGCAATTTTTGATATCTGTACTTCCTTTTGATAATTTATCTTTGTCCTTGATTGTCAGGTGTCTGTGGATGGCTGGTAGTTACATAAATAAACAATAAAATGTGTTCTAGTGTGTCTAACAGAATCAAATCTGCTTTTAGGAGCCTGAAAACCAGTGGTTGGATGGATTGTTACACTTTCATGACGTCAGAGAAATTCAGAAAGTCTCAGTTGTGTGTTTCTCAAGACCTTACCCTAGCAGTCGATTCCTTTGCCAGATGATTTAAATGAGTTAACAACTTTTTTTCCCTTCATCATTTAGTTACACTTTTTTTTTTTAAGGTCTCTTTCGCTTCAAATTGTAAAATCAAGTTCTCCCAGTGCTTGATCCAAAACTCTATGTAAATCAATGGGAATCTTTTTATTGGGATTTGGCTTAAACCCACAGATTAGAAAACATGCTTATATTTAATTAGATGAGGTAATCCTCAAATCCTTGCTAAGGGATATTTCATGTTCCGTATTTGATGATTAGCAGCTTATCTGTTGAAAGAGGCAGTATGTGGTTAAGTGTTACCTAATGTTGAGTTTATTTGGAATTGCAAGGGACATAATTAATGGAATTGGTGAAGGTGAAACCTGCAAAAGTGCAATCATCTATTGATTCGTTCCAAATGGGTCTGTGACCATGAATTTGAAGCTCAAGAAGTTTATGCACAAACTTGCCACACAAATGGGGATTTGAGACTACTGAAGTGGCACAAGCAGGACTATTTTTTTCCCTCTTCAGTGTATAAAAATAGTATTTGTGACTTTAACTTAAGAATAGACATAACCTTTGCTTACATTTTCTGGGGAAATAGTTGAACATTTTTTTCTTCAAACTCCTTCTTTTCTTGGACTCTCTTTAGACATCACCCTCTCAAAGGAGTGACAGGCCCTAGAAGCTTTTAAGAGGATTGTGGGGTTGTAAGTGGAGGGTACTTCAGCCAGTCTGCCTTATTGCTTCAAGAGTATTTGAATGACATTACAACTGCAAGATGTTTTTTTACTGAAGTTTTTGTTTTCATAACACATTTGAGAGTAAAGCAATGGAGATAATCCTCTGAAGATAAGCTCTTCATATACAAGATTCTGCTGGATGATCAAAGTTTTTGGCTGGTGGTTGCCTCCAGGTCTATACACAATGAACAGTTGTGGGTTTTTTAAAATATGCATTGACTTTTTAGATTTAAGCAGGCTGGTTAGAACTATCTTCTGAAATATGAAAATTACCTATCTTGTGCTGCAGGATGAACTTGTTCAATTAATTTTGTTTTTAAAATATTTTTTTGTAAGTGCCATCCAGGTGATATGCTTTCTAGCAATATCTGACAAGACTCATTAAAATTAATATCAAACAGCAGATTTAACTGTTTTATCTGCATTGTCTTTTAGCTTTGTTTTGCCTTATCATCCCATCAGAAAAAACTGTCCTACCTGCTGCATTTAAAATTACTACAATTTAAAATTATTTTCCAATGAGTTATTTTTGAGAGATGGTGGAATTTACTAATTGTTCTCTCCCCATTCCTTAGTTCATGCTCTTGGTCAGAAACAAAACCTCAGTCTCTTTGAAAATCAATGAAAAAATGTGCATGTCCACACTGTCAGAAATATCAGCCCTTCTGGCTCCCTTTGGTGCAGGTGGTTCCAGAGAGCAGCAGTGGTGGCTGTTTTGGGTGCTGTTACAAACATGGCTCAGCTCAGACACAGCAGAGAATGAAGGAGGGGGGCCCTTACAAGGTAAAAGCTGCTAAAGGCACCTCACCATCTCTGTGCAGGTGGGACCTGAATCTCCTTGGAGCAGTCTTTTAAGGATTGAACACAATTTTCATGTCTGCCTCCAGCTACAAATAGAGTAGCAGAATCTTTTGTGCTCCTAGACTGTGCTCCTTCTCCCTTGCAAACAACAGTTTTCACGGGCTCTGAGTGAAGTGCTTTTAAGTTACATGCCTGTGTAGGAGGATGGGAATTAGATGCAGTATCCATATCTGCTACACAGCTGGCATGTCAACATAACAAACAAAAATGTTTTCAAAGGTGTGGTGTTGGAGAAATAAATGCACTTTTTCAGAGAGAGGGTGTTCTGGGAGCTCTGTGTTCGCAGTCAGATCATGCCAACACGCACTTCTTGAATCCTGGACATCTCTCTCACATGTGGACATTGCTGGTGTGATGGATGGAGGACAGTTCTCATGTCACAGGCAACTGAGAGCAACTGCTGTAGTTGTAGTCGTTTGCATTGATGTATAAACTATGGGGGAGAGGAGGGGCTGGTGGGGGATCAAACCTGAATAAGAATTGATTCTGAAAATACATATGGAAGAGAACCTGTTGTCACTCTACCACACTGTCCTCTGGTGAGGTTTGTGGAATAGTCCTGGCTTTTTCAGCTAATGTTGATGCTGCTTACTGTGAAGTAGGTTTTACAGAAAAAGTGAGGGTGTGCTTTGGTAACTTTTAGAGCCTTTGCATCATAGAGAATACAAAATAGGACTGTTAAGCTGGTATCAGATTTTCTGTTCTCTTGTTAGGTGACTGCTGCCATTTTGGATGGCTATGTGCTGTGCAATGGTATTATAATCAGTGGCTTTTATTGATTTTGTGCTACTTGTGATTGCAGTCTGTTGGAGCTGAAAGCAGGACATGTTCCTTTGTGAGCTCCTTTACCTGGAATCATTTATGTGTGTGTCAGATGTAAAAATCAAGTGTTTTGCACAAGTGGTAAAGTCCTGTGTGTCCATTTGCAAGTGCCATGTCTGTTCTCTTCACACCCATCTCACTGCAGGGAGCCATGAGGATGTTGTTTGCAGGAAGTTTCATGCTTCTCTCTGGAGCAATACCTGATTTTTTTAAGGAATCTGAGCATCACACTAATAGCATCACACTAAGGAATGTGAGTATCACACTAATCTGAGCATCACACTAAACACTTCTGATACCTGTTATGCTGTTCCTAAGCATATTCCTCCCATGGGAGACCAGAGAACAATACTTAACTGAAGAGAGTAAAAAAACCCCACCAGATCTTTTCAACAGGCAATGTTTAGATGTGGGCTATGAATAAAGAATGTTGCAGGCTGTGTATGAAATTACAGTTAACCTAATATTCAACTCTAACAGTAATAGTGTGGGTATGTGAGAGTCATTTTTGCCAGAAATTACTGATCTATTTTATGCTTTAAAAAGCTGTGTTATCTCTCTATTGGAACTAAACTTAAATTCAGAACAAACGTAACTTCCTTAAAAATTTTGTGTTCATATTCATATGGATTTAAGTGTTACCAGTGTATTGTTTCACCTTAATTCATATCTCATAAATTAAAAATATCAAATGTTTTCTACTAATATCTAATCTGTAATGCATATTAGCTAATGAATTCTGTAGTCTCTGTGTACTATCCATTAATTGTGCCACTAACTGAGGCTTAATATAAGCTCATTTTTAAGACTCCATAATTTGAAAGTACTTCTTCATTTCGTCAGAAGCCAACTAAAAGATGTTACCAATGACTATGGTTATAAATACAAAGAGACTTATCTAAAAAAGAGTTAAGTATTCTATGATGACATTCTAAGTTATATGCTGCTCCTATTATCTTTCACTGCATTTTGCAATGCCTGAATGTGTGAGTAAATTCTCCTTGGTTAACCTCATAGTACGCAATAGGTCTATCTGTACAGTGCTTTTTCCTTCTGGCTCCTTTATTATAGCAAAGGAACATCTCCCAACCCTGTGGTCTGATTATGCTCATATTGAAACATTTCTGGCACTTAAATTTGAAAACCTTTGCATATTTATGTACAAAATATTCTTTTGGGAGATTTAAAAATCTGGGCAGAGTGGCAGATCTTCACTCCTCTTGCTGTGCAGGTTCCAAGAAGGGCAGTCATAAGGGATTTTTGCTCCTTCCTCAACAGGAAGAAAAAAATCTCTACTGCCATATTTAGGAAAAAAAGTCCAGTTTTTGGCATATTAAAGACTTATTGTCTTGAGGTCAGGGCTGGATGAGTGTTGAGAACATGCTCAGCATAATGTGCTCTGCCATTATCCAAGTTTTGAATTGCACAAGTACAGACCAGCAATGGATATGTTTGAGTGGTTGTTTTAGATACATCATTTGGGGTTTTTTAGGCATTAATGTGTGATCATGTCTATTTTTGATTCATTAAGCATTGGAACCAGTGAACATAGGAAACAATATTGGTATTGCTGGGTAAATATCACAGTCTTCAGAAAAGAAACTCCAGCCCAGTGAGACTGCAGGAGATGAGATAGCCCCTAAATGTGAACATGTTCTGCTTTTCAAATATTTCTGTCACTGCTCTCAATTTTTTTATATTAGTTATTAAATATAGGACTTTTATATCCCATGATGCCCTTGATTAACACAAGTTTAGCAGAGTATGGATCAGACACCTTTCATACTTGATTCTACTTATGTCTTTCCATCCATAATGTTCTATACTCATTAGCAAGTGGTAGGGTTATGAAACATAGTGTTCTTTTCCTTCTGCATCTCCAGTGTATCTCAGACATAACTTTGATTTTTCATAGAGTTCTGGCTAATAACTGTGAAGCAGTCACTGTTGCAGCATCTTTAGTTTCTCAAATACTTCCATAATCTCAGGTGGGGGAGGAGGAGGCAGGAATAATTGTAAGCTGCATTTCTGATTCTGGGACATTCCAGGAGCCCAGCCCCCCAAGGTTAAATCTTTTGGAGGCTTAAGTGGCAGCAGGCCTGCCTGACATCTCCACAAGGCACCATGCACCGTGCTGTGACCCCGTCCCTGACAGACAGGTCCCTTCTCCTAGCAGCAGTCACATCCTTGGCAAGCCCCTGTAGCAGGAGAGCCACAGGAAATAGTGTCCTGACTGCAGTCTCAGTGACTGTGCTCCTAAACCTTCTCTCATACTATACATGATACTGTGGGGGAGATCAAGATGTGTGAAGCTTTCACCCTTTCCTGGTTTCCTTTGTATTTGCCAGGTCTGGAATGGAATGATATCTTCTGCTGTCCTAATTGATTAAATGGCATCTATCATAACATAAAGAGATCAAACAGAATCATTTTTTCCCCCGTGTTACCATTTAGAGCTCTCAATTCCTCACGGATCGTTAGCATATAATTTTCAGATGAGCTGGCCAGTAGGTCCCTAAATAAAAATTAGTAAATTAGTAGGAAAGATTAGCTAGGAAAGCTAGACTGGTAATGAGCTGTTGCACTATAGTAATTTGATAGGTTTATAGTTCATATCTAGCCCTAATCAGTGCTAAGTGCGAGTTGTCAGCATTTGATAGCTAATTGGTGTTTCTTGGAATTACAGTGCAACAAAATCACTGAAATTAAAATAAAGCTTTTCTTTAGCTATGACAAGTTAAGGGTTAATTATAAATGTTTGGGTCAAATACACCTCTTAGCTACAGTATATGCAAATCAGCTGCACTGAGGGAAGGTTCATGGGCTGTCAAAACTTCTCTGGTCCCTTTTGGGTAATTATTATTTTTTTAAAATTGGTACAGTAGTGGCTTTGAAAACAGAAAAAGCCATTTAAGCCCTTTGCTACATATTTAATATGTCATACAACACACAAAAAACCCTTAAACCTGAACTACTGAAGAATATTAACAATACAATGACAACTTGAACTCTCATAGCAGTCCTTTTCTTAATGATTTTGTTTACTCTGTGTTCATTTTAGAACTGCTATCCTCCCACAGAATTAATTGGATATAAAGTCATAACATGGATCTGAAAAATTATAAGGCAGGAATAATCTAAGCCACTTGATAGGCAAGACTTAAAAGCTTGGCTAACTTGACATGTGTGAGCTGAGATTTTTTTTCCTTGCATAGCTATAAATAGGTGGCTCTAATCACTCTCATAGTGCTAATACGGGAAATGTCCTGTCTGTCCTCAGGAGCTGGTGCTGGGAATGACTGCTATGCACAATGCTGTACTTCCAAACTGTGAACCCAGACAAACTCTGCAAGCAGAACTTTCTCTGACATGGGTGCTGTGAGAGAATTTTAGCTATCTCTTGAGAGGCTAAAGCATACATGGTCAGACAATGTCACTGCTAGTCATCCAAATACATTTTTTAATTGGCTGTTAAACTGACCATTTCCAATCAGATTTAATGCAGGCACAGGCCTTCAGATGTGAGGTCTGAACAAGACTCTGAACAAGAGACTGAGAGAGGGGTGGGGCAGAAGCAGGCTGGCCCATGAAGCTGTGATGACACTGCTCTGTTGCATGCTGGTTTGCCAGCCACCTGAGCCAAATGCCAGCATCCAGCAAGGAGAGAGCACAGAGCTGCAACTGAAGGTGAGTTAGGTGGGATATGGCAAGGTGGGATTGAAGGGACAGCTAAAGTACAGAAAATGGAGTAACACAGGACACAAACTCTGGAAACCATCCTTCATTTCTTCCTCCGTTCATAGAATAACTTCTTCATTTATCCAGATCCTCAATATTTGAAATGCAATTACATGAATGTATTTTCCTACTGGGTAAAATTCATATAGTCAGCAGACAAACTTCTCTGTAAATGATTTGCTCCTCAGTGTGTGGAGGAGGAGGGGGAAAAGTAGAGCAAAGAGAGGATTTCAAATGAATTCCCTGCTAAATCATCTGAATTAAGTGATCAATTTTTGTTAGTGCAAGAGCTGCAAAAGTTAATACTGAGATGTTAAGAAAGTCTTGCTGCAACAATAATTTGGTATTATCACTCAGATGTGACAGGAACAAAAGAGGAAACCCTGAGTTGAAACTCACTTTAAAGTAAATGCATACAACAAACACTGCCTTCTCAGATGGTGAACCTTGAAATATCTTGACTGTTCCTAAGAGCAGGAAATCTGGAACAGATGTCCGTGCATTTAAATCCAACTCCCCTTTAAAGATGGGGATACATTGGATACAATCTTCTGGATACAGCCCTCACCCTCTGTTCTATGCAGATATGGTACCTCATGTCTGGGTGAAAGAAATTTAATCTGTCTAGATATGAGTAAATGCCTGGATTGGTGTCCCCTGAGAATTTACTAGTTAAGCTGAAGAAGACAAGGAGCAGTAAGATGTATCAAGTAGTGAAGGCTGCAGAGACAACAGTAGCCAGCATGGAAGTGGGAGCTATCAAACTGGAGGGAAAGCTACTAGGAAAGTTCTTCAAGGAGAGGTTTTATTTGGTGTTATCATCAGCACCCTTGGCACAGCAGAGCAGGAACTAATCATAGTGACTGCTTACACAAAGAGAGCCATCATCTGTACAGAGGCAGATCAGAACCTCAGATGGGAGCAGCTGCGGGACCTCAGGGGCTGCAGTAATACAAATGGCACTGATGCCAGGGATTGCCCTGATGGACTGCTGATAATTTCTGATGCAATCTGGGGGCTCATCAGCTAGAAAGGGGATGGGGTGTGTGCTGATTTAGGCATGTTGGCTGATGGTCACAGGTGTCCACAGCTAAATTGACAGTGACAAGGTAATGAAATCTGAGGAGATATTAGGAATGACAGCAGAAAAATAGTAATAGTTATGCAAGGGGCTAGCAGTTCCTCTCCTGGGTGCAGTGCTGGTCTCCCATATAGATGAAGGATGAATTGAGACTGAAGCAAGTACAATAAAGTCTGGCAAGGGGAGTTTTTCACATGAGAGAAAATGAAATAAATTTGTCTTGCATTCCCAAATAGAGTAAAGGGATAGAGAGCATGTGTATGTACATGTGGCCAGGAGCATTCCCATCCCTGGAGAGGGAGAGCAATGGAAACCAAAGAGCATGAGCAAATAGAAAAGAAGTTGGCATGCCACTACGGAATGGAAATGTGTGGGGGCAGTGTTAGAAAGCCATAATGTTTTTAAGGATGGGTTTTCTTAGTGCTTAAGGAGGATTATATTGTTCTCTACTGAGTACAGGCAGGAGCTAATAATTCAGTCTCTTGTCACCCCATGCATCACCTGTGCTTTGATGCTGTCCCATGGGGCTTAGGCTCACAGGACCAAGCAATGCATTTCTTTCCTCCTTCTCCCTCTGTGGCAGTTGTCCATGTGCTGTCTTTACCAGAATGACTGTCTTTCCTCTTGGCCTCTCTGTGTCTCCAGATGTATTGGCCAGGGTTGGGTTGATTGAATGCTGAGGAACTCTTTGCTGGTCTTTGGGAGGTCACAGCAGGCATGCAGAGGGGATGCAGGAAGGAGGCTGCAGAGTTGGCCTATGAACCTTTAGAAGCCAATTCTAAGAACGTAAGAATGGCTGTACTGATTCAGGCCACATGTCCTTATAGCATCCTGTCTGGCTAAATTCAACAGCAGATGCCAAGGATGGAGTGTAAGGCTAAAATAAGTACTTTGCCAAAAAGTACTCAAGCCTCAACTATTTTCAGCTGTGGGAATTCCTCAGTATCAGCAGCGGCTTTGTAAACAGAAGTAGGACCTTCCAGGCACATTGTAAATGATTCCAGTCTGAGGCTTTTTAAAGACAGTTAAAGTTTGAATGGATCTTTTTATGAAAAGCTGGTTCAGCTTACCTCTGAAATTTTGTTTTAGTGCTTCTTGGATTTTGAACAGTGAACTTTAGGAGAGGTCTTTTCTGTGATTTAAAACTAAATGCATACAAACTTCAGTATCGTATATTGCTTTCTGCCACTCACAACTCTGT
This sequence comes from Molothrus aeneus, assembly GCF_037042795.1. NCBI lineage: Eukaryota > Metazoa > Chordata > Aves > Passeriformes > Icteridae > Molothrus > Molothrus aeneus. Next base: position 31,755,754 of record NC_089648.1, read on the forward strand.
TCCCACTATCAGGCTTGTGGAGAGGCACCTGTTAACATGGAAATATTCAAATTTATAGTTGTTTTTCTGAGCAGAATAGATATAATGGGCTCTAAAGCATGTCCTGGTTACCTCAGGTAAAACTGCAAGCAATTGTAATGACATTTGTTACTACAAATGTGACAATTGCTAACCAGCAAGTTTAAAAGAGTTCCTTTCCATTACTGTTGCAGGCTATGAGAAGATCTCAAAGTGTCAGATATACAAGAGCCTATTGAGAATCTTGTCCAATCAATGTTACTATAGTGGGCAAAATAAATAGAAGAATCCATTTAAAGGGGGAGTGAAAATTCAGTTAACGTGAAAAATGCATGTGCGTCATTTGAAATTTTAAATTGCTGCATGGATGAAGATAAATGTATTGAAGCAGCCTATCTCCAGTTGGGTTAAATAGCAAATATATACATTGAAAATATTTATATACCAATTTTGCTACTTTTACTTACAGTACATAGAACTTGCATAGCCTGGAGTCCCTCAGGTTTTATTTAGGCTCCTCTGTGAATGAAGTATGATGGAGTGTGAGAGATATAAAAGAATCAAACATTTAGTTTCCTTATGCCTATGTTTATAGATGACAGAATTCCCACTGCCTTGCACCAGCTGCTAGATTTGGTCCCGTGCTGCCAAAACTGTCATCATAAACCTGCCTGTGGTTCCACAGTTTAATTTCAATGCCATGTATTTGACGTCAGAAGGGACTGGTTTTGTCTTTGTCTCATGTATCCTGTCACTAAATCTATAAAAACCCAGTTCAGATGCTGATGAAGCTTATGGGAGCTTTTCTGGAGATTTCAGTGACAGCTGGGTTTGGACCACAGTGCCAGTGGATTTCAGTTAATAAAATCCTAATTTCTGGGGCTGGTTTGTGGACTTAACCAAAACACAGGCACAGGCAGGAAATTTTCATCTATGACCTTTATTTGCCATGCAAGTCACCATCATCACTGCTATTGCTCAGCCTGTCTCATCACATCTCTCAATCAGCCAATTGTGTGAGTAGCTCAGCCCATCTGTGGAAGAAAGTTTTGGCTGTCTGATAGCCATTCATGTTTATGTGAAAGGAGTTCTTGGTGTCTCTCCACTTCCTCACAAGGTCACCCCACCAGTATTGACTGATGGCAGTACAAATACAGAGGCCAAGGATTTGCAGGCCAGAGAATGCTCTGTTCATTAGATTCTGCAAGCATCATTGCACGTGTCTGAGAAACTTATTTTGACCCTTGAGTAGTAAAGTAAATTGAGACCTTGAAGTGCAATTGGCTTTCAGTCCTAGGTTTTTAAAGAAATAGGTATAATGGACAAAGTCACCTTTCTTACTCTTCTCTAAGGCAAATGGATGTGTAAAGTTAGATAGCTAAGTCCATACTTACCCCTCTAACTTATCCTGATTTTTAGAAAGAGAGTTATGCATGTTGTCTAGGATCTTTACATAGTCCCTGTACATGCCAATACATTATTCTTAAATGGAAGCCGTGGGTTTTTAATTTGTAGTTTGGAGCTGAACAACTGAGGCCAGTGTGTGTCTGCTGGAAATGGGAGATGACACAAAAAAAATCCTCCTTTTCAGAAATTGCTTCACCTGCTTAATTCCCCTCCTAATTAGCAGATTGCTTGGCTGCTGTAAAGTTCATCTTCCTTGACAATAGGCAGGGATTGCTTCTTTTAGCAGGTTTTAGCAGTTTCATGCATCTCTGTGAAGCAATTTGGAGCTGGATGTGAAAAGGAAATTTAAAAGGTATTACACTGATTACCAGAAAAGGAAGCGTGACTGGGGGCTTCTGACTGTATATTTTACTTTAATGCTGATGGTTTCATATTTTCACTGCTTTACTTTGGGTTTTGGCAGTTTTTAATCAGGACCCAGTATCATGTAAGTGCTTTTTTTTTTTTCACTGTTGATCTAAATGAACATTTTTGTGAGTACCAGCATCAAGAACATAATGTTTCTAACAACTTGTCTCTCAGTCTGGCATCCAAAAAGGTGTAAATACTGGCCAAAAATATTCCTGCGTTTGGGAAATTCTCTCATCTATGTGCTTTCTCTGGTGTGCTCAAGAATGGGATTGAAAGCATTTGTCTCATTCCATGGGAGCACAAATAAGATTTCTCTCCATCCACCCAGCTGTTAATCCTTCCAGCATTTACAGAGACTTACTGTCTCCAAACTTTGCATATTATTTTCTCAAACCTTCTTTGAGTTTGCCAAAAGCCTAGAAGTTTATTCCTGAAGGTGATAAGGCAACCTTGTGTGCAGGTGCAGAGGCAGTATGAACTCTTGAGCCTAACTTTATTTGGGGAATATGTCTAATGAGTGGTATAGATGAATTGTTTCATTTCCATATCATTAATGACAACCAAAGTCTGCCTTTTTTTTTCTTTTTTTTTCCCCTTTCCACATGGGAGTATGTGCACTTTCACTGCCCTCTGCTATAATGCTGTGGCCTGAAGGCTCTAGGAGGTTGACATACAAAATGTTACTTAGCAGAATGTGAAGTGTTTTGTGGAGTGACCTTCCCAGTTTCCTGGAGATGTTATCTATTTACACAAGGAGCAGTGCCAAGTGGAGTGGTTTCTAAAACTGAACAGCAGTCAATTTATTTTCAGGTACCACTCCATTTGGGATTGCAATTAAAATAACTAGAGCTGCTCTCCAGCACAGGAAACTGGGAAGGTCATGCTGCCAAATTGTTGGCATCTTGATGAAGGAGCATAAACTACTGCTGTCGCTACTGCAGATCAAATGAGCCTAAGCAGAATGAAGTAATTATGAATCCTCCCAAAAGATCATGAATATTCATGTATCAATTACAAACATTTGAAGTTAATTTTCGTTTGAGGAAATAACCCTGGCATTCTCCCCCTGGGTCCGTCTGAACGCGGGCACCCCTTGCAGCGAGGGGCAGGGCGCTGTTTCTCCGGCCGGGGCTCGCAGGGTGCGGCAGCGGCAGCTCCGCCGGGCAGCGCGGAGCGCTCCGAGCGGCAGCCAGCTGTGTCCCCTCGCTGTCCCCGCTCCCAGTTGCCACGGGGTAGGGCCGAAATGGTTCTGAGGTGCCTGGCATGAGGAGGAGTCAGGCCGCTCTGGCAGGCAGGTGCTTGTTGGCACCGAGAGGGAGCTGAGGCAGCCGCTGCCCGGCCCTGCCCTCCCTGCCGCGGCTGCCCCCGGGAGCGGCTCCTCAGCGTGTGTGACCCCGGCCGTGGGACTGGCAGCAGCTCGGCCTCCTGACAGTCAAGCGCTTTGCTTGGCCCCTTGGGTGCAGCGTGGAGAGCCTTGCTTTACTCTGCCCTCTGCCTTGGCCCTCAGGAGGCGGCGGGAGCTGGGGCAGCAGCGCTGGAAGGAAAGATGTTGAACAAAGGAGCGTGCTCTCTCTTCATGCTGATGCAGGGCTGGTGGAAATGCCCTCACTGGGTGTCTGCTCTGCTCCTGCTCAAATTAGCCACCCAGAGGGGCTGGTGTGAAGGTGCTTTCCAGAATGTGTCCTCAGCAGACCGTAGGGAATGTTTCTGCACGTTTTTTCTTGCTGTGTGTTTCCCCCTATGACTGCCCTAGAGGCACAGGCACTGTTCAGCTGCATTCCAGCCCTTCCCTTCCCTTCCCTTCCCAGCACTCCTGCTACACTGTCAGGCAGCCCGGAGCAGAGGCAGGCAGGCTCCTAAGCTGCTCCAGTTGCTATTCCATAGCAGCTATGTTGTCTTCTCATATAAAGCAACTAAAACATACAGATAAGCTGAGCCAAACTTGTGGTTGCCATAACACTTCCAAGTAAGGGAGCCAAGGAAGGAGGGACATGGGGAGAGAAAGGACATTTTCCTTCCCTTTATTAGCGTAGCTTGGTAGAAGTTAGCCTAGCCAAGTGCAGAGTCCCTAAATTCTTTAAAATCTGGATCATTATTGGTTTTAACTGCAGGATTTTTTTTTTCTCCTGTAAATCACAGTCTACTTATTGAGCATGTTTCCTTAACAAGTGGTGCTGCTGATTTTGGGGAATCTGGCTTTAGATCTAACATAGAGGTGCTGAGCCTAATTAGCTCCCTGGATTAATTGAGTTTGTGTTTTTCAGCTAGGATTTATGAGGAGTTGGCATTGTAATGAAACAGACCACTAGGATCCTTTTCCTTTTGCTTATCTCTGAGCTTTGTTTGGATGTTTTTAATGGCTACTTGTGAACGGTGTTTGTTTCTGTGCTGAGATTCGAAGTACAAAGGGGAGAGGGATCATTTTTTCCATTTTTAGTGTAGTCTTCTCTCTGAAATAATAAATGGCCCTCAGCAGAGCTGTACTCCTAACCACCTCCTTTCTCCCACCCCATAACTTGCACTTACTGTGACTTTAAGCTACATCTTGGTCTCTCAGCTCTCATTAGAGTAACATAATGAACTCTAAGTAAGGATATATGTGTTCTGTTTGGTATTGCCAAAGTGCAAAGTACACCTGAACCAAACTACATAACATTCACAGGGCCGGGGAAAAGACTGAGAGGAACTTCTTTCCCTTATTGGTTGAATTATTTGAATGAATCTTGTGTGACTTCTGCTTCACTGCTGGCACAAGGCAGAAATAAGAAGATGGAGAAAATGTCTTTGTGTGTCTTCAGAGCTAGCATGGTGGTGCCCAGCTCTGGCACTGTCAGAAACCATGCACTCTTTAATGTGTAAAGGTAAAAGTGGAGTTGTGTGACAGTAACAGCTTTACTGGGAGACAGTTCTATTGTGAGATCAGTCAGCAAGACCTTAAAAAAGTTAGGAACTTTTTTGTCATTCATGAATAACATACAATAACTTGTCAGTTTTGCAGACTGTTAAAGCTTCATCAGCTTTGGAGCAACTTTTGTATAAAAGTTACAGCTCTTGAATGAGCCCCTTTTATGGTGAGAAGGGTAGTTCCCTGACTCGTGGGAGAAGAAGCCAACTCCCATTGTGCTACAATCTCCTTTCAGGTGGTTGTAGAGAACAGTGAGATCTTCCCTCAGCCTCCTTTTCCCCACACTGAACAACTCCAGCTGCCACAGCCACTCCTCGTTTGTGCTCCAGACCCTTCCCCAGCCTCATTGCCCTTCTCTGCACATGCTGAAGCACCTCAATGTCTTTCTTGCAGTGAGGGGCTCAAAACTGAACTCATTTGAGGTGCAGCCTCACTGATGGGTTTCTGTTCTTCTGTCATTGATGTGCTTTTCTGCCTTTGATAAAAAAGAAACAAAAGATGCTCTTTTGTGCATCTGCCACATCCTCATGGGTTGTCACAGGCACAAGAATTATGAAATTTTCTCTTAAAAGACAACAATTGTAGAGGGAATCCCCCTACATTTTATATGAATTTTGTACAATTTGAGTCCCATACTTGGCTGCAGCAACACTTTTCTCCTGCTCTTGACTTCTCAGCTGCTGTAGTGTCACATCCCCTCCAGATGTGGCAGTTTCCTGGTACTGAACCTGAGCACAGTGTCTCCTCAGCGTAGTCCTTTCAGCTCTCCCTTCCCCTCTGCTGTGAGCACAGGATTCTGAGTTGTGCTAGTGCACCTCATACAAGATAACTAACTGCAGTGGCAGTGGAAATTTCCACTATGCTTCATTTCCCCTTTAAGGCTAGTCAGTTTCCACCTGGAGCAAGTTCATTGTCTCCCCAATGCCTCATTTCACCAGGTGAAGAATTCCCCAGGTTAAAGGTCCAACACGTTACCCATCTTTCTTCAACTGCCTCGTTTTGTTCTGCTAACAAAGCCAGGCTTACATGCCTGAACCTCCGAGGGCTTTATCTCCCCACCTGGACTCATTTTGCCGGTGCCTATACACATTGCTCCCATTTCCTCTCTCTCTCTCTCAAAATTATTAACAGAAAGGAAAGACATAGCTAAAGAAACTACACTGGTTCATAGTGAACTCAGCTGTTACACACCTGTAACATCTGCTGTTGGGCTTGTGCTTTTTGAGCTATAAACTGTCCTTTGTAGAGATTATTCCCATGTAGTAGGAGCCAAAACCCAATACAGTCTTTATGTGGCTCCTTTGTAATGTAAACATTTATTGCTGTGAATAAAGCAGTGCATCAGCTCAAAGGAGCAGAGTTAAGACATTATGATCAAAAATGACTGTCATAGTTACTGAGATTTTTTTTCCTTTGACATACCTCTATAAATAATTAGATTACAAGACACCTGAGGGCATACATCATCTGATGCTGTAACCATAACACCTGGAGGCAGTTGACAACTTTCTCCTTTTGGCCAAGTGCCTAGGAAGACACTAAGGTATATGATTAATAGAGAGCACAAACACACTGTCTTACACTTCCTAAAGCTTAGCTGTACTATTGTATAGACTCCCTTATGGAATGTTATTATTCCTGTTTCTGATGGTGCTGCTGTTGTCATTGAATAGCCAAAATCTACATAGTAGTGGGGTGACAGGAAGGGGAAAACAAAGAAAACGTTTGTTATTAAGGGGGGGGCAGATGCAGGAAAGAAAACAAAGTATATAATACAAATGGGTAAATAATTCCACAGAAAAATCATTATTCCAACACTTCAGCTGGATCTTCCTCTCCAGTATTGCCTCCTTTTTGTGAAACAATTCTGTGTTTGTGTCTCCCATACACAGAATAAAATGCTGGGCAAGAAAAATTCCTATGAATTTCCTGAGCACAATATTTATTCTTATTGCTTCATTTTCTATTCATGAATTCTATTTTGCAGCCCTACACAAAAGCAATTACCGTTTGCCTCTTTTCTATGTAGCTCACTTTGAACACACAGATTTTCTTAAAGCTGGAGGACCTGGCAGAGGAAGATCCAGGAAGGCACTGACCATTCTCTGCCCTTCACTTGGCAGCATGATACTGCAGCCATGCCACATTATGGCCATGTTTTGGGATTTCTCTGCTGGGTGTCAGTGAACACCTGTGGGGGGAACTTGAGGGGGAGAGAGGCTTTGGAGGTCAGGCAGAGAGAGTGGAAGATGTTAATGGGAGGAAGAGGGGGAGAAAAGAGGAATTTAATATTGGAAGAGTGTCTAGCAGTGATGCTGGAGAATGGCAAAGTCTGGTGTAGCTGCTTAGACTACTGCAGGATGAAACTGAGCTCTGCCAGGCTGTTTTGGGGAGGAACTGGGGTATGGGAACAAGAACAAGCAAAAAGGTTAAATGAGGAAAGCCCAGGATAGACTCTGATAGAAGATTGTAGGATTGTAGGTCTGATCAGAGAAGAGCATGTCAAAAAGGATATGAACATAAGAGAGCACAGCTTTTCTACAGTGCACGAAAGGAGTGTGTTACTCCCAAATCTTAGTGTTTTTCTACAGGTAGCAAATGTTAGAAAACGCCCTGGTGAATTGTAAGTCATGTTCTCCTTCTCTACTGCTTGTCCAAACAAAAGGTGTCAGCCAGCTGCTGCTCTCAGCTAGTTTAGAAACTGAGGCTATTTTATACACAGGAATGTTCCAAGCTTGCTGATGTCTCATTGAAGTGTAACCACAAATCTACATGAAATTACACAAAGCACATATAAGAAGTGCATTTATATTCTAAAATCAATTGCTATAGGGTCAGGAAATGTCAAAATTAATGGGCTATGTATATTGTGTTGTCCTTTCAGGGCTCTCCCTCCATCCCAAAATATCATCTTTTTTCAAGGCAGATAAAGGACCTGCTTTAGACATGAATCAGGACTGTATGGTGATGTGGTCATTGCCACTAAATATGGAGGATGGGATGGAGGAGTGTGGAAGAGAAGGGAGATATTATGAAAGGACCGATACCACCTTCAGATTAGTTCTGACAGTGTGTTCCTAAAATTTTTAGATGGGCTACTAATTTTATTTTCCTTCTTTTTGGGGTATCCTGATTTGAGAACCAGCTGCCCCATTTGCTGCTGAAGATAAGTCAAAGTTAGCTGTACTTTGAATATGAAGACTGTGTAATGATCAATACTTTGAAAGATCTGTGCTTCACACCAAACACCTATACTTAATGAAGTCTTCAATGTTTCAGGTATTATCAGAGGAATATATGCCTCACCTCAGGGGCATTCATCAGATACTGCATTGATGAGCTCCACAGGGAAAAGAAAAAATTATAAAGAGCCTTTGAAGGAATCGGTCATTCAGTGTTCAGAGCAGAGTTTTTATAGTTCTAACAGTAAATAAGGCATAAATCCATGCATTGCAAGGCAAGGATTTAAAGAAAGATTATATAACTTATGGTTCAGTGAGCACTGTTTATTCTGTGCAGGTTTTGAGGTAGGGCTCTAGTGGAAAAATAGCATCCAGTCACAAAATTAAAGAGTGACTAAATGTACACGGGCAACTGGGATTTCTGCAGTGTCTAAGGACACGTATCATGATATTACATGCTTCATTCTTCAATGCAAGATTCTGTGTTGTTTGAAGTTGAGTATAATTAATCATTCATGTGGAAGGGAAATACAGATGTATAAGAGGAGCATGAAGATGTACACCTTTCTTTCTTACTGGAAGGAAGATGTACATCTGAATGAACCAAGGCTTTCTGCCTGGCAGTCTGCACCTCTGTACCGTACCTGCTGACAAACATTGTAGAGACACCTGAGTTTAGTCTCCTGCACACAGGGGTCTTGCCTCTGGACTTTTCCAAGGGTACAGCTTTGCATACTTTATTTTTGGTTTTTACCTGTGTGGGATATATATGAATAATATTTGGTAGCTTTTCTTCTGTAGCCATGATTGTCTAGAAGCTAGGCAAGAAAAAGTTTACAAGTAAAGGTAATGTATTTTATTAGAACAAGTGATGTAGTTAGAAAAAAATGAGGTGACTTTGAAGTGCTGAAAAGACTGTAGAATTGACTTACTGATATACAGGCTTTGGAGTCTGAAATGTGGTATCCTCATCCCACCTTCAACTTCATATGTATTTGGTATCCCCATAATCATGATGGTTTAGGATAAATTTCCTAAACTATAAAAACATTAGTGGATGGGATAGAATACATTTAAAATTAAGACAGGTATATAAAATGGAGTCATTGTGCTGCTCTGACCTGTAATTTTTATTACTTTTGGAGCAGAATACAAATAGACCATTAGCATTCCTGAAGTTCTCTTATTTTCCATGAAGACATTGATGCATTTCACTCTGCTGCCATGAGAAATCTGCTAGCCAGCCTCTGCTTAACACAGTGAGCAACATACACCTGGGAGCAGCAGACTCAGTAACTTTCTTCAAAATTTCCTGTGTCTTGTTTAGATTGCAGAGCCAAAGGTTCCACAAAGGTCTTGCTTATCAAAGCCTTTCCAATGCAGAAGTGCAGACCTCTTTGTAAATCTTCTGCTTTCACAGGAAATTTTGCATTTTCAGATAACAGATCACAAATGGCCTAATGAAATAATTCATAGCCTTTCATTTTTTTCAGGCAGAAGTACCATGCCAGCACTCATAAGAACAAAGCATCTACTTTGTGTCTCACACTGACTGCCAAGCAGATTTCAGTGAGATATCCAGGATGTTTTCCCAATATTTTAATTGAAGAGGATAGAGTGAGTTAAAAATTAGGCCACACATTTTTGTGTCTTACATTCTCTTCTATTTTCTTTCTTTCTTTCCTTCAGAAGTTTCTAGGTGAGAGTTTTGTGAGAGGTCAGTGAACCCTGAACAGCTGAACTTGTCTTATGACAATATCCAGATTTGATAAAAATCTTTGTTTAGGAGCTTTCTCCCTCTTTATGTTATCTTTCAGTACAGTACAGTAGTGATGTGAGGCCGGTGATTTTTTCTGGGTACCAGGTGAATTTGAGAGTCAAGATGTAGCCTGTGCTGAATGAACAAACTCTGAAATTAGAAATCAGTGCTAGCTGGGCTTTTTACTGCTAGGTTCATGCTTTAATCCTTAACAAATCTGCCCTTTAGTTCCCATCCATGTCAGAGGATGAATTATAAATAGATATTTCTTCAGTATTGTTATTCTTCTTCTTGCAAATGGGTATTTCAGTACAAGGCAGATGGTACAGATTATTTTATATTCCTAAGGCATGAATCTCTAGGAGAGCCACACCTCAGTGCTGATGCTGGCTGCATGGATTATGCATTCTCAGGAGACCAACATGTCTAGAATGTATTCTTTTGCACTTTCCCCCGTTGTCTCATGTTTTGCTATGATAGAAGCACTGGCAAATGAAAAGCTTGTTATTGATTTCTGTGGAGATGTTAATAATTTCTGTGTTACTCTGCACTGCAGTGACAGTAACTGATGTACAAAATTTGACATCTTAATTATTCCGTGATGGAAAAGAGGGACACTAACCTGAGACACAGCAGCCTACTACCTCTGGATCTGTGGATTCAAAGCAGCCTTAGGTCACAAGTGAAATGAGTAAGGCTGTCTCAGTATAGTCTTTATGGATGTTTGTTTGCTTCTCAAAGACACTAGATGTGTCTTCAATGTGTCTGGAGCAGATGGAAGCAGAAATCCTGAAACAAAAAAAAAGTTTTATTTTCAGTATTTCTAGTCAAGCTGAAATTGCAAGTATTAGAAGCCTCAGGAGATGAGAACCCTCCAGAGGTATTGCATCAAAAAATGTTGTTGTTAATTCAATGCCCAAATGTTGTTGTTAATTCAATCAAAAAGAGAGGTCCAAGGGTTTTGGTGTTTGCCCATCGGTTCTATTCAGTACGCACAGCTTCAGTTCCCAGCAGCTGCAGCTTTATGCAGTGTTCCTGTGAGCTGGAAATCTCAAGTGAGTGAACAAGGACACACATGCACCATAGGTCATTTGCAGATATTTAACAGTGAGCCCCAAAAATCTGATCCGTAGCCACTGCCGGTATCACCATCATTACAACAGCGAATGCAGTTCCTTTAGTGACAGATAAATATCAGGCTGTTGCTGTCTTTGTTTCCAGCTGAATGTAATCATCATCTACAACCTTTAGCATAGGGGAGACACTCTTCAAGACAATGCCATTTCCCAAATAACCATCCAGCTGACTTTACACCACAGTGCTAAAGGTCTCTTTAAAAATTATATATTGTGCATTTCTGACTATAGGATTAGATGACCACCTCAAAAGTATTATATATGCATCATTATTCTGTTAACATTCATATTCTCAGTCCAGTCACACACAGCCCCACAATAAGGCATCAGCATTTCAAAAGCTGTCTGAGACTGAACAATAGAGTAAATGGCAAGAACAGAAAATTTGATTTCTGCCTCAGTGAGAGAAAAGATCTAATATGAAAGAACAATTGTGTGAAGTTTGAGGGCTTGATTGGTTTGTATTTTACCAGCATCATCCAAAATTGACTTCAGTGGCTTAACTGTTACTAATACTGAGTTACCCAATGCCCTATAAGGCAACAGAAAATTGTGTTCTGTAATCTAATCCAGTACCCTCTTGTCCTCCAGAGCTGGGCCAGAGTTTGTCTGGGCACTGTGCACTTCAGAAGAGCAGCAGTTTGATGTTTGCTGCTGTGGCTTCTTAACGGCCTCCAGTGCTGGTCTGCATCTCTCTGTTGGCAATGGTAACAGTGGAAAAGAACTGAGATGAAAAGGAGTCAGAAAAGGGGAAGTGGGAAAAGGAGTTTGAATTGTAGTCCAGGATCTTTTAGCATGCTCAGCTGCAAAACATAGTGCAAACTTGAGGAAAAAAACTAATTAGGATTCCATTAAAAAGAGGAGAAAAAATCTTGCCAAGACTCAAGTTCCATCATGATGGCCAAAGTGAAACCTTGCTGGCTAATGTAGCCTTAATTCACTTTATTTTGCAGAGACAGCAAGCTGACCATGTTGCTCCGAGAGTCCTTGGGGAATATGAACTGCCGCACCACGATGATAGCTCACATTTCAGCCGCCGCGGGCAACTACGCTGAGACGCTCTCCACCATCCAGATCGCCTCAAGGGTCCTCAGGATGAAGAAAAAGAAAACTAAGGTAAGACAATGTGGAACTCACTTCTTATAATGATGGAGGAAGGAGGAAGAAGGGTCCTTAACTGGATAAAGCAGCGTGTAACCAAATCAGTAATCAGTTCCAAAGCGTATGGATGTATGTACCCAGTCCTAGGCAAGTGTCAGAGTGCAATATCAGAGGGGTAAATGCTTCAGCTTCAGAGACGCAGGAGTAAGTTCGGACACATCTGTTGTAGCAGGTTTGTAAGCTGACCTTGTTTAATAATATAGCTGTCAGGGAGCATTTATTTTCCTTTATACTCTTAGTGCTAATGAAATAATAAGGAGTGAAACTGCTGTAGAGTTAAAGAAAATTTGGATTAATTAAGAATTAGATTCTCTATGATTCTCAGAGAGAGTAGAAGCAAAATAAAGGCAGAACTATTGTGTCCAAGGCCATTGACCACCTTTTTATTCCTGTTGCTTCTAAATATGGGTGATAGGTTTTCCATGTAGAGTGAAGAAGGACTATATCCATTTTCATGTTAGAGAATTCTGGTTACTTCCGTGCAACTTATGGTATGAATTGGGCAGAATGAGTGAATTTTATGCCTTTAATTTTAATTGGCTGACTGACAAAAGCTTTTTTTGTCAATTGATTGAAGAGACACAAATGAAGGGTTCAGTCCTCGCACCATCAGAGCACTGTGTCTCCAGAGACCTCTGAGTGCACATTATACAATTCCACACACTGGTAATATGGGGTCATATGTAATCAGTTTTCTTGTTCCTTTCAAATACACAAATGTACACACACACACAAAATCAGCAAAACCTTTGCCAAATACCCAATATCTTTGGCCAGGCTCAGTTAAGGGAGGCATCTCAATCCATATTTTTAGTACATTTTTTTGAAGTCTTATGATTTTGAGAGGGACTCAGAGCTGGGGCTTTGGGTACTCCATTGAACATAGCTATGGGTTTGCTCCAGGGCTGTGGATAAGCAGCTTCAGAGCTTTGTGCCTTAGTTTAGAGATCTCCCAGTTCATATGTGACCATGATTTTTTTGTGTACGTCATTTGTGCAAGGAGCAGCTTGCAATGCTGAAATGTCATAGACATGTCACCCTCTCCCTCTTTATCTCATGTTGCAGTACACATCAAGTTCTTCTGGAGGAGAGAGCTCTTGTGAGGAGGGCCGGATGCGGAGGCCAACCCAGCTGAGGCCTTTCCATTCTAGAAACACTGTGGACCCAGACTTCCCTATTTTGCATTTATCAAGTGATCCTGATTATTCATCCAGCAGTGAGCAGTCGTGTGACACGGTGATTTACGTTGGCCCCAATGGCACTGCCCTCTCTGACAAGGAACTGACAGATAATGAGGGTCCCCCTGACTTTGTTCCCATTGTTCCTGCTCTGCAAAAGACCAAAAATGAGGGCAGGTTGGAGGAAGTTAGTGAATCAGGGCCCAGCACATCTGAAAGAGACTGCCTGAAGTGCAACACCTTTGCAGAGCTCCAGGAGAGACTGGATTGCATAGATGGCAGTGAAGAGACTGACAAATTTCCCTTTGAAGAGATGCCTGCTCAATTTAGCTCAGACCAGATGTCTAAGTGTGCTGTCTCAAGCCAGCTGGCAGAGCTTAGCCACTTAGCAGAGTCAGATAAGGAAGATACGATGCCAGAATGTCAGCATCCTGATAGAGAGGCCAAGGAAAATACAAATACAACACCCAGCAAAACTAGGAGAAATCACTCCCCTGTTCCTTCTGGAGCTCTTACCAATCTTTCAACTCCTTCTTCTCCCAGGAGTGTAACAGGCAGCTCTAGCAAAGAGCTTAACTCTTGTCAGTTAGCACACAGCACCAGCTTGCAGAGCAGCAGAGAAGGGCTCAACACCTCTGGATTTGTGGAAGGCAAACCTCGGCCAATGGGTTCCCCCCGGCTTGGCATTGCAAGCCTCTCAAAGACATCTGAGTATAAGCCACCAACTTCTCCTTCCCAGAGGTGCAAGGTCTATACACAGAAAGGAGTCCTGCCCAGCTCCACTCCCCCACCAGCTCCCTTGAGTAAGGATGCTGCCATGACATCTACTGAATCTTTATTACAGCCAGAAATCCGGACCCCACCTGTGGGCATGAGCCCTCAGATTATGAAAAAGTCAGTGTCATCCAACAATGGGGATTTTGAAGAGACTGTTCTCAATGAAGATGGGCAACAAAGCATTTCTCCAGAATCCAAGAAAGAGATTCTGAGCACAACCATGGTGACTGTGCAGCAGCCATTGGAGCTGAATGGAGAGGATGAGCTTGTGTTCACCCTTGTGGAAGAGCTGACCATTAGTGGTGTCCTTGACAATGGGCGCCCGACCAGTATCATCAGTTTTAACAGTGACTGCTCCGTGCAGGCTTTGGCCTCTGGCTCTAGGCCAGTCAGTATTATCAGTAGTATCTCTGAAGATCTTGAGTGTTACTCCAGTGCAGCTCCTGTGTCTGAAGTCAGCATCACACAGTTCCTTCCTCTTCCAAAGCTGAGTCTGGATGACAAACCCCAAGACGATGGCAGCAGACGCTCATCCATCAGCTCGTGGTTGAGCGAAATGAGCACGGGCAGTGACGGTGAACAGTCGTGCCACAGCTTCATAGCCCAGGCGTGCTATGGGCACGGGGAAGCTATGGCAGAACCCCCTGTCTCCGAGTTTGCAAGTGCCATACAAAGTGCCAGCATGATTTGTCTAAGTGACAAACAGAAGTCAGTGACTGACAACATGCTTATAATGTCGGAAATGGGGGAGGAAGCTTTTGGCAAAGTGCCACCCATCAAAGGCTGTAAAATATCAGCTCTAGGCAAAACTACTGTCACAATCAAAAACACAGCAAGTCTCAGCAGCTGTGAGGGCTACATCCCAATGAAGACAAACATTACCGTGTATCCATGTATTGCTGTTAATTCCTTCAAAGCCCAAGACGCTGATGATGCTGTACCGGCTGTAACTGCAGACCCAAAAGCTGTTCATCCCCATGATGGGAAAGAATCCATTGCTAAGAAGCTTATCAAATTTGAAGACCCTTGGTTGAAGAGAGAAGAAGATGTTAAAAAGGACAGCTCGGGGAGCAGTGACGGGCCAAGGCCTGATACAGTCGCGGTTTCAGCCAAGTCTGAGCACAGCACAAAACAGTCCTCTGTGGACAGGTTTAGCACCAGCAGTGGGGACACCTCTATTTCCCCAGGATCTGACAGTCTAAAAAGGATTGTGGATGGGTGTGAGGTGGCAGCATCCAGCTCTGCAACCCAAAGCCCTGTTCATTCCAGTGATGGCTTGAAGAATTGTAGCCTCCCTCGAGGGCTCCCAAAGGCGAGCAAGGTGGAGGAATCTGACAGCCATCTCCATCCTACTTTTACTGACAGCAGTGGAGTCAATTCTCCTGCCCTCCCCCAGTTTTCTAAGGCTAGTCTTGACAAGAAAATGGCCTCTCCCAAACACTGCATACTCACTCGCCCCAAAGGGACCCCTCCTCTGCCACCTGTGAGAAAGTCAAGCTTGGATCAGAAGAACAGAGCCAGCCCCCAGCACAGTGCAGCCAACAGCACCACGAGCAGTCCCTCCAGCCAGCCTGTGTCCTTCCTGGCCAGCTTCCCTGAGGAGCAGAATGCCAAACTAAAAGGCCCTGGCATAGACAGCAGCATCAACAACAGCAGCAGCAAGCTCTTCAGTGCCAAACTGGAGCAGCTTGCCAGCAGGACCAACTCCCTAGGGAGGTCCACAGGAAGCCACTATGAGTGTTTGTCGCTGGAAAGAGCAGAAAGTCTGTCCTCTGTGAGCTCCAAAATGAGCCCTGGCAGAGACACCACCATGCCTAGGGCTGGAAGGAGCCTCAGCCGCAGTGCCATGTCCTCACCCACCAACTCGGGCCTCTCCCAGTCGGCAGGTGCCTCCCCAAAAGCCAGCCAGTCAAAGATCTCTGCTGTCAGCAAGCTCCTGCTGGCAAGTCCCAAGGCCCGCAGCCTCTCTGCCTCTGCCACCAAAACGCTCAGCTTCTCCACCAAGTCTCTGCCTCAGTCTGTGGGGCAGAGCTCCAGTTTGCCCCCAAGTGGGAAGAACATGTCCTGGTCAATGCAGTCCCTCAGCAGAAGCCGGGGCTCCAGCCTTGCTTCCAAATTGCCCCTTCGAGCTGTCAATGGGCGGATTTCAGAGCTGCTCCAAGGGAGCACCAGTGCCAGAGGCGTTCAGCTGCCGGGAAGCCTGGAGACAGATGAGCGAGGGGGCCTTCCTGGAGATGAGAAGCCAGCTGTTCACATGCTGCCTTCACCCTACAGCAAGATCACCCCTCCTCGGAAACCTCACCGCTGCAGCAGCGGCCACGGCAGCGACAACAGCAGCGTCCTGAGCGGGGAGCTGCCCCCTGCCATGGGGAAAACAGCCCTCTTCTACCACAGCGGGGGCAGCAGTGGCTACGAGAGCATGATGAGGGACAGCGAGGCGACGGGGAGCGCCTCCTCAGCGCAGGACTCCATGAGCGAGAACAGCAGCTCTGCCAGCGGCAGGTGCCGCAGCCTCAAAACCCCAAAGAAACGACTGAATGCAGGTAAGCTTGTAGTGGTGGGAAAGAGGGACGCAGACCAAAGCAGAGTAGTACTCAAGGGTAGGCTGGTCCTAAGGATGAGCTAGTTAAATACCAGTTCCACCTCTTAGCTGAGAAGCATGGTAAGTATCCGAGGCTCTGCCTTTTGCCTTTTTTCCTTTTGGTACATTCACTAATCCTGTGTAGTTGTGTTGACTTTGCTGTGGAGTCTCTTCCTGACCTCTTTCACTTTGGTTTGCTTCAAATGAACAAAAACTTAGTTAGTTTTGCCAGTGACAGCCACATTCAATATTTATTTATACAAATATGTTTCTGATTTGATTCCAGAAAGGTGCCTTAATATGCATGTTTCACCAGCCCAAGACCAGAGTCTTGCTGAATGGCTGTATCTCTTGTGAGCCTGCTTCTGCTCCTTGTGTGCCCAAAGGTGCATCTGAAACCATTGCTGAGTTCCTTCTCCCCACATAGAAGATGGAACAAAAATGTGTCTGTGCCCCTTGAAAGATGTTATCCTGAACCTGAGACTCTTGCCTTTTGAGTTGTGGCTCATTTTCCCAGAAATTTAGTGATAATAAATAATAGGTAATATTAAGAACAATATATGGGAACTACTGCACTGAAGCACTTTCAAATCTGGAACTTTTTTGTGATCTTGGAATTGATTGGGAAGACTTTGTCTTTGTTCAGACATAATCCCCAGTAGCTTCATACTACATCAGGACTTTTAAATTAGATAGCAAGAGCCTCCTGGGTCATATCAAGAGTTTGTGCAGGTACCTCTTTCCATGAGAGCAAGTTTCATAAAGTTGCAGAACAGGGATGGGGACCATTCATGAGCTGGTCAGCTCTCATTTTTCCTGGGTGCTGTTTTCCCAACTTGTAGTGCAAGTCCTGACTAATCCACTTCTGAAAAAAATTCAGGTTGACATTGGACCTGTGGCACAGGTATGTGGAATATCAGTAGCTACTTATTCTACAGTAGCTGGGTCTTTCTAAAATGTGTTTTTCTCATAGTGTTCCTAATTCACCAGCCATTCCACTTGCTGTGATACTCCCCTCTGGAATTAATTTCCAGTTAACAGAGTAATGCATAGCTCTCCCTTTCTTTATGCTCTTGACTGTGGTAGCAGAAAGAACATGTGCAATACAGATGTGAATGCAATAGATACTGCTATTAAAACAGCATCCATAAATGCAGAGCCGATTGTACCTGTTCAGAGGATGCATCTGAAAGTGATCATTCTACATAATGCAAGCCCAGACCAAATGACTGAATATTATTTCTGAAGTTAACTTTGCATCTTCTTGGAAAATCTTTTTTCCTAGCCCTTCACTTAAGTGGTAATGAATTGATTTTCCTCTTTCTGAGGAGCTCTGCCTCTAAAAACCCCTTTCAAATATGAACTGTTTAATAATAACTTGTAAGGAAGAGAAGGATGATTTCTATCTTGTGAAAAAGGAAAACAAAGCTGTCCACAGAGATGGCATTTGTGGGTGTAAACTGACAACTTGATTGTGTCTTGTGGAGAAGCTGCCAATCTAATACGGACTTTTTCCACAGGTCATTTAGATGGAAAAGTTTATCAATTTCTGTGAAAAAAACAGGCAGCTGTGCAGATGAGGGAACAGATTAGATACTAGAGAATGTTCCCCTTACTCCCCCAAGGGACATATTTTACAAAAAACTCTGAGAAAACTTCAGGCAGAGCCTCTGGATTCCTTAGACTCCAGAGTTCATCCCCAAACTGAATCACTAGAGGACCAATATTTTTTTACTCTGATGCTCACAAAACTGCTGTTGTTAGCGTTCAAAAACACATAATCACATAAGCGATTATATGCGGTGCTTTTTATTTAAGAGCTCTGGGAATCGGGGTAGTTTCCACCCAAATCTGATTCTGACCATACATTCGAGGTGAACGTGTTTTATACTCTATCGTTATATAACTTTCATGTTAATTGTCAAACTTATATTGTTCTATTGTATACACAGATTTCAGCTAAACATAGCCCCCTTTAAATTTCCAACATAGTTTCTCACGATTCTTCTTATGGTAATATAATAATTATATTTAATTACTAAACAATCATCACATATAACAATTATATCTTCTATCATACTGCTTATGCAGGTGCAGTGATCTGAGAAAACACAAAGCCTAATATTTTCAAAGACTATTTTTAACATTTTCCAGGGCTCCACTATCACTATTCTTTCATTTCACTTCTCTCTGCTTTGATAGCACATTGGAGGCTGGACAAGGCTGGAAATACGAGTGACAAAAGCATTGTCTTTGTGGTGTTCTAATTACAGACAAGCTTCATGTGCGTGTTGTATTTTATACCAGGGTTGCATTTTGGCTCACAGCTTTGGCTTTTGATAACCCCAGTGCAGGACTAAACATTGTGTCAGTAGTCATGAAAAGGGAGTTGTGAAGGAGAGATCTGTTTGAGACTCAGGTTTAAGATTGTTCTTGTAGCAGTCTGGAGGACACACCAGGAAAGAAGAGGCCTTGAGCCTACCTGGTAGAACATTGACACTGGTTTGTCATACAGTGCAGGTATGCAAAATTATCAAGTGATGAGGTAAGTATGAACCTTTCATTAGCAGGGAACTGAGGAGTCCTAGCTTTGATGCTTTTTTACTGCTATGTAACATTTGACCTGTCTTTTTCCCCAAATACACCTTTTTTTGGCTGGCCAAGAAATTAATCTCTTTATTCTAATTGCTGGTGTGCGGTGGTTCCTCTCTCCTTTGTCAGCAACATTGCAATTATCTGCCTGATGCTGGACATGAATCTCTGGGGTGGAGGGTTTTCTGTGAAGGGCCTGTCTGTGTCCTTGGAAATTGCCTGCCCCAGTGGACTCAGCATAGCCTGGCACATTGACCTTCCTTAGAAGTAATTTACAAAGCTTCTCTCTTAATTCAGCATGTCACCTGATGTGGAGAGATTCTCAGTGTATCATCTCTGATACTTTACTTTTGAAAGTGATTCCCTATGTCAGCAAGTAATTCCTGTATTGTTTGGAATGACTTGTTTATAAGTGCAACCAGGGGTTTTATGGAAATTAAAAACTCAATTTTTACCACCATCCCTATTTCTAGCAGAAAACCACTGCCCAGAAATTAATCAGGCTTCACTTTCATATTACCCAGCTCCTGTTTGCATTTGGTCTGGCAGCAGTGAAATCATAATTCTGTTTTGATGTGTTTGATAATAGTATAATTTTTCACATGTCAGCGGATTTATGATGGCATAAAACCAGGATTATTACTTCAGTGCAGGAGAACGTGAAGGAGGAGTTAAGGTATAAGGGAGAATAGAGCTGTTTGCAAATGTATTTTTATTGTATAATGAAAAAATGAGAAGTTTTGTAATCTTTCATCCTCTGTAGTATCTCCTTTCTTATAGTGTGAGTGTTATCTCTTAAGGAACACTTTTTAATGAAAAAGCTAGCACACAAAGGTTCTGAGATCTTAAAAGACAGATATAATTTTAATACAAAGTGTCAAGAGCATTGGACCTTTCCTGATTTGCGGTCACAGATCCACTGTGCTGTAATGGATATGGCACTATAGATATGCTCATTTCAGGTCAGGCAACCTTGTCCACTTTATTTATGATTATTATTAACAGAAATGCTAGCTGTCAGACACGATCAACATGAATCAGCCCAAGGCCCCTGTAAAAGGAGCTATAAAGAGTCTTTAAGAGAATCACCAGGAGATCTCACAATTACTTTTGAAGTTCTGACACATTGGAGAGACATCATTTTTCCTTGAGATTAAGATCTTGTCTTTCAGTGCTCTTAAGTGCATTATTTGTATGTGTAGGTGCTTCTGCCCTGAATGTCATACATGAAGCATCAGACCTACCCTGACAGCTTTTGAAGGATAAAGCTAGTTCATATCCTTCACTGTTAGCCTTAGGTTAATTTTTGGGCTCTGCCTGGGTACCTGTACAGTCCACAGACAGTGCAGTACAAAACTGTGTGTGTACAAAATTAGAAGAAAATAATAATACAAATAATTCCTTTTGCATTCTGGTACCTATTGAAAAATCATGTGCTTGCCTCATGAAGCACATAAGCCTTTCCCCTGCTAACCTATGCATTTAATAAATATTCCCATTTTTCTAATATCTAACATTGGTTCTGTAATATCATGTCAGCATATATTGGCCCAAAGTGACTGTTTGTGGCAGAAACAAAGCTTTAGCCCTGATCTATGGTTGTAAATTTCAAAGCTTTGCATTGCTTCTCTTTAATCCACACTGTGGTGTAAGTATTATTCCAGACCCCATTTTAAGATGGAGAAATGAAGGTAGAGAGTGTTACTGAGTTGCCTAATGCCCTCAGCCAACTGAGAGCCAGTTCCAGGGTTGAATTACAGGCACCCTCAACTCCTAACCTCAACCACAAGTGATTTTGCCGTACATCCTCCTCTGCCCTTGCTGAGCAATGGAAAACAGAGTTCCATTTGCTATTTTATTTTTGTGGCAGGCCCTTCTTCCTTCTTTGCCTGAAATCATCTGTACAACTATGTTGTACTTTGATTTTTTTGTTCACTCCCTTAGCCCTTCCCTGTAAGAAACAACTGGCATCTCATCCAGATTTCTTTCTCTGGTTCCAGCTTCCTCTCTCTTGGGTAGGCAGTGCTGTCTTGAGCAGACTGAAGTGTTAGGGCATAGTTTGTAGAGTTATAAGTTGCAGCAGTTATTTATTATTTTTAACTCCTCAGAAATTCCAAGTGTGGTGGCCCAGTGCCTCCCCATGGAAAGGCAGTGATAAGGGTGCTTTTATAGTACATAGTCCTGTTTGTGCTCAGGAAGTGCATTCTGGTTGAACTTTAGTTTTACCAAAGCTGTATTTGTATCCCAGGGGTGCAACAGATATGAGAGGGAGGCAGGCAGGGCAGCAAATTAGGGCTTGCAAGATCTGTGCTGTATTCTCTGGTGTGCTGCTGGTTCACTGTATCACCTTGGGCAACTCGTGTAATTTCTGAGTGCTCTTGTTACCAGCTCATAAAAGTAGATAATGCTGGTACAAAAAAAAAAAAAAAAAAAGTAATAGCAAGGTCCTTGGATCAGAAGTGTTATCTACCTGCCTTTTGCTCTTCTGGTTTGATTTTTAGCATCTTTTACTGAGTTTGGATGCATGTGGGCATTGCTTTAAAATAATACTCAATGCAAAACATGACTGGATGACTTCAGAGATGGAGCCTTCATGTTAATTCTGGATCTCGCCCACTGTGAGGTAATAGCAAAGGAAGAATCCAGGGTCTAATAAGGTTTATCAGGTAAAGCTAAGTCCTGTTTGCATTTTCAAGTTACATGCATAAATGTGTTGTTTCCAGATTTTTCTGCCCTCTCCTACATATGTTTACAGGTTCCTGTTCCTTACAGTGTTTCAATAGTCTCTGTAAGGAAACCTCCTTCCCTGGGAGCAACAGAACAGGAGAGGTTCTGAGATCATTCATCATAAATAAGGCATTTTATGGAGATTACATTGATCTTCCTGAAGCTGTTTTCTTTCCTGTTCCCTATGAGACAGGATTGGATACCTAAGAAAGTCACTATCCCATGTAACACTGAGTTAGACCTACAGGCTTCAGTCTGTCACTTCTGCAGGTCTCTGTTGAGATAGGACAGACTTCTGCCAAGGAGTGTATCCCTTTGATTTCTCTAGTTTTGAGGCTTTTTGGAGCCGAGTCTGAGCTTGGAGCTTAGCTGGTGCTGGGGCTTCTGCCAGTAGGGTGAAACACTGAGGGCGGTGATCCATGGCCCAAGCAAGGCTGGGGGAGCAGCAGGTGAGCAGCAGCCATGGGGTGCTGGTGGGGACCCGTGCCTCTCAGCTGGTGTACACAGGCTGGGGGCATGAGGAGAAGATGTGAGACAGAAGGAGGCATCTCAAAGACATCAGACTTTGGGCATAAAGTCCTTCTCAGCAAAGCACTTCCCAGTTGAGTCAGTCAGGGCCACTGGTACTTAACATTTTCCTGAATGTTAAGTATCAGTGAACATCAGAAAACAAAAACCTAAGAGATATTATTGAAAGTCTGGCCAAGTAGCAACAAGACTAGGGGAAAATTAAGGTTTCCAGAGGTTGAATTCCTGAAGTTTAAAGCTATGCCCTGAGCTGGAGCTGCATGTCTCAGAATCTGGAGAGCCCTGCTTTTGTCAGCCCAGGACAGGATTTGGGTGTGTGTGTGTGTGTGTGTGTGTGTGTGTGTGTGTGTGTTTGTGCATGTGCCTTTCATCTTCTTTGCATGGGGAACTATCTGACTACAGATAATCAAAGATTCCTGCTGCAGCATTTGATGACATTCATAGAAAAGTTTCATGACTCCTTGCAGCTCTTTCTTGGTACTAACTTTCAACACTAAAGAACAGCAAATTGCTACATGATTTTAAACACTTTAATAAAAAGACAGACTGTTAAGGCATGACTAATTATCTACAATTGGCCTCCTTTTTCCTCATGCTAGTGTGCTCTGGGTTTCACTGATGGGGTGATTTTAAAGATGGAGATTTAGAGGTTCCTGGAAAACCCTGAAAACTCTATATTTGAACATATTTACTCTCTGGAAGCACTTAGCTCCTTCTATGAAAGCAGCAGAAAAAGCCAAAGGCTGAATCTATGGACTGTAAATTATGAAAGTCTGTCTCCAACCAATATTGCAAAGCATCACATTTTGAAACATGGCCAAAATGATAATGATGAAACAAAACACCAACAAAGAAAGTCTGAGCTTTTCTTGTTGAATCCAAGTGAAAAGGAATTTGGTTCATGTTTAGACTGCCTTAGGCACAGTGTGGGGAGCTGAAAATTGCCCTTTGTATCAGAAAGCTGTAGGGCACCTCCAGCATTTCTACTTTAACTTGCTTACAAGTGATGGTAGCTAATTGATATCCTGTACTGTGCTTTTACCATGACAAAGGATGTTTAGAATTATATGAGTAAATGCTGTTTGCATGCAGGTGACCACTTCATGCATGTGACTTGCTGACTGGACACCCCTGGGGTGGCTAGAGGGAGGGGAAATGCAGACTTCAGCTCCAATTTTTTTTTTTTGTTCATTAAAACAACAGCATTGATTTTCCCAGGTCAAAGCCAGGCCATTTCATGCAGCAAATCTGTGTTGAAAGGGATCAGAGTAATCATTTTTTACACGCTTGACTACTGCATGCCAGCACTGAGCTTTCAGCCACATGAACATAGGAATGATTTAATAGAGGAAGTGGCAGCAGGCTATTGTGCACGGTGAAGGCTCCATGTAACATGCATGACTGACTCGCACACCATTAGGCTGGGTGTAAATAAAACCTGCTCCTGACACTGCCACAGAATTGGCTCACTGGAATGCCTCCACCACTGTCCTGGTGGGAGCTAATGTTCTGGCTTTAGAACCCTTCCCCCTCCAGCCTCTGCCGTTGCTATCCAAGTGACTGGAGCAGCTCTTCAATGCAGTACCGTAGTAATAATAACCACTTTCTTAAATAATGCCACAATGCTGACAAATGCCTGTTAAACCAAAATCCAGCCTGAAGAGAGGGAAATGTTTGGAAGAGACTCTGGTTGGGTTTTTTTTTTTTTTTTTGCTAGGAATTGTGGGTGATGTGCATCTTCCCTGGAGCATCTCCCAGATTACTTGTCAACCTGCCATGCCGCAGGAGGGCTGCTTTCTGATATGGTTTCAACAGTGCTCATTCACCAGCTCTAAACTGCTCTGAGAAGCTCCTTTAAAAATAAGACAGTGATTCAGAAAGCAAGGTTAAGAAATAAACTGGGTAGATAGAAATGAACTGTGTTGATAGAAAAAAAATTAGAAGTTGGATGTACATCAGCATATTCCTTATACCAGTACAGAAACAACCTACTAGTATAGGTGTGGATGGAATATTATAATAAACGTGCATTACTTTATTCCAATAAACAGGAAGCAAGTGATTTCTTGCACCAAGTGTCCTCGTACTTCTTATCAATTCACAACAGTGGGCTTGCATAACAGTCAATACAGAATGTGGCCTGAATTATTTTACAGTGAGATGGACGTGGAAAATTTTCTTCTGAATGATGGATCCTCTCAGTGTATCCTATTCCAGGTATTTGGGTGCAACATGGTCTTTCTATGCAGTCTATGTAATCTGAGTTGTGAGGATGAGTGATTGCCGTTTGGATTTTCTGGCAATATAGACCTTGGTTCTTTGGTGTTTGGAGTACTGACCTCAAGATGGGAAACTTAAATACTTCTGGTGAAATCCCTACATCATCAGAGGGGCCTTCCACTTGAAAATACTGGCAATGACTTCCCCTTCAGGAGGGAAACTGTGCAAACTGTATGAAAATCCATGGAGTGAATAGCTGTGTGCTCTACACTGGCAATAAAATGAGCTAGGAGGAAGGAGGTCAAAGGAAAGGGGAGGAGTTGGTTCAGTCATGGACAATTGACCATAGGGGCAGATCCCACTAGGAAAAAAGAATGAGAGACAAAGTCAGGATCCCATTTTAGACTCAAACCGAGCAGGAGCCCTGTTGTCAGACAGTGAGGAGCAGCAGAGGAAATAGGAGAGATAATCTCTGCTAGTAAGAGAAGCTTGATGCTACAACTGACATCACTGCTATTCCTGTTGGAGCCACAGAAGGAATAGCTTAGGGGTACTGCTCTAGTTAGCCAGGTCTGGTTTTTGTAACTTCCTTGGACTGTCTGGTGAGAAAAACCAAAATGCTGAGGAACAGGTTCTGTACAGAAAAGCAATTTTGCATCTCATAACATTAAATGCTGTGGGGAATAGCTTTGGCTCCACATCCCTCCTTGGAGCACACAATATAAACTTCTGAAATGTTGTTGTATCAAGTTACAGTTTCATTTTCTGTTTGAAACACCTTGAAATTTCTAGGACAGCAGTTGTTTTGCATCCCATTTGGATGTATCCTGCTTTGAAGAGATATGCATTGCACTTTTTCATTAAGATTTTGTACTTGCAGTTTTTGCCTTTACCTTTTTCACAGAAAAGATGCTCAATCTGGAATGTGTGCTTGGAAAGAAGCCTAAGGGGAACACTCCAAAATATACAGAACTTAAGCAAAACCAGAGTTTTTAGAGCTTTTGCCCTGGTCAAAACATACTTTTATGAGCACACATCCTTTTGCAGTTTGGCAATTTTGCTGGTCAAGGTCAGTGTGCCTTTTTATCCTTAAAGTTACCCTCACATACCTTGGTTTGTATTTCTCATGCCTTAAGGCTCCCTGGTCTTACCTTTGCTGAAATATATTGTAGCTTCAGTGCCACTCTTCAGTCAGATCTACTTTCACACTGCATGCTGAAGCGGTCCAGCTGGAGAAGAATTGTCCTTCTCGGACGTCCCGGCTGGCTATCCAGCACCGCTAGCAGTACGGGGGCATTGTCCCGATCTCCGTGGTTCGGGACAGCACCTGAGGCAAACACTCTGTGCTATGACAGAGCAGCGCTGCCTTGTGGTAGGACATGGCTTGGCTTGTGGCTACAGTCAGCAGAAATAAGAGAGTGCTCTCCAGCTCTGGTAAATGCAGGTTTATGACATCCCAAGGGAAACCAACAGCCAAAGAGAAAGAGGGAGAAGTTGCAACAGCTTATAAGGAGGGAGGGAAACAAGGGAGGAGTCAGCCCTTGGACGAATAGTGTTTCAGAGGGGAGTGGGATACAAAAGATTGACTTAGGGAAAACCCCAATGGGGATAACTTGAGGGTGGGGCCCTGGCCCTGAGCCAATCACTCGATGCTCTAGCTGGAAGTTTCTAGAGAGTTCTAGAGAGAAGGGTGGGAGCGCCGAGTGACGGACAGGGCACCAGGGAGGGATTTGAGAAAGGGTACATTAATCTCCAAGGCAACTGGGGAGGAGTTGGGATAACTGGCAGCATAAAGGAGGGAAGGGAGAACCAGGGCAGAACCATTGCATGATGGGGGAACAGAACAGTCCAACTTATACAGACACAACACAACAGCATGCCCTCACTGCTGTGCTACTCTCTTTATATTAAATTTAACCTGGCCAAACCTTAACCTATAGCTTAAGGTAGAGCAATAGATCTGTTGCAAAAGCAAATCTTATACCCTATGTATTTTCATGGCTGTTTCACAGCCTGGTTATTCATACTCAAGCTAGGTTCAAGAGAGGTTATTCTGAGGGTGGGTAAATTCAAACCAAGTGAAAAACATATTCTTCAGGGCATTTAGCAAATGATATTTTGCTTTACATACTGCATGGTTATAAATGAATGTGAAGTTATTTTACGCTGGGTTCATCTTACTGTGTTTCTTTCAGATTGATTTTTGGTATAATTTTCTTTTTTGAATGGAGGAATGAATTCTATTTACATGGTGGGAGGGTCAGCCAATTTGCCAAGGTGTAGAGGGGCAGAGGCAGCGCAGAGGTGGGAGGGTGCTGAGATCTGTTCCTGGATCTGTTGAGCTCCCTGGATTCCCACTTTCTTCATAAGTCATACATAGGGAATAGAGGAGTAGTGTGCTGTAATTACCACAAAGCGTGTTATTTATTACAGAGTCAAAATTTATGAGATCCTAACTCTGTCAAGTGCACCCAATAAATTTGGGACTTCAGATGGATATTTTCTATATGAATGGAAAACTGCATTAATTTTAACAATTTAATTGTTGTGTGTTGTTAGGGATGAGAAAGTTGTCAGCTGCTTTGTGATATTCACCCCAAAGCTCTGCTTAGGCTGTATCTCCTTACTGATCCCAATTAACATAAAATAAGATAAAAATCAGAGACTAAATGGAAAGGTCAGTGTCAGGAGCTTCCTGTCAAAAGGCACCATTATTTTCTGTACCTGGGCCAATAAGCAACCTATTAATCAGTGCATGTTTAGAGCAAACTAGATCCACTTTTACCTTACTGGAAAGAGGAAGAATATATTTCATTTTAATTTCTCCTCAAAGCACTCTACGCCTCAGATAAATCATCCTGAGTCAGCATTCAAGGTGCAGATAAACAGACATCTCTTTCTTTCTCCTGTGTCTCACACAGCTGTACCCCCTGGAAGCCCCGTGCAGGTCACCTGTGTCCCAGAGGATCCCTTGGCAGAGGGTGGCAAGGAGGCTGTGTAGGCAGCTCTGCCCGGCTGCATTGCCCCTGTGCACCATGAGCTGCAGCCTGTCCTGTTGTCATAACTCACAGGCAGCCCAGACACGAGCTCTGGCTAGAAAAACACAATGAGTTAATGTCTCCTTCCACTGCTGCACTCTCAGCTGCCCCTCTCCCAAGGGCTGTTAAAGGAAGCCTCAGGTTGGAGCCCTCCTTCTACACCACAGGCTTCTGCTTCCCATTAAGCCAAATGGATATTAATGGGAAAAAAATGCAAAAAAAATTGCTATCATTCCTCTACTTCATACCCCAGCAATCTGTTTTGCTTTGCTCAAAGTAGGACCCTTTTGCTGTTGTGGCAAGGTGCATTGGAGCCATCCACCTGCATTTCTAGAGAGTCTTGGACTTGGACTTTGACTCTGGCTGGAGACAGAGTTTTTCCAGTGGGGTGGTTTAGAAGTGCTTCATTACACAAGAAGGTGGTTTTAACAGCCACTGTGGGGAAAAGAGGAAGAAAATCAAACATCATGGAAAAAGGCACTTAGTTGTAATCCAGCCATGCATGGAGATCTGGGCAGAAGGAATTTCCAGTCTGCTCAGCTGCTTCCTTGAAATGCTAGAGCTAGTCTAAAGGTATGTCAGGAAAGGAGATGTGACCATTACTGTGGGGCAGAAAGCAAAAATAAATAATTAGCAGCACTGGGTGCATTAAACAGAAGGTCATATCTGATGCTTATTGATATCGCTGGCTCTAAAAGTTGTCAAACAGCAAAGAGATTGTATTTACACTCAGACAAAATTTGACAGACTGCTTCTGTAAGACACCATGGCCAAAAGCCTCAAAAGTATTAAAAAACTTATTTAATGCCTGAATCCTTTTGATCTTGAGTGACACTAGGATGATACTCATTGCCCTTCCCGTCTAAGCAAGCGGAGGACTTGCTTCCCAGGACGAGCTGAGCCTATTTCAGGATCTCTCCCTGCATGAAATAAAATTGAATAGTCCACCATGTGCTCTCACCTCCCTTCAGGTATGCAGCTGTTCCCAGCATTTGGTTACCTTTCCCTAGCACTGCTGACAGAAGTCACCCTTAGAATCACAGTTTGTTGGGCTCTTCCCAAACTGTCTTCTTGTCAGTTTTTGGCTATAGTAATGGGTCAAGTCTTGCTTTTCCTTTTATCAAGATCTGTCTCTTGTCTTGATCAGGCAGTTTAATCTAGAGATTAACTGAAATGCATTCAAGGTAAGGGAATGCTGACATTGTCTTCCAGTGACTGGTACCAGAGAACTAAAATAACTCCTGCTTCCTGGTATTTGTAAGGCTTCATTTGTTCTGGCATGAGCTTTTTTGCTGGGCTGCAGTTTGAGCAATAAACACAGCTATGATAAGTGTCATAGGATGGCAATCTCAGGTTGTTTGGTGTAAAGGGGCCTTGTAGAGCTCCCTGTCTACCCAGAACTCTGTCAATCATCTCTGACTGTGCTCTCTTTTTCCTGCACTGGGTTATCTCAGATGTCTCCAAATAAAAGCTCTGTAGACTAGGTTTTCCAAGAGACCATTCTCATCCATTTTAAAGCTAGAATTTGCAGGTTAATTACTTGTCTCTAACACAGACCTACTGGTTTCTAGGACAGACTATTGTACTCAGAAGTCATAGGATAAGATGTGAATAGTTCTCAAAGTCAGCACAGAAGCAGACTCCCATGAATGAAACTAGGCAATACTTTCTTACTTGAAAATCCAAAAATTAGGCAATCAATAGATATTTTGGGTTTTTTTTAGCTTTTATTGAAGCACCAAGTTGACAGACATGTTGAAACTATTAACATTCAAGTCTCAATAAATGTAATGTGGGAAATTCCTATAAATGATTTTATCTTATTTTTAAAATAAAATCTGCATGATCATTCAGCATCTCTTCCCTGCTGGCTGGCATCACTTATGTAGTTGCAGCCAAGAAAGCCAGTTAATAGTTTCACTCAAACTTGCTGGCTCCGGCTTTTGTTTTTGGCTTCTCCCATCCTTTTTATTCCTGCTGTGTCTTAGGGAAGACCCTGTGTCAGCTACAAAACTTTTAGAGTTTTTTGGGTTTTTCCAACCAAGCCATTGCTCTAATTATACTAAACCAAGCAATGAAATGTAACCTGTTGATTTTTTTGTGTGTGTGTGTTTTTGTTCTTTCTCCCAGCAAACCACTGCCATTACACCAGGGACATCCATTTTATTCCTCCTTGCTCTACTGTAGGCCCTGACTTGGCATCTTATGTGGCAGGCACTTTGCAGAGGCTGGCTAGTGCTTGTCCTTTGACTGTAAGGGTCAGTAGCAGTAAAGAGATAGGAAAGCCTGGCTGGACCAGTTCTGTCCTGCTGGCTTGGGTCCTTCATTGGCTCACCTGTATGTGCTGAGACCTAATCAACAGGGAGCAGACACAGGCTTTGTCAGCTTCAGGGGACATGTGCCCTCTGAGTGCCAGATCTTGGAGTCAGGCACCAAGGAGCACTGAGGTGTTGGCGATGGAGAGAGACGGGGAGACTGACTCGGTGATCAGAATCTGATTTTATTGTGGGATACAAGTGCTTATATACTATTTCAGGGAGACTGGTAATGTGTACTGCAATGATTAGGTTAAAATCACATACACAAACTTACGCATATAACAACATCTCTTGCTTGCAGAGTTTAATAGGATTTTCTTTTCCGGTAAACCTGTTTGATTTAATCTTCTTGCAATCTAGGTCTAATTTTCAAGGTTCCGTTTGCTTTTGCCAAGGCATCCTGTTATCAAATCTCTCTATGTTAACCAGGTCCAAAGTCCATCATCTGTCTTGTGTCCCCCAACATTCCAACACTGAGGGTGTCACTCATGATGGGTGGGCACTGCACATTGCAGCTCCAGCTCCCATGGCCTCCCCTGGGTTCCCATTTTCTTCTGTGTCTGAGAAGGCCAGACATACATCACTTGTAGACTTCTCTGCAATAGAAAGGAGAAGCAGTAGCTGTGCTAACATGCAGTGGCACTTTCTCCATTGGCAGGTTCACAGAGGAGGAGGCTCATTCCAGCTTTATCCCTTGACACCACCTCCCCAGCAAGGAAGCCAGCCAGCAGCCCCGGGGTGCGCTGGGTGGATGGGCCGCTGCGGAGCGGGCAGAGGGGCCTGGGGGAGCCCTTTGAGATCAAAGTCTATGAGATAGATGACGTGGAGAGGCTCCAGCGACGGCGAGGTGGGGACAGCAAGGTGAGTGCCATCCGTGTAATCTCCTGGCGGGCCTAAATTGCAAAGGTCAGCACTTAAAACATATGATTGGGAGGAATATCTGAGGTTGAGTATTTTAGAGTAACGATGGATTATAGACTTCATTATTATTTTAAGTCATTTTTCCTACCTAGCCTCTGACACTTGTTGAAGCTGTTTGTGATGTTTGGAGAAGCTTGTTGGAGTGAGGTTTCCACTGCACTTCACCCACAGCAGATTTGTTTACAGATGAGATTGTGAAATAGTGTTGAGATCTTCACACAGGCTTGGATGAGGATAGTTCTGCTATTGGAATTGTTTCCACACTAGCGAGGGTAGCACAGTCCTCAGATGGTTTCATTTGCTCCACGTCTTTGTGGCTGCCACCCCTCAGAAGTCGTGTGAGGCCAGGCTGGCTGTCTCCAGCACTGCACCTCATGCTGTTACTGTGCTCCAGAGCTTTACAGAAAATATATCTTCTTTATTAATGACTATGAATTGCTAGGGCTTTTCATAACATACTCCCTTTGTTTAAGGATGTTTCAAATTTGATATTGCTACCAGTTCTCTTATTTTAAAATATGACTAATGCATTACTTATGCACCAAGCACAGGGGTGTATTTAGGCTTTCAATACAGCAAGCAATGGATTTTCTACTCCCAAGAGCTTAGATTTTCTTAGCCAAACTGTGTTAAAAAAAAAAGAAATGTTTTCCTACAGTTAATCTAATTTCAAGATGCTGCCTGGTATTAATTATTCTGATTTATTATTAACTACCATTACAAAGTCTCCAAAGCTCACTGATGGAAAACATGAAAACCAAGCAAAAGCAATAAAAATAAAGCAGATGATGGATGATTTCATGCAGTGATTCATAAGCTTCCAGAGTAAACGGCTCATTGTCAGTATTATTGATTGGAAGATCATTTCACTGAATGGACCTAGGCATTTCTTCTCCTCTTCACCTATTCTTTTCCTGCTTCTTTTTCCTGGCTGGCAGGAGGTGATATGTTTCAATGCCAAGCTGAAAATCCTGGAGCATCGCCAGCAGAGAATCGCTGAGGTCAAGGCCAAATATGAGTGGTTAATGAGAGAACTGGAGGTGACCAAACAGTACCTGATGCTGGATCCTAATAAATGGCTCAGTGAATGTAAGAGCATTGTTTTATTTCCTGAACTTATAGGTTTCCTTTGGTTTATTTAATAGGGGGGATGGAAGGAAGCAGAAATGTCTGGTAAGAGTGAGATGTAAGCTACTGTTTGTAAACTAAAATGAACCAACATAGGACCTTAGGGTAAGCTTTAGATTGACTGTCTTTCTAGAACTAGTTTCTATAACTCTTATTAAATGTTAACAGTAGAACTGAACAATCCTTTTTGCCTGAGAGCTGAAGGTTGAAATGGTACAGCATTCTAGTGGTGAATGTTGCCATTGGTAGATTAACGTTCACGCGTTTCAGTCCACAGCTCCTGAAAATGAGATTTTTTTCTTTTGGCCTCAGATCACTCAAACATATGAGCAATATTATAAATCTGCTCTTCTACCACAAAATAACACTGTGGAGCAAACTTGTCCCTTGGCAGCAGTGGGCTTACATGAAATGAAATGAAATTTGGCCCATTTTTTATAACTATAGATGTGTAAAGTTCAGAGAGCTTAAAGGGCATTCACATTCAAATGAAGAAGGACCTCATCACCTCTAAAGAAAAAACCATAAAGAGTACTGCAGTACTTATACAACAGTTTTTAGTATTAGCAAGCAGATAAGTTCATAACAAAGAGTTCTAGAAAAAAACCCACAATGTGCAAAAGTTTATTTAGGATAATTGCAAGTGGCAAAAGGAGGCTGGCTGGTGTATTTCCTTACAACATCCTAACTCTTCCTTTAACAGCTGCTTAAAGCTGACACCAGATTGATGCATTCTGCAAAACAACCACCCTATAGGTTTCAGGAACACTATAAAGGAAGAGAGTTAAAAGGACAGTTTTAAAGAGAGAGAGAATTTGCTATGCACTGCTGTCCCCTTACTGTGTGATGCCTTTGTTTCTAATTCCAAATGTGGTAAGTGCAGAACGCCTGGAGGGTTGCAGAGACATCAGGAACCAGATATGATGGGCAGTGCTGGCTCAGAAAATGACACTTGGCTTCCACGGAAGCTGCTGGGCACTTGTGTTGGAAGGATTTTAGTGTGTGCCTTCCCTTGCCTTGCTGGAGTGGTCTAGTGGGAATCACATGGAATAGGGAGAGGTGTGAGGAACAAGGACCCTAGAGGTTTGTTATAAATTCCAAGTTCTGAATTCAGCAAAGGACTTGCCCTCCCAGAAGAGAGCAGCTATTTAAAGCTCTTTCTGGTCAGCAGAATGTGTGAGAAAGTACATTCAACATACTAGTATTCAACATATGCTGGAGGATGATGGAGCATGGCAAAGGCATCTGCAGTTCTGGTGAGGATGGCAGAGCAGATCACTACAGAAAGCATCCAATGCAACTTAAGAGTATTTTTCACTGTGGGCAAGCTGCTGTATCATTTTAATAGTCATTAAACCAAAAAGGCAAGTTTTAAAGGCAATGGCAAGCCAGAGGTGATGTTGTATATAGTAGTGATGAGTTTGAAGACTGGAATTAGCTCTGACACTCCCACCAGTCATCACTAAGTATGGTCTACTTTTCCTATCTGTTTGTTTTCTTTCTCACAGTTGATCTGGAGCAGGTATTTGAGCTGGATTCTCTGGAATACCTGGAGGCCCTGGAATGTGTGACTGAGCGTTTGGAAAACCGTGTCAACTTCTGCAAGGCCCATCTCATGATGATCACCTGTTTTGACATCACCTCTAGACGCCGATAAAGGATGAACCTCAAGAGAATTTTAATGCACATCTCTGCCATCCTCCTTTTTCCTTCCAAACAGCATCCCAAAGACAAAAGAATGAGGATGAAGGTTGGAGTCAAGTCTCAGCTGTGTGTATGAGAGATTTGCTATACTATACAGAGGAGTAGTATTAAAAAAACAAACAGAACAAGCATGGAAAATGGAGATAGAAGGTTGTTGATACTCTTAGCCTAAAAGAGCACTTTGTGGAACCTTTTAAGGACGTGTCTGTAAATAAGAACTGCTGGCAGAAGACACTTCTTTCCCTGCATTAGCTGAGGAAGGAGGAAAGGTGGTTGTGGGACTTCCATTGAGAGGTTCATTAAAAGAAAACCTATCCAGAAAAACTGTTCAAGTGCCTTGCAAATCTTTGTTATCCAAACATTTATGTTCATACTTTATTGTGTACAGATGGTGCTAGTCAAGAAAAGAAAAAGAAAAAAAAAACAAATACACTTTTGAAATGTATTTACAGCTTGTTTTTCTCTTGGTGTTTTCTCCTATTTCAGACTTGCTGTTTCTAAGTAACTTGTGTTTGTAGAGATATTTCCTAATCAGTACAACATATGAATAAATGTTAACTGTCTTTTCTTGTTACCAGAGTAAGGCCACTCAAAGAGAAATTCAGCTTTCCCAGATGACACAAACATATTTCTAGCAGAGAATAAGGTTTGTTTAAATGCTGTTCTGTACTCTCTTATATGCTGGAGAACACCATCATTTTCCCAGCCTGTTTTGCAGTGTAAGAGAGAGAAGTGACATTACTGTGAAGTAAATATCTTTTCAATTTGATCCAACCCCCACAACTTGTTTTCTTGTTCATATATGTTTTGCTTTGTACTGGCTGGAGTTATGAATGAGGAGGTACTTTTATCCTAACTCCTTTTCCTGGTGCTAGTAACTTGCTGGAAAATTGTCCTCTAGGCTAAGGGTTCCCATGTTTATCAGTCCAAAAATGAGTGATTTGTTCTTTCTTGAGACTGTGACTGATGACATTTAGCTTCACCTCTTTACAATCTATACCACTGCAAGACATGTTTTGTCAGCTTCTGATCCCTGGCCCAGTGTGTCCATACTCACAGTTGTAGCTGAGGAGTGCAGGGTCTGCTCAGCTCAGCACATCTGGAAATAAAGCAAATGAGTAGATACAGCACTTCAAGCATGTTGGCTATGGCATCTTTACTAATCCTCAGTACCTGAAGCCATGGCAAAATTCACATTGACATCGAAAGGACAAGGGTCAGCACCTCCCTATACATCCAGTTATTTTACTAGTTTGCCTCTTTATCTACAAAACAGTTTGTGGGAAGTAACATCCTTTGTATTTCATAAACAAATGTGCAAAACCGCATTTTAATTACATATGAGCATGAATAATTATTTTGTGGAATTCGGTTTCTTATTCCTCTATATTGAAATAAGCACATTCAGAAAATTTCCTCTCTCATACATTTGTGTTACCCTCCTGTTGCTTATGAGGAAATAAGACTATTTTTTAATATACTCAAAATGCATCAATTAACTGCTTACTTAAGTGCAACTCTTCTTTCCCTGCACCTTTGTATCAATGCCATCTTATAATACCCCAATGGTAAAACAATACTGGTAGATTTTCTAGTGGTTACATGAACAGAAAAGCTGTTTTAAAAAGCAAAAGTAACATTTGTATAGTTTTATTTTCTTTTAGTGCTCTACAACTCGTAAAAAAAATCTTACTCACTCTGTTACCTTTGTCACTGGATTTTGTAGAAAATTCTACTTAAAATCTATAGGATTATTTGGAAAGGAAAAAAAGGTCCTGTGTGAAAGTCACTTTCTAGTCGGTTCCACAGCAATTTCCTATCATGAAACTTATATTCTAAGTATTAAAGACATACCCCTTTCTCTCTTAAAGAAATATACTCCAACCAACTCTGAAAATCCCCCCAAACAATGTAATTTATTTGGCTTTCTTCTCTTTATAGCAATTTCAGTAGCAGTTACTATGTATTGGTTCTTTGGAGGCCATCTCTTCTCTGCAGGGCCCCAAGGATTGAGTACAGCTGCAGAGAGCCAAGGAAATCATCCCTGCACACAGTCCATGAGTTATACAGGAGTGGTGATGTTTCCATAAACCAAGTGGACACATTTTGGAGCCATCATAAAATACCTATTGCATGTTATGTTCCTCACCCACAGTAACTTGTTTATTCATTTATGCTCGATTTGGTACTTCTGCAGCTTAAGAAGCATAGCAAAAAGAACGTGTACCTAGCCATTGTTTTAAAGAGTAAGAGCATATGTTCACCCTGTTTATCACAATGGACAAAAATTGATCCCTGAAACCAAATTGATTACACCAAGGATGAATTCAGCATAGTAAAAAATATGTACTAATTGAGCAGAATTGCAGTACTTACAAATATTTTATTTCTGTGCCCCTAATTAGAGTAGCCATTAACTCCCATAATATACTAGTATTCATATTCTGAAATCCATATGCATTCTTGACTTTCTGTCATTTCATTTCAGAATTTGCCACTATGTTTTTAAGAATTTCAATGGCTCAATACAAGAAAAGGAATGGAAAATTTTGTGGAGATTTGACATGATAAAATGTTATCTTCTTGAAAACAGCTTTTTACTTCAAAATTTAAATTACTGTAACTCAAGTATTTGCAAAACACATAAAGCATTAAGGGCTTTATTATGAAATTGATCTCAGTTTGCAGTAGCCAGCATTTTAGAGAAGATACATACACTTCTGCAAGTCATCCAGGAAGCCCATTCTTTAAGGCATTGCTGTTTTATGCTGATTTTTTAAAAGGCATCATGTAGCCCAAAATACACAAGAGCAACACGAATGTAATGCCTAATCATTTTCACATTCAGAAATCAATCTTATTTCCCTGGGACAGCTTTAGCAGGAAACAGCAGTGTTAATGTAATTAGGTTTGAAGGTTAATTCTTTGTTCACACGTGTCACAGGAGATCGCAGCTCTTCATTGTCAGGCTGTGAGAGGACTGTGGAACACCAGCACTGCTCCACATCCCCTCCGGCACCTGGGGGCACTTCCTGGGAACTTCTGCTCTTGCCATACAGGAACCTTATCCATACAAGGGACAGGAGTTGCTCTAGAGCCATAAATTGAAGTGCAACCATAGGCTGGAGACTTTGGCTGTGCTTAGGGTGATTCAGACATCCTTCCTGTCTGTGTCAGCTCTCACAGCAGGCAGAAGCTGCTCTGGCTCTGACAGGTCAATTTGTGCTCTGAATGGTGTGGGAGAGCCCTAATTCCTGGTGCATTTGTCACACTGTCTTTTCTTTTGCCATGCATGCCTTGCATTTGCCTCAAAACAATTCCTTGTCAAGTCATTCAGATCTAAGTAATCCAAAGTATTACTTTACAGAAGGACAAAGAAGGAAACTAATAGTTCCCTTTCTTAGGTTTTCTTGTCATCTCAACTGCTCTGATAAAACTGAGGCACAATTGCATTAAGAATCAGAAGAGTTATTACAAAGTAAACCCAGTTGTGAGGAAAATTCATCCACCTGCCATTTTTTGGGGTATTTACTGTTACTTATATAGTAGAAGATCATGCTACTCTTAGGTATTTAACACTTTCTCATTTTGTGTAAGGCCAGCCAGGGCTTTTGCTGAACATCTGTCTTCGATCCAGTCTAAGAAGACCCACTGCCATAAATCCTAGCTTCTGAAACTTGCAGGTCCATAAAATAGTAGCTGGCACAAAGCAATGGCATGATCCTCTGACATGACTCTTAGTGAGAGCTGCATAGAATGTACAAAAAGGGATCAAAGAAACACACTGCCATTTTTTTCTTTTATCTCTAAATGTAGCAATTATAGAGGCTGAAAGCTGGGAGTGATGCTGGGAATAATACATACCAAATCCCATGTTTGCTTACAGAAAAGTCTGTCTTGAAGTGTGGGGTTTATGTCTTCACTTTTTTCATTTATCTCAATAATATGGTTGGTCTTAAAATAGGGACCTGTGGCATGGAATTCAAATGTGATGACAGCTGAAAAATATAGACTCTTACAAATCACCTTCTACAAATATTTGTGATGTGGCTGTATTGTTTTTAATGAGCTAAAAATCATTGTAGAAACAAAAGTTGTACATGCACCGATAAATACACACGCACAGAGCCTGAGATGGCCCCCTTACACATTGCTGAGGGGAAGTGGCAGAGCTGCTGACAGGTGGCAACATCACCTCTTCCCTCCTCCAAGGAGTGCCTGCCTACAAAACCTTTCCCCTTGCACTCACCTGGGTGAAGTTAACTTATGCCACACTATAGGGAAAGCTTATGCTTGAAACTCTTTCAAGGGCTTCTTTAAAAGGTTCTTTGTTACCCAGGTTCTTCTGTAGCCAAATTGCTGCAGTTCCCATGTAGGACCTGTTAAAGCCTGTAAAAGTATTCCAGATGAACTACTCTATATTTCAGAGTGTCATGAAATTACAGAAAGATATTTCATAATCTCAGCTGTTTAACACAACAATTTCTACATTGCATACAGCATAGTTACATCAACTGAGAGCCTGGACTCTTGGTGGTCTGTGAAGCTTCCTGTCTAGTCCTAACAGAGTTAAAATTGTAAATTGAAGCTTCTGCATTGCAGAAGCAAATTCAGTTCTCCTAAGCCAGAGGCTGAGCAACCTCTGATGCCAGTTCATATGATGGGAAGGATGGTTCATATGATGGGAAGGATGATTGCACAGCATCAGGGATGCACCAGCTCATTGCAGAGATCATTAAATACCAACAGGAATGGATGATGACGGTAGAGGGAGGCATTTCTTCTCAAATCCATGGATGGTAGCGTACCTCGCTTAATCTTGATATCCTCATGGTCTATGTTTAGTAACTCCAAGGCCTTTGCATTGGCAACATACAGCAGTTTTTGAAGACACGAGGCTGGCTGTTGCTAGCTATCCTAAGATTTGTAAGAGGTTTCCAAATAACCATAGCAAACACAACTGTGAATGATTTGTCAATGCAAAGTTAATAATCTCTGTCGCATTTATTGTGCGCTCATCCTAGGGTTATCTGAGCTTCCATACCTGTTCCTGGAAATGATAAACCATTTTATTATTGTCTTTATCTTTTCTTCTTTCTCCTTCTCAAGCAACCTTTCAAAACAAACAAAAAAAATTCCCTTGGAAATGTAGCACCCTTTTGCCACCAAATTCACGAAGAGCAGTCTCGTGCTCACTTATGCAAGCTTTTGAAGCTCACAAAGGGCATGATGATTCTGCAAAGAATGAGGTACTGAAAGTAGCTGAAAAAGTAGCATTCAGTAGCATTCAGCTATAGTGTTTCAAACAAACTACCTTCAAACCCTCCTGGATAGGAAATAAAACACAACCCAAACCATCTTACTTTGAGTGGTCCTACTTAAGTATTGAGCAAACTTTATAATAATGGTAATAAATTGGTGCTTGAGGCAGTTTCAGCTATATTACATATTCTCTATATACTATAGATATGGATGTATTCACCCTCTTTATTGTATATGTATGTGTGTGAGTATTTACATGTAGCACACATACATATATGTTTTATGTATGCATAGATACTAACTTTTCTACATTTTACTTCTTTCCCACCCATAGCTGAAACTGCTGGTTACTAACATCCACATCCACATCATATTCTATGTATGAAGGATATAATTTATTTGTAAACTCAGGATGTTCTTGTTTTATAGAGTTGCTTGTATTTTATAATTTATTTACACATCATGGTTGGAAATGCTTATCTAAGTGCTATGCATTGAAGTGTATGTTTGCTAAATCCATTTCACTCTGTCCATGGCTATGTTCTTTCTCATTATAACAGTGGTATAAAATAGGGCTACGGAGGAGAGAAACTGATAGATGTAGAACTTATTCTGGTCCCATCATTGGGCAATTCCAGGAAAGGATGTATCAGTAGTATATATATATATATTTTATCACCTAAATTTTATGGGGAAAAAAGGAGAAAGAACAGCATGAGGACAAGTTCAAAATGTGGAAAGTCACAGCCATTTCCAAGTTTGTCAACAAATGCATTGAACCTTTTGCCATTAAAATTGTAAAGTTTATTGTTTGCTGGCTAAAAAATATCCCTTTTGTGGTATTTGAGGTGTGAAACATTGTCAAAAATATGATGTCTGGAAAAAAATCAAACTATAGTGGCATTAAATGTTTACTTTTATCTTACCAATATATCTGCCTCCTCCTCCTGACTCTTTCACTTTAGATAAGAGCCTTTCATGGCATTTCATACTGGAGAATGCTTTTGACCCACAAGAGGATGTGGTATCATAACGGTGAAAGTGAGCAAGAGAGCAAGATCAAACCTGAAAATAAAATGACCAAAGGGGTTCTATCAAGCAAGGGTTTACTGAGAAGCAAATTCACCAGAAAACAATAAGAAATTGCTGGGTTTGGTACCAATGACAAAAATACTACCAGCAAGCAGAGCAGCATTAACTTGCCTGCTGCTGTCCAGAAACACAAAGAAAACACAGTCACAGACCTGAAATGGTCAGGCTTTTACATAAGCTGGTTATGCATATACACAGGGATTGCTCTTTTGCATCTGTGAGCAGGGGAAAAATCTGAGACCAAACAAATATAAAAGATGTATTCATAGGTATATTTTTTTATCATCTTTAGCAATTGTGTCACATTTCCCTTGGCCACCATGCAGGTAAGTAACACATGGGAGTTATAAAAAGACTTTGTGTCCATTACTCAAGACATTTTTCTCTCTCAGAGAGGCAGTAGTGGCAGGTTCAGCAGCCTCTGAGCTGCTGCAGAGGTGTGCACAATA
Source organism: Molothrus aeneus (assembly GCF_037042795.1). Classification (NCBI taxonomy): domain Eukaryota; kingdom Metazoa; phylum Chordata; class Aves; order Passeriformes; family Icteridae; genus Molothrus; species Molothrus aeneus. The sequence goes on from NC_089648.1 coordinate 31,796,248, forward strand.
TCTGCTTGCCTTCAGCTCATGTTTGTGGCATTCCCTGTTGTTAATTAAGACAGCACTTTGCTTGCAGAACAAAATGTGAACGAGCTCTCTGGGTAAATCTCACATGCCAACCAACACCTGAATAAGCCCTGATAAGGATGCTGAGCTCTTCCCATCAGAAGAAAACCACAGATCTTATTTCCTGTGGGAAAGATTAAAAAAAAACCAACCCAAATCAGTCAAAAAATCTTTTACATCATCTGCTGGCAGATGATTTTCTCATATTCCTTACTTTAGGAGGGACATGTTAGGGTGTTAGGCATTAAATATTTGGTTAACAATTTGATAAGAATTTAATAAAGTCCTTTCTTCTATTTTATTATTATACAGCAGAGTGGCAGATCTAGCAGTCACAGTTGCAGGGAATGCAGTTGTTTATGGTGACCTCTTTTACAGGAAAAATACTGAGGTGGATACAGTGGCAAAGGCTGGCAAAGATGATGGGGAGGAGACAGTCTCCTCCTTTCCCTTCTTAGAGCAGCAAGCCCTGTGCTACCTTAGCTGCTGCCCCAGGCCAGTAAATTTGCATGCTGTGCCTCTCCACAGTATCTGTAAATGAAGATAAACAGCCAATTTTTTTATCTGTGGGCTGTTCAGAATAGCTCTGATTTGCTCTAAAGAGCTAAAAGGCTTATTGCCTACTTTCGAGGTGATTTATCTTCATTGCTGTTATCATGCAGCCGCATCAGTATTGAGGAGCCCTGAGTGCCTTACAGAGACAAAACCAGAAAAATGGTTTAGTGCAAGTCCTAGATTTTGTCTAAGACAGAACTGATGGTGAGGAGATCTAGATGAGCTGCAAACAGAATCAATTCACTCTTGGTCAAATCTGGAGCCTTACAGAACCCAATGCCACACACTTCTGATTTGGGGCAAGACAGCAAGATATTCACGGAGTGGAAAAAGTAGCTCACGCCTGGCAAAAGTCTGGTGTCCTTATGAGGCCTGCCTGAAACTGTTGATACATCTTTTAAAGTAATGACCAAGTTTTGTCTTTAAAACTATTAACTTGCCAGACTAAAAATCAGGTTTAGGGTGGAAATCTGATCAACCCCATCTCCTTATGGGGCCCCAAATAAGCTCTCTAGCTATTGGAAAACCAGGAGGTCAGGTTGTTGCTAAAGCATGTTCCTCTCCCACATCCATCTGCAAACCAGACTCCCGGGAGCTCACCCTCATTTTGGCTGACAGTATCTGCCTGGGAGACACTGAAGGGGGATGAAGGCTAGAAAATTCAGTTCCCAGTCTTTGAGATGAACACAAAGTGAATATTTAGTTGCTCTGGAAAAGGCCATCTGTGGATTTTACGGTTTATGATAGTTAGTAGTCTTGACAGTTGCCGATCTGGCAGTTTTGGAGGCTGACATCTGCTATTTAACCACTGAGCAAAGCTTTGCTGGCTGTGACCACACAAATGCTTTACATTGCTCAAAGACCACTTTGATAACCTCCAGGAACAAGTAGGTAGCTTGGTGCTCCTTTCCACTCTCAGGAACTATCCTGGCAAGTACTGACTTGGGAAAAGCTTCTAGACAGCCAAACCCAGTCCATCTCAATGGGTGCTTGTTGGGGGAAAAGACCTGCATTCGTGTGCATATGTTTATACGTGTCTCTTCTGTGGACCCTTATAGCACAGGTTTGGCACCTATGCTTTCTGTCAGATTGTGAGTTTCATACCAACGAAATGACAGCCAAACATATTCAGCTGTGTGTGTCTGGCACATATCCATATCTCAATTTCTATTTCCTAGGAACCCAAGTGCTGCCAGACACGTCAGGATTATGTGCAGGACTCGAGGCTTGCTGTGGAGAGGAAGTCTCACCTCCAGCAATGAGGGACCTTTGTCACTCACTTTAAAAGGAGCAGGGACTGTCCTTGTCCCTCTCTCATCCTTTCTCCTCTTCGTTCCCTGAATGACAGAACACCAGGGAGAGAGAGCCTTGACATTTTCCTAAATTTAGTTTGTCAAAAGGTGAATTGCTCATTGTAGTTACAATATAGAAGGAAGAATATAAAATATAGAAGGAAGAGGAGCACAAAACCACCTTGCTCGCTGGGCTGTGCTCCACAGACTCCTCCACACTGGCACCCTTGGATGCTCTGTGCCACCCAGCCCAGCCCTTTGCAGGCTGCCCCTTGGAGCTTGATTGAAATGAGCTCCTGGTGGCACTGAGGGAGCAGCAGTGCTCCCTCTCACCCTGCCTTTCAATGCCCATCCGTGCAGAGGGGCTCAGCTCTCTCCCTGTCTGTGCTTTAGCTGAATGCCCAGGGACACTAATGTGGAGAGTCATGGCAGCTGCCTGGTTTTATTTAAGAGCAAGCTGCCTGCTGCTAAGCCATATTTGGTGGAAACCTCACAGTACCCAGCAAGGGGCACTGAGGGAGCCAAGCAAGACACTGTAAACAGCATTTTCTCCTAATTTCTGAGGACAACAGAAGGCATGGCAATTACTGGAATGATGAGCAAGATAAGAGCTGGCTCCTGTACCTGCTGCTGGTGACTTCTGCAGCCCTGGGGGCTGGTGTAGCTCAGGCTCACGCCTGCCCTGAGTTTCCAGAGGCTCAAAAAAACATTTCTGAAGGTTATATGTTAAGCCACCAAGATGCTGTGAAATCCACAGAAAAGCTTCTGGATAGCCCCTAAGCTGAGGAATTTCGGACTTTGCACCCATTGAGCCCTTCTTTCTGCTGTCAAGGCCGAAACAATGGGAGTACCCTTTCCAGCTTGCTTGACAATCAGTTGTGGTGGCATGAAGCGTCCACAGAGCAGGTCAGTTACAAACACTGTGTGCACACTAAATAAACCTGTAGCCCAGCAAGAGGGCTTTGTACCTGCAATCTGTGATGGGGTTGCAGTTCGTATGAGAGCACCAGGGCACTGAAATACTTCCATGGTGAAAAAATTATTCTGGGACTGATATCTCCACCCAGTAAAATCACCTAGACTCCTGTTACTCATCTTATGAAATATTTATTTATTGCTCCTCCGAACAACTCCTTGCTTGCTTTTATGTCATTGCTAATAGCTTGCTTTCCAAAGTTTTCCACATATTTGCAACACACGATGGCTCAAGATGAAGGTTTCCCAGTAGATGACTGTAGTCATCAGTCAAGGCATGGGAGCCTTCTAGGAGGTTGCTGCAAAGCTGCAAAGCTGTATGTAGTTTCTTATTAAGGTGCTTTTAAGGCTGTTCTGAACTGGCTACTTTCACCACCCTACATCACACAGACATCAGGACAGTGATGCTGCCTGTGCACAGCCCCTTGACACATCCCAGAGCAATGATAGCTGCTCACTTGTCCCTGCAAAGGCACAGGACATGCAATGGCACCAGCTGGCCAGAGGTCTGCTCAGAGGCACCGTTTCATTTTGGGATTCATTTTGTTGTCTCACTGGAAGCAAAAACCCACTGAGGCTGGGAGAGAAAACCAAACAATCCAATGCCATGTAATATATATTTCCTATAATGTAATAGTTATGTTGAAGCCAGCTATGAAGATTTAGGATGTTATTTCCCCTCCTCAAACAGGGACTTTGAGTAAAACTGACCCTCATGCTAAGCCATTTTGACCTCTTCATAAGCTTACACCATAAAGTGTGGAGGCTGTTATACTGCCTTATCTTGTTGGGATTGTAAACCTTTGAGCTCTAAATTCTAAAGCCTAGAAATTCTTCCCTAGGCAAGATGGAATAGAACTTTCTATTTTTTTTTTTTTTAATGCACTGTGAGGTAACTTGTAGTTAAACCTGTGTTTCAGGTGGGAAAGCTGTAAACTAAGGAATCCTACACCTGGCCACATCCTGGAAGTTTTTCTTGACTGCAAGACCATGCTGGCTGGCCAGGAGCTGGGCCGCTCCCTGTGAGAAAATTCATACAGTGCCTGAGGTGTATGGCAGGGCTGAGTGAGGACTGACACAGAGACACTGGTGCCACCACACCTGGCTTCCTCTGCCTAGGACCATCTGCTGGCCTGAGGAATCTCAGGGTTTCACCATTTTGATCTGGCAAACTGCTCAAGCTTTTCATGGGAGTTGAAGATGGCAGTAGCAGAGGGCATTCAAGCCTAATCATAATGAGATTGTCTTTCCTTGGCTGCCTTTTGCAAACCTTGGCTGCATGGGTATCCCCAGGTGGCAAAGCCCTGCTCCGCAAAGAGATGGTGGCAGCTGAGCCCAAACCCCTGGCACGGCAGAGCCAGAGCAGGCCCAGCTCAGCTGGAACCGGAGAGCAGCAGGCACAAACAGCTGCCAAGGTCCAAAGCCAATGTAGGTGTTGAAGATTTGTCCTGCTTTACTGTTGCTCTCTGATATTTGCCAAAAGTGAAGCAGAAAGCTAACATTTCCATGCCCCTTCAGAAATGATTATGTTGTGGTTGTTGGTATTTTCTAGAGAGCTTTTTGCTCTCTGTTCTCTCCCCCCCTCCCCATGCAACAGGAGTTGGACACTTGATACCTTTTTACAAGGAGAAAACCTCCACAGCTTCAAAAGCAAAGGCCCCTGATGAGAGGCTGAATCTGCTACAGAACAGGACACAAAGTGGGCAGGAATGTGCTGGTTTCTCTGCAGTGAGGAGCAGGGAACAGGGAAGCTCCTTGAGGCTCACGAGGTGTGAGGTGGATGGCCCCAAACAGCACCCCAAGCCCCCTTGTCCTCTACAGAGGAAAATGCAATAAACTCTGAAGTTGGCTTTGGCACATTGTTGCATTCCCCCACCTGCAGAGGAATGGTGTTGCTTAAGGCACCACATCAGGCAGGAATAAAATGCTTGCCTTTGCCTCCCTCAGCTCCTCATTTGGCCTGGCCTGAGCTGGGATACCTGCCCAGCTCAGTGCTGGCCTGACAGGCCTCAGTCAGGAGGAACAACACCAGGGTTAAAGCCTGTCGGGGCCATGAACTCAACTTGAGCAAGTCTGCAGGGCTGCAGATTGCCAAACCTGTGTCCACTCTGCAGCTCTGCAGAACAACCACGCACACCAGTCTTTCCCCAGTTCACAAGTAGGAAAAACCCTTTGCTCCTACCATCCAATAACCATCATTTCATGTCACGTAGTAGCAGATTTCAGAGGGCTCTTTCACAGCAGAAGAAATGTTGGTCTGTGGAGGAGCTTCTCCACTATCTTGGAAGGACATGTTTTGCCAAGGCTTTGGATTTTAATGGTAAAACAATTTTGTGGCCTGGGTGTCTCAGTCGCTTTATATGGATTCCATAAACTGCTTTGGGGCCACAATGAAATGAATTTGGACAATGCCCATCTGAAGGATTTTTATTGATTTTCCCATTTGTCAGCTGTAAATAAGGCAGCATCCTTGCCTGGTTGCTGGCAGGCTGCCCCTTCCCAGACTTAGGATCAGAATTACTCTGGTCTTTGCAGAAAACACTGAATCAGATTTTTGTTTATTGTTCACAAATTATGTAACAGTCCCCACAGAAAACATTTGGTAATGATAAGTAGTCTTTGTATATCCTCATTACTCTGACCTTTAAAAATACTGTTATTTACTGGTGCATTCAGCCACAGATGTTCAGAAATTAACATTCCCAAGTCATGATAAGAATTTTCCTCAATCATCATTTCTGTTAGCATGATGGGGAACATCACTCCACAGTAATTGTATTCTGATCACAGTCTTATCCATGGCACAAGCTGGGTACACTAAGCTAATGACATAAGTGAGAACAGAAATGCAGACATTACCAGTACCTCACTGAAGACTCTCTGCAGAACTCGACATGACTTTCACAAGGAGACTGAAGCACAGCAAGGGGGAATGGGAAAAGCAGAGGCAAACCCCCAGAAGTGATACTCCCAGGCACATGGTGTGACTCCTGGGGATGGTGCTGTGCAGGGCCAGGAGCTGTACTCAATGATCCTTGAGGGTCCCTTCCATCTCAGCTTATTCTGTGCTTCTGGGATCTTTGCTGCTCCAGTTCCCAGACTACCAGCTGTCCCTCAGCTGAACGGCTGCCACTATAGGTATGGAGAGCAATTCCTCCCCACAGCAGTGTGATGCCTAAAATTCCATCCAAAGACTACAAAAGCCTTTCCATTCCTCCCTGTGGGTTCCTGCAGTGTGCTGCTGCTGGTGAGAGGGAGGGCTTCGTCACACATCACCTGGGTGTCCCCAAGGGACAGAACAGGAGGATCAGGCCAGACCTCTTCTCTACCTGTTTTATCATGGGATTCTCAGCACCACAAGGAGAGGCAGGAACAGGAAGACAGCACAAGAAATACTTCATTAAAAGGAGCTTCATTAAGAGTAAATAGGCAAGAACTGCTCATAGCAGTGCACAGGGCCTGGGGGAGGGGAAGAGTGGTGCTCTGCTAATTTTCTCATCAGACACCCTTCTCTATTACTGTCTCCTGGTTCTTGCTCTGAAAGTCAAGTGGAATTGTCAAGAGGGATCACCTGTGATTTAAAGTGCAGTTTTCCTTCAAGACATATGTAAATTTGCCACCTTCCTACTCAGAGCCTTTGGGACTGGGAATCAGAGCTGCTGAATTGGAGGGGCGGAGGAAGAAATCACTGCTCTTTCCTCAGCTTGTCAGCCCCACTAGACCAGCCCTTAACTGAAACAGAGATGGGAGAGCAGGTTTCTTAGCTGGTAACTTAGGGAGCAGGTAACAGGACCAGCAAATGGTGCCTGCCCCACCCCAAGAGATGGAAGGGAATTTAAGGCATAGAAGAGGCTGTGTGATTATTCTCTACCTCTTGTCTTGGGGGCAAGGAAATTAGAAGAAATTGTGGTCTGTCCTGATTTAGTCATCTTTAGAGTTAAAATGAACTTGGGCAGGATGCTTCAGCCCTGCCCTCCTGCCATAAGCCCCATCAGAATTTGGTTAACAAGGAGCTGGAGCATCTGAGACTGCTGAAAAGCTTGTTGTGTGTATGCATTTCTGTGTGTGCCTGTCTCAGTGGCTATATAGAGATATGTTTAAAAGAAGGTTAATTGGTCTCCTGGGAACTATAAAGAACCTGTTAGGTTCCTTGGTGTGAGCAGTGACTGTATGAAGCCTAATTACTAAGCCTGAATTATTCTTTCATATTGGGGGAGGGAATCTCTAAGGTTCTTATTAAAACCTACAAAAAGTCTAAAAAATGATGGAGTTAGAATTGATTTGTCCATGTTGATCAGAAGTGCAGAGCAAATAAAAACATTGAGCTTTCCCCAGGAAATATTAACTGGGATGACATAGGCCTGGCTTACACATCACTGCTGTGGGGATAAACATAAACCATTGTGCTAAATGGCAAGAATTGCAGACCACAGACTTTCAGGTAAGGTGCACTCCTTTTGCTCAGGGCAGGGAAAATTCACACTTTGATATTCTTGTAGGGTGCCCTTTATAAAAGAACCATAACAAATCTATTTTCAGGCAAATTAAATGTGTAAAAAAGGAAAAGAGTTTTGTTTGGAAAAATGTACATTGAAAGGAAAGAGAAAATAGTAATCTGAATAAGAATAAAAGAGAAAAGGAAAAGAGGAACTGTAACATGGCTTAGGTCTGAAATAAAGAAAAGCATTGGCTTTGGATTTTTTGATGATTCTTTAGATGTTGTTGAAGCTCCATGGGTGGAAACAAAGCTTTGTCTATTTGGAGGAGGTACAGCATAGACAGGAGCAGCTCACTGCTCTCTGTGCATGATTGGCACTCAGTTGTGGAGGAACTCTCACAGAGTAATACCTGCAGTTATGACAACTACAGTGATGCCATTCCCACCTGTGCCACCCACAGGCAGCAATGGCAGGGCTGTAACACAGACACTGCTGTGTTGCTACAGCTCTGACAAACTGGACAATACATCTACACCAAACTGAACATATTCATGTGAGGCAGAGTTATTGAAAGAGACATGGCCAGTTTCTTTTTCTCTTCTCTTCTCTTCTCTTCTCTTCTCTTCTCTTCTCTTCTCTTCTCTTCTCTTCTCTCTTCTCTTCTCTTCTCTTCTCTTCTCTTCTCTTCTCTTCTCTTCTCTTCTCTTCTCTTCTCTTCTCTTCTCTTCTCTTCTCTTCTCTTCTCTTCTCTTCTCTTTTTTCTTTTTTTTCTCCCTTCCCTTCCCTTCCCTTCCCTTCCCTTCCCTTCCCTTCCCTTCCCTTCCCTTCCCTTCCCTTCCCTTCCCTTCCCTTCCCTTCCCTTCCCTTCCCTTCCCTTCCCTTCCCTTCCCTTCCCTTCCCTTCCCTTCCCTTCCCTTCCCCTCTTTTCATTATTTTCCAAGGATCAACAATAAGGAAACTCACATATGGATATCTAACTCTGTCTGATTTGCCCAAGGTCAGACACAATTTCTGGTGCAGCAGGGAAGCCACGCCAGAACTCCATGTCCATAATTGTAAGACCTTCCTCCTTCTTCTTGTCTTATGGGAGGTTTAATTCTGTTTCAGGAAAAATCCTCATAATTGGCACAACCTCTGTGAAAAATGGAACTCTGTTCATTAAGAGCTTTGCATTGGCCAGGGACTACTTGAAATATACTGTGTGAGGAAATAGCCTCTGTATTTCATAAACATGCTCTGTAAAAAAATAACAAGTCTAAGAAAGGCTCATTTAAAAACCTAGCTATCAGGGAAGAGGGTTACAATGAGAAGCAGAAAAAAGGCTCAGTTTTTTTCAGGGGCAGTTTTCTTGGCATAAACCCATGGACGATAGACTTCACACACAGGTTGATAGACTCAAAGAGGTCAAAGCTCTAAAAAACTGGTTTACTGCATTTTCCCTCATTGCTTTTCTTTTACTTTCTACTACCTGTACTATGCACTGGATAATAGTCTGTTTGCCAAGGTCTTGGAGAGTTTTTACTTCCAACTTCAGGTCAACACCTTGAGGGGCATGGATACAGAGAATTATGCCATGCTTAAAGAAATAACAGAGTTTAGGGAGCATTTATTTTTGTTTAAGACAAATGTTCTGTTCAACTGTAATCAGTTATTCTTAGCAAAGCTGTATCATTCCCCATGTTTTTTTCCCTGTGTTCTGCTACTGCTTTTCTTCCAAACACATAGTGTGATTCTGCTCCCTCTGAGTGCAATCTAACATTGTTTTTCCTGGACTAATTTAAGGGAGAATGACAAAACACAAGTAACTCAAAATGCATTCCTAAAACTTGAGGTGAACTCAAGTAACCACTGCTTTCCAAAAGAAAAGCCTCCAACCTATGGGAAGCCAGCAGCAAACCTGCCAGATAATTTCAGATAATGTTGCAGTCTGCCTCTTTCTGACTTTAGCATCTTTATCTTACCACTAATACCAGCACCTGAAAAATTTGACAGATATTATTCATGAAAACTGAAACATGATGTCTGTGCAAAGATAACATTACTTGATTTGAAATGAGTGCTTATCTAATGTTGCCTCCTCCCTGGCACCCTTGACTGCTGCTGCACTTTCAAAGGATGCATTCAGGTAAATCCCTCCACAGACCAGCATTCTCTGCAGAAAATAGACTGGAGCAGGACCACCAGGAGAAAAAAAATCTGCCCACAACAACCTCCCCTGCATCCCTGCTGGTGGTGTTAGTGCATGGGAATCTCCAAGGGGAATTGCTCAGTAAATGACTGAAAACAACCAGAAAATGTGACTCTTGCCTTGAGCAAGCTGAAAGAAGTTTTGCATCAACAGTAATGAATGTAAAGCATGGGTTATGCCCCCATACTGAGGATCCTGGTGCCCATTCAGTTTCTTGCATTGAGCATTGGGCTGTGGATGGATTTCCAACAGCTCTGCCCTCATGGCAGCACAGCTGCTGCTGTGACACTCCACAGCCAACAGCACGCTCCTTCTCTGTTCCCCATCAGGCTGTCATTGAACTGTTTCCTTTGCACCTTTTCTCTAAGTGTCTTCTCAGAGAAGACCACTGCTGGATAGAAGGCCCCAGCACAGCCAGAGGTTTCAGTTTGCTGTAAAGTAGCTGTTCTCATACAACAGCAGGCAACTCTGCCTTTCCTCCAGCTCCTACCTTGGACTGTTGAGGTGTCCTTGTAGCAGAAGCCCCAGCAAACAGTGCAGCAGTTCATACCTGCAGATGTGTCTGCATGCCTGAGGGCTTCTGGGCTGTCTCCCAGGATATGCTGCACAAACTAATGCATCTCCTGACCTTAGATTCTGAAGTCCCCTCCATTGGCAAACCTTAGTACCAGATATGTAAACAAGAGATAACATAAGCATGATCTTTTCACAAAAATCATGTAAATTCCAATATGCATGTGCCCATTTGAAACCAGAAAACAGGCTGTGAAGACTGGTTGTCCATCAGTATTTTGTCAGAACTCCCAATAACTGCAAAGTCTGACCTTTTCCCCCAGACAATTTCCTTTTTATAATAGCAGGAAGACCCAACCAAGCAGTGAATTTCTGTGAGGATTACTGCACTTCTTGGGTGGCTGATAGGACCTGGCCTCTGGCAGCAAGCCATGCTATGTACTCCAGAAATGCAGTGCATTTCAGAGGTTATTGCCTGCACATTACTGCCAGGCAAGTGAACGCTCCAAACACTGGAACAAATTCAAACGTCTTGAAAGGAGATATCTTCCTCAGCCCTGGCATTCGTGTGCCATGGCTGTAAATTACGCCCAGAGTGTTCATTTTCTTTTTAAATGTGTTCTCATCTTGTAATAATTAATGGTGTCAGGTTACTGGTGTGAAAAAAGCCTGACTTTACAACAACGATGGATTAATGAAGTAACAGTCATGGCTGGAGTAGCAGCAATAAATTGTTAGAGGAGTGACACACCTGAAGCAATACTTTCAAAGGCCTTAAATTATTTAAGTTTCAATGTCCCTCATAAATATTGGCTTTTGTTAATATTTGTTTCTGTGTTAAAAATGGAAGTAAACAGGTCTGGCAAGAACAAGTCTCTTGCTGTTGAGCATGGGGAAATAGTGTGCCTGTGCTTTCCAAGACATCCTTGTCTTCCCCAGGGATCACAATGTTCATCTGTAGGTTTCTGGGCTTCTCTGTTTGGGGATGTGACATTCAAACCCCACAGACTCAGAAAGGTCTAGAAGTCATAGCACTGAGCTCACAGGTCCAAATATATGTTTTTCAATTGTTATGAAGTGAGAAACTCTTGAAGATGGCAAAATGGGGAAAAAGCAGAGTAAGCAATTTCCTATGATAAATTTTTTTATTTAATCCATTTTAGTATTCAATATTATAAGACATGAAATGGAAGAAGAAGACAGACAAAGCCCTGCAGATCTATTGGGAGGGAAGAAAATCCCATATAAAATATTGGGAAACTTATTTGATGTCAAAGAGCACTACATCAGGCTTTTGGAAACCATACCAAAGGGCAAGGCAAAGCGAAAAAGTATATTCTCCTAATTTCTAATGTGTCTGACAAGAGATTCCTAATTGCTGGCATAAACTGATATAAAAAATTGACTGCTGATATCAATGGAATTAGATCACTTTGTAACTGATGAAGACTTTCATGATGCGTTTCCCAATACTTACAATCAAATAATTAGGTATTGTTAGTTATTGTCAATAAGACTGATGGTTGATGACAAAAAAAATCCTCTGAAAATTACAGGAATTCTGCCAAACACCAACTCAATTCAGACCATACAGCAAAACTAATATTGAACCTTTTTGTAAAGCAAATAGGACCTAAAGAAAAGACACTAAAACCATTGAGAAGCTTCACAATTAAATAAAAAACATGATCTTTGTCCTTGAATACTTTGTTTTCCAGACTAGAGATTATCTTCACTGTATTCTCATCATGGCCTCACACTCTTCCTTTATCTCCATCAAGGCTTTCATCAGGCTGTGATCTGTCCCATGGGTCACCTTCATAATATTATAGGCCTTTAGGAAAGAACAGAAAGAAAGGGACATGTTACTCATTGTGCAGACCATGCAAAGGGGCTGGACCCTGGAGCAGGGTGGGATGCAAGAACTGGTCCTCAAGTGGCTGGCACCTGGGGGCTTAAATGCATGGCATGGCTGAAATAGGAGTGAAGCATCCTAAAGTGCATGGTGATTTGTTCCTGACAAAGAAGGAGGCATTGACACATTATTCCTGGGTGTTAAAACCCACAAATATGTTGCACAACTTGTTGTATGGAGTAGCAGAGAGAGATAATTTTCCACTGAGACATAAAGGCTGTTTCAAGATTGGTCAACTACAACACCCAAAGTTTTGATAAATTATTTAAAAAATGACTGTGATGTTCATGATGTTAGGAGCCTGAAAGTACTGTAAAACTAGAAATGGATTAATGTTTAACCCATGAAATAAAGTACCTTAACTCTATCAGGAGCAACTATACATAGCATCAAACAAATGAGTACATTAATAGTTTCACTGTCAGAAGGCATGCAGGGGAATGGGTCTGTGCTGCTTTTGCCAGGGACTGTTTTCTCTGTATGTTTGTCATCTTCTACTGCTGAGCTAATTTATGCTTGCTGATATTGCCTGTAGTGTTGCTGATTTCCTGCCACACATATGTGTGAAATGCTCTTTGCCCAGCTCTTGTTTGGATCATCACTTTTCATATGGCATTTCTGCTTCTTCCTTCTATTAAATTCCTCCTGCAAGGAGGGAAGTCCTAGATGGAAGCTGATTCAGCACTTCTGAAGATAGAACAAGGGAGCCAGTAGTGTACTGACAAGAGAAAAGATCAGAGATTTTTCATCATCCTAAACCAAATAATTGCAAAAAACTAAATGCAGCCTATGTTTCAAAGGGTTCCTTGTCCAGTAGCTGACAAAATTCAGCTAAATTGGCTTTGAATTGCAGCATTACTTCTTGGAGAAGAAATGTTGAGGAAGAGGCTTCATTTAAATTGAATAGACAAAAGTAAATATATATTTTTGTGGAAGGAATGAATGAATGAAAGCCTACTTCCAAATTATGAAGACTGGCAGGCATATGAAAATTCCAGCACAGTTTATTTTTGCGTCAAATTTGTTAATTCTTAAAAGAGGGAGGCAGCACAAGATTGAAAAAACAAGCTGAAATATCAGTCAAAACAAATCATAGTGAGCAAGGAGCTTTAAAAAGAGTCAAATATGTTTTAAGCTAGCACAGTGCCCTACTACTAAATGATAACATTTACACAGTTAAAAAGAAGATTGAAAAGCGTTTTCACTGCTTTTAGAAATGGCAAGGAAATGTGAAACAAAATCATGAATATGAAATTTTGTAACATCCAGCTGCACCCAGACTAACTAAAAGGGGACAGGATCACCCTAGAGCAAAGTAGCTGGGTGAATTGGCCCTGGATCCTGACATATTGGTGCACAGAGCTGGCATGCCCTGTCCCAGAAAGCTGATGGATTTATTGTGAATGATGTATGCTAAGAGCTGTGCATCTGGATACATCTGAGTGACAGTCCTGGGGCAGCTGACCTGGATCTTCAGCCCCACTACAGGATAGAGATCAGGCTCATAGTGATGGACTTGGACCCTGACACCCTGAGATGCACAGCCAGAGATGCCTGTATAAATGTACCTCCATTAAAAACTAATAATCCTTAATATCAAACCTAATCTTGAGTTAATGCTACCATTGCTGCCTTTCTCCCACATCCAATATTTTCTTTCCACTTCTTTTCTTTCATAAGTATGGCAGACAAAAGCACTCAGTCTTTATTCTTTTGTTTCCTTGGAGAAAATAATTTTATAAATAATTTTATGCAATGTACCATCTCACACACTGCTGTACAAGTCAGAACCAGCTGCATCAAAGTTAGAACAGCAATGACTTGAATAAACCCTAAATCCAACTGGTATTATGCTATGTAACTGTTTTGGCAAAGGTCAGTGCAAAACTGGGGATAATTTCAGCTTCAGTGCAAGGAATTGTTTTACTGGACAGAAGCAGGAACATGTGGATGGGCTCTCTGCCCACTCCCCTGCTCTCAGTCCCACAGCTCACCAGCAGAGCTGAGGCTGAGCAGATTTGTGTGGTCTGTGTGGTCTGTGTCTCCCAGCTAAAAGAGCAAATCTAATTAAGAAAAGCTACAATGGCAACACAGGCCACGGTGTCATCAGCTACACCCTGAAGAATATAAACCCCATTAGAGCAGAGGAAGGGCTGCTGCTCCCTGAGTGTAAAGGAGGAGCAGTGCAGGTGTTTGTGCCAGATTTGCAGGGGGATGGGACAGGATGCCCATGGCCATGGCTGTGGGGAAGCCTGGGCAGGTGCAGGATGGCACAGCTCTGTCACAGGGGAAAGCAGGAAGCAAGCGGCCATGTGCCAGAGTGGCAGGAAGTGTAGGCTAGTATTTCAGAGGGAATATCTGTGCTTTTTCATCTCTCTTGATTGAAGAGTACAGGTTGTTAAAGCAGGCAGAGGAATACCATCAATGACAGCTGGTAAACAACTCAGTGTTTGAAGCAAACACCTAGAGAAGGGATTTCTTCAGTGTTCCTGTGAGACCTGGGAAGGATTTTACTCCAGTTCCTGTGCTTTTTGCCTCCACAACAGGGGATTCTATAAGAAGGGAAATCATACAGTACCTGTTGTAGATGTTCATGAGACAAGACAGCTGTACCCATCAGCTCATGGGGGACAAAAGTACTCCCATGACCATGCCAGGCACTTCAAATTGTTTTTCAGACTGGGCTCCAGTTCCTGTGTTTTGCTGATAAAAGCTTTCCAGATCTATAACTCAATCTGTCCTCTATTAGATCTTTCATATATATGTATATAAATTTAAGAAGAATATGTTGGTTGTAAAATACTACCTTCAGTTTTCATTCCAGAGGAGTATTGCCTCTCTGTAAAACTTCTCTTTCAAAATCTAGCAAATAAGATTCCGCAGGGCCTAATATAAGTTTAGGGGGTGATTTCTTTCTAATGGCCAACTTAAAGCCCTCCACATTATTTAAGCCTTCTTCAGGGTTGCAGGGCAGAGAGCTAAAGCCATAGGGCCCAAAGAGCAAGGTGTTTAGGGTAGTGATTCATTTTTTTGTGGCACAGAGAGCAGCAGTGAGGGCTGGGCTGCAGAGCCAAGCCCTGATTTTAACAGAGCATGTATCTGCTGCAGAGGCTGTCAATCCCCAGCAGCTCTGAGGCTGTGCCTGATTAAACAGGATTTATATGTGAGGTGAATTCCACTCAGATCCCAATTCCTCTGCACCTTCCATATCCTTCTTCCTAATGCCACAGTGAAATTAGTCTGACGAGGGTTCCAACAGGGTGCTGCTATTCAGTGTCAGAGTGTATTAAGAAGAGTAATGAAGCAGAGAAGGTAATCGAGTTTCTGCTCTGAGCATGTGGCATGCTCTGCTGACACATCTAATCACAAAGGGGCAAATTGTGTTCTCATATAACTCTAGGACATTATCTGACTAATATTAGGAATCACATCCTTTAGTCACAACAAACTGGGAATTGTATCTTCCTCTAATTTGTTCCGGTGTAGAAAGCAAGGAAGTGAATCAGTTTCAGAGCTCATCTGAAGAAGTTACACGGAGAAACAGGATGACAAGAAGTTCTTCCTCCTCTCAGCTGTGTTCCCAGGGAGTGGGAGTTCAGCCTCTGCTTCTCCCACACTTGGGTGAAAAAGGGGAGGCTGAATAGGGAGTAGGCAAAGCCACGACAGGATTCTACACTTCAGTTGTAAAGCACTCACTGTGTCCTTGTGGAGCACCAATGGAGCCTCCATTAGAGGCTCACTGAAGTAGGACACAGAAGGACAAGCAGCACCTTAATGTCCCTTTGCAGAGAAAGAGGAGGTCACAGCCTAGAAAAGGTTTCTGTGTTAGGCATTGCTCAGTTTCCAAGGGATCATAGTGTAGCAATCTGGCTTGCAATGGGCAGCTTCTTCACCAAAAACATAAAAATCCCCATTGCAATATCCACCTTCGCTGACCAGCAGCATTCATTTGTCTCTAGGGGTATTTGCTCCAGTTTAATCTAATGCAGTATCACATTAGAAATGCAATTAGAACAATGTATGTTGATATAATTGTAGCAGTGTCAATGAAAACAGAAGCTCCTCTGACTCGAGTCTCATTCCACTGCTAAAAGGGAAAGTCTGAATGTTTGGAAATTATAAATATTTTGGGGGAAAGAGCAGAAGGATTACCTGGCACATGACAGATATATGACATACTTCTGAATAATACATAAAATAGAATTGATTACTCTTCTGCCTGCTTTATAATGATCAGAATTGGCTATAATTCAAGTAAAATATTTCAAGTGAAGATTTAAGTTATACCAAGACTTAGCAAGAGTGGCATCATACTAAATACTAATTTATTACTTCAACATATGAAAATTATTCAGCTTGCATCATTAATCACCTAAGAGATATGGGGGTTGAAGAAAAGGTAAGTACAAAATACTAACACCTAGAGAGTCATGATTGATGTTATCTTTATAGGGGACCTGGGCAGGAGGGGAACAGCACCCCTCCCTTGCCTCCAGTGAGACACCCATCCCCTTCTATCCCAAGCAGCTGCCACACAGCACTTCATATATCATGGACATGAATTGAAGGGAATGTAGAGCCAAATTCTTCACTTCTTTCCAACACTGGCACCAGAGCTGGTCCTGCTCCTGCCCAGCAGACACAGGCAAGCAGCTGGGCCAGGTGGCTTTTGGCAGCACCCAGCAAAGGCAATGGGGAGCTGTGTCAGGAACTGCAGGGGAGCCAAGAGCCAGGATGGGGAGCCACATGGAGCATGTAGTGTCTTCAGGGCAAGCTGATCACAGGACAATCAATAACATAAGAGAATGAGACCTTTTTGAGGGAAATTAGAGGCAGCACATCTTCCAGGGGGAGCAAAGCACCCCAGCAGTGATTGAGGGCTTGAGATGGGAGGCAAGATTCTACATCCTGAGGACATGTTGCACATGGAAAGGGATTATTTAATACACTTAAGATGATACTAACAGCAATATAACAGCAGGACAAATAAGAGCCTGAGGTACAAGGAAATGAATATAAAAGTGAGCTCAGGTACAAGAGGGATGGCTTAAAGCTGAAATGTAACTAACAAAGCACAGCTGCAAAACCAGATCAAAGATGATGAACAACAAGAAATACGAGGGATCAAGGGACATGCCTGTTGATTTCAGTGTGGCTCACAATTTAAAGACAAAGTTTTCCAGCCTGAAATCACAGAACCTGATAGGGAATAAGGAGGGTAGAAACTGCAGCTCTCCTCCTATTCCTGTACTTTCAGTGTTCTCAGAATCACTTTGCTAGGGGAATAAGGAACATATGAAGCACTGAGATAATTTATCTCTTCAGAACTAATAGTAATTTTTCATCCAGGCACCTCTGAGCTATCAAACTGTAATTAGCTGTGACTGATGCTGGAAAATGTCAGTGCCTGAAATGCTGTGCTGAGCAACAGTGACCCATCACCACACCCAGCTGCAGCCTGGGGAAACACCACTGCTGGAAGAAGTGGTGAGGAGCATCCAAAGGCAAGATGGGGGAATCACACAGCAGTTTTGGGGGAAGCAAGGGAGGGGGATAGAGAAAAAATATTTCACCATACTGACCTGTTTCAAGGTTTCCAGTGCCTGAGGAACCATGCCTTGACTATACTGCAGTTTGCCCACTCGCATCAGCTGGACGGCCCTCAGTGGATGGAAACCAGGATAATACAGTCTGTAGAGGAAAAAGGAGGAAAATGTGTCACTGTCAGCTCTCACCTTCACAGTCACTGCCTCTGCAGAGAGCTATTAGGGTGGGACTGCAAAGTCATTGTGAATGTTAATAAGGTACTCAGAGAAAATTAGCTGCAATACTGAGAAGCATGAAATACTGAGGGGAATTAGCGAATTATTACTCTCCATCCCAGAGGAATGCCTTTAACATTATCCTGTTAGAAAGTGACGGGAGTGGATTATTTAATTTGCTACTGTTGGATAATACAATAGCATTTACTGTAGTTAGTGTTGCAAACAGAGGTCCCTGACAATCCCAGGTCTCTGGAGAGGCATAATTTTAAGAGGAAGCTTCACCAGGGAATGCAGTGCTAGATTGTCCAAGATGAAGGAGTGGGACTGCAGTGAAAGCAGGTACGTAACATCATGACCACTGCTTCTGGGGGTTTGTATGCCGCTCCCCATTGCATAAAAAGAACTGTTTCTGCACATTCAAGGAAACATCTCAGACTTGGCTTGTTCATCTACACAAGGTATCTGCTACTATGAGGATACATTCCTGTTCTCAATTAATTTCAAAGAAACAGAGGTTCTGTTAAAAAAAACAGAATGATGCTCTCTTTTTTCTAGGAAGTAGATGGAGAGTGGTATCATCATTAATTCCTCTCAAGGTGCTCTTGAAATGTTCATGGTGGCTACTCTACAAATTACACTGACCCTTGGCTCATCATACGTGGATTGTACCCCAGCCCTGTTGTGGATGAGCAGATCATTATATCTTGAAAAAGCAACTTGGGGGCTGCAGAAAGCCATGGATGCAACTTGCCATCAGGAAACACGAGGTGAAGGGACACCTCATGTTGGAAGTTAAGTTACTTACAAAAGACCTTATATATTTTTTTACTAATGATACTAGAATCATAGAATAGTTATATATTTATATTATATATATAATACAATTATATATATTATAAATATTAGATTATTAATTATATATATTTTATAGTTATATTTTTTTTTACTAACGATACTAGAATCATAGAATAGTTAGGGTTGGAAGAGACCTCTGGAGGTCATGCAGTCCAAGCCTCATGTCAAGGCATGGTCACCTAGAGCAGGTTACAAAGGAAGTCATCCAGGTAGGTTTTGAATGCCTTCAGATGGAGAATCCATGACTTCCCTGGGTGGCCTGTTCCAGTGCTCTGCCAGCTTCAATGGAAAGAAGTTCTTCCTCATGTTTTAGTTTATGGCCATTGCTCCTCATCCTGTCGCTGGGCACCACTGAAAAGAGTCTGGCACCATCCTCTTGGCACCCTCCTTTGAGACGTTTAAATGCATTAATGAGATCCCCTCTGAGTCTTCTCCAGGCAGAACAGGCCCAGCTCCTTCAATCTCTCCTCACAGGAGATGCTCCAGACCCCACATTGTCTTTGTGGCCTATATTGGACCCTTTCCAGTAGCTCCTTGTCTTTCTTGTGTTGAGGAGCCCAGAACTGGACACAGTGTTCCAGAGGTGGCCTCACCAGGGCTGAATCATCTCCCTCAATCTGCTGGCCACACTCTTCCTGATGCTCCCCAGGACACCATTGGCCCTCCTGGCCACAAGGGCACTGCTGGCTCATGGACACCTTGTCATCCACAGGAACCCCAGGGCCTTCTCCACAGAGCTCTCTCCAGTAGGTCAGTCCCCAGTCTATGCTGGCACTTGGGGTTTTCCTCCCCACATGCAGGAGGATTTGCCCTTGCTGTGCCCTGTTATGCTGCTCTCTGCCCAATTCTCCAGCCCATCAAGGTCCCACTGAATGGCAGCAGAGCCTTCAGGTGATCCATGACACTCCCCCAGTTCAGTGTCATCAGCAAACTGCCTGAGGGGGCCTCCTATGCCACTGATAAACAAGCTGGATAAGAATGGGCCCAGTACTGATCCCTGGGGAATGCCAGTGACTGTAGACTATGCAAATGAAAGAATAAAAGCCTTAAGCACAGCTCACCAGAGACAAACATCCTACTTGATCAAAGAGCATTCTTTTTCCTCAAGTACACCAGCAGTTGTGCTTGAGCAGTGTCTAAAAATACAAAATGAGTCACAACTTCAGGAAGAATTGCCAATAAGCTTTCCAAAATCTACTTTTTGAAGAAAATATTTTTTTGGGTTTATGTCAAATCTATGATCATCAGAGTTCAGGGTAACTATTAATTAATGATACCACTGCAGTCAGGAAGACACTTAAATTTGCAAGAATATGATTAAATGCATGCTAAGACATTAAATGATTTAAATTGGTACAATGTACAGAAATCTTCTGATAAGACTGCATGTAAATTAATAAGTTATCTTTCTCTGTTATATTTCCCTAATAAAAATGCAAACACAATTAAATACAAGTAATTGTTTAAATGGCAGCATATCTGGCTGTCCTTATAAATCTCTAATTAGGATGTGTAAACATAATGAAAAATGTTTTCATACCCAAATTCCCCTATTCCACTGATCCCACGCAGTTTCAGTGAAGACATACAGAAATACATGGAAAGCATGCCTGGCAGGATCTCAGCAGCAACAGCTTTTGATCTGCCAAAGCCTCTCATGAAACAGCAGAAGCCAATTCCTCAATAAGAATAATCCATCCTGAATTGCCACAAGCACCTCCTGCTCAGCCCCCTTGTGGGTTGCAGTTAAAAAGGCTGAAAAGCCAGCAGACAAGAGAGAAGAAAAATGATAGCACTTATCTCAGTCCACTGACCACTCAGAAACTTCAAGGGTCTGGTTATAAAAACACTTGGAAATTATCAGTAGGTTTATTTTTAGAATTTGTTTCTGGTTATTATATCAACATGGTGCTATCTGATACTAGTGAAATAGGGAGAAAATACAGATTATATTTTGGTGTGAATTAATGAAGAGTAATGGAAATTCCAGCACTAACGTGGACACAAATGGAAATAATGAGCATATGAACACCTTCATAAAATTGAAAAGAAAATGTCTATATGATTGCATCCTTCTGCTCTCCTCTGTGACTGCTGCAAAGGAAGGAGTGAGAATGACATTTCCTCTCTGTGCCACCAGAAGGCCAGGATGTGTGGGGAAGGATCATGGCCACAGGAGAAGGTGCCACGGAGACAAAGATTTTTGCATGAGATGATAACCCATCTCTGTAGGCCCCATTAGACTGTTTCTGCTGTGTCCTGACAGCTCTGATTCTTTTGCCACTGTTCTTTCACAGCTGCTTCACATCTCTGTCGTTCCACACCTCTATCTTTCATCCTATCAACCATCTTTTTAATCTTCCTCTCCTCACCCTTCTGTATAACCAGCTCCATTCTGATACCACCACAAGGAAGAAACGTGGGTCCTGCCTCACCTGCAGCCAAATGACGGGTGGCAGCTCAAGCAGGAAACTCTAGGCTGTGCTTTAGCTCATCAGTGCCTGCTAAACTTCACACAACACAATATGGGTCCATCAGAATTCAGAATATGCCCCTCCATGCAAGGGTGTTTCTTTCTACAGATCATGCATTCACCTGCAGTCACTAAAGGTCTAGGATTGTGGTATGTGCAGTACCAGGCAAAACAGGCAGCAATTCAGCAATGTCAGGTATTCAGCCCAAACTACCAGCCATAAAATAAAGCAAGTGAAAACTTAAGATGAGGACAGAGAAGGAATAAAATGTGTGAAATGAGGAGCCCTGTGCTCATAAATATTTACAAAGCTGTTTTACTGAGCTGATTTATGCTCTCATCTTATGCATGTACATAGTTCCATTTTGCAAGTCTTAAAACCGGCATTTGGAACAACTGTTTATTTTCATATTCTGGAATAAATCTATTAAACTACTGGAACACTGTTTATGGAAGGACATCCATTGAGTGAGTTTACTAGAGAAATCCAGGCAGCTTGCAGCTCTTCTGGGAGATGTGCAAGTGGGGAAGATGCTGTTGGCTTCTTCAAGACAATCCCAGGATTCAGTATTATGAAACACTGGCATGACAGAAAGAACTAAGCCATTTCAGGCACTTGTGGGCCAATTTATTATCCCCATGCATTGCTCTGAACAAAAGCAAGTGAATAGATTTAAGAATAAGGAAGATATTTACCAGCCAAGGAACTGATACCTAAAGACTGTCAACAAGAGACCAAGATAACTATAGAGAAATACATGCTGTAAAACATGTTACAGCTTGGGAAGAGTAGGATTTCAATCTGAAAAGGATTTTATGAGATTTATGAGGGCCTGAGGGACAAGAAGGGAGACAGTAACATACTGAAAGCTGAAGTAAGCATAGTTCTGTGGAGTGATGCTTCCTTGCCCTTGGCACTGGTCAATGCCCAGTAGATCACTTGCAAAGAGAGATTAAACAAAATACAACAAACAAGTAAAGCTGCACTGTAAACAAGACAGCTGGAGGAGGCTGAGAAGGAGCTGTACATTTTGTATCACATCCTCTGCTTTTATGAGGCAGCACAGCATTGTTCCCATCTATGCCCAACAGCATCCATGCTGGCCTGTTCCTCCAGCCTGCCCTCCTGCCTGTCAGCTGGTCCCCCCAGTATGGTGTCACCTGCAAACCCCACAGAAGTGTTTTCTGTTGCCTCCTCCAGGTCATTGAAAATGGTGTTAAACAGGACAAGCCCCAGGACAGACCCCATGGTACTTCCATTGTTACTGGCATCAAACAGGGGACAGACAGCCCAACAACCACGGCACCCAGTGCACCCCCAGGCAGGATTGTACCTGCCTAGCTCCCTGCTCATCTGGGCCATAACACCCCGACCTGCATGCTGGCTCCCTGACCATCTCAGCCTAGCAAAGACAGCAGTGAGCACGCTGGTCAGCTCTCAGTGCCTGTTCTGCAGGCAGCCATCCTGTCTGATGGAATTGCAGGGGGCACACGCTCTCAGGTAATCCCTGGCTCAACCTTTATCCTGGTGTGTGCCTGGCACACCTCATAAAGAAGGCACTACCCAGCTAACTATTCAGAACTATTTCAAATGAAAGCTATTTCCCAGTATTCAGGTAGCTTGCACCAGTGCTTCACTGTTCCAAGCAGAAGCAGTTCCTGCATTTCATTCCCAAAATACAAGGATACCAATTTTCACTCAGCAAAATAATGGCCTATATGATGCAAAACAGTAGCTGTTTCTAAGGAAATCCACTGCTCCTCTTGGTAATTCAGCCTCAAGGTTTGCCTTGATTAACCTCCAGAGCAGTCACTATTCATATACTTTATAAAGAAAAGTATTTTTTTTTCTTCATTCTATGTATTAGCTCTGAATCTCTTGTGTTTCATGTAAGGAACAGTGTAAAAGCCACAACCCTTGACAAAATTTAGCCAATTCCTTCTATTTCTTAATAATGTAGTTCCATTAATTCCACTCAAGTGATCTCAAATTACAAGGTAAGCAGTCAGAGCTTTTGTGCTCCCTTGTGAATTAAAGCCTAGTATTAAAAAAAAGAGAGACTATGCAAAATCACTGCCTTTTCTGATGACTCATATTTTAAAATAGATGTCTACCATTCCTTGCAGATCAGTCTGTGGGGCTAACATTTATAGTGCTGTCTTCTGCCTGATGTAATTAGTAGCAGGAGGATTTATAAAACCTGAAATAAAGGTTTGAAATGGAAATGTTATAATGTCTCTTTACTAAGATGACATGTAAAAGGTGAGGCTATACATAACTGTAAACTGGTTTTCAGAACCTTTCAGTGCAAGTAAATATGACAGCACAAAAGACATAAAGGAGTTTAAGGAGCCCCAACAACAGAAAAGGGATAAAGAGGCTCCAGGGCTTCAGCAATGGTGGTAAGAAAAATATAAGGAGGAGAGTATCAGCCTTACAACAGAAATGTACACCACAAATACAGCACCCAGTAAGTTCAACCTTCTCTTCTTTCTCTGACTTGTTCTTGATTTCTGAACTCCTTATTATTTGAATGCCTTCATTAAAGCTGCTCACTGAACTGAAGCCAAGAAATTGGTTTTATGTTGTCCAGTTACTTGCTTTCTGCTTTAGTCAGTGATGTGAAACTGGTCAACTAATTCACATATTATTTCTGTTCTTTGGCTGGGATGCTGAATGGGTTCTACACACAAGAACTATAGTAATAATTTTAGGAAAAAATGAGGGAAAGATGTTTATTTCTGCTAAAAAGTACAAAATAGTCAAAGAAACCACATGCATTAGGAACACAAGACAGGTCAACTAGCTACACTCATTTAGGAGTTTACATATCTTCAAGTCAAAGGTGCTGTTCAGTCTGATCTGCATGGAATTTCACTTAGCAATTCCTGCTCCAGACTCAGCAATTTGAGGCTAAAGTAGTACTTAAGAAGAAATGCTCTATTTATAGAAAGTAATCTTAATGCAGCTATATATATAATGTGGTCAATTTTTTATTTTTTAATGAGCACAAGCCCCGTGCAAGAGTTTTGCCTGGAACAAACAAGGCTGCAGGGGTATTTTTGGAGAAAATGGGAATGTGTCATTGATGCTGGACTAGGTGACTGTTTTGAATGCTGAGTATTGAAAACAGTCTGGTTGGAACTTGCAAATTTTTAAGAACAATATATCTGTATTAACCTGTGTAAAATATTTAGGTCCCTGTGAAAGCCTTCAAAAAATATTGGCCTGGCTTTCATGTTAATATTAAATTTTTAAATTAGAATAATAATAATGTTAACCTGTTATTCTTTCTGTTTTTTCTTTCTCTTTCCCTCTGTCTTTTTTTCTTAACAACTTCCTGTCTATCATGGCTGACCAAGTAAGTTTAAATCAGTTCAGTACTTCACAACTCCCATTATACCTTCTGCAGCCAAGCTATTTCTTGAGTAGAAGACTTAACCCTTTACCTGTGGCAGACCTGATATACTCCAGCTGCCCTGGAATGTTTATTGTCCATTTTATCTCCCCATCACAGTGTCTCATGGAGACGATCAAAGCATCAGTGAACAGTTTAATTCTGGCATCAGACTTTACTATTTTTTCATGGATTTGACCTCTCTCACTTGGATTTTGGGATCAGCTCCTCGACACTAGCAGGGAGGTTTTCCTGGAGGAAACCACTAGTGCACATCCTTAAAGCATTATAAAAATGCTTTGCCAGCAATGGGAAAACGTTATTAGAAGAAATTTTATGCTGGGAGGTCTCTTACAAACTAAAGCAGGAGAAATTGCTTTCTGTAATTACTATGCAAAACTACTAATTATCCCTAAGAGACTTCTTCTGGTCTAACCAAATAACACCAGAAAATGGTCATAATTTTCTGAGCCAGCTGGGGTGATATCAGTACAGATGTGCAGACCTAACACCTCTGATCAGAGCTCATTTTGAATACTTCATACTCTTATAAATATATCCTGGCTGTATATTTTTGCAGCCTAATTTAAATGTGCTCTCTCTGTCTTTGGATTGTTTTGTATTGGCAAAACTCTTGGTTATCCCCCAAGTATTGAGATTTTCACCGATGCCCACAACTCATGTATGAGCCTCATCCTACTAAGCAGCAAAGTGCATGGCATGACAGTCTTCGTTCTGCACAGATAAGATATGGAGGCCTGGGCAAATGAAATTGTTTGTCCAATGCTACAGGATAAAATCTCTGGGAAAGTTAAACCTATGTTTCACTGCTGCTCTAGGATGGCTTTTGGTTCATGCAGAGTCTGGGTCTTGTGTTTGTGCTGTCTTGCCTACCTGTCTGGCTCTAAAAATCCAAATCAGAGTAAACATAATTTAAGAGGCTTAACAGGCTTGCTGTATTTTGTAAACAAAATGTAGAGACAGTACCCCTAGTTAAGAAACTCTTGTGCCAGACTGACAACTTATTTTTCTGTTTCTTTTATCTATTCTGCTGTCACTCAAGAAATGTCCTGTTATTTCTGTGGAACAACTGACTCTGGAAGCTATTCAGGATTTAGATCTATGAAATAATGCTTCAAAATATTTTTCATCACATCTGCATCTCATATTGTTCCATTACTATTTGTTTCAGTAATTTAGCTGATGTGATCAAATAAGCAATCATACTTCTCAATTGACTGAATTCTCAAGAAATGTTAGCGATCCATCTCAAAAATTATTTCTCTCTGGCTGCTGATCATTCTGCCATATTCCTTATGATGATAATTTATGTCACATTAAAATGAATATTGTTCCAGATGTTGTCTCTGCCAAGATTTGAATGATAACTCCAATAAAATGAAAAAATTGGATAAACTGCAATTTTAATCTTGGCTCTTGATCTAACTCATCCACTTTAAAAGCTAACTCTCTCAGTTTGAACTGTCCACTTCAATGTTCTTTCCTCTTCTGATATTATGAGATGTTAAGGAAAGAAAGGGTGCCCAATCTGGAATGGAAATAGGAAAAGTTTTTTTATATATTGTCTCTTTGTCCTGGCTGAGCTTCAAAACATCTTGTAGCTGTTAGGGATTTTTTTTTTGTCCTAAATTCACCACGTCTACAGATAAAGATGGCAGTGTGGGCTGTCACCGCAGATAGGAACACACTGTCTCTCCCTTGCATAGCCAGGAGAGTAAGAGATTAAGATCAACAGATTCTTTAGTTCAAAGGATTTATAAAATGATTTTAAAAGCCATACAGATTACATTGGGAGAATGCCAAAAAACACAAGAAGGGTAAGAGATGCAGCAAAGGAACAAAAGGAAAGCTAATTAAAGAGAACATGCATGGGAAGAGAAGCAAGAAACTGAAGGGAGATGTACACTAGAGACACTGTAATTTGTGAAAAAGATCTTGGCATCCCCTTCTCCTCCAGCAATGAACTTCTGACCAGGTGTTGATGGTATGAAAAATGACTCACTTTCCCTATCTCATGCAGCTGAGAATACAAGATTGCAGGTAAAAGAAATGCAAGTTTAGACTTTGGTCTTAATCAGAGACCTACAGGTTTGCATGGTCGCTCTTCTTCATCCACAGAGAGTGACAGGAAAATGTAAAGCACTGATGGATCTCTATGCCAGTCACATATTACCTGCCTCTAATTGATTCCCTCTGCTATGACACGAGTCCCCTGGGATCTGAGCCACCCACATCTAAATACTACTGGTATCAGCAAAGCTTGGAGAAGTCAGTGAGTGTGTATGGGTGTTCACAAGCTGCAGAAGGAAGGACAAAACCAGCAGCACTGACATCTTCAGTGCAGAATGTCTTCTCTGTACTCACCAGTATCAGCAGATCACCTCAGAAGTCTGCTGTAATGCAAAAGTGATAACAGGTTCATTTTTGACCACATGTGCCTTACAGGCTCACCTCTCTTTTCTTTTTTTTTCCTTTCTCCCACCATGTTGTCACTTTTCAAAATCTGTCAGGTCTGTGCTTTACCAGCTGCCATTTCCATTTGTCTATAGTGTTGGATACAACTCTTGTTGTAAAAAATAATAGCAACAACAGCAACTGAATTAGCATTTGCAAAATTTAGTGACATTCTCATGCATAACTTGTTACCAGCATGTCCAAACAAGAACTCTATTACCTGATGTCAGATATCTCATTTAGACAACTATCCTTACTCCTCCTCATGTATCAGCTTTTCCATCTGTAAAATGACAATACTAATCTCTTTATTCAGTAGACTAATATGAGGGCTAAATACTATCATGTTTGTGAAGAGCTTCAACAGTTCTATAGGAAGATTCTATAGGAGTTCAAAATATTAGCAATAGCTCTGAAAAGAATGACAAATCCTTGGTAGGCTACAGAGTTAAAATGTGACAGCCAAACAAGACCATCTGTCTGAGCTGGAGAACCCGTAACTTCCATCCAGTTGCTCAGCTGGCTACAAAATTTCTTGCATGACCCAAAAGGCATGTAAATTGCTCCAGAGCTTCCTAGGAAATAAAACAATCTGGAAGAAATGGGAGGGGGAAAATAGCATTCTTTACAGAAAAAATAGGAGACCAGCTATGAACTTTATGAATAGCAATCATGAGCAATAATCTCTCCCAGGCTCCAAAGTGCTGCCTGAAATGCTAGCTGAATATAAAGGAGAGATTTTTTTTTCAGGTAACACACCACAGTGCCTCTTCACAGCATGGAAAACAGTGTGCAATACTTCAAATGGCCAAGGCATGCTTGAACTCTGTTTGTAATTGAAAGTAGCATGTTCACTGAGCAAGCATTTTTCAAGGAAAGACAGGGTTGTGGTACACCTTGATTAATGGGTATGTTTGTACCTTGGCTGTACAGGCATGAGGTAAAAAATTTTAAAGGGAAGATCTCAAGCCACCATTTCGTAATTATATGTTGTTGCTCCAAAAGATTGTAAGGATTTTCAAAATTGTACATAGCTATAGTTATGTGGCCCAGCCACTTAGGGCTTGTTTAGACACATATGAGAGTATGAAAGATACTCTCCAATAGGCACTTTCCATCAAATTTCCTCAGTATGAGGTTTTGGATTGAATTTCTAGATTAGGTCATTAGAGGTCCACATCTTGACATGATGAGGGTGTATTTCTATAGGCAAGATAGGGATGAACAATTCATTTAAGCTGAAGTGCAATGCATTCAGGGACCTACTGAATATATCTCTTGTATAAAAACAGAAACAAAGTCTGGTTTTTTTTTTCCCAGACTGAAAATAAAGGGCAAAATACACAGGAACCCACTTCCTAAAGAATTAGCTGTTTTTTCTGCTACTTAGTGCCAACTACATAAAAATAAATAATGGATCTGTTGCAAGGATGTTTTCTCCAATTATGAGAACTCCAGCCCTTTGTAAGGAGAGCCATGGAAGGGTGGCCACCTCTCTGGGCCAGACCACAAGTGCAGTGGCTGAACATGTCACTGAAGCTTGTGGCCTTGAGCCCACCAGAAGGACAAAACCAAACCAAAACAAACCCCAAGCAAACAAACAAAAAAACAAAAAACCTGCTCTGGAAGCTGCACAGGAAATCCTTTGGAGTTACTTGACAGAGACTTGATTGTGGTGGAGCACACTTCGGACAAGAATCCTCTGAAACAATCTGGCAAATGTTTACCCTGCATCCCACTCACTGAGGGCAGTACAGGCACAAAAGAGGAGCTACAACTGCACTATCATGCCTAAAGCACATGAGTAAATGGCTTGTAACAGTCTAAAATTATGAAACAGTGAGCAACCACATTCTCTCTCAGCTGATTGTATGGAGGCAATTACCACATTGATTTATGGATGAGTGGGGATGGAGGAGGGGAAATCAGCAAAAAAAAAAACCATTTGTGGACTCTGTCAAGTACTATTTTTTTCTATCAAATGTTATTTGGTTCCTGCTGAGCTAAAGAAAGAGTCTGTAACACTTGGCTCACAGTTCCCAGTAGTGGACCTCTGTGCCATGAGACCAGGTTCACAGTTCTAGCTCAAACACTAGCCAGCCCATGGGGGAGAGCTCCAGCAAGCTGCTGTGCAAGTGCAGCAGAGCAGTCAGGGTAATCAATCTGTGGGGCTTGGACCACTATTTCATCCCATGTCCCAGGTTATACCCCGTTGTTGGCTAAAGCTCTCTGGCATAATATTTACTTTTGGTTTCCCATTACATATACCAGCTGTGTTTGAGGCAGAACTCCAGTCTGTCTCACAACTCATTATTTCAAACAGTAAGAAGAAATTCCCTTTTCTCCTTCTTCCCAGATATTTTTCTTCTTTGTTTTCCTCTTCTAGTTTTTGCATCTTTCTTTAACAGTTTCTCTATCCTTACCCTTATATTTTCTTCTGTCAGTATTCTCTATCCTAACAAGCTGTGTTTTTTCTCTTCTAACCAACTCTTATTATATTTTTATTCAAAATTTTAATATTCTTTCACTCCAGGGTCCTCTCTACCTACCTATAACCAAAGTGCTAAGCCCTATATAGGCCGAGTGCTCATTTGGATGCACAATATCCATCTTTGAAGGAACTGCTAGACCACTAACAGCTGTTTCAAAGTAAACTCCCTTTATGCACTGCAAATTACATGTTAAGACATGCAATGGTGTACTGTGCATAAGGCCTCAGGAAACCACCCATTGATCTATGATATGTCCATTAATCTCTGCAGCCTAAAGGGCATCTTTCTAAATTCGTACAGGAGCCAGGCATGAGAAGAAATCTGTCAATACCTTTTTGTGAGGCACAGGGAAAAGAACATACTAAGTCTTTGCTATTAAATGCGAATCCATAGAATGAGGCAGTCATCAAATTCTAAAATGGCATTTACTTGCTTCAAGCAAAAATAAAATGACATGGCTCCTTCTGATTTTGCAAAGTACCAGAATTTGATAGTCAATTTGTGATTTGTCTGAAATATGGCTTAGATATCTCTTTGCTTTCATGGCATTTGTTCTGAGGATTTTTGTATCCCTTCCAGTTTGTATTTCATAATGGACCAGATGTATTTTAATAGAGTACAGAAAAAGGCCTCTGCTAGGTCACAGCTTCTCTCCCAGAAAAATGGAGATCTTTCCTGGAATTACCCTGCAAATGCACATCATGGCACTGCAAGCTTTTTTAATAACAAGGATTTCATGCTGCCCCTCTGATCTGTATTTTCTTTCTTTCTCTGCTCATGCTGGTACATCAAGTAATGCTCTTGGTCCACTTACTCCCATTTTTCAGGAAAGACACATCTTTGAAAGGGCTATACTAATTTCTTACTGGATTTCAGCAGACTTTTTTGGGCCAAAAAAAAATTAATATACCTTATCAGAGTCCTTCATATTTGGTTATTTATATTGTCCCTTATGAGGGACAGCTGATGAGAGTTGTACCTTCATATAAAAAGTTCTTCCAAGTCTTTATAAGTTACTATAAAGTACAAATAATGCTAATAATGAGTTTTGCAAAATATGTACCTTTTGCCAATGCTGGTTTGAGGCACAATACAGTAGTTACTATAAAACTGCAGAGTATTAACTTCTTTGTGACATTTGTTTATGAATAGAGATGAGCCAAGAGGGAAATTTTGCTGTGCATGGATGTACACTGACAGCATGAATACTACTGTGTAGCAGAAGTATTTCCATCATGACATAAGGAGATTTAAAATGAATGCATGCAGATATGCAGATTGCCTAAAAGATGAGCCCAGACAGATTAAATATACCCATGCCACAATTTTTTTTTTGATTCCAACATGATAGAATGCAGATCAAGTAATTTCATACAGTATATCATACAATATTATGCAACACACAAGAAATAATAGTTCAAGCCAATTTCATGTGGAGAAATACTTACATCAGAAAACAATCACTGAATGAGGCTCTCTTCCCCTCAACAGAGAAGCCATAAATTGAGAGATTACTGGGTTAGAGAGTACAGGAATGCCTTGCTTTGTCTCCATGCCAGAGCACATACACTCACCTCTTCTATTCTTCTCTACCTTACAGACAGAGATTCAACAATTTAAATAGGTTAAAGACAATTTATACATACTTTGGAGAAAGAGTGCTTGGCCAAAGCTCAGATTTATACTTGCCAGTGTACATGAGACTATCACATTTGTTTAGCAATTGTAACTGCAATATGAAACTGTTCTCAAATTACAACTTCAAATTTTCAGCACTTACAAGATGGGGGCAAGCAGACTGATTTTCAGGAGGAGTTTGGAAATAACTGCAATTCTTGGTAGACGTAATTCTTCTGCATAATACCAGAGACAGCTTGTCTACCTATAGACTTTCAAGGTTAATTTGAATTCATTAAGAGTGTGAATTTAAAATTAATCACTTAATAATCACTTCAGCCATGTTGTAGCTTCTGTCACTGAAAACTAACACAGAGTTATTTCATATTTAGGTTGATTCATTTCCAAAGCAAACTGGGCCAGACTGCAGTAAATTGAAAAGATTAATTAAAGCACTCTAAAATCTATTTGGGTTATTTACCCTTGAAACACAAGCTTTGGTCAAACAAAAATGGTATGCCTCAAAACCAAAAGCCCTTCACTCTTGTGATCATTGGCCCAAAACATATGTAAAGATAAAATCCTATGATGAATATCATGTGATTGCCCTCTCTTTATAACAAAATTTGATGGTTTTTATATGACTTGTTCCAAACAAACAGGACGTAGCTAGGAAACTGGCTAATCTGGAAGGGAAAAAATATTTCTATAAAATGCTAGACAAAATGGGGCAAGAGTCAAACTAGACACAAGATTATATTTTGCATTATTAGGTAAATAATGCAACCTAATTGGTTGTGCTACATTTTGATCCAAAATTGATGGTACGATAACTATAAATTATGAAGTATTAGTTAGAAATGGCATATTGTGCTTAATGTACTAGCAACTACTAACTCACCAGCAAACACATAATCAGTTGCTATAGTAATTCTAATCTCCACCTATGCCTCAAGAATTGTTAAGGGATGTGACGAATTCTGTTCTTTACAAAATGTGTACTTTCCCATAATCGTGTTTAGTGGATTTTCTGCAGAATCCCCACATGCATACTGCACAGATCACATGTGCCTTATCAGATTCAAATAACTGATTTGAATTTTTATTGAGCACTGACCTTTCCAATATACATTTAATTTGTGTTTACATCTAAAATATATATATATCGTGATCTCAGATATTCCACTCTGCTTGTTTTTAAACAAAAGGCAACATGAAAGCAGTTTACTAAGGAAATGAAATCTGATCAAAAAGAATAAAAGGAAAGTACAATAGTTAATTATTTCAAGCCTAAAAACTGGAAGCAATTCTCCCATGTGTATAAGGGCCAGTACAGGTCCTGTACATCAATTAGGCCCACTTAAAGCACATTTTAAAGGCTTAGAGAGGATTTATATGGTGCATAAGCCTGGGGCTGTCTGCATGTGAATTTCATCCCCTATGAATATGCCTGTCAAGACAGCTGAAATCTGAACATTATGGAGGTTGTTAGCAAATCAAAATCTAAATTTGCAGACATTGTTACCTCAGTTGTATTTGTCTCTTCCCTTTCTCACAGCAAAACAAAGTAGTTACAAGGACAAGGCAAGTGCAAGAAACAGTGGCCGCAGTACTAAATTTTCTCATTTAAGCTGCCCTTAAGTACTAAATTTTCTCATTTAAGCTGCCCTTAAGAGGAAGATGGATGGTACACTGAAGAAAAAGATTGTTTCTCTGTCTTGATCTTCTAAAGGAAGAGCTTTTAGCTGTAGTCCATAAAATTCATTTCTATTGCAGGGAATGTAGGGAACAACAAATACTCCACTAAGCTCACAAGATCCACAAGCCTTCGATTACTTGTTTTGGTCACACGAATATAAGACTTAAGATGCATGATTAAATTTCATTATATGTGGACTTGGTATTAATCCCTGATGAGCAATTATTTAAGATTCATGAATTCTTAGTAATGACATGTTTCTCCATTCCTTTACATATCTGCATTAGTGATCATTTCTAAGGAAGGCAGAATCCTGAAATCTGGAATCTCTACTTACCTCCAGAATTTTAGCATTTTTATTTGAGACATGAAACATTTTAACAAGTATTCAACTACTTAGATCCATGCTAAATTATTACATAGAGGAAAAACTACCATAATAATTGTGCTCATAATTCCTGGAGAAAAGTCAGATACTTCCTGTGTGAAATTTGCTCTGAAAGCATACGGAATTCAGGCTTTGCATTCTGTTGGAATTTCTCCTTGAAGATCCTATCTGATCTATCAACGATACCAGAATTGAGAAAACTTTTAAATTTTTTTCCAACTTAATTTCTAGGCATTTATCTCTGGCTCTCCTGATTTTTCACTTCATGTCAAATTGCCAAAATATCACCATTGCCTCATTTAAAACTCTCTTGAGAAACAACATATTCTGCATTACCTGAAGAAAGCAGAATTTTTACCTCTTCCCACCCTTTAATCATGTGTCCAAATCCTTTCCAGAGCTTCCTGCAGTTGATTTTAAAGAGTTAACAAATAATCAGATCAATAACTATAGCTGAACACGACTTCAGAAAACTCTTACATGACAGCAAGTGTAGGATTTATCCCAACAGTGTATTCATTCAGGCTGACAGCTCACAGGCTTCTAACTTTAGATGCCAGGACAGGAAGCTTTATCTTCCCAGTTTCCCAGTATATGCAGTGCACAGTCAAGGACTCCTTGAGAAGGAAATTCCGAATATCCAACTTCCCCTACTGAATATTCCTCAGCATTAATAATTCAAGATCACTTTATGAGCTCAGTTTTCTGTTGTGTTGCCTCAGACGCCTAACTGTGGCATAAATTGTGTCACACTTTGATTCTTCAAATTTAAATGAGGATACAGAATGATTGATTTTGCTTTTCATTTACTAATCTTTGATAAATATGGAAAGCTTCAGCATGGTTCATTTCTATAGGAGCAACACACTTCCAAAGAGAAAAGCCACTTACACTATAAACATCCTCATATAAATATGCTGGATGTGCAAACTTCATCAATGATCCCATTTACTACATGCTCTAGCAATAAATGTCTAGAGACTAAAAGCACAATTCTCAAAGGACCACAGTTTCTAATTTCTTTGGAAAACAAACACAATCTACCATGAAAAATGTAATGGTACTTTAATTATCAATCAGTTGCATACCATGAGATATGCCTGCCTTCATTTTTTAATACCTTCTGCCATTTCCAGCAAATTGTGGAAAAAAAATAATAGATGCCTTGAGTATTCTTCATGTCTATTTCCACCAAAGGAAAAAAAAAATAGAAAAACCCTCAAAATGAAGATTCAGATTCTTTTGGATCAGTCATAATCCAGGAGGAACACTAGCAATAATGAATATGGATACACAAACGCAGCTGCAGCACTCACATCAATAGCAAAGTAATGCAAAAATTTGCCCCTTTGGTAGAGTTCTGCTACATTAAAGTGCTAAAAAGCTCTTGGCTGTCTGACTCAAGGTTGCATCTTCATTTTATAAGGTCAGTGCTCTAGCATTTGAAAAATATTTTGTATTTTGCAATATTTACCTCATTTCCTTCTCCAGAGATGTTGTAATCATTCAGGAATAGCAAAGCATATTGCATATGTAAGAAAAACCCTTATGAATAAAAACATTTCAGCATTTTGAAGAATTTCATTAAACAGGTATAGAGCTAATAAAAATATTAAGCTGCCTACAGTGCAGTCTAGGCTGGGTTTTATACTACACCCCACATACATACAGTGTCCTCTGAACAGCAGAAAATTTTACATTATAGTGGCAAAGTCTCTGTAATTCTTAAATCTTCTCATAACTAAAAACCAACTTACATTCAAAAAGAATTTCTGTTTAGTGTTATGGGAAGGTGGGCAAACCAGAGCAAAAGTCTTCATTTGGGTCTCAATGGCTTTTGTTCATGCTGACCTCCAGCACAGAAGAGCTTCCTAAATATCAAAGTGTGGCTGAATTATTTAATTGAATATATTGTTATATTTAGTACATAGGACTGAGGATATAGCAAGAATAGGAAGTGTGTGATAGGGAGTAATTTTTTTTGTCTACCAATGCTCCTAGAAAGAGGATAGAACAAAAATGTATGTGCTAAGCTCTGTGCTCTTTACTGTGATAACACATTTGATGACAGGACACATGGATTAGCAGAAATGAACATTACAAATGTAAATATACCTCAGGGAATGAGGACATTTTACCTTTGGTAAATGTGCATTAGGCAGAGCAATGTGGATATTATTATTATTATTATTATTATTATTATTATTATTATTATTATTATTATTATTAATATTAATATTATTATTAAATAATTAATTAAATAGTGATACAAATGATCAGAAGAACCCAATGCTACTCACTGTGAGAAATCCTTACTGCTGCTTTGCTGGAAAGATACATCTCACAACAAAAGGTTTGGCCTCTAAAGATACAGTACTGTCAAAACTGAAATATCAAAATGCTCTCACTTGGCTGTCACATCAGGAATTAATATTTTACCGAAAGTCTAAATGAGACAGACCCAGGTATTTTGATTAGCACATTTCAGACTAAAGATCTTGAAAGGATACTTAGTTTCAGAGGAAACAATCTTGAATTTTTTTTCTCCATATTCCTTATTCGATATTATACAATGCAGCACTTTAAACATTCTGTTTTGATGAAGAGCAGTAGGAAATCCAGGAAAATAGCATATGCTAACTATGGATAAAGCACCTTTTAAAATAGGTTTATCCAAATTGATAATGCATAGATAAGGAATATTCACTGGAAAAAAGTGACATTCTGAGTGACATCTTGCATATATATGTTCAAAGCCTTCCAGTTTGTCTTGCAACTATTATCATGATGAAAGAGTACAAAATAAAATAAATCTATTATGATTTTTTTTCTGACAACTGTGAAATGTAAGTTTTTTAATATTGGTATAATATTTTTTAAAACATCAAGGAAAGCCTTGATGTTTCAGTGGCATCTTAAACTCTGACTAGAAGTTTTAGAGGTTAACATTAGTCATTGCTTTCTTACTGCTGTGCTCCTTTACTCGCCCAGGTTTTCCATGGGCAGCATGAATTTGCATAGGCAATACAGCATTGAAGGAAGAGGCTAGAGCGTGTGGAGAGCTGAAAAACTGCTACGTGAAAAGTCAGAATAATTTGCTGGTGTTTCTTAGAACACGAGTGTTTCTTAGAGAATTCGCACTGGAAAATAGTATTCTTCTAGAGCATTTGCTCTATTTCCACTGTCCAGGATGACTAATCACAAAAGCACTGGTATTAAACCAGTTCACAGAGATGAAATGTGTCAAAAAGTGTCAAAAGTAGATGAATTTAACCTTGCAGTATTCAAGGAATGAAAACTATACCCTGGGGCACATTAGAGAAATACATGGATAGGAATTATCTAAAAGGAGATAACCAATGTGGATTTAGAAAGGCAAGAGCCTCCCTAACAAATCTACTTGACCTTTATCATGAGGCTAAAGACAAGGCTGATAATAGGCTCTGCAAATAAGAGTGTGTTTGTATTTTCAGGAGGTCATGTGGGCATCCACAACAAACAGAAAATAGCTCCATAAAAAACCTCTGAAAACTCATAAGAAAGCACGTCCTGCAAGGAAATGCATTTAACCCTCCACTGACCACACAACTGCAGCAAACTCAACAGCAGCACTGGGGCAGCATTTGTTGCACCACCCATGTGGTGAGTTTGCCCAGTAAAGTAAAAGGCAGCCAGAGACTGTAGTTCCATGGCAGCTGCTGGTCCTTTTAAATGTAAGTAAAAGAGAAAGTTTTATAGAATCCACAGGAATTTTAGTGTAGGTAAAAAATTGACTTGACAGACTAAGGAGCCATAGTACGCAAATCCCTTTCTACACTCAGCTTTTCTTGTTCTTTTTTTCAAGACAGAAGATAAACCTAGGGAAGGTAATGCTGTGATGGATAACAAAGGTAAAATTACTGTCAGAAAAAATAGATCTTTCTTGAAACAGCTCTTCTAGTTCACGACAGTCTGAAGATGCTTTGTGTAGAGAATGCTTGGGCCACAGTGAAAGCCTGCCTTCTGACAACCCCTCTCAAACCCCCATGGAAATTAATGACATTTGGAGGATGCCCTCACAGTTTTATTTCCCTCTAACCAGGTGCCAAGGTGCTCATCTGTCCATTGGAATAGAGCAGCCAAGTTCTAGTGAGCTGATTATTTTTCTCTTGCCTGCCCTGCCTGGGCATGGGACATAGTTCCCCTCTCCATGCTTGGAAGATGAAAAAGATCCTCTGACACCTTGGTTGGAGGAATGACTGTTTGTGGAGGGGGGACTTTGTGTGTCAGGCAACCTTCTCACTGGACAAAGGAAAAGTTAAGTTCTAGGGTCTTCATCCTTTTCCCACAGGACTGACTGGAAGGAGGACTGGTTTTCTATCTCCTCTGGGAAAAGGAGAGGCCATTGGTGATGCCACATATTTGTACTCTGAAATTGCTGAGGAAATGGGGGATAAAGGAGAAGAAATTACAGAAATACACTCCCATTCACTCAAGCACACACTCCTTAACTCATTCTTCACCAAGGGACAGAGAGAGGAGGCAATGAAATGAAGATAAATAGTTCAGAGTTAAAGAAGCAGTGAGGAGTACAATAAGAATTTGGAAGAGAAAAGAATGTGATCCAAAACATGTCTGTGTCTGAGTTAGGTACCAAGACAAAGAGAAAAAGAAGAACATGAACTTAGGGATTCTAGAAGACCCATACTGCCTCTAACACCAAACATTCACAGATGTTTAAACCCCAGAATAAAAATGCAACATGGTCTTTGCTGGAACATTTACTATGTCCCCCTGCCTTGTTTACTGAGCAGACAGTGGCCATTGTCAGCTCTCCTCGATGGGGTCATGAATTAGCTTGCACACATCCACTTCTGTCTTCTTGGGCAGACAGGTTAAGAAAATATACCTGAGTCAGCAATCTTGCATGTCAGCATGTGCAACCACTGAATCAACTTTCTCACCTCTAACACCAGGTTTTTCACCCTCAACAGAAGATTTATTTACTGTCCTATTCTCACCCAGAAGTTAGCTAAGGGATTTTGAACATCTGGATTGCTACTTTAATCTCTGTTGATAGTGGTACCACTGGATCCAGCACAAACATACTGCATTACACTTTTTCCTTTCTTTTCTCTGTTTCAGAATGAATGCCTTAGGTGGAGTATTTTGGGTACCTCAGGGAAGTCAGGAACCACTCAGAAAGTGTGAAGTAACAGGGTTGAGAACAGAAGAGAGGTAAACTAGATCCCTAAACTAGACTATACAGCAAGTTAGACGATATGGTTAAAAAAAAAAAAAATCTACGTATAGTAAAAAAGAAACCTCTGCAAATATTTTAAGCATTTGATCATATAAACAGCATCTGGAAATGTATATGTTGCTTCTTTTTTTTTTCCTCATTTCAGAAGACTGCTAGAAGCAGCACAAAATATCCTGTACTTTGCAATGAAGTAGAACGTACTTGTCTGCATTTTAACTGAATTTATCAGGTCCTTGATTTTGTTTCACCGTCAATAACAACTTGAATTCTACTATAATAAATATTCATAGCATGCATATTACAGTTGTATGTGTGAATTAGTAAAGTTAAAGCTTGGTTTTCATAATTAAAGGCATTAGCAAGGATTCCAAGATGACTTTGTGCTTGTGGAGAAACTTGCGAAAGACTTATCTCCATTTTTAAACTCCAGCATTTGGCTGGAAGTGTCTCAATGCTCAGCTAGTAGAAAGCATTTTTACCTGAGGGATAAAAACTGAGCTTTGAGTTTTAAAGGCCCACAATACAGTCACATAGTAAAATATTCTAAAATATTCTAAAATATACTCATTTAAAGAACTCTACTAAAAAGAAATATGAGAAAGCTGCACATATGCTTATGGCTGTTCTGAAGGCAAAGGAGGAAGTAATTGTGGGAAATAAATTTCTTGTAATTCATTCCTTTCTCAGCTCTGTTAATAATTTGCTCTGTTCAAGCTCAATTTTAATAACACTGGTCGAGGCCAGTGACCTCCAGCTGAGTTGAATCATGGTGTGGGGGAGTGGCACATTCAGCTCCTGAAAAATCATTACTGGAAATTACAAAATGCAAGATGGCGGTTTATCCTAATATAGGGATTCCCAGGATATGGTCCCTTGAGGATTGCTTTGGGTTATGCAAGGGTCTCCCCTTGATTTAAATATCTCAATTTTAAATGTTGGGAAAGCATCCAAAGGTGAGGTGAGAATTATGTAGACCAAGACACCATTTGGGTAGTGGAAGTGCTGATAGTATTTGTGGGCAAAGGCAGGCTGCTGCTGCTGCTTGTCCTTTGTAGCTTGTCTTCTAAGAGAAAATAGATGGCATTTGGAAAAGAAAATATGTGCCTATGCTGGGAAAGTGTCCTGAGATGGGCAGGAACGTGGGCAAATAGGAAGACAGTGTTTGGTGTTATGTGAGACCAAGGCCATATGGAAAAGAAAGTAACTTAGAGATTTGGCAGGTGCCAAAATTGCCTTTGAAAGTAGAAGTTGATGCTCCACTGCAGTCGACAGATCGACTAGCTAAAGCTACCTAATCAGTGCAAGGGTACCTAACAAACTGAGATCTTCAGTTGTCATTGCTCAGTCACACTAATAGGGTTTCCCTTCTGCAGCTCAAGCTGCCCTTCCTACCTAGAAGGAATGCTTCCTACACATATCCATAAAACTGGTTTGTTAGATTTCAACAAATCCCTCATTAGAACTCCTTCTTGTCACAGTTCCTGGATAATGCCTCGATCACGTAGGAATTGGTGACCTGTCACCCATGCACACAGACTCAGACTGTCTCAGGCTGGAAAGAACTGATGTCAGGGTCACACTCCATCTTACTGGAAGCCTGTCCTTCCCTGACCTGCTGGCTTTATCTTCTGTGACAGCCAAGGAAAAAAATCCCTTTTTCAGCTTGATAACAAGATTTATGGGGCCATCATCTGTCTGCCTGGTCTTCTCTAGTAATTTCTGAATCCATTGGTCAATTTTACTTAAATTTGGCACTGAAGTAGAAATCTCAAAGATCTTCTGGTAATCTAAACCACCAAGATAACAGAAGATAACAATACCAGCAGTACATTCCCCAAGGTAAAGAACACAGTGTGAGCTTTGCCCTGAGATGGATATGATGGAATGCACGCAGGAGAAATGCTATAAATTCTCTGCTCCTGAAACTCTGGTTTCTGCACTATAAATTTCATTATGCCCATCTAAAATTCTAGAGAGTTCCAGTAAATTCTCTGATGGGTAACAGGTACTGCATGAACACTGCACTATAGCTATCATTCAGTGAACCAGCATAAAAGTCAGTCAGTCAGAGGCAAAAACCTAATGGAAAAATAGCTCCCTCAGCTCTGGAGGCCAGTGAACAACTCAGCGGCTGAGCACTGGCATGGTGGTATTTTTTTCCTTTGGAGCTAAGATGCCAGGAGCTTTTTACAGGCAGAACCTACCCTGGTGTTGATCACAGCTATCATGAAGTACCTCTGCATTAACAAGCATGAAAGGCTACAAGGAGCATACTAAACTGGTTTCTGAAGTCCTTTGTTCTGAGGAGTCCACAAAATGCAAATTTCCAATATGCTCATTGCACATATCTTCAGCCAACTCTTCTGTATCCTTCTACATTTATGGATAGCACTTCAGGAAAATCTCTGGCTTACAAAAGGCAAACATTTACATGTAAAGAAGAAAAACAGATCTCCTGAGAGATTGTTGTTAGCAAGCTGTCTTGAGGAGGAGAATAAACCAGACAACATTTTTTAAAGTATGCCTATTAATTCTTTTTTATGAAATAAAGTAGTATTCTTATTAGACAGAGAAGGTTGGATGTATCTTATATAACTATCACTTGACTCTGGTCTGGTATGATTTGTATCAGCAGAAATTTAAAGGTCAGTGATAGCTTGGACAAAGGGCAAGCAGAGATTGGCACTGGGGATGAAACAGGGCAACATGCAGTGACACAAGGCAGACAACGTACACAACTGGAGATATTTTCACACTAGAGAAGGAGCAATGGTGGCAGCTATTAAAAACAAAGCAGTAGAGATATTAGGGCTTGCTCCTTCAGACTGAAATGAGCCATCCACAACACTTCCACAAACAACATAAAAACATATTACAAATCAGTCAGAGGCTGGATTTATTCTTACTAAGGACATACTGGCCTCATTTTTCTAATACTCCAAGTTAAATAGTATAATTACCTCTGGTCCCCCTGATCCACCAACCTCTGTCTGTTTTTAAAAAAAATATTTTGAAATAAAGTCACTGTATTGAAGTCACTGAAACCCAAGAGCTGTGACAAAGTAAAGAAGGTGGCAGTCATGCAAGTATCCATCTTCACACCAATGGATACACAATCTTAGGATGCTTCTGGCCCAATATAATCCCCATGTAAAAAAAAAAAAGGTTTCTGAGAAATGTTAAGTACACAAATACCAGCTTATTAAGGACTGTCATAGTTTGTGACAAACTCTTACACTGCACAGTGTGCTTTTCAAAAGGAAAGCATTGTAGTTGGAAGCTTCCAATTTTTTAATTATAAATTCAATTTTTATTTCCATGAACTCATTCAGTATATTTTGTCTCTGATGTTAAGTTACAGGTTCATGACTAAAAAAAAAAAGCTTGATAATGTGGGGTTCTTTTTTTTTTTAATTATCCAAAATCTTTTTGCTTAGTATAAGAAGGTGCATTACACAGTGAAGAGTGTTATAATGATGGCTTACAAAAATTTCTCTGCTAAGTAACCATTTTTCTGGGTTACATGATAAAATACTTTTTTATCTCCATCAGGCTGTGAAAAGCAGGTATATTCAACTATTGAGAATAAAGTAAAAATGCAAAATGTGGCTATGCTAAAATTAAAGAACAGATTCATTCAACCCAGGGAGAAATAGAAACATCTGTCAACATATCGTAACAAAAACTCCTGCAGTGATCAAAAGCTGTAAGTGTAGCTCACTTACAGAGAAGTTAGGTAATTTAAAATTATGTATGTGAAAGAAGTCAGGTCTTGAATTTATGCAAGTGACCATTCCCATAGAGATCGGAGGAAGAGTAACATACAGCAGGAACCAGCCACATGAGATTCATGCATAGGAGGACAAGTGCATGAGCATGTGACTGACGGCACTTCCAGGCATGTAAGAGAGGAAGACCTGTTGCAGCATTGCACCTGAATAACCAATTATCCAGAGATAGATTTTTCCAGCTGACTTTTCCCAGGGATCTTTTTTGTCAGATGTGACAGATACAGAGAAGAGAAGCAACAGCCACTCTACCAGGGGTGGGGAGAACAAAGGAGAGGTCAGAAGACGAAGTTTCCTACTTGGCATGTGAGATGTGACGACTCTGAAAATACTGGGGACATTCCCTATGACTCATCCATAAGCCATCTACAGCTGACTGATCTAGAACCAAGCACAAGAGATGAAATTCAAGCCTTAAGGAAGCCAAGAGAATGTTGCCAATAAGTACAACAATGCCAAGTATTCCCCCTGATGGCCTTGAACTTTTCCCAAAAACATTGCCAAAGATTGTGTTGACTTTGATATATAAAAGAATGCAGACTCAACAAAACTTCTCAACCTCGTCCAGGCAGTGTACTAAGAACTGCTGTGTATGCAACGACATTTTCTTCCACATAATGGAAGAACTGCTGTGTATGCAATGACTTTTTCTTCCATGTGATCTTCAAGTAACACTGAAACAGCAGACACAATTTAAGATTTTCCTTGGTTTTAAATTTTTACCCATTTTTACCATAGTATTTTTTTCTCCGTACATTAAAAATAAGACAAAACTAATTAAAACATACCAAATCCACAATTCCATAGCACAAAAAGCAGGCAGGAAAACAAATGTTTTCACTGATACTGTGTAAATTCTGTTAATCTAAAGCATTCATTGAGATGCAATATCACAGAGCACTATGTGTGTTAAATGCAGATGTTGAGTTCTGATGGCATAATTTCTAAGAGAAATATGGGCATCAGAATAAAGAAATATACTGACTGCTCTTTATGGCTCTTTCATGTCCTTCGTACTTTCTCCCTTTCCTCAATAAGGGTGACAAGGGTTTGGCTTCTGCATATAGCTGTGCCACTGAGGAGAAGAGCAGAATCAGCTTTCAACTAGTTGTAGGAGCACCTAAATTTACCAAACTCCTTGTGATTTGTGGTTGTTTTATGCTAAGATAGGTGTGGAGCTTTTTCCCCTGCACCAGGACATTAAAAACTGCTTTTTGCTATGTGGATATTTTGGTGTCTACTAATACATTCAAACATGAGCTTAAACAGCTTCTCTCTTTATAGGCACTCTATATGTGGCCTCTTATCTTCTCCTGACTTGTAGGAACCTCATCCACTTGACATCTCTGTCTTTATGCAAGTTGCTAGGTAGCACTAACAAGCAAAGGTACACACACAGATAACACAATCAGAGAAGCCTCACTGGCACTGAAATGTCTTTTATTTCTAACTGGTTGCTGAAAGACCAAGCTCTTACTGGGACAGTGTATGACAATGTTTCTTTTATGGCATGTCCCTGGACCTTGCCATTCTGCTTTCCAGTGCTCTGGGGAGAAAGAATACTCATGACACTATATTGCTGTGGGAACAACTGAGGGTTTGGGTCTGCATTTTTCTGTGCAGCTATACACATTTTGCCATATTTTGCATAGTCAAGATTCCCTTAGGAAGAGGTATGACATTTATTGAGCCTTTCAAAATCATGCTAAGGATGTGTCCTACCAACATCACATGCAAAATAGCTTAATAGAATATTATATACTGTACCCTGAAGAACATATAAAATGTAGTTTTAAAGTTAACTGAAGACTGCAGCACACACAATGCACAAGAGTAGAATTATATTTCCAGAGATACATTTTTAATATTATTTCTTACTCTGTTCACCCCAGGCAAATTTCTTGCAATCAGCTGAAACAAGATCTGTGCTACAGGTACAGAAATTCTGCACTACACAGAAGGCAGGATGGCAGAAATCCACATACTCTTTTTAATTTTGGCAGATGCATTGATATGCTTGCTTCCAAAAATGAAAATCTAGCCTTTCTTTTGGTTCACTTATTAAACTGAT
This sequence comes from Molothrus aeneus, assembly GCF_037042795.1. NCBI lineage: Eukaryota > Metazoa > Chordata > Aves > Passeriformes > Icteridae > Molothrus > Molothrus aeneus. The sequence goes on from NC_089648.1 coordinate 31,840,445, forward strand.
TTAGTTCAGTATAAAACAATTAGATAAATGCCAATGTAGGCTGTCTGCAAATTCCATGCCAAGGTTCAATTTCATCCAAATTCTGAAACAGAAAAACTGAATTGTTGTTGCCTCAGTGGCACACAACCCAATGTCCTTAAAGTAGTGGTGAAGCATTGCACAAATATAAGATTCTAGATGTAAGATTTATTATTTTTCAGGCAAGCGGGTGGAAGAGACCAGAAAGGACTAGAAAGTCATCTCTAAGGATGCAAATGTAATGTCTTCCTTACATACATACCCTACTGGAATTCAACTTGCAACCATTGTCCACAGAGTTTTACAGTGTCCTTCAACAGATCTGCAGGATACTTAACATTTAATTAAAAAATGTTACAGATTTTTATGTAATTTCCATACAACAGTACCTCATTTTTATAGATGTTATTGATTTATACCAGAATTTTAAGACATACCTGCTACCAACTTTATTTTCCATTTAACTGAAATGAGACTCCAGCATTGTATTCTTTATGTTGTTGTAGAACCTTAATCTTTCTTTTCAGTTCCTTAGGATTTATCCTCAATTATATGCTAATTTTTACTAATCTCATTATTTTAGGAGAGAAACATGCCTTTAAAAAAGAAGTCCCTTTATTAAGAGTTTCTGTGCATTTATTAATGTTAGGTTCCCCACATGTAGCTACCAGCACCTTACTGAAAATTCAAACATATGTGGCCTGTGTTTATTTGGGTTAAAAGAAGTAAGCATCAAGCAAATCTGATAGAAGCTGCACACTTTCACAAATCAATCCATTTTACAGGTTCCATCTGCTCTTAAGTGCTTCCCAGAGAACAAACACTGTGTCACTATACCACATATTTCCATTGCACTATCCCAAACACACTTAAGCTGCTGACAGATTAATGCTTAGTTCACTTGTGGCATACATTCTTGGGTTCTTACACATGTTCTTATAAGGAAATGGAACTCACTAAGCACTTAATCACAAGCTGGGGTAGTGTTATGGCCTGGAATACAACACACTAACTCTGTTTCAGGAACAGGCTAAGGTATCTCTATTTAAGCCATCGCTGTCACTACCACTGCCAAGGCCCTGGAAATCAAATTACCTTTGTCAACCTCAGTTAAACAAAAGTAAGCAGAAATTTGCCAAAGGGTAGCCCTGAGAGCAAGGGATGAGCCACCTGAGGAGCGTGCAGAAAGGGCCAAAGGAACGTCCTGTTTACTGGAACACAACTTGTCTGGCTTAACCATGTGTATATTTGCTTGAATCCATTACGAAGAAATCTTGGTAAAAGGACTGCAAAGACAGGAATTAATATATCAAAGACAGTATTAACTGAAAAACTGAAGTAAAATACCACACAACTTTCTAAAGATGCCCAGTTGATTGTGGATTTACCTGGTTAGGAAGCCATGACAGCAAGAGGAACACATCTGAGTATATGCAAACATGAACGTACACAATGAATGTCTGCATTTGTGCTTGGGAGAAAGGTAAAGTTTTGTGGAAAAGCCTTTGCATCCTTACTTGATGTAAACCAAGTTCTATCAGTTCAGAGCAGTCAAGAACTTTATCTTGTTTGATGATTAAATACATGACACAAAAGGGAAGGAATAGCTTTTTGGGGTGAATAGCAGGAAAATTGTAAGTAAATTTTTTCCATATTCAATTTGGTAAATATTTATCCAGTTCTGACCACTGAAATAGAAGAAAGCTCAGTAATTCACTCTCTAGACAGATTGATCCCCCACTATGTACACCACACTGTTATCACCAACAGTGAAACTTTGAATCATACAGGTTGGAAAAGAACTCTAAGATCACTGAGTCCAGCTGTTAACCAAGCACTATGGAATTCACCAACAAACCATATCCACAAGTGCCACATCCACACAGCTTTTGAATACTTCACCAGAGATGGTGATTCCTCAACTTTCCTGGGCAGTCTATTCCAATGCCTGAGCACCCTTTCAGTCATGAAATTTTTCCCAATATCCAATCTAAGCCCCCCTGTTTCACCTTGTGCCCAGCTCCTCTCATCCTGCCATATGTTATCTAGGAGAAGAGATTGACTCCCAGTGCAATGCTTTCTTTAGTGAATTGTATGTTGCTGAGTGCTGTGGTGAGATTGGCATCCACAATCCAGCCCTGATTTCCATGACGTGTCCTTTCAATTTATGAGAGACTTTTGTCACTCTTCTCTTTTTTAGCTTAGCAGGGTCTGAGTGCAACTTGCTGTGAGTTTTTTTAGTGTCACTGGATGCAGTCAATGCTCTACCCTGACATTTTTCAGATGCAAAGATCAAGAACAGTGATAGTCCTCACCACTGCAAACAAGATGGGAAAAGTCCTGTTCCACTGCAATATCTGGAGTTGGTTGCTCTTTGATGGACATAGTTTAGCACATCATAGTTTAAACACTGGACCTTCTTGTTCTCCTCAAGGCATCAGAAGTCAGGAATACTTCCCTGGGACAGTGCTGCTCTCAGAGCAAATCAGGGGGTTGAAAGCACGGGGTGTTTAATAAAATTAACAATTTTAGTTAAGTCAATATACTTTTGTGTCACAGATTAATGTTGATGCTCTCTCACGTGGAAAAGACCTTGCCACCCACACTTCCCACCCCCTCCACCTCTGTTTTTTTTTCTCCATTGGCACAAGCAACCTAACACAATTTAATAGCATCTCTTGATAAACATCCAGCATTGGAAGAGCTGGCTTGAACTGCAAACTTACACAATACACAGATGAACTGCATCCAGACAGGTAGCAACAGATAAAGCTTGAGTATGCATTCAGGATTTTATCTTACTGTAAGCATGCAAACCTGTTTTTCATCTCAAAATTCTGAGATGTTGAATTGGTAGAAGTAATATTACCCAACTTGGTTAGGCATTTTGAAATCCCTTGAAAAATAAGAGACCTTATGCTGGTACAGTACTGAGACAAATACCTAAGATAACTTATCTTTAGCTATGGCCATGAGACCATGCAACTAATTAGTAGGGCATTCCCCTGGTCATAAGTTACTCTGTGATTTTTTTGTAAGATTTGAGAAGTTGCATTTCAGAAGACACAATGTCTGTGTTTCAGAACATCTCAAACTACAACATGCAGCAATTTTCCATTCTTCTTAAGCAAGGTCTCCAGTCATATTTACATAAACATTTTTACAACATGTAATTTGTGCCAGTGTCTAAAGCAAAGTACCTCACAAAATGCTTTGGTAAATCTCGCAAATTAGCCCTATGCTGAGAAAATTAATCTCCTAAATATTTTTCCTTTTTATGACTGTATATACTGAGACTTTTGTTTCACAGCAAAGTAGGATCTAATTCAATTTTTCAAAGTCTGCCAAGCACACTATTGCATGAAAATATTTTCTTTTCTCTTTCTCTTTTCTATTTCATCCACAGTGATTCAAGCAGAAAGAGCTGGTTCAGGACGCTTCCACTTGTTGGCTGTCACTTTTGCCAGTTTTCAGAAGGTTTCTGAAAGGCTGGCCAGCCTTAAAAGAACAATGTATCCTTGGTGTGCATCATTCAACATACCTGAATTAAGATGTAAATGAATTCATGATGTTGCTGCAATGAAAACACTTTGATTCCAGAACTTGATCTTTACTTCTGGCAGCCCATCAGCCGTATCCTCCAAGAGCACACTGCATGGCTAGAGAAAGTTGATTTTCCTCTTAGGAGAGTGTTTGCAACTTAGGAGAGTGTGGCAAGTAGCCATTTGCTTTGCCCTCTCCCTTTTTGATATTTTGCGGTGATGGGGAAGAGTTAAAAGAAAGGCCTTTTCACCCTAATTTTGATATTTCCAGGCTTCCTGTCATCGTTCTTTGGTTGCCTATATCCTAGACCCACGCTCTTCCTTCACTGGGCATGTGTGCATTGCATTCCTGAAAGATGACTTTATTTTGGTTTTAAAATATGTATTTTTTATTATTAATCAGTGGGCTTGCACTATTTTCTGAGGGCGATTCTTTCCTTTTTTGATATATTTCTCTTGCTCTCACATTCATCAGTTTTCATGGCCCTTTGGGCAGACACTTTCTGTTTCTGTGAACCTTTTTCCTTAGCAGCACTATAGCCTGCCTGTATTTTAGCCTTCCAGCATTTGTAATCAGTTACCATCTTTATTCTGCTCTCTACCCAAAATCATTTGCTTTTTGTTTCTTTCTTCCTACTTTCATCTTCAAAGTCACATAAATAAAGCTGATTCAGGCTTCTGTGTCTTCCCTGATGATAAAATGACAAACTGTACCCTAGAAAAGAAGTTCCAGTATACTCAGGGGAAGAGGAGAGAAGAAGCACTGAATTACCTCCTTAACCATGGAACAGGCTTATCTGAAGGCTAAAAAGTGTCTCAGGGCTGGATACTAGCAAACAGTAGTTGGGATTCTGCCCTAAAGCAGATAGAATTTCTAATAGAAAACCAGAGTGGAAATGAAGCACCTTTTGTGGCAGCCAAGGGAATACATGCAGAAGGGTTTTACAGTTGATCAGAAGGTCAATACAACATCAACTCTTTCACTTGAAATTGCATAAGCCAATATTAGAAAGATTAGGCATTGACTAAATTTCTGAAGGCCATAAACTGCTGTATTTATGAGGTAGCACAAGTAGTGTTTCCATAGTAGTTGGTATTCTCAGCATTTCCCTGTGGCACAATTCTACTGCTAATTATATATAAGGCAGAGTGCTTGCCTAATGTGGCTGTGTTGGTTCTCATACCAGATTAGATAATTTAGAATTAAGTTTGATACCTCCAAGGTTCTTTGTATAGAAGGACTGGATTTTCTAGTTTTATGGGGTTAAGGAAAATTGATTAACAGACCTTTACCAGGTCAAGTGAAATACAGTTCATAGGGATTTGGTATGGTGGACAGGAGTATGCATGAACCTGTTAACAAAGGTAACATATTCTTGGTTTTCAGGTATATCCAAGTAAAGCATTCCTAATTACATCTTCCACAACATTTTAGCCCTTTTACTCAAAAACTGGCAAATTCAAGATCCGGTGAGCTTGTAGTCTACCATCACATCACTAACTTTGTGGTCTCTAGGATTTGCTCACTGCAGTAACTTACATTTTCCTCCCATCTGCATACTCTTCTTTTTTTCTTCCTTTTCCTATCAATATGAGTCTGTGAAATTCCAGCTTTACTCAGCATCACCTATTTTACTACAGAACCTCTGTGATCTTCATTCTTTGCATCCCCTGCTGCATGGATCATCTCAGTAGGAACTTAGTAATTCATTGTCATGGTTCTTGTTTGACAATACCTCCTTTGATTTTCAGGCTCAGCACACCCCTCTTCAAAGCACCATCTTTCCATCTCTCACTCTCCCTGGACATTCACATTGATTTACCCTTTAAACAAACGAAATTCTTCAATTTCTTTGCTCTCCTTATCCACTGTTCCTTTCCTCTTCTCTTCCTCATGACTATGGTTTTCCTTTTCAGTAACTCTTCTGGTTTTTCAATGGGGAAAAATACTGCCTTTTCATCTTTTTTAGCCTTTATCTCTATTATCTCTGTTTTCTTGCTTAAATACCACAATTTTACTTTTTCACTACTGCTTGTACCTGTACCTCAAGAAACTCTTAATTGATTTCCACCTTGGAAGTATTGCCAAGTCTCCTCTCTCTGCTTCCTCAACTCAAATTGGCAATTTATTCTAACAAAGAAATGGGTAATTTATGACTAAAATCAGACTTTTCCTAATTCTCCCCTCAGAGAATGCATTGTTCCTTACAGCTTCTCTGCTTCTGTTTCCTTCATGCCCTCTCCTTTTTTCTCTTTCATCAGAGATAGAGCTGTAATTTATCTGTCTTTTTAAGTGATTCTCCTCCTTTTTTTCTCCCTTTCACCATGATTTCTACCTCTAAAGTAGCTTTTGCAAAGCAATGTTCAGTTACTGTCAAAGGAATCCAAAATGCCATAGATGTTTCATATGTCTCTATTTTTTAACTGTTAATTGCTCGCTTGAAATCACTTCCCAACTCCATTTAAGGTTTGGTTCTAACCAAACCTTTGTTTAGAATCTGTATGCCATCAATTCCACCATTTTCTTCTCAACAAAATCCATTCAGACACTGTGAATTCCCCAAAATTGTTCTCAAATTTTTTTCAGTAGAATAACTATGTTGCACTTTTTTTTTTCACAGCACACAAGTCTTTGTGTGCTCATGCATAAAATATCTGCTCATGCATATACTCACTTCTGTTTTTTAAATGTGTTCTTTAACTGGTGTGTAATAGCAAGCAGACTAATGAAAAAAGCTCAGGTAATGGCTGCATAAGTCCTTACTTTGTAAATTGCAAGCATGCACATATAAAAAACCAAGAAAGGATCCCCTGATTACAAGACAAAAATACCAGCTATTAGTGCTTAAGTAAAAAAAAAAAAACAAAAACGAACAAACCAAGAAATACCAAAAGCAAACTGAATCTTTTGGCCCTGGTAGGCAGACAGACTGGGACCAAAATCCTTATTCAAGATAAAGCATGAACCTCTCTGAATGGTCTAACATCTTAATCTGAAAGTGATCCTACAGTAAAAAAACCAAAAAACCAAAAGAAATCCCTGCAGATGAAGTTATCATTGCAAAGAACACAGAGTTTTCAAGATCTGTGAAATCGAAGAACACCTGGAAATGCTATGTGAGAAATGAAGAAATCAACGCTTGCAGTTGTGTCAGAGAAATATGCAACTCTGGGAAGTTTAGTGATTTAGTTCACTAACATCACTAGGAGATCACTATCTATAAAATTCAAATTCAAATAGCTCTTGACATGAATGAAAGATGAAACTAGAAAACTAAACCTGAAACTAGAAGCTAGAACTGAAGATAGCAGGCAGCAGTATACAAATACAGAGCTGCTGGACATACACTGATCCAAATATCTTGCAGCAATGAAGTTATTTAAGGATATCTTAGCCTAAAAAATGTGGTATACACTGAACAAGGCACTGCAAATTAACACTGCTGTTGCTGAGCTTCTACTCATGTGTGACAGAGTCTATTGGACAAGCCAGTGACATCAACATTACTCCAAAAAAACAGCTGGCATGACTAGAGAGAATAGTAAGAATTTTTTCCCATATGCACAATATGTGAAAACAAAGAAAGGCAGAAAGGGGAGCACTTATGGAAGTGTGAGTTTATGGAAGTCATTGAGGATCATGCAGGTCAGTATCACTTTGGGGGACAACTCAGGGTTGTTATGGAAACATACAAGAAAAACAAAACTAGGAAAGAACCAAAGAATTGAAGGTGATGATGCTCTGCAGACATACACAGCAAGCAACCAGCAAAACAGAAAATCCATTTCCTATATGGGAAAGGGATGGATCAGGTCATAGGTAACTTAGGCACCAGACTTCAGGTGTAAAACCTCTCTTTTTCATTTTTTGGAGAAGGTTGTTGGGAGTGGAGGGCAGGAAGTCGGGAGAAATGAAAGACAGAAGTGGTCTGCTGAAGTGTTTTAATGGATTCTCAAACATATCAGCCCAGTGACAAGCATTATCCCTGTGTATGGACAAAATAGGTACACTGAAGCCAAAAATGGTGTAAATATTGCTACAAACATCTGTCTTTTGGAAGAATTACCTATTATTAACCAGAGACAATACACTCTCTTATTTATACTGGGTTTTCCTCTTCTTTTAACACATTTTGCTCTAAACATTAAATGCCATGGGCATTTTCTAAAACCCCCAGCAAAGTGAATAAGGAAGATTTAGTTCTTTCTGTTCTTTGTTTCATTATTCCTTTGAACTGCTTTCTCCACCTTGACATTTTTCTCTCCCTCTCGGGTGATCCCAGAGGTAAGATTTATGTTTACAACTGATGGTTTATGATTAAGACATTGAACTTTGGTCACGGAATTAGTGCTGTCTCTAGGTTCAGAAACCCGGCAGCCACGCTCGAAGCCCCGGGGGACCTTCCATAACCAGGGTGCCGACTGGCGACGGATCCGGGCTGTAACCCTTAAGCAGGAGCATCCCCCAGTGGCCCTGGTTATCACTGCAGTGCAGTTTTGGGGATATTTTTCGGTTCTCTAGCTTTCAATGTAAACACCAATTCAAGTGCCTCAGAACTAGCCAGTACACAGAAGTCGGTTGAGCTCACTAAAGAACCAAAGATACTTGTTAAAAAAGAATGATTTCCAGTCATTTCATATATCACACGTGTATTGCAAAACACATAGCTGTAAAAAAAAGGATTTTTTTTTTCTAAATGCATTCAAAAAGGGGGGGGGGAATCAGACAAAAAGAAAGTCAGATTCTTTATTGGAAATCCTTCTTGAAGAAGAGAAAATAGGTTTAGAGTTTGTTCCAATAATGTTAAGTTCTATAGCTTCTTTTGGCTTTTTTACAAGATCATGATTCAAGAAAGGGATACTATAGCAACCACCAATTTTTAATCTGCCTTTTGATTGAAGTTCACATACTTAGAAAATATAGACCATCATATATATTGAATTAGAATTCTAAATCAAAAATTCCTGGCTGGTATTTCATTAACCCAATGAAAATTCAACCATGTTCCCAGAGAAAGACAAGAACACACCAGCCACTGCTCTTAAACCTAGCCCTTTGCAGAGCAATCCAAAATAGCACTCACTGGGATTGCTTTCCCTGTTCCCTAAATGAACTCAGTCACTGACAAAAGGTGAAGTAATGGGGTACTACAAAATATTACTGGAAGGGATGGAGAATAGGAGGAGGTAGAAGGGCAGACAAATGATGCAGAGATAACACAAATATGGGGTGCTTGCACCTACCCAGCTCCCTCCCACTGCAGAAGCAGGGCAGGCACATTGCACAAGCCCTGCATTTGTGCTGACTCAGTGGAGGGGGCTGGAGGGGGAAGGACGTGCAAGGCTGCTGGGTGAGGAGCCAGAGCAGCACTTCTGCACAGCACTTCTGCAGGGGATAAAAAGAAGGAATTTTCTCTTGTTATATTGAACCCTCCAGTTACTTCTAATGCTGCAGCACTGGAGATGAAGGGTTTTCAATTAAAACAACCCATCTGAAAACCAGTGGGATTTCTACATTAGCTTGAAATTCAGCAGGGGATTATATGAAGGGCAGAGCAGAAATGATGAACATTTTTGTTGTCTCTGTATCAGAATCTCACCAACCTCATGTGCCATGAGCCCAAAGAGGTGACATGGTGTTATCCAGCAGGTAAGCCCAGCAGGCCTGTGGTGTCACATAGTTACTTCTTTTCCTCCTCTTACCCTTGTCACAATAGCTGAGGGCATCTAGCTGAGTTTTATAACAGATGCGTTTTTCCACTCTCTGGCAGCAGTGTAAAGCACTGAATACTTGAGACAAGGGGAAAATATACCCCAAACCTAATCCCCAGAACATATGTGCCTTGTCAGTAATTTAAGGGCTAAATGCTGGGTCCTTCCTCTAAGGTAACCTAAGGGAAATCTGTCTTTCTCAGTATCTCTGAATCTGATCCTTCACGAGCAGCAGTCAGAGCAGAGTGTGAATGTGCTAACTGAGACATGACAAACCCATGTAACACCTCTTGCTGATACTCTGTTATTCTGTGGTTAAGGCTCATGAGGATTTTTGAAAGGAAGTTTATTTTTGCAAGCTGCTGAGTGCTGACTATGACATGGGGCAGCTTTCACTTAGGCAAATGTCTTAGCTTTGGTTAAGGCTCTTGGACAGACAGGCTAGTAATGTGGCATTTTCTAGGAAAGCCATGTAGATACACTTGGCTTAGGCTATTCAGTGAAAGTACATGTTGTAGGTTTTCACAAAAAATGGATGGCTACAGTTCAGCACAAAAGGAGAAGGCAGCTTTTAGTCTTGGCAGACACTACCTCTTCCTTTCTTTTTGCTAAACCATATCAGGGGTCCTGAACAATGCTCCTTATAGGTTATTATTGCTACCTAAAACACTGGGCTTGGTATCCAGCATGACAAATCAGTTTTATGTAGTACAATCTATCTCTGCCACTTACATGAAGTGGATGATTCTGAAAAAGTCAGCAAGCATCATAATGAAAACATACATTATGATACAATGTGTCACACAGCACTGAAAATTAATCCTGCTGCTAAAAAAATGGAAAATGCACAATAAACACATTACCTGAAATTAAAACTGGTTCTGACCAAGTCTCCAGAGCCTTTAAAGTTGTAACAATGATTTCCTATTTATATGGACTGCGTGAATTCTCAGGTGATTCCCTGTGGAGATCTGTATGAATACTTTTTCCAGAGCTGAGGAAAGGAAAATAGGTAGCGATAATGGAACTGCAGGAGCAGCCAAGCAGTAGATTGATTCAACAGGAGAAATTCAATGTATCCCAAAGGATTTCCTAGGATTTGCTCTCCTGCTGCTTAGGGCACAATTTGTTGTAATGAGAAACTAAGGACTTTGTTTCAGGTGTGTCAAACCTTGTAGTGATGACTTGAAGGTAAAAAGAAAAAGAAATAACTGAAAATCTCTCTTAAATAATGCTTTTGGGTGAGGAGAGAATAACAATAAGCTCTCCAAGGTGCAAAAAAGGTCAAGTAACTCATGTAAATAATTATTACCTTAAGAGATGCTAATTGGATGCACAGTCAAATCCTTCATCTCCAAACTGCTGCATGAAACAGCTTGAAAACTATGGTACACTTCAGCAAGCAAAACAGAGAAAGCTTTATTAAATTATCTGCTAAGACTGCACTTGGTCTCACTGTAATCTCTGCTCTCAGAAATGTCTGCAGAAAATAAATGCTCAGTTTTCAGTTGTGGAGAACTGAATTAACAACTTATAAAAAAAACCAACCCAAAACAACTGAGGTTTGGTTTTTTTTTTATTTAATAGGGAAACATTTAAAGATGCAGAATACTCTGTTCATCTGAAGTGTGTCACAAGGTAGAACACTGGCAGAAAGCATGTACTGCTGCAGTGCTGCATAAGCCCTGTGTAAAAGGTTAAGTGGGACATGCACAACATGAATTTCACCCTGAAGAAATGTGAAAATTTTTAGGCTCTCATGTCCTCCTCTGTGAAAATGAATAGTCATTATGAACACAGAGCTACTCCACAGATGTGATGCACCACAGCCTATGAAGGTTTATCAATGATCACTTTTTAGTGAAAGCTCTGAAACACTGTGTTCCTCAAGTGAAGCCCTGAGTTTTATTCAGAAACAGGCTGCCATGTGGGATTTCCTCAGCAAAATGCTGAATGCTGATGGCATCTCCATTTGATTAAGGGAAATATGTAATATCTGAAATGTTCATATTCACAGCAGAGCATATTGTTCAGCGCTAGCACACCCCTCATGCTTGTCAGCATCACACAGTGTATTGCAACATCACATGGTGCACCAGCAGAGAAGAAATGGATGCTGTAAAAAATACCTTCCTGAGGATGAACATTCATGTGTGAATGACATAGTACCTGGACACTCAGCACAGGCTTACATTTAGTTACAAACAATGCAACTATTCAGAACCCAAAGATGTGAGTCTTGTAAAGCTTTTAGCACACGGACCAAAGCAGAAGCACCTGCCCTTTCTGTACTAGATAACCAAAGCTGCATTACAACTCCGGGCTCCAATCAATTTCAATGTTATCACATTATGTATGAACTCCTAGACTATCCTTATCAACAAAAGACCATCAGCCTCAGAAACTCTCCCATCACATTGCACAGGAACAAGTACTGATCAGGAGAGAAGAAAAGCAAGTACTTCACCACCTTGATCTCTCTCCAGAATAAAGACCAGGAGCTTTTTAATTTCCAGCTGAAATTTCATTTTTCAAGACTTTTTTTATTCTTTCTGTAAAATCTATATATGGAGTATACAGAGAATACACATTATTTCAACCAGCCACCTGTCCCTCACTTTTGCCCTGTCTCAGCATAAAACACTGATATGCTCATATCAATGGAGCCTGAAACAGAAAGTCAGTTTCTGATCAGGGATGGGACAGCATCTGAACACATGAAAAAGCAAGGAGATAATAATAAGTTATTATTATTATAGTTCCTGTTATCCTTTTATTTGCTTTCAGCCTGACTGTGAAAGCAGAATGAGCATCCTGCCTCATTCACTAACCTAGAAAGCAATGCAAGATACACACAAGAAATAAAAACAGTAAGAAGTATCTAGGTGAAGCACAGTCTTCACTTTTAATGAGACAACCAGCTCTCCCCTATCTTTGGAACCAGCTGAACCAATTACATCCCTTACCTGTATGGTTCCAGAGTCCTGCTGCCATAATACAATGCTTCTTCCCAGGATTCAAGGTTAATACAGGCATCCATGGCACAGTCAAGCATTTTCAGCTGGTAGATATTTGTATCTGGGAGATGACCCTTGTGGCTCCTCAAGAGATTCTGGCACCTTGCCAGAACATGCTTCCACTCTGTCATTGGCCTTAGTTAAAGAAATTTATTTAATCAGACGAAAATACAACTTCTAAATGCTGTTTAGCAAGGAGTAAGAGCCTCAAAGCATTAAAATAGAAAAGCTGTCATCATTCCAGACTCTGCTACAATTCTTGAAAACATACTTAAACGCTGAAGTGGCAGCTTAGGTAACTGTGCTTTGTTTACATGTAGCAAAACAATCTCTATAGAAGGCAGTATTTTAGCAATAAATGGTAAAAGAAAGATGAAAAATTGCAAGGATATTTTAATACATTACAAAAATTCAAATAACTTTTATTTTGGTACTGAAACATTATTTACTTAAGATACTCCAGTTATTAAAGGCAAGGGCAAGAGTCCATGGAAGTGTCTTTTAAAAAGTCCCAGCAGCTAAAAAAAGAATTTTAAAAAATAATTATATATATATATATATATATATATATATATATATATATATATATATATATATAATGACTCACTCTTTTGTGCTGCATATTTATTATTATTTTTTTAGAATTCTCATGAAATTAGAACCTTTTCTTGACATGAATTAATTTTCTCCTTGAAACATTCATGAAGAGCATTGTGATTTTTCTTTTCATGTACAGCTGCACGTTTCATGCATGAGAAAGAAAAGAATCGCAGTTTTGATGTCTGACTGTAGTTCAGTACTAATGATCTTAGCAGTAAAGGAGATTTTCACCTCCAATGTTACAAGAAAGGTTTTTTGTGAGGTTGGAATACCAACCTCCTCCTATTGTGAGGAAAGATAACCTTGCACTCACTTGATTTGGATATTCCTTAGCACAAATCACTTTTTCCATTACAATCTACACTGATTTGACTTCTCTGAGGACTGGATTCTTTTCTCTCTGACCACACCTTATCTGAATCCCAAAACTTGCAGTTTTCAAATGAGTATTTCCACCTGTGATTGTACCCATGGGAGTCCCAGAATGCAAGCAGTCTTAACACTAAAAAGATACTACTCACACAAGTAAGAGGAAATTAAATAAAGAAAAAATTAGACTTGCAGCAAGAGAAGTGATAACATTGATTGTATTATAGCCCTTTCCACAGAATGAGCTCAAGGAAGTCCAGCAGTTATCTTCACAAATTATTGCAAGTACTATTCACACTAATCCAGCAATGAATTTAAAGTGTACAATGATAAACCTGTGATGAAGTAACTAGTCCATCTTGAACATGGGAATATTTACATACTTAAATTTAACAATGTGACCACCATGGGCCAGGATTTATAGCATGGTTGTTACAAGGCTAAACTAATTATTTGTGAATTGCTCTCATGCCCTTGGATTGAAAGAGCCATATAAGGGAAGGAATGTGTTATTATAAAATTGCACCTTAACCTTTATATCTTTGGCAAACATCCATGTATTCTTTACAACTGATTAAGGACAAAAACCAGAAGAATGAGGGATGTTATTTCCACTTGATACAATTTTTGTAGAAAGTGCAAACCACTGACATTCTTGAAAGATTACCATTTTAGCTGATGCACAGTATGTCTGCTTTTACTTCTCTTTGTGCACTCACCAGCATCTGATAGTAGATGTGCTATACAACAAAACCTCTTGGGACCAAATTTTCAGGCAAGTAAAATTGCAAACTAGAAAACCTGCCATCAGCTGCAACAATACCAAAGAGCTGCATGTCCTGCATCAGCCCACGAGCAGAGGAGGACTGCCCCAAGCAGCTCTAACTGTAAGTTTAGCATTTCAACACCACATCAGTTACAGTCAGTAGGTCCGAGTGTGAGAGTCACCAACTTTCTCAACTGCAGAAAGTGTTGGTTTAATTAGTTTAAAAAATGATATTTGCAGGAGCTAATAACTATGTGCGTCAGTCTGCCAGGAAGATTTTCTAATCATTATTGGCAAATGAATAAAAGTCAAGTTCCCTCTTCAATACTGCACTTGCCACTGCATGTCGGTTCACACTGCTATTGTGGTGCAGTGGAAGGAAAGATGACACATTTCAAATAGTGCATGACTGAGAACAGAAACTGAACAGACAACAAGAATAGATTTTTCCAGCCAGTCCTGATGCCTTTATTACCATGTGTTTGATTAATTTTAACTATCAGTTAAATCAGTAATCTTAATTAAAGACACTCGCAAAATACATTAATGCAATTTCTCCTGCAATTTAATACAGGAACATTAAATAGGACCAGTATTCTGGTATGACTGCATAGTTTAAGAACTGTTGCACCTTTGGGTTGCATATCTATAATTTAACATGCAGGTTGAAATGTGGGCCCTGAAGAACTATTTCAGTTCTGTTTCAATCCAGGGACTACAGAGGAATTTAAAACAAACTAGAAACTATGTGAGATTAAAACAAGGTGGATGATTGTTTCCCCTTTGCTAAAAAAATTAATCTCTCTGGATTAGAAAGAAACAAACTCAGTGTAATGCATTGGGGTTTTTGTTACTGTATAAATTGTGATCACTTGTTTCCAGCCTGGAATATCACTATGCAAACTTGTTTTTCGTGCTGCCAAAAAGGAGTACTGGAAGATTAAATTCTTTCTAGTTTGAGAGAAAGCCCGCGTTTCTGAAAGTGGTAAGGCATCTTGCCACAAGAGGCCAAATTCCCAGTCAGGGAAGTTCCACTAAATAGACCAAGATAAGAAAGAGATGAATAAACCCATAGTAGTCTAGGAAAAATCTCCACCTCTCTTCTGCTCATCTTTTCTTGGTTGCTGCTGTTCACTAATTTCTTTAATTGGATGGAATATCTACATGACAGCCATTAGACCGCAGTTCTGTTTATTAGTGCAAGATCATTTCATTCAATTTGCTTAATTACCAATTATTATTATATATTATTATATCTTATTATAATGATGCTATAATGTCTGCTGTGAACCTGTCTGTGATTATTTCCTTGTTATTGTCATTGCTGTGCAAAGAATGAGAACCTGTAAACATTCACACTGAGAGTAACAGAACAAAGAATTTAACTTTGCCCAAATTAAGCCTTCTTTCATTTAGAAGTGGATTTTAAATGAAATAGTGGGCTGTGATAGCAGAAATCCAAATAGGAGCCAAAATAACCCTTCATGTCCTTGGTAGTTACTATCCCTGCCATGAAGCAGTTCCATTCCAAGTAATGAGAGACTCCATTATTAATACAATTAAGAATTTTACACATTTTACACATCAAATGAATTCAAAAACATTACAATTAAAAGATGTTAGGAATAGGACAATAAAAATGTTAGGAAACTAATCTGAAGAGATGAACTGCGTACTAATGGGATCTTTTCACAACTGAATGACAGACTATAGCCTGTCACTGAAAGGATACCTTCTTTTGATTTTGGGTATCTCACTTCATTTACAGCATCTTTGACTTCTTTCCAGGCATGCTCTTCACCATCTAGTTTCTCAGCATCCTGGATAATGGAAACAAATGCATATAATGAGAAAACCAGTAAAATGACAATATGCAGTAATGATGAAAAAACAGGGTTAAAGGATTTAACTGTTAAAAGCTACTTGTAGAAACTGTATTGCTGTTTTCTATAAACACAAAAACCCCATTTCATCTGGAATTCATACTCACCCTGTTTTGTAAGCAAATGAGATGATATAGAGAAAAATGAATGCAGACTTGGAAACATTAAACACTCAAATCAGATATTAAGTTTGCAACAAGAACTATGATCAACCAGAAGAAAAAAATTAATAGCCTTTTTTTACTATCAAAATGCATTGAGGAGATCAAATTCTTTCAAAGACCTGCTACCTAAGACTTCCCTTAAGTACACTGTAGAAAGAATTTAGCAAGTAATTTTGCTTAACCACATGGTGATTATAGAGACAAACAGTGGGAGTTTAGCTTCATCCATTACAGTTATAAACATGAGGTTCCAGGAGAAGTGTACAACTCAGAAAAAAGCTGAATTACCATTTAAATCATTACTATTTCTCCCCTACTCCATTGGATGCTACAAACAGCTACATTTTCCTATCACTTTCTCATAAAGAAAAGAAAAGATTAATGGCTACAGCAGTAAAGAGAAAGTTTCCCATTTCAGCTCTCTAGCGGTGACTAACTGAACCTTAGGCAAACCACTTGGAACAAATGCATTAAAGCATCTACAGACACAGTTAAGCATCTTGTGGGATTTCCAAAAGCATCTAGTTCTTCCATTTCCATTGCTAAAGAACTAAAATACCTTTAAAACTTGGGCCTGTAATACACTGCAGTTCATTACTGCTCTCTCCTTATAAAATGCCCTGCTACTTTGAATAAGAGGGTTTTTTAAGTGCAAAGTCTTGCAGGAATGTTTTAAATTCAGTTCTAAAAAGATCAGTCTTCAGCAGGGTAGAGGTCTGCAGAGGAACAGAGAAAGTGTGTTAAAATCTTACCAAGCACTTTGTAACCAAGAGATGCTCACCAGGAATCACAGAAGCACCTCCACTGAAAAGCCCATCTGTAATGCTTAGAATTGCATCATTTTCTTATTCCACTGCTCCCCATTTGCCATAAATTCAGAAAAAATTTACAGTGAGAATCAGCACTCAGTTTCACATTCAATTTGCAGTTTTGTCTTTCCATCTGCTTCATGAAACAGCAGACCTCTGTGGATTGCAGGGATCATTAAATCAAGATTTAATCAAGGTTGTTCTCAGCTGCCCTACCTTCCTGTAGGGCCTTACAAGGAGGGCAGCCTGACCCCACTGCATTCTGAACATAAACTTCCCTTACAATCAGTTCTCTGAACAAAATGATCACCTGGAAATAATTTTGTGCAGATCTGAATTTGCCACCAGAAGGGATAAGGTGAATCTTAGGACAAACCTGCTCATACCACAGAAATTTTATCAACACAGTGAACGAAGCTGCCCAGCCCTCCGCTAGCTTTGCAGCAGGTGGACACTGAATCTCCTACTGCCAATGTAACCTCTACTAATTTTTGTGGGACTACATGTAGTTCTGAACACAGCTGGTTAACCTGAAACAATCTCTTTAAAATGCCTTCATGGATCAAGTGCTGCTCATTGACTGATCTAAAAAAATAAATTCAGACTATAAGATACTAATAATGACATCTATGAAATCTTCCATTTAAGGAGGTACCAAACCAGAAAAAGTGTTTTAAATTCTCTTTTCTCACTAGCCCAAGTATCATTCAGAGTGTTTCTCTAACATGTTGTAAGCTTAGCAACTAAAATCTCAGAAGCATGGGAATTGAGAGAGATTTGTAAGTGAAAGAAGGAAAACAACTATGCAGCAAGGCCAAAGACTTAGGGCTCAATTTGCACATAGCAAGACTGATGGATGAATGACTAAAGTGTTCACTCAGACGGGATTAATCTTTCTCTGTCTAGTGCAGCTTTTTGAGTTACTGTTGTCTTCTGGCATTTAATTAGCAGCATAAAGCAGGGCAAGGTTGGGGGTTCCAACCTTCACTCTAGTGCATAGAGTTAAGTCAACAGTGGCTTCATATCCAGGTAGAGAATAGAGACAGTCTGTTGGACCAATAATCCCCAGTCCTCTCTGAATTCATGGTCTTTATCCTTTTTGTATGAGAGTTTAGGATGGAGGGATCTGGGCAGGATGCCTGGCTCTGGGAAAGATTTAAGTTACAGGTTTCAATGAGACGTTTTCTGTGTTCTTAAGATGAGGCATTTTAGGGATTGGCTGACATAAGAACAAAGAAAGATATGACTAGCTTGGCATTTTACACTTCTACTGCTCTTGATCAGATTTCCACACATGAAAGAAGTCCTGTCCTTTCCTAAATGCTCTAGTTCAAGCTATGGAGGCTGTTTCCAAACAGGCCGCCAAGCAGGGGCTGCAAAACAACAAGGAGAGGTTGTCACTGGGAACACTGCCTTCCAGCCTAATAAGCTTTCTCCAGGTAAGTTGTTTATCTCCCTTGGAAAACACCTTCAAAGTCATGGCCATGCAATATGATTAAGCCAGTTACAAGGCTGCCTTGGAGTTGGAATTATGAAAATAATTGACATGATTAAAAGTTATACTGATTTTTTAAATTCAATCTAAGAGCATGGTCATAACAGCTATGAGAGATACAGCTTTCTATGGAGTAACATCCTTTCAAACATCTCTTTTGAGAACAAGTTCCCAGTCAAACCTCCAGGAGTGCAGAGCTGCCAACAATAAAGATGGACTTTTTTCATTTATAGAAAAGAACACCAGCTGAACAAAAAAAAAAGGCTTTTGAAAAAGAAGGAAGAGCTGGCAAATTCTGCCTAATTATTTTCCTTATTTCTAACTCTGACACTAAACACAAGAGTTTGCTTCTCAGAACAACAAAATATTTTTCTCTTGGTCCAAAAAATAATTAGACCAGATAATCTAGTCACTAGTCATTAACAAAAGAGAGAGAAACAAGAAAACCGGAGGGTATCTGATGAGGACTGTAATCTGTTTGAAGACTGGTCAAATATAAAATGATCTGCAGTTCTAGCTTTAAGTGATAGCAAGTTTTATTATAAAAGCATCATCTCCTGAAACAAGAACAGACATCAGACACCACAGAAATAAGCATTTGAAAGTAATCACCTCTTCCATTTTCTAGTATTTCTGTCTAAAAATTACTTCTCTATCTGTTCTGCTACTTGAGTGTCCTGAACACATTCCATCCTTAATGGAACTGTCCTTAGAAAGGAGTGTGTGAGCTATGAAGTACAGATAAATGCCTCTCTTTCCTTCCTGTTCCTTCACACCACTCCTCTTCCCCCAGTTACTCATCTGTTTCTTATACCTCCTGAAAGTGCTCCCTGCCTATTAATTTCAGGCACCACTTCTTTCACACACAGTGTTAGCAATCACTGTTCTTTGTGATCCCAGCACTAAAAATCCCAATTGCTAAAAGATTCCCACATGGACAGCATGTCCTCTGAGAGAAGATATTTCTCTTACCAAAATGAGCACATGTTAAGCACCATTGCCCTCTCCCCAAAAGTGCTCCCACAGCTCCACCACTGATTGTCTGTTATGCACTGCACCTCCAAACTCTCCTGATCACTACAAAGATTTATTAAGGACTAGCTCTCTTTTCACATTTAGGTTACACTATAGTTATGAAACATGGGTTTTTGGTCCTCTATACAAAGTTCACCTTTCTCCTTATCATAGGTGGAGGTAGAGAAACAAGCCCAACATTGTCCACAGAAAGGAAACCATGAAGCACTCCTCACCTCCCTTCAAAGAAGGGAGAAGTGGCAACTGGAAAATCCAAATGGTAAATAACCCCTATACCTCTTTTTCTCCTTCCCAGCACTCCTCCTTTTTGAAGTATGCCCAATGGCATCTTCATTATGTGCCTGTTTTCAGAATTCAGCTATCCGGTCCCACAGAGGCAGAAATAAACAAAGCTTTGTAGGAGGCATTGGACTCCCAGGCCGCCCTGAGACAAGTGAAAAAGAAGGACTAAAGTTTTCCCTGACCAGTATCTGCTCTTCTAAATATACAAATTGATTAAAAGAGGGCAATGTAACCAGCAAATGTCAGTTTTACAAAGAATAAAAACATATAAAACATAGTTCAAACAGAAATTTGGAGTCTAACAAGAAATATGATTGGATATGATATTTTTGCAAGACTGAAAAATCACAGTAAATAATAATAATTTTTTCTGAACACAGAATCTATTTATAATAATAATAATAATCCTGTGTGACAGCAGCAGATAACCCTGTTCTCTCTTTTTGGTGGAAGCTTATTTTTAAGTTTTCTGAACTGTAATACTTTAACACCTTAAAAGCTGTAGATACCTCAAATACCTAACCATTTCATAGAAATTGTTGCCCATTGCATATGATTTGCTTAATTTTTAAAAATTTCTAAAAATTTAAGCAACTACAGATGTGCATCTGAACAGAACAGAGGAGCTCATACATATTTAAATTAGGCATGACATTTTAGAACAGATCTCTGATAGATTGTACTCTGAAAGCACAAATAATGATTTTCTATTTCTGCTTCTATTTTAAAGTGCAGGAGCTACTGCATGTTTATTTCCAGTAAAATCAGTAACTCATTGTTTTATGCTAGACAGCAAAAAAGCATTAAATGAGTAAAGACACTGCACATCTGAAGTTTCCTTTTCAGAAAGATGAAGCAAAGTGTCAGTGAGAAAATGTGATACACAAGCTGTGATATTGCAGCTATACTAAATTTCTGCCATGAGTTCTTCAGAGCAAAAAGGGCATGAGGGCCTGCCAGGCAACCACAGGTGCAGGCAGCGACAGGCACAGCAAAAGGAAAAGCACACTTGAGTGCTTCCTCAAAATAGCTGAGGTCATCTCCTATGAAACATTTTCTGGATAAAGTTTAAACCCAGAATCAAACTTCTCATCTCTCAGATTCTGAGGGCTGTGGTTTATAGAAGCCTGCAGTTTCAGCTGAGGATTCACTCACCTTCAGTCTTGTGAATGTACTTCATTAAGAACTACAAGTACATGAAATTATCAGCACCCTGTTGTGATTCAAGATTTACAAGGGATTTCTGAAGTTTTAAGAGCTCCCTTGCCCTGCTCCATGAAAAATAATGCCAGATTAATAAATTCCAGTTTATCTATCTTCTACAACCCACATAAAGTTGTCCTCACCAGAAGCCTTGTTTTTTCTGTCACATGGCTGGGATGGGACACATGGCAATCCCAAAGGTACTCTATTTGCAGACAAAAACAATTCTGTGTTCCCTGTTAGGCTCTTGGGAGGGGATGGGCTCCAACTTCTGAACAAATTGAATTTGTACTTTTTATTTTTGAATTCTCAGAGTAAAATAAGACACATTAGAGCTGGATGCCATATTGAATCTGTGAAGTACATTGCTCAGTATTAGGCAGGATGCATTCCCTCACACAATCAATACCAGCTCTTCATGGATTACTGGCTCTGGTGTCTGGAAGTGCATAAGAACTGCACAGGCTAGTAACACTCTAAATTATTGGAAAATTTAGCAGTTCTTCACACCATTCAAGTTTAAGTGCTCCACTTAGGCATTGAGATCAAGATGAAGGTCTTCCCACACCCTGCATTCAAGTTGTGCAAAAGGACAAACACCTTCATGGGGCAGTATGAATAACCTTCCCTTAACATTACCCAATTTAGTTACAACATTACTACATTTACACAGAAATTTAAAAGTGACATCAAAAACACCTGTGAGAAATTTATTAAAATGAGATGCTTTCAATAAAGAAAAAGTTAAGATCAGCGAGTCTATTTAAAGAAGTCAGTTTAATTTAATAAAATTAAATAGGACTAAGATAAGTCCATCTTGGATTTAATTAAGCCAAACTGTAAGGTAGGAGAAGCAATCAGACAAACAATTCTTAACCTCTACCACTGCAAGTCCAATATCTGCCAGGTTCACAATTCTGCACAGCAGAAAATAGTAATTCCATTTCTGTCAGAGTCATACTCCATTCTCCTTCACTGCAATCCCATTTCAGCTATTAATTTCTGTGATTTGTTTTAGACACACACATTTTTAAACAGCCTTTTCAAAGATCACTGCATCTGTATTTTGTATGATACACAGGCAATCTCATAAACGTGAAGAAAATTTTATAGTGAAGAATATGGACATCATTCTTCCTATGGACTCCCTTGCTATATAGATTCAAGATTATAGATTTCCTTGCCAGAGGAAAACATAATGTTTTTCCATTTCTTTTGTGGGTGTTCAGACACCCATGCTGAGATTCATTTGCTCAAATGTAGGTATTTGGGCCACCCTTCTCTATGACAAAGAAACACTCTCTTGGTGCAACTTGCATTATCCTAAAGCAGGCTTCTAAAATATGTCAGATGAATAACAGTCAAAGTGTGTTCATTCTTCTCCATTTTATCCATAAAGAAAGTCTAGAGCAACTAGATCAGATGATGACATTTATCCTGTAGCTGTCTGAGATGTGGTGAAATAAATCATAGCTGTAGATCCCCCTTTAAGATGCAGAACAACCTTGCAGTGGTGGTACATTATATTTCAATAGGTTCAATTTACCAGCAATTCCAGTTACTCTCTATTATCTACCTGTTCTCAGAAATGTTTATTATTCTCTCAGTCTTTGTCATCATTAATTTTACTGGCAATGTTTTTGCAATTATTTTCACTTCATTCATGAAAATGCTGTGTACTCTACAGAGTAATTATGAATACACTTTGGAATTATTTCATAAGCATTATATATAACTGATTATTATGGTGATTTAATATTTAAGTGTGTTGACAGAACAACTTTTAGAGTGTATATATATTTAGACTTTGCATATAAAAAAAATCCTGTAGTAAGAGAAAATACACCAAAAAAGCTGAAAGTTTTTATTAGTCTCAAACATCAGAGCTCAATGGAACTTATTTAAACCCAATAATACTCCCAGATCAAGTGTGGTTATTACAGCTTTTCTGTTTCACATCTATTCTTTATGATAAAAATCTCAACAAATAATATTACAGACAGCATTTTCTCTCTTAAAAAGCAATATAAAAGGATGCTAGGCTACTTAGCCAGAAAGCATGATAGTATCTAAAGACAGTCTATCAAAATATAATAAATACACAGGGCTAAGCAGCTAAACTACATCATAGCATCTTGCTACCTGGAGACTCCTCAAATGAAAGGCACATTTATTAGGTATATAATAAGGTATTTAATGCATTCTGAAGTAATTTCAGTTAAGTGTAAGTTATTCTGGTTGCTGCCCAAAACATTTACCATATTTATTTTTAAACTAGGTCCCTTACATACTACGACTCTTTTTGGAGTCATACTTGCCCATCTTTGTGTCACGCACAGCTCAGGCCCCTGGGGATGACTGACACTGTGCAGACCCAAGACCTCAGTGCCTACCCCCAGTCAGGATGATGAGCAACAGGGCCGAGTTTTGTGTCTGTAACAGCTCTGCCCTTATAAATCTCCCTGTGCCAGGAGTTTAGGGCTGACTGCACAATTCCCATCCAAGCAGAAATAAAAATTGATTGTACAGTGGGAAGAACAATAAATAGAAGTTCACTATTTATCAACTCATAAAAACCGGAAGTGAGGAAAAGCAAAGGAAATTACTTACAGCTTAGCAGGAGTGAAAGAGGGCCTTATGCCAGATCACCCAAAAATTCTTGTCACGTTTGTAATTCCATTGTAATTTCCAGCATCAGTACGAAAACAAACCCTGTGTTAGTTCATCTACCTGAGCAAGGATACTGTTCAGCCTAATCCCTAGCAACAGTGAGACTGGTATTTCACAGACTGTCTTAGACATTACACATTTGTTAAGGCAATCTCTAGGTCTCTTAGCACACAAACTGACAGCTATAAGGCAAATCTTCTTTATTCCTTAATTCTGCAACCTGCGGAGATATGGAGTGCCACTGAGTGCATTTAGCAGCTCAGAAGAGATTTGTAGGTCCAAAATCCTCAGAATTTTCACTTATTCACAAGGTATAATCCAATCCACATTCATCAGTTCACTGAAATATGCAAGTTTAAGTTTAAAAGCATATATAAATCCCATTGAAGTTAATATCTATGCAAATGTCTAAATACTTCACTAAGTGGAAGTGTAGTTACTTGTGAAGTTCAATATATGCTTCAGTGATCTGAAGAACTTGTGCCCATTGAATTATTAGTTCTCACTGAAGATATACTGACATTAATTTGGATACTATTTTTGAACACTAATATCAAAACAATTTAATATCTTAATGCATGAGATACCACATGATAAAATTGTAGCTATAGTAATTCTGTTTTTTTAATGTATACCGCAATGTAAAAAAATAGTATTTACTTCAGCATGTGCTTTCTGAATGAATGGGTGTGAAATACGGGAGGCTGATGGTTTAGAAATGAACATGCAACATGATTAAGATCATACATAAATTAATCCACTCTACACCTTAAAATATTTGCTGGATCTCAAAACTCCTACTGATAAAAACTGGTTGCCTAACTCACTAGTATGCTTCTTGAATATTTAGCATTAGTTCTCAAATCCATACTCTCCAGTCTCCAAGTTTTTTAAGGTCATGAATAAAGGAGGTAGAATTATTTTTTTACAACTGCAGCTCTCTGAGTGAGTACAATACCTGGAGTTTCCTCCTCTAGAGTTTTGCCAAAATATTTGACTTCTGACTAGATTAATATTAGTTTAATATAATCAAAGAAGAGGTTTGCAAATACTTTAAAAGATTATTTATAGTGTTTTAGTCATTTCAAGAACTTGGGAATGATGCAAGCTTTACATAAAGCTATACACTTGAAATACTTTGAGAATAAAAATTTTGTTGTCTAGATATTGTTAAAGGAAGTGCAGGAGCTTTATTTTATATTCAACACTAAGACAAAGATTCATACCATAATCAATATGATGCAGGCAGATATTTTTCTTAATGATGGTGTTCAGATAAGTCTTGGGCAGAATTGTGATGCACTGTTTTACTACAGTCCCCACTTCAAACCACTGCTTATGGTATAATCAACATCTTCCATACAATACACTGAGCAATCCCGTGGAAAACAGCAGGACATCCTGCAGTGGGTCAAAAGAGTTACAGTCCTCTGTAACTCTTGTGGCTGGAGTACACAGAGCCTTCTAAAGCCTGCTGGCTTCTACACACACAAAAGTTTCTCTTCATGTCTCAGAATACAGCTCACAAATACAAAATTTATAACTAGAGCTTAGTTATTGCATTGTTGTGACATGAATTAAATTATGGCAAGAAGGAAGCTGATATGGCACATTGCTTATCATAGCAATTTTTCAAGCCAAAGCATTTAGTCTGCAGTTTTACAGTCTCAAAAGTTACAGGCTTCCTTGTTATTCAAATGAGCTCATTCTTGCTTTAATACACCTCAGAGAATATTAGTTAAGGACTGGAAATGATTTAGGCAGTGAAGAGGATGATTCTGTCTTTCTCAACCTATGGTGCTTTCTACAAATTCAGCCAGAACCTCAGTTTTGAATTATTACACTGTAAAAAGCAATTAGAATGAAGTCATGATACCTGATGACCTTGCCACACGGTTCTAAATCAGTCAATCAATATTTGAAAAATAAAATTTGGCTTGCAAAGAGTGTTTAAAAGCTTAGAGGCAGCTGGCAGGAAAGTCATCTCACTTAATTTAAATAAGCCTAGAGTGAAAGATGCATTTTCACAATGTGGCATGGGAAATAGCAATGTGAGTCTTTCTAATAAGTTCCATACTGGCATATACTAAAGAATAAGTCACCTTTTTAATTTTACTGAGATAATGGGCATTTCAGTGTCTAATTTATGAAGGGAGATATGAAATAGTGCTTCACATTACCTAACAAAGGTCACAAAACAAATAGCAGCAAAAGAAAAAAACCCCCACCATGTACTGGATGTGGTGTTCATGAAATAGGAAGAGCTTTTAAACTGTCCTTGCATGTTCCATGCATGTACCTTTGCACACACATATGCATACAGTACTGCTTTTGCCATTCAGACCTGTGTTTGTCCAGTGCAGGTACATGTCCACTTCACCACAAAAACCAATCACAGTGAAAGGGTTCACAGAATATGCTGTTCTTCCAAGAGAGGGAATGGTTTAGTTCACAGATTTAAAGATGGGTAGATTACCAGATAAAAATCAGGACAACTGGATTAAACTTTTCCCAGACTTTTTAAAGCTATTATTGACCCATATAAGGTAAAACCATGGTCATACTTATGGGCTCAATGTGCACAAACCTGCTTAACACAACCAGCCATTATTCCTCTCCTCTGATTGCAATTTTCAGCAAACTAGGACAACAGGCACTGCAATGAATCTAATCTTTACTAAGCATTTGCACCTCCTGTATTTGCAGTATTTATTTCTAGTGATTTCCGGGCATTGCATGGACAGTAAGTGATCTCAGACAAAAATACACTGTAAGAAAGGAAAGATTTATCAGGACAATTTTTTTTTTTGGCTAAGAAAAATGAAACAAAACACAAATTGCTGAGTATCATAAAGTATATAGTATACAATGAGGATGGCATTAAGAACCAGAAATTTGGAGTATGCAGAAAGCATATTCAGAATCTGAAGAGAAAGACACATAATGCACTGATATGAAGGAGAATCATAAGAACCATATTAGATAGCATTTATTCAGAATGAAAAAGGTTCCTATGGAGTAGTATTGGGTGATGTCTTCAGGGCAATGTCTTCAACAAGGAATGAGTTAAAGATGACAAAAACTTTAGCTGAAATTATTAAAGATGGCATATTGCAAAAAATTTCAGTGAGATAATAAAATTGTGTCCTATTTTAAGTAACTCTCAAATTTGCTGATAAACAGTAGACTACTTTTCCACCTTTTTTTCCCTCCATGTTGGTGTGATTTCAGATTGTTTGTTGACTTTAATGTTGCTATTATTTATAAAACTGGCAGTATCAGATTCACAGCTATCTTGTTTTTCAAGGGTTTAGACTGCACAGAGTAAAAAGAATATTTATCCCAAAAGCTGAGAGTCTAAGAACAGACGAAACAATAAAATGGAGGGATCAAAATATACAGCATGCCCACAAAGGCTGACTTTATGGTCAGCCCATATAATTTTGCTGTCCTAGTTTGAGTTTTCAATGGTAAATGATAAATTGCTTTACTGTCAGAAAGGATTTTGCTTATATACAGAAAACCAATGAAAAAAGGTATTTCCAATCACTTTCTTCTATTTTTTCTTTAAAATTTGTAGCTCATTAAAATATTCACTTAGAAAGAAAGAAGATCCAAGCTCCTATTTTTACTTGATTTGGAACAGGAATCTAGAAGAAAGATACAGTGCACATCCTGGACTCACCTGAATCTCACCCATTGCCTGAAGCACTAAGAGAGTTGTGGGGTTCCCTTACCCCATAGGGTCTGCTCTAACAGCTAGGAAAAAATGTCATTCTGGCTCTGATGTAGATATTATTTTGTCCAGAAGGGATAACCTTCAACCAGAGAGATTTTTGTATCCAGAAAATGGAAACTCATTCAGTCCAGAAATCTGCAGTTTAAAGTTGCAACATCCTTTTTGTTTTTTTAATGACTTATGGGATCAGAATTGAAACCTATCATATTTCAATCAAATTACCTAATTAATGGCATTTTAAAAGATCCAACACACTGCAAAATAGAAAACAATGACTGATAACAGATCAAGAAAAGGCATCCAAAATCAAGATTATTCCATAAGGTACTACTGTTATTAGAAACCACCTTGATAGGTTGAAACACGCAAGATTTTGTAGGAGCTCCAGCAAAAGAGAATTCAGAGATTCAAATTCAGAAAATGCAATGACTGGCTTGCATACATATTTAGGAAAAAAAAGTCTCGCCAAAATCATTGCAAGAAAAGTGTTTGGAAAGGGATTTTTCTGATCTAGCCTTATATTTAAATTACTGCTTTTTCTCTCTGAATATTCTATGTTTATTTTAGATTAGTAATCCAGAGTGAGACTTTTCTTATTTTTGCTTTTCATCCAGCAGAGACCAAATAGTGACTGCTATAGGAATGACAACATCTGAAAAAAGAAATCCTACCAGTAAGAGCTAGTTCTAATATTCCCAAGGAAGCTGGACATCCAGAAAGGATGGATCCAGAAGGATCCAGGCACTTAAATGTAGTTGCAACAGTCTAAAAGTTGATGAGAATGCCCTCTTCCTTTGGTAAAAAAAGTGTTTCTCCTTACAACATCTGCCAGAAGATTTAAGTTTCCTATTAGATGGCTGGATCTGAAAGGAAGAGATTCTGCTCCACTGAGATGAGCAGAGAGCCAGACTCCCAGGAGGGTGCCACACTCCCAGTTTCTATATTTGCTTTAAATATGAGCTCAATGCACCAAACTGATACAGGTTGCCCTATTAAGGATCTCCTCAAAAGGCAAAGAGTTTACATACATCTTTCAACTCATGTCTGTTTATAAGAAGAGCCAGATCTTTCCATGACCTTGACAACCCAAGTGAGCTCCAGCTGGATGCTGCCAAGTGGTGACCAGAGCACACTGAGGCAGTCCCAAAGCAACTGCGATAGGCAAGCTGTCATGGAAAAATGATCACAGTGCATTTGCCACTGTCTTTGGAACTGCACTTTAAAGGAAAAAAAATTACAATGTTGAAAGATGGAAGGAACCTCAGAAGTCATGTAAGAAATGCTAAGAAGCTGAAGACATGATGCCTTTGTTAATGAACAAGAGATCCCAGAAATTATAAGCGGCTGCCTTGTTTTTTACTGTTATTTTTGGCACTAGAAAAATAAAAGCCCTCTGTCCTTGGCTGTTTGGAAATCCATCCCAAGAGGGTAAGATCCTCTGAAAGAAACAGAAGAGTGTTAGTCTGACTGCTGGATTTCAGGAATGAATCCAGGGTTTATGTCACTACCAAATGCCTTGCCAGAGGGAAGAAATAGCCAGCCGCCTATGGAGAGAAACAGTATTGTGTCCCAGCAGGCTCCAGTTACTGCCACTGACTTTTGTAGGCACTGGTTATATTGACATTGGGCTGGAAGAGTAGGTGGGTGAAACATGACTGATCTCTGGCTTGATATCATCCTGCAGTTTGCCTCAAAGGCAATTCTAGTGGCAAAACAGTAAAAAATATGAGGAATGAAAAACTTCTGCAACTATTAACTATTGAAATCTCTGTATTTTGATAAGAAATTAATTAAATTAGGATTTTATTGGAACAAAATCCTGATAATTTTTAACACACTTTGGTACTACATTGGTACTTAGCAAGTTTTTTTAGAATCATGACTAGAGAAACAGATGCTCCTAGTTTTGTCTTTGCTTTGATCAAAGGGTTTTATGTTCAGCAGGCTGTATAAAAAGACAATGTTTTCAACAATCCTTGCTTCCCAGGCTTCATCTTTTAAATTAATTTGGAGGTCTCATCTTTCATATTGTACTTGGGAAACTTAGTGAGAATGTAAACGTCTAAAAATAAATAAGTAATAGGAAAACTGGGACACAAAGTTATGGAACTTCACAATTCAGCAATTTTAAAAGGCACTTCTTAACATATAATTTTGTGTTTCCTGTGTCCTAAATATATGATCCCTGAGGGAGGGGTGACATTTTTGAAGTAACACCAGTATAGTGATTTTGCATGAAGCTTTTACATCCTAATTACAAACAACAGTCAATAATAATACTCTTCATCCAACAATGTCTATGTAATTTAACCACATATTCTTCAAAGGTATTGCTGAGAACAAACACTAAGATCAAAGGTGAAAATGTTGTATAATGTATCTTTGGTCATATTCAAGTCTCTTTCAGGAAACCTGGTGAGGCAAATCAACCACAGATATGCTGCAGCAACTAATTTGATCAATTTACTTACATTTGATGAAGTTCTAAACTACAGTTGTTCCCTCTGCTACAAAAATAATGTCAAAATTTCAGGTTCAGGAACTTATTTTGGGAGGGTGTGGGTTTATAACAGAGCTGGTGGATTTATGTAATAACAAGTAAAGAATTGTAGGTGGTGTTTTTATGTAGAGGTTGATAGCTTGGTTGCTGTTCAGGTGACCTTATTTTGAGAGCCCTTGAGTTGGAAATGGACTTGTGATGTTCTCTACCAAAATTCAAGCTGCAATATAAGTAAGTACTTTTTTCAAAGCAAAAGAAATGATTAAAGGAATAACACGCTTACTGGCATTATGTTGTTATTAACTTTGGCAACTCAAACACTGACCAAATATAAAAATGATTCAGAGTCAAGTCCATTGCTTTTGACCTTGTAATAAATAAAAGCTTTCCAAAAACCAAGCTAGACTAAAATATTAAATCTCGGCTCCACAAAAGAAACCCGACTCATAACAAAACCATTCTGTAAGCACAAATGTCCCTGAAATCCTTGGCTGAAGATATACAATGTGAACAATTCTCTGGCTCATGACTGTGGAAAAAACTGTTCTTCATTTAAAATGTTTGTCATCAATGTAAACCCATCTTTAATTATAATTAATGGAAGGGGCTTTTATGTGCTGGAATAGTAATATGTTGCCAAGAGTTCAGTTTGGCACACATTCCTGAATTACAGTCGAGATTGATCTTAAAATGGAGCAAAGAATAATGTGTAAAGCTGTCAAAGATACAATGAACTGAAGACAATACAGTAGCTATAACTTAAAGTATTGACAGATAGGACGTATTCTATGAGTGACTTTTACGAAGATATGGTTTTTACCCCTCTTCTAGTTCCTGATTTGTTTTTTCTAGCTTTGGACAAAAGTCTTGTTTAGATTTGTAGTTAGTGCCATTTAATTACTCGGGAATTGAACCACCAAAACATACACCTCAATCTTATCTTAACCAGCTTACAGTGGTGTATTTGTACTTGCCAGGCTGCTTGACCAGCTGCTGCTAAAAGACACTGGCCAGCATTATAGTACGTCCTTAGAATTAAAATGCAGCTCACATTGAGGCTCAGGCACAAAAATTATTTAAGATTCCCAGCTCAGCTACTGCCACTGTTTGCTTCTGTGTTTTCTCATCCTTGATAGCAGCTATGCACCTAGATTATTCTGTGGCTGCGCTCACAGCTGGAGAGGAAGATAAAGAACTACTACTGTATAGCAAGGATTCACTTTGGAGTCCTTTCACCAGCAGTGACCAGTGAGGAACCGGTCATTTTCCCTCTGGTTTTGCATGCAGTGCACTGTGACTGCTCAACCATGGAACCCTTCCCTTGGTCTGGTGAGAGCCAGTGTGCATCAGTTGATGCTAAACTTCAGTAACTTTGCCTTCAGCAAGGGTCGTTGTGGTTGGGCTGCAGCCTCTTTCATGACATTGAAAATGTAGCCTTTGTCTATCTCAGGTATCTGAGATATTAGAGTCTCAAATCCTGACAATTGTGCAAGGGAACTGTGTACATCTAGGCAGTGTTGTAACTGCACTCTGGTTATCCATGTCAGCTAGCACAGAAGTGTAACTGTGTCAGTCTTGATTTTGTGTTTATATATATTTCATGGAGCAGCATAATTTTTCTCATCAAATTTTATCTGTCTAAAGAGTGGGCAATTTACTTCAAGGCATTCCTTTAACCTCTTTTATCCATTCCAAATTTCATGGATTTCTACAGAAGACAGTATGAATGAACTGCTTGTCTTTGCTCTTGGTATGAGGGAGGCAGAAAGCACACAAACCCCAAACCATTCTGCTTCAAGGAATTATTCTCATTTTAAAAAATCCATCATATAAAGCTAAAATACCTTAGAAAATACAGCACCTTTCTTCATTATCCTTTGGGCACCAGAAAACTCAGCAGAAGTATAAATTACATATAAATTATTCTTCTCACTGCATTTTTAGAGACTGAACAAACCACAGTTCCACAGAACATTCACAAAAATTATCCCCAAAACAGTCTGATCTGTTTTCTAGTCAAAAACCTGGTGAGCTCCAATTGAAATGGTGGCTTCCAAGCAGTTATGAAAAATAAGGGTTGGATCTTAGAAAACACAAAAGTTGGTCTTGAATAAAACAAATTTCCCAAGGTCACTAGCAGTCAGTAGCTGACTTGAGAACAGAAAGTTGATACCATCTTCCTTTTTCACTCAGGCATTTAACACTAAATGAGCAAGCCTTTAAAAATACAACAGGAAACATAAATTTCATTGATAATTATCTTGCCAAGTGTTTTTATAAATATGAATAAATAAGGATGCATGTAACTAAGTACAAATAAACATAAGGTTTATGGGCTCTTCATATAAACTTGTAACATATTTCCCAGGGGATTTGCAGGATCACTTTTAAAACATCACAAAAGATGTAGAATAAAAGCTACAGTGCCAATCACTTGACTTAAAACTTTACTATAAATTGATGTGTGCATCTTGAGAGCTTTCACTAGTACCTAGTATGTGTTCAGCAGCTCACAAGCACACTCAGCAAGACTGGAGTAACACAAGCTCTATAAGTATTCGTGTAAGTATCTATAAATTTGATTTCAAAAAGGGTTCTAGCCTTTTGTATGAGATGACTGCAACTGAAAAAAATTCCCCAACACACAAGAACTTGCTTGAATGGATAAAGCATTTCTGGAATTTGCATTTTTACCTAGAAGAAAGATACATGAGATGAATTGCTGTTGACTAAACTATCTTTTTTTTTTTCTGCAAAGCAATGTTGCAATATGGGAATTTACTTTTAGCTGACGATATTGGTTCACAATATTGATTCTGCCACTCTTGATGATCCAAAGTTAAAGCTGTTGCCTATTCTATTCAGAAAGGTTTTGCTTTTTAAAAATTTTCTAAGATAACTTGGAAATTTGTCTCAGTATTAGGGATATTTCAGCAGGGATGTTTTGAATGATTTTATCAACTTTAAGCATCGAAATCTAGACATTTTGTAGTTTAAAACCCCAGAATTACCAAAAATATTATCTCCTGCTGTACCTGCAATGTTACATGACTCCCAGCTTACTAGCAGTGACTAAGATAAATGGAAAAGAAACCCAAATCAAGCTAGTCATGTAGAGATTTTACAAATTCAGTCGTCACAGAGGAATGAAACACAATACTATGAGGTCTGCTGCAGATAACATTTAGTCACCCAAAAGTGAAGCTGAGGATAAAGATGTCCTCTTCATAGACATTAACAGATCAAGCTGCCATGATGCTTCTAGACCTTCATAGACCTCTTAACATGGTAACAATCAACAAGCACAGGATTCCAGAATTCAGTCACAAAGAGCTTTCCAAACATTTCACAGTATCATTCCCAGGGAAATTTTGTGAGAGCAAAACAAAGATCTATAGGCTATGAACACAAATGAAAATAATATTTAAAAAAAACCCATTAATAATTTTAACCTATGTATGAGAGTATTGCTTTCATTAATATATGCACATATAATTTCACTACAGTATTTTTGATGTTATATGTTGATTCTTACAATGACATATACACCATATACAGCCTGGAGATATTATTTCCTAAAACATTCCACATGCTGAATGGTCTTTATACCACTTGCCTACCCTTTCACAAACTGTTAAGTGATCCTTGAAGACTCTTTAGCCTGCTTATTTTTCTTAATCATCATTGCATCTGTGAAGATGCCATTTACCTAAAACTAATCAAAGATTTCATGGCACTTGAGTGACCATCTTTAAAAGAAAGATAAAAAGAGGTCTTCACTTCACTGCCTCTGAGTAGAATTGCAGCAGCTTTTATTAGGCACAGAATGCAAACACAGACAGGAAGTAATTTAGCATTATGTCATAAGCCTGAAATTTTCTGTGTTCTCTTTTTTGAACTGCCTACCGATGAATCAAAGCATATGTTGTAGTTTAAACTTTGGGGGTTTCTTTTTCTGTTTTTGTTTTTGTTTTTCTGTGCAGCTATTATTTCATGAATCATATTATGCTCTTTGGAATTACATTTTCATCAATACCTTTTTACTATTTCTAATCTTACAGGAACACATTTAGCTATGGCAGGTGACTCACTCCAAACAAGCATTTGTGAAAATAAGAGCAACTGTACATATAACAAAAGAGGCTAAGTGCATAAAAGCTGCTATAAAGCCAGCCTCATTTTGCCTATTCCATTTAATCTCTCATCAGGCTCTGAGGCAAATTTAGTGTGCCAAGGTTGTATAAATATGAAAAAAACCAGAATATAATCAAATGAGGCTAGGCTGAACCCTAGTAAGAGATCACACTCAACAAAAGTTTATCTGCTACAACCACTGACCTGCTACTCCAAGAACTTGGGATGAAAGTGAGCAAAAAAAGTACAAAGTCACCCAAGGATGTTCACCATTCTCTCTAACAACTGCTGAACAAGCTTGATAGTTCTTGAAAATTACTGATGCAGATGTTTGGCAAAATTATTTCAACATTATTTTGAGGATAAACACAACCTTCCTGTAATATCAGACAAGTGGCTTCAGTTGAAGTTCCAAGATTACTCTTTTGAATAGGAAAATGCCAACATTTTCTGCTTTTCTTTCATTCAGAGTTGTCTTTCACAGCAACAAAAACCGCAATGAGGGCAGAGGCAATTTTCTCCCCTGGTCATTCAATTAGTAGCAAAAGATAAGTATTACAATAAGGAAGGAAAGCTGCTGACAGGCCTTAAAAAATTCTGTTTCACTAGTAAGGAATTTCTTCTCCCAGCCTACCTTCTCTTTGTTCTGGCAGAGTGGACAATCACATTCGAAGCAATACTGGCGCATCAGCTGCTTCTGGCGTTCCCTGGTAGGCACCAGTGATTCAACATAGCTGATGGTGAGCTGTACATAAAAAAAAAAGAGTTGGTATATTTTACAAAAAGTCCATATTCTGTGCATGTATTAGCAGAGGCAACATCTTTTGCATATAACATTTTCCCAGCATAAAATAAAAAGCTAATAAATTATTTTTTAGAAGAAATTGACTACTTCCACAGAAGGCGAGAAAAAGAGCAAAATAATTTCCATGGAAGAACACTTTTTCACATTTCAAGATCAATATTGTTTGAAATTATTAATTCCACCCATAATTATCACTATTTCAACTTTTAATCCTTATTTGTAAGAAAAAGAAAAGAAAGGAGAGTAAGAAAAGATAGCAAAGAAGCTATGCATAAAGCTTCTGAATCCCTTGTGCATGAAATCTCATTTTCTGTCCAGCTCCAGAGCTTAAGAGTAATTTACCACTAGTGTTATACAATATCCAACTATCTCCAATTTTTTTTTTTTTCTCAGGGAAGCCCTTACTTTCTTGCAAATATATGTTTAAGCCTGGGGAGAATTCCTCTTATGCCATACCCATTTTCAGTGTATCTGTGATGTTTCCCTTGTGACCAAGGAAGCACAAAAGCATTGCAGTCTAAGTTGTTGAAACTACTGACAAGAAGATTTATTAAAATGATAAAAGAAAATTTGTGCCTAAATTTGTGCCATTTTTCAACTTCTTACACTGTACAGAGTGAATTCCAATGAGCTACAGAGAAGTCTGTAGTTTGTTCACTTTAATGCCTGCCAGAAAGAATTTTACAGGACTAACCATTTGTAGAGTTCTTGAAATGTTTAAAGTGCTCCACAGGCACAAACTAATGATAAAGAAAAGGATATAATTAAAAAAAACAGCGCAGTTCAGACCAGTATACAGTCACATGTTATTCAGTGATTACACTATACGCCCAACACACTTTGAAACACTCCAGAGGGGGTCAGAGCTGAAAAAAAATCAGGTCACATTATTTCATCCTGAGCCTAGACACTTCAACTAATTGGGAGAATTTTCACATGGTTTTCAGTTAAATCATGAGAGTCCATTCAAAGAAATTACAGGAAAACCTGACCAATTTTAGTAATGACCATGAAATCCATTGTCAGAACCTGCATTTTTGCAAATTAGTGAGCTTTCTAATTGAATGAGCAATTAACAAGCAACTGAAACAATGCCTGCATTTTTTTCATTTATTATTACAGTGTAATTTGATTACATATTGAAGGAGAACTGTGTTAAAAGAAGTCTACTGAGATGGCAAAGTCAAGCATTTAAAATAAATACGGCCTCATAATTGAAGATTAATAGTATAATTAATGAAAGAGACAAATTAAAATTCCACAATTAATCAAAAGTTAGCAAGTGTGAGAACTTTGTTAGGTTTAGAATTCTAGATAATGCTGTTCTGTCCCAGCTTGTGCATGTCTGAGCCAAGAGAGGATTCGTTTCACCACTACTGGCTCACAGCAGAACAGTCTGTACTAATATTTTACATGGGAGCCCTAGGCTTCCCTCTGATCTTTCTGCAGTGAGTGGATGGAAATTGTGCTGCTTATTTATTTTCCATCATTTTCTTCCAAGCTTTGTCTCTTCTGCCCCATTATCTCCAATGTCCCTCTTATTCTTTCTCTTCTCTACTCCTCAACATGAGTATCATTTTCCTGTTGTATTCTCAACACCTGATTGCCTAAACCTGTTTTCTAGCCATAAATTCTAGCTCCTTGCATAGCCACTTTTGATACAATGGGATGATTTCTTCCTTGTGCCAGCCTGAGATCTGTCCTTTAGCCTTATCTCACACCTTTGCCCACTGTGTTCACTTGATTTCCCAAGTAACAGTCCTTATTGCCCTACTCTGATTTCTCATCTTCAGTGACCCCAGCAACTTTGTCCTCACTTCTTTCCACAGCTGGTCCTAATCTGCATCCCCCTTGGTGCGGTAAGAAAGATCTGTCTCCCTTCCTTCCCACAAAGCATTTTCCATCCAAGCTGCAGTCCTAACCTCATCCTTCAGACATTCAAAACCCAATTTCCCTCTCCATCAAAAGCCTCCCAATCTTCATGTCTCCTTGCAACTCACAAGTGTTTTCTGTCAAAATCATTTCAGAGACTGGCTGGTCCTTGTCTCTTTTCCTCTGTATAAACATCTCTGGTTTTGACTCATGTCCTACTGGGCTTTAGGTTCAGGTAGCATCCAACAGTAAAAAGGATTTAACCAAGTTCAGACACAGTGCAAGACAGTAGGAATCTTCTGGAAAAAATAATGTGAAATTAGTCTACTCTTTGCCAGAATATTTAAGACAATGGTTTAAACCCTGTCATTAGTAATGAAACCATCATTAGGCAGGGTTTAGTTATAATACTGCAAAATAAACAGAGAGCCAACATCAAATAAACCTCACCTATCCAGCCTACAGGCTTCATCCCTTTTGCTCTTTATATTTTTGGTTTCCATCCCCCCACCCCCCTTTTTTCATTTACGTTCCAGAAACCTTGGGGGTAGGAAGAAGTTTAAAAAAAAAACATTTCTTTTTCAGAGGTTGCCAAACAGTTTTGGATATGAAAAGTCAGGTACCAACATGCTCTGGATTAAAACATATGATTGGGCAGAAAGAGGAGAAGAAGCTTCATCACATTTATCTCTCCTTTTAGCATTTTAACAACTTAGGGTCTCTCCTGCCCAAGTTCAAATTCCCAGCCCTGCCAGGAGAAATCCATTAGGGAAAAAATGTTCATAGCTGGCAGACTGAGTGGCAAAATGTAACTAGAATATTTAGAAACATGATCAACCTAACAGTGACTGAGCCTATACTAATAATTCAGTTGTTTAAAAACAAAATTTCTGTATTCAAGTCTCTCTTCTGTCCTTGCTTTAATTTTGGATCACTTCATTAGATGCAAGGATCATTTAACTTGTACATATTTAGAAAATATGCCCATTTATCAAAGGCTGTCTTAATGGTATATGCATGTGGGATGTATGCTACTAATTAAAACATTTCTTGAACTGACCAAAGCTTGCCTCTTTATTGCATCGTTTATAAAGAATGCAATAAATCTTTTCCCCCCAAATTGGAGAACATATATTAAAAACATTTATGAAGGCAAGGAATTATTTAACAGCCATGTGACTTATTGACTCTTAAGACTCTCTCCTTAGAAATACAGCACTGTCTGAGCCCTGCTTCTGGCTCTGACACAGAAATTCTTTAATCATGGATATGGTGGTTGGTTTCTCATGTTCCTCATCTTCCAGCTGAGGTAGACACAATTTTCCAGTACTGCCATGATGCAGTGGACTTAATTTATATGGGGTTTTGTTGTTGTTGGGTTTTTGGTTTTTTTGGTTTGTGGGGTTTTTTTTGTTGTTTGTTTTGTAACAGAATATAAGCCACAAAATTTCTAGACAGAAAATTCTGTAAAAATTTAAAATCAAGTATTTCAATGCTAGTGGCAGGGAAAAAAAAAGGGAATCTTCTTGGTTTTGCAATCATGGGTCTCAGAATCTTAGGGAGGGTTGTATACAGAAATCTGTTCCTGAGACAGAGTTACAGAACTGCTTAACAGTCTGCACTCTTTCTGTTTTGGCATATAAGATCAAAAGGCCTTCTGCAGTGGCACAAAATCAGCAAAACTCCTAACTCAAGGAAAAATTTGTTTCTAAAAGCTTAAATGGGAAAAAATGCAATGTGTCAAGCATACACAGATACAAAACTTCTCACAGAATTACAGTAACAAAAACACTATATAACTTGGTTGAAATCTATGATGAAAATAGATTTATTTGCTCATCATCTGAAATCATTATTTATTTTCAGTATTAAAAAAAATGTTGCTCTTAAGGTACCGTCAGTTATATGATATTATGAAGAAAGATACAAATTTGGTGTAACTGAACTCTGAGGCTGGTGAGAAGCAAACAACCCATTTTGGAGCAGAACTGCACCTCAGCTAATCCATTCTGTCTCCCAGCAAGAGTAATTGATTTGAAGCCATACAACTTCTGATTGGAGAGGAGGAGAAATCATCTCATGTCTGCCTGCAAAACACCAGGTAGACTCAGCAACTAACAAAAAGTCAATTGAAATTATAGCACACATCTTGATGCTGTTTGAAGTGGTTACTTAAGGGTAGGGAAATGATTAAGACCTCTTAAGAGTAGGCTGCTTGTCTTTTTGACAAAACTAGGTGATAGGCTACTTTCCCAGTAAAGGAGCCCTCATGATCTCTAGACAAATAATTTTTGCTTTTTAATAATCCTTCCCCATATCTCACCTTCCTTTGCAGCAATTAAATTTCATTTTTGAGAAGAGCTGCAAGTAAAGGAAATCTTTGTATGCTGTCAAATTAACATCATCTAACTGTAATAGTCAACAGCACAGAGAAGTTGTGGGGCTCCTTCCCTTGTAGAGTTCAAGGCTGGGTTGGATGGATCTGTGAGCAACCTGGTCTAGTGAAAGTGTCTCTGCCCACAGCAAGGGACCAGATGATCTCTGAGGTCCCTTCCAACTCTAAACATTCTGTAATTCTGTAATTATCTGGAGGAGCAAAAAGGGGTTATAATTAGTTCTGAGATTCTGGAAGCAAAGTTCAGAATGCTGAGATGACAATGGCCAGTTGTCTCAGCTCCCTAGGTCTCTGTTTTCCCTGCAATTAGAGGTGGTCAAAAACTCCTTAGCGTGAGTAAACTGCTGCAGTGTGCTCTGACAGAAAGTGCTAAAATATGTTCCTGTATGGATGGAATAGTCCTCTTCTACTAATCTGAGCTTGACTTGCTACTTAGCTTCTTATTTCTGATAATTCTTAGTGTTTAATTTCTATTAATTATTTTATAGAGGATCTCATTCTGTCTGCATCTAGTGTAAGTTTGAACAGGATAAGAGAAAATTTCTAGTGATTATAATCACTAGAAATCATAATTTTCTTGTTGCTTCATGACTTGAAATAATGTTCATCTTACCATCTCAGAGCACCCGATTTATTAAGGAAACCCAATCAGTTTCCTCCCTGACATGTATCTTCATTAGCTCAGATCATGACATCAGTAATATAAGTTAAAACTCAGCTCACAACAGATGATACAGTTTCACATACATATGTTTGTAAATTCATTACCTGGCTATCACTTAAACTGAGCTCACCCTGCTGCAGGCAAGCAGAAAGGCAGTGTGGAAAGTTGCATCAAGGTCAACATGCAGAACACAAAATTAAAAGAGGTAGAAGTTATGTATAAGGAAAAGTAAATAGGTAGTGACAATAATATTGAACTACTGACTTGTACATACTCTCACAAAAATTTTATTTCGTTTCCTCTTCCCATATCAGATCTAACCTTGTACTGACTTTACTTTACTTTGTCTCTTAAGCCTTAAACCCAATTTCTTCCTGGTAATTCATTAAAATCTACTGTATTTTTAAATAAGCAACCCATCTTAGTGAACTGGGAAGCCATAAGGGAAGTTATGGTTTATGGATAAAATAGGAGGAAGGTGTCTATAACAACACTTAAACAAGAATGCTGAACTGAAAAATGTCAATAATTAATAGCACCACGAACATATATTTCATCCTGAAAGATTTCTCTTGGCAAAAACGTAAGCATGCAAAAACATTTCTGTTGCTTCTTAACAAAGTTTCACTGAAAAAAATATTCTACCACTTACTTATTTTGATGGCCTAAAAAAATTTTCAACCATTTACTTACTTTGATGCCCTACTATCTTTGAGAAAGAATACATTAAAAAAGAAAAAACTTCATGGGCACGTAAATAAATACCGTGTCTAAATCAAAATAAGTATGGTCTTCATATTCACAGAGTTTTAAGAACAGGTGTGAATCATATTTGCATTAGGTTATGATTTTGAAATAACCAACAGCTAGGACTGTGTAGGTCATTGATGCATCTGAAATTACATATATGCACACTTTTCAGGTCTTACTGAATTAAGCAAATTCAGTACTGCATTGCTACAAAACTTTTTTTTTTGATTTCTATCCACAAATGCTTATTTTCAAATTAATACAAGTGCTATTTACAAAAAAGTAGAGAATACTTTAGATCAAATCACAAATCTCTTGAAAAGGATATTTTGAAGTCTTTCCTAGTGAAATGGACAAGCAAACAAACCTTGTTTTGTTGCTTTCACTGTCAATGAAAGGTTTACTACAACTGCATGGTTGCCGCCTGACAAATGCTATAGTTGCTATGACTTAAGGAACACTGCATTCCACTCAGAAATACTGTAAGTGTTCCCATCAGGGTAAAGACACTCAAATACAAACAAAATGAAGTGCCTAGAGGAGGAAAGGAGGAACAGGAATTTATCAAGACTGCTCATGATTTATGAGAAGTAATGATTATGGGGCCCAGGCAGTGTGAAGAGATGATTCTATTTATCATTTTCCTCCTGATAGCTATGTGCTAGAAAGTGGCATCAATATATCATCAAAATATTAAGCTGGTGGCCCAGCAGTCTGGAATTTATTTAGGGAGATGTCATTGTTGCAGGTGTCTGTGATGGAAGGGAGGACAAGTTAATTACCTCTTCACCAATCTGGATCTCTCGGACAGAGTGAAGTAAAAGCTGGTATCCTTCAAAAACGATCACGCAGTTTGGGTCACAGCTGTGGTTCAGTAAAGACATGCTGTGAGGGGTAAAAGAAAGAAAAAAAACTTAACAGAGGAGTCTCCACTGCCATTTCCCTTTAATAATTTGAAAGTAGCTAACATGATTATATCTGAAGTATCAAGCAATTGAATCACGAAACAAAGAAATTCCCTGTTAAATCAGCTGCTCCTGGTTAGGGGAGGAAAATGAATGCTTAGAAGATTTATATTCCTTGGTAATAGGAGCCGTGCCAGGATCTCTTCAAATGTTTCTGCTTTGGGGAATTCAGGGCAGGAGGAAGGCAATGGCCTCCCAGTGCCTCTCTTGGAGTCCTGATCCAGGGGACTGGGCAAGGGGGGAACAAGGTGACCTTGTTACCTTGGCACTTCCCTTGTTACCTTGACAGTACTTCCCTC
This sequence comes from Molothrus aeneus, assembly GCF_037042795.1. Classification (NCBI taxonomy): domain Eukaryota; kingdom Metazoa; phylum Chordata; class Aves; order Passeriformes; family Icteridae; genus Molothrus; species Molothrus aeneus. Next base: position 31,882,133 of record NC_089648.1, read on the forward strand.
GGCAAGAGGGACTGAGTTCTATTTCTGCTGCTTCTGCTCAGTTCCAGGGCACTAACCTTATCCATTACCTGACTGTCATTGCAAGCACAGCTCAAAGGGGCCAGCAATCAACATGTATTTCCTATCAGGAGAAAATGGAGTATACTATGTCCCAAAGCCAAAGAAGTTGGTGTATAGAGTTGAAAGAAGAAACATGGCCATTGGCTCTGTTTTCATGCATATTTTGGCCAGCCTCTGTTCTTGTGGCATGTGACAGCTGGGGCAGCACAGCTCATTAGGGAGCTGCTGGCACCCTCAAGAGACATAAACACTGCACAAGCACACCCTTCCCTCTCTCTGAAGGAGGCTGCTAACAACATCTCCTATACACTTCTGAATCACGAGTTTCCTTAGCTGAGAAAGAACTGACTTTGCCTGGCAAATATTTTTGCTGTAGCAGAAATAGGGTTGATGGTTTTTTCCCTGTGGGAATGACCCATTGAAAGAATAATTCTGGCATTATCAGGATGGAAGAAGAATTTTTGGCTTATCCAGCTCCTAGCTGCATTTATATTCTGTCTTTGTCCTTGTCTGATTCAGCTACTCAAAATCCCAGCTGATGGTGGTAAAATAGAGGATGTTGCCAAGGGTCAGAGCCCTGCACCAAACCATGTTTATTTAGTTTTTTGACTCTTACAGGAGGTATCAGCAGGGGTCTGACTCTTTTGGTATCCCTTCTGGCCTAATAAAATATCTGTGGTTAATCTCTTCAAGAACCCACTGGGAGAGTGTCCATTACACTTACTGTGAGATCACTGGGCACACTCTCAAAGCTGCTCACAATGTGACGCACAGCAGGACCATAGGATTTTACCTATTTCAAAATATTTTGTGATGCTGAAGCTATCAAGCCATACAACAATATACAACCTCTTAATAAGGCTTAATAAAGAACTTTTAATTAAATCTCGTCTCATGAAGACACTAGTGGGTTTGATGACAATTTCCTCTGGAAGAATATGAACTCATCTGGGAGGACATTTGGCCAGGACTTGTAAACAACAGATTTAAAGTTCTCAATTTTTCCAGCTGTTTTGCTGTAACAAAACTCAAACTGCTCTGAAGTGACCTGGAAAAGAGTCTGGCATCCCTTGGCAGTGAATCATCATTGAACACAGACAGATACTTCACAGTTAAGGGCTTTTTTTCAACCAAAAGCAAGCATTTCCCTAATAATAATGCTCAAAAATAATATTTCATTTTCCTCAACTATTGTTTTCAGTCTGTTATGAAATCAAATGACTGTTGCACTCTTCATGATACTAAGTCCCATGTCCTCCTAACTACCTTTTCCTCATCTTTACTACAAGGCAGACCTCAAGATATTAAGTGTCCTTATTTAAATCTTACATATGACATTAGAAGGAAAAGAAACTGCAGTTATAGGCCAACTGAGGTACTGACAAACGTAATTCAACCATGCGTTAACAAAAAAAATTAGATGGTACAACATACTTTTAAACGACATACTAATTTTCCATATTTATGATTACAGGTTACTAATTCTAGGAAGATAAAACCTTCATTGGTACATACTTCTTTCCTAATACAAATAAGAAACAATAATAAGAAATTGAAATAGTAACATCTATCTCTTAAGGGACTTATCTTTTCACCTTACTGGTTTCTTTGTTATGGTAATTTACTTATAAATATATCAATCTTTTTCTTTAAATTACTAATTCTGAAGGCTCTCAGCTGCAAAATATCTGTATTCTAAAGTATCATTGAACAGGTTTCCCTTACTAGTCCCAGTTGCACATTCTTGATGTCAGCATTAATTCTTACTTAAAAAAGACTACCACCTCCATAAAAATAAAATATAAAGATGTATACCATTTAAACTGTTTTAGAGCTGTAATAAGGACTATTAAAAATGCTTTCAACTAGATTGTATTTTTTACTCTTCTTTAATTTATTTCCATTTCCCAGTTTCTCATTAAGACATGTTACCTGCTGGTTTGATGGTCCTTACAGCTACCTTGGAAAAAAGGGGGAAAAAAACTGACATAGACTTTGCCTGTGAATGAAACAGTGTCCACAGTACCTGGGATAGAGGCCAACACCAACATCCTGCATCTCTCCATTACTGATGGTGAAACAGTTACAGGTCACCTGTAAAAACAAGGGAAAAAAATCCAGGATTACCAGAATCATTTGGAAACCCCATACTCAAGTGAAAAAAAAAAAAAACAAACTTCCAAAATAAAATGAAGGGGCAAATGGTAATTAGATGGGAAACATTCAAGCCCAACACTAGTGCTCTTTCATTTTAGAGCAATCACATCTGGGACACACTCTCCTGTAAAACTGCTGTCAATTAAAAGGAGAAATACTAGTATCCTGAAAAAAATGTGGGGTTAAACACATGCAGGGGCCCTACTTTCCTGAAGCAGAAGAAGAAGAAAAAAAGCCATCCTACACAGAGTGTGAGAAGCTCAGCCCAGGAACAACCTAGCAGATGATAGTGACTGCTGGTGAAAAGAGTGGCTGTTTTCCATGCAGGGACTCTGCTGATACCAGGCTCCCACAGCACCTTTCAATGAGTAGCAGTGGAACCCAAAGAATATATATATGGGACTGTTTAGAAGTAAATGGCAGCCTGATATGGGCACAAATAAATGCAAAATCTTTCACATAATGGGTATTTTGGTTTGCATGTAGATCTGACGACAAAGCATGTTCAAATTGCCATCCAAGGGAAATACAACCTTTTCTTTAATTTCAAATATTCAGATTGTAAATGTATTCTTCCTTCATATAATCATACGATATTAAAGTTATATTGTATTATAATCATACAATATTTAGAAAATAATGGGGAAAAATGGAAGATTCCTGTAAGCAGATTTAGTCCTGCCCCAAACTATCAGACTGAGCCTTTTTGGTGTACAAGATATATCAACACTTAATAAATGATTAACAAGTACAACTTTCATGTGCTTAAATGAAAAAAAAAAAAAACCAAAAACAGAATTCAATTGTGAATGTATTTTTTAAGTATTTGATTTTTGGGGAAGAGCTGGTTTTGGTGGTTTTTTACATTCATTTTTTAGATACGTTGACCAGTTATCATTGATGTATTAATATCTTCTTTAGAAAAATACTGCATGATACTGCATATAAAAGAAAAGTCCCTGGTCTCTTCTGCATTGCATTGGATTATTAATGTCATTAATTCTCTTTAGAACAGAAAATGAGTTAAGAGTAAGGTTTGGCAGAGATGGAAATGAGATTTGAAAGTTGCAGTTTTATTCACAGAGTAATTGTCCAGAACAGTAAATGCACACCAATGTTTTAAAGAGTTATGCTGAACAATTTAATAGTATAAATTATCCTATAAATTGACAAATTATTATTTATGAGACCATTATCCATAAGGTGAAAATGAAATCCTCTTTCAAAATTTCTCATAAATTATGACAGCAACATTAATTTAAATAAATGTACATGCAGTAGGGCATGTGTTTTTGTAAACCGTTAAACAATACTTTGATTAGTCTATTATTTATGTAACCCTTTCAAATGTTCCCTATCAATTACCAAAATCATACATCTTAGTTATTTCTTTCCTGTTGACATTGGGTATAAAGTGTCGGACAACTTCTGAGCAAAGATTAGTCCATTTCAGGTGGCAATTATCCTGGTTCTAAAAATATTGAGTTGATTTTGGTATTTATTGAAAAAATAATGCCTTCCAGGTAAAATAGAAAGAAAGCCAATTTTGTGAGCCTTAGCTCTAACAGATCATATAGTAGCAGAGGTCAAGCATCTCCTAGAAACAAATGAACTCCTCTTTCTTGCAAATCTCTTATTATTACCATAACATATTTATATTAATAATATTGAATTTTAGAATTATAGAGACAGTTTCATCATTTTCTATTAAAGTTATATATTATATTATGTGAAAATATTTACACACAGAAGTCACAATAGTTTTACTTCCTCCTTTTTGAAACATGCATCAGTTTTTTATACCAGGATACCTTCAAAGAAAAATTTGAGATGAATAAATAAGCTGAGATTCAGATATGGAAAGCTATTTTTAATAGTAGTTCACTGTGAGGCACTTTTTAACCTCTCTTAGATATTTTCACAGTATACAGGTGCATCTCAATATCCAGTGAGGCAGTGAAATGCCATCTAGTTTCTAATTATTTACAGTTTCAAATATAATACTGGGAATGCAAAGTATACAGGGCCAAATCTAAAAAGGCATTTAATACACAAACACAGGCAGAAGCCTAAGTGCTCCCATGAGTTCTGAGCTGTATGATTCAGTGCACAAGCCTGCCAAAGGCATAGGATCTGTCAGGTGCTCTGAGGTTTGTTTAAACTCTGAGAAGACAATCTTTCCCCCCTTTTAAGCTCAGGAATGGAAAAAAGCAACAGCAATACACAAATAATGTGTACTGTAGATAGCAACCCTAGTCATGGCTGCTTTCTGTGCTCAGCAAGTGGAGAGAGAGGAACTGAGATTAGGGTGGAGAGAGGAGGAGGATCTCACCATTTCAAGTGTGAGAAATTCTGATGTAATGACAATCCTCCATGGACAGCTAGCAACCCACAATGATATAAAATATGAAATATACATAGTCTGCTACTATATGGTTGGTTTTCTGTTCTCTTTTAGATTTGTTGCTACAAAGTTTCTAAAAAAATCTACATAATCACTTCTACATGTCTATTTCTATAAACTTTTAGGATGTTTTAAATCTGACTTAAAGATCTGTTCTATCAAGGGGAGTTATGAGATTTCAAAACAAGAATTGGTGTTGTAGATCACAACTTCCAAGGAACAAAATGAAGACAGCATTTTTTTTAGATAACACCCAAAGAAAAGTCAGTTTTTCTAGCTTCCCAAAACTCACAGATGGAGCTCAAATAACAGCCAAATCTGGAGTATCCAACATTTCTGCAGGAGAGCATGAGTAAGCTGCTTGCTCCTGAGGCAATTGTTTACAGATCAAAGCCGACTGGGACTGGAAGTTAACTAACTCTGTTTCTAGGGGAAAAAAACCCAAGACATAAACCCAAGGCAAAACAAACATTTTCTCATGCATCACAGCATTTCTTTCAAGTTTCATAGTTATTTTGTGCTATCTTTTTTTCTGCCTTAACTGACCCACTTTATTCCTTATACTACAACCAGGTTCTGATTCTATGCGATTAAAAATAAGAAAAATAAACAAATCTTGGCAACTGATGGCTTCAATAAGTGTTCTTCCATACAATGGTATGCTCCTTGTTGTTTTACATACTGCAGTATTAATTATCTCAGTAATTTAATTTGTGTTTGCCCCTTCTGAATCCTTTAAAAATTCCTCTCTATCCAGCTACAAAGCACTAAGACAGCATATCCACATACAGAAACAGAACCAAGTATTCACAAAGTTTGTTATACACACAAATTTAAAAAAAATTGCCATGTATTTCACAGCTTCTAAGTGCAAAGACAAATTCCTTGCTATTTCTAAAATTTCTGAAAAAACACTTCTCCCAGCATGAGAACCAAGGCAAAATTCTCAGGGGGGAGTCACAAACTTTTCAAGTCTCTAAAATGCAAAACTTTGAAATATTCTAGAGTGATCAAGGTTAATCATCATAGCCTGTTTGGCCACAGAGCTCTAGTCTATAAACTTAACAGTTTATAGAATCACTTCTGAGTGTTTGAGTTGCCTCCATGGCAATAAATCCTGCAAGTTTATTTAAAAGGAAGTGCTATTTGAAACAACCAACAATATTATATAAACTGACTGAATTAAATAAAAAGATTTGTTCTTTTGAGGCTGCACATATTTTAGAGAAGTTCCCTGTACCCAGAAAGGTAACACAAGTAGAAAACATAATCTCTCCTAGACTGGTAAACACACAATGAGTAAACCAACTTTACTGACTGGCCAATACTCTCATGCACACCTTATCACCAAACAGAAATTATTGCAACCTGTCACCTCTGATTTTCTCTCTGAGTGACTACTGAAAACTCTGTAAATTTACCCTGTAAAGAGGCCACTGTTCTCAAGATGTCTAAAGCTACTGTCTGAGAAAACTCCGTCAGTGCCAGACTCACAATCAAGAGGACAGTCATGATTTATTTTGGTGTTTGCATTTGGCAGAGTACAGAGGCTTCAGTTTTGCAACATAATGAGTTGAATTTGCTCTCAGTTCCGACCTCATTCCTACAGCTTTATACTGAGGATTTGCCTTTGGGTTAAATAAAGCAGAGTTAGACTTGACAGCAGGACATTCCAGATTTGGAATTTCAGACACTCAGACAATGAAACACATCAATAAGGGTGTAAGGGAAAGAAAACAAATCATTATTGGCTAACACTTGCTGCACTGATCAAATTACAAACAGCAGGGCTAATAATCAATCATTTTGTCTCCACATGTTCCTGTTACTGCAACACAGTGAGGCAGCTCTTATAATACATGTAAGAAACCCTCCCAAGGACTTCCAAAGGGTATATTGCACTGATAGGGTCAATACAATTTCCAGCTCTGATATTCAATGACTCCAGCCATCTCTGTAAATGGTGTGTCACAGCTGGTGTATTCTAATCCAACACCAGGAAGAAAGCCATAACAAACCCTTTTCCCCTAATTTATTAACCCAATGTAATGTAAATTAAAAATAGATATTAAAAAAAGCCCTTTCATGGATTATTAAGTTTCTCATTCACACTGAAGCTTCCTGGGTATCACTGGTCATGGCCAACTAGTTAACAAAAGATACTGCAATGAGTTCTCACATTAATAGACTTCTCAAGAGACTCAAACATTTTTCCAGGAGGAAGGGGTGAGCAGTAAATGCTATGTGAGAGGCACATTACCTCGAATGACCAAGGCAGACCCCAGAGACCTTCTAGAACCACCACATCCCACTACAGTTCTGCACTGATAGCTCTTTCCCACTGGAAGATGAAAAGATACCAGGCACAGATGGTTGGTAGATCTCAAATCTGCTAATGCCTTCATTTGGCACACAGAGCACTAGAGCAACAGTGCTAAACTGTAATGCACAGTATGCCACAGCAGTGACAAACCTATCAAGCCCCTGTTTTAAGTGTACAACACTCAAGTGCTTGTGCCTACAGTCCAGGACATCCAGGTTTTCTACTCAGACAGAGCTTCTCGCTCTGAAATGGCAGCTCTGTCCGTGGTGGGAAGGTTTCTGCTACCTGAACACTGCCCTGAAAGGAGCCCTGTAATGAAGCACATTTGAAAACTAGACCTTTGTGCCACACAGGTTTTTGCCATATCAGGAACTTAAAATCCAATTCTATGTTGCATTCAACTCAGACACACTGGCTTCCATGAGGATCCCAGAAACAAAATGAGATGAAAGAGATATCAGAAAGAAGAAAATAGGTGAAGAGGAAAAAAGAAGCTTCTTCAGTGTTTTGACAGAATCATAGAAGAAGCTGAGCTGGAAGTGACCCATAGGGATCATTGACTCCGACCCCTGCCCAAGAATCACACCATGGGTCCAAGAGTACTGTCCAAATGCTTCCAGACAGAAATCAAAACATATTAGAAGAACTTAGGGAAAGTTTTCTTATTTAGATTTTCAGACTAAGTAAAGGGCACAAGTAGTTAACTGTTTATGATATTTGCTAGAAGCCAAAGTATGCTGCAAAACCATGAAATTTGAAAAGTTTGTTTCACACCTTGACTGAATTCACAAGTATTTAATTTTACTTCAAAGACTTCCTATTAATCTCCTGTGCCAAAGCATCAACATTTTGGCTGAATTAAAGACTACCATTACTTCAGAGCTAGTTACACCAAGGGTACGCATTTCCAATTTCTTTCTTAGTTCTTCATCTTAAGCCTTTGGACATCTTTCTTCACATCAACTAACAATATTTCAGGCCTTTTTTGCTATCCTAGCACATGAAGTTTTCTGACAAGTGTGCAGAAGACAGGTATCCCTTGCAGACAGGCTGTCACCACCTACAAGACAAGAGACCAGAAATTTGCCCTGACATTAACAGATAATTTAGTGCAAGTGTGCTTCAGGCATCCCTTTATAGTACTCAGCTAAGTGGTGCAATTTTGATTGAAATGGAATGAAAATAGGTCATGGTAAATTACCTCCTCTCCTCTTAATCCCACACATACTTCTCCAATCTTCCAAATAAAAATATTTAGTTATACAGCTAAATATATTTGATTACTAAGAATTTCAAAGCCATCATTACTAGGACAAATGTTTTGTTTGCTATGAGTACCTTTTTCTTTTTAAATGCATGTGCAACATGTAGTTAAAAACCTGGAATTGAAAAGATAAGCTTGAAACATGCAAAATTATTGCACTCTTAGTGTAAAACAAAATATCTTGAATTTTTGCAGGACTCCCATTAATGTTCTGTGCAACCTGTCTCAGCCTTTTCACAAATTTTCCTCTCACAACAGTCAGCAAATGTCATGGTCCCCTTGGTGAAATTTTAGCTTTTGCCCAGCTCTGTAAATGTTATTATTATTCCTGCTTTTTAGAACAGAACTTAAATGCATCTATTTCGGGAGCAGAACAGGAGAGTGGGAGCTGCAAAGCCACTAATGGATCATATTACAGTATGCTTGCGGCATTTGGCATTATTAATTGGAGTGGAGTAGGAGCATGACATCCTTCTCTTCATCCTCATTTTTCTACTGGTAACCCCACTCCTGTGAAATGGGGAAGAGTTATTAACTTGATTTCAACAGCCACTGCATGCCCACTTATTGAAAACACACTGCTTGTTTATGAATGGGATCAAACTTCATGGGCATCCAAGAGTCATTAACTGACATTGTGTTTGTCTTGCCTATTGTGTTACAGAGAGATGCTTAAATTCTTTGTAATGGTATATTTAAAAAAAAAAAAAGACTATGAATTATTAGGGTGAGATTCAGCTACAGATGCTTGTATGGAAATTACATAGGCAAAATCAAAACCTTAATGAATTACTCTTATATAACTTCAGCTAATAATGTGGGTGGAACAAAGTACTATGTGCCACCTCTTTCCATTACCAAGGTGATTTCCTAAGACAAAACTATTAGGCAGTTCAAGATAGGTCAGAGAAATTCTAACCTAAATATTTCAGTGTTTGATGATGTCTTATTACAGAGGCAATATACTTGTTATTCCTTTTGGAAGTGCTTGCTGAGCTGGACCTTCAAGTACATTTAACTTTTGAAGTTCATCAACCATAAGTCTTTGGATTTGGTCTATTTGGCTTAGTGGAATGTTTGCCTCTTCTCTTCTCTTCTCTTCCTCACTCTTTAACTATCTTGCAACAATATCTTTTGTGCTGAGGGGAGGGGATAGGGAATGAAGGGGACTATAAAAATCTGGAGAAAACGTTTTTCATGCCACTGCTTTAAAATTGTTTCCACTAGGAAAATTCTGAAATCACGAAAGAGAATGTTTGAAAGAAATTTCAAAAAGGGTAGAAAAAAATGAAACATCTCTTCCAAAATGCAATGGCCTGAAATGAGTGCTTTTAAATCTTAAAAACTTAAACAAATGTAAATAAATGTCTTGATTTTGAAGTTTCTTCTGAAACTGGCAACAAAATCCATTTGACTTGATTAATTTAGAATCATGGAAACCATTTTTTATGAAAAAACACTTTTTTTCAATTTTTTTTTTATATGCAGCATGTGGTTTTTGAACCAGCACTAGTCTCACTTTGCCTCTTGACTTACAATCTAAACCAGAGATGACTGGGGAGTCTTAGGACTGAACCTAAGACTTTTTTTGGTGAAAAGAAATACATGGCAGCTCCATATGGAAGTATACAACACCAAAAACCTGCTTGTGTCCATGATCACTGACAAGCCAGGCTAGCCCAAGCCTGCTCTGTTTTGCATTAACCAAACAAAATTTCAGGCTCTTATAATGTTTGTACATTGAGGCCCAAAAGAAAACTGATAACACTGCCAGTTGCTTCCATTTTCCTTACACTTCTTCTCTATAGATAAGCTACTATTGTTTTTCTTTTGACATACAGTTCTATCAAAAGGAAAAACTATTGATCTTTTTATCATATCAATGGAGCAAAAAAAAAAAAAAAGAAGGTTTTAAGTTACTTAGATTTGTTTATTTTCCAACCTATTCCTATAATTCAAACTGGGTGACATTATTAGTTCTAGACCACTGCATCAGACGTGCCCTTTTCTAAACTCATCACCTTTAGTGATATAACCCCTTTTCTTCCCATTAGGAAGAAGACATTAGGAAATCAGTAAGACAATAGGAATCATGTACCGTTCTTCCTGATAGTTGGCAGTCAAAAATCTTCTGAGAGTAGGTAATTTATGTGTAAAACCATGACTTGACAAATACATGTGCTGTTTGTAAAGCGCCAACAAAGAATATCCTAAATAAACTGTTCTCCTGTGAAATTTTTTGAACATTTGGTTAGCATATGCCTGCAGAATGCATTTTTTCCCACTCTTAGACCTTCCTTCCACAGGCAGTGTATGAAGACTGCTGCCAGACACAATGACTGATGCTACTGTGCCATAGCAGGTGATGGGTCTGAGGCAGGCTAGACCTGCCCAGGAACAGTGAAAAGGAGTGGAGTACCACCTGGTATTCATCCAATATATCAAGTCCAGGAAGCAATTAGAACTTTAACAGGAAAAAATAAAACTGTGAAACAAAATCTCACTCTGTATTCAATTCTGAAACACTGGAATACCTAGCTGATTGCCTTAATGAGAGGTCTTTTGGGGGAAAAGAGTGCTGGCCTATTGAAGGCACTGAAGAGATTGTTTAATCCAGACCACAGCTGAAGACCTCTTCCTGACTGAAAGGAAAACTGTGCTCTACACATGTGCACTGGCACAGAAGGGTGAATATGGCCACATCAGAAAATAGCAGGATATGTAAGCCAGAATACATAAGATGAACTCAATGTAAGAACAAAGTAGAATAGTATTTAATTTAAAGATGTGATGTGATGCATAGAACAAATTAAAGCTAAAGCAGTAAATTTAAGGCCTGTATAACTCAAGTGCTCAGTATTCAATGAGTTCTTGGATTTCTACAGAATGCATGCATTCTTAATATCTCTGATCAACTCCCCAAGGATTTCCAGCCAGCATTTCTTTTATATCTCTCTATTTTGGGGCCATTTTTTTCAAAAAATGCAATGATCAGGAAACAGTTTATATAATTCAGTTTTTGGAATTTCATAACACTGGACATATCTTAACACAGCACATACATGTCCAGTTACAGTGAGGTACAGCTTTTGTGCTGATGCTGCTCATTTTCTCATTCCCCCAGTTCTAGTCCAACATTCTTGCACAATCTTATTTGATGACAAACCATAGTCAGTCAATGACATCTAACAATACTAAAGACGATTTGCTAGCGTTTTATGCTATATTTGACATGAGGTAAATCTAAAAACCCCAATCCTGCTCTGTGGTCCTGGTCTCCTTTGGACCACAGGGTGCATGTGGCACCCAGGACCTAAATCAGAACATTGCAGAGCTGCGTTTCTCAGGCCAGGTCAAGGGATTTTTCCTTGAAAGGCTCTGGATGCTACAACCTGCTCCAGTCAGAAATGACTGAATAGCTGGTACCAAGTTACAGGAAACCCCTTTCACAGTGTGCCTGGACTCTTTTTACTTTTGAAGGTATTAGTAGAAAACAACTGCTATTGATGCCAAGAGAAGGAACCATGTACATATATTGGGTGGTTACATGGGAACAAGGCTTTCAGAACCCACAATGCCTGTACTCCACAAACCAACACCCAGAAACACCACTCCATCCATCAGGATTCCTTAGCAGAAGGCCATTATCTCAACAACACAGAAAATTCCCAGCATATTGTTCTACCTACAACTGAATATATTTTCCTTTAAAGCAGTGTTTTTCTTTACTGTACCAGATTAGATGTAGCCATTATGTGATTTTCTGCATTGTTAATATACACTATTTCTATTTAGGAAAAAAACCACACAATACTTGGAGGCAGCATTAAGCACCACCTCCATTTGAGCAAGAGCCACAGAGAAAATGTAACAATTTAGTCTAAATTAAGCCCAAACAGAGAACTCTGAGTCAAAGAACATCTAGCAATAAGTTGATAAAAGCGCTGTAAACCAGCTAAAGTAGCACAGCTAGAATCATAGCTTGCAGAAAAAGTCATGAAAAAGCTGAACTTCTATGTATTCTTTCTACTTAATGAACTCTCTCAGGGTATACAGACTGTAAATTGGTGAGAAAATGGTCAAATAATTGCATTATTTGATCTTTCACTTGTAACAGGGGGAAAAAAAAGTATTTAATTTTAAAAGTCTCTACCAGATATCTTGGAAATAAAGGAAGGTTATACAAACACTACATTGAGCTCACAGTTCAAATGCTTGTGGGTAGCTAACTAAAGTTCACAGACCTGTATGTAATTGCTGTCTACAGGAAATACTTGTGTTAGCAAAAGAATTTTCTCCCTGCTCCTTCACCTTTGCCCTTCGACAAACTCAGCAGCAAAGAAACCTCCTAAGAGCATTTCTGTGATGAACAGGGCTTTCTCCACCCCTACAAGAAGAACTAAATCTTAAAGTCAGGAACAGAATCTTTCAACTTCTCAGAAACATGCTTGTAGCAACTATTATTGATAAAGGATATACTTTTATACAAATAAGCTTGAAACAAAATAATCTACTCTCTTTTCATTTATCTTTGTCTAAACGCCACATAGTTGGGCTGGTTGTTTTGTTTTTTTTTTTTTTTGAGCTTGCAACAAGAGTAAGAACACAAAATTTAAACTTATTTTAATGTAAATTGGCAGTGACTTCAGTGGCACCAGATGAGTTACACAAAACAGCAATCAAGTAGGAAGAAAGTTCATAAATTGAACTTGAAATAAAATTTCTCTGAGCATTGAAATAGGGTGATTTAATTCCATGTGGTCAAAATTCTGTAAAATTCAGACAAAACAAATCACTGACAGTCTGCAAACTTTTATTTGCTTAATTCCTAACATAAACTCTTCACTACAAATGTCCCATGTTAACATTAAATAAGAAAAAAAAGTCCTTTTTTTAAAAACAAAGACGGTATTTGTGATATCATTAGATAGCCTGAACAGGGTAACTGGGAAGTTGAGCAAACATTTTTAAAAATAACATTTCAATTTTTTCCCCCCTAGCTTGAGATACCTTGAAAGGCACAGAAATTTTACATTTATCAAAATTGGTTGTGTTTTCCCAGGACTCAAATATATGTATCAAAATGATATATTGCCATTTACAAAGTGCCATTTACTGCCATAACAATACATTTTTCCATGGGAAAGTGACACTTTTTGGTATGTACAAGTATCAAGGTTTCTTTACAGGAAGAGTTGTATCGTCTCACTTACACATGCAAGACCAGCCCAGTAATTACCAGTGTGTAGCCTGGAAAGCTGATGCTTTCATTCAATTTTCCTTATGTTACAATTTTAAGTTAAGTCAATAGTCTTCATAACCTAGATTCAGGATATCAGAAACTTTAAGAACACGACCTCTGTATTTAAGACTCCCAACATACACTCTATTCACTGAGAAAATTACAATGGCCTTGTGTTATACATTCCAAGGGAGAAAGAATGGCTGAGAGGGCTCTGATGGATTTACAAAACTAGCAAAATATTTACCAAAAACCCCTTTGAATCACAACACTATCCTAGTGTTTCATGCTACTTTTTTCAGATATGCAGATTCACTCTTGGAAAATCCTTATCTACAGTTTTCATCCTCCTTACTTTGAGCTTTTTTCTCCCTTTTGTGCACACCTGATCTTTACATGTACCCAAAACAAGAAAACAGTGATTTCAGCAAACAACGAGGACCCTCAGGCATTGCTATTACACCTGACAAAAAGCAGGGTGACAGCAAAGAACATAATCATTTTTGGTCACAACAACACTTGTGGATCCTAGCAAATTCCTTGCCCCACATCCGAATGAAACCTCCAAATTTACACCACAAAGCTCTCTTGTAATCATCACAAACTAAAGAAAGCGCAAAATTGGAGCAGAAATATGAACCACAAGGCAGAAGGTTATTCAAATCTACTGCTGCATTTCTTCTGCAGTGAATGATACTGACTCCCCTCCTTATGTTCATACTGCTTTTTACACAAACATCATGCCAAAAACCTACATGTCAAAATACATCCTTCTGTAATGAATTAAGACCTTGAAAACTGAGTATCATAATCATTTGGTTATGGTTATTTAAGAATACATTCTCCTTACATTTATAACTTGTCTCTCATCTGATTTGGCTGCATATGAAAATTTTACCTTTAAATTGTTATACTTTCATGACTAGAACAAGGTAAAACTACAAAGTAATTCCAAAACCCAAGAAGTTTCACTCTAAGGAATCTTTCACGGTACAATAAGATTTTAAAACAAAAAATTACAAAATCATATTAGGTAAGTTTTCATTGTTAGCTTTTCTTATGAGAGCCATATGAGAACAAACAAAGTACAGTCATTCCTTTTTCCACCAATGTGGAAATAATTCTCTTGTTTACATGTTATGACAGAAAAGAGCAATTCATTCCATCAATTCCTGTTTAAGTTACAGTTAAAATGGACTTTTAAAGTATTTTACATGCTTTGTTACATTTGGCCATTCATCTAAAATATAAATCAGCTGTGTGAAATTGTAAAATTGTAACCTTTAGGTCTTTTAACAAGAATCTAAAATATCAAGCTTTCATATACCAAATATTTCCCTGGTTTTGGTTTGGTTTTGTCTTTTGCGGGTTTTGTGGGTTTTTTCTTTCGCTCTTAAACCTAATAAAATTGCAAAACATTTTGAAAGTTTGAATCATGATCTAGCCTTTATAGCCAGTCTTTGCAGACTGAGTCCAGCTGGTTTTCAATGGAGAGTCAGTAACATGCCTTCCTTGGTGAAGTGGAAACAGGTACCCCCTTCCATTGGCAAAGCTCTGACATGAATGAAGCACTTAAGCTTCACTGTTGTTGCCTCTTTGACATTTTATGCTCACTGTGATAGCACCACATGGAAGTATCTTTTGAGCTATTACAGCTATTACTACTTGATGGATCATCTAAGTCTGCTGTTTAGATTGTGTAGATAATGAAACCAAACATGTGAAAATCATCCCTTAGGATGAAATTTAGGCTTCTAAATCTGTTTCTCCAAACTACATCTCCAAACCTCAAGTTACATGTCCATGACTTTTAACAAAGAAGATAACAAGCAGGAAAAGAAAAAGCAACAAACACTATAAAATGACTGAATTTATAAAGAGAAATAAAATAGAACCCAAAACTACATGAGATTATGTATTCAAAACCAAGATCAAACAGATAACTTGCTTTGTAATTAGCACTTATTAATTAACTTATTAGTTTGTGGGTAGAGTGTGAAAGAGAGAATCTGGCAAAATACCAGTCAAGGCTAATGACTCCACCAGCAGTTCAAATGTGTTACAATATGCAGATTGCAAAAGAATATAGGTAGAGTTCTGTTATTAAAATTATTGCACAGCTTAGCTCCCTCAGTATTTCTAAGCAGCAATCAAGCTCATACACAGCCCTTACCTGTAAGGGCCTGCTGGTCTGATCTCGAAGGTGTCAGTGTGACAATCAGTGGCCAGCAGTAGCTTTTGCCTCTGCACAAAAATGCTGGGCTGAACTCAACCCTTTGCAGCTGAAGCTTCACCTGCCTGTGGATCTCAAGGTCCCTGGCTCTGAGCCATACTCACTAATTCACAAAATCTGTCTCATTAACTAAGGAGTTAATATCAGTGGGACAGCTGGGGCTATGTAAACCATACACCTTGCCTTGGAAAGGGGGCTGGAGAAATACTGGAGTCCATCCACTGACACCTCAGCACCTATCTCATGGATATTGCACTGCCAATTGTCCTATTGCAGGAATGACTGAACAAACCAGTACTGACACTTTGACCACATAATTATTCTCTTCTGCTGATTTACAAGCAAAAAGGTTCAGATTGTCACCTAACTTTGTACAAACTATTCATTCATTTGACGATGGAGAAATAAATGCTCCGTGCTTTGCTCTTGTTTTAGAAAGAGGCCCTGCTCATGCAAGCACTTAGAGAGAGATTTTGTTTTCAGCTGAGCTTTCCCAGTAACCTCTGAAGGGTGGCTCACAGGTAGGTTACTGCTGCCATTTCTTACCTGCCTCCGTAAGTCATCCTGCAACCCAAGCCCTGTGAAAGGCTCACCCATTCACTTGAACATTGCTATTCCAGTCATAGCTAGTTGTGCTATATGGCTTACTGTGTCTTAGTCCCTTCACTGGGACTACTGTCAGGAAGAAAATGTGAACTTCAAATTTATTTTTTATTGAATATACATATGATTTTCATGCAGAATCTGGCCATTGGTAGGGTTCCCAAGGCAGAAGACCCAGCATCAATCCCAAGATCTGCGCATGAGATGGGAAGAAGACACATACAATTGTGCAGGGTGACTTTTTGACATGCTTATTATAATTATTATTATAATTTTATATAATATAAAATTATAATTATTTTTACATGCTTATTAATGAATATGTCACTGAGTACTACTTGATAATACTTAAGGAAATGAATGCAGAAGCCTCTTACCAGTGGAAACATGTTAAAGTGGGAAATCAAGTGAAGAACGCTTGGTCTTGATAACTAAAAAATTATCTGCTCGACAAAACTTCCCTAAGACCGGATAATAACAGCAAAGGTCAAGAAAGCTGATCAGGTTCTAGGAGAGCTGAATCACTATCAGTATGTGGGAAGATAGAAGCAGGGATGTTTTAGTCAAAATAAAAGCCATTATTTGAAAAGCTTTATTTATACAAATCAGACATATCTATTCCAAGACATATAAAATGGCAATTGCAAAACAAATCTCACTGATATTTACTTATTCACATTTCTCTCTGGAGATCTGTGTGCATGACTATGAGCATACTCTCATGCCACTTCATGTGTTTGTCTAAAAAAAGAGATGTTATTTAACAATATGGTCTTTGGCAGAAGTTAGCCGTAAAGCCACACATTTTGCAAACCAAGTATCCATAGTAACTAACTGCACAATAACTGAGCTTAGATATTATCTATTTCAAAATAATTCACAAATAAAAATGCTACATATTTAAATCAATAAACATCTGAGCCTGTTCATTCCCTTCATTTCAACAAGCAAATAAT
Source organism: Molothrus aeneus (assembly GCF_037042795.1). NCBI lineage: Eukaryota > Metazoa > Chordata > Aves > Passeriformes > Icteridae > Molothrus > Molothrus aeneus. The sequence goes on from NC_089648.1 coordinate 31,899,375, forward strand.
TTTCAAGAAATCATTTACCCTCCAAAAGCAGCTTTTTTCTTTACTTTTGGAATCCCTGATAGCAAATTGAAAATCTGTCAAAATTAATTTAAAACCAGCTCAAGTCTTTCATTCTTGCTGTTCCTATTTTTGACCTCCATGAACTACACAGTAAAAATTCACACTCAAATACTAAAATTGTGACAGTTCCTAAGTCTGTAGACATGTATGATGACTTAAAAATTAAGGTTTTTAGCTTATTGTAGTTTATTACATTACATTGCAACGTAGATGCTAAATGTAAATCACAATCCCAAAGACAAGATGGAAGATGTCCTGCCCTAATACATTAGCAATTAATGGAACAATGAATCTTGGAAAATATTGATTCTTTATTTTTTACCCTGCACAGAAATTGTCACCCACACCACAATGAGACTTATTATTTTGAGAATAAAATTTTCTTTTTTTCTCCTGGTATCATCTCATTATTGGAATAACCATTTTTGTCATTTTTCTTGCCTCAAATTTAGGAAGTAAAATAACAGAGCATTTCATCAGTAGGGAAAAATGAAAAATGTAATGCTTTTGGACATCCTTTCCTCATTGCAGCTTCTCATAAAACTTCATTCCTGCTTCTCACTTTGGCAATTCAGTTTTGTGACTACAGGTTGAAACCAGATTTCAGAAGGCCTGAAATATTATTTTTTGTCTATATATGTATAGCTTTATATTTCTATTTGCTCAAGGACATCAAGCAACATGTAGACATTAATTAGTTAAGCATTACAACACCTCTGTGAAGAATGGAAATGCAGAACTGAATAATAAAGATGTTAAATGCAATACCAAGGACACAAAGCACCTCAGCAGCAGTTTGGCATACAAAGGAATTTTCTTGAAGTCATTGACTGTATCCAAAAGGTTTACGGTTAGAAAGAAAAAACCCCTTAATGTTATTTGGAAAATAACAGAAGCATAAAATCCGCAATTGAAATAGGATTCCTGGCTTTATACTTCCCTGTGGCACATGTTGATGGTGCAGTGCTGTAGTACAGCTGCAGGCACAGCGCTGTTCATGTTATGCCAGTTAAGGGCCATGTATTATTTCATGTCTTCTGTCTTGGCTGCATGATGCTGTGAAATTGGACAGCAGCTCCAATGCACTTCACTGGTACATTTTCAGCCTGCACTTGCCTTTCTCCACTTATTCAGATTACTGCATCACCATTACACAGCAAATTCATCAAACAGAAAACACAAAAGGGGGCAACACAAAGAGGAGGGGAAAAAAGTCTCCTCAGCAGCCAAAACCCATAAAGCTGCAGAGTGCTTTTAAAACCTTAAAACCTCAACCACAAGCCAGGAAGGGAGACCCCTGAAGTACATGAGACAAGAGCAGCCAAACAGCACAAGACAATGAGCTACTGGAGAGGGTCCAGAAGAGGCCACAAAGATGATGAGGAGTCTGGAGCAGCTGAAGGAGCTGGGCCTGTTTAGTCTAGAGAAGAAATGTCTGAGAGGGGATCTCATTAATGTATCTCAAAGGTGGGTGCCAAGTGGATGGTGCCAGGCTCTGTCTTCAGTGGTGCCCAGTGAGAGGATGAAGAGCAATGTTAACTAAAACACAAGAAGTTTCACCTCAACATGAGGAAGGACTTCTTTACACAGCACAGCACAACACTGGAACAAGCTGTTCAGGGAGAGCCTGGAATCTCCCACTCTGGAGACATTCAAAACTCACCCAGATGTGTTCCTGCACAACCTCCTCTAGGTGATGCTGCCTTGGTTGGAGTGGATGACCTCCAGAGGTCCCTACTCTGTGAATCTGTGATATGCCAGAGCACAGAGAGGCTGCACAGCCCACCTGGTCCCCTTGCTGTGTGACCTTCACCACCCATATGCTGCAGCCTGCCTTGGCAGGGTGATGCTGTCTCAACACCCACAGCACAGACAGTGAGGGAGCGGCTGCTGTGGGGAAGGAACAGCTTTCCTGGGCCCCAGCAGGCAGGGGAGCAAGTGGGGGCTGCAATGTCTACTGCCTCAAATGTGTGTGACTGCTCCTGGCCAGGAGGGCACCCAGAAAATACACCCAGCACTAAAGAAGTCAGGCTCCAAATTCAACACTAAACCCAGCACAGCTGGTGTGCTGGCCTGTGTGCCTGTTAGCATTCACACTTCTCAAATATTTCTGACTTGGGGTCTAAGAAGGTCTGAGTTGGCTCCTGTCTCCTAGTGAGCCGAGAAAGTCACTTGTGCCCCAGAGTGGGGCTCCCCAGGAAGGGCCCTTGGTCACCAGGACACCCTGAGGCTGTCAGAGCACAAAGGTGACAGCTTTTTGTCACTGACCGGCAGCCACCAGTGGGCTCTGGCCTGTCGCTGCGCTGAGCCCCCACGCTGACTGTGCATAGGGCCAATTTACAGCATTTGCTTTCTTCAGTGAACAAGGTCATGGCAAAATACTGCTCTGAAAAAGATTACAGTACTTAAGACATAATCACAACAGAAACATAATTATTCACCTGACAGCAAATACTTTCTGTTCCTCCTCCTCCTCACTCTCCATGACAGATGAAGAGCAGCAAAAAAAAATACAGAAAGCAGTGGAAAACTAGTAAGTAAATAGATGCCTTTAAAACAGGTGTGTCAAGAAAACCAGATTCTGGAAGAATTCAAATTATTTTCTTTCAATGAAAGAAGAAAATGTGAAAAGATTTAAAAGGCTGTCTTGCCTCTTCCTCTTCTTTCATGAGGAAATAGCCCTCAGTAGTCAAACATTTACTATACACAAGAAAAACAATTTGTCATCAATAGTTTATTTTCCAAAATTATACTCTTGTCTGTATATTGAAAGCATGTGCAGTTTCTGGCTCCAATACAAGTTATCTATAATGAATTTTAGGAAAGAAAAAAAGTGGGTTTTTTTCCTGAGAGAAGCAAAACACATACAAATGGCACATATAAATATGTGTAGGAAAATAATGCATGTGGGAAAATAATGTATGTATCTAGAAAAACATTCACTGCTATTCATTTTCAGTGGACAAATACTATGAACTATTTTTCTTGGAGTCATTGAAAGTGCACAATGAAATCTGTGCTATTTTCCACTTTGGGAGGAACAGGTTGGGATGAATGGCAACTTATTTCCTTCTGTTTTCACAGAAGGCCCCAACTAGAGAGTCTTAATTCAAATCCACATGGAACTTTTAAAAAACTGTGTGAAAAATTATGGTTTAAGATCATACACCCAAGTTTACATCATATCTCAAAAATTATTTAAGCAAATTTCTAGTTCTCTGGAGCCTTCACAGATGCTTCTACAGGTATACATGCTGCATATAGCCTTGTGTGAATAATGCCTAAAGTACAAGGCTTCTTCAGGAAAAAAAGGCAAATCTTGTCATGCAAATCATAGTCTCACTGGAAATACTAGTTTTCCCTTCTAGAGTCAGTCCACAAACCTCAATAACAACACCAAATAACAGAAAAATGCAAACTCTTAAATTATTCATGCTGGTTTCAAGAACTTTTCTTCAGTTTTCCTGCAAGACAGTTGAAAGCAATTGTGTAGATGCCATGAATACAGGAGTGCAAAAACGTTTAGGTTAGCAGACCAGACACTTTGTTCTGAAGCAAGTAAGATTTTAACCAAAGTGTAGTAGTTGGTGTTAGATAGGACAGGGTACCTGAGCTATGTTTTACCCAGACAATATCTCTTCTGGAGATTAAAATCAAAAGCATCTGGGGCTCAGCCAAGTGAGAGGAGAAGATCCCTCAGGACCGTAAGATCCCTCAGGATCCCTCAGGATCTTATTGCTCACAGGAACAATAAGGATAATTTGTAAACTAGATTTAACTGATGGTCTGTCAGTAAATGTCGTTTTGCAAAATCTTGAGTGTTTTATTGAAATGCCAATCTTGTACAATTCAAACACATTTAACTTAAGCAATAACCTTTATGAGATTTGGGGAGTTTTCTGAATTATTTTCCTGGCATTTCCTATTTGTGAGACTTTTTTTTAATGAAGTCTCATTCTAAATTGGCATGAGTCAGGCACTTGGAGCTCAGCCAGTCACAGCACTCCAAAGCACACCCAACAACAAAAATGAAGACATTATTCTAAAACTACAATAAATGTTTCTAATAGTAATGCTAAACAGTTTGCATATCCTACTATTGAACTATTTGATTTCTCAAATCAAGAAACAACTAGAAGATGCCTGTGCTAATGTGACCATTCTTGTAACAATTAGGACCATCCAACTTCTGAGACCCAATAGGTGCTTTTAATACTGGACCAGTTCCTCAGCTGTGCATATTACCATGGTTCAAACAGATTTCACATGGTACTGATATAATTTATAGCAATGAATGATCCATCAGACAGTGACAAAAATGTAATATAATTAGGGAGGAAGTTGTTGCTTTCTTTGTAATGTTAAATATTCTACCTAGGCCAAACTAATTTGCTGAATTCTTTTTGTCTGAGATTCACTCTCATTTCTTTTTAACACGTATCTCTGTTAAGGTTAGAATGAATTAAACATTATCACAAGAAAGAAAATGGCAATAAGTACATTAATTGTACTGACAGCAGTTTCATTGATAGCACTCTTTTTTATTGTACAGCAGTATATTTGTCAAAATGTGGATTCTCTGCTCTGAGAACATGAAAATATAAAACCAACCAACTCTTATGTAGAAAAATCAGCAAATTGATCAAATAAAAATGTAGAAGTTTTATCACAGAAGTCCTTGACCTCCAGGACAGCTTTTCAAGTCAGTTAACTTCCCTTCTTGAAGTAGAACAATTTTCTTATGCTTATCTCAGACTGTGTGGGTGGATGAATGAAATCAAGCGTCTGTGAATCTCTCACAAAGATACCATGTCTCTGTTCTCAGGATCTAACAGCATTTCTTGGTTTTTCAAACCAACATGCCTGATGAATGATACAGTTTTCACCATCATTCTATATATTCAGAAGAATGTGCATAATTATTTTCTAAATATACGCCTGATACAATCCCTGTCTAGGTTTTTAAACCGTCTAGCTTGAGCCCTGCTTTGGCAGCACTCACTGCTAGATCTGAGCAACTTTCCAACTATCAGCCTGCACTCTGTATTCTGGAAGCCTGTCTTGTCCCAAAAGCTCCCCCAACAGCACATATCTGTTTATTGTGTCATTCTGAAAATCTCCTTCTTCTGAAGATTCGGGCTATGAAGAACTGCACTGGCAGCCACAACAACACTGTGCTTGTGCCAATACTATGTAAGACTAGACTGAATAAAGGAATCCCAAGTGATCATTCTGTCTCATGCCTTGTCCTTCCTTCCAAAATGTGCCAAAATTGTATCTATATAGAGGTGTTTAGTAGGGAATGGCAACATTTAATAGACTTCCAAGAAAAGTTCACATTAGTTGCTGAATACGAAGATGTCAACATCTAACACTATTTACTTCAGTAAACACAGCAAACTCAAAGGCATTAGAGAGGATACAGAGGCCACACTGTACCCAAGGAAAGAGTGTTCAGTTCTCATGCCAGAGCAACCATTCTGCCTGGTGGGCTGCCATGCACCTGCACTGAAACAGAATCTAAAACCAGCAGCAGCTTCCAGTGCCGCACACACATCCCTGAACAAAATTCATTTTCTGAAACATCCAACTTATCCTTGTACTGACTCTGTCAGATAAATAAGCTTTAGATAGTTTGTGAGCAATTTCAGACTTCCTAGAGAAAAAAAACCAAACTAAGTATTTAAAAGAATAGATTGTAAGGTACAGTCAGACAGTCAGGCACTGCATAGTAACTTTTAAATTAGCATTAAATTAGTTAGAGTTTACTTGTCATGAAAGAGAGGCTTGCAACAATCTGTTGCTGCATCTCAGCTCAAGGACTGTAACTTCTAGATGCGCCAACTTAATAATTTACTATCATCTTCTCACAATTCTAATTTATATGACATTGCTTCAGCAAATAGATTAGGCAGGCTGCAAATGACCTGCAGGGATATCATTATATTAGTTAAAATTGTAACAATGCAAATTAGGAGAGTCCCCCGGCTATACACTCAGTCAAAAATCATTGTTCTAGTGGGGCCAAATGTAGAATACATAACACACTAATAGGATTTTCAGAAACTGTGGCATATCAGTAAAAATATAGCAACTACTGCCTTCCTGGATTTTTTTTCCAGTGCCACATAAAAAGGTCAAACAAAATGTAGCAAGTATAGAAAGACAGTGATAAAGACAGTGAATGAGAAAAAAAAAAGCTGTTATTTGCCTGCAATTGCCCATCAATTCCTGCAGAAAAATAACTGAGAACAGAAGCACAAATTTTCCAGCCTTTGACTTGCAACATACTTCCTCTGTGGCTTTGGTCAAATCACTTACCCTTTGTATGATCCAGAGCTCTGCATTTAATAGAAATTGTTTTATCTAACTCTACAGTTCTGTATCCCAGTTTTCTTTGTTTTCTCCCTGTCCTGTGAGGCTTACAATACCATTTCATAAGAATATGATGCAACAACAACAAAAAGCTCAGGCCCTTTGTTCTTGTCTCCTACAACTTGCCCTAATGTCACACCCTGTTTTTTAAGTGAATAAGCCCAGAGTCAAGCTACAGTCAAACCCCTTGGAATGTAAAATCTGTTCATGTGACATAAGCCCAAACAAGCTAAACATTACTGTTTCAAACATATCTGAACTGTTAACCAGAATTCACTGACTTTGATTAGACTCATATCATCTGTCTCATATGGTTGACAGATAGATGCCAATTTCTCAAAAACTGTTATATAAACATGCGCTTCTACGGGGAAAAGATATCCAGAGGTATTGATTCAACTATTTTGGAAAATTCTAGCTTCTGCTTTTTTTGTTTGTAAAAAACATGACCTGTAATGTTGCTTTACCAACTGTGATTTCCAATTTTTCCAGGGAAGAAAACAGCAAGTTTTTTTAAATGTAGCTTTACAAGGTAGCAGCATCTTGTGTGACAGATAAAATTACTACAGTTAAGCTTACTGTAAATGAAGTACTTCTCAGTGAATGGTTGTTTTCATTCAATTATATTTTCATCCAAGAGGAAAAGAAAAGGTATAACAAATACTAAGTGGTTAAAGAAACTCTTGGTTCATGGGAAGAAAAGTTTTCTTGAAAGAGGCCCTGAATACTTGTTGTAATTTTACTTGCCCAAAACCAACTGAATTGAGGAATTACCTTGCCCTTAATAGCATCATAAAAATGTAATCATGAAACTTTGTCATCGCTGAGCAAACAGATCTAAATTTTTCTTTTTACTGCGGGTGGTAATGAGTGGGTAAGAAGCGATGAATATTCTTTCAAGGAATTGCTTATTCATGTGTCTCAAATGAATTTATTGAGAAGAAAATTCTCAATAAATTCATTTATTGAGAAGAAAATTTATTTTCCCATTTATTGAGAAGAAAATTCTCTCTTTAAAATCCATTTTGTCCTTGGTCTTTAAGGCCAACAGAAGTTAGGAAGAAGACGGCAACATCTGCTATGATAGGCAGATGCCCAACACTGCCATGACTAATGTCATTCCGTCTTTAGCATCTGTCCTATAAAACTCCAACCCATCATGTGCTGGCAGTAGAAGGGCAAACATTGTACTTGGTCTCTGCACAGGCTGAAAGGAGTCACCAAAAGATGTCAGTTTGCGCATCAGCACAGGACAAGGTAAAACCTCTTGGTGGTCTGGCAAACTGTGATGCAGAGAAACAACACTAATTCCCCAATTTCAGCATTAGAAGAGTGGAGAAACAGATTCCCCATGTCCAGCATGTTAGCACAAGTTATAAGCCACAAGCATCTGACACAGAGCTCGTGACACAGTGGAAAAACCCTCACTGGCTCCAAAGTGTTTTGACCCAGTGTTTTTCTACACAAAGCTGAGAGCAGATGATTTGCAGAAAATGAAAAAACTAGAATATATTTTCACAATATTATTTTGACGGTCCTTTGACATAATAACATCTGCCCTATGAAAAAGGAATTTTTTCTCTTCCATTCCTAAGGAATTTTACTCCAACTTTTATTTATAATCATTATATTTAAATAGCAACACTTTTGTAAAAAAAAAAAAAAAAGAGATTATAATTGGTGCAATATTTGCTCTGGTACTAAAAAGCATTTCCACTACTGCTGATAGAACATTAATATATACACCAAAACTGGGAACAAAGAATTTTGGGTTAAAATCATCTTCTCAAGTACTCTAGGACAGTATTAAAATTTCCTGCAGAACTAAGCAAAATAAAGTATTCTGTTGTCTGAATACTCATTGCCATCCTTACTGTAGACCATTTTCTGCTAGTCCAGTAAGGCATTCAAAAGCATTTTCCCAAAAAAGCAATAGTAGGATGATCACAAGTGTTCCCAAGATAACTGTCTATGCTTTGATAGGAGTGATATGAAGCGACATAGGCACAAATAGTGCCTAATATTTCATAATCAGAAATCGAGACTAGTCACAGCCAACCCCTCTGATCCCTGAGGACCAGCTGGAATGCAAATCTCTATAGTTGTAATGCAACAGGCCCACTTCTGCCATCACTTCCTACTCACCACAGTATCAGCTACTGAAAAGAGCATAACCACACATCCTGCCTTTGCTCTCCACTAAAATTTCAAGCTGAGTGTCAGATGGTGCTACCTGTTCAGCATCACAGGAAAACAATAGTTTTAGAAATGTTCATGACTGATGAAGTTCAAACCTACCTGTCTATATTACAGTATTAATTCCAGGTTTTAAACATCTTTTAATTGACTGGACATGACAAGATAGTCACCAAGGAAAGGCAAGAAAACTCAAACAATAAAGAAAAGTTTAAAATTTGCAAATTGGAGATGAAATTATGCTCATCTTCTGAATGATGCTGCAAAGTTTTCTTAGTCTTTCACTATTTACTTGCCATCTGAGTTTTAAGTGATCAACTGCTGTACTAGGACTTCCCAGCCTCATTCCCACACTAGGAATAACCCTTCCAGCTAGCGGACTGCTTTTCACCAGTCACCTCAGCTAGGTAGCAGTGGCACAAAAATGCCCTTGCTATTCCTGTTCTTACTCAGGTCAGACATTTCCTCTCGTGAAGAACAGATACCCAAAGATTAAACTGCATTTTTTGGTGGCATGGATGCAGTGAGAGATATAATGTGAGGGACAGGCATTCAGTTGTGACATCACTGTGACAGGAAATTCTAAGTGCTGCAGGCAATTAAAATGAAGAATGCACTTATTTATTGAATTATTATTAAAGTAGTCTATCTGAAAAAAGCACCTGTTCTGGAAAAAATTATGTCTATGTTTCATTCAACACTGTTAGAAGAATATAGGATGATAACTGCATGATACCACATGCAAATATATATCCTAAAGCATTAGGCACTGACATTTAACTGCACAGTACTTTTCCTGGTATTCTGGTTGCCTGAAAGTGTTCCTCAGTGACTCAGAGTTTAAGGACACAGAACTGCCAATTGGCCATATCCTTACTGAGGAATCAGATCACAGAGACCAAGGCCCCACAGAACCTGATGCTCCATTAACCCATGCAGTAACCACTGGGCTGTGGGTTCACCCACCTGGTACTTACTCCCCACCACTGCCTCAGTAGCATGAGGAAGAGAAGAGGAAGACAAAATGGAAGAAAATGTGTGTTTAGATAGGAACTTTAATAACCAATCCTCACCCCTACCCCACACCAGGGGTTTCTTATGTTGATAAAGATGTTATACAGCATGGAATATCCCTTTGGTGATTTGGGTCAGATGTCCCAGCTATGTTCCCGACTCCCCAGTCTACTCACTAGAGAGGTTTACTGGAAATTTATGAACCATGGGAAAAATACTACTGATAATGGAAGGAACAGGCAACAGGAGAGAGTTTCCTTCGCTAGGAAACTCACTAGTTTCCTACACTATTTTAGTCACAATTCCAAGACACAGTGCCACAGGGGCTGCTATGAAGGAAGTGAATTCCACCTTGGCTAAACCAATACAGTCCAGTATGTCTGTAACTATTCTGCATATTGACAAACCAAAAAAAGTCACTGTCCTCTATGCTCCCTAGTGCTCACTGCTCTTCTCTTGCCCAGTTACATTTATTCAACTGAAGCGTATCATAGCTAAACTTTACAAACCTGACTATTCTGTTGCTCTCCCATGTCATTTCTGACTGCTCAGTAAAGCAAGGACACAATCATTGTTATTTTCCTTTCCCATAAAAGATGCAATTCACACCTACACTGCCTAGATGATAGTTTAGAGATGGAATTTCAAGTGAAGGTTGAAACAATTAAAAATCATCGTGCTAAGAAATTCTAAGCACATAAAGAACAGAAAGTTTAAAGCAATTGGTCATAATCTATTTTGCCAAAAATCTCAGCATTTGGGGAAACGATGCAGCAGGATCTATTGAGTGGATAATCAAGTTAGCAGAGGTAGTTTTGGAAAAACTATGATGAACATGGATAAATTGTCCTGTATTTGCACTCTTAAATCCAGAGCATGTACCATTCCAAAAAATGTTTTAATTTAGTCTTAAATCATTGGCCATAATGAAAGAAATTGCAATGTTGCAGTCTGTGTCTCACAAAAAGAAAGACTGGATTATCACCCTAAGATTTTCAGAATGAGAAAGAAACCCAACTTAAACTCTTTTCCATCTTCGATTATTGTCTCAAAATTAAACCTGCATACTTCAGCTTAAACCTTTCAGTGTGCTTCTTCACGTCACTGTCCAGCCTACTCCACTGCAATCTCTCACCAGAGATCTGTCCTTTCTAATAAGCTCTGCCTGGAAAGTCTGCCTGGGTTAAACTCTGCTTAACATTGATCAAAGCTCCTTTTTTTATTTGCTTTACCTTTGTCACATACAATGTCTCAAGTAACCAATATTAAAGAGTGCACATTTGACATAAGAAGGTATGTCCTTTTTACTTAGAAAGATAAATATAACAGAAAAGGTTTGTATGATAAAAGTATCTTAAAGTATCTTGATATATTAAATATCTTTAAGATCTTGAGTGATTGATGTCAGAGGAAATAACAGGTAAACTTTTGATCTTTTTTCCAATTATATCAGATGGTCTAACAAAAGCCTACCTCAGTCTATAAGCATCAACTCTTTCTTTTGACATTCATGGCTACAACACAGTTCCTAAACCCAGGATCTCTCCTAGCACTTGTCCTAGTTTTGGCCAGGACCTTAATGTAATTCAATACCAGCTCACATCATTGCCAGGGCTGGGGGAAAGGACTCTGGCTTCCAAGAAGAAGGGCATTCCTTCCAGTGGGAGAAAGGTGTGGGCAAAACAGTCCAGTACTGTTTTATTTTACATGTAAATGGTTTCTTTGTCTTATACCTTTTGTTCTTAATATCATTACTGTTACTGTTCATTTTTTCATTTTATTGCTGTTAAATTGTTTTTATTTCAACCCACAATCTTTGGCTTTTTTGCTTTTACTTGGACGGGGACTGAGTGGTGGGGTGGTTTTAATGGGAGCATTAAATTGGAGAATACCATTCCTAAGCCATGACAGCACTGTATGGAAGCCACAGCTGAACACTGCAGAGACAATTTTGTATTCTCCCACTGATATTGATATATACAACTCACACTGAGTTGTAGAAGTAACATGAGCTAAATTCTGTCTTTTCCTTAGTACATACACCAATCTTTTATTCACCTTACTATGGTCTGTGCAATAGTATTACATAGTGGAAAGGCACTTCACATTTCTAATGTATTTCTGAAAATTTTATGTAAGTAGTTTTTATCAACTTACATCATCAGAGATCAAATTTACTTTGAGAAGAATTCTGCCTTTCTGAGATGTAATTTAGTTTTCTGATTTGGCAGCTTATACATACAGTGTATAGAGACTTACTAGGACCTCTCCAAAATCTTGATATATCATTTAAAAATTATAAAACCATCTACCATTTGTACATAATCTTTCATCCAAAAGTATTTTAAAATTCACTACAGAAGGTATTTCACATTGCTTGACACTGTAACTTGTTAAATAAGAACGTTTTGAGCCCCACATCACCTAATGTTGCAGATGCTCCTTTATCACAAAGAGCTGTCACACTGCACATCTGGCCTGGTCACATGGACACACTGCTCTCAAGGGGAAAGAAAGCATTACCCTAATTCTTGTTCCTTCCTTTCATCTCTCCGTTATGCTCTTACCTGCAGACTCTTAGTGGGTCACATCACAACCCTTCTCCTCTTCCTCATGAGAAGCAATATGAGCCAAATTATGCCTTTAACAAGCTGTATTCTCACACTCGGCTACTTAGAGCTCTTTATAAAATGATTGATTTCATTTTCTACATATAGTTAATTTCTATGTCTTTTCATCTGATATATTTGGACTTTCTATCTTGGAAATACCTACTCAGGTATGGCAGTACCATGAAACACAGAAAATAGGAAGGCCATTTAGGAAGTCACTTTCAGTGCTAAGTTACTCTTTGCAATATTAATATGTGATACAGAATTCATACTCCAAGCTCCCAGTGAACTAGAATTGATGAGCCTGATAACACACACATTTACAATGAGTACTTCTCATGCAGGGTATGATTTGTAGAGCTGGGTAGCAATTGTGGAGATGCTGTAAACAGGAAAAAGCCAGCTAAGCTAGAAGGAATGTGCTAATTAAAGGATACATGTGAAATGGAAGTTAAAAGCAGTCAGATAAGGAGAAGGGAAAATCCTGTCCCCAAACAAGAAGGAAGGAAGGAGAGAGAACATACCCCTTGCTAGATTTGCATATCATGTCCCAGGGCCCAGCCGCAGCTAGCAGGGGAGGGAAACACTGATCTTCACATCTCTATTTAGTGCAGCTCCCCCGGCAGCTTTTCTATTGAAAAAGATCTAGGAAGGAAGTTAAAAAGAAAGATGACAAAAGGAACAAAAGAGAAGGCGCTGGAGTGGAGCTCAGAGCAGAAGCTGCTCCTAGGGAAGGGCGGTATCCCAGCAGCTCACTGCAGATATAAGCCAAGGACAGCCAAAGTCATTCCAGTCAAAACTAAGACACGGGGACTAAGGAAGAGGGCAAGTTCAGAAGCTGAGTAGTGGCATCACTGTATTCCTGATTGGTTAAGTATTTAGACAAGGCAATACGTGTGAGCGAAGCCAATTCCTTTCATCAGAGCAGCAGACTACAGTGTGGAGAGGGAAAAAAAAGACAAGTTTTGGCTATACAAGCCCGTCTTCAAGAGGGCTGCTGAGTTGTGACACTCAGGAGCAGTGTGTGAGTCAGGACAGTGCCCTCAGCTCTGGGACTTGGGTGAGATGTCCTGAAAAAGACCCAGGTTTAAACCAGAGGTATGCCTGTGGTTATGGAAAGAAGGCATTAGCAAAACTTCATGTGCTTTCCATGAGCTTCAGGCCTAGGAAGATGGCCTGTACCCAGTGTAATATCCACAGATGTAAGAAGAGGTGCAGAATTCAATGGAATAGTCCGAAGTCTCCTGAAGTTCATTGTGAACCTGATGACTTAGGGGATTTTGCATCAGGTCCTGAAATCAGATGTCATGTGAGAAGCCACAGACAAATCCATGAAGCAAAATGGATGGACACTGCAGTTCATATCTGAAATAACTCTAATGATTTCCATGGTTTTAACTTGCAAATGTTCCGTGGTATTCAGCTAGCTGGCCTTTCTCAAACCCAGTCTGCCAACAGTGGAAAAGAAACCTAAGGAGGAAGCACTTAAAATAATTAATAATCATTATGGGCTGGGTTTAGATTAACAAGTATTATCTGTGGTCTTGGAATATTTCTCTGAGGTTTACTGGAAATTTATGAACCATGGGAAAAATACTACTGTTAATGGAAGGAACAGGCAACAGCAGAGTGTTTTAAAATTGCAAAACCTTAAGGAGTTGCTGGGTTTGATTTATTTCAAAAATATAAATCAGAGTTTTTTCCTGATTTTGTCCAAACTCTGAAGCATGAACAGAATAACAGAAAAAATTATATATAAATAAAAAATTCTTTTGACTTCTTAGAGCTCTGTAAAAATCTAAATTCTGAAGGTCTTAAAAGCCAGTTCTTCAGCAAAGGGAGTAAACAAATTAAACCACCATTCTTCTATTCCCCTCTGGTATCGATATTGTTAAATAGTGACCAAATAACATAAAAGAGAAAACATTCAACTGTTGAGGATCAGAAGGGTTTTTTCAGTTTCAGTTTAATTAGCTTAAAGCTAAGAATATGTCCCACAATCTAATACCATCTTTTCACATTTGGTGCCATTAATTATTTCTGTTATGCCGGTGGGAAAACAAAGATACAGGCCCTAATCAGTGCTCCCAAGTGTTTGTTAATGAACTCTGAGGGGACCAAATAGTCATAATTGTCTTTCAGAACTGGAAACGTTTCTTGCAAATCGGTTCTTTGTCTGCATATCACATCTTTATATAGCTTAATGTTGCTTTTATCACTTTACTGCTTTTGTTACTTTTTCATGTGGGAAATGTTTTGATTAGATAGAATATAGCCTCAGAGATTCATCCTTAACTTTCACAATAGCTATCTCTGCATTTACAGCAATAATTCAATCTCCATAATCCCAAATTTGTAGAATTTTCTCTTTATTTTATCATAGCACTTATCATCCTCCAACACACACAGACAGCTTAGCAATTATAATGACTGTATTATTATCATTTAACAGTGAGTTGTAATGTTTGTAGTTAAGATAGAAAACTGGGCCAAAATCTAAATTTCAATAAAAGAATGCATCATTGTGGCAACACTAACAAGATGCTTTAGTGAATTTGTACTATTCATCTGTACCTGTAACTACCATAGTATTTCTGGACCATGATTCTGATTGAAATGTCTCCCACGAATGCTCTAAGCAAGCAAGAAGGCAGATTGTTTCTAGCACATCTGCAAAACCATTGCACTCACACAGGTGCTTCTAAGCAAGTCAGTTATTCCAACAACTAGTTCAGTTCAAATACCAGCCAAAGCAGCTGAACTGTGATGTTGGCCAGCTGGCTGTGTGCAGGTGAGCTGGTACAGTCTATACTGGGGTGTGTGCTATGACAGCTGTGCTGCTGGAGCCCACTTGGGCAAGTGTATGGGGGCAGTGCACATCTCAGCTGAGTGCTGAGACAGCTTTATTGTTACACATGTGCAGGGTGGGTGAAGGATGCTGACTCAGCCCCTTCAGATGACAGGAAGGGGCAGGTAGGACTCTAAAGGCAGGAGGACTCCCCAAAAGAACACAGATGTGATCAGGTACAGTGTTTATGTTCCTCTTTCCCCAAAGGAAATACCTGCCTAGCCTATATTGTGGCTGTTGGTCAGATCCCAACACCTGTGCAGACCTGCCTGTCACACAAAAGCATTCCTTTGCTTCCATACTAGTTCCCAAATGACAAATTATGCTCATTTTTTTTGCCAGACTGGGTGTGAACGAGTTGCAGTGCTTTGACTTTCCACCAACGCAGCCCTCTGCTGAGAACACTGCAAAAAGCAGCCATCACACTGAATTCAGCCCCATCTGTATATTATGTGGTGTTGTTACAAAAACAATAGTTCTCTGTTAATTTACTGAAGAATGATGCAGAATAGTCCTAGGTCTAAATCTGGAGCAGAGAAACTGAACTCTCAGAGGAAATGAATTTCAGAGGAAGATCCAAAGTATTTCAGGGAGGGGATAAACAGCTTGGATTCTTCCTGGTAAATTCTAATGCCAAATTGTAATCACTAATCTGCTCCTCAGCATAATCTAGAAAATATATCGTTTACCATGCAGTTCTTAAGCTTTCAATTTATATTTAAACAAAAAGCAAATGCGCACATACTTTAAAATCTGGATTGATATCTTGAGATGAAATTGTGACTCTATTTAATTCAGTGGAAAATTTATCATTGACTTATGTACTTAATAATGTCAGCAGGCACTTTTACACTTAAAAGACTAAACTTTCAGAATAAGCATGAAGGGACTGGCTTTGAAATGAAATTCAAGATTTCTTATTACTTTTGTTCCTTTTGCTCCAAAAGAGAAGAAAAATCAATATGGGTTAATACAATGTTTATATTTCTGTCATCCTGCTTTAAATCTAAAGTGAAAGGCGTTGTTTTAACATTGCAAATGCCTCTTTCCTCCATAGAACTATAGATCAAGGTTTGACATAAGAAAAGAATAACTCTATAGGGAAGCTGAAAAATATTTAAAGCATTTTTTCATCATCTTTGAACACATGGAGTTCATTGCGTAGATTTATTACTATTAACTCACAATGTGTGCACTCACACATTTTTTATTTTTGTGTCCCATTCTTTCTTATTGTATCTGTGTCAGCCACCTCCCTTCACATCAATCCCTACTTAGCCAACACTAAGTGTATCAGCCCAAAAGGGAGGGCAATGGTGAGGGCAGCAGGAAACGCTGTTTGCGAGGTGTAGCTGGCTTTCACAGTCAATGAGATCTTTTTGTCCTGGAAAACATCCTTTGTTGAGAAGGGATGTTTCTTAGGAGTGGC
Source organism: Molothrus aeneus (assembly GCF_037042795.1). Taxonomy (NCBI): domain Eukaryota; kingdom Metazoa; phylum Chordata; class Aves; order Passeriformes; family Icteridae; genus Molothrus; species Molothrus aeneus. The sequence goes on from NC_089648.1 coordinate 31,915,909, forward strand.
CAGAATAATGAGACCTTGGAAAAGAGGCAGGCATGACCTTCTTTTGCCTGCACACAACATTCCCTGAATAAACCCTTGAGACTCCCCACCTGATCTAGGAAGAATGAAGACTGAATTGAGACTAATCCTGAAGAGCTCATTGAAAAACAAGTGAAAGTGACAACATTTCCTTTTCTCCTTACTTTTGGTTTTAGTTATTTCTCTAAGTTTTTTTGTTTGTTTACATTTTTTGTGCAAATGCAAGAGAATTTATGCATTGCTTAAATAATACTAGGTAATATGACAGTAACAAGGCAATATGACCAGAGAGGATTTTTGATCACATAAATCAGGAGTATGATTCAATTAAAAAAAAAAAGTGGCACAATTTTACATTTAAATTGAGTAATCCTAAAATAAAAAATAAATATATGCCAAAATTTTAATTAAATTATGGAACAAGTAATATATAAACCAAAAGAGAACACTAGGTTTGTGCTTCTAGTGACAGCTGTGCAGCACTATGGCATTACTTTTTTATTTTAATTTTCTATTTTAAAATTTCTTTTGCTTTTAAAAACATTAATTAATTTCATTTTAACATTTGTATCACCTGGAGCCATTGGGATTATATTACTGGTATTTACCACTAATATATATAGCAAACAATACATGTATGGACCTAAGCTTCCTTTTTCTAATGTCTGCTGTCACCCAGACATTGTCTGCTGGTATAGAGCAAGTGCACAGCTCCACTGCTTCAGTAAAGCAAGACTGATTTATACCAGCTGGGGATTTAGCCTTTCTTGTTCCCATGAATCCAAACAGTATCTCACAGAGCTGTACAAATCTCTTATACAAGTATGTAACAGAAAATGTAGAAAGCTCTAAGATGGCTGAACATTTCCTTTAGAGTGCTGAGACTTCCTTCCTTCTCATTACATTGTAAGACAGAAATAACTCTCTGATGACTTGACATCTTCAAAAAGAAAAGAATTCTGTACTGGTATCTGCTAATCATGTCAAATTGAAGAAGAAAATTTATTTTACTATCCTCTGAAAACAGAAAATGATTAATAATCCCTTGCCCAAGGCCTGAGGATCAATTCTGGAACAAACACTCCCTGTTTTAGCCCAAAAAACCACCTTACCCATTTGATTTACACATCACTGTCTAGTGAAGAACTAGTATGTGTTTCCCCATGTTACATCTATGATTTGCGCCACCATTTGTTAGGACATAAATCACTGAGCTTTATAATGCTTCAGATAATGGTATGTCATGGCTCCAGGTCATCTGTATGACCACAAAAATGAGTATGTAAAAACTGTCAGTATTTAACAAACTTATAAAAAATCAATAACTTGCTAAGAAAGATTAGGCATTGCATGGACATGCAAGTGTAAGAAGTCCTGATGAGACAATACTTCAGGCATGCTGCCAATTATTATTAAAACATCATCCCTGAAATCGATTTTCTTCTTGGAAAAGAACAATAGAATGTTTCCAAAAATGAAATAAAGTTTACAATGCTGTTATGGCTGGGCAGAAGGGATAAAATATTAAATTCTCCTATTTTTTTCCATTAAAAAAAGAAAAATTTCTCATAAAAGGGTACTTTACAAGATGGAGTAAATCATACCATCTTCAAACACTGACTTTTGCAGAGGCCTCAGATATGACAGGTGGATATTTTTGCCCCTTGAAGTGTGATTTATAAGAAATGCTGTGTTTGGCAGGCTGTTATAACATGTCACAGTGGTATTAAATGCAAGTCAGGAGTTCTTTATAATTCATTAGCATTCTTTCTTGATTGGAAACTACACAGCCACCTGCCCCTGCTGTTATTCAAAAGTAAAGACAAGGTAGTCTTTCAGAAAGTAGTGAATTGACAAGCATTTGGCAGGGACAAATACCAGTATATCAAAACACAAGTACAGAACAAGAGCAATGAACTGCACATGATTTACTGCTCAAACTACTGGGACTTATGCAAACCTTGTTTCTGCATCAGATAACCAGGGACTCATATCAGTATCAGGCAAATTCCTTGTTTCTGAGACACTGAGTTTTACAGTAATCATGCACAAACAAAGTTGTTGCCACACCAGTTGTTATAACGTTCACACAAATGACATTAATACAAGAGCTACCAGAGAAAAATCTTCAGCATTAAAAGGAAATCACTATCTAGTGTAACATACAATTTGCACATTCTACAATTCTCATCAGTGAATGCAGTATCAGCTTCCAAGGATTCGCCTCCATTTTTCATCCTCAATTCAATGAAAAAATACAAGCAGTCTGACTTTACTAATAATGCATCTTACTTGTGCCAAAAATTAATTTCTAACACCAAGAAATAAAGAAACAAAAGATTCCTTTTATACAAACATGTCCATGAAGTTGATGAATATATTCACTTATTTTTCTCCTGTTGTAGTTCATGTTGTACACAGGCTGGAGGAAGCACTTACCCTTTTGATTTCTTTACTTTGAAAATTATATATCTAAGTGTGAAATGGAGATTCTCTACATAGCTGATGTCTGTTTAGGAGTGACATTTTTCATAGACAACAGCCAAAAGACTACCATTGTGGACATTGACATTTCACATACCCAGATCCAAAGACAAACTGTGATAGTCAGATTAGAACATTTGCTATGCCCTATTCTTTAGATATACAAAAAGAATATGTATGCCCAAAAGTGTAGCTACTTAAGCTGCAATACACTTTTCTTCAAGTAATGTAAAACTTTAAAATCCAGAACCACCATATATTTTGAGTACACTCAGTTACTTGCCCATAAGAAGACCTGGTTTTCACTGAGCTACTTACATGCTTACCATGTGAAGCTTTAGAAGTTGGATTTGTTGATAGAAATCCAGTCATAACAGTGAGAAAAGTGAAGCATTGCAAAGCTGAATGTAAATTATGCCACATGTGTGGCAGGCCAGTTTTTCCACGTGGAATTTGCACAAGCAGTTGAAAAAAGTGTGAAAGAGCATTGTGCTCTGGAATTCTTCAATTTTGAAAATCAGTAACTAAATTCTCAAAATCCATACACATTCTTTTATGCATGAAAATGATTATACACAAAGTTCACAGCAATAGTTCTTTTCTTCCTAAAAAAAATAGCACAGGAAGAATACAATTTCTAGCTGAAACTTGAACTATGAATCACATCTATAATATCTATAAAGACTTCATGTGAAAATCATTTCTCCATTGTTTGCATAACACTTTTATACTATACTTACTTGTATGCATTTAACATACAAACACATACCTTTAACAGATCAATTTATTAATCGCAATTTCAAAGTTTACAGTTGTTTTTCAATCTCTTACAGAGGATTGGTAAAAAAGAGACTGAAAATAATCCTACATGAGGAAAGCAAAAAGGAAATACCACTGAACTGGACCTCCTGTTATTACAGAGGAGAGCAGATAAGCTTTATAGCTAGGATTGCAATTTTCTAGACTGCAAAAGCCCAGCATTATCACTGTGTACACTCTTTCACCTTGGACCTATACACTGTGTACAACTCTTTCAGTTTTCAAGGAACTATTTAATGCCCTTCATCTGGAGGTTTAGACTGGACTGCAGGAAGCATTTTTTAACTAAATGAGAGGGTGGTAAAATACTGTAACAGGCTTCCTAGAGGTGGTTAATGCCTCAAGCATATCAGGGTTGAAGAAGCATTTGAACAATGCCCTTAACTACTACTTTGTCTTGGTTGGTCTTGGTCAGACAGGTGGACTAGCTTTTCATTGCATTCCAATTGAAATAATCTATTCTATTCTATTTTATTCTATCATACCTCCTCTAACAAGTAGTAGGAAAGCAGGGGATCCAGATTAGATTCTAGCTCTTTTTAAAATTAACTTGTGCTAAAATTTTAGGGGGTCACTGCTGAGGAAATTCTGTCAATATCACACCAAAATCTTCAAGCGTCACAGTATGAAGCCCAGTACAGTGGAAGTCCTCTTAAGGAAAGTATTTACAAATAACAAACAGCATTGAATGAAAGTTTCAGAGTTGTCTCTTTCATCAGCAGTTACACAAATCACCTCCTGCTCTACCACAAATATTGATTTATATTAATCAAGAAACCTTCATGACTTGCAGGCATGAGAGAAAATCAATACAGTAATGTTCTTGTTGGTTTTCTTCTAGCCAGCATATTTGTGTGACAGAAGAGGGCACACAAGGAAGCCCTGCAGTAAGTCTGTAGGTAAACAGATGAGAAATGTGAGAACAAAAATGCTGATAGTCAATGGAAAGTAAATCCTTTAACAGCCCTAACAAAAATATGCTTTGAATGCTGATTTTATTCTTTCATCTCAGAAGCCTATATTTAGCATTCAGTATGAGAGAACAACTCTAGGAACCACATTTCCACTAGGCATTTGTACATCTCAGGCTTATTATTCAGATGTTACTGACAGATCTCCTCTCATACTCTCCATACATAAGGATTGCCACAGTGAAGCCTACTTATTCAATACTAACAGTGCATTTCATTCACACGTATTTCCCTGTGAAACAAACACTGCTGTGTGACTTCATGACCCACGTAACAATGTGCTCTTTAAAATAACACCTCCATGATCTCAAACACACCTGTCAGGAAAGTCAGCATATGGATCAATTAGTACTTATGTGTCACTGGAACTGATATAACCAGATCTGTAGCATGAAAACCAAAGCATAGAAGCCAGGTGAATCACAAAGCTAATAGAATGAGACTAAAGGCAATAAAATACATTCATCTGTGCTGAGTGAGGTACTGACTCAGTGGTTTGCTGCTCTCAAGTTTAACCTAGTGCTGCTTAAAAAATAGTACCATTATTCCACATAATTCTGTAATGGAGTGCAAAAATAAAGATTATAAAAAGTCACTGAATTCACTCTCCTAGAGTGTCCCAAAATTCCTTTTGCATATAAGAATTTTTGGGGAAAATAAGTTTTCTTTTTGTATTGTACCAGGGAGGAAAAACTAGATGCCACATTCTTAATTTCACTTCTACATGTTAGGAAATGAACTATAAGATCAGTAGTTTGCAGCTGCAGCAAATGAAAGCAGAATATAATTCTTACTAACAGAAGACAACATAAGAAAAGTATGAGTATTCATCAGCAGCACTTCAAGAGATTATAATATGGCTACATTTTTTTTAAAAGCTGTCCTGGTTTGAGAGGAAGTGAGCTTTTATCTTCTGATATTAATGAATTTCAGCCATAACAGCCGTATTTCATTGACAAGGCTGTCAGTTTGTCTTTAAACACAATTTACAAGAGGAACCGAAATTATGATCATAAAATGAACACCTATTTAAATCTTTAAATCTAATTTCTATAACCTACTCCAAAAATTACCTCTTTGCAGTCATGCATTCCTCTTATGATAAAATGTTGATATTTTCAAAGAAATGAACAGATATTATTTTCTAGCTCTCTCTAGAAACCCAGGAAATAAGTTATATTGCATTAGCCCTGTCTTAATGAAGCTGGAGGGACTGTCCAGAGCATATGAATAAAATATAAATAAAAAATATAACAAAAAACTTGGAGGTGTTACTCTTGACAGGTTGATTGATGTTCTTTCTACTCAGGTCTGGTTTTCTCCAGTAAAGTTACTGTCCGGTGGCAGGTGAATAACAATCAACAAGAAACTGATAGACATAGTGTAATGGATTACTGTGTGGTCTCTTTGATTTCACTTCAAGTCATAATTTTCTACTAATTTCTGCTACTTGGAGGTTGAATTATCTAAAATGGTTTTGTAATTTAAACAATTGGTCAAAGTCCTAAAGTAGCAATGCTAATACGGGCTTTAGAGGAGGAAAACAAAGCAACAAGAAGGACATTTTGAAAAAATATTTGGAAATTTAAAAAATAATTTTACTCTACAAGTTCAAAGAAGTTCAGTATGCATTTTATGGAATTCAGTAAGCGGCAAAATTTATCTGCAACCATTATTTCTCCTTCTTTGCATACAAAACCCCTATATCATGTGAGAAAATATTTTATTGTCTAAAAAAAAGACCAGTGTAATATCATGCAACCTCAGAAAAAATTGTGAGGTTTTTATAAAACAAAATGCTTTACAGAATGAAATGTTCTGAATTTGTTAGTTTTTCCTGTTTTGAAAGTTTCAGTATTTTTCCTGGTACTTTAAATACAGGCAAAAGTACTTTGAAACTAAAGCCTCAAAACATTTAATGCAAGCACTATATATTTCCCTGACTCCTCATGTAATGTTACTTTTCAAGAAAGTCTACTTCAGTACAAAACTTACAATCCTCAAGCACTGGAGAATTGTGAGAGCTGTAGCTCCAGTGGCTGTCACTTCACCTTCTCCATCACCTACAAAGTCTGTGGTTAGACTCCCAGCCTTTTGCCAAGTTCAGGAATATCTCTGTGCACAAAGAGATTTGGGGAGCAGGCAGTACAGGAGGAGTGAAGGATGAGGGAAGAACACACCTGTGCATGGCTCCCATGAGGCACCAGGGCAGCACACACCTGCCACGCAGAGCTCAAAGTCACCTGAAATGACTTTGCCATTCAGCAAAAGTTTTCATTTCATTTGATTCAAATCGAAGACACTAGGTTTCCTTAGAATTCCATGGCAGAATAGTTGCATTTGAAAGCACTGAGAGGGAGCTGAGGTTATTGTGCTTTACAACTAGAAGAGACAGGAAACCAGGCTTTCCAGCATGCTGCAGCTCACAGAATTCATCAGTCGTGTGTTTCCTGCCATGCAGGGCCAATACTGCAAGAACTTCAGCTCCACACAGCAGCAATACTTCTTCACAGCTAAATTCTATGCCTATATAATTATATCCAGTTCTTCTGCAGTTAATAAAGTGGCAGAAATTTACAGCAAGGGTTAGCATGACAATCTCAGCCACCTTCAACCTCGGTATTAAGTACAGGATATCTCCATTTTTCTCATTTGTTCCTGTCATAAACATCATTAGAAGAATTCTACCTATTGCACAAAAAATTTATTTCCTTGAATTACTACATCATGCATCACAGTAATTTCAACACTTATTTCCTTTCAACAATTCAGATAATTATGTTTAAGAACTTAGAACAAGCTTACATAAAGTCACTTTACTCTATTTATTATGTGACAGTTGCTGTATTACTCATGAGTAACCAGAGCCTGTCACATTGCAAAGTTTCATGAATAATATTTCATATATTATGCATGCATGTATAGTTCAGCATCGTCAAATATAACCAAACAATTAATAAAACAAATGAAGAATGCATAATTGAGGTGCTAAATCTGAGAACTCAGAACTGAAATTACTAGCAGAGGATTAGTCATCTGCCAGGAAAATACCCATTGTAAAGCAATCTGAGTGCACTCAACCAATCTACAGGTTTTTTTTAAAAATTAAGTATTGCTATTAGAAACTGATTATACTTTTTAACAGCAATAAATCCCCATGAAATTAGTTATTGTTTACCAGAGTTGTAGCATTAACCTTTTGAAGCAAATTTAGCAAATTGCTATCTAATGCTAATGGCCAATTTTGAGAGGGATTACTCCTTAATTATATCATATACAGTAGTAGTCATAAGAAATGATCATTTTGATGCCAACTGCACCTTAACAGAAACAATCTGAATTGGAATAAACTACATTAATCCAGAGTCAGTAGCTCATATAATTAGAAGGAGTACGAGGACTACTTCGATGTGTTATTTTTGTATGAACAACGAAAAATAAAAAAACACCTTTGGATTACATTAGAATTATTATGCCCTTTTAAAAGAGCTGCTAAAGCACAGATAACCAAGGACCTGTCTACTGTCAGACTTACACAGTGTGCTTGCTCAGTTGTCTACTTCATGGGACCTAACCACATAACATAAGGAAGCATGGGACAGCCCTATTTTCAAGACAGTCATTTATTATTTAGGAGACCCTAAGTTACTGAGCTTTTACAAAGGGCCACTAGTTTCTTTTTTTACAAAACCACCAGTAGCAAAGCAAATAATGTCTTCAAAACCTGTCTATTCTACATAATATGTCATGAGCCACTGTAGCTATAGTGTTAAATGCAAATTTCAAAGTCTGATCAATATATGCAAGATTGTTTAATTGGATTGGTGTTGGTTTTATCTATGGTCGAAATGGAATAAAATAAAAATTATTAAACCAATAAAATAAAAATTATTAAACCAATTCCAGTCTCTTATTCCAACGGAGCTTCTGGACTTGTTTTGGATCATAGTTCGGGCAGAACTCCTGTGGGCAGAGGAAGAGCCTTTTAGGATTTGAGGTGATGAAAACCTAGCAAAGACTTCTTACAAGAAGAAGGGATTCTCTAACACCTCCAAACATTAGCAGAAGTGCCAGAGAAATTCCCTAGCACCTCCACAACAGAAGTGCAAGAGAAAAAGGAGAAGGTTGTAGGCCGCTGCCACACCAACTCCAGCAACCAAGGCCTTCTTCTCAAGTTCAAATATATTAAGCAGTCTCCAGCATTTTCTGTGCATTCTAACCCATTCAGTTAGGTCAGGAAGATGAGCACAGGATGTCCATTTTTATGCTTGTAGCAGTAGAGTATCCAGAAGTGGGATAGATATCAGGTTTTTCAAGCAGAAAATGGGGTTATTTAGCAAAATGCAGTGATGTCCTACAGCAAGTGCAACTCACTGTGACCATTTCTGCCCACGGTTTTGTGACACTGGCCAGTGGCTGCCACATCACTGCCAGCACAGTGGCTTCCATCTCTTCTCCCTTAGTATGGTTGAAGAGCAGGTTTTAGAGTAGGATACAAGCTCACTCTCTCTCCTGCAGGTAACCAGGTGCTCCCTAAAGCACAAGATCTAATATGGAGCCACAAGAGGTATTTACTCCAAATTTGATTTCAGGCTCATTTTAGATTGATCTGCAGTACAAATGACAGAGGACTTGTCATATATAAATTTGCTAAAATAAAGAAAAGAAATGGCACAGGAAATCTCATGTAATCCCCTGGTTAATCAAAACTGCTAAAGGGCTTAAATACTTAAAGTATTACAACTGCAGCTTGAAAATCATCTTTGTTCATGTTTCTTGCTTCTTTTTTGTGCATGGCTGAGTAAAATCTCAAACCAGAGGGATAACTACTCCCAAACACGCAGGCATTTGGATCCAGATCTGAACTTTGTGGTTGGCCTTGCCTCCCTACTGGCTGAAGCCCAAACCTCCATTACCAAGCACCCCAAACTGTGAAACTGCTGAGAACACGTGTGGGAAACTTTGCTCTTACGCACACACAACTCCACAGTTGTCATCGCTTCCCTCTCCACAGCCTTGGCTGCAAATTTGAATGAAGCCCAGTGGTGCCACAGTCCTTTCCTCCCCCTCTTTATAGTCATCTTTTTGTCCCCACTTTGAAATATATTTTCATACAATGCCAACTGAAAATCCTCAAAGCTGGAATGCTTGCTGTCACTTAGACTATGCAAGGGAAAAAAGTTTTATTGGAAACATTCCTTCCCTTTCTTTTAATTTTTGCTGCTCCCACGCTGTTGTTGGCAGCTTTAGATCCATATCAGAAGAAAAGCATGTAAAATGCATGCAGCTAGGCAGTGGTCCTGTAAGGCACTTCATGTACACAAATATCTGCAGCTGTGCACTGCTTCTGATCTGTAGGAGACTACATATGGGCACTGAGATCAGCACACATCAAATTCCTGTTATTAAATGCATGTGTCTTTAAAGCAGTGAGTCTTAATTCCTGCTAAGAGAGTCCAATAATAATAAGAAAAATAAATTATATTCACCCCCAGCAGAAGGGAAATTACAATCTCATTCTCTCTGTTCAGATCATACCAGCCTAGAAATGCAAGAACGTAAAAGACTAATAAGGCTTCTAGCGAGATGTCTTAAAAAAGCTGAAGTACAATTAGCATTCAAATCATATTTACAATTTTTTCCTCTCTATTGCCAGATGTCTTTTATGGCTTCGCACTCTTGGTAGGCAGCAAGAACTGTCAGATAAAATCCAAAATGGTGTATTCAGATTCCTACCTAATGTACATTTTAACAATAAAAATGAGAAGCTGGAAACAAATTAACAAGCAAGATATTAATCTCCAAGCACATTTACATTGAGTTTAACTGTCTTAAGAAAGCAGTCCTTATAAACCAAGGAGCACAGAGCATAATAAAGGAGAAGCTAAGTGATAATTAAGGAGTTGCTATATGCAACTGAGACTAGCTGGCACAAAAATCCACTTTGGCTTCATTGCCTGAAATCATATGCTGTAAATGAAGTAAAAACAAAAAGAAGATTTATTAGAAAGCCAATGTATAGCAACACTTTCTTGCAATTATTATTTTTCTTATATTTGAATTGAGATATAACTACATGCTGAACTTTGAAATGCATGCCTTAAAAGTACAGAATTTTTGCCATGAGTTTAGGAAATGTAATGTAAGACAAGAGACTTAGGAAGGCTTACAATAATAATTCATAGGAAATACTGCAGTTCTGTCATGTAATTTTACCACCAACATAAATTCAAATGGGTATATATTTCAGCTGGCTTCTGGAGAGCTACCCATCAGTACAAATTCCCACAGAATGAAGCAGCTATACACCTCAAAATGTAGTGACTTTAGCAGAACCATATCTTGCAGCTTTGCTCATGCAGAAATTCCTCCCAATGCCTTGAGAAATGTTACAGGTAGAAATAAATTAAGAGACAACAGAAAAGCTGGCAATATGGAGAACAAAAGCCTTTCTTTTCTACTTACCCAGGTTACTGATAAAATCAAATCTTTATACAGGTTTGTGTTTCTGCCCTGATTTTATTTTCAGATTCACATTATATGTGCACATCTACATTCCGTCATTGATCCATGGTTGTGCATGAGGTGTTTCAGGACATTTCTCCAGCCTGAGCACAACCCCTAGAGGAGCCACTTGTGCTGATGAACACAGCAACTCACAAAAGACCCACAGCTACCATCTACAAGAAATATTTAATTATATGATTGGAATAGGTTGGTGATTTCTACCCTAGCTGACCCTTGTGCTTCTAGTGAATATATACATCCAACAGGACACACATCTAGGCTCAAGTTTACATATTTCTAATTTTACTTACAGAAGGACAGAATCTTGACTATAACATTTAGCAGGGAAATGAAAGAATTTCTGCTTTTAATTAGGGTAATTAAAAAATACTAATTAGCATACTTAATTCTACATATATAATAGAAGTAGCCTAGGCAACAGTTAGTTTGAAAAGGCTGGAGATATTTTGGAGTTACTTTTGCTTTATTTCCCAGCATAGTATAATCCTCAATTGCAGATATGGGTATCTGACATTATAGTATGCCAAGCAAAACACTTCACACCTTCATTTATTTTTTTTACCCAGCAGATGGCCACCAAGCTTTTGCACTGAGGTGTATAAGAGCTGCTCTAATTACCTTTATCTTTGGAGTGAGGTAGGCTTGGTATTTTTTAGTTACTTTCCTTCATTGTGAGTCTACCACTGCAATTTCTATTTTCTTGTCCTTGCTGTGAAATGCTGAGTCTTGGTTGTGTTTGTTTCAAAAACACTGCAATTCTCCTATGAGAACAGATGAAACTTTCAGTTGATAATATAGCAAAAAGTGCTCCTCTCAAGGTGGTCCCTAACCAGTTCACAGGTAATATAAGTGTCTTTCTTAAAGCTGATGTCAGGAATATTTTGTCCCTTGAAGTGAGGCAGGAACAAGCTTCAAACTCACATTGATCATCCCCTCTCCAAAACACTGCATTTCAATTCCTACATCCCTCTGGTGTGCAACTGATAGGCCTGGACAATTCATCTCTGCTTTCCTGCATTCCCAATCTGCTGTTACCAGCTCTTCTTATGCTGAAAACAAACTCTTGTTTGCAACTGGTCATGTAAAATATGACTTAAAAAAACATACCAGTAACAGGGAAGATGGTGATAAGAAAATACCAAATTCAGACTGTTGCTGACTTTGGTAATACATGTTTGATGAGCAAGCTGGAATTCCCAAGTTGAGGAAGCAGTAATTGGCACAATGGCTGGCTCAAATACACATCCATCCCTGTGAACAGGATGGTCCTGTATCTGTTAAGAGGTGGTAATAGACTGCATTCTTCATCCTTCTAACATCTAAAGCCATATTGTGAAGGTAACACACATGCAGTTTGTGACAAACCTGCAAATCCCCAAAGTTCTCTTGGTGGCAAGAGGCCTGTTCACATCAAAGGAGCATTTACTTTCCTTAAATGCAGAAATGAGTGATGACTCACCAAGTATTGGCAAAGGTCTCTGCAGGCAATAAGAGAGTGGTGAGTGGAGCAGAAATTTGGTGGATGTCTTGACAAGGCCACAATGAACAATGTGGAACTAATTTTATTTGGCATATATTCCCAAATTTTCTATTACCAGGTGTTAGCAGCTGTCTGTCAAGGAATACAAATATGACATAATAGTTACAACCTCTTGAACTGCTCCTCTGCCTTCTCATAAAGCATGCATACTTGGATTTTACCTCCATTTTAATAGTTAGTGATACTACACTACTTTACCTTACAGCAGTAAAAAACTGAGGAATTACGAATTCAAAATTAATGAATTCAAGTGGCCAAATTAAGGATTTGGTTTCAGTTCAATCTTTTGGAATGTCTTAATCTTACTGAACACTTACAGTTCTACCCCATCTTTCCTAAGAGTTTTTTAATCAATGCAGTCAGTAAGCTGAAGGAATTCTGCATTTGGAGGTTGGGAGATTTTGCCGACACGGTAAAGATCAGATTGTGATTACATAGATCTTTTACTATGAATTTTCCAATCTTTAGACAAGGAATAGGGAAAAAGGATATAGAAGTTATATAAGAAAGAAAAGAAACAAAACTATAAAGCAAAGGATTAAGTCTTCTTAATTCTGATTATTTTCTTTGTATACAAAATTTATCACAATACACCCTTTTTCCTTGCTTTTGGTGAAAAATAAATTAAAATAATTACACCTGCCTTGTCTGAGAGAGCTGGTACATATTAAAAAAAAATCTATGGGTCACTGAAAATGGAGTTTTATAATAGAATACATTAGTTGTACATTCATACAATGTGTATTAAAGTAAGAGGAAGCAAAACTTGCTACAAACAAATTTCATCATTTCATACTGTGATGCATCTGTATAAAACAGCAGCTGGAACAACTCTGCAGGCTTTATAACCTTCTATTAGTGGTTCTCAACACTGAATTACCAGTGTTGTACATGCACAAACAGAAACTGCCTCACCATTATCAGACAGGCAAGTGGATGTGTTATTTTCTCCCTTTTCTCCTATCCCTAGCTAATGTCTCATCATAACAACCTCCTCAGCTATCACTGATAATCTGCTGTACCTCTTGTCTTCATCTCAAATACAACCTCAAAAATGACTATACTTATTACTATAAGTAATAACCAGCCTGGCTGTCAGCTGAAGGCAGGCAGGAACAGGGAAAAGCTGTACGCGCAAATGGCTGACCTTCAAAACAGCCGTTTGCTGCCACAAACCAATATTAAGTAACCTTTCCAGAGCTGCCACTCTCAGATTCACACTGAGGCTAATCAATATTACCCTGCAGCACCAGAGAGGCATTTCCACACGCTCTTGAGGGCCCCTGGTATAATGTCATTCAGCCTAATACCACTAGCTTCAAAATAGCCCAGCAAACTCAAAAGAGGTAGCAACAAAGCAAAAGCCAGGCCAGGCCACACAGCCCAAAGTGCTTCCCCCAGTAGATGACCCCACTGGAACCCCCTCCTGCAAAAACCCTCCAAGGCAGAAGCACTTTGAGGGCCAGCCAGCTAGACCATAGGAAATGAAGCTGACGACGTCAGTGAATTTGCTACTTCTATGAAAGAAGTCAGCTTTCCCTCCACCCAGCCTGTCTGTAGCTTTGTAGGGAAGAGGTTTTGTTCTATAAATAATGGTCTGTGCCCATGAGATATCGTGGGGCTCATCATAAGTGCCCTTGCTGAGGGATTGTTTTCCTAATATATATCTGAACATTAGACTGCAGGGTCCCGCACTCCCTTAAACTGCAGAAAACACTCAGCAGTATTATCCAGAGGCCTGGGCACCCAACACAGCTTCAGCTGGAGCCCTGCTCCAGTCACCACAATGGGCTAATGACTGCAGCTCAGAGCATGAGGCACACACAGTGGAGTCTGAAGACAACTTTTTCCCTCCACATCACTCCCTGGTGTTGCTCAGGCCTTGCAGCTCCCCAGCTCACAGCAGGAACTTCAATCCACTGTGTTATGACAGGCACACTCCAGCACCTAAGGCAGCTCCTCTAATGCACTGGCAGTGTAATTTATAAACTCCTTCCAACATTTCAAAAATTAAAAAATAAGCTTATTTGCCATGCATCTGATACACTTCCTCCATACAAAAAAGTCCATGTGGAAACATAAATTTTTAATGTTCCTTTTTCCATTACTGATTCCCTCCATACTTAGTGCTTATACTACGTGAAGCACAGAATGATCTGTTGTTCATTTAAGAGCTTAAAATCCATACCAGTTTCTCGTAACTAAAGCCAACACACTGCTTTACTCAAGCGAGATCTACTGCACAAAACACAATTACCCATCAATTGCCTACACATCAATGGGACAGCACATGATTAGACAACAGTGGGGAATCCTAATGATCCCCTGTGAGAATTAGGGGAGTGCAAGCCTCTCATTTTCTGCTCCACGATGTGTAGATGAAAAGTGCACTGGAAAGAATACAAAATGAACGGCAGTAATTCTGTGTGCATCCTCACTTCATTTCCATGGGAATGTGGAAATATAACAAGACCATGATGATCATATGGAAGATGAAATAAAACACTGGCCACAATGTCTTACTCAAGAGCATAATGACTTGTCCAATCTTTATCCCTGATGTTTTCAAGGTGGCTATTAGACACACATACTCAATCTCCAAGAATGTGGAGATTCATCAATATTCACAGGTAGCTGTCAGATACACTGTGCTGCAGCTCTAGGGACATTTCACCTGATTCTGAGTAGAGGATTACTCCTCTGACAGGGAAGTCAGAATAATACAGCCCTCCCAGGGCCAGGCATAGTGCAACAGCACACTGCATGGATGCTGACTAATTTTTACTTTTGTTCATTCCATTCTCCATCACATGGGTAAGGGAGAATTCAAACCATGTATATGGGTTTATTTAATCTTCTGAAGAAGAAAATAATTTTTAAATGAGTTATAAACCATGATTTCACACTCTTTTCATTTCAGCCCAGGACATATCAGCATCCCAAGAGAGATTTGAAGGCTATCAAATTAACAGAAATACACTGACAAAAAAGAGCTATGCTATGTCAGTGCAGCAATCATGGTGCTAAGTGATGGGAAAGCATGGCTAAGCTTAAAGTAAAATTCCATTTTTGTGTGTTCAGAAAAATACATGAAATTTCTGTCATTTGATTTTTGTCCTTGCTTGATTTTTTTTACATATTTTAAAGGGTTTCTGTGGCTTTTTCTTCTGTGGTTCTTTCACAATCAGCACTTTACAAGGTTTGACACAAAAAGTTCCTCAACAAAGCTGATCAAATATCTTCACAGTTTTAGGAAATTCAGTGATGTATACACCATAATACAAATCTAGGAATTATACAGGGAAATTAGGGCATCAGTGTCCAGCACATGCAACTTTAGCAGAAACCTCCTGTCTTGCTTACTTTCCTACAAAAACCTACTATCTTTTGGTAACTGGATGTTTTACTATTTTGGGTCTCTTGTGTCACAGAAGATACAAGAGACCCAAAAAAGTAAAAAAAAAAATGGTTTTTTGTTCCCTGGGTAGCCAATTTTGTGGAGCACATGCCAACATTATCAATGAGATTTTCCATACTAGATTAACCTCTTAGTTCACCTTGTCCACTACCAAGTGACTAATGTTATCCATATGGTATTTTCAAATATTACTTATTTTGCCAGTCTCAGTAAACCTGGTTTGGTTTCCTTCCTTGACAACAGATGTGCATTGAATAGGGCTCTCAGGGAGCAAGAGCTCTCTAAAATGTAGCTCAATTTTCTCTTGTTAATTTTATCCTCTCCCAAATCTTTCCTATCTCACTTCTCAATTGCTATGCAATTAGTAACCTTCCTTCTTTCTTTAGTTTTTTCATCAGTACAGTTCAGTAAAAATCAGTATGTCTTTAAGACTCTTTGAAAGAATTAAATGGTTGATGTAGCCTGAAACTTATTTATTGTCATGTTGGGTGATGATCAACACGGAAGGAGTAACAGTGAGGCACTTTCTACAGTGCTCTAAGCTAAGTCAGCAAAGGACTGGGGGAGAAAAGATGGGGCCATTTCTGTCTTTCCGGCACGCACAAACACCTACAGTTTTTGCAAGCATCTGAGACCTGCAGGTCTGGCTCAAACCCATCTTTCCTTCCATTGCTCTGATTCTGTGGTGAAATATCTCAGGTAACTAGAAGAATCTGACAGCACATCTATTTTTCTATTATTTGTACTCACCAATGTAGTACTTGAGCAGCTAATGATAACAAGAGTGTACCAAAACCAGGGTGCTTTGGCAAACATCACTTAGGACACTTCTTTTGCAAGCTGCACACATATAAAGTGAATATCTCACTTCTACTTTGAGGAAGTAATAAAGCCACAGACATTGAAATTACCCATATACTGGGAGAACTGAAAAGATGAAATACAAAGGCTGCTATGCCATATTTTGGACAACCTTCTCACTCCTAAAGTGCCCGTGACCATGTGATGTTGTTTGCTCCCTGTCTCAAGTCATTCCCTGTACATTCAATTAGCAAAAATAATTGCTTCATCACAAACTGAATAAAAATGCCAAGACCCATTTAGAGACAACAGCAATCATTAAACAAAACCCATTTGCAGGAGAGTTGAAGGCTTTTCAAATATGCATATGAGATTTAAAAATAGAAGAACACTTCAGAGTGTTCAAACTGCAGACAAAATCCTGTTTAATTTCAAAGGTGGCAGGATTACTAATGCACCAGCTACTTCAAAGACAACAAAATAAATTGCTTTTTTAAAACACTGGCAGTTCCATCCAACATGATGGGAAATACATAAGATTTGCCAAATATGAAATGTAAAGTGCACAGGTTGTTCAAAAGATGCCTTAATTTGCATGAGTGCGTACTACAAAAGGCATAACTTACCATCACAGTTAGGCTCAACTTTGGAAATTGCTGTTCAGTTATGAACCTCAAATAGTCAACCCATAAGGCCATCTCTCCATTTTATTCCATAATGCTGGAAAAATAAAGTGTTGTTTATATAGCTGGAAGGCTTTGCTCTATTATAAAACACAACAGGAGAGTAATTTATTTAATATAATTATTTGGCATGAGCATGACCATAGATAAATAGCAATCCACTGAAGAATTTAAGGCCTCCCCTGAAATATTTTTACAATCCTCTCAAAAATCAATGAACTTTTGACTCAAGACTGGGTTTCGTTTTCAACAACTATTTTTCCTAAACCTGTTAGCAAAAAGCTCTTATTACCTTTGCACTAAATGCAATTAAAACCCCAATACCATGCACACAGGAAGGGATATGCCCGGTTACTGGGATCCTCATTCTCAGGCCGGGCTAGCAAGAGCTGTTCATCCACATTGAATTTAACTCGCTCCATACAGCAATTTAGTGAAGTTGCCAAATTAAATATTTACAGCCATGTTTGGTTTATGTTTGAAAAGCTTCTCTTGCATTTAGGAGCTCACATAAACACAACACTGCATGGATAACACTGGCTTCTCAGGTGTGCTATGCTCTGTCCTTTGCATCATATTGTCTCAATGACAAAATGGTCACCTGGAGAGATTCAAACCCACCAGTTTTTATGAAATTATAGTTTACTCTACAGATCAGGTGATCCTTTAAGATGCCTTCAGAAGATGAGCATAAGGAAATATATAATGAAAATATTCAAGTTTATCAACAAAAACTGGAGAACTGCACAGGTGTTTTCAAATAGTGGCTAGGTAAATAAATTCAGGCACAGGATAGGTACACACTGTGTGACAAAAGAACAGTTCCCTGCCAAGTCTGAATTTTTACCAGGACATACACATCTCCATCTGATCTAGAGAGTCAAAGCAGGAACTCAAGCTCCACAACTGCTTTGAAATTGAGATGAATTGCTACCAGGACATTCAGTGATAGTGTAAACCGTGTAAAAGAATGATTCTTAATGATTAGCATTTACTATATGATGGCTATTGATCCAGTTATTGAATGTGTTTTACAGGGACTCGAAGTATTCCTGAAAAAAAATCCCAATATTGAAAAACAAGTGGACCTTTTAAGCTTTTTTCTATCACTTTCACACACGTGTGTGTATATATATGGATATACATATATAAATAAGGTACAATACTTAAATCAGTGTCCCCAGCTTCTATCACACAAAACAAATGTCAAAGTAATAATATCATACTTATCCTATTAATAGAACGAGAGAATAAGATCACCCTTCAGGAGTGGGAATGCTTCATCATATTCCCCCCTCCACTCCAAATTCATTGAACAGTAAACATTTCAAAGGGCTCAAGCTTGTTCATTCACTCTTATTTTCCCCCAGCTTTGTATCACTCCTTTGAAGCAGCTGTCCACAAAGGATCAGATACTGAGTTTTCTAATCCCGTTTCAACTTCTCAGCAAGACTTCTGAGTTCTGTTAAAGATTAGGCAACATTTTTCAGAGCTGAGGCCTTCTAGGCATCTGAACAAGGAATGAGACCCCAAATACACTAAACAAAGGTGACATTGCTGTTGGCCATGAAACTCCTTATAGGAGATAATTTCCATTAACGAGAAATTAAAAAAAAAAAACAACATGATTTAAACCAGCCCTTATCATGCCATCTGAATCAAAAAACATATGTACATAAGAAACTTCTACAACAAAGTAAATAGGAAACAACTGGGATTTTAGCAATTGTGCTATTTATGAAAAATGTTCAAAGTACATTGTGGGATGGAAAGTCAAACGTTCCTGTGTATTCCTTCCTTAAAATGCTGTTATGTTTAGCAAAGATTGTAAACTCTCACATATAAAGTATGAGGTGTGAATCCTACCACAACAGTCCTGCAGGCAAGCATTTCCTGTAAATATGTATTATTCTGTGAAATTGCAAGTACATGTGGACAGGTGTATTTGTGTATGTGTGTATATTTGTGTGTATATGTATGTGTGTGTGTGCCTGGGCACATTTGTGAGAGCAAGACCACAGTGTTATGAACCTCCACATCTCACAAGTTCAGAGTTTCAAATTTCAGCTGGGTTGACAGTGCTTCTTAGTTAAATTATTCTTTATCCATTTCTGTGAAATATTTGACACACAGGATGGAGATTTTGTTTTCTGAAATTTAGAATGAATCTTGGGCAGATGTTTGGGTAATTAATGTCATGCAAATATAGCAAATTTCTTCTCTAAACATATTCCCCCTCACCCCTCCTACAGTTAGGGATTTTACAGGGGAACAGCCAACTCAGGCTGCTGAGTTCATACCCACACAAAGGCTCCTGTGCAGAAGGTTTCAGGATGGTACTATACCAGTAAAGGTGAGTTCCAAGGTACAAGACATGCTGCTGACCTTTAATTGTTCCTTTGAGATGTGGTGCCATATGGAACTCAGGCAGGGTGTGTGCTGGCACCACGGGAGTTTCTATCCTAGCAGTAAACGCAGAGGGCAAGCTTCCCTTCATGCAGTCAGAAAAGGGCAGAGAGGAACCCATTGCTCAGCTAAGGAGCTCGGAGATCAGATCAAACCCTTCAACAGGGCAACTGTAACAGGAGAAAAGGTTGAGAATGTACACACTAGTGGCACATTTCAAAGTCAGACACAAGTGAGTATCCTTGTGATATCCAAGTGAGTATGTATGCCCTTCTCCTCTGCATGTGTGCATGAGCATTCTGTGGATAGCTTCAGCTTGGACCCCATGACTTAAAGACAGGGGAGGCACAGGAGTGTCCAAAGTTGTGACATGAACAAAACTGAAGCACAGCCCCGGCCAAGTGCAGCATTGTTCCTAAAACACCAACAGTGACACAGCACAACTCCAACTGGTGCTCCAGGCAGCTGCCCTGCCAAATACTCAGACACGGAGAGCAACGAGGAGACCTTGAGTTTGCCCGTCTGGCCTTTAGGGAAATGGGGAATCCCAATCTGAGATTTGAGAATGTTCCTTTACCTTGTAAGAATTCCACTGTGATGAGGTTGTTTTTTATTTTTTCTCTTTTTAATTTTTTTCTTTTTGGTTTTTTTGGGGTTTTTTTTGTTTTGTTTTTGTTTTTTTTTGTTTTGTTTTGGGTTTGTTTTTTTTTTTGAGAACAGGAGCCTGTTTAACATTTCTGTAGTAGTCTCACAAAGGTGAGTAGACCTCTGAAAGGTTGTGTTCTACCAACACAGAAAACCAGAAACTGTCAGCAGTTCTTGTCCTGACAGGGTTCTCCTGAAGACCCATTTTGTCTAGTTTTGGAGCCCAGCTGATGAGAGCACAACTTTTTGTTATTGTCTTATTTCCTACTTCTCATTGCCTGTTTGCAAGTTACAGATCACGGGACTGACAAAAAATGAAACATCAGAAGTTTCATAGATGAGTAGGTGGTATTGCAGTATTCACCATCTGAGTATGAAATACAAGGAGACCAAAGCTAGAGTTACAGATCAAAGAGACAAGAAAACCTCTAATTGGGGATTTTTTCATCAAGGTCACACACACATATGGAATTAACATGGAATTAACATGAGTAATTAATTATCCAGGCTAAGATTAGTCAACCAAATTCTGGACATACATCCCAAAGAGCTGTTCAGTTTTGCTTTAGAACCACTAGAGATAAATTTGGGCTTTTTCTAGATCATGAGTCATCTTTTTTGAAGATGCTGTCTGGTTTAGATTTGATGAATTTCATTCCATTTTACTTTTTAACCTCTGACTGCAAAAAGAGCACAACTAACTTGCTTTGATATAGGTATCTATCTTAAAAAAATCTGAAATTTCACAGGATTGATTCCACCTGTGAGGCAAGGCCCATTATGGTGAGCAGAAGTTTACTCTAAATATCAACATATTTGACAGCTTTAGCTGTTTCATGGAAGCTCAGCTCATCCTAGTCTTTGGTAGACTTTATTGAAATGCCTTTCAACCCAGAAAAGCTCAGTTCTGGGAAAAAAAGCTCTAAAACAGTTATGCAACAATGCATTTGACTTTAGTCCTTGAAAAATAAGGATGATGAAAGTTATAAAAATGTGATGATCTTCTCTTAGCCTTTTTTTCTCTAACAGGGTTTGGGTATTGTGGCAGTTTAGCCTTATACAGGTAGATCCACCACATCTTTTGAGAAATCCATCATGCATACCCAGTGATTTGAGGTGATAGAAATTAGGATAAGGTTTCAGAAAGCAAAAATTGGAGGAAGATATGCCATGAAACACTGCCCAAACAGCATTGACTACATCCTGCACGTAACAAAGATTTACTGTCCCTAGAAGAGAACACCTTTTGACCGGATGATGTTCCAGACTCTGCCTCACACTCTGGAGGAGCTCAGTTCTGAAACTGTTAATTCCTCATCGATACAACATGCTGCCTTTTCCCGGTTGAAGCTAGGAGTAGAGAAGAGAAGCAATGCCAACTGATTCAATTTGAAGAGCAACAACATATGCCAAAAGGTTAGGACAGTATGAGACATAGTTGGAGACCCTTGTTGAAAGAACATCTATTATCAAAAATAACACAATATACTGAAAATAAAAGATTTCTTCCAAATTCCAATTTGACAGAGAAAAGCACAAGATTCCAAAATGCAGCGAGATTAGACAAGTATTTAAAAGAAATACAAATAACATCTCAAGTGAGCTTGGGTAAATGCAGTGCCCGGTACCTGAAGATGGTCTAGCACTTGATGTATTATAAGCCTACCTTTTCCAGTACTAAATACCAGGATTTGGGAGACTTTATCTAACTTTAGTAGTGCATCTTATTGCATTACTGTGGGGGGAGGAAGGAGACATGAGGAACAAGGGAGGAACCAGCAGGGGAATTCCACACCCACAGCTCATTGGAAAACAATACTGTAAGAGAAGGCCCATGCAACTTGCTTGGCCGATAACAGCAGCTGGCTTTCTTTACTAATGTTGCATCTGATTTAGAATTTAAAGAGGCTGAAGATTTTTCAGAACTATGCTTTTATTCTGCTGAATGTTTTGAAACACAAAAAGAGGAACTGCTTCAATTATTTATTCACTGTCCACTCAATTTTTTAGAAAAGGAAGATCTAAAAGCATATCTGGCAGCCTGATTCTGTGCAGGAACACTCAAGTACTTGTCATCTGGCATAAGCAAGCCAAATAATGCTGAGTCCCTTCTACTTTTTATTCCTGCAAAGGATTAAATTCAGAGATTAACCATAATGTCTTTAAACCACAGGCTCACATATTCATGAATAACAACAAGAAAACCTAAATCAGTACTTAACATGTAATTTTATGCTGCATCTTCAGGAGCAGCATGTTAGCAACTATAATAGTCCAGAGACAGGAGTCATTCAATAAGCTGATTCTGATATATGGCATACGAAGTTTTTGAGGGTTTTAGAAGGGTTTTTCTATTATTTAGGTTTGGGAAAATAAGCTCAGTCTAGTTTTAGGTTGTTATTTTGAAAGATAATTAAGATTGCAAGCAATTTCAATATTTTTCATAGTAAACCATAGACTGCAAAGTTACATTTAGAAAAATATTTCAAATATTTGCAATAGCAAGAAGAAATTCAACATCATTTTAAAATAAAGTATTAAACAAAGACAATTTAGGTATAGTGCTGGACCTATAGATGTGTGCTGGAACCGTACTTTTGCTCTGATTAGCATTGATGAAGACTGTGAGCACCAGGAATAGGCTTTGACTGGATGATGAAGTACAGCAGAAGAGAAAATGAGCCATGGTATGGTTTTGTTTTTTCAGTGGTCAGGAGCCAGACCCACTCTCTGTGAATCCATCACTGTAACCCAATTCTTTCCTGCTATGTCCTGGGAAACTTCTGCAATGTACAAGTCACTTTGCATGCCAAAGAGGCTTCCCACTGGCTGCAACAACTCGGTTTGGGAAAATGGGCACAGTTTCAGGTCATGATTCATTTTTCAACCTTTTCTTGCACATGTGGCATGGAACGAATAAGCAGCTTGCAAGCCTCATGATTGTCAGTAGCCCTCACATAACCTGACTTGTAACAGTGACAGCAGGAGCCACAGCAATGGGTACTCAGCAGCCTCATATAATAAGCAGAACTGTCTAAAAGTCTAAGAAATACAGAATTAAGGGAGTATTTTAGCCATTATTGAAGAAGCCAAATACTAGAAGTATGAAACTCTAAGGAAAACAGCATAATTATTCACATTCTAGCTTCCTTTATGTGCTCCTTATTGAAAAAAAATTATTAAAGTTTTGCAACATTTTTTCCCTAAAATTCAGAATAATAAATAAAGAATAAAACTGGTGCTAATTATGCAGTTACATCTTTACTCATATATCCTATGTGAAAATATCATATGTGTATATATGCAAATATTCTAGAAAATCCAACATGCATTTGAATCCTTAAGGTCTTATTTACCAAAGACAAATTCTGAATTCATCACTTCAGGTGCTGGCATGTGAAAACAGAACTGTTCTAAACACACAGAATATTGTCAAATATTTCTTTCTCAATCTTTTCTTTTTGTAAGTAAGACAGGTTGGAGAAATCAACACTGTTTTTCATAAATTCATTTTTAGCACTATCAACATTTTAGTTTCAACTTTTAATTGGTCTATTATGCTACAGACACAGTATCATTTTGTTTTTACATTATGTAAATGATAATACAAAATTCAGAAATAAATGCTCTCAATAGAAGAAAAAAATAAAATACACACATTCCTATTAACATTCTGATTCTGAAGAATCTGTATATCTCAATGTAATGTGTGCTGATGGGAAGAAACACAGACCTGATTTTGAATGGGAACTGTCAGACATAGGGCATGGGCAATATAAATGCTTTCAAATCATTCATCCAATTACATTTACATAAATCAAAGTGAGATAAAGGAAAACTAGAAAGTTTGCAGATATTCACACAGATCATAAAAGGAATAAATGTATGTATTCCTTTCATGGTGCACTGGACATGGTTGAAAAATATCAGTGGTCTGATTAGTAAGAACTTGCACATAGTCACCAAAATAATTCAAACAGTATGTCTTGGCTTTAAACACTTATATAGTTGCATAATTTCAGAAAATTTTACTGCAATAATGCTTTTTATATGCAGCTGTCTCTGACAGAACCTAATATATATATATTGAGCTGATGTACATTTGAGAAAATTACCATGGGCTAAACTGAAATGTTAGCACCTCAGCTGAAGTGCTGTGTCTGCCTTAAGTTTTGAATTGTCCACAGTGAAGCAATCTAGTTATTTTAAAGCTTTTCTATAATTAGATCCCAAATTCTTAATTTTGTTTTGAGGTAACATCAAGTTTCTTGTCATAAACACCAAACTTCCTATTAGAAATAGGAATCAGAGTGGCTGGAATATGGTAATGGACTGAACATTAAATCTATGTTTTAAAACCTGGATTAACTTCCCAGCATTCTTGCATTACCTTCAGCAAGTTTTTTCACCTCCCTGCACCTCACTGTGGTTTTTCCCCAGTTGCTTCTGCTGTTACCATTATATATTTGAGGCAGAGACTATTTCACATAATGTGTTTGGGCACTTCTACAGGGTGACACTACTCCAAATTCAAGCCTTTAGATGCTACTGTAGCATTAATCAGAATGTAAAAATAAAGATGTTAAGATGTTTTCTGAATGTCACTGTTTCCATCCTGAAGTGTCTTGTACTGTGACTAGTACTATCCAATAAATCATTGTTGGAAAAGACTAAATGTTGTTAATCCCTAATCAAAATATGTTTACAATTTATTAACATGAAATTTACACAGAAAGCAATTTTAAATACTTACTAAATATTTACTTGCTTACTTACCATGATCTTACAAACCATTATGAGAAATTAATGGTGTGAGCTGAACTGATATTAAAAAAAAAATTTAAAGCATTTCTGTTTTCTTTAAGCTTTTTTCTAAAAATGACTTCATCAGCAGTGACTTTTTTGAGGGAAGGAGGGAGAGAACTGCATTTGCTTACCTAAATCTGCTAATATGGTTATCCCTTCTGAATCAGGTATCTCGGCATAATATTTTAGACCAGAGAGCAGTCCTTTCTCAAACATGAAACATTCTCCTCAAAGTGAGAGCTGAAATCTGTGTCTCTCATCTCATTTCCTGTCTTTCTAGTTTTTAATCAAAATATATGAAGTCATTGCTTAAAATGGGTATTCAGTCACATGAATATTGTGCAGCTGGTAGAATATAGATGTTTAGCAGTAGAAAAGAATCATGACAGAGGTTAAATCTCACTGATATTATTCCTTATTAGAGCCAATGGATCACATTCAAATGATATTCAAGGCATCTCACATAAAGACTATGAACCACATATAGCTACCTATATGCTCCCCAGCAGTACAAATTGGCTATCCTGTTATGTAAATATCTAATTATTCTCCAAAGTGTTGAATGCTCATACAATTTCAGCAGAAACACAAGCACATAGTTCAGGGTGCAGCTGAAACAGCATTAGAGTGCTCTGAATATGCCTCACTACATCTGAAGGACACCAAATTGCAAACATCCTCCTATAAATAGATACACCCACACTCAAAGAGCAATAAAAAGATTTCCCTCTTTTGATTAAATGTATTTCTGATATTTTTATTATAAAAATTTCAAAGAACTTTTAAATGTGAACACTCCTAATTAATACTGAGTAATTGCAACTCCCAAACTGACAACAGTTAATGTTTTTTTTCTTTAATCAATCTAAATAATTTATCTCAAGTCAGTTTTAATGTTCCAGTTACCCAGCCTCTCTGAGGATAGGAAAGACATATGATCCTCATGAGGCAGACACAGTTTTACCCATTGTAGGAGACAGCCCTATATAAGGACTCCCAGGGAAGGCTGGCAGTGCTCTTTCAACATGATCTCAAGTTGATACTTGTGGTGGGTTGACATTGGCTGTACACGTAGTGCCCACGACTCTACCATTTCCCTCCTTAGCTGGGCAGGGGAGAGAAAACACAATGAAAGGCTTGCGAGTTGAGATAGGGACAGGGAGAGATCATTGACCAGTCACTGTCATGGGCAAAACAGGTGAGACATAGGGAAATTAGTTTAATTTATTACCCATCACCTCAGACTAGGGACAATGAGAAATTGAGCTACTCTTATACCTCTATCTGGTTGAAGTTGCACAGATTTTTATCCCCTGCTTCTTGACTCTGTTATCCCAGAGGCGCTACCACTGTCACTGATGGCCTTGGCCAGTGGTGGCTTCATCTTGGTGCTGGTTGGCACTGACTTTGTTGGACATGGGAGAAACTTCTGGCAACTTCTCATAGAAGCCAGCCTTGTAGCCCACCTGCTACCACAACCTGGCCACACAAACCAGATACACCAGTTTATGTATTATATTACAGGAGCTAACACAAACTTTGTTACTGCACTGGTATCAAACTGTTCTTTCCCATTGTGATGCACAAGCTTCACACAAGTGACAGTCTGAGAACGTGGTGCTCCCATTTTTCCAAAAGCTTCTCAACAAGACTGGGCATTTTTAACAACAGAGTGCCTCTAGGGAATATCCTAGGAATATACCTCAGAAAGGTATGTCATCTTGCATAACAGAAGTTGTTCTCTACATGAAAGAATGTTACACCATATCAAGTAAAAGATCAGAACTTCAGTTTCTTTACAGAAAAATGAAAGATAGCGAGTCAATCAGACTTTCATTTTACTACAATGCTCCAGGGTAACTGAAAATTTGCACAAGAAGAAAATATAGAGAGATATAAATATTTCTTCTGCATGGAGCCACCCATTCAAATGATTAGAAAAAAATAAGCATCACCAGCAGTAATTGTGTAAATAAAGTGTAATAGGTATACTGTGAATACGTTTGTACTGCATTTTCCAGTTTGTTTTTCTACGTGCAATTACAACATTACCTGAGCCAACTTTTTGTATTTAACGTGCCCTTAATACCCAGCTCAAGTTATTTCCTAAAAACTCTCTCATAATCCACAAGATCCTTTCTACACAAAGTCAGAAATTTCAGCTATTGAACCACTGCCATCTGATGCTAGTTTTCCCATCATGAACATCTTCAGTTATCAGATTGCTTTTTCCACATTTCCATTTTCACTCAGTAAATGAAAATTACATGCATCTCTATTTTAATGAGGAAAAAAATACAAATTGAAGATCTCATGTCAGAAATCCAGTGGTTCTAATAAGACTGTTTTCCTTCCATCTCCCTACGCTTAATGCTTATTGCTCTTTTCCCCTGTGTTCATTAAACTGTCCTGTCTACGGTAATATGGATCAAAGTCCACTCAGAATTATAAGACCCTAATGCAAAATGATCTATAAAGAACTTCATAATGCTGTTTAATTTGCCCATCTTTAGGGCAAGTTGTCCAAGATACAGAGATACCATTCACATATCAGCTTTCTTAATGACTGGAACTCAGTTCTTAGATTAGTCCATCAGAAAGAATACTCATCAAGGCTAATTTAATCAGGTGTGTCTAAAGAGTCTCCAGTCAATGGAGAGAAAAACATTCACCAGCGAAGCCTAATCTGACTGCTGAGTACCTGTGTGGAGGACAAACATCCTCTCCTTGACTGAGTATAGCTGGAGCTGATGGAGATATCCTTACTGAGCTAATGCAAACATTCACAAAGAGCTCCTGCAGGTTTATCTGCTGACCTCTATTTCCCTTTTTTCAGGCTTTACCATCAGAGGACAAAACTGCTGCCAAAACTCAGACCCCAGAGTCTGTGTTTAAAACATACTTAATAGTCTCCATACCTCCAGAGTGTATACATTTAGCCATTCTGAAATTCAGATGCATGGAAACGTCACATTCCATACATCAAAATCTCACTGCAGTGGAGTGGCCTAGGCGATCAAAATCAAACTATAACTAAAATCTTAGATATAAACACAGAATTTACAAAGTAAACTAAAATCTGAGCATCTGGGAAAAAATTATATGCACATTTTTTGTTGTGCAGGTGACAAACACAGAACTTTATGGGCTATTAACAGAGATCCATGCTGTTGGACATTATGTATATGTATGCCACTAAAATCAAGATATGCATGTGGGTTGACCATGTTCATTCATGCAAAAACACATTCAGTGACATGAAAATAGTGTCATTGCATATGTGTTTATGACTTTAAGGTGGATTCCTGCATTTTATAAATTTCTGAAGCAACTAAAGAGTTGAGAAAGGAAGCTGATGCTGTGATGTTGATCATAGCATCATCCTGGGCATCTGTACTGTGGTACAGGAAGAGGCAGGGCCTTGACAACAAGCAGGAGTGTCACTTCTTTCCAGAACACATGTTTCTGATTGAACATATCAAAAATACAGGCAAGATGTGTAAAGGAGAAAGAAATCACAAAGAATGGATACTAATATCTATGCAATAAAAGATTACTCTCTTCTAGGCTTCATTACTTCCTTGGTTCCTCTGGTATTTGAGGGCATCACAGCCTCACAAAACATCAACCTTCACAGCAACTCCATGTGGGTGAGAAGCACTCCCCTCACTACTCAGCGGGGACAGGAGGCAAGAGAGGAAAAGAACAGGGAGAAGGGAGTCTGATGCAGCCTGGAAGATGGCACTGAGAGGTTTGGCCACCTGACCAACCTGAGATGAGAACTGAGGAGCCAGAGCACATCTCCTCATTCAGCTCCTGAAGACAGAACCAGGGACTCAGTCAAGCAAGACTTGCAAGTTAAGGCCTGTAAGCACCAAGGGAAAGGACTTCTGATCACTCTAAATCCTGACTGAAGCACCATCTTTCCACATTTTCAATATTTCCATGAATATTTCTTTCCACAGCCATAACTGTCAACCGAACTAGATTTTCCTATGGCACGTGGAGAGGGAATTCCCCACAATTAGGAAGACTACATAAAATTTATATTCCCTATTTGAATATATATAGCATCTAATTTCCTGATTGCCATATGTCATACAACTATGTTCAGAAACACCAAAATAGGAAAACATACCCGTAATAAACTGTTCTTTTCAAAACATACCACCAGCTAAAGCATGGTATTAAAGTTAATTTTAACATAATCTGAAATAGGATAAGAATAAGGAGCACATTTCCCATGTTACGTATATTTTCAAGTTTAAGATATTCAGAACTAAAATGCTTACGTTTTCTAAATTTAAAAGCAACATGCATGGCACATTATATTCTGCCAACACTGCTCATCAATCAAACATTCAGGGTTTTCCTGGACATACAGAACTTTCACTGCAATGATTCCGGCAGAGTTAAATATAACTTTTTACCTTGAACCAAAAAGAGGACTTAGTAGTTGGTAGTGAAGGATTACTTTCAAATTCTTTTAACTCATTTCTCATCTTCAGTCACATTTTCTCCGAACTTTAAGAATGAATGTAGGCTATTCAGTTTAAGGAAAACTGGATGTATAGATAAATCAACAGCATCAGACATTTTGCATCAGACCAAATATTGATCCATGAAGAGTTATTTCTGAAGATTATTAGAAATTGAAAGCTTCTATGTGTTCTTTTTTTGTAACTCTATTACTATACAAATTTTAGTTTCATTTATGATTTTTACAGTTTGGTCTACACTTTCAAAAAATATTCAGGAGAAGCACACAAAAATTACCATGCTTTTAGGAATTTTAAAGTATAAATCTGCACTTTTAAACTGCAATTAATCATTTCAATACTTTCAAATAAAATAATAAGCTACTTTATTATTTATATTAAACTTGTTTTTCAAAGAAATGAAAATAAAAAATTCAAAAATTTGGGAATCTCAATTCCACCAAAAATTTAAGGATCTGATCTCCCAGACTCAGATAAAACCTTTGCAAAAAGGTAAAACCCAGACTCAGATAAAAATCATTAATGCCCATTCCTGATTTCAAGGAGAATTAAAAGCACAGGAAACTTCTTTACAGGATTCTTTAGTACATTGTGTACTCTGTTGGGCTTTTGAGAACTCAGTAAAATTAATAATTTTCAGCTCAGAAAGACAAGGCACTATGTACCTTAGCTGGAAGCTATTTTATTTGTATCTTATTTAAACATTTTCAAAAGGATATAACACAGGGTTTAGTTTCTGCCTTGGTAACTTTTTTCAGCTGCTTTATATGAAGTTTGCTGCTAATAACTAGATAGGATGTAAAGCACTAAGGAACATCAAAAAGCGGTTCTGGGATAAATATGTTTCACTGCCAACACAGGAACTGAGTGTTTCTGCAAATCTAAGACAGAGTTTGGCTTTCTTTAGCAACTGATGCTTTGTCAATGCTTTTAAACATGAATGGTTTCCATAATGCATTCAGTATATTAAATTACCAGTTTAGCTTTCAAGCAGAGTATACTGCCACAAATCTGTTCTACGTCCCATATGTTCCAAACTTTAAAGATTTTCCAAATATCTGGTTTGGTCCCAGTGCTGTTCTATTGACAACAGGCCCAAACAAAATTTTTAAGGTAATGAAATTACAGGATATGTGACTTTTATCTGTTTTCTTCAGTGCACCACACAAACCAGACCTTGAAAAGCACTTCTGAAGATAAACAGCTCACAGTGTTGAAGCACTGTACATTTCCAGCATTTCCTGTGCTGAAACTCAGCCTTAAGTGGGCTAGGTAGATGAATGAACACCATGAAAAGCACAGACAGATCTGCTTGTGAGATGCTTAACACTGCCTGTGGGATAAACATTCATACAAGTCAAGACTCCACTGAGGATAGATAAATTAAATATATCATTTGGAAAAACAATAAACAAAGATGTTGCACAAACTTAGAGCTGGTCTGAGTAAGTGCAGATCAAGCTGAGTAAAATCTTAGGAAGTTACAGAACCTCCTGACACTGCAGCAGTGTCTGCAGACACCTGATTGCACCAGGTGTGTCCCAGTTTCCATGCCACATACATTATGCCAAATGTTGTACAGTGAACTGAATGAAAACTTAGGTGAAGGCACAGGCCAATGCTGATTTCTGCTGAAGTGGTGAGCAGTGACAGTCCACCTGGGTGAAAAATGCTGGAGAACCACCTCCCTACCAGAAAACTGGCTACAGGGAAGTGATAAAGCCCTAAAGCACAGGTACACCCATCCAAAGAGAGGCAGTGGGGTCGTTCAAAGGACCTGCGAGAAACAGGGACGGCTACTTGTCTTCCCTCAAGCTGACTGGGTAGTGAGAGGGAACAACATTCCCTCCCAACATCTGCACCCTTCACATCAGCTTCAGCAGACCATTCTCTAGTCTTTCTCAAGCCAGTCAGCAGCAAGCAAGCACTGACTTATGCACAAGTAAGGTGAGTATCTTCTCCCCACAGAAAGCTGTAATTATCTTAACCTGAATAGTTATATTGGAAGCATCTACATTAAACAATCTGTTTAGTTTATTTAAGGTGTGATAAGAAGGCATTTAGTGCACAGTCTCAGTGTGGGAGACAGTTTCCTCAGACAAACTCACAGCACTTCGCATCAGTGGAAGCTGAAGCTAACCAAATTCAGGCTAGAAATTTAATCACTCCAACACCACACTGAAATGCAGAGGCTTTACCATTGCCTGACACCTTGAAATCAAAGCTAGCTAACTGTTAAGGATGTGCTATAACTCAGACACATATTCATGGGCCTGACATAGCAGCTATTGTTGTGGTCTGTTTGCAACACTATAAAGGTTATCACAGAAGATCTTGGCTCTACCTCTGGCCACAGAGCACTTAAATCTATGGTGCTATTCATTTTACTTTCACTTTGTAAAAAAGGTAGAAAAGGTAAAATGAATAGTCCGGATGTGAACTCAAGTCACCAGCCTAAACACGTAAAGAGGACTAAAAAGATAGAAACTCCATTTTAAGAGATTTTGCTAGGACAGTTTTAAATCTATTTTACAATGTGAGTGGTTTGTTTTATTCAGTTGGTTTTTTAAGAGGAAAATGGTTTTGTCCTTTTGGATGGCTCCGTTCACAAGATATGCATAAAAAGCAAAGAGATCTTCCTCCTCAAAAACAAGCAATATAGACTAATAAACACAGATTAAATTGATGGAAACTACAGATAAATGAGATAAAAAAATAACTACAATAAATTCCCCATAGACTTGAGGAATGTGGAAATAGTTACCTGGTTCCAGGTGGAAACAATTTCTATTTCCTTTCTGCAACTATTTCTGACACAGTTCAATTATAATATAGGGTGAAATTAAGGCCTAATTTAAAGTGATAGGGCATGGCAAAGAAATCTTGGAAAATACTTCAAACAGGCTTTCTAGCTGGATTCATTTGAAAATTCTCTTTGTTCAGTTTTATACTGAGAGTAAGATCGTGGCAACAGTAAAAGCAAGGATAGCATAAGAGCATTTGTAGAAGGAAAGGAGTGTCATGAGAGAGCCCTTGAGTGCTCTCTGCGCCAGCTTTCCTCTTCCAACCTGAAAAATAAAATTTTGGTGCTTTCATGTTCTCCTAATAGAACTTTTCTTGTCTAGAGCATTTGCTGATAGCAATCTTCCAAACTCTATTCTCTCTAACAGTTTTTCTGGCAATTGCTTCCTGAAGTTATCCTACTTAAACAAATAAAAAACAGCCATCTTCTCAGGACTAGAAATACTGGATACACAGACACATGACACTGTAAGTAAAGATAGACAGGAAAAAGATTTCAAGCAATCCATCAAGCAAAGCATTCAACAAAACCACAAGAATAGGGCCATGAGGAATGTTACTGTGCTGGTTTTGGCTGGACTACAGTTGGTTTTCTTCACAGTGGCTCGTATGGGGCTGTGTTTTGGATTTGTGCTAAACATGGTGATGATAATATAGAGATGCTTTGTTATTGCTCTGCAGGGCTTACACAGAGCCAAGGCCTTTGCTGCTTTTCCTACAGTCCTGCTGGTGAGGAGGCTGAGGATGCATGGGAAGTTAGGAGGAGACATAGCTGGGACAGGTGACCCAAACTGACCAAAGGGATATCCCAGACCATATGACATCCTGCTCAGGATATAAAGGGGAGTATGAAGAAGAGGAACATGTCAGTGATGCCATTTGTCCTCCCAAGTCAGTGTTATCTGTGATGGGGCCCATCCCCTGGAGATGGCTGAACACCTGCCTGCCCATCAGAAGTGATGAATTAATTCCTTGTTTTGCTTTGCTTGTGTGCGTGACTTTTCCTTTCCCTATTAAACTTTCTATCTCGACCCATGAATTTTCTCATTTTTACTCTTCCTGTTCTCTCTCCACTCCTACTGGTGGGGGAGAGAGTGAGTGGCTGCCTGAGGCTTGGCTGCTGGTTGGGGTTAAACCATGACAGTGGCTCAGTGAAAGCTTCAGGAATGGACACACGAAGAGAAGGAACTACTCTTCCTTCAAGTACTCTTCTGTACTCTAAACATTTACAGCCACAGCTTTTCTTAAGCCAAGCATGCTTTCACTCATTTACTAATTCTGCAGGGAACACTGCCAGGAATTTGCGTGATGTTTCAATACGCACAATGGCCTGTGGCAAGGATTTCCACTGATTAACAACACATGACGTAGAGAACTGGCTGTTCCATTTTGCTTTGCATTTATCACCCACAAATTTAGCATGAATCTTCTACCAACATTCAATAGCTGTAACACTCTTAGGAAGGATATACACTACTGAAATCTAATGTCCTACTCTGTCCTCAACTAGTTTTGGCTGAATTAGACAAGTAATAGCAAAACAATCCGAATTACTCATCCAAAACGCTTCCTGCAGGATCCCTGAGAAATCATCCCCTTGCCTAGGGTTTCCCACCTTCCTCTAGAACAGGTATCATGAGCTCCACCAGCCACAGGTAGCCCACGAGGACCCAGACAGGGACACTTCTGTCACCTATCAAGGAAGTGGCACCCTTCCTGTGATAATCATAATCTCTTTCTCAGAGACAAATCCAGTGAATGAGTGTTAGTAACAGCTTGCCTTGCTCTAATAAAACTGTTACACCATAAGTACATGAAAGAACGATGGCCTCCTTTATTGCCACATGAATCAGAAAGACAAAATCTGTACCCACTGACACACCCTGCTTTTGCGAAGTTTGAATGCTGTGCTGTTATTTATTTAACTTTGGTCCTTGCAAAGTAAACAGATAGACAATTCTGGTTACACATATCTTTTACTGGGTCAGGGAAAATTAGAAACAGATGGTTGTAATAAGTGTACCTGTAAAAAAACCCACTCTGTTCTAAGGGTCTGGTTCAGAGCTATCTGAAATCGAGAGAGGAGCTTTCACCAGGAGTCTGAAGGGGCACCACACCATGCTGTGAGCTCTTGGTGACAGTGTCCAAAGCATCCAGCCATGGGTGAACTGCCTGGTGCCCCCCTTAGCACACAGAGCACGCACCCTCCTGGGTGATGTGCCCTGTGCACTTGCACTAATGGCAGGCAGGAAGAGAAGGAACACATCCACACCTCTGGTGTCTGAGTGGGTTGTGTCCCTCAGGAGGGAGTGTGCTGATGGCTGAGCGAGTGTAAACCACAGACAGGACTCCTCACCCTTCACAGAAATCAGCATCCCTGCAGGCGTGGAGCTGGAGAACAATTTTGCAAATACAGTGAAAAGAAAGCACGGGAGGTGGCTCCCCAACTTCAGAGCAACACTGACAAACTTCCAAAGCTACACAGCCCAAAATAAATAGACTTAAGTAACTGTCCTGGTAACACTTCAGCAAAAGACTCCATAAGCTTTTTTAATGATTCCACTAATTAAAGTAATTTTGGCAATCTTCCTCCAGTCCCCAGTTAAACCCAACTCCTCATTTTTCTGTCAGCAAAGAAGTGAGACAGACCTTAATAAAAGAGAAATGTTCACAAAGTGCTACATTTCCTTCAATCAGAAAGCAAAAGCACAGGTAAGGTATGAGTCCCACTAAATCAAGACCTACAATTAAAGAAACTGTTGTCTGCAGTCCAAAGCCAATTTGTGTTTACATGGGAATTTTATCCAGCTTGTCACCTCATCAGCTTTCAGAATGTATATTTCAGGGAATTCATTGCATAGTTACATTAAGCTGTCTCCTCAATTATTTCCCTTAGATAGAATTAATAGGTCATATTATAAAGATCCGATTTGTTTTTTTCTGGCTAATGACTAAGTTCTTTATGTAACCCAACATATTCATGTTTAAAAACATTTTGATTGCATCTAGAAAGATTTCAGAAATTAATTTGAAAACAATTCTCTGAGTTCCATGCCACTTTGATGATTTTGCAAGAATTTACAATCAATTTAAATTAGCATTTAGACTTAAAATGCAATGTATCATAATCCAATCTCAATCTCATAAAAATAATTAAAATTATTGAAGAAGACAAGCTACTATTATTTTCACTTCATCTAGGAGGGTTTTTTTCAGTTCATTAATAGTATAGATACATATGCTGTCCATTCAAAGATGGGAAAATTGATGAAAAGTAATTAACAGCACAAATTAAGTTTTGCTATCACTCTGAAATGAAATAACTATCACTAGATGCTAATTAGCTGGCAGTTATAAGGAAAGACTGTCTAAAAAGGGCATTCAGGGAAAAAAGTACCAAGTTCTTTTAAGTACAATCAGTCAATTTTTATGTGCTGCGTGCTTCGTGCTCCCCTAGACAAGATCTCTGCGTAAACCCAGAGTGGATGTTTCTCTCCTCCCCAGCAGAAGATAAAGAAGGGCCAAAGAGTATGTGCAATGCCAGCCTCATTTCTAAGTCAAATTCAGCCAGCTATGAGCATAATTCTCAATATAAAGTAGTGATGATGCACGACTTTATTCATAGTCTGGGTTTTGTTTCTTCTTTCTCTCACAGATATGACCTATACGTCAGGCTGAATTCTGGGTATCTTCTCCATATGCTAAATTATGCAAACCATTGCATTTTCTTTGAACTTCCTGACATACCTTTACATCTACAGCAAAAAAAAAAAGGTGCTCCCTCCCTCTTCCCCCCACCCCACCTCAAAAAAAAAATGCAGGCTGTCAGGAGCAGTGGCTCTCATTATTTCTATGCATGATCTAAGGGACAGCAGCCAACATGGCAGGGGGATGTTCTGTGCTCTCCCTACAAGGAAGGGAACAAAAGCAAGACACTGCTTCGAAGATTTTTCAGACCTTTCTAATCCTTAAAGGAACTGTAGGATTCAACCATACAAAAAAAAAAAAAAGCCAGCCAAGTTCAGGGGAAGGGTATGAACTGATGTGCCATGCCTTTTGGCTGAATTTGCCACAGCTGCTTTGCTTTACATATGGATGAACTAGGAAAATATATGGACAGTTTCTTCAGTAATTTACTTAAATAAAATAGATAATTGGGATAAATGCAAAAAGAGGGAAGAAAACTCTTGCTCTATTTCTGAGCCACTTCCTTCCCCCTATAATCCCATATTCCCAAGACTTTGAGGGTAGACACGCAGCCAGTGCAGCTGCCAGGACACAGCTGAGGGGTAATGGTATCTGCTGAACTTCAAGAGCAAAAGGCAAGAGCAAACACATGCAACACAGTCTCAAAATCTCTTACTCACAGGAGGCAAAAAGCCACATTTCCTACAGGCTCATTCCTTGTTTATGTCTAGGAGGTTGTCTGAGACTAAAGGCTACTACCTTCCCTGTCACTTTTAGAATGTTATGTGTCTTCCTCTTCTTCCATTCATGTATTTTTTTTACTTTTCAATAAATTACATATGTTGGTAATAGAAAACACAAGCTACACAATGTGGATTCCTAAATCCTTGGAATTAATTAGTACTTTACTGATGGACCATTTAAGAAAAATGGACTTTTATTACTATGACTAATCAGAGCAATGCTGTTTACAGCAAGGGGATATTGTGGATGCCTCAAAACTGCTTTTGCAATATAGAAGAAAAATTGGCAGCAAAAGGCACATACTGGCTTGCATCCATGCTGTTCCAGGTTGGTTATATTTACACTGCTCTGTAGAAAGCAGGCCCCAGTGGATATGTGGAAAATATGTCAATATATCTGTGTTCAGCAGCCAGAGTTTCCTCTAAAAGAGAACAAGTTGTTTTTGTGCCAAGAGGAGACCAGAAGACAACTGACACTGGACAATCACAGAGCTGGGGCCACGGTGCAAAACAGAGATTGAGCCAAAATGAGAGCATAAACATATCCACAAAATGCGTGTCACACACTCAGTTGTGTAAATCACTTCAGGAGACTTTGGAAGGACATCAATAACATCAAAAATAATTTGTAACCTAATCATTGTGTGGGCATTTACCACTCCAGCACACAGTACCCACGGTCATGGTAAGGGAATTAGTAAGATATGAAGCTTTTCCATCTGCTTTCACTTTGCTTTCTTTCTACAACAGCAATATTTGGTGCACACTGTCCTCTGTCCATGTGCACATACAGATGTAGAAAAGAAAACCAACAGAAATCACTGATACAACAATATAAGCAGGAAAATGAACAGCATCACATTAGGCAAAGCTGTTACTTCTTTTTTGGTTGCTTTTAAATCAGCAGCATTTCACTGTGCCTCTTTTTAATTAATATTTTTCCACAACAGGTTTTATTTGTTGTGATTTAAATGATTTAATTCTTTACAATATTTAAGATATTTTATACAACGCAAATGTCTCTCTGAGTCCCTGCTCTTTGTTTAAATTCAGAGAATTTAAGAATCAGTCTAGCAGTTAACAAGACTGCATTCACAAAGTAAACCAGCAAGAATCCTGTTCTCACTGGACCACTATTTAAACTGATGTTTATTTTGGCACTGGTAGTTATGGTATGTCTCTGTTAACATAACTGTGATCAATAAATGGACAACAAAGTTCTCTTGCAGGAGCCATCCATCTGCTACTTGCTGTTAAGGTATTGATTTGTATTCTGTATGTGTAGCCACATTACTACATGCTTTACATAATACAAGGATGCAATTACTGAAGCTAGGAGCTAAACCTTCATTTGTCTCATAGGTGGGGCAAATAAAAATAATGGACTAGTGACATTCATACACAAGCATTATTATTGCTTCCATCTGTCCATTTTGATGCTAAGGACAATATATCCACATAAAACATACCTTGCAGTATCTTGAGAACAACAAAAGGTTTCAGAAGTTACGGTATTGTAATAACTCCCCTTTCAGAAAGTTGATTAAACAATCTTAATAGGAAGTTCAGAGTTTCAACAACAAAAAATCCTCTGCCTCATTTAATGAGATCGTTTAATGAAGACTGCTCAATTACAGTTTTATGAAGACTTCCTCAGGTCCCTTTAATTGCTCTTTCCCTTTCTAATTAACCTCTTGAATGCCAATCTAGCATTCTCTCTGGCATGCTCATTACTGTGCCTTTCGAGTGTGATCCAGTTGCTCCCAGCAACAGCAGGAGGTACGGCATCCACCCTCCATGCGCTCCCTGCGAGGAGCGCCCTGCAGGTGGGACAGCCTCCCCCTCTGCCGAGCCACCACACACTGCCTTGCCAACGACTGTGTGCTTTGCCCTCTGGTCTCAGCAGAATTTTGTGACTGAACTATTGAATGGAAAGAGTAACAATTCATCATATTAATGAATGTACTTAGAAATCAGTTAGTAACAGGAAGATTCACCAAAGATTGTGGACTTTTTTCTCTTTCCGACAATGAACTGAAAGCCCTTTCTGATTGACTGAATGCTGATCATTTCTGCAGCCTCTTGCCACTACAAAAGATGACTTTTATTCCAAGATGACTCTTATTCCAAGCAGCCTTTCAGAGATTTTGGCCAATATTTTTGAGGAAATAGTGCAAAATATTCCACAGCAGGGAGACAAGATGTGTTTTAAAAAGAAGCCAAAGATTTTATGGTAGTTAGGATAAAACTAGTAATACTGAGAGAGAAGTCAGCAAATCTAGATTATTTACAGAGTAACAAGAATAAAGCATTTGTTCATATTTGTTTTCTTCTTTCCAAGATAAACTACTAGAAGTTTAAACTACTACTCCACAACACTGTCTTTTTTTGCAAAACAACAAAGAAATATTGCAGCAGACATGAAAATTATATGCAGTATATCTGTTCCTTTAGTCCCCACTGGAGGTAGGGCAAATATTGCACAGACACAAGGAAATAATTTAGTAAAGGAAGCTTGTCTCATAACAGATAGTGACTAAAAAATTTGCACTACAGAAAGCAAATTGCCATAAGCAATCCTCTATTAAGCTACATAAAATCAAGGAGAGGAATAAAGACTGAAAATTCAAAAATGTCTGCGTAGGCAGAAGAGAGAAATAGTCTGGAAGATGTAAACAATCTTGCTGCAAGTTTAGCTCTTCACATGCCTTCTCTGTTTCTTGTCAAGTGCTCCCATAGCAGGAAGATCTCTGCACTCATAAACACACTCCTGGCCATAGCTTATCTTCTTGTCATTCAGACTTCCTTGAACTGCGAGTTAAATTTCTCTAGAAGAAAGTTTACAGGCCAGTATACCTCCCTCACATTATCTACCATTTGTGAGCAGCTATTTTTTGTAAGAGCATATTAGAAAACCAAAGAAAGTAAAAAGGATGATTGAAAAACACATTAATTTTTTGAAATCTCATTTAAAACTCAATGTCTTTTAAATAAGCTTTGAAACAGGGTGAAGTCTTAGCTGTAAGTTAATCAGAAGCAAGCATCAGCCCCATGTATCATTCAATCCTGGGAAGATCAGCTTTCTCAAATCTTACTTTTGGCCCACCAGAGTTTTACTGCATTTAGAGTATTATTGCCATAATTAATTAATATACCAGTTTCATGAAACAGCACTCTAACTGCTTATTTTATGTTCTTGTTTACCCCTTAGATGCACATTTCTCATATGGGAAGCCTCACTGACCCCCTCCTCACCAAGCAAGTTTGTTTTCAAAATCAGCCTCTATCAAATAATTCTCTTGCACCTCTTATGCCTAATGAAGATGTCAACAGTGTCTGTGTCCAATGTCTACCCCCATGATCTTTCTGTAAATAAATAACCATCAGACCACACCTCTGGCAGTCAGTAACTCTTCCAAGCATGGCTGTCAGTGGATGTGGCACTGGCTGCACTGACAGGAGGCACACCCCAGACACAAACAGTGGACTGGAGCTAATGGTGGCTTATTTTACACCCCCAGGTATTTGGACGGTTGGAGAGACAGAGCCAAAAAGCAGTGCCTATGAGCAGTGCAGAGGCTACAAGGAACTGGGAAT
The DNA here is from genome assembly GCF_037042795.1 of Molothrus aeneus. Lineage (NCBI taxonomy): Eukaryota > Metazoa > Chordata > Aves > Passeriformes > Icteridae > Molothrus > Molothrus aeneus. The sequence goes on from NC_089648.1 coordinate 31,956,356, forward strand.
ACAACAAAAGCATAAATGCAACTGTACAAACATAGTACTCGCTTGAAGGTATCTGCATCCCTCAGACCTTAACATTTAAAGGGAGAGTATTTCTCAAAAACTTGCTGCTCCTAAGACTGAGAGGACCTGCATATCAAAGAGCTTTGGTGCCCTCAGTCATATGATCAGTTTTTTCCAACTGAATTAAAATTCTCCAGGTCACATAGATCAGGGTAAGTTCTGAAGAAACCCACCCCCGCTCCTCCCAACCTTTATTTTCTAGGCCATGCTGAATGCTATGGACAAATACAATCAATTTAAATGCCCAGAAATGGCTCCCAAGTCTCTAAGCTAGACTTCACAGAAACAGCTTTCACTTTATTCCCTCAAAACAGAAGCTAACAGCATATGGGCATTTTGTAATATAGGGAATAATGATACAGACTCAAAAATGGACTGACTGCACAGAACCCACATGAATAACTTACGGCTGCTAGCAGGAAGCAGGTATACCGTGTAGGCATCGAAAATTTTCTAACTTATACTATCTTTAGCATAATGCATAAAATATTCCTTTGTTTCTGCTATAAAATGGTTTCATTTAAATCCAGACCAACTATTTATGTGACCAAGTCCATCTTTCCCATGACTCCTAGCATTTCAAACAGTGCCTGATTTGCTTCTTTAAATATCTTTGTTTTAAAGCTTTATTAATTTCAAAGAATCGCTGTATATAATAAGAATCACTGTATATATATAAATAACTGATGTCTGTGACATATATTTACACCTGAGTGATGAATCAAGTTCCCTCTAAGAGAGGGCTTAGGTATATCATACCTAAGTTTTACAATAGATTTATTGTAACAGATTATTATTCTAATGCTTTCAAATGCACTGAGATTCTCAATAATAGATGCAACTCCCAGCAGTTTTGCTGTTATCTTTGACTACCATTTAAGAATCCTATATAAAAATATAATTTATTTTTCCGACACAGAAATAAACAGGCTGATCTCAATACATTGAAATATCATCTCTATTTAGTGCTGTGACCAAGAAGTCATGGCTACCTTTTAGGAAACCTAGTATGTCATGGCTATGTTTTAGGAAACCTATTGTCTCTTGAGTGAGACACAGACCATGATAATTCTAAATATTCAAAAGAAATAGGGGGGTTTGTTTGAGCCTGTTTTTAAAGCACAGAAGTTATCTATATATTGACACTTACATTAATGAGTACAAAACCAAATATTTTCAGAGACTTCAAAGAAAGCTTCTGCTTTATTTGTTTCATGCAAAGTTAAGATGGAAAAATATGGGCTTTTTTCATGCACAGTTAGGATAGAAAAATCTTAATCTTGTGCAACGTTTGCACTGAATGAATAAAGAACTTGATTTTAAGTGTGCAGCTTCATAGCTCAGCAAGATTGCTTTGTTCTTAGTGACACCGGAGAACAACGGATAAGATGTCACACTGTACCAAAACTTTCAGGTGTCAGTTTTAAGGCAGTGCTCTGCCAACTTCTAAACTACACTAGAACAATCCACATAGATAGTTGAAGAAGGAAATAAGGAAAAGTGGAATGAAACTGGGCAAATAGCACATAGAGCCAAAAATGGTCATGCCAAACCATCAGGATAATCAACTTCTGGTATCTCCTCTGTACGCCAGAGGTAGACTGGAGCGAATGCTCATCCATATATTACATTTCTCAGTCATGAATTTGGGTAGAGGACATATTTAAAAATTAAGAAAGTTTCAGGAAAACCTTACAAAGCATCTTTTAAGACCTTATACAAACTCCCCCAGTACAAACCCAGATGCCTTTCACCTGCTACCCCGATGTAAAAAACTCATGCATGCCCCCCCAAAGTCTGGGAGCTTGGCCAGTGGCATTCTAAGATAGAAGGGAGTCTGAAAGCTACTTGTCTCCATTTTTTCCTCCAATCCTAAAATGTCAGCAGAATTTATGAAGGAAACATTACTTAATAAAGGAAGACTTGCTTCTTTTCAGACTTTTATGGAAATAGAATTGCAAAACACATTTAGCTTGCAACCACAAACGAGTTCAAAGTTAAATAACCACAGTGCATGGCACAATTTACACTTGCAAAGCCTTCAAGTCCTTCCAGGCCATCAGCATTGCAGGAAGGATCCTAATCTGTAATTTCAGAAACTAATTTGAAGTATTTCACAGCCGTTTGGATCCAATCCAAGTTACTTTAGTGTGAATTTCTACTGAGCCTGGTGGGCCCCTGGTGGTGGGACAGCAGCTTCCCCAGGGCACCCAGGGAGCTGTGCCCTCAGCAGAAAAGGCACCACAGCAAAAAACACCAGCTCCAGTAACTCCCTGCTGCCCTTAGGTCTCTCCCAAAATCACAGAAAAGGGAATTTACATTTTGTCTAGCTCCCATTTTCAGAGAGATCAGGTTTCTCATCTGCCACAACTTTGGCATGACTGGGATGCATCAAATCTATAGCACTCCCTTAAAAGATGCTCTTAAGAAACTGAATTGTTTGCTTTAGAAGGGATCTGACTGAAATGGAATAATTTTGTTTAGATTTTTCCCCAAATAAATCAAAATATTTCAGCAAAAGCAGATGGGTTCTCATGTGATAATTTGATTTTAATGGAATTTCCTTTTTCATTGTAGATATAATGGCATAGAATGTTGCAAATAAATTTCACAATGACTGGAAGTGTAAAAGCTGTCTGGATAATTCACTCGGTTATTCTTATTTTAAGAAACAATACTGAGAAATGGGAACTCAAGTCTAAAAATTAACAATGTAAGAAAAAAACAAAAATATTTTTCAATAATGCAAATATGAGGTAATGAATATATACAACTAAAAGGAATAGAAGCTGCTACCTGAGCAACACATGTTGCATATGGGAGAGAGGGCTCAGGCTAAGCTTGGTTCCAAAATTCTGCTCTATCATGAACCTATAAAAGGGACAAAAGTAAGATATCAATAGGCGACATCATTTCTCCTAACTCAACCACAAGAAACAGAGAAATAGGGTGGCAGCCCTGACTGTGATTTTGCCAGGATATATCCAAAGGCCTCTTGGAGACATTGAGAGTTTCCCTGATTCTAAATTTAAAAAAATAAAAAAATAAAAAAAAATTGGCCACAAAACAAAACAAAAATAACAAAACACAAAAACAAACAAACAAACAAAACAACAACAAAAAAACCAAAACACCCCAAAACCCTCAAATAAGAAGTGGCATGGGTAACATCAACTCAACACACAGTAATTTTCAAGCCTGCAACATAGGGGCAGGTATTTTGTGTAAAGCTCATATGTTAGCACCTTGGGCATCTTCTGCCATATCTTCTTTTTCACTCATGTTTTTTCTGAAGTAAATTCTATTTAATTTTTTCATAGAAATAACAGGAATTGAAAGCATAATATTTATTTGTAAGTACTTTTGATAGCACTAAATTCCAGAAGCTTTTCTCAGGGCCATGGCTTTTCCTTGAGGCACCTCTTGGCAGAAGGGAAGGCAAATGCCAAGCATACCTGCAGGCTCTTCATGCAGGGTGCTGGCAGGAATTCTGCTACCAACCCAGCTGGCTACAACAGCTCCCAAGACTGGGTGCACCTTCCTCTGCAATACTTGCTTGCAATTTTGTTCCCCTGCCAACTTGTTAAAAACCATCCAGAGCCAATCAAACTTTTTTGTTGGTTTTTGGCTGCTTCCTTATCAAAACTTTACAAAACTTTAATTTCAGCCTCCTGAGCCCTGCAGCTGTAAATTAATTGAATAAAATTTCCAAACATTATGCGCTGATAAAGCACTTCCAAGACTTTTCCCTATTCAGTTGACTTAGCTGCTTGGCATGACAGTTTTGCTTGACATGAGTTCAGAGCCTCTGGAAACCTTCCTAATCCCACTCTTCAGGCCTTGTGCCTATTCATGGAACCATGTTAACGCAACTCCAGAAAATTAATAAATCTCAAATGGTTTTAAGCCCTAAGAAACATCCCTTGGTACACACTCCACCTTCTTTATATTGCAGGCATCTTGTTGCACAGAGTAACTCTTACTTGAAAGACCCAAGAAGAAACCAGTCTAGTCCCCAAAGTTATTAACATTTAATAAAATATCTCATTTAAGATTATTGTTGGTTGAAGCATAATTATAAAAAATACAGTCATTCTGACGTCATCTGTTTATGTTTCAGTGCAATACTTCTGTATCAGTGTTCAAATGAAATATTTTCAATGGAATCACTGGATGATTTTTTTATACTAAAGAAGAAAAAAATCTCTTTTGTCCATATAGCAATCCATAAAAACCCTCATCCTCATCATTTCAGCTAAGATTTTTGATTAAACCACAAAGCACAACTCTTTTGAGACACAGCATGTTGGTAGCAAATTAAAATGATTTCTTACATTCTCTGCCAAAGGAGGAGTAAAAACTATACATATTGTATGAAATATTTGGCTGCATGTTAAAGGAGTTTTCTTATATTTTCATCTATTTAGTGTTTTGAAAACAACTTTTAGGCGATAATCTGTAGGGATTGCAATAGCCTTTCCACTTAAAACGAAAATGAAAGTCCAAGAACATCTTTGAGTCACACTTATTAGAGTTCACAAGTGAAGCACATGGAAGTAAAAATCCAGGCTGTAAATAAGTTGTTACATCAAGGCATAAATTAAAAAGAAAGTCTATATTGACCTAAATTATATATGTAAATAGCTCGATGAAGTTTTGATGGGGATTAATTAATCGAAACAACTTTATTTCACCCCAAGATTCTTTCATTTTTATTTATGTGGGGAATTAACTACAATCAACACGATGCTAAAGTGATGCCAAAACCCAGAACTACTGCTCTTTAAAGTAGCCAAAAGTTTGTGAAAAGTATTGGGTGCTTAAGGAAGGGAGGACCAGCTGTTCCCAAAACTGATATACTGGAAGAAAGTTTCATAGAACCTTCATGCACTCAACAAAAGAATGTGATTCAAAACAAAGTCCACAACATAAATAAGATATTGGAATGTATCCAGTCATGTAAGAGATGGAGAGAATACAAAATGTTGCTCATGTTTTGGCAGACTAACAATTTTAACAGAATCACATCATCATTTGCATCAAACCCTTAAATCTACAGATGTGATGATGCCATGAAATTCCAAGAAAAATGTGGAAATATATTTTAGAAATCAGATCAGAGCTATTGAATGACACAAAGAAACATGAAAGAACAATGGTTTTTTAGCTCATCTTACTCATAATTCAGTCAAGCACTACAACTAGCTAATATTTCATGGTCAGTATTTAAGCAATAAAAAAAAACAAAATAAATTGAGGCCAAAAGAAAAAGAGTTTTCAGAGGCATCTTTCAGTGCCCTTTTCCCACATCAGGAAAAACAGAGTTTAGGCACATTACTGCCATTTTTCCCTTGAAAAGCTGCCACATTAATCAGCTGTGCCTTTAAGACCAAGTATTTGAAATGCCTTAGACTAATCCTAGGACAGAAAAAAAAAATTCTAGACACTTTTAGCAATTGTTACAATAATACCCTTAGTGGGACTGGCTACATGAGACACACAGTGTCACTGAACAAGGGACACCAGTGCCAGGGAGAAATATTGCTCCAGTATTACTCAGCTGATCCCTGAAAAAATAAAGCAAGACTCACCAAAAAAGGAGAAAAGAACAAGAGAAAATAATTGAAAATAGGGGAATTTTCAAAATCCAGTATTATGTCAACTTGATGTACAAACCCCAACTTTTTAGCTGCTCCTTCTAGTTAGAAAAATATGAATAATGTGCCTAGTATTTAATTTTTACAGTTCTAATCTTTATCTATCATGACACAGTCAAGTAGTTAAATCCATCTTAGCCAACACATACTTCATTAAGGAAGCCAAAATACAAGTTTCTTCCTGTTGACAGTCATAGGGGAAAATGTTAGGTAATCCCAGAAGGTTTTGCCTTTATTTAATATTATTGCAACTTCTAGAAGTATAACTTTGAGGGGATGAAGGCATTTTATACCAAGACTCTCAGTGTTGCAGGCATGACACTGATGGAAGCAGCCAGGGTAGTCTAAGTAATGATAAATCCTAAAACCTGATACGAATTATATCTGCAGCACAGTGAGGAGTCACAAGCAGTATAACAGGTTTTTAAAAGCTAATGTTTTAGAGCTTGTGTTTTGCTTTGAACCAATCATTTAACAAAGGTTCTGCTCCATTGCATATAAACTCAGCATCATTTGAAGAACAATCTTTTTCATTCTCTTATCACCCAGGCACCCAATCTTAATTCTTCACACCAATGTTTCGATATCAAGAAGGCAGGCAAGTTCATTTAAGAGTTGAACTGAAGAGCAGGAGCTCTGTTGCCACTTCCATGTGAGTACTGGGGAAAATACTGAGGCAGGCTATACATTTTATGTATCATCTCCTTACATGCCACTTGACTTATACTCAAAAATCCTGCCAAACCAATCTCTTACATCTAGTACCATGGTCTGTATGCCATGTTTCATTAGCTGGTTGGCACGTTCTGTTGCTCATTTTTCAAGATGTTTAAGAATTAAGGGATGCATCTCTTTCTGCTTTTCTATTAGTGATACTGATAAGCTCTAAATATGCTGGAAGAAAAGAGCTCCAAACCAGATAAATTATCTGGTCACTTCAATACACAAATAAATAGCAGAAAGGATTGCAAACCTAACAATTCATAAAGGCTGTGAGAGACACAAAAGACCTCTGTTAAGTACAGTTAACAGCTAATATATTCACGTATGTTTGTTTTTTTTTAATGGAGACTTTAAAAAATAAAATAAAATAAAATAAAATAAAATAAAATAAAATAAAATAAAATAAAATAAAATAAAATAAAATAATGGAGACTTTTTAAAAAATATAGTGATGCTCTTATATAATTAACATGAAACTCAGGGCAACACTAAAGCTCACAAAATAGACCAATTTTTGAAATAAACAAGAGATATTCCCCTTCATCAGAATAAATTTACTTTTAAGAAATGTGATTTAAAAGTTGAATAGTAGAACTTATAAGGCACATGGTTTTGCCCACTATGAAATATCTCAGGCCACAATAGTTGTATTTTCTCAATTCATGCTCTTTTCTAAGTTTTCTCAGGTTTTTTATCATCACTGTTATAGACAACATATGATTGCCCAATTGCAAAAGAGTGACAATTTTGAGTACTCTGCCATAGGTATCAAGCTTTTCTGGCAGAGATGATCTGATTTTTATTTTCTCCTTGTTTCTTTCTATTCACAACACGTGCACAAACTGAAATAACATAATGAGGATGCAGCAAACAGCTGCCAAACCACGCAAGGACAATTCCAACAGCAGCCCAGATGAAATCACTTTGTCCAGGCAGGTGGTCAGAAACTACTCTTTCAGCTTGTGATATTTCATTCCAACTCAGCAAAGTGCCTTACTGCACCATTTGCACTACCTTCACCTGACCCTGCATCAGAGATATGTCCCAGTAGGAACACTAACTCAAAACAGCAGGCACTTTCCTTTTTCCCTGCTCCAGTTTTGCTCCCTTGTTCTGAGGACTGAATGTATAAAATGTATAATGTAGTGCTAAAACAGCACATCTAAAAAATATTTCAGAAGATAATGATGCAGTCCTAAAGCTGAGACCTTGCTCTTCAAGTACAGTCTTAAATGTGATAAGCCAGATGAGCTAGAAAGATAATTACCCTGTGTTGCTCTGAGGGAAGACTAAGAGGGGAGCTGGTGAGCCAGGAGCATGTGCAGACACAGGGATTCTGCTAGAAAATGAGCAGTGATGGCTGCATAACTCATGGGTGAGAGTCTGAAAGCTTTTCAGATGATCAGAAAGTGAGCACTGCACTGATAAGAGTGCAACATTTCATCTAATGATGGAGAGTTTCTCTCTAAATTATTTGGAGGCCAATGCACCACAATTGCTACATTTAAATGGATGCCTTTGAGGCATTTCCCAGGTGAAATGGAGACTTAAAGTATTTAAGTCACGTAAGTATGAAAGAGATAAAATTACCCTAAACCTGAAGACCAGGTTAAAAAAATTAAAATGAAAGAAATGAATTAGGATGGGTTACTTTTTAGCTGTCTTAAGAGAAGAACATATAAAAGAGAAAACAAATAAATATACTTAGAGCAGCACTGTAACTGCTGAATACTTCCAGTCATGAAACTCAATTTGTGCTCTGACCTTCAGAGGGTGAGCACCAATTCCCCAGCTTCACCTCTGCACCATTAGAAATTATGCTGCATGTACCTAATATGTGTTTTAGTCACCATCTTTTGGCCATTCAAGCATCACAAAGAGATCTGGCCTTCAAAGAGTGAAAAAATAATATTCACTTCAGATTTTAAAATGACTTATCAGTGAAATAAAGACAGAGACAGTTTCAAATAAGTAAGCCAGAAATGAGATCTGTCTTTGCAATAACTAGGGAGCAAGGTGACAGACTGCCTATATCCATCCCAAAGTGTCTTCATCCATTCCACAATGGACTATTTATGAAGCTAATATCATCAACAGTGTCTTCTATTCACTTAAAAACCAAGTAAGAAAGGCAACATGCTATTAGATAACAGTAAATACTGCTTGAGGGCTTGTGTATGTAAGGATCAAGGTCTTTTGCAATTCTGCTGACAGATTATCACCCATTTAATTATTGAGGTCTGTACAAATTATGAAAGACATGCAGATGTAATTAGGAGGGCTAGTCTTTTAATGAACTAACAAGAAATGCTATACGTAGTTAGACAATCATTGCTACCAGCAACACTAGAAGCTTTCTCATTAAAAAGTTAGTTTGTGAAGACAATTTTTTCAGGTGATGAAAAATGCATGTAGAAACCTAATACAAGTTAAATTATGATTTCTCCTCATTCTGAGCTCTCCCTTTATGGCAGAAAAACAGTAAGCAGTGCTCTGCTTCATTAATCCCTTGGATGTGAAGGTAGCATAGAGTCATGGCTTCACACCTACATACAGGAACAGGAAGACTAGTGTACAATGAATTAACTCAAAGGGCCTGGCAAGAACACACTAGGGTCCACGAAAAAAGGAAAAGCCCACATGTGACAGGACAACTGTCCACTTTCCAAAGTTCAAGCTGTAGTCAAACAGATGGGAACTTACTTTTTCACACATCCCAATAATGAACTGGAGCATTTGCCACATTAAACTTTGCTAAAGCAGGAAAAATTAAATTAATCGGACTGCAGAGGTACCATCCCAATTCTTTAAGACTTTATTCACTCAAGGCTGCACACTTGTGTTAACATCAGAGTGTTAGAAAGGATGCCCCAATCCCTCTCCTGGGTTTTTGCATAACAAAAAAGTCTGGGAGAAAACTGAGAGCAAGGGTTTAATGGCAGCTGTGTGATAGAAACTAAACTGCTTCCATCAGACAACAACAGCAGTTAAAAAAAACCCAGGAGTCAGGGAGTGTGTTACAGGCTGTATAATGACACTTGTTTACTAGGACTCTTTGAATAATCTATTTTATTTTTTTTTTGGTAAGAAAAAGGTGTTGGAATCATCAAATCATTCTGCAACAATGTAACTGAAGGAAACCCAACATTGTCTCAGCACATTAATAGGTTAAAAAATACACAGCTGAATGATATTTCCAAAACATACTTGACATAACTGTAGAATTTCACTGTTGAAGTAGTAGGAATTAGCTAGAAGATGTTAATATCTGAGGCTATTGATTTGTTACCTGTACATTCAACTAGGTCATGAAAGGACTAAAGGCCTGATGCTGTTAGGATCCAGCACACTGCAGAACAAAAGGTTAGTTGAACTTAGACTTATCTCCTTCTAGAGGAACTTAGTTTAATCTTCTAACTTCTGAAAAAGAAACCCCAAACCCATGTATGTTATTGATTTAACAACTTAAGAGTTTTCAGGAAAATCTTAATTGGAACCAAAATTTGATCCTTAAATGAAACAAAAGAGAGAAAAGACAGCTCTTAGAATAGTTAACAGGAAAACTCTAAAGTATCCTTTTACTACTAACGTTATTTATATATATTTTACCAAGTACTTGCAGGAGATGACAGGTATAAAAAGTATATTTTAAACCTGCACCAATTCCAACAGAATTTGAAATTCCTAAGCTGTTAAAGCAAGTAATTTTATTTGCTAGTAATCAATAAATTAACTGTAGCTTTACAAAGGCTGCCTTAAGTAATCACAAGTACTAACATGACATCATTTGCAATAAAAATCCTACATTATTGTGAGCTTACGAACCTATCTAAAACCAAATGTCCAAATCCTAGCATTACAAATGTTAATGGCAAAAGGTCTATTGAATTTAACAGCATCAATCAGTAGTTTTCTAGATCCAAAAATACTAAATATAATATAAATTCTAAGACTTTGAAAGGACTCTAAAACCAACTTAAATATGGTAAAAGGAAAGCTTCAGTGACAAATTCAAATCAGTCTGTCTTAGAAAAACTAAACAGAAAGAAGGGAAGAGCATATCTTTGTCTTTTTTACATAATTAAAACCTATAAATTGAAAACTGAATTGAAAATGAGAGCAGAAAATAAAGGCAATGATTAAATATTCACTGCATGCCAAGAGCAGCCCCTTAAATAAAGCTTTCATAGAGCAGATGAGCTGATATCCTCTACTAAATTATGTTGTTGTTATTCATAAGTGGTTCTGACAAGAGTCAAATAGATGCAATAAAATAAAGTAGCATCATCAAATTTAAAAATAATAAAAAAATAACTTGGTAATTAATATAGCTCCACAGAAACAAAAAACAAAAGTGGGGGAAAATCCTAGTATAGCTGTGAAGACATTTGAAATCATCATCTGCTGAACTTGCCACACTGATACATAGCTCCACTACCCACACCCATGTACTGAGTTATGCTTAAGTCAGGGCAGCTGCCACCAGCTCATAGCTGGGGCAAAGGAAGGTGAATGCAATGTGAGCAGGGAGAGTCCCAGTCTGAGCCTGGGGCAATGTAACTGCCCACAGAGAGCCCAATTACCTTATTGCCAATTATATATTCTATATATATATTCTACACCAAACTGCCTGTAAGCTGTGCCACTTGCACCAAAGACACGGGTTAACCTAAACTGAAAGATGAGCTACCTTTCCACCAGGGACCCTTCACACTACAATGAGGACATGGAAAAATTGCCTACATGCGGCAAGCAAAATGACAGATTTCCAGCTTCTTAGTCAACCCTAAGCCCCATGAAGTATTCCCTTGAACTATCCCATTGTTGAGTAGTAACTGATGTCCAGAAAATACATTAGATGCCTCTAATCTGCTGATACAATTCTATTCTTCTAATGGTGCCTCAGATCAAACCCTCATAGCACCTCAAAAAGATAAGGAAAGAAAGGAAAGTTGCTGCCAGGGAACACAGGATTAATTCAGAGCAACTTGAACATACACAGCAGTATTGGCTGCCTATCACATAAGGAAAAAGAGGAGGTTCTACCTGGAAATATCCCTTGGAAGAAGAATCAGAAGAATTCCCCAGTAAATAAGATTTTAACATATAGAGGGGAAAAAATTATTCACTTCCCCATAGTAATTACAGTAATATACGTATATCCCTAGCTAGTAGTCTATATAATTTTCTGAAAAAATCACTTTCAAGAGTGAAATAAAAGTACTTGGAATCTTTTTGATAAAGAAATATAAACCCACTATATTTATAGAGAGAATTTACTGTATATTTATACTAATTTTTAATTTAATACTACTATTATATACAGAATCAAACAGAAAGATCTTTTCCAGTTAGCTACAGAAGCCACTTGAGTGGCTGTTATCAAGAGGATTGGTTTTTATTGTTCATTTCCAGGCAGTGAAATCTGTGTCTAATGTGGCTGCCCCACAACAGATGCTAATATTCTAGAGATGCTTTTTGATATTCTGGTTTCCAGCACTGCATTGCAATACTGAGGTAAAAGCAGGACACTGCCAGGCAAACACACTTAGCTGCACAGCCCCTATAAACTATCCAGTGCAGGCACACGTTAAGGACATTTACTTTTGAGGTTAATAAAACTTGTTTTATAGTATACCATAGTCAGTAAAGGAAATTACTGCCAATGATATTAGAAGTGGACTGACTTTTGCATTTAGTAATACTTTTTACTGTTTAAGTCATGACCTAAAGCCCTAAGATTTTAACAGACCATCAAGTGCCTTTTTAACAGTCTTTATAATCAGTCCTGTGGGAGCAAGACAGATGCAAGTTGTAAAGGGCACATAGAATTGGGCACATGAATTCATAAATGTGTATTACCCAATTTTGCATCCTTCAGTTTCTCAAGATTGAAATAAACCAAGAGCTGGATTCAGAATCAAAACCAGTGTACCTGTATAATATTAGGAAGTCTAACATCTGCCCCTTAATATCCCTTTACCTAGTCAGAGCCAAAAGGAGGTTGGGAAGTATGAAGCACAGAGGTTGTGGAAATATTAAAAAGAAGCACAAAAGTGCTTCAGTAGTGCCACAGGTAAGCTAGGGCAAGCTTTGGATTGAAAAGTAGTATATACACATGAGGGAACAAAAGCTGGGCAATATTTCTCCATGTTTCCAATCCATTAGGCAGCTATCATGTCCCCTGGTAATAAGTTTTGAATCTCTAGGTCATTAAACCCTTTCTCACAGGTCAGACTCACAGTGCCCATGGAGGCAGAGCAGCCCCCACTCCTGGTTTCATCTCTCCTGCCAAAGGGGTTAATCTGGGTCTCAGTACCCAAAAACCAACACAGTGATGCAGCAGGTGGTGACTTTAGACCTCACACTACATCTGGGTTACCAGGGAGAAGCAGAGCTGGTGCTCCCTGTGCACATGCAGGCTTGGCCTTGATGGAGCTGGCTGATGCTGCAGCTGCCGCGATTATTTCACAGCACTGTGACAAAAAGCATTGGACATGACAAGGATCAGTATTGTGGCTGTGACAAGAATCCCTGCAGCTGTGACAAAAACCACCATGGTGTCCTGCTGCTGGGATGCTGGCAGAATCCACAGTGAAGCTCCATGACACCTGCTCTGTAATCCCTTTGACGCATGATTTTTCCCAGAAGGAGTTTTTCTAGCAAATATAGAGGGCTCAGAGGATCAGGGATTTCCCTTTGAGGTCCAGCAGCTAACACCTCTAAGCTGGGTTACAACCCCACCATGCTTAGACTGCCAAAGTAAAAATATTAATGAGGTCGAAGTTATTCTGGTGGAAGGACAGCAAGATTCATTTTTGATTTCTGGAGGACTTGTTTCCATGATGTCAAGATGGCTCTAGGGCAATCGCCATTGACCAAGTTCACCAGCAGATTTTCTGCTCCACCTGGATCCCAACAAATCTATGCAGCCTGATGGGATTCATCCAAAAGATGGGATTTATCTCAAAGAGCTAGTTGATATCATCACAAAACCTCTTTTGATGATTTTTGAGTAGTCTTGGGAATCCAGAGAGGTCCAGCTGACTAAAGCTGGCAAATATTGTCCTGACTGATCTCTGCTCAGTGGTGCCCCAGTGACAGGACCTGAGAGAATGACCTGGAGTTGTGTCAGGGAGGTTTAGGTTGGATATCAGGAGAAGGTTCTTCACCCAGAGAGTGGCTGGGCACTGGAGCAGCTCCCCAGGGAAGTGGTCATAGCACCAGCCTGACAGAGCTCAAGAAGTGTTTGAACAATGCTCTGAGGCACATGGTGTGACTCTTGGGGTGTCCTGCACAGAGCCAGGAGTTGGACTTCTGTGATCTTTGTGGGCTCCTTACAACTTAGCACATTCTATGGTTCTGTGTGATTTATCAAAAATAAATGGTTCACTCTAAGGTTATCTCAGTATTTGCAATGAAGTATCAAGTTGGTCTCTTTTTAAGGCCAAGGTCTTGCCCCAACATAAAGCTAAACTAGTCCCTGATATTTTGTGGAGACTCTATAACAGAGATCACAGATCTGCTTTTTACTTAAAAAACATGACTTCCATTATATACATCTATTTTCAGAGGCTTACCACAAGTAGTTAGTGATTTCAAATACTACTATTTGGAACACAAGAGAGCAATACCCAAAAGAAGTTTGTTTGGTTTGAATTTTTTTTTGCTCCTAGGGAATCAACAAACTTTTAGCTGAATGCAGTGTTCCTGTGTTGAATTAGAAGTGTATAAAGCAAAACAGAAATTACCAAACCAAATATTAACATGACATAACTGTGTATGGTTTCAGTTTTAGGATACCAATGTAACTAGCAAATCCACAAAGCAAGCCCTTTCAGCAGCCAAAAATAAGAAGAAACTGCTGTGACACTGCTGTGTCACAAAGCTGTGAGTACGAAAGCAGCCCACCACAGCCTGCCAACAAGCAGCCAGCAGCCTATATGCTCTCTTCATGCTCAGGAATACCCTTTAGCCACCTGCACGTGCCAAGGGAAGCCACCTGTATTTTCACCCTGGCACTCAAGGCAGCAGCTGTGACCACAAACTTTCAGGTGAAGGAGGGCTGAGTTCTACTTCTTGCCCATGCCAAGGTTATTAGAGCAAATATATTACCGCTCCTCCTGCTTGCTGCCCTTCTCTTCATTTGAAGTTTTGCTGTCAAGAACCTGTTATCATCAGAGCCCACTTCCCTCTTGTTATTGTTTTCCTCAATGGATTTATGCAGCTCTAAGGAGCTGCAGGCAAAGGTATCACTGCAAGAAATAGTTTAAACTCAATGCTGCTTTCTTGAACAAATAATACTCCAGTCTATTTCCTTCTCAAAAGAAAGGTGGGAGGTTACACCTTCTGTTAAAAAAAATCCACACCAATCTACAATCTAAACTAACACAGATCTGTTTTCGGGAGCCAGGCAAGGCACAGTTCGCCCTTTGGGTTTCACAAGTTTGCCATGAGAAAAAAAATCAGACTCTCTGAAGGATAATTTCTGCCATCTCATTCAACTTGTGGTTGTCCACCATAATAAAATTGTCACTTTGGGCTTTTCTTTAAAAAAACACACCAATAAAATTAATAAAGTCCTGGATGGCAACCACACTGACTATACAAATTATGTAGGTATAAATTATAATTCAATTTCTAACATGGTCCTGTAGGACTAGCCATGAATTTGCACTTTTGTGAGGGAACCTGGATAGTCATCTTCTTCATGTTCTTTAACATTATTCTAGGGCTTTGGACATGGTCTCCATTATTGTGCCTTGATCTATTGGCAGCAAACAAGTTCTTACACAGTATACTGTATTTCTTGGAGAGTCTTTTAAAAATGCTTTCCTTGCTTAGTCTGCATTTATGTTAATTTGCACATTGAAAACATAAAGTAATCTAGAGAAATTTAAGGGGGAAGTCAACCAGATTTGTTCATTCTTCTGTTGAGGTTAAAGGAAGACCATGATCTTTAAATTAAATAGAAGTAGACTCATACCACAAAATCCACCCCTGCACAGAAGCTTTTCTTCAGCTAAGAAGAAAACTGGACTGAGACAATAACCTGAGTCAAATCATGTCTTTCCCACAAGACTAAAAGCTGCCTTAAATGTTCAGGTGGACCCAGTGATCAGCAGGGAGAGTGAACATGGGACTGCCAATGGGCTCCATTCCATAAGACCTTTCAGAAAGCCTCAAAAGTCTTCCTCTGAATTTCTGCAGATCTTCCTTCTGGTTCCATTTACATGCTCCTAATGTTCAGCAACCATTTTTTCACTTACAAAGCACCGGTTCTTAACTTATAAAAAATAACACTTTATTTCAAAATAATTGCAGCATCCATCATCTAGCTCATAAACTGAGAGCTGGAGCCACTTGGTCATTTAGTTAATGGGTTCAAATAATGAGAGTTAAACAACAAAAAAACACACCACAAAAAAACCCCTCAAAAATACATTAGATTAAAGTAACTTTTCATCTTTTGCTAGAGTTCTCTTCTCTGAATTAAATTAAAATTTGCAACTATAGAGAGTCTGGCTTGGGGCTAGCATTCAAGATATACAGTATCTAAAAAAAAAAAAAATTAAGATGTGTTCCTTTTTCCCAGTACTAAAATCCTACTAGACCACATTTTTATCATAGTTCGGAAATTCAGTCAGAGTCCTTTATTTGCACTACAGCTGTCAAATAGGATCTGAAGTTATAGAAACTTTCACAAATATGTGAAACTATTTAAGGTGTCTAATAAAGATTTTGGAAGACCAACTATGATGATTTCTCCACACAGACCCAGAGTCTAACCTGAAAATGCCTTCTTAACACTGCTTTGTCACAAATGAAACACTTCTTGTTCAAAAGCACAGTTAATTGTATCTAAAACTATAAATGGAGTGGTAAAGTGTTCATGTCAGTCAGTGAGATAGAGAGAACAGAAAACAGTGTACTCAGAAGAAAAAAAAGGTATTACAAAATTTCATACATCAACCTAAATATATTTACATCATCTCTGCATAGGGATAAAATACCAACTTCAGCTTCACTACTGAGTCTTTCCTTCTTTTTAGAAGAGTAGGAAAATAATGTGACATATCATGGAGGGTTTTTTCTTAAAAGCATTGCTAAGTATCTTAGGAAGCTATAAAAATAAAAATAACAGGATGGACTTTATCAGTAGGCTTTGGTAGACTGACCTCCACTCAGACAGGAAGTCAACAGACTCAGCAAACTTTCAGGCAGCTCTGAGCTAGGCAGAGTGGCTGACAGGATAAGTGCCAGAGCCTCAGCCCAGGAGACTTCAATAAATTTGGGGGTTAACCAACAGGAATGTCATGACCTTCAATAGCAAAAACCACAGGGTTTGCAACCAGAGTGGAACAACCCCACGCACTGACTGAAACTGCACCAAGCAGCAGCCCTTGGGAACATGCCTGTGGTGTTACAGTGGACAGCCCATTGCAGAAGTGAGCCCTCACTGGGCAAGAACAAATTGCATGCTGAACAGCATCCAGAGGAGCATGCCAGCACTAAGGGAAGCTCCTGCTGAGTCAGCCTGGGGAGACCCTCAGTTCAAGAGGAATGCAGAGAAAATTGGAAAGGCCTAACACACATACTCTATGTAGAGAGGCTGAAAGAGCTGGGCCTGATATTTTTGATGAAGGAGAAACCACAGAGGAATTTAATATCTGCTTACAATTATTTGAAGGCCAGTTCTTTGGACACCACCACCAAACACCTCTTGATAGTGTCAGACAGCATAACAAGGAAAACAACCACACAAAGAAATTTCAGAGGTTAAAGCTGGGCAGCTGGAAAAATATTTTCACTAGCAGCACTGGAATATCTTGTCAAACAGGTTGAGAGATTCCGTCCTTGGAAAGGTTCATCCAGACAAAGCAAAGGCTGATCTGGTTCTTTGTTGCAACAGCCCTCTTCCAAGTAGTAGAACCTCGGATTATTGGAGGACTAGAACTAATTATCCCTTAAAGGACCTTGAAGATGGCATTTTTATCATTGCCCAAAATAACAGAGGGAAAAGCTATCCCTCCATTAATTCTCAATCTACTATTTTATTGATCATGTATTTTAAATGTTGATTTTTTTTCCTTTATTTCCACTAGATATTTCAACATGATACATCTATTCATACAACATCTAAGTGCTTCTTTACACTATTACAAAAAGCTCTTTTTAAACATGACCACATGTGCATCTGCCTAATCTGGAGATCATTTACAAGACCTATGTCACAATGTTAATTCTTTTATTTATTGCTTAATTAAGTAGTGTTTCTATAACTGCACACAGATTTTGATTTTATAAAAGAGCTGTTGTTCATTGGCATCACAAACTGGACATTAAGCACAACTGAGGGAGATTTGAAAGAGTGCTTAAAATGCATCAGACAGACAGCATCACCTCCTAAAATAATGTCACAATCCCCATCATAATCTCTGTGCTTGCTTAGAATGTACTGATGAATTTGCACCAACGTGTTGTATACAAAAGGAGCATATCATCTGGGAAACAGAGGTCACAAAAACCACTTTGTTCAATTAAATTCAAATGTTTTAATTAATGCCAAAGTTTCTTTCTTAGAAAGTAGCTTCTTTAAATTTCCAACTAGGTAATGGTGTGTCAGTATTCAAACTAGACACAAATGGCATTCTTCATCTCTGAAAGAGAGCACATGTGCCAGTTACAGGCAATTTTTGAATGGCTTTGTAAAGATGAAAGGGAGAAGCCTGGGGAAAAACAGCAGAAAGCCCATCACTGAGTAACCTTAATGACTTCCTGAAATCCTCACGGACTTGGGACTCGGAGGAGGCTGGGGAATGAATTCTCACCCTACACTGCTGAGTCAATGACCATCAGCTCTCCTCTGCTGGTGCCTACTCCCCAGCCCTGATGGGCCCCAGCCTTGCCCTTTCCTTGCCACAAAACTCCTCATGCATTCCTCTGGAGGCAGGAATCACTGCTGCCTTGTCAGCCCATTTCTGATTAACAACCTGGCTTCATTTGCAAATTAGTGCAAGGTATTGTTTAAAGAGGCAGCCTTTGGTACCCTGGCCATCACAAATCATGTGGGCTAGCAGGGTTCCTCCACAGGGCCAAGCCTGCTGGCAGCTAGTACCACCAGGAAAAGGGAAGAGATCCTACTTTAAGTTGTCCAGGAAAGAAAGTCTGTATCTGTTCAGTGGCTCACTAAGCATCCTAACTTTGAAGACAAAAATAACAAATGGAGAAATCAACCAGCACTTATTTAGAAATCGCTGCAGTACGAGAAATGAAGAAAAGCAGCAACAGCTACAAAAACCCCACCCCACAGAGGAAAGCTGAAAGGCTGAGGATGTCCTTGGATGCTTTCCAATAACAGGAAGGCACACTTCATGCTGCTATAGCTACATAAAGGTGCTTGCTTGCAAATTCAGCAAGTGTGTTGCCATCAATAAACTGTTTTAAATAAGAAGATTTGATTCAAATAGTTTGCTCTGATCTTTAGTTAGTGAAAGTAAAAAGTGTTTTACAGCAGCAAAGAGAATGCCTCTTCAGCAGATCATGAGTATGTGTTACACAAATACATATCCTTAAAACACTTTCGATACTTCTTTTCCATTTTGAACTCTTAGCATGATGCAGCCCAAATAATTTGAGATCAGAATAAACATCTGATTTCACATGCAACACGGACTATTATTAATATTTTTTATATATTATAAGCATAACAGTTAATTTAAATTAATTTATGAAATTAAATTGACTACCTAAAATTATTAATGGAAAATATTCAAAAATCATTTAACATTTGTCTATTTAAACAGTTGAAATATTGCTCAGGGTTAGCATGATTCACAGCACTTTAAATGCCCAGAACAGCTCTCACTAATTTCTAGGCCCCCAACACTTGTGTTCAGATGCATCGCGGAGCATGTGCTGGCTCCTTGGTGCTTGTGCCAATGGAGACCCTTCAGTAAAAGAAACTTGATTCTGGGGCAAAATGCTGTCAGGTTCGTCTCCACAGCACCCCAGATAGCCCGTATGGCTTGGGCATATTAAGGGATTCGTTTTCCAAAATATACATATTTTTGTTCATCAAAGTAGAGATGGAAGATTTGTTAGGAGCACAGAGGGATCAAGTTAGACCAAAGCTTGATTCATTTCCTAGGTATAACTCATCTTGCAAGTATGGAACCACTTCTACCAAACAGGTAGAGAGGTGAGACAGGAATCCTATAAATGTCACCCCAAGCTGTCAGCTCAGAAATCGAGAGTGAAAACATGTATATGAACAAGTCTTTTCAACAGATCCAGTCCCCAGCAGCAGCAGCCTCCTCCATGATATATTTTGTTCTCATGTGCACTATTATAAAACTGCTGTACACATTACTGCAGCAGTTTCTGCCACTCTTACCACCACAGGAATCAAAATCCATTTGGAGGCTTATGGGGAAATGCTGAGGCTCATGCAAAGAAGCAAGACCAAGCATTACTATAAATGCCAACAATATACAAACACAATTATAGTTTGGAAGTGAAATAACTGAATTAAGAGTGCTATCTGGCCAGAGAAAGCTGATTAAATGCAATGGAGATAGATAAAGTGAGATTACATCTAATTAGCTCACAAAAAAAAAAAAAAAAAAGCAACTCCTCTAATTCTAAGGCTGATTAATTAATTAAAATTAGAAAAATATTTGCTATGTAAATGTAAACCACTATATTTAAATTAAGAGTAGCTCATCTTTAGAATTAATTTTAAAATTAGAATTAGATTAAATTTAGAATTTAGAACTAGCTCACCTATATAAGGTTTAATAGCCATCTTTGGGAAAAGACCATAGATCATTAAGTACAGAAGAATACCTGACACAGCATATGCCACAGGTCTTTCCATTTCTTTTGTCCATCATACATATTGTAGACTTAATATAAAGTAATACTCTGGCTTATCATGGGGTTCATTTCATACAGATCCTGTATTTTAGAAGGAATGAGAAAATATCTTAGAATCTCTAAGAAGATCCTTAGAAAAATGACCTTTAAAAAGAAATTAAAAAAGATAATACAATAAAATTTCTAAAAGAAGTTTGCCTTCCAAAATAATTTTTTTTCCTTTTCCAAAAGAAACATGAGCAATGGAGTAAGTTAAAATGAGGAATTTATCTCAAACATGTTAAAATCTAAGGCACTATGTCAAACTACAGCATCTTCAGGGGATAATTTTACATAGGAAGACAACGATGATATACACATTTTCCAGGCATCCCAAGGTACTTCAAAGAGATCAGATGAATGAATCAGGGTCAGCTGTCAGGAAAAAATTCAGAACCAGCACCTCCCAAGATCCAAGCCAGAGATGGATTCCCAAGCTGAATTATGCACATTTGTGCATATCTGGAAATTAAAGCAAGTTCACCCCTCAAATTTACTGAATTCATGTCTCTGCAAAGCCAGAACCAGAGAATGAGTTTGGGCAAGGAATAGCTCAACATTCCCTTGAAATTAATTACTGAATTCAGTTACTTTGCAGAGTCTACTGGCAGATGTTGGTAATGTTTCAGAATTCAAAAGTAACAACTATAAATAAAATAATTCAGAAAAGACTAGTACACGAGATTTGCAGACCCTGATCCCACAAACACACCATGAAACATAACTGCCGGAAATAATGTTACAAATATAACAGTGGATAGAAATAATTGGAAAGCTCCAACTTCTTCTTAGTGTAGAGTCATAAAGAATGTCTCCATCCTATCATGTCAAGACCAATCAGCGTCATTTTCCACAGGCCAGAATAGCAGCTTCAGCAGGGATAGAAAAAAATTATTCAAGGAAATCCTTCCAGTTTCAAAAGCAGAGTTGCTACAAATTATACCTTCCCATTTTCTTAAAAGTTTCCTATCTTTTTTTAACATTTGAGTAAATATTCTCTTTACCATATTTTTTTTTCTTGGCCAACACACATCTGAGACGTTATTTCAAAGACATTTATGTAAAGGATATCATGGCAAGTGTAATAAAAAAGGGGAAAATAGGTCTATTTTAGATCCAATGGAACAATAACTTTCACATTTTCCAAAAGTTCATGACAAAACCCTTGAGGGGTTTTTAGTCAAGTCTAAAGAACACAATTTATAAGGAATCTTCTCAGTGACTGTCAATTTAACAGAAACTCTACACACAGAGACCCCTCTTGTGAAGTCTGGACTCTGCAATCTGGCAGTTGGCTGGTTTTTTTCCAAATTCTTGTTTGAAAATAAAACTTATCTTCACCCCTTTATATTCTTGATATTTAGATACACAAAAAGATGTCTAGATGCACAAAAAGAACTGCGAATATTCAATTTAAAGAGTCATTCAGACCCATGTTCTTATTTATAAATAGACTGGAAGGTCAGGCACATGTACACAGACAAAAAGGAGCATCTATGTGTATTTATACAGATATTTGTGTGTGTATATGTACATATGCACACACATATAGTTATGTATGCATATATGTATACATGTATATATATGTATATGCATATATTGTGTGGCAATCATCTGCATACAAACACACAATGGATATTCAATGCAAACACAAAACTTCAAATGCACAAATTGCTTCTTAATACTCATCCTCCCATCAATTAATATAAATTATTATAATAAATATAAATTAATACTAAATTAATACTGAGTACTTGAAATATTTGGTACATATACTGACAGTCTCTAGGATTAAAACCAAATTTGACCAGAGGATACTAGTCACAAGAACTCTCAGCAGCCGTAGCCTCTTTCTGTCATTTTTAACATCCAAAGGGTAAAGAAAGCCTAATCTGAGCCTGGGTTTCTTTCTGCATGCTACAGATAGTCATCTCTGGCATCAGCAGAGTAAGTCCAGGCTTCACATTGATTTTCTTTTTTCCTGATGTATACAGTGAAATTGAAGACCTATGCATTTCTGCTAAATGAGGTTCTGCCTTGGCTAATAGCAAACTATGACAATGGTCTGCAAAGAATTGGGTAAAGGAAAGCAGTCTTTTAAAAAAAATTCACCACCAGCAGCTGTAAATTCATAACTGTCAAAAAAATTGCTGAGGTTTTTATATGCACATTAACAGCATGCTTCAGTGTAAAATGGGATTCTTAATTCTTTTCACAGAGCATTAAATCATATTTAGGATTAGAAAGAATCCTCAGGCAGCTACTGGCAGGTGCCCTCCCTTTCAAAACCTCTCTGCTCCCTATGTTTGTACTTTGTTGACTTCAACAACAATCTAATTGCAAAAAAATCTTCTTGAAGTAAAATCTAAAACAATAGGGTGCAACTATACAACTTATGTTGCTCTTCATTGACCCCAAGAACAATTCCAGGAGCCTAATGTGTTTTCTTGTAATGCCAGTGAGATACATTTCAAAAGGAATGTGAGTCACAAGCAGAAGATGGTGCAGGATGGGGCTTCAGGTTCCTTCAGCTGCATGGGAAAATTGCTTATACTCTCTCCATGCTTCATAAGGGAGCACCCTGCATGCTGGGAGGATGGAATGATTAACTGGTAACACGGTTCCCAACAGTCTGCAAGGACTCACTCAGGAAAACAGTGATACCTGCAGAGAACTGTCTATTATCAAAAGGTTTCTCAGTTCCCAAATCCCACTGGGCACCAAAGGTACCTTCTTACTCTTGCTTATGTTTCATCCTGTCCCTCAAAAGGAACATGGAATGTACTAGACAAAATCTGTCCCTCTGATATCTTGTTCCCTAAGGGATTAATAAAACTAAGTGACAATCAGAGCACTTCCAGCCACTTGTCCACCCATCTTTATCTTAATTGCACTGCCAGCTAGTTAAGGCAGGAAGGCAGCACAGGAGCTATGAGTATATAATCCATGACTGTGGCTAAAAAAAAAAATAAAATTGTTTAAGTCAAAAAAACTCTGTCACTAGGACAATATATCACTTGCATTTATTTTATATTATTATGAATTATTTCTTTTTAACCGTGGTACTTCCTCTAGGTAGGAATTTGACTGTGACTTGCAGTGTCTTTATCAGAGCTCTGTGCCTGTGCTCCCTGGCACACTGTCCATCTGCTGCCCTGTTACGTGTTTGCCAGCCCTGTGCCCATCCCTCTGCTCCCAGGGCTCACATGAGCATTTCCACCCAGAGCAAGGGGCTTTCTGCTGTGCTCAACTTGCACTCTCCTCTACTCAACTCAGTGCACTGGCACAGCACATGAGGGGTGAAGCAGCCAGCATTCAGCTTCCCAACCTTCCCCAGAGGAAATGACATCCTGAGTGACCTGTTATTATTGAATTGAATTTTAATGAAATGCTACTGCTGCACACCACTATGCAAAGAACATATGTGGCTGCAAGTGATTAATTACAGTCTTGAAGAACCTAATAAGAGATTCTCATGTTTAAAATACTTTCTGGCAACTATTAATTTTTTCTCTCTAATTATCAGAACAGCAATGGAGTAATGCACCTTTCACCTCAAATTTGCTTATTTTTCATTTCCTTTATCCTTCAGGTTTTTCTATGCTATTTATTGGTTTCTGTGCAACAACGAATCTTATGGATATAAACAACCAGTTTATAGATATAAAATATGTCAAGTATTAAATAAAACAAAAAAATTAATTTCATCAGAAATAAGTATTTTTTTTTCCACAGGAATGTCTGCCCTAGGAAATTCACACTATATTGTTTTCACATTTGCAAAGAGAATGAATTTTAGTATTGTGACTCTCTCAGGGGTCTGTCTTCAGATGCTGAAAATGCTAAGCAGAAATACGTCACCTTTAAGAAGTGATGAGCATCTACTGAGAAGCACTGAAAATCAGTAGTAGTGTGCAAACCCAAAAGTATTGGCAATTCAGACTTATGTACACTAACTTCAGGGAGCTACATTCTCATTCCATCCAAAATAGAAATAGGATTTTTCACCACGCTGGCCTGTTTGACAAGCATGCACATCCCTATGTTTAAGAGGAATCTACACAAAAACCAGAGGAAACAGTATTTGGGAAATGGCTTTGCTTTTCTGTGCTGGACTGCAAGCAACTCTGAAACCAGTTATTGACCCAAAACCACTGTCCAGCTGCAGAATTTCAGTACCAGGTCGTAACTGGTGAAGAAATATTGTTCACACCAATTCGAAGTTTCATAATGATCAAATGTAACAAAACCCCATTTAATCTTTCACTAATTTTAATACACTGAAAAAGACTTCAAAGAACTTGCTTCTTCCTGTTATCATAAAACAAACAGAGTTGTTGTGTGAAGAAATGAAGAAAGCACCCACACATTGAGATGACCTTTCTGAATACTTCTTTATGGACAGTCTGAATGTTATTTTTTAAAGCCAAACTATTCTTAAACCTTTATTTTATACAGCTGAAAACTGGCCAAAGCCAGAAGAGAAAAAAGAAGCCCTGAGGATACAAATCCATGCTCCCCTGAATTTATACTTTTTCTGCATGAAAGTAAAGTACTTTCAACCTACTTCCAACCACACCCTATCAGTACGTATGGTTAATATCTATATTACAAAGCAAAACCAATTTCAGGAAAAAGTAAAAAGTAGTTCTTTTAGGCACTCTTACAATGATTTTCAGTTTTACAGCAGGTCTGTGTACCTCTGTCACGACACCTGGCTCAGCGGATGGCTGTGCACGCACCGCAGAGCCACAGGCACCAGCCTGGCTTGCTAATGTGCACTGAGGCTGCTGCCGCTTGCGAGAGGACAGCCAGCTCAAGAACAATTATTTTGTCTTCCACCACTCCTGTTGCTGGTAGCTGCAGCCAAAGCACTTAAAATGCCATCAATTTGTTGCCATCTACAAGCGTCAGGGTAGAACAAGACAAGCACAGACACCTATGGTAAATGCGCTCGCCTTTGCAAGCCTGATGGGAGGATGAAAGCCTCGTTTTTTGGGAAAATTAACATGATGAGCTCTGCTGGCTTGTCCCTTGAAACACAACTCACACGGGAAATAGTGTGTCCTCAGAAATGAGCAGCATAATGATGCTTTATTGCTTGAGAAAGCCACATATCCCAAGAGAATTTGTGTCATCATAAACCAGGAGTAAGGCTGATGGAGCTGACTTTAGGCTGTAATAAAAGAGGTAGGAAAGAGATAAGAAAACACCATGACAAAAGATGCTTTTGTTACTTGTTGAGATCAATCTGAATCAAAATGTGTTCACAGTTATAATTTCTTATACAATTGAAAAAACTGCCAATAGAAATAGCATGATTTTACTTTCCAATGCAACTATAATTCTTATTCCTATCAAAGGAGACTGAAAAAATTGCCAAGTTATTTCATTAGGAAATGCAGCTAATTTACAGGCAGAGTAATTTTCCCCCTACAAAATTGTATAATGAGCTTTAAACTCACTAAATAAAGGGTCTCTTCTCTGAGTGATTATGCTTAATTTACACAGGAATTAGTAGTGACTGGACCTCCTTTCAGAATTGCTTTAATAGAGCTGCATTATCAAAAAAAAATTACAGCCTTGAAAAAATATCCTAACAGTCAATAGAGGAAAAAATACTTCTCTGAGCAGCAGTGCCTACATACATTGTGTTCATAAATATTTTTACAGGATAAGCACATAACTTTTAAATTGGTATCAGAATCCAGAAAATCTCTAATGCTGATTTTATATTAAATTATTCACTTAGGCATTATGCTGATAGAATGTATAGAAAAGCCTCAAGTAACAGATGGACAGCAATGCAAGGGAGAAATCAACATTTTCATTTACAGACATTGCTGTCACTGTATGCAATATTGCCATGTTAACTATTTATTATTATTTGTTGATATTACTGTTACTATTATTATTATTTTATGGTGGGTTTTTACTGGTTAGTCTGTCCAAAGAATGAACACTTTGGTTTATAGACAATTCTTACCAAATGAAGTGCAGTCTTCACATAGTTAAATGCTAGCCAGAAAATCCCAGCATCTCCCAGATTCAGGTATTTTTGTGTATTTACATAGAAACTAGGCATTAGAAACCTTAGATCAGCTTGTTAATGGTATCACTAAGGTAGTAGATATCACAGAAAAATATTGTTTGTCCCTGGCAAATTATAAAAGGTAATTAAAATTCCTGTTACCTAAAGCAGTTGGCCCTGAGGTTGTGGAAGTGGGAGAAACACATTTGGAAGTTTCAGTGAAAGATTTCACCTCCCCTACTTCCTTCATAGGGTAGGAAGTCCTTATCATCTTTTCACTCTACCATAGAAGTGAATTCATAATATTTAAGGTCTGGAGGGGGCCATTAAATCACATGGCTTGTCCTCCTTTATCATGGCATGCATTTCATAAGAGGTCTACAGATCACTCAGAACCAGTGACATCTGTGGAGCTGGTTAAGTAAATCTAAGCCAAAATATTGAGAGTCGGCAACAAGACCGTGCTATCCCAGCAGCAAAGACAGCTTACACTGAGTGAGAAGAAATTAATCTGGAAAAAAAAAAAAAAAAGAAAAAGCCGTAATAGCCGGGATGCAATCCATCCTCGGGAACCTGGCACAACCATCTTGACTGCGCCCGAAGCGAGCGCGCCGAGGCGCGTTTGTGGCACATCATTGCCATCTGCTGCGCCGGGCCGAGAGCGCAGCGAGCGCCAGCCACGGGACAGCCAGAGGGGATGCCCGGACACCCTGCAAAGCCGCCTTCTCCACGTCCTTGCTTCACTTTCACCCTTCCCACACCCACCCTGACGTGGCTGGGCCTCCCTCTAAGTCTGGAAAATAAGCATTCCGAAGGTGTGAAAGTGGACCTGGTAACTACTGCATAAGCCAGCACCGTGCCATGAGAACAGCCTGAGCGTGAGCTCTGCCCGAGTACCGTGAGCTGCAGCCCGAGGCTTCCCTGGCAAGGGGCATGCACGCTACCTAGCTCCCAGCAGCTTTGACAGAAGGAAAACCCTGCATTAGGTTCCTCATGCAAAGTTACAAATGCTTTCTGGAGATGTTTTGTGCCTGGAAGTAATTTGCATGCTTCGGAACCAAACGACAAGACCAAAGAATTTGGGAGTAACAATGTCAGTTTTCTCTGACAGAGAAGTCTCTACTTACAGAAATCCATGCTATGTATGTGGGTGAAACATCTGCTTCTGAAAGTGACTGCATAGACATATGATATATGCAAAAGGAGCATATGCCTCTTGAATACAAATGTTGTAAAGCACCTGTGAAAATGCTTTTTAAATCATAAACAGCATTTACTGAACTGACACAAACCACTTAAAATAATTTAGATAATAAGCACTATCAAAGGACACAAAATGAACTTACTAACGCCCACAGAATAATGAGGGACAACTTGCTGGCAATGTTGACACTCAACAAAATTTGGCCACCACAGTAGCTCACATAAACCATTAGCTCACATAAAGCATTCAACCCACATACCTTGATTATATATGAATTTTGCATGACTGCACACAGCTTTTGGTAGCAACTGGATATAACCTTGGGCACTTCTGGGAGAAGGACAGGTCCACCCCCAGTTTTCTCCCTCCCTATCCCAGATCCAGGTACTATTCAGGCTGAGAAGGCAGCTCCCAGAGGCTGGGTGAGCACCCCCATCCTGTGCCACAGAGCCACAAACTGGTGTTTGCTGGTTTATATGTACTGCACACACTGAGCACTGCTCTGATACTTCAGGGAGACTGGGAATTGCTGCTCAATCTGTTTGGGTCAGCTGAGTGTCTTCAAACAAGTAATTTCTTGCCACCCCTCCAGCATCTCACTCCCTATCCCCCACAGAAATAGGGTAATAACAGCAACTTTCTTTGTGTAGCAGCTCGAGTTTGTTATTTATAAGACGAAACTACTACTGCTGAAATTAAGTCTTTACAAACTTCACCACATATGTGAATAACAGTGGTCCAGGAGCAATTTTCCAATCCATCTTCAGTGTTACTAATTAAAAAAAAAAACAACTTTGTTGGACTCTGTTATTGACTATGAATGTTTTTTTCCAGGGCAGTCATCTCTGCTTCTTTACCCTTGTCTTTTCCAGTCAGCTTTTCTCTCTCATCCACCACAGCCCCTCTAACAGTGCCACACTGGTTTGTACTTGTGGCACCAGCCCACTTCATGACCTCTCACCTCAGCCTTCAGTACCACTGAACTTCATTCAGCTATTTCATGAGCTCAATCATTGTGTTGTAACTCAGACATGCTCAGCTGGTACTTGGAGAGGTGCTGAAGCTTTGCAGTGTCTGGAACAGAATATTGCTAAAACTCACAGAAACCTTCATTCTCCAAAGCAAACATAAGGCTGACACAGCAACAATGCCCCAACACAACCAGCTGCTCTGATTTTTCTTAGGATTGACCAGTAAGAAGAGGAGGGAAGGTTTATTTACCATTGACCCCAAAGAGTTAGTTTTGCTTTGGACTCATCCTTCAGGGTATGTGGAAAAGGCACAGCACATCAATACACAGCCCTCCAGAGCGAGGGTCACCCTGAAACTGAAGGAAGAGGTTCTTGCATCTCTAACAGTAAAGCAAGATCCTCTCTCTTCTTTTTGGCTAGAATCAAGAACTTGTTTTGCAGATTAAGAAGTGCTAAATATTCATAAATTCATTTAAAAGCCGGGCAGAAGAATCCCTCCCATGATTCTCAGCTTTGACACTCCTCACATACTAACACTTTCTGACCTGCAGAATCACACACATTTCTGTGGTATTTTACCAGTACTAAGCACTGCACGGTAAAATTTTTTGCAGGAACAATGTGAGTATAAATTACAAAAGTGGACACAGTATCTTTGTCCAAAATGGAGATGGTTTAACTTCATGAGGTGGTAAGCATCCAAAAGGCTCATGGGAGCACTGGCTATGTGTATATTATTAGCAGGTATTATAGACACGTAGGAACGGGTCTATAGACCAAAATTTAGCGCTGAGGATCTGTCATCCCCACTGTATGTATTTCAGATTTTCCTGTTTCCCTGTTTAAACTTCAGATCAGCGTTGCTTTGATGCCTTGTCCTGAAGCTCACTTCTACCTGGTGTATGTTCAAGACTCCCTGAGCACATCCTCTAGTTTAGTCTCAAAAGCAAAAAGCATGGATTTCCTCTTTGTGTTCTGCTGTTCAACCAAAACGGACTGACTGGGAAATTCGCTTCAGAGGAACAACCCAAGCTGAATTAAAACATGAATATAGATGTCCTTGTTGAGACACTTATTTTTGTGGTCCATTAAGTTTTGACAAATGACCATATCTCAGTAATAACCACATGGAAGCTCATCACAGGAATAGGATTTGAATTTTTGCTGTAGATACATTAGACAATGACAGAATCCCCCCAAGGACTTTAAGCATATATACGCTGAATTGTTTCAATCCAAAACAAGCTAAATTATATTCAGACTGAGCTTAATCACAGCTTACCATCTCAGCAGGCACACTTCCACTGAAACTGGCTTGTTACCCTCTTTAAAATATCCTGTGATTTTTATTGTCGAAAAATATGCCAAATTTCCATATTAGTCACTCACTGAATTACAGGGCATGGAACTCTGGGCATGGCCAGCATACCAGGGACATCAGCATCCCTGCTCACAAGCAGATTGCCCTGCTCAGCTGAAGGATGAGATCCTGCTCTTGCGACATTCAGGATGATCTGGATGTAGAGGAGAGGAACCACAAAGTAGCAGAACCAGGGCTCAGGCAACCCCCTCACTTCAAGTGGGGCATAAACACCAATTAATTTGTTTCTATTTTGTAGCTTGTCAGCTTCAAAGTCAAGTTAGCAAAATAGCTGTTGCTCTTGAAAGTATTGCATAGAAGAAAATAAAAGCTTAGAAAAAAATTGCAACAGGGAACAGAAATTCCTCCACAAGCAATTATTGTGAATTTGTCCCAAAAAAACCTCATTTTGATCATCACTAAGATTTATCAGCACCTGATTGCTCAGGGACATTATCTTGGCAGTGTCAGCCCAGACTGCAGGCAAACACCCAACATCATCAAAGCCACCACAGAAGTCAGTGTTAATTTGCAACACTGTGGAAAGGGCCTGCAGACAGGAAAAGATGAAAATCACAAAAAGGAGGACATCCTCTCTTAAACCCAGATGTGGTCTCTCTGATCTTCCTCCTGGGGCACACTGACAAAATAGAGCAGTGAAATTGCCACCTGTGCTGTTCTATAAACACTCCTTCACCCTGGAAACTGGGAAATTCAAACAGTATCAGATTTAGACCCTTTCACTCTCAAGAAACCAATCAACCTCTTTTCTGCTTGATGCAAGTGTCAACATTTTAAAAAGTTTAAAAGGTGTTTGTTTTAAAGGATGCTAAAGAAATAGTAGGAAACAACCAAAACAGCATTAATTAACTGTTACATTTCAACAGCTAGTGAACTACAAAATCTTCAGTCAGTTCCTTCCATTTTTTTGTAAGTCAGACATTCAGGTTGTTATCCTCTGACACAAAATATTTTACATTTTTTAGTGGAAGAAATTAATGCCTTGTCTTCTTGCTATAAGAAACATCTATTTTGCTATCATTTATTTTCCAAAGCTTTTAGAAAGCCTAGTGGAAGTGGGAGCATACATTTCACATTTTCAAGATAGCACCTCAATTTTCATGTTACGTGTTCCAATAAGGCACTTAGCATAAAAAATTTAGAAGCCCCACAAGACACAAATGTATCAGGGAAACTCATTGAGAACTGACAGTCTCAGATACACCTCTCTCAGACAGCCACTGTTCTTAGTCTTTCCTTCACTGAGGGAATTACAGTAAGGAAAGAGTTACATAATGGGGAATGTGACAGGTGCAGGTTAAGATGGAGTCAAACTCAGATGAACTGATATTTTATTATTATTTTAATAAATACATAATCTAGCTGCTTTACTTAGATAGATGCACTGGTTCCAGTGTAATTATTTCTATTGCCCATGGTTTTTGATGCTCTATGAGAGTAAATCCCTATCATCTAAAGCCAATAGAAGAGCTAATCTTGACTGCCTATAAAAGGGAAGTATGGTACAACTGCTGAGACAAAGGGAAGAGTACCATTATTTCAAGTGATTACAAAACTTTTACAATGCTGATGATATTCTTAGGAATTTTGCTAAGGCCTATTTTCTCACCAGATTTTTTGGTGTTGTTTTAAAATTAAGAGTACAAGGGCAAAAGAGGAACCAAAGGAAAAAACAGCAAAGAAACAGTGCCTGAAATGTTATGATGAAACATTAAATGATCATGGCTACAGCTTGCTGCCAGTGGAAATGAGGACAGACTTCCCTTTCCAATACTGTCAGAAAGCTTGTCTGGGCAAGATGCCCAACAGTGCCCAGCCCAAATCACAGCCAACAGATTAATATAAGATGATCTTTCTGTTAAGGCTCTTTTTAGTAAATAGGCTCATCCAGAATACGAGGTAAAAAAAAATAAAATTAAGAGCACAAATTTTCACCAGCTGTTTGAAGAAATAACTTATTTTCAACTGCTTCAGCATAGCAGCTCCCAAGTAAAAGCAAATAAAAAACTACCTCTAGAAATATTGCCAGAAACTACATAGGTGTACTCACTAGTCACTTTTCTAGGAAGTTTCATGCATGTATAGCATTGCCTTTGAGACCATGTGCCACAATAAAATTAAACACAGCTGAAGATACAAGAAATTTCTCACATGAAAGAAAATTTTAAAACATTAATTTTATCTCAGTCTAAATAGCCAGTCTATGGAAAAATTGCGCAAAATGTATTTGACAGTTTAAGAATATAGGATATTGTTTTGAAGAGATGCATCATATTTTTGGGACAGTCTTGTGATACATTTCAGTCCTCACTTTAGCTAAAGACTCATTGTTGCAGCAGTATGAGCAGCATCTGTGATATACTCCATTTCTGCTGGAAGGTGAAAAATATGCTAGGACATATGTACAATCTTAGGAGAACATATGAAAGTTATGTAAAAAGTATATTCAAAAACTCCATAATACTGAGAGTCAATTAGGGCTAGGGTTTTTTTTTTGTACTTCTGCTGTTCAGAGGTAATTTTTCATCAAAAAAAAAAAAACTGCTGGTAGTTTGAATTGGGATATTCAAATCCTACTCAGCAGGTCCTTTCAGATTTTCAGAATTCCAGGCCTAACATGAGGCACCAGAGCTAGGAAATCACCTCTTGAAATCCTTTCCTGAAGTGGAACCATGAGCTGAGTCTGCCAGGAAGAACTATGAGTCACCTCCTCACTTCTGAGCAGACAGAATAAATGAAAACACAAATGAAAAGCATCCATTTGTCCTTCCTATTTATATATGCCAGCCCTGTAACCCACCTGCAAAAAATTAAATTTATGGAAACATAACAATGTAACCAACTTAGCATGTAGGAGATAAAATAGGTATGGCAAGGTGATAATAGTGTTTCAAAGGACAGAAGAAATTCAGAGTTGACATCTGCAAAGAATATGTAACTCCATGTTCAGTATTGGGTCTTGACAATTTTAGTGCCACGTATTTTGTTTCTGTTTAAATGTGACTTCACATCTACCACACTTTTGTATGTGCATGTACAAACATGCATTAAAAAAAATCTCAGGGAAAAAAGTGAAAAAAGTGATAGTTGGTGTAGAGCAATAATCCTCTGGCAGAAGAGTTTACAAAAGATGACAGAAAGCAGGCAGCACAAGTAAACTTCTGGAGAAGATGCCATGGGAAAAAGAGAAAGCATAGTCAAAGAAGATCACATAATTGGGGCACAGGTATAATAAACATAACTGAACTACTAGATTTTAAAATAAATGTAGACTAGATCATAAACTTACAGGTGTTGTCAATGTAGAGTAAAGTTGAAAGAAAAATCCTCTATGACTAAGGATGAGTGAGTTGTGTAATCAGTTGAAGAGAACCATCTGAATTCAAAATAAAATTGTCCACGAGACAAAAAAAAGGTACCTGTGAAGGGAAGAAAGGATCAAATGTTATTAAAAAACAAAAACAAACAAACAAACAAAAACAAACAAAAATAAAAAGAAACAAACAAAAAGAAGCCCCACCAAATAAGAATTCTATGGAGTTGAGCAGTAAGGAGAAAAATGTTCTAAGAAGTAAAAACTACAGGGAGGAAAACACAATCACTTTCTAAGAGGATGAAATGCTCAAACAGCATCAGTGTCAAGTGTTGAGAGCCATCAGTCTTGTCACAAGAAAAAATGTGCCATGTACACTTAGTAAATTCCCAACACTGCAGTGCAAAGCTGTAACACCTTTCACAGTATTTTAACAGTATAACAACTTCCTCTAGAGAGGCTGGGAAGTTAAAAAAGCTAAAAATTAACATTTTAAAGTTTGCTTGGGTAGCAACTGAGTACCATACTAACATGTTAAATTAATGGGAGCAGTGATGTATACTAGAAAAAACAGATTTATTTTATAACAACTGTGCACCACAGAGGATGGCAAGCCCTGTCAGAGCCCTGATAGTGGCCCAGGATTCTATCTTTTCACCATATGCTTCTAATAGGGCCTCTTCACCACTCTTGGCTTGGACTATATGATCTCCAGAAGTCCCTTGCAACCATTCTGTGATCATTTCCCCAGCTGAAGGGGCAGAAAGATGACATATTTTAGAAAATACACTGAGAACTATTAACTATACTAGATAGATAATAACTCAGTGTTAATAATATTTTCGTTAACTGTTAAGTCAAAGACTGGATAAGCAGAAGAGTCTAAGTCATCCTGCAGTAAAAAAGTTATAGGGACACCAAGGTTTACACACAGCATTTTGTGAGATTTCCATTCAGTTAAAACAACTTCTAAGATTACTATAACTGAAAGGAGTTGAGAATAAAAAAGAAACCCTCATTTGTTTATTGTGTTTAAAGTAAATATTGTTTGCTCAACTTCCTTGAAATATTGCCTTGAGTACTTATATTTATTTCTTCCTGCAACAGATGAATAACACTTTGAGGAGAAAAATGTAAACCCAATGACATCTGCAAACATTCTGACTAGCATCTGAAACAAATGTTATTGTATGACTAACCCCCTACTTCGTTTATTCCCTTTAAAGAAAAAAAACAGGAATTCAATTTTAGTTTTCCTAATTACAAAGTATACTTACCATAAATTGTTGACTATAGGGTGCTTGTGCTACTTACCTGCAAAACAAATCAAACAAACAGAGAGTTACTTCACAGCACAATAAACTACCTACATAGGAGAGTGGATATAATTTAGGTGGCTTGATGATCATCCCTTTTTTGAAGAGCAGAGTTGGATGAAAGAATGGAGGGAACTCAAGGATCCAGTGAAAAAAAAAATTAGAACTCCAGCTGGAATATTGATTATGTAAGAGGAAAGCTCAGTCTCAACAAAAGCACTTTATGACTTGAACATCACTGTCCCCAAGGTGAAGGGAAAAGTGCCAAAACTAAAACTTGCTTGCTCTGACTCTCAGAATTGCTTCCGTCCGACCTAAAACAAGCAGCTGGGACATGGGACACAAGCTCTTTATGGGATACTGTCTCCACCATATTTGTTTTCCAGACCAACTTCACAGGAGCCATGAACCAATATTGTTTATCTCACACAGAATTTCACAACTTAAATTAATTTATTAGCAAACTACACTAAGGCCTGTACACACTCACTGAGAGCTGAATAAGAATAGGCCTGTTACTGCATCTGACATTGCTATGTCTTGGCCTCATTTTTCTTCTAAAAAACTTTTCTTCTTCTGAAAACTATAAACATCTATTAAACAATAATCATCTCTTACTATCTCTCTATCAAAGGTGACAAAATGGCAAGGTTGCAAGTTATCAATAGCAGTATCTTTAATCAAACAATGATAGAACTATTGGCTAGAAAGAGCCTTTGGACATCATCTACTCCAACTTCCTTTATTGTTAGTGCATAAAATTAGATCAATTCTTGATTTTAGGGTTCTTTACAATAGAAATTTCAAACAAGAAGTTCAATATGGGAACAACCCATGTTTAATGGATAAAATATTTTGATTAAAGAGTTTTCGGTATGTATTACTGTCAGACACTGCATATTTTTATAGAAAAACACCGTCACTGTGGTACTTGGAGACACAAAGGTTTGAAGGTAATAGAGTCAACAGCTTGCTAATTCAAACCCCAGTTTTGCAGGAAATTGTCTGAATACTCTTTGGTATGCAGCATCTTTGACATTATTATACCAAATACATGCTATTTATCCCTTAAATCATAAAAGGTATACAAATATGACAATTTTTAAAGTACATAATCCATACCATATCAAATTCATGCTTTTACTACATATACATGATGTCCAAATTCTAAATTCATATTGGGGTCCTGGCAGCTTCCATAACAGAGACGTCTGACAAGTTCATTTAAAGGTATAATCTATTACAATCCACCGGGACAATGATGTCTTTTGCTTTGAAAATTTAAAATAAAATACAAATTTGAACAATAAAACTTGTCAAAACCAAAATATTTATTTTGGGAAGAAAAATAAATAAATAAATAACATCAGGGATGAAGGCAGAAGAAACAGTGGAGCCTTAAAGATGGCAATAAATTCTCTCTAATAATTTTGCCACTGGTCACACCATAACCTTTGTTGAATTCATCTCAGCTCAAAATTTGAAACAGGTCTTGTGCACAGTCAAAATGAATTCAGAAAAGTTTCATAGGCATTTTCTTCTTTTAAGCCAAGTTTGTTAATCAACCATGCTAGAGAGTATAGAAAAACAACCTTTAGATTCCTGACTACCAGGAACAGTTACTTTTCATATCTTTAATTCCCCATGTGATGTAAGGATATTAATACAATACACTATTCACAACATTATGACATGCTATAATTATCTCCATGGATGCCAGAAACAATTCTGACCATTGTGATACACTGGGTACTATCCAAAAGAAACAAACCCAGTAAAGATTTTAAAATATGTCGGTACAAGAGCACTATACTTTGATCACACTGACAAAAACTTGAAAGCCAAGGGCAGCTGGGGCTGGGAAAGGATGATGCCAATTTAAACTTTAGGATTGACACTCTGTTTAGGTTAAGGAAAGCTGAGTGGATGTTTTGCAGCAAGGGAAAATCACTGTGGAGGAAGAGATGATGTAGGAGTAATATATTAAAAAGAAATATGGAACTTGAGGGCATGTTTAATGTAAAGCAAGCCAAATGCTTTGCTAAAAAATGTGGCCTTTATGGTCTTTTGAAACTATTACCATAATTTTTCTTCTCCCCTTGAGCTAAGTTCCTAAGCAGACATTAAAATATTTGTAAATGGTAATTAGTATTCAGAAACACATTTTAGCATGAGAAATGGAAATGTGCCTTGAGGAGCTCAGCCTTGCTGCCCTGAGACAAGTCTGTCCCCAACACCAAACCTGGGCAAACAGCTTCCCAAGGCCTCGTGCTGCCATGGCTCCAGGGGCACAGGGTGACACCAGTGCCTGCTCCTACATGAGTGAGCCCTGGGAAACCCCAAGAAAAGTGACAGCAAGTGACAGTGAAGGCTCTGGGTGGCTCAGACACACAGGTCTGCCACCCTGGTGATAGGGAGTGATAAGCACTGTTTGAGTCTTCAAGAATCTTGAAAAATCTGAACTTGCAAACCAGTTGGAGGGAAGGAAAAGTGGCTAAGAAAAGCTCCTCCCACTAAAGTCAGCTCTGGGAGCAAATGTAATTTCCCAGGAGATCCAGCTTCAGTGTTTGCACAGGTCTGTTCTCACATGCTGCTTGTAATAATAATTCTCACCCAGAGTGCACTGCTTTAAGGAAGAACCAAGACCCTTCAAATTTTACACATCTTCTCCAACAAAAAGCTGACTGCATCTTCTGCAGCTGACTTCTGAAGCTGACTGCTTCTGCATCTGCTCCTACTCAGGACAAGCAATTAAGTCCATGTGGTTTGGCTCTGCAACCATGCCAGACCTTCATTTTCATAGCACTTTATGCCCCATTCTTCACTCCTGCACTTTGGACAAGTCCTACTTCAAGCTGGCCACAGAAACAAGGCCAGGATTTGGCCTCAAGAATTTCCCATTCCAAAAATTCTATTGATGCAACAGTTGCTGCCTTCATATGACGACAGTAAAATTGCACCCACAGTGCAATCTGATGCCATGCCCCTGAAGATCACTTAAAACCACTGGCTTGAATCCTACCATGCACATTTTTTCTCCAGGAAGGAGAAATATAATACTCTCAATGATTTATAAAGAGCTGTTGAAAAGCCTTTACCAACCTCAGGAAAAGTTGGTTTTATTGGGTTTGGAAGGAAGGGGAAAACAACACAAAAACTGTAGGTGTTTTTCTTGGTTTGCTTTTTGAAGCCATTAATTGTAATACTAATAGAAATCTGCAATATTTGGGGTTTACTAAAAATTCCTTATTAAAACTAACACTCTCCTTTGAGCCCAGAAGAGATCCCATGAGCTGGTTTCTTCCACCTATGCTCAGATAAAAGGACTTATTTCTTTGGACAACAAATAAAAATACTTCAATGTTAAATTCTGTTTTAGTATATATTTCTTCAATGTATATGTTATTTCTCTGATAGGACTGTATTTCTGCTTCCCAAACATATCCTGCCCCACGCCCCCCAATATATGTGCTATAACTGATCTACTTGGCCAAATCTAAGTTAAATACACATTAATAAAATCTACTGCCTAAAAGGATTTATTCACTTCCTAAAAATAGTGCTCTAGCTTTCAAAGGCATTTAAGGAGTAACTTCAAAGACATTACACATTGACCTAATCAAAAGCATGTTGAACCCAAAATTTGGATCAAGTTTTTGATGCTCAAAGAAAGCATTTTTAAGCATATTTCTTTGAACTCAAAGATATTTAATTCAGTTTTGGAGCTATATCTTAGCTTAAAATAATTTTTCAGAAATAATAATCACAAAATCATGAATTAAGTAGTTTCTAAAAAAGAAATTTGAATGAACTTGCATTCAAAAAGTTAGTGTTCTGGTATGAATTGGAATTTTATTTCTAATCAAAGAAAATTATTCACATCATTTTCTTCATCCATAAAATGTGAACAGCAACTGTTATGCAAGTATTGGTAATGGGTAAAAAAAGGCTTATATAAAAGCTAGCGACTTTTGGAATCAGTAGTATTAAAAATAAAAAATTGTTTTTAAATTAAATGTACTTAAATTAAACTACTTGGTGTAGTCTCTTTATACTCCAGCACTTACCATAATAATGCACTTCATTTATTTTCTAAAAACCTTAACATTTCTTGAAGTTATGGGGAAAATTCTTAATCATTCCATACTCTTGGAATTCTTTCTCAAACAATCATTAATTTTTGCTGGGCCGAGGACTGTAGATTTTGTAGATTCAAAAACCTAGACAGGGAAATTTCTCCTGCCAATAGATCTTTATGTAATACATTGATTTCTCTTACAGATCCGACTTAATCTGGGTAAGTTCTCAGGTGGCTTGCAACAATTATTACTGAATATACAAATTCAGTTGATTAGCTTTAAATAATCTGCATCTCTCCCCATAAAGAAGTTATTTCCTTCATGTTGAAAAGGTGTCAGAATGAAAGCTGGTACATAAAAGCTGTAGCATGGTTGATCGCCTTGCTTTCAGCTTTTCCTGATATGGCGATGGAAAAACTCCAGATTTTAGTTTCAAAAACAATCCTTTCTCCAAACATCAAACACTCATTCATGTTACCAGCACAAAAACTACTTAGAAACAGCCACAATAATAACTGTGATCATACATGCAATTATGCACTACAAGTAATTGATGAAAGTTTTGTTCCAGAAGCTGTAAAATTTTCATGGATTTATCAAATCTGTGCTTTGGATAAAGGCATTCATCCCAAGAAATAATCTCAGAAGCTCAGTGGTCAGCAGGGTTGAAAGTCTGTGCTTGTGCTAAAAGGTGACTTTCGAAATGCAGTAAATATACCATTATTTTTAGCTTTGGACATTAATAAAAACTTCCAGTGACACAAAATACAGTAATGCTGAGCTTTGCTAGGCAAAACCTCATCTAAACCAACAGAGCGGGGGGCTCATACAACTTAGTCTGCAGTTCCATGAATTCAGTGTAAATACTCCTATAGATCAGTCTAGTTCAAAGACTTTTTTGGTCTAAAAACTTGGAGACACTGCAGTGTCTGACCTTCATGCAAACAGCAGCTGATTTTCTGGCAGATATCCCCTTTTTGAGCTGCATATGCCTTTCCAAACCATTGATCATTCCATCTCTCATCAGCACAGATGTTTTCTGCTCTCTCTTTTTGAATTTTAAGTACTGGAATAGAAACTATTCTTTTGATAACTTCCTTAATACTTTCCTCTTAAGTATCTTTTAATATGTCCATTCTTTTCCTTATTTTGAACTCAAATATCATTCCTTGCCTCTTACTATCTGTTTATTGATATTTCTGCATTCTGCCTAAGCCCTCTCACTGTTACACATACATTTAACACTAATCTGTTATTTTCCAGTGAAA
Source organism: Molothrus aeneus (assembly GCF_037042795.1). Classification (NCBI taxonomy): domain Eukaryota; kingdom Metazoa; phylum Chordata; class Aves; order Passeriformes; family Icteridae; genus Molothrus; species Molothrus aeneus. The sequence continues at coordinate 31,996,276 of NC_089648.1, forward strand.
TATCTGTTCCATCAATTCTCTTAGATTACTCTATTTTGTTTATGGTTGCTAAATACATAACAGTCTTAAAGTTAAATATAAAGTACAGAAATGCAGCAACTATGGAGAATTTCAACTCCTGACTTTATAATCACAAATACTAGAACCAGCTTTTAGATGGAATTTGCTTTAATTTAGTTTTCTTTGCCAACAGGCTATACAAAACAAAACTCTTAAGTGGATTAAAAAGCACTAGCTAAGCTTTCAATTACATAATTTGGCTTAAATTGCTTCTAAGGGCATAAAATAATGCCAAACAAATAATACAATTGAAAAATCATCAGCTACTATTCTAAGGAAATTACTGTTTTTGTTTAGTCATGGAAAAACACTCTCAGCTGGAATGCACAGGGACACACTGAGTACACAACTTTCTCTCTCTTTCACAAATGTCTCTCTTATGGGCTGACATATTTTTATCTTAGACTTCCTCAGCAGAAATGCACATACAAAGATGATGCCCAGTCAACTGAAACATCAGCAAATTCCTTGGTCTATTGTGGGCTCCCTGTGACCTTTCCATGATGTGTCAAGCCTTTCCACATGCATGCAAGGTGCAGGCACTGGGGAGCACCTGGGATTAGCCAAGCCAATTGCAGACATGCTGTTACTCCTGTCCATGTGCTCAGGAAATAACAGGACATGACAGGAGCAACCAAAATGCTGCCAGATGTACTGAAACACCAGGGAAATTACTCCTGAGCACACTGTCTACCCTGAAAAACACAAATGGTGTATTGAGCAAAAGGCTGCCCTTGCAGACCCCCATGTCAAAGTCAGTTTGGTTTGTTTCTGTTTCATGTATTTTTACAACTGCTTCTTCTGAAAGCTGCTCCAAGGCCTCACCACATTCTTGTTTAAAACACTTTTCTAATTAACAGTCTTCATCTATTCCTTCCCATTCTACCGCTTAGTGAAAATAAAGTTACAGAGAGCAGGACAATGCCTTTCAAAGCCTTCATTTGACTTCTCTGAGCAACCAACTCTTTTACTCCTCCCTATTCTCCATAATTAATCATTTTCATAGCCCACAGTACCTGCTCCACTTCAATTTCATCCACAGCAAGAGTTGAAGTACATTTAAAAACCACCTCTGGAAATTCCCCAGCCAGTAACTTCCAAGAATGCATTTGCCTTTTTTTGTCAGCCTGTCACTAGTGGCTGGTGGTGGTGGTTGATGGTATGGCTTAGCAGAACACAGCTGGTCAGTCATTTCCAGACTGATGGAAATCTCTGGGAATGGTGGCTCACACCCCATAAGTAGTTCTTGTTATCTGTCCCGAGCCACTGCAATACAGTTCTGTTGATCGAGTTTTTTTAAGACAAGGTGGTCAAATATTGAAACAGCTTGCCCAGAGGAGTTGCAGATCTCCCTCCTTGGAGGTGGTCAAGATGTGAGTGGGCACAGCCCTGACACAGAAACCTGATCTAATCAGATCTGTTTTGAGCTGTACTAGATGACCTCTTGGAGATCTCTTCCAACTTAAGTTATTCTAGAGACTTTTTATTCTAGTGACTTGACCAGCCAGTTTCTTAAGACTGATGAGCAGTTATTATAGATAAGGTACTACTCATTTCACCTACTTTGCAAGATTTAAGCCAATGCCACAATTTAATTTTATCCTTATTTTTCCTAACTGCAACAATAAAGAGATTGTTTTCATTTGCTGTAGGCTTTTTGTCCACTTCTTAAGAAGTTTTGAAAGTGGTTATTCATCCAAGTAGATCTGGAGACTTTCTTTACCCTTCTTCCCAAGAAAAATAAGAATAACTTAGGTTTTTCTCTAGGTTTTGTACCTCTGACCTATGAAGTTCTAGTCTGACCCTACATTCAGTTTTTGAGCTCACCACTGCAGCTCAATATGAATGAGACTCCTTAAAGTTGATGCTTTCAAAGTTAGAAGATAAAACAAATGATAGACCTAGTGTAGTCCATTCAATCAATATATTTAAGTAGCATTACAGGGAGTCTTTCCACAGACATCTTTTTGGCATGCCTGAGTCTAGCCCAACAGAGCACAATCCTCTGCTGGTACAGGGGCCATTAAGTAAAGAAATGTCATATATCCTGAAATAACTGGGTTCAACCATCATTCTCCAGTATAAAATTAACAGCTAATACAGCATGGCTGTTGTGCATCTCACTGTGTGGCTGCAAGTCAGAGTCATATTCAAAGAATATAAAAATCACAATTCACTTTGCAGTATTTATGATGCAATGTATGAACACAGGTGTTTGCTGAGCCAAGATGAATGATGAGACGAAAAACCAGACATCTGCACTGAGCAACACGAATAATTCAACCCCTGTTTGCTCCTCAAGAAGCACAGAGGATATGCACCTTTAAGAAGCACCTGCAAATGCTTATCTGCATCAGCTGTCAGGTGCATGTCTCCCCTCAAAAATCTGCAGGAGAGAGTATTGAATTATTTCTGCTCAATTAATCACATTCTAGCCAGCATGGAACTCTGTAGTCCACTAACATCACAACACCATTAAAACCCACACACACCTTTCACCTTAACCCTTCAGGCCAAGGAGCTAACCCTTCCTGGAGGCAAAAGAACCTGGTCTTGCATGGAGTCAATAAACCCTCTGGTTTCACAGGATGCGGCCAGTTCGGCTACAAAGGTAACTCCCTGCTGACAGGAAGGTATCACACAAAGATACCACAAACAAAGATTACTTCAGCTGGTAGTCACTGCTCTGGGAGTTAGCACCAGCTTCTAGGAGCCTGGTGTCTTCTCTTCCCAGCTCTCTCCAAGTACATTTTCAACAACTGGGAGAGCTGGCTCTCATATTATGCTTTCTGCTGCAATCCTAAACTATCTGGAGTCCTTCAGTTCTTCCCTTGACTTCATTCTATTCTGCTAATTTACTTGCTCTGGCCCGCTCAAGTCCTGAGAGCATGCACTTAATATCTCAAATAGAGCTCTTTGAGACCATGCTGCCAAAATAGAGGCACATACTTCTAGCTTGAAGTAAAAGGGTATCTAACACTGTAAAATTAAAAAAAAAAAAAGGACAAGGCAGGCAGTGCCTTCTTGCTGACAAATGTGTAAGACAATGTAGCAGACACACACTAGAAACGTAGGTGGGCTTTTTTCTCCGGGCAGTGCAATGAGAGAGGTAATTCCAGATGTGGGGAAAACAACACCCCTCAAAAAGGGATTTGCAATGATATAGCACAGAGGAAGCCTGGAGCAAACTGGCACCATCTAGAAAGCTGGAAGAGAGCCAAACAAATTATGGCCCAGGCTCTTTGGAGCCCCGTTCCCCCCTTCAGTGGGAACTGCACAGGAAAAGGATGATTGTGAGAGGGCAGATTGTGACGGGTATAGCCTTCACTGCACATGGAAAGGAGTGTAAATTACAATCCCTTGTGCATACAGAGGCAAAGCGAGGTTCACAATGCCTTATTATATTAAGCCACATTATGAAAATGACTGTTTACATTGGTTCATTAGTGTTTGTACAGGGCTGTGAACATGCAAAGTGGTAAGTATCAGCACAGGCATCAGCATGGTATCTCAACTTTGACAAGTTCATGAGTGTTGTAACAAAAGAAAATACACTTTACTCATAACAATTATTGCCCCTGAAACGTGGTGTTTAGCATACTGTCTCTCTACATCATTTCTGACCACACAGAAAATAGTACCATTAGTGTGTAATGTTATACTGAGTAATTTATTCTTCTAAATGACAAAATGTGTGCAATCATTAATAAATTAACAAATTCAACCCATTAACTCACACATTTGGCACTGCAAGGCTATGTAAGTTCTGTGTTGTTAAAACACCTTTAAATCAGATTAAGTACAATGCCTTATGTTGTACTGTCTAGTGAAAGGAAAGTTACATCTCAGCTTTCTATTTTTTCTTTATCTTTTAATTCTTTTGTAACTCTAGCAGACCTCAAATCAACATGAGGTTTTGGGATTAAGTGCTGAGATCTATTGCCTGAGTTGAGTACCTCAGCATCTTGGAAAGTCGGTATTGTTAGGATGCCACCTGGAGCAGTAAACACTGTTAACAGAAGAAATATCTGTTCTCTCTGCTGGGTAAAAGAGTGAAAGCAAGAGGGACTGCAAATGAATCTCTTCCTCCAACCTCTGTGCCCTTGCAGGGCAGGCCCTTTCCCCCAGACAGGCTTTCAGCTGAGCTATACCTGCTCATTTGCTGGGTCAAAGCAAATTCTCCAAGGCCTTTCTTGGTGCCCTTTCATATATCTCTGCCATCCCCAAAGGTTGTCTGTGTCTCTGCCTCTCCTGGCTGCAGAGGCAGAACTCAGCATGTGAACTTGTCAGCTCTGCTCCAGCAGCCTCTCCTCCACAGGCTTTGGGAAAGAGCAGCCTGCCCTGTGCCCCACAGGCATCTGCTTTTGGGGTCACAGGGGCCAGGGCAGGGTTTCCCCTCCCCTTAGCTACAGCCTGTTAGAGGAGCATGTGGCAGGAAGGGAACTGTTACACTTCAAGCAGGTTAATAATGAAAAACCCCTTGAAGACTGGGGTTGAGGCCAATCTCACTTAATACTAGCATTAATGGCTGGAACAAAAATCTAAAAGTGAACAAATAAATTCCCTGAGACCTGAATGTCTTGAGGGAGGATTGAGGTTCACATAGCAGGGGCTGGATTATCTGGAAGGGTAATAGAAATGGGATGAAATTGAATAGGCATGTGCAAGGTCAGAAGCTTTGGGCCTAATAACAAGACTTTCTGCTATAAACTGTGAGGCTGTCAGATGGAGGAACTATGTAGGGACAAGTATATTTGTAGAATATGGGATGTCTGCAAATCATCAGCCATGAAAAGAGTAAACACATCAGGTGATGTATATTCAGAAGAGTAAAGGAAGATTAATTTTCCTTGTAAATGCCCCTTTGAGAGCTCCTCCTTTGAAATACTATGGACAATGCCAACCACATTGGAAAGAGTCCTTCCAACCAGAACAGGCCCAGAAATGGGCTTCAAAACCAACAAGATAATGTTCTGGTGCAGCAGGACTGAACAACCTGACTTCTTATTCTAGCAAGACCAGGACAGGATAGCATTCCTGTCTGGTCATTTGCTAATAAACAGTCCAAATGGAACATTAAGCTAAAAGCCACACAGGTGTAGATTTTAAAAGATAGATTTTAAAAGAAGATAAGAAAAGATGAGTCTAGCAGAGAGTTTTGGAAGTGCCTTATCTTAGATAGGGTTTGAAAAGTTCATAGAAAAATGAAGGTCAGAGGATAAATGATGAAACAAGACCTCATTTATAGTAGGAAAATTACTTCCTATGTGATATATTTTTGCAGCAGATTGTTTTCCAAAGCTATCCTCTGTGTTTTTCTGCAGCACACCTTCACAAAAATGGTTTACTATTTTTTAGCATTGCTGAATAGTGGCAGCAATATTTTTTCCCTCCATTTCTTGCAGAAGTGCCAATAGCTTTTTTACTTTTCACACTAATGCTGTAACACTGCGTCTCTCAAACATCTGAAGGCACACCTGACATCTTCTACCTGCTGTACCCCACAGAACCTCTTAGCAACAAGTAAAATGTGAAAAATGTGAAGTAAAAGGGAACGGGAAGTAAAGTGTCCCCATTCTGCCTTGCTCCAGCTGCCTCCCCTCAGCTGACTGTTATTATTTTTGTCATTTCTAAAAGAGTATGGTGCATTCCTTCAAACCTGTGCTGTCACACTTCCCCAGCCTACAATGAGCCACCTGTAAGAAATACATCATCTGCACTGCTTCCTCCACCCAAATGCCATTGCAGATCCATCCCTTCCCATTAAACAAGACCACTTGTCGTACAGCAGCCTTGTCCTTGGCCTTGCACCACAGTAACTGCCCATGGGTTATCCTCAGAGAGAAAAAGCACACAAAATACAAATCAGGCTGCCAGAGAGACAAAAGCCTGTGAAAGAAAAAAGTCTGCAACAAGGAGGCCTGAAAAGGTTGAATAAATAAGGCAGCAGAAGTATTTTGAGGAATGAGTTAAAGGAATCAAAGAAAAAGTGGAATAGAAGAGATTTCCTGATCTCAAATTCTAAAAGCACCAGAGACACACACAGCTCCTCAGAGCTCTCCCTGTGCCTGAGAGTGTTTCAAGAAGCCAGAAACATCTCATCAATGGTGCTAAAAAAGTGGAAATGAATTCTGGGCTTTCCTTGACTAGACCCACACACTACAGAAACAGCTGCTAGAGAAGGACAGCCAACAGCTTAGAGCTCCAGTTGGATAGTCAATAGAAGGAGCAGAGAACTAGTTAAATTGAATGGGCAGAAAAGGAAGGCCTTCCCTCAGAGGGATGTATCCATGTAATCCCCTGATAACAAACAGCAAAGACATTTCTTGAGAGAGCTGTTTGCTGTTGAAAATATTAATCTCATCAAATTAGATTTGGTAAACATTTAATCAGAAAAAAAAAAACAAGAACATTTTTGTCAATTTGAACAATACTGAATTTGAAATATTTCTATGCCCCTAAACCAGAATATTACAAAATGCTAATTTTTCCATCGAAAATTCAAAACTGTTCCGCTCTCCTGGGGAACGGAAATTCCAATTTCCAGTCAGCTTTCTCAGGTGTCACTGACAAAATTAGGCTTTGGATTGTCCCCCTGTTTTAAGTTTGCTTTAAGTGGGCTCACAGTATTTTTGTCTTTCACTGGGGGAAGAAAAAAAGCATTTATTATGTAACTAATAGCAGCACTGACCTCTTCCATTGCACCTTTTCAGGCCAGCTTTATTTTGTAGGCTGGAGATAAATGGTCCCTTCTTAAAAGTTAGGTGCCAACTGCTAAGCCATGAATTTAAATAAACAAAAAGTCATTTACAGACCACAACCCAGAAGCATGATCAGTTCCTCCTGACACTATATCTATTAGCTAGACTTTGCTTTTCCAACAGCCTCAGACTCAAGCCCAGTGCTCAAAGCTGGAAGTCAAACAAGCAAAAGTTTGATTTCTTGGCTCCTTCTGTTAAAGAGCCAGAGAAATAAAAGGTCTTCTGAAGGTCTTTATCACTTGCTCTAGGAGAACCACTTAAAAATTCCAAAGGCCTTGAAAATTTCAATATAAATGAGATCCAAAAAAAGCTCAAGAGAAACAATTTTCTCACTTTCCATGTTAGAATCAGGCTTTCACCATGACTGCACATTAGAAAACTGCAATTGTTGCCAACATGAAAACAGCACTTAGATCATAACATGAATTAATGAGCTTGCTTTTCACCTTTATCTCCCCCTTCTTCAATGCTTTCCTCCCCCTCCCAAATAAATGAGCCATGTTCCTAATAAAGTGCTTGAAAGGAAGGCTGGGAAATTTAATAATAAAAAGATTTCTGAAATTAAGTTTCTGGCACTGCTTTAAAAAAAAAAAGAAATTGTTATTACTTGGTCCTTTGCTTTTCCCCAAAGCAAATTTCAGTCCTTTGAGGACCACACAAATATAAAGCAGGTAATTTACAAACCTTTCATTTGGCAATTTGCCTGGTCCAAATAATCAAATATAATAGGAATTGCCAACTGAGTCTTTAAAGATTCTAGTATAGGAAAAGAAACTGCACATTGCAGAAAAAGAAAGTCTCTGTCTAAACTATCAAACACTAAACTTTCAATAGGACACAAATTGTTGAGCATGTTAATGTTCATGGGAAGTAGAAGGGAGCATTAAGAAGTGAAAACCCTTGTTGCTAGAGTTCTTATCACATAATAAGTTTCCTAATCTCAGTTCTTTTGCATTTGCTCCACTGAAGATGACAAAGTTTCCATGTTTTCCTTATTTAAGTCCAAAACCAGAAATGAGAAAATATTTAGTGAAGCAAATCCAGACTTTTAATCTGTTCGTGTCTTATTAAAAGAAGCTATCAACATACTCCTGACAATTTAGGAAACTAAAAACTGGCAACTACATTGGTAAAAACTTAAACAGGAAAACAAATGCAAAGCAATTTCTCTAATTCTGCATCAGCTATAATATTTTTAAGGCTCTTTCTTACATAGCTCTCAAAGAGCAGTGTACGAAAATCAGGCTCCACTGAATTCTTTAGGAATTTTCCTGTTGCATTGGGTTAGGTGCCATAACGCAATACATAATTCTGTAGAATCATTTAGCAAAGGACCTACAGGCTAAACTAAGAGGATCTGATATTGACAGACATATCATGGTCCCCTACCTTGTGAAGTAAAAATCAGCTAATAAATTGAATTTGGAGTTTCAGGCTGAAAATCTGTTAGATCCTGTGCAAGTTAAAGTTTAAACAGATTTAAAGTTTGAAACCTATGTAAATGACACCTTGCCATTTACAGGCAGGGAGCTCATCAAACTCTTAATTTTTCACTGAGAAGAGTTGAGAAGAGGCATACGTGTAGCAGAAGTAGGCAGCTGGCTCTGACATCCATTTTGTGATTAGTACATTGCCTATCCAACAACAGCAAAGCATTCTGATGGATCAAAGCTACAAATTCTATGCCATTTTTCACATGCTCAGAAAATTCTACTGGAAATTGTGTTTTAAAGTGGCCAGAATTTTAAAAATACTTAGAAGAAAAAATGATGGATGAACAGTTATTCCTCAATCACTACTTTGAATAAAATTAAAGGTTGAGACTATGTAAGTGAAACTTTGACCCTAAGAAATATAAAGAGAAGTTACATATGCCAGAATTTAATATTTAAATTCAAGTATCATTTCAGCCTTAACTACCAGATCACTTATTTGATGTAAATCATTAATGTAAAACAATACCTGTTTCATTATTTTACCTTAACTCTAAGACTTCAAATCACTTTTTACACACAAAGTTTAGCAATTAAATTTGTGTACTGAACTAGTGTTACTGAAACATTCCATATAATCTTGATTCTACCTTGATTTATCTCTCACTTACAGATTTGTGAAAAATATACATATAAGATTTTATCTGTGGAACTGTCTCCAAAAGCAATATTAAAAGAAAAAAATCTATGAAGGCTTACAGAAACCTCTTTTTCTCCCACAGAAAATGTCAAGATCTTCTGAATAACTACCAAGAATAAGATTTTTGCATAGGATTTCTGATTCAGCTACAAATAAGTTGCTGTGATGTGGCTGGACTACTCTCTGTGCTTTGAGATCTACAGGAGGCTTAGAAACAAAACCCCACCACCACATGAAGCATCTGAAGTGCAGAATGGCTAAAAAGCATCACCTTCTCCCTTATAAGAGCAATGTGGATAAGTGCTTCCATGCCACCACTGCTGGCATATTTAAGGCTGTGGTGGGGCTGGAGGTATCCCAGCCTCACTTGCTCCCACAAATGCCTCTTCCAGCAAGATCTGTCAGCACAGGCTCTTGGCTGTCTCCTGTCTTGCAGGCAGTGGAAAGCACTTCCAAAATCTTGTGTCTTTTAAACTGCACAGAAGACACTGGCTTAGCTTAACTAAAGCAGATCCCCCTGGTAAAAGGTCAGGTTATGCCCTTAAAAGGTTAAATTATGCCACATAATCAAATTGGGTTTTGCTGTGGATAGGCACAACTAAAGCTGCTTGGTTTTTTCCTTATGAATAGGAATTGTATATTTATACCAAGAGCAAAAAGAGCTCAGTAAAAACTGACAAAGTGTGTATAATCCTTGGATGAATTAGAAAAGCCAGAATCCATAAGCAATTCTAAGAAGGATTCCCAAGTGCAGAAGCTCATCCTGAATGGTGCTACTTTTCAGAGGTGAAAAGGGAGCAGAGAGATTATCCCTCTACATCTTGTTCGTGCCTGGTATAAAATAAAGTGGGGTTTTCTAAAATAAAAAAAAGAAAACAAACAAACTAAACCATGTAGCTTATGGATTCACTATGGAGCTGAGCCAACTGCCAAGTGTGCTGGGAGGAGAGATGCTCTGCTCCTGAAAAGGAAACATTCATGGCTTCAAGAACCAAGGGGAACAAAGCTTGTATGAACCCTTCCAGAGGAACAATTAACAGGGACCTTCAGCTTTACTCAGCTGAAAATGTCAGAAAATGGCCTTCTCTAGTTTTAGAGTGCATTCAGAAGTAAGTAACCAAATAAAAGTACATCATACAGTAGATCCCACATTTCTGGAACTTCTGATATTCTTTATAGGAGTGACAAGAAGGGTTTGGCTGAGAAGAGCCATATCTGGCCTTTCATTAACAACAGGCTGCATTTCACTTGAGAAGACATGCCACACTGCCACACATCACCTGCTTTGACAACACCACAGAGGTCTAGGAGAAGTGGAACTTGCTCTTACAGCATCACTTGAAGGATCCTCAACAGACATCAAGCAAGGACGCCCACTGAGGCCATGGAAAAGCCAGCAGGATTTGACACTGATGCCCCCAAAGGGGGTGTGCACCACCCAGTGGGCTGTACACCCCAGTGCCAGGGAGGACAGCAGCCTCCTGGCTCTCGGCGTGTCTAGTGCCACTGCACAGGGGTGGCTCACCACAGCTCAGCACCCTCCACCTACTGCACCACTCCTTTCAGTGTTACTGTCCTCCAGGATTACTCTGAAACTGCAGGCCTCAGACTCACCTGGAAAGGTAAATCCTCTGGAGAGTGAGTGCAAATAGGATTACCTGCAACTCCCACTTCTCACCCAGCTGCACCACCACAGCTTCTCTGACCTCTGCAGTGGAACAGAAATCACACAGCAGAACATCAAAGGATTTTGGGCGGTTATTTTACCTTTTCCTCCCAGGAGAAAGGAAGTCAGAGATAAGAAACACAACTTGTTAATATTTTTATTCTGACTGTCCCTCTCTCTTCTGACTTGTGACATTTCACTGCTGCTGCTGACTGAGGTCTGCCACACTTCCCCACGGAGGGAGCAGCACATATGAGCCAGCCTGGCAAAGACTACCCTCCCCTGGGACACTCACATCCCTCACTCAGCTATTGAGAGCTCTCCTCTGCAGCACCAGTTTTCACCCTCATCCCCATCCTGCAGCAGGAGCAGTGCAGTGCCATCCTTTAATCTGTGGTGCAATAAAAATAAGTGCTGCTCACACTGCTGCAAAGTCCCCAGACAGCTCTGCCTGGGAGCTTTTGTACTACACTGACTGATTGCAGTTTTCATTGCCTTCCTGGCCCCTCAGACACCAGCACCTCAGAGGATTACCCTTCTGCTCTTTCAAGCAATAACAGTGAATTTCTGGGTAAGCAGAAATGTAATACTTCAGAGTGAAAAAGATTTTTAAACAGAAAGTTACTTCACTTGACTGAAATTGATGGGATAGCCTTTTGTCTATTCCTGTACTTTAATCTACAGGGAAGATCACCTCCTACAGTCCTTTGAGAGAGACCTACAGCAACCAACAGAGAACAGCTGAAATTAAACACTCCTAATGCCACTTTGGTTCTGCATTTCAGACTTCAGAAAAATTGGGTTGGCCAGTTCAAGAAACAGACCTGAATCCAAAGTCCAAGCCCAGAGTAAAGGTCCAAAAAACTCTGAGGTCCTTGGAGCTCAGTGTTCCAGACATCCTAAAACTTCCTAATTGTGATACTGTTGATGACACATAAGCCTCAGAAAATGTGATCTCTTCATTCAATGCAGTCCTACAGCAACTGCAGATTTTCTCATCTTCATTTCAATTGATATTTGTTTTAAATCTTTTTGCCTGCCTATAAAGTGGGGCTGCTGTTTCAGAACTGCAGCAGCCTTGTACAATAACCAGCACCAAATAGTCCTGTCCATACAGTTTATTATTACTCTGAATCTCCTGATAATTTTTGCATTACTCTATATGGCTACATATTTGCCTTTATGTATCTCCTTGATTCCTGCTGAAGATGTAGGACCTTTCCTAGACTGACCTGTAAATAATTCTTGTAGACAAAACAAAACAACAACAAAAAAGAAGCAAAAGCAGAAGTGAAATATTTTCTGCTAATAGCTTAGGCAATAGGTTAAACTCATTCCTCCCAGGGGATGGGAGATTCCCCTCTGATTAGATTTCAGAGGAGTAGGAAGCAGACAATTAGATAATGAGACAACATCTCCCACTCTGGAAAGACTGTTTGAAGCATTTCAAATATTTTTTTTAAACATAATTAAATTATAAACAGATTTGCTTTTCAGTTTTTAAAACACTGTAATTAACTTTTAAGTGCAACTGGATTTCATTCATTCCAGTGCTTAGAAAATATTTCTTTGTCTTAATACATAAATGATAAGTAAAATTTACATTTTGTTAGAGTTAATTTATATTTATGCATATTTATCTTAAACTCCTCCCTCTCTTCCAATGACTAAATTTTCTTTATGTGAACACCTATATTATGGAGCACCTACATAAATTATTTTTTTGCCAAGCATAAATAAGACCAATAACCTTGTTTTTGTAAAGATTGCTACAAATATCTTGAATTTGTTGAAAACGGAAGCTAAAGCCATAATGTGTATTCCTCTTAATTCCCATAGAAGCTGTGAAAATTTTGATTCTTTAGTTCAGCTGACCTAACAAAAACCCCACTAAAACAAACAAAGAAACAAAAAAAACCCCACTTTTTAAAAATTATTGTTTCTTTTCTGTGCATATAACCCAAAATAGCATTTTTGTAAGACAGAGGCAGCTGGCAGCAAAGTTGCCTGTCTCTGTTTTGCAGGTATTTGTGGTTGCCAGGTTCTTGGAAGAGTCCCCAGTCTTGTCCTTGTCTCAGAGCAAGTCAGGTTGTGTACCCAGCTGGCATCAAGCCACAGCCATTATGGCAAACTGCAAAAGACTCTGAAGAAGGAACAGCTTTTCAAGAAAGCCAAAAAAAAAAAAAAAAAGAAACTGGACTGTGAGTACAAGACAAGAGGTTTAAGGTATTCAGAATGAAAACCTCTGCAAGAAGATCTTTTTGTACCTCTGGATTTCAGCTAGTTTGAGATCATCTGTCCTTTCAGTGTAAGTGTTCCCAGCATGCAGCTGGGAAAGCTGTCTAATCCAAGCCTCCTGATCACATTAAGAGAATTTATAGTATGTCTTTGAGCTCTGAACTGATTCTAGACAGATGACATTTTAATAATAACTTCTTTAGGACACTCAAAACTTCACAGAACCCTGAACAAGTGAAGGTAGCTTTGAAGTAATGCGCTTTTCTGGGAACAGCTACAACACATCTTATATTGTCCTAAAGAGTTTTTACTGTGCTAAAACACAGGAGTTTTTACTGAACTCCTAAAGAGTTTTTACTGTGCTAGCACACAGTGCTGATGGACAAAGCAAAAAACAAAATTCAAATTCTCGTCCTCATACTTGGCTACAATTTGAGCTGCAGGTGCTGATGCTCACTCACAACACAGAGGAAGGTTATTTTTAAAGAACTACCAAAACTGTGCAACTGTTCCTAGAAATTTTCGCTATTTTGCAACATACAAACCAGAATTACAAATCAGCTTTGCCATTCATACCCTGGACTGTTTTCATGGGCTGACAAACTGTCTGTTTCTGTACCTTTACTTACTGATTCACTTGTCACTTGTCTTTAAAGAAAACAGCTTTAAAATCTTGATTTAATAGGAGGAGTTAAAGGAAACACAGAGCAACACATTATGAAAATGCCTTATAAAACATCTGTTACAAATCTTCATTTTATTGCTTAAGGGATGGCAGCAAGTGTCCCATGCCCTGAAGCTGGTGAAGAATCTCTTCTATCCTGCAAAGCACATCAGCAGTGTCAAACACTGAACATGAGCATGGCTCATCAGTTATTTAGTCAATCTAAAAGCCTCAAACTTGAGTGTAGTCTGAGAATGAGAGTGAAGATCAGAAGCACGGCAAAGATTTTTCACTCTCTTGAGAAAATTATTTGAACTGCAAGAATCTCAAAGATAGATCACGATTTTGGTGCCTAAAAACTGCTCTAATGTTAAAATGCTAGTTAGCAATGTTTCTTAGCTGGCTTTGGTTGAGTTCCACTTGTCTTTTTTACTGATCCTTTCTCTTTTGCCATAAGGTTAGGGTGAGATTAGGACATAATTTATATGACACACTGCTCTGTTCCTACCTTGGGGATGCTGCAGAGTGAATATTTTGGGATTCTGAAAGAAACATCTATAACTCAGAGTGATAGAATTACTGTGGGAGTCCACTTCAGTTTGCTCTTTGTAGGTATTTCACCCCCACCTCATCAGCATTCATCTGCAGATATTAGATTTTTTGGTACAGGTAGTAACAGCAAATTTCAATTTCACTGACCTTCTTTTCAGCTAGCATAATTTCAGTGTAATTCTTTAAATCCTCCCTATATTGATGGCCATTTTGGAGTCCATGGGGCAAGGAAAATGTCTTCTAACTAAGCAGACATATTCCATAAATCTCCCTTTTATACCAGTCTGAAACTGTGCTGCACACCCACCTGACCATTCTCTTCTTTCCCATCTTCTCCCTTTTCACACCTTAAAAAGTCCAAACTGTTCTATGAGAACTAAAATTTTTAAGCCATTTTTAAAACTAAAGCCAGACTGTCCAGTGTGCTCCACAGAACCTTTTTCTGCAAATATTTCTTCTGTTCCCTCATCCCAGCTACAGACATGAGTCTAAAACATATTGTAGGTGTTTTCTTTATTTTTCATCAACTAATATTGATGATTAAACTGCACATCATGTTCTCTCTACCACAGGCAATATTTTATCTGCTCTGTTGTTTCCTGGTCTTTCTTTTTCAGAACTTCATGCCCCTGTGGTACTTACAGGTGACTCTGCAGTTTCAGATGAGTTTTGCACATGCGTCCTGCAAAAGCAATGGCAGGCAGGGTGCCCAAAACAGAACTACATTGCAACACTCCCACACAGCCAGGAAAAAGGCCAGATGCATCTCTAATTTCCAATCTGCAAATGAAGTATCCTGTTTAATTTTGTGCTACTACATTCTTTTCACTACACCAGGCATCTTTAAACTTTATGGGATCCTAACAACATTCTGGCTCCAGAAGGATTAAAGGATTGCTAAATGCTGTTGTACTACTACCTTGCCCAGGTTGAAGTTAACATTCAAATTTTTCAAGTTTTCTAACTGATGACACTCAAGAAAGGTACAATCATAGCTACCAAAATATTTTAAATGATATAAAATTAGTCATTTCTTAGTCCAGACTGCTTGACATTTACAAAATTAGCCTGATTTAAAAGGAAGGAAAAAATTACCTTGAGGGTATCTAAGCTTACAGGGTTATTAGCCTGAGGCTCACTGAAGAACGGTAATGAATTCATTAATTCCTAACATGGCACAATAGTTAAGGCAAAGAACACAGTCTCAAAATCCTCTGCACCCCATTTCTATTTCAACTGCTTATTGCTTTTTAGCTGCCTAACTTCCCATCCTGCAACACACTGCCTGCTTCAGAACCCAAAGGGGGCTTGGGGTAATTCAGCTTCACCTTCACAGCCAGCACATGGTAGGACTGCCCCACTGCAGGACTTCTCAGCTTTGTTGCATGTCTGTGTCTGCACTTGTGATGCAGGAGCAGCATCTGATTTGCCTGCTTCACAAAAGCTTCTGGAGAAGCAGCAGATGCAGTAACATCGTGCTTAAGGAATTTAAAAAAGAGAAAATCCAATTTTTATCATTCTCTGTGATAAAGGAAGGAAGTGAAGAAAGCTATTTTTCTATCAGTAACAAAGCCAAGATTCCTGATCTTTAGGCTACTGATTCTTATCAGTTCACTTGGACATTTTCAGGCTGAAATCATAAAGGTCAAAAATTTATATCAAGGAAGAAACATAAATAGAGTTTGCTGCACTTGCCTATCAGTGGGCAGGAGATGACTCTTAGCTCTGTATTTTATTACTACTGTGTCCAGATCAGCCACACACATTTCTACCACAGTCCTTGAGAGCGTTTCCCACGTGGCTTACCCAAGGCATGGGTCCAGGAAACTGGGCACTAAATATCTGAGAGCTCTCAATAAACACCAAAGTGGCAAAAATGACACTTCAGTGCAGCTGACTGACACCTGTAGCCCCAGAGACAAAGAGAAATTGATGAAAATACCAGAGTGGTGAATGGGGCACAAAGAAAACATTTTATTTGGCCAGTCTCTGTGGAAGGACAAAAAAATAAACTGATAAATGAAAAGATCTGCACTTGATGACAAGTTACCCTTGGCCCTGAACCAATCCAAAAGCTAGGCTAGCTTTATTGCATGATCACAGAAATCATCAGTCAGATTGGAAAAGTTTGTTTGCTGTTTTGACAAAGTGCTTAAAATGGTATCAGATCATGTTTTCTTCCTGACATTCATTAATTTTGAGACATGCCTGTCCCAAAAACTAAATAAGCAAATAAGGTAACAAATAAGGTGTATAAATATAAGCAAATAAGGTCATGATGCACAGAACTGATGGTACCCTCTCCCTCATCAAAACACAAGATTTTAACTGCTGTAATAAAATATTCACTGTGACAGTAGTGACCCCATGACATTCCCTGGGTTATATTCACTAAAAACAAAGCCCTAAATTCTATTTAAATATAATGCTAGAGCAAGACTGAATTGTGAAAATTTTTAAATAAAATGGAATAAAATAATAAAATCTTGCAACAAATCTGCTTGCTGCCTGTACCCAGTCAGTTTGAAGAGCAAAGCAAATGTTTTCCTTCTATCAGCAAAGCTAAACCAGCTCTCTTAACCCATGGATAATGTTTTTCTGCCACTTTTCAGAAAAACTTTTCAAGTAAGTGCTGGCTGAGTTCACTTGCTGGACTTTAGGTGCCACACCCGAAGAGCCATTCTCCTTGCCATGAGCGGGCAGGGTGGAAGAGACATGGCACAAGGACACCCACATCCAAGAGCCACCTCCCCTTCCCTGTTGGACACACACCTGGCTCTGCTCGCTGTGCATGTTGCAGGAGTTATGTGCTTTAAGCTGGGCTGGAGTTCAGCAGTCATGTGTGCCAAATTTTGTTCTGGATAAGTCATAAATCAATTCTGGCAAGCACGGATATCAAGACTTTGTGTTGAAATTTTGGCTGGCCCTCAAAGAAACAAGCAGCTTAGAATGCCATGAGCTCCTATGTGTGATACATATTTTAAAGCAGTTCTACATTGCAAAAATTCCTCACAGAAACCTTTGGTTCTAAGGTATTTAAAATATTAGGTTAATAGTTAACCTAAAAAAGCAGCAGGCTATCTGCTAGTTTAAATAATTCTTACAAAGTACAAGACTGTATTAGATAAGCCTGCCACAAAATTAATGGATCCTGAGTAGCACTTACACTCTAAATATAAAAATTCCTTAATTACCCACAGATTTTCAGTACATTGGACAGTATGTGTCTGAAAAAGAAACTGAGTTCAGACAAAACTTTCTATCATAGCCTTTGATTTAAAAAGAAAAGAAAGAAAAAAAGCAATTAAGTAAAGAGATTGACAGTGAAATATAACATACAGCAATTGTTCATCTTATAATCAGACATTACCTGATAGGAGCATACTCATTTAAGAGAGCAACTCTTTTTCAGTTGCCTAGAATATGTACACACAAAAGGAAACACTGACTGCTTCAACGAATTTAATGGTTCATCTCTAGTCTCAGAAGGTGACAATCTTCAAGAGCATCTACCATGGTCATTGCCACACTGTAAGAACACTAATTAGAGAGTAGTCTGGCTGAACTCTAAGTATGTATTTTCTTCATTTGGATGTTTGAGCAAGATCCCAGTTACAACTTTGCTTGTTTTGCATGATAATTGAAATTTGAATAATAAAAGCTATAGTTTCTCTTGTGCAGAAAGCTTTCCCACACTCTCACTCACCTGCAATTCAGAGCTACCACATGACTTCTATTGAAATGTCAAATCAGAATGATGCAAAATTAGCTTACTGTTATCTTTTTCTAGATGAGGACTATGCTCCCCATAAGAGTATGTGATACCAATTACACAAGTCCCATGTCTGCAAGATTTTCTGAATGAATTATCACTGATTAAGGTGTGATGTAGCATGCAAACTGCCAGAGGCATCTGAAAAGCTCTGTTGTCAGTTGATGCATAATTTCCTTCAGTATTCAAAACAAAAGTAAGATCAGGTGGGCAGCAAAGATGCTCTCTTCACATGCAGAAATGTTTTATTACATGTCTCCTCTCTACCACATTACTGCTTCCTAAAGTAGTTCATAACTCATTTTCCACAAAGCTGTGTGCAATCTGATAGTCTAAGTATATCCAAAGGTCCCCCTACCCTACCACTTTCCTCCCCCTACACTTCCTGAGCAACCATCTTTCAAAGGCAGACTATCACAACACCTTGCCTGTACTCTCTTTTCAGCTAAAAATCTCTGTTTCATGATTTCTCAGAAATCAGTGCCAGTGCTCCATCTCAGGTTCCTGACCTGTCAGCACTGCATGGGCAGTCCAAAACCACACAACTCCCACGCTGTGCAGCTGCAAGGCTGTGTGCAGTATGTGTCTGTGGAGGCAGAGGGAGAGAAGCTGAGGCAGATCACTGCCTTTTTTTGATACTTTGGAAACAAATGACAATATTCTACAAGCTGTTGTGATAATATGAGCAAATGACAGGGACATATACCAAGCTCACAGATAAGAGACTGGATTTTCTATGATTTTCTATTAACCACTTGAAATGTTCTCCAGTCATAGCAGAAGAGAAACTCTGCTAGGGAGAAAATAATGTAAGTTGCAAGAGTATCTCCAGCAAATGATAGATATTGTTATGTATTCCTATATATAGCAAGCAGAGCACATTGCCATGCCACACAAGCAACGTCTCCTGATGTGCATTTTTGGAACAGTGCTAATGTCATGGCTGCAAAACTAGGGCTGTTGCTCTCAGGCACTACAGCAGAAAAGCATTGTACAGTGTCTCATCTGAAGGGATCATGGCATTTTGTTGCCCAAACAAGGGGTTAGCATGGCATTCAAAAGCACATATTCAATTTCTGTATTGATAAAAAATAAGATTAATTGTACATTGGGATGACTGTACATACTGTGCATGTATAAAATACATCAAAACTGTGCATGGATAAAATACATCAAAACCAGCTCAGTAATTAATCTTCCAAATTAGATTACAAAGATAAACTCTCTTTAGATTATCCTCATCAATATATATGAGAGCTGTAAAATCTTTTTGCAGCAGAAATTCAGGTAACTAAATCCTCAAAAAAAACCCCAAACCTATCATTGCTGGCTGTGTTTCCTACTAGGCTAGCTTTTGGCCATGGGCAGACTCGAAATACAGTAGAGAGGTTTCATTTCTAAAAATCCCACTGCTACACTAACATCATTTTCAAATGTATCAGCATGTTTTAATATCCAATAATTCCACCTAACTACTTACAGAGCGCTGGCAGAGGTTCTGAGAGGGCAGCTGCAGCAAACTCCTATCCCTAACGCCCAGGGGTGATGCAGGACACACCAAACAGAGAACATCCACCTGCACATCCCACAGCTTCATCATTCAAACCATGACACTAATGAAGGGAGTATGAGAACCCAAGTAGACCTGAAAAGGCCCAAGAAAGCTCACTATCACAATTAGCATTTCTTTAAAAGACAGGTCTTTCCAGCAGTATTCTCACGGACAAGAGACTTCCAAAAGACAGCTATGATAATGTATTTTCCCAAGAATTAATATCCCTGCTTTCTTAATGCATGAAAATGGCAGCCACTACCAAATGCTTTCAGTACTGAAATTTCAAGTCAGTGCTTCAGGCAATCTTTAATAATTTTGGTGTATTTAAAACATTGCATGAGTGCCCCTATCTGTTTCATTATGAGAAACAGGGTGTAAAGAGTACCAGGATGCAATAGCTCCTTCAACTGATAAAGAAGTGTGGGTTTTCGACAGTTGTATGCATTTTGCTTTGTCTTTTATATCTAAATGTGGTTTTCTCATAGTATGTATCATCCTAAGACAAAGCATTTTGTGTGACCTAATGAGATCAGTGGACAGCAAATTCCAGTACACTAAGAATTATTAAAGAAAAACCCTTTCTTGAATCCGACTTCTCCTCTAGCATGAGGAATTCTCATTTTCCCTGATTACACAGATGTTTTTCCCCTGAATTTCCATCCTAGCATGGCAGCAGCCAGCAGCTGCTCTCCTGTCTGGAATATGTGGCTTTGAATGCAGCCTCTAGTGAAATACACACATGAAATCTGACGCAAATAGAATCTTGAGATATAAGGAGTCATAAAGGAGATTTGATGAGCTTTAACTGCAGCCAAATGATACACAAGGAACATTCCCTGCAATAACATGTACCTCGTATGGATCCTATTTGCTTCCCCATGATAAAGTGGCAACTTAAGCTGTGAAAATTACCGCCATCCATCTCACCCCATGCATTCACATGCTTGGGAAGCCTAAGTGAATATGCAGCTACGTGTTTCGCAAACAAAATATTCCTGCTAAGTTGAAAAACGGAGTAACGCATGTCACAGGAAGTGATCAGGCAATGCATGAAGGCCGGGCACGAGTCCAGCCCATCAAAGCCCATCAACCCTGCTTCACACTGAACTCTTCTGCTCTGTAGGCCAGATTCAGATCCACAGTACAAAGGTCCAAAAACTCTGAAGTCAAAAGGGCAGAATTTATCCCTTAACTCAAAATTTTCTTTGTTATATGCTACAAAGGCATGTTCTTTTGTTATTTTTCTGGGCACTGACAGTATTTGTTCTGTCCTCCTACAGGATCTCACTGATGTCACAGTGTGTTTATATGAAGCTTGATGCATGAGGACCACATGGGCATATGTCCTATAATGCAGATTTATAAGTGTGTGTATATATAGGTTAATTGAACTAGAATAAACTCCAGTCCTCCAGCAGCAGTACGTACCCATGAGGAAATTGTATGTTCTGCACAACAGTGCTTGTGACTTCTAAAAACTGTTTTGTTAAATTTTCTTTTTTATTTCAGGATATTTCTTTTAAACACTTCCTTGAAATATGAGACATATTTGCATTACTTATGTCACTTTTCCTTTTTTCTACATTACCAGTTCTTTATACACTTCTATCACTTCTATATGCATGATATCTCTTTAAATATGATAGTTAGTTCTTTCACTCATTTGTTTTTTTTTTTTTATCTCTAGTATTATCATCAAACTTTCATTTTCTGCCTGTGGTCCCTTTCTTTATCTACTTTGCCACAGAGAGATCATAATCCAACATTATTAATTATCTGAGAGTGATATTGAAGAATATATTGCTCCTTATGTAATAGGAAAATCTAATTATTTTAATAAAGATGTTATTGAATCCATCATGTGAAACTTTGGTCTGATTTTTTAAGACATTAAGCAGAACTCTTACAGTTGCAATCTCTGTGACTGATGGTAACATGGCCATGTAACATGCTACTGTAAATCTACAAGCAGGAACACATTCCAAAATTTTGCCCTAAGAGCCAAACACTAGAGTCTCTGCATATCTTTTTGTGAAGCAGAATGAGTTACTGAGATATCATATAGATGAATATATTCAGAAGTCCAGGGACTGGCAGGAACATTTTCATCTGTCAAATGGGATAGATATTTAAAGCTGGTTTTGCCTGAACAAGTGACAAGATATTTACAAAATTAAATAAAAGAAGTTCCACTCTTGTGTTTGTGGGGTTACCAGGCGAAGGAAGAAATGATTAATCTGACTCCATGTTCTTAGAAGGCTAACTTATTATTTTATGATACTATATTATATTAAAGAATACTAAACTAAACTATACTAAAGAATACAGAAAGGATACTTACAGAAGGCTAAAAAGATAATAATGAAAACTCGTGACTCCTTCCAGAGCCCCGACACAGCTGGACCATGATTGGTCATTAAGTCAAAACAATTCACATGAAACCAATGAAACAACCACCTGTTGGTAGACAATGTCCAACCACATTCCAAAGCAGCAAAACAGAGGAAAAACAAATCAGATAATTATTTTCTTTTTTCTCTGAGGCTTCTCAGCTTCCCAGGAGCAAAATCCTGGGCAAGGAGATTTTTCAGAAAATATGACAGTGACACTTCCACCAAGACACAATTTCTCATTCTAATGGCCTGCCTGTACTATCATTGCCTTCAAAATGAAAGATACACAGCACAACACCTACTTTCATACTCATCTCCATGCATTGTTCTCTTGTGTTAGATGAACAATCCCTGTGGAGGTTTTCACCTAAGTTGCTCAAACACTAACCATGTGGGAAAGCTTATTATTCCCATTTTACAAATGAGAAGACTGTGGAACTAACATTTTCTGTGATCCCATAACTCAATAAAACTGTGACTTGTTTGCCTCTCATGCAAGCGCTGCCCAGAGCCTGCCTGCAGTGCATGACCTGCACCTGGCCAGCACAGGGACCCTGGGATGGCATCCACTATGCAGATTGGTACTGAGAAGGCTGGCACATCCTGAAACTACACACAGACCCATAAATATTTTTAGTAAATGAAAGAAGCACCTGTTTAACCAATAGACACACTGCACAAGTAAGTAGCAAAGGCCAGTCCTGTTTAGTATCTTTATCAAATTATCTGGGTGAGGGGATTGGGTGGACACTCAATAATTTTGCAGATCACACTAAGCTGGGGGGGGAGTGTTGGTCTCCTGGAGAACAGGAGGGCTCTGCAGAAGGACCAATGGGCTAAGGACAGGGGTGTGATGTTCAATAAGGCAAAGTGCCAGGTCCTGCACTAGGGCCACAACAGTGACAGGCAGTGCCACAGTCTGGGGGCAGAGTGGCTGGAAAGCTGCCCAGCAGAAAAGGACCTGAGGGTGCTGGTCAACACTGGCTAAACATGAGCCAGTGTCTGCCCAGGGGGCCAAGGAGGCTGATGGCATCCTGGCCTGTACCAGCAGTAGTGTGGCCAGCAGGACCAGGACAGGGAGTGTCCCCCTGTATTTGGCACAGGTGAGGCCTCACCTTGAATCCAGTGCTCAGCTCTGGGCTTCTCCATGCAAGAAGGACATTGAGGTGCTGGAGCAAATCCAGAGGAGGGCAATGGAGCTGGTGAAGGAGATAAGTCATATAAGGAGCAGCTGAGGGAGTGGGGTAGTTTAGCCTGAAGAAAATGGGGGACCTTATCACTCTTACAACTTCCTGAAAGGGACCTGTAGCCAACTGGGGATTGGCTTCTTGTCCTAGGGAACAAGTGACAGGACAAGAGGACATAGCCTCAAGCCATACCAGAGAGGTCCAGGCTGGAAATCAGGAAGAATTTTTTCACTGAAAGGGTAGATAAGACTTGCAATGGGCTTCCCGAGGAGCTGGTTGAGCCACCATCCCTGGCAGTGTTCAAGAAACAACTTGACATGGAACTTCATAGAAATATAGTCTATGATGAGTCGGAAGGAACCCACAAGAATCATCCAATCCAACTCTTAACCCTGCATGGACACCTCAAGGATCACACCATGTGCCTCAGAGCATTGCCCAAATACTTCTTGAACTCTGTAAGGCCGGTGCTGTGACCATTTCCCTGGGGAGCCTGTTCCAGTGCCCAACCACCCTCTGGGTCAAGAAGCTTTTTCTAATATCCAACATAAACTTCCCCTGACATAGCTTCAGGCCATACACCTTCCTCTTTTGCCTTATTTCCAAGAAAAGATTTCCTCCTCAGCCAAGCCAGGCATCTTCCTTGCCTCCTTGACTTCTGACATTTGGGAATTGCCTGTTCCTGTTCACTTAAAGAGGTGATGTTTGAAAAGTGATCAGCACTGATGGACTCTTAGCACTCCAGAAAAAATTTTCCCAGGTGACATTACTCACTAATTCCTTGAGCATCCTGAAATCTGCTCTCCTCATGTCCAGAGTACAGGTTTGGCTGTAATTTTTCCTCCTGTCAACAGGGATTTTAAACTCAATTGCTTCATGTTTGCTGTGGCCAAGACAGCCACCAATCTCCACTTTGCTGACAAGATCCACTCTGTTGTGCTACGGTTTAGTTGATATGGTGGCGGTCAATCAAAAGTTAGACTCGATTATCTTGGAGGCTTTTTCCAATCTTCTGTTTTTCTAACAGAGAATGAATGGAAGGTAAGAATGACCCACTTCACATCTAAATACTCTTTTGGTGGAATTCCCAGAGAAGGGAGAAAGCACGGGGAGAACATAGAGAGATGTTAAGTCAAGAGCTCAAAGTGCCGGTACAACCAAGACCTGAGGCAGTTCACATAGCCACCTTTGAGTATCAGAGACTGGGCAGAGCACTAAAAATGGAAAATCAAATAATGCAATGAAAGAAAAATTATTTACTATTTTTTCTTCTCCTGTGGATGCAGAGACACATAAAGTAAAGAAATCTACATTAAAAATAAGGCTAATTAATTTGTGACAGGGGAGGAAAAAAAACAACAAAACAAAACGAAAAATAGAATCAGAGTTCATTACCCTGAGAGCTTTTACATTGATGCACATAGGAAAAGCTTGACAGACAGAGCTACTATAGCTTCCTCAGGATTGCTGAGGGACCTGGCAAACCAGCAGGGATATCTCCAGGACAGGTTGTCCCTGACAGTTAGCAGGCATAGTGATTCAGCACAGACTGTCAATTAAAATCTTTATATCACATTTTCTATCATCATAGCAGCAGGTCAGAATTGATATCCAAAATTAAGACTGAAAAAATGGTTTTAATTATTCTGAATTAACAGAGAGATACTGTTTATAAAAGATTTATTAAAAGCCTTCAAACAGAAAACCAGGGGAGAAAAAGGGATGGAAAAAGCACTGTTCAACTTTAACTTGCTCAATGCTTTTTATGGATTTGGAAATATATATAATAACACATGAACAGATTTCAGTGGACTGTTCTTGTGTGCTGATACTACATCTAAGACATTTTGGGAACTGTTCAGTGTAAATAATTAGTAGTATTAGTTCCCTTCAAGGAGCAATAAGTGTCCTCAGATACTGGATGGGCTGAGACTTTGAACTTTATACCCATCATCCCCAGCTCAAACCTCAAAGTCTGCTGCCCAGTTCCCCACAGGTGCAGAAGCACAAGGGATGACCTCAGGACCCAGTGGCTGAGAAAATAAAAGAGTTGTTCCTAAAAAGTCCCCTGAAAAGGGTGTCTCCCAAAGGCAGCAATGCCAGCAAGATCAGGCTCAGCAAGCACACACAAGCCTCCCAAAGCCAAAGCAACAAAGTGCCACCATTCCTGGTCTCTGTATGTGGGCAGGAGTAACCCTGAGCAGGCAAAGGGAACAGAGAAAGGCATTTTTTTTCCCCAGGTATGACAGGGAACTTTCAAAAACAGTGTTGGATAATTAAGGGTGGCCTGTGATTCTTGAGTCCCCAATGGACTCAAGAAGGGTATGAACACTGGAATGATACCTGCAAGGAATAGAGGAGAGGAAGAAGAGGATGCAAGTGGAGAAGATAAAGTCATTGTCAAAAATGTCTCTTCTGGGTCCTACATATCCCCCCAGGTACATGTAGCAGCATTGCAGGGTACAGAAGCTATAAGCTTTCTGAAGCTAGGAAATGGATGATGTTCAACATTTACATTTGATGAGTGGAGGAGAGAAACAGAAGAGTGACTGCCGGCACTCATTGGGCTTAAATTGCTTTTCACCAGCACTGTCAGCTGAACAGGTCTGTGCCAAGACACCAACAAAAGCTATCAGTATAATAGCATGTTTATGCACTTCAGAGTGGTATTGGAAGGGATTGCAATAGGGATTAACATCAGTATGGAGATATCCAGAAAAAAGGAAGGGAAAAAAAATAGGTGGATGGATTCAGAAAAATGAGTGGAAATACAAAGTTTAGGACGAAGCAGTTTTCCAGTGCACAAGTGCACAGATTACCAAGTTAGATGGTACCCAAACAAAATATCTAGCATTGAAATTAACAATCAGTAAAAATATCCCAGCAGAAAGATGGAGATTCATTGAAACATAACACATTATCGCAAGCAATTATTAAGTTAATTTTTTAAGGATACCAAAAAGTATCTTTATATACTTTATAATAGGAAGAACTGAAGAATCTGTTCAGAAATCAGTACAGTGACATATGAATAATGTTTGTGGAGTTCAAGGACCTTCTCTAAGTAGTCCAGAAAAAAAGAACCTCACAACCAGCCATTCTCCAATAAAAAAATCATAACTTCTGAAAATTTTACCTTCTGGTTTGTTTTTTTTTAATCAACTAATGGAACAATACCAAGAAATTAGTTGGGATTTCCCATGCAGACCAGACTGAATTAAAACTGTTACAAAACTCCAGACCAAGAGAGATGAGCTACTCAAAATTTCATTTTTGCAATGCTAACACCTCTCTAGTGGTAAGTTTAAGGCTCTGGAGAGAAAACACTACAAAGCCATCCAACATACTGCACTAGACATTAAACAGAATCTTTGACAGAAGTGTTATATAGAAGCAGGAAGAAGTATGAGTGGAGACTGTTAGACAGTAACCAGCTTGACCCACGATGAAATAATGTACTGCACCAAGGTATGGGTGATCAGTTACAGGAGATAAATAAATCTAGCACATTTCTATGCACACCTCATTATAGAAGTACTTTTTAGAAAACTGACAGAACCCAATACACTGTAAAAAAACCCAAATAAAGCCCCAGCTGACATGCAAAAAAAGGAAGCAGAAAGACATAATGTCTTAAACCCTTAAAATATATTTCTGAGTATTTCCAGTCTATTCAGAATTTAATTCAGCTTTAAAACAGACCTTTAACATTCAGGTCTTTGTTAGCACATATGTCATTTTAGTATGTGTCAGCACCTTTGGTACGTAAAAATCACTGTGCATTTTGTTTTACCACCTATTTCACAGTTCTTTGTTCCTTGCACCACAAATAGAACTGTGTTTTTGAAAACTCTCTAGACACATGCTGCACTTTTTGCAATCTATTTTCTACAAAGAATTGCTCTCAAACTAGGTAGCACTCTCTCTTGAACATGTAATAAATACAAGAATGTTGAGACACACTCAGTAGTTATTTATGCCCAATACCTTTTTTTTTTTTTCAGTCTGGTAAGTAAATCATTCTTCACCTGAAAGTACATAGAGGCAATTATATTGGTTCCTGCTGAAAGCAGAAAAACAGCACAGAAAATAATAAATAGCAGAAAGAGGGTATTTAAATAGGCACTCAAAGTATGCTATTTACATTAAAGCAGGGAAATGTGATCCCATTTTAGCAGAACCTACAGAATGGTAGTACTGTAGTCTGCCTAAAGACTTAGGATCTTACATCGACTGAACAATATAATAAAATATGACATTTTGGCCAAAAAAATAAAATTTCAACCATACAGTGAAACAAACTGATGGCAGTCAGGAAAATATCAGAAACTGAATCTCAACAGTTGCAGGAGTTTTTTCAAGAAAAACAGGCTGATTAAAGCCTAAACAGAGAGATGACCAAACAATGTCTTTCTTCATTAAAGTGGCATCATTTCAGATAAATTCTACTGACCACAGTACATTACTTAACAGGGGAATTCCAGTTTTAGTACATCATAAATGATTTCTGAATTAATATTTTAATGAGGTACCTTAGAGCTGGCCTCTGCAATCAATGGGAAAATCAGATTTGCACAATGAAAATACAATATTTTCTTTTCCCTGATTCCCAAACTGACCCTAAATACTGACCCTAAAATGATGTTGTAATGGAAAGGAAGCTGTGCTATTACAGGAATTTGAAAGATACCAAGAGAATGTGGGGTGCTTTTGGGATTTATTAGATGTTGCCACTGTAATGCCCTTTCTTTGAAAAACTAGCACATAGTACCATTCCCTGCTGACTCTAAAGCACAGTGAATGTGAGCACAGCTTACAATTATGGCAAACTTTGAAACCTGTCAGTCAAGGAACAGAGCTGCTAATGCCAAACAAAACAGTACATTTACACCTGGGAACTGAGGCTATAAAATAAGAAATACATTTTCTTTGCTCTCATTTATAACAATAGTGGGAAAATTAACTACAGGGGATTCTTAGCATATTTACAAGACACTACAGGAGGCTTTTAGCATATTTACAAGCAACAATGGCATAATTTTGCATGCAGAAGATTAAATATTCTAAAGTCTGCTCTGTCTTTAGTTTCTGTGATTTAAAGCATCTGTATCCACACCTTAAGTTTAAACAGCTCCATGCTCTACTAACTTGTCATGCTCAAAGAGATGGTAATATGAATTCTCTAAAATCAGCAGGGCATTTCAGTTGAAGTCTCTTTTTATTTTATGCTGCATTTTAAAAGGTGAATGAAAAAAGCTTTTCTAGTGCTTCAAAATAACACCAATTTTTATTTTTAGATTTTCTTTTTGTTTGCAAAAATAAAATGTGCTGAAACTAAAGATGTGTGCAGTAGCTCCAGACATGAGATGTGTTAAGCTGCTGGGCTCTACTTCTTTTACAGAGCAAGAATAAGAAATCAATAAATTTTCTATTCTGCTCCTTGGTCTTGGGAAATGATACCTGGAGGGGGATAGAAGGAACAGGACAAATGTCAGGAATGTTCTGTGTCTTTTACATACTTGGTTGGGTGCAAATACCAAACTGGGCCTGGCCCAAACAGAAATCTGTTTCCATTCTCCAGTCCTGGGGGAGCCTGGGGCATGGGCTCCTTGGACACAGCCGTGCTCTGTGGCATTTGTTTTGCAGCCAAACAGAGGTGGAGTTGAAGGCTGCTCAGATGGCAAGACTGGCTAAAACTGTTCTTTGTTCACATCTATCTCACATTTTTTAATTTGAAATATAAAACCCAGATTCTGTAAATATCAATGACATCACTCCTAAGTTTTCAGTTTCAAGGGTTTGTGTTAAAATGATGCCCCTGATCTAAGGAGTGCAGTGCATGAGCTCAATGATGTACACAATTCATCTTTGAGACAGACTGAAGGAGCAAGCCTGATCTTTTTCCCCACAGGAATAGCACCTACAGGAGGCACAGCAGTCAGCAGCATATGCTCCCTGCCATATTGCAGCCTACAATCTCTGACAACATTGATCTGTGACATGTGACTACAGCCTGTGGATAAAAATCAGGTCCATTCCTCCTCTTTCACTGGATTTTAACACATTTATTTGCAGCAAGACTTGCACAAGCCTAAAAGGAAAGATAAGAGAGAAGACAGATGCATCTTCACCTGAATTTAAGGATGCAGCTGAGGGATTTTATATAGAAATGTCCCCCAGAGTTCTCCTGCACAGGTACTCATGTCCCAGCTGTAACTTAGCCCACCCACAATCAGCTTCAATTAAAAAAAGAAAAAGCCAGAATTACCAATTGCTTGAATTTGACACTAATTAACACTAACCAAAACAAAATTTTGTAATATATTTTTGGTAGCTATTATTATTTTTAATACTTTATAATGCATTTACATTTTTAATAAAATTCTGAATACATATCTATAAAATTTCCCTCAAGTTTTACATTAATTCTAATAAAAATTCATTATATATTTATGGAATTCCAGGAAACTTACCAATTATTATGGTTGGAGCTGAACTGCAATGTGTAATACTCACAAGATATATTCACCCAGGAATAATGGATGTAAAAATGTCAAAAAAACCTGAAATTTTCCACATGTGAGTTTCTTTTGTAAAAGCAATGCTTTAACCTCTCAGATGAAGTGAGACACCAGAGAAGATAAAATCTGGAAGTAGCTTTGCTATTTTTAGCATAATTATAGCTCACCCCTGAAGGAAGGTGATGAAAAAGAAAAGAGAGTTTCAGAGCTTAGAAAGACTGGAGCTTAAGATAGATCCATTTTCTGGTTTTTGTTTTCCCCTTAATTCTGAACACACCCATTTCATTAAATTAAGGTAGAATCAAGACTTGGCACTGTATGTGTAGATTATCTGCTTGTGTCTTAGGCTATATATAGGAAGGGTTTTATATATATATTTGTATACATGTAAAGGGTTTAGTACCTAATGTTATGGCACCAAACGTGGGTTTCCTAACACCATAAAGTCAGCAAAATGAGGCAGGTATCTAACACAGATGCCCTGATTTCTCTGTGGAAATCCCAATTAGAGAGCCTAAGCTAACTGGGACTGAGATTACATGGCATGTGGGACTCCTCATCCAGCACATGGTTTCATTCACACCCCTACCAAAAGTAATTGCGATTGTAAAATAGGATTTTTGCTCTAAAAAATGAAGATGCTAGTTTGCTTTTTTTTTTTCTGTGTCTGATACCATTCCTGCTGCTGTTGCACCATGGTGGGAGCTGCATTCCTCCACAGTTATTTCCTTGTTACTGCTCTGCTTTCCTCTCTTCTTACTAAGTATATGACTGTGTGCTGATCCACAAACCCCAGTAACTCAGAGCTCATGAAAACTGATCCTTTGCCATGCCTGAACTACCATAATAAATAATTTGGATTTAGATCCTGTTGCAAAGTAACAAGACTGCCAAATATTAAGCTAGCAAATAATTAGCTGAGTTTAAAAGTAGTCACTTTTCAACTTCATAAATTGTGACTGGTAGAAACTGAGTCAAGGTCCACCTCTAGTAAGAGATACACTACACTGCTATAAACACAACTGCTCGATACAGCTCAAAATGTGCCAGCTAAAGCTCCCTGAGTATATAAATTCTGTTATCTGGATTATTTACTACTGTAGGATGTGTCACTTTGGTACTATTCATATTACTTGCCTTTACTGTGTGTATATTTCATATTCAATGAAACCCCATATTTATGAAATGATTAAGTGATACAGGATCTCTAAGGCCCTTTCACAGTAAAATACTTTGATAGCATATGGTCTGACATGCAATTATTTTACTCTGTGATTTATTTATATGCTGTAAACTAAAACTATTTAGAAAGTTATCTTCTAGATTTGAATAATGGCCTATAAGAATCTGGCATTATTGCTATTTTATTCAGGAAACTACTATTGTACATAGCCTTGTCTCAGATACTTTGCTCCATTCCTACAGCTTTGCCATTTTGTATTACTATATCTAGAGCAGTTGAGGGATTCATTCAGGTCTCTTTCACTTCATTATTTTAATTTTTTAAAGTGTATAAAGCAGCTTGACTCACCTTCCATTTTCATTGGCATTTTTACAGAACAAAATTTGTTGGCTACTCTATCAATCTTCACACAGATAGGCAATTTTTACTCACAATTTGTGTTGCCTTTGAAAAGGCTGCACAAGATTTATTTGCACATATATGATATGCCAGCCTGAGCCTCAAGAGAGAATTTCCTTACCTCAAAAATGTTATGGTTTTGGGAAAACTACCTATGGAACACCATACACAACCATGGGATGCACAGTGCCCCTCAGTTCATCCCATTGGAAAACAGAGGAGCCAGCAGAGGTGATGTGGTGAATTTTCAGACACAGCAGCACACTGGAAATCAGCCCAAACTGAAGCTGTCTCCTTGCAGTCTCCAGGAAGGCATTTTTCTGTATATGCTGTGGCATGGGATGCAGTGCATTTGCTTGCTAAGTGATCTCAAGAATCATATTGGCAACAAGTAAAACTTGAGCTATATTGATATTCTAATACACTGCAAAATGACTTCTGAAAGTCATTTTCTGAGGGTTTTTTTATGACCGTTGAAAGCTAACAGAAACTTCTAGGACATAAAAAATACTTTCTTAACTTGTTGCAAATGCCTATTGATACCTTGCCACAAAGAATGCTGCCTTTTAAGATTAATTTTAATGCATTCAAATTATATTCAAATTTCTGTAGGAGAGAGTATTGAATTCTACTAACAGTTTTCCTGTCCTGAGGGAACATGTCCAGAATCTTCTTCATTTCTCATCAGGAAAACCATAAAAATTAGAAAAATAGAAGAAAATAGACTGAATACTTAATAGTGGCATAGCACATATGCATTATTTACAAGGCAAAAGACTTAAGTATTAGAAAAGTTGAAACCAGCTCCTATATTAAAGAAAGGGATGTTAGAGATAAGATTAAATGACTCCAATACTAATCTTTTAGGCATTTTGAATTCAAATTTTATTTGGTAAGAAACACTGTAGATCGCTGTACATTTATGAACAATAGCCAAAAACATCTTTTCAATTTTTAATAGAGTTGGAATAGGGGGAAAATCGACTTAAATTAACAGGATTGAAGAAGTGAGTAAAGGCTTGCAAATTCAAATTCTTTTGTTTCTAAAACCTGATTAGACAAATATGTAACGAAAAATTACCACAAAATGATAAATATCTTGTGAAAAAGACCACCACTGCTTTATGAGATTGGACCTGTCTCATTGGTCTTCGAGCAGGCACTCTCAAAACCACATATACTCTCAGTGGAAGGGAGAGAATTAGAGTTTCCACACACAGAGTTTGACCCACTGTGTTGTTGCAGCACAAGAACCATGTTTCAGTCACTCAAAATGTTTGAGCAACTCTGTGTCTTACAGAAGCCACAGAGCAGAAGGGATCTTCGGCCTCTCAGGATGACACTAATACTTTAAGCTGCTAAAAATGAGCCCATGTAAAGAAACCCTATGACCACCTACTCTTGCAAGCTAAATGTAAGACCACGTATTTGGTTCACAGAATTAAATATTTGACAAACAGGCAATGCCCAGTGTATGTTTAATGTACATGTTTAACTTCTCAAAAGGATATAGTGCATGCCTTGTAGAAGACAGAGTAGAAGGAGACAGAAGCCGCAAAGAGACCAAACCAGGGTGTTTTTCTGAGATGTCTGAAGCCAGACCTGTTGTGCCTGGCAGGGAAAACAGCTACTCATGATGTGGTTTCACAGGCTAAAGAATTTCCAGATCCTAAGAAAGTCAAGTATCCATCTACATCTAACT
The DNA here is from genome assembly GCF_037042795.1 of Molothrus aeneus. Classification (NCBI taxonomy): domain Eukaryota; kingdom Metazoa; phylum Chordata; class Aves; order Passeriformes; family Icteridae; genus Molothrus; species Molothrus aeneus. The sequence continues at coordinate 32,029,062 of NC_089648.1, forward strand.
TTCTTGTAAAATATAACAATAACAAAGGAAATTCTAAAGTGCTGCCCATCATTACTGCCCTGCAGTATGAAGTTACCAGTGTTCTATTACAAAGTATATCTAGGCACAACGCTAAACACTCACCATGCACACATGCATCTATAGAGTTATGGACTCTTGCTGAGGCTTTGTGACCTCTAAGAAGCATTTGTTTCTACTGCCCAAAGGCAGCCAATGTGCTTTGTCTGCACTTATTCTACCTGAAGTCCAGCACTCCTGAGCCTACAGCACCACTGCAAGGCCTGGAACTTACCAACCCATCCCACACAGGATGTCTCAATTATTAGCTGGAGATTTTTTGGCAACTCTACAGAGACCCTTATTTTAACATATACCACATCTCATAAAATAATAAAATCATTCGCTTAGAAAAGACTATGCCGCTGTCATGACTTCCTGTTATTTATGATTTCTGTTATTTTCCTGCCTTCCTTTTAGATTTTACTCTAGCTGCTCTTTCAGAACCAATTTTCGTGTAACGACATTTTAATACGTATTTCATTTGCTTGCAGGTGGCAGGGGAGTCAGAAACAGTGGGATTTTTACTGTTTAAGACAAGGATGTACTCACTGCCAGAGTGGTACTTCTTTTTGCTCTCTCTTTCTTCCTTTCTTTCTTTTCCTTGATTTACTTTCTCTTCAATCTTTCTTGTATTTGGTAATATTTTTCTTCTACTGCACATGTTAAAAGAAATCAGAAACAAAAAGCCAGTAGCAGATATCGGAAGCCTCCTTTTCCCAATGTCACCTAGCCTGAATTAATTGTAGACATCTTGACCACTTTCCATTTCCACACAGATTTCTGCTTTCTAGTTATTTCCATATTCTCTGTATCATTTCCTTCTTTTCTGTCAATTCTTTTTCTTTCTCTCATCATTGCCTCCTGACACCACCTCATTCCATTCAATTCAATACCTCATTCAGCATATTAGCAACAAAAGACATAAACAAGTGGCATTTCCCTTTCAAAAAACACATTTTCATGGTCAATTTAGAGACACTGTATGAGCAAGGATTACTGACCTTTCTCACATGCAACTTGTTAATGAAAATGATCTGTGTAGAGAAACCTTTTCTGGGGTATCAAGACCATTTATGATGATATATGTACAGTGCATTATTGTTATTTAATTCACACTTCTAGATTTTAAGCTTAATGCAGAATGGCTGTGTTTTCAGAGTGGTCATTATTTATACAGAATATCTCACAGTGCTTTGCAGAACCTGAAAACCTAGATTATTTGTCATTAGAAATCCTGCTTAGTATGAAACAATAGTTGTTGTTCTGGAGGAACAAAAAGTTAATCCTCAGGCTTTCAGCACATGTTTTTGGTATAATAGCATCTTCCTCAGTGGCCCATCTTCTTTTCCCAGGCTTGTCCTGAAAATCCTACATTCTTTAACCAGCACAGGACCAATGTGAGAAATAATTAAACCTGCTTCCTCAGCATCATATCACTTCCCCAGAAACTCCAACTGATGTCAGCAGTACAAGCTTTAAAGGCACCTGAGTAGACTGCTGGCAGTTTTATGAGAGAGAAAAAAAGATTATAAGCTAACACTTCTCAGCCAGACCTACCTTGTCTGACTCTGCTTCATATCAAAGCTAAAAAATGTACAGAAACCCTGTCACCATTTCAGCTAATCAAATTCTGTGGTTGCTGGCATGTGTGCACACACACTGACCTCTACAATGTCATGACTTTCAGGTTGCTCATTGATTTCCAGGAATCAAAAATGCGATGCAAATAAGGAATTGCCAGTCAATTAGCTCTTATCACGAGCTCGCAGTCTGCGGCAATGGGATGGCACACAGTTCTGCATAACAATCGGAAACAAGCCTTTTCTAGCCAGGTAAATGTCCTCAAAGGCAAGACGTGTCCCCTTTCAAAGAAGAGATGTAGTCAGCAACATGATTAAAGCCTTTGCACAAGATACAGGACTGATTTTAACATTTGTCAGCAATTTCAGATGGTATGAGCCGTCCCTTCCCACTTATCCCATACATGTGATACCACTGTACTCACGGTTTCAGACTGCACACAGAAGGAAAGCTTTTTCTTTTCTCCTTATTACTCTTCAATTCCATCGCTGCCAGCTAACTGTAATGAATCTATTTGGAGCTTCTTTAAAATGCCTATCATATACCATATGTTCATTTAATTTTTAAGAGACAGCTATATAATGCAAGCTGCAATTTTTTGCCTACCAATATATGTCATTAAAATGAATATTCATGTGGCATCACCTACCAGACCCATTAAAAGGCTTGTAAACACAGCCCACCAGTGCCTCTGGCACTCGTCAATTATGAACTTTAACTCTCTGTCTGCAAGTGCTAATCTCAGTATAAAATAGAAAAATAAAATATTGGCATAAATTATCAAAGTTTATCAGTTTCATTAGCAAATTGGGATTTTTATAGTAACTCCAGCATGCACTTACCTTTATTAAAAGTCATTAAAAAGTTACCCTTGACTGGTCCATACAAATAGAAAACCATTTTAAATATATTATAATTTTTGTGGCTAGATTTCATGAAATTGCCATTATCCAAAAGGAATTGTTTTTACCAATTCCAGAAATATTACCACATATTATCTTAAATCACAGAAACCTACAATAGTTTGTGTTGGAAGGGACTTTAAAGATCATCTAATTTCAAGCACCCTGACATGGGCAGGGACATCTCCCACTAGACCACATTGCTCAAAGCCCCATCCAACTGGTCTTGAACACTCCCAGGGATGGACATTTACAGCTTCTCTGGGAAACCTGTTCCAATGCCTCACCATCCTCCCAGCAGAGAATTTCTTCCTAGTATCTAATCTAAACCTACTCTCTGCCAGAGCAAAGCTACTTTCCCTTGTCCTGTCACTACATGCCCTTAGAAAAAGTCCTTGTCTCCCTTTAGGTACTGGAAGGCTGCAATGAAATCTTCCCAAGGCCGCTCTTCCCCAGGCTGAACAATCCTAGTTCCCTTTGCCTTTCTGCACAGAAATACTTCATTCCTCTAATCATCTTTATGGCCTCCTCTGGTCTTGCTCCAACAGTTCCATGTCCTTTCTGTGGCACCCCAGAGCTGGATGCAGGGTTCCAGGTGGGCTCTCACCAGAGCAGAGCAGAGGGGCAGAATCCCCTCCCTCCCTGCTGCCCACGCTGCTTTGGATGCAGCCCAGGACACGTGTGGCTCTCTGGGCTGTGAGTGCCCATGGCTGGGTCATGTCCAACCTCTCACCCACCAGCACCCCCAGCTCCTTCTCACAGTGGCTGCTCTCAACCTGTTCAGGTGAGGTACTGCAGAACCTGTGTGTGACATAAAGGCTCTGCTGCCTTTTCTCTTGTGGAAATTTCTCAGTGCAAAGGCCAATCAAACACCAGTTTGTGTGTGGGAAAAGTGAGGACCAATAGCTCATTAGGAGCTGGGTGATCCAGAGTGTTCCACCCTGGCTTGTCCTTGTACAATTGGTGTGCAGGGTAACACACCCTAAGAGCATGTGAATGAAAAGGTGCTGTCATTCCACACACACAACATTTGGGGTAAGCCTCATCCCACCTGACCCTGAATGTGTCCAGGGCATCCACAGCTCCCTGGACAATCTCTGCATTTGACTAAACAATACAAAGAATATGCATACCCTTAAAAACATGGAGTTTACCTTCTTTTTTTTTTCCATATGTGCCAGATTCCTTTCAGTCTACGTATAAGAGTTCACTTTGGGAGGTTGTTGCTCCTGAAAAGGTCTAGGCTTTCTCTGAGGGCTCACACTTTAAAGGAGCAACCAAGAGAAACCCAGTTATCTGTCACTACTCCCTGGCCAGAATTTTCCCATCCTCTGCAAACACTGCCAGGAAGCAAATTCTTGTTTCATTTTATTTTAGGCAACAAAATAATTCCTTCCAAGCCGTCAGGTTTTTCAAAATATGAGTTCTTGTTGATACTCAGTTTTTTGGGAATGCAGCCTTAGTGTAACACTTGTGTGAAATCCAAGGACCTTTGAAAATCTGGCCCTCATGCGAGCCAGTGCCAGATATACAACATGTTGTATATACATGTGCTGAACATTCAGCACCTAAAAACCCTGGGCATGCAATCTTCCAAAAGGCTGGCAGTAACCATCCAAGCAGACTAAACCAGAATAAACATAGGATCTTACTCAAAGCAGGCAACTAGGAACTGCTCTGAATTTCCAGCAGTCTATTCTACACTATGTTGGTGCAAATATCTTTATTTTTCATTTTGGTCCTTGTACCACTGGACAACTAAACAGATGGTACATGAACAGTATGCAAAACATTTAATAATGCCAGGCAAGGTACAGTCATACCAGCTGTTCTGACCTGCTGACCTTGCTGTAGTTCAGACAACATTGAAAGAAAGATGCATGCCATTTTATTCTCTTTTTTCCCTCCTGAGTCCTCTTTTGGTGTCACCTCTACAAAAGAGAAGCTAAAACTAGGAAATTAGACTTAGATGCTTTAAACGCAACAAGAATTCTACACATTCTACCTTGCCCACTTTGTACTAAAGATAGAAAAATAATGCAACCTTTAAAAGTGCTGCCTCCACAGCCTCATTATCTTCCCCAGGTCTGTGGCCAAATATCTGTATAGCACATTAATTATGACCAGAATTTGGCTACAGGTGATTATATAAGCTGAAAGTACAAAACAATTAACAAAAATGCTCCTCTAATGAACTATGGGTGCTGGAGTGGTAGGAGAAGAGGATACCTACCTCACCTTACTTGTGTGCCACCTTTAAAGTCAAAGAACTGTAGCTCCTGAATAAGGATTGATAAGATAAGGTGCTTTGTCACTCATAAGCATTTCTTACTGGACAAAAAGGAGCAGATTGGGCCAGTTTTTCCAGCCAAATCCATGTTGCAGATGACGATATAGAAAAATAGGAAATTTAGAAATACTCCTGCACCAACACAAGGCTCTTGATTTTGTTCTTGCCCCGAGCACATATATTTTTACTAATATCTGAGCTTCTAGAAAGTAAAACAAAGTTAGAAACAACAAAGGTTCATCAGCATTAACAGATCAAAAACCACTACAAAATTACAAAATAAGCCAAAACTAAGAATTAAATTAATCCAAGATTTGTGAGAAGTTATTTCAGTCTACATTTCTCATGCACATCTCAGGACACTTTCCTACTTCAGGTTCACTTTAGCATGCTCAGCTCACTCCTGCTTCACTGCAAGGGTTGAACTACTTCCATTTTGGATTGTTGGCTACCTTCACAGACCCTGGTTTTATGCTTTGCAAAGATAAAAACATAAATGTCTCATAGAAACCCTGATGTTAACAATATTTGAGCATTTCAAGTTAGTTGGGGGATCTTTGCATGAGGGCACACCACACCACAAAGGGATATTTAGCAAAGTGGGCTCAGTAAATACAGGAAAAAAACCTTGTTAGGCCACCTGGCCATCACAAGACAACGCTTCCCCCATGTTTGATCTTTTTTTAGGAATGAACAAAGGTACTTCTAACATCCCCCTTAGCTCAGGTTCTCCCTCAGTGAGCCAATAAGCCTTCATTAAGCTATCTGAATTACTTTTTAAATTAAGAGAGCAGCATACATTCTTGCAAACGAGAACAATAAGATGTTTTTGGCAATGATCCTGCTCACTAATTATAATATTCTACATTTATGTACTTCCTTTCATCTCCCAAGGTTCCAGAGTGCCTCACCAAACAGTGGGCTCTGCTCACAATTGTTGCCTCCCCACCACATCACTTTTGCTCACAGGACATGCGAAGTCTCACCGACTTCACAGGTGTTTGCCTCACACACAGAGACAAAAATGCCACTGTTGACACTATATTCAATAAATTTCATTAGCATAGAAAGCATAGGAATAATGCATTCAGGAAAAGGAAACTGGTCTCATCCAATGAAATCTGGTCAAAAAAGGAAAATGTAACAACCAGGCAAACCTACAGTACCTTAAAAGCAATGGCAGCAACTGAGATACAGCTCCTAAACTCCTCCTGAGAGCACTGATGCTCCTGGTGTTTACAGTTACACATTAGAATCCCTGCCACAGGTGAAGACACTCACACTGCATAGTTAATTACAGCCACCTTTCACCATGAGGACATTTGTCAAAAAAGGCCACACTCCAGTATTCCTTATGGTTGTGGCCCTCCTCTCCCCACCAGCTGATCACACAAAGTGAACCACTATCACCATGCTGTCACTGAAGGACAAAAGCCAGCTCCCCCTACCAAGAAACCATGGATAGCCTATGTCTGGGCACCACCTGTTGACAAAACAGCAGTAACATGTCAGCTCAATTACATTAACTGAAGTAAAACCACTCCCAACAAAAACATTTCTAGCTGAGAAAGCCCCCGCAACACAGCCGTGCAGACTTCACAAAATCCCCTGCAGCTCTTCATTTCTGACCAACAAAAGCTGGGAAGATGGAGCAACTCCCACAGTCAAGGTCTTGGCAGAAAAAAAGTGCCTGCCTTCCCACACATCCCCCCACCATAATCACAGCTGGGCTCAGCATGGGGCCATTTTCTCCCAGGCTTTTTTCTATTAAATGGAAGGGATTGTGATTTTGTTTTGTTCTAACAACTGTGAAGTGCCTTTTTTTACCCCTGCAAAGCACTGCCATCCCTTAGACCCTCAGACCTTCTATGAGTGCAGAGCTGTGTAATCCATCTCGGAAACCTGTGATTTTGTGCATTGTGCTGGTTGAGTTGTGAGCAGGGCTGAATGGGAGCTCTCATCAACCCATTAATTCATAACAAGCCACTCCACTAAAGTCACTGTTTGTCCACTTAGGATAGAAGGAAAGGAGAATGTCAGCAGTGCTTCAGCAGCTGCTTCAGCTCCTTTTAGACATTTGGTAAGTGGATGTGTACATAATCACATGCTGAAAAGGAAAAGGCAAGGGGGATGCAGCCCTCTGCAGGAGGTGGTTCTGGCACCAGCCATGGCCACTCAGGTCACAGGTCCAGCAGCACAAGCATATGCTCCTCACACATCTCTTACAGGAACATCAGGAGTTTGGATCCCATCCGTCACACTGGTTTTAACCCCAGAGAAACTTCAAAGTTTTCTTGATTTATACATATATGAGATCAAAATAAGCCCCCCACCATCTTCAGCTCACTGTAAACAAAAAAAGTTCTTGCAAGTCTGACTGGCCCAAAAATCAAAGTCCCTGAGCCTTTACAGGGAGGCAACAAATCTGAAACCTTCACAGAATTTATTTTCTTTTTCAAATAATCACCAGCTGGACTTGTGTTTCTCATTTAGAAACTTTCTTTCCATGTAATTACAATATTCAAAGAAACATGGTAAAAAGTGTGACAAGACAGAGCAAGTTTAATTTCTGCAAGTGAAAAAGTACGAAACAATTACAGAAGGAGGACTCACACTCTGATGAGAGACACCTCCCATACAGTGCTCAGTGAGCTAACCAGGAGAGAATACAATTTGCATAATGTTAAATTAGCAGCATAAATATATGCTAATCATACCCAGCTGCAAGCATCTCGCTTTATCTCATGTGCTTAGAACAATGAAGTGATATAAAAAATTAAAGATAAGCTTGTGTTGCAAAACTTAAAGGCAAATCCAAAGTTCCTCGAACTTGAAGCTTGTTCTTAGCTTGGGATCTTTAGAAGATTTCAGGCAGAGCAGTCCCTGGAGTGTCTCTGTATTTAACTTTCCCCACATGCTCTCACTGCCAGCCTATCTCTGCAAAGACCTGCTGACCTACTGTTCTCAATACACCATTTTCATCTTGCAGACTTTCCATCAGCTTTCATTAAGTTCCAGATCAAGCAGAAGCAGTTTTGAAATTATTTACAGCTTAAGTTGTCACCATCAGGACTTAAGCACAGCAAAGCATCTAACATGACTGGAGCTGACGGGTCCCATTGTAATAAAAAAATCAAAATAAGGGGTTTCTAAATGAATTTCCCCAAAAGGCACAGTTATTTGTGACTATAGCTTGGGTTATAGCAAGTCTATATACTATGGGAATATAGAAACATATTAACTGCTGACCAGAACACATGCTTTCAGGTTAGTTTCTACACAGGTGTTTAGAAAATGCTTCCAAGTACAGGTAAACAGAAATTTTTCAATAATTTCTGGTATTTTGTTGAAGGAAAAAAAAAAGATACCTATAAATCTCTGCATTAGCAAACCCAGATGCATATACCACTCCAGACTCTGCATGAAGAAAGCAAATCAAACACAAATAAAAGCAGAAGTTGATATTCAACCTTTAAACCAAAAGACTATTATTTAAGTAAGGGATTTAGCAAAATCTAAGACACAATTTTATAGCCTGGTGATGGTAAGAAGAGTGGTAATGACTTTAAGGGAATGCTTTAGGGTTTTCTATATCAAAATAATTGCAGACCCAATGCAAAATATTTGCAAATGAGAGAAGTGAGATCTTTGCATATTTCATGCATATATTTGTAAGTACATAATAAAGTTCATACCTAAGAAGAAGCTTTTTCTGGTATGGGTACTGCATGTGTATGCATAGTCTGTTGATACAAAACCAAAACAGATTAGGAAAATCAATACTCAATTCCTTTCCTAGATTTTTATCCACTGTAGTACACAAAAGCAATTTCGGTCCTGGCTGCACTGGATCCTTACTTCAGCATTTATTAGATGAGTGTATTTGTCATTTCTTCTGACAAACAGTAGATAACAGGTGGCAAATCAAGATAGTTTTAGATTTAGTACATTTTTTAAATGTAAGCAAAACAGAAAACTGTTTAAAAATATATTTCCTTTCTGACTCTCAGAGAGGCAAGAATGAGAAAAAGCATCAGCCATTTTTGACCATGACCACAACCACTTGTATTCCATGAGTCCAGGGGCTTTCTAAAACGTTGTCACTAGAAAATAGTTCCTAAAATGTTGCCACTAGAAGAAGAAAGGCTGGAGTCAGGATTAGCTGACTGTTTCACACATCTGAATAAACACTGTGTGTTCAAGACCACACTGTATGAAAAGCATCATTCTCTCACCTGACATTGACTGGTTTGCAGACTAAAGCTATAGAAACAAGAAAGAAACAAAGTTTTATGTTGGTACACAGAAGAGAAATTAAAATTAGTTTTAACCACAAAATACATGAAATTATTCTGGTAACCTCACAGGATGAGACAGTTTGGGTGCTGAAACTTAGCTGCAGTCGAGTACACTTAATATTATCTATTAGGTATATCTAGCTATCCATTAGATATATTTATCCATCTATCTATCCAATTTTAAAATGATTAAATTATATTCGAAATATCTGACAAGGATTTAGGTCAACTAAGAGTATTTCTTTCCTAACAAGGATTTTTAAAATTTTGTTCACTTTAATCTGTGTTTCCCTTCTATCTTTTGAACAATGTTGACTGCACCAATTGTCCCTGTTATATCCCCAACATTCGCCTTTTGACTCTATCAAGGACTCTGATTTTTCACCATGTCCTGCATGGATGTGTTCCTGTCCTCCTCTGTTTTCAGTATTCAGTAGGATGTGTATGAAATTCAATGTCTGTTTTTCAGAATCTCCTGAAACTGCAGCACAGTGAAAAGAAAATGAGTCACAGCTCCAGGAGAAGGAACCCCCATTGAACAGTAAGGGCGAAGACACAAATTGCCTGGTACTGGAAATAAATAGCAAGTTGAAACACAGGACTAGATGGACTGCTGCATCTGCCTAGTGTGTTTTCATACACTGATTCACATGAGAACCAACAAAAAGGAGGGCCATGGATCAGAATCAGTAAAACATTAAAACCAGAAGGAAGTTATATAGGAGATGCTTTATAGTCACAAATTCAGGAGCCAGGAAAACAAGAAATGAATGAAAGCAATTTGAAAATGTCCAAAGGTCTTTTAAAAATAAAATATCGCAGACTGAGGAGATTTTGCGTTATGAATAAGGCTAATGAAAGTAAGCTGACAGTAACAAAAGTAATGATTTCAACAACTTTCATTCAGTGAAGCAAAAAATTAATAATTTCAGGGACAGAGATATATGTACCCACTCCTGTCACAGAAAATAGTACATGAGCAGAGCAGCTAATGTCCAAAACTTATGTATCACCTTCTTTTATTCCTAAACCACAGCCACATTCCCTCTGCTCTGTATTAAACTGGATTATTGCAATTGCTGCCTCAGCACTTCTTCACTTCTCTTCCAAATCCCAGAATATAAGGTGTGCTGCTTGTTGGACAAAAGACAGGCCTGGTTTAGCAAAATTATTCAGCTTCCATCTCCACATCCATAACAAGTAGATCATCTGCTCAAAACACAAGAAAAAAGCTAAAATACCATTATTTCTAGGATATTTGTGGTACTTTAAAGACATCTATGCTCTACAAACTGAATTGAGACCTCCAATGTATTTCATACAAGTCCTCCAACCAGTTGTCAAGTGGTAATGACTTTTACAGACTAGGAAAGATTAGCTTTTGTCTTTTTAATATAATATCTAATTCCCAACTGGAATAAAGTACTGAAAATGGTCTATTTCTGCAGAATTCCTTTCCTTTTCTCATGGTTGAAGTCATCTGTACCTTTCAACACACTTGCAGCACTACATAAGGATTCATCTAAGAAATTACTGAAAGTTGTTTCAAAATAGCCTAATCCTCACATGTGTAATACTCATTATTATTAATGTAAAGTACATGAATAGAGGAAGGGAGACTATACAGCCTGGGACCAAGCATTTCACTGCTCCATGAAACTGAAGCGTTACTGCCATTCATACCAAGCAACTGAAGTACAAACATTTCTTTTACACCATACCAAACTATATCAAAGTGTACTGCACAGCTGATGGTTTTCTTGATGGCACTACACCTGTTCATTTCATGAGGTTTTAATGGTTGGGATGAGAGAAACTGAGCTTCAAAAGGACCTCTCAGAAATAATGGAATTATTCTCATAAACTTCATGACTGAAATATATTCAAAGACAATTTAAAGAAAAGATTGCTCATAAATACAAATGTGTATTTTTTATTACTTTTTTTAAAATACACATTAATTTCTCCAACCTCAGAGGCTCTCTCTTATCTTTATTCTGGGGAGGAAAAAGAAAATTCACAACATGCAAAAGGAATATAATTCATCTTCACTAGCATTGTTTGTGATTAGTACAACACTTAAACCCCACTTGATGAACTGATTAACTGGTAAAAAACAAAAAAAGGTATTATTTTTCACAAACTACAGAATACTTGTAAGGGTTAAACAGTGAGGTCAAGATTGCTGTGAATACAAATATATTGCAAGTCCTGTTTCATAAATATTTGTGTATTTATGTTTATAAAACATCTGCACTATTAGTTCTGAGGAAAGCATAATTATGACTTGATGGGCAGGCTAATAATCAGCATTCTTTCACCCTTATGTGAGTCCTTATAAAATTACATTTTTTTTGTCAGAGCTGCAGCTGTACAAAAACCTCATTCCTTCTTAGAACATACATTTAACTTCTGAGCATATAAATGGCATTATTGTGTAAACTTATTCAAAAAGTCAAATCCTTTCCTCTGGAGCTGGATAAGTGTTAAAAATACCTATCACAACACAAAATTTCTACTTCAAACTATCTGAATTCCAGGGAAAACCTATTTTGTTTAGTTTACCTTTTTCACAAAATAAGCAAACAGACAAACAAAACTGCTAACACTATAATAAGCATCATGAAACTCAAATAATAATTCTGGGACTGTATGTTTTGTCTGTCTACTGGACTTCAGTCCTAAGAATTCCCCCATTCTTTCACCATGCAGCAGCCCAGACCTGTTTATGGGGCTGTCCACAGCCCCAGAGCTCCTACCATACAGCTTGTCTGCATGGTACTGAAAACATTTATCACCTCAGGGACCCTCAGCTACATTACATATAATTACTGAAATGACAGCAAAGGTGGGAAGAAAGGTTGCCATGCACTGATTAACTAGAAGATAGAACTGGAATACCTGTTCTAAACTAAACTGGCTAAAACTCTTTGGGGACTTCTTCCTGCCTCCAGTTTTCCCCCAGCACTCAATGCCCCATTCCCTCCCAGGCTGAGGAAACAAGCACTTTTCAGAATAACCAAGGGTGCCCTGCCTGTGTCACTCCAGGGACACCCCAGCTTTCCTACAAGCAGCCACAGGCACATACACGACGTGATACAGACCATAAGCCCAAACCATCTCACCCAGATTTGTTTCTTCTGAAGAGATCATTATTTCTTTTAAGCTAAAGGAATCCTCCTGTCTCCAAACTCTCTTTCCACAAAAGAAAAGGCAGATCCTCCTTTCAATATCCAGGTTTTAAAAACAAAAAGCCTGCTCACAACCTGGGAACTAAAAAGGAAAACTGAACACTATCACAGACATTACCTTTTACTCAGTATCAACTGTAGTAATTTAACCTCATCTTCTCTAAATTACAGTTTAATTACTTGTAGTTTAAAAATCAGATGGGATGATGAACCCTTTCCATCTTTTCTTTGCCTCATTCACATGGCCATGCCAAAAGCCATCAGAACATATGGCACACAACAGAGTAGCAAGAGTCTTATTTTCACCACTCCCAGTGGCAAAGATCTTCTGAAACAAGTGTTATTGCACACATTTGGCCTTCTAAGTCTGAGGTCTTCTGGAAGGAAATCACCACACTTTAACACCCTGAACATGAATTTTCAATTGACATCCAAACAGACTGCTCTCTCACTCTTTGTCTGGAATAAAATATACTTAATTTTGAATTGTAAAAGTAAATAACATAAGTAAGCATATTCTGGGAGTTAAGTGTAAATGACAGAAGCATATGTTACACCAGTGTTTATACAGAAGCATAGATCACATTTCTTGAAACACTCTGGTTATTGTCTTTCTAAGCACTGCTACAATGCCCTGAATGCTAATGATGCTTCCTGTAAAAGAAATACCACAAAATCATCCTACATAGCTGGCTGGAGTGTATTACTCTGAGGACAAATACATCATGAGAATTCTACAGAGACCACTGAGAGTGGGACTGCGAAGACCTGGGGTCTTCTTTTAGCCCTGTGGCTGTCTAATGTGCAGTTACAGCAGCTTTTCATAGGGAAGTCTAACATTTCTGCATCCCATTTCCACACACGCAGAATGGGAATAAGGGCTTTTTTTTTAACAAATCATTTTGTGATCAACAGGTGAAAACATGCTGTTTTGTCCAATCTGTCAAGCTTTCTCCATGCACTCTCATTTGTATTACTCATGCATGAAGGATGCAAGAGAAAGATACTTCAGCTCCACAGTGCTAAAATTGTTCTCCTTTGCCATTCCCTGCTGCTGCTGTAACATATTTTGCGGCCAGCCTCCAGTATGGCTGGTGTTAAACAAACAGGAATGGTACCTACATCTGCTCACAGAAGGGTTGCCTAGCAACTGCAATCAAAGGCTGCTTTACCCTCACCAATCTACTGTAAATTAACAGAATTTTCTCTACAATATTCTAACACTTTTAGTAGCTATATAAATGGTTTATTATTATTGTTATTATTTTTATTTTGTAGCTAATGTGTTTCATTTCATGATCTGTCTGATTCAGGCAAAAAACAGAGCAGCTAGAAAAGGTCAGATTATGTAGCACAAAAAGGTTCAGAGACTTGTTTGATGTAGAAATATTCTTTGACAGCTCATTGCATTTATTTACTATACCCTTTTCTTCTGCCATTTCAGAATCTATTTCAGCTGCCCCATGGGAGCATGAAGCCATTAGCCTGAATTATCATTCTGAGTGCAAATTTCACAAGGTAGCACCAAATCATGAAGGTTTTGATTCCTGTATTCCTGATTCCTGATGCTTTGCCTTTGGAGAGGTTACAGGTCTGCTATTTGTTTGCATATTAACAGCACTGATTTTCAGTATACCTGACATTACAGTGTTCATTTATCATATGTGTAATAGCTGAATACCAGAAGATGTGCTGCAGTGTGCATGTCAACACACAGAGAAGAAAAGAAATTAGTATCTGAGATATTAAACAGGCTATGCAAGCAAGGAACCAAATCAATCAAACATAGAGCAAAGAAAGCTGGTAGAGCCTATTCATCAGGTTTTAGCAAGTTTCATTTCCAATCATGCTGAAATAGAAGTAGAATTTTAATTAAAAGGTTTTTACTGAAGACACTGAAGCAAAAAAACTGGGACTTATTGGTGAACATTAAAGGTCTCACACTCTCCTCATCACACAGTAGATATCTTTGCTAGCAGGAAGGATCAAAGAGGCTGGTAGAACCCAGATGTGCCTGTTTACCTCCTTTCTTCCACTATGTCAAGGTATACCTTCACCAGGTCCACATGTGAGCCTGCCAATGTCCTGGTCTACAGCCAGCCCTCAAAATGTCCTCCCTCTGATGCAGCTGCCCTTTGCTCTCCATCTCCCTCACCACACACACTGTCCATGTGTATTTAAATGGTATAAAATTATTTAAATTCCTACATCTGTCTCCCCACAACCTTCCGTGAATTAATTGTTAAAGGGGAATGGCTTTGCTATTTGCTAGACCTAAGCATTTACCTGGACAGCAGTTAGTGGAGCAGGTTGTTGTGCAAACATCCTGATGGAACAAAACCAAGCATGAAGCAGCAACAGAGAGAACATACTTGTCTTCAAGCAGCAATCTCCTATAAGAGTCCAGGCAAAGCCAGGAAACAACAAAATGAGCAAGATTTTATTTTTGTCCATAACTATAATAAAGGTGAGGAATTTGAAAGTGGTTTGCTTAGAAGATTTTCTTTCTCCCCCATTTCTTCTCCCTCATATCAGTGCCTTATGCTCCATGCCATCCAACACCAAAAGCAACTCTAGCAAAAACAGCTCCTCAGGTTTTCTGCTGTGCTTGTCTCTGATTTAAGGGTGAACTTTAATGTAAACAGCATTTCATCCAAGGCCAGGAATTCACACAAAATGGTAGGATGCAAGGTGGACTTTTGATACTTCCAGAAACTACTGGAGGCTTGAGCCATGCATGCAGTGACCACAATTTAGCACCATCTGTGCTTGTATCAGTTTTCATAATCTTAAAAGATGCACTGTATCTGCATGGTTCCCTCAGCAGAATAACTGCAGCATATCCTGTCAGAAGAGCAGCTAAAGATCCAGAAGTCTGATGCAAGATTGCTTAATAATTGCATAACTCTCTTGAAAATTCACTTTGAAATCATACCTAAACTTTTTAGAGATAGGGGCTTGTTTGTTTGTGTAATGACACATTGTATTTTCAATCCAGGAAAAGTAACTTCGGTAAAGCTGACATAACTCAGCTTAAAAATACATTTCTTCACACTTGATTTATACAGCCTAGAGAGTCCTAAGGTCAGGATTGTCTAGAATGTAAACAGCTCCATAATCTCACTCCTTCTTCTAGATACCTAATTCAGATCTAACACACCGTTATGAATGGAGAGGGAAGAAGGGTCCAAGTGTGAGAGCCCCACTGATTCACAAACTGGTGCTTGTATTCCCTGCTCTGCTTTCCAATTCCTACTGCAATAATTTCTGTTTCTACTTGTGAGGTTTTGATGTGTTGCCCTCTCTTGTGCATCATTTAAGATTTCTCTACACTGAATTGGATCAAACATTAATCACCACAGTGTGCAAGCTCTTTCCTGTACCACATGTGAGTATGTTGTGCTGCTTGCACCCATACTGCACTTCACTGATGGCTCTCTTCTCCAGCTGAGCTAACCAATACATCTTTTCAGTTTTATCTGTCAATCAATGGATCATTCTCTTATTTCATGGGAATTTAATATCTTTCAGAGCCTTTAATGAAATACTTCCCTTATATACACTTGCAGAGACCATCAGGGAATTACACTGATTTCTGAAGCATATCTTCTTTTTACAACTGCTGTGTTGGCAATCGCCATATGGCCTTTAAATTCACATAAATTAAGAGCCACATGCCCATAATTTTCCATCTTTACAACAGTTCCTATTCAATTCCTCTAAAATACTGCTTTGTGATTTACCTTGGAGCTATTTTTTTAATTACATTTTATTATTTTTTTAACAAGGATGTCATTAGCCTCTTGAAGTCACAAGGTAACAAAGTGGCTTTAAACAGCTGGTTGCACACTAAATCGTTTGGCTACTTCTTCATGGTCCTAGTAACAATGCCCTGTTAATTTTTCTTATTGGATCCACACCTTCACCTATCAGCTGTTCAAATTGAAACTGATCCTTCCTGTAAAGGAGAATTAGTTGAACCTACTGCCTTCTAGAAGGTTGTTAAAAATTATAAAGAAAATTCTGCACAGAACAGCTAAATTTATCTTATTTATGAAGATCTTTTTACAAAAACATACATACATAAACACAAGTTTCATAAAACCACAGAACTGGTGGAGAGTCTTTTACTGAGATAAAAAATAATAAATTAATTATGGCAAAGACACAAGCTAGCATTATTATCTTTAAAAGGTGCTTTTCGTTCTTTGAGCTCATTTAAAAGACAGAAACACTTTCTGATGCCAAATGAAACAGAATTCTACAAGTAGTTTTCTATTGGTGATATTTTTGCCCAATGTCTGGGAGGAATGATGAGGAGGACTCCATATTATCAGAAGGCTAATTAATTACTTTTTTATACTATATTAAATTATATTACATTAAATCTAAACTGAACCTGCCAAGCACTCAACTCAACTCCTGCACAGCATCTCGTGACTGTCAGCCAACAGTCCCCACACACACCTGGATTCCATTGGTCAGTGAGTCAAAACACTCACACCAGACTCCAAATACCAATTCTCTTCAGGTAAACAATCTTCCACAATGCATTCCACTTGTGACCAAACACAGGCACAGCAAATGAGATAAGAATAGTTTCTCCTTTCTCTGAGGTTCAGAGAATATGAATCCCAGAAATTTCTTGGGCAGTTGTGCCTTGCCTTTCTCTGTGAAGAGAAATGTGGCGACAGTTTTCCCCCCAGAAAAGCCAGCAAATATTAACTTGTCTCTGTAGCCAGCCCTACCAGAGTCTATCTCCTTCCTGAGGCAGGACTGTGACATGACTCAGGGGCACAAAGAAGGAGTGACCAGGCGCCCAGCTTTCCCTCTAGGAGCAGGTGGGTGAGGACAGGCAGGTGCTGGGCTCTATTCCACCGAAAGAGTCACCCACTGGCATGGTCAGAGAGACCCAAATGTGAGACTGGGATAGGCCAGGGGCAAACTGCTACACATGCACAGCAAAAGAAAATGGGACAAAGTCGCACTAAGGAGGGTGCCTCGGTGACAGCACAGCTTCTGAAGGCTTTTACTGCTCTGCTACCACTTGATAGCACCTTGCACCTTGTACTGACTCAGAGCTGCATCAGAGACCAAACCCAGCCTTCCCTTTGCAAGAAACACATTCACAGACCTATGTCTGTTTAATGAGTATTAATTTGTCCTGAAGCTGACAGGTCAATTTCCTCTTCAATCTACATTATATTGCATGTTCTTTTTGTTGGTTTCTGGGGAAAAAAAAGCAGCAGCAGCCCTTATTTAAAAACAAACAAAAAAACCTCACTATGAGATTGACATGAATAAACTTGTTTCTCATCAGTAATTGCTTCCCCCTGGGCTTGACAATGTTTACAAATGAAAGCTTTTCCTTCATATATGGCTTGACCTATCATGAATTATAGCTGGTGCTACTGATCCACATTCCTCCCTGCACACAAGGCTCACTATCTCAATTTTGTACTGTAATTAACTATTTTCTGATGGCACTTTATTTATTATTTGTCACCTTCATCTCTCCTGGTGTTTATACATCTCCACATATTAGCAGGCAATTCAAAAACTGTTATTAACAATATTAATATCCTAAGAGCTTGTTTGATGTGAGTGAGACATGGGGCTGGACTGCTTGACTTCAAGGAATAAGGGGTGAGGGTTTTTTTGTTGGTGCTTAATTTTTAATTTGTGCATTATCTACCACCTTGCAGTCTTTGCTCACAAAGATCTTAGGCAGCCAAGGATGAAATATAAAAAAATAATAACTGAAATTTATAACTCATTTGACCATTACAGAGCTACCTAAGAGTGAAGCAAAGAAAAAAGAGAAGAATAGGTATAACGTTGTTATTTTTTTATTAATTTTTTACTCTTGAAAATAAAAATCAAAATAGGCCACATCTTTCCTCCCAAGACCAGCTTCAAAGATAAGTAGGACCTGTTGCAATAGAAGGAAAATCCAGATGAAACAAAAGAGGAATGCCATTTTTCAGGTATTCAAACCTAACTGCCCATATGATTCTTCAAAACTTAGGGTTAGGTTTTTTTCCTTACTCCTCCATATTCTCATTTATACCAAGAGATAAAGGAATTCACTCACACATTCAACCACTGTGCTTCAGAGCTGGTAATTAAAAACCTTTCAATTACAATCCTAGCTTGCTACACTTACCAACCTTTAGCCAGTCAGCTTCCCATTCTGCATCTTGCTCCATATTTGCATCCACGATCTCCTGCAGGCCACAGTTTACACTCCCATCTCCCTTCCCTCTTCCCCCAAAGAGCACTGGGGGCAAGAGGGACTGCCTGCACCTTTGTGAGCTCAGGAGCCAAGGATCAGGCACCCCTCTAGCCCTTCTCAGGCAGGAAGGACACCAGAGCTCAGAGCCTGGGAAGAGTGGGACAAACATCCAGGAAGGAATGGGTGAGAGACATTGGAACAGGAAGAGCAGGCAGAGCTGAGATGGGATCCATTTTGTTCAGAGTTTTGCTTACAATATCATTGATGAGTATAAGCATCTGCTAAAAGGAAATAGTGTACAACCAGGATGTTTTTTACAGAGAAGATGATTCCAAAGGTCCCCATGTGCTGCAAAGTGCTCATAGCCCTGGGACAGCAGGGGCTGACTGGGAGAACTCCCAGTCCCCACAAGCTCTTGGCAAGGGGACAGACCAAGCCTCAAGCTGAGTTCTAGGATGGCTTCAGGTATGCATGAGGGGGCAAAGCAGCAGCTGTTCTTCCCCAAAATTACTTGCTGACATAACAAACCAAGTTTAAAATGACAGAAGAGGCTCCCCACACAAAGCACCATCAATAAGTATTTTTTTTTATTATAAACAATGCAACTTGAAATTATGTGCACAATGTAATAACGAAAAAAAATTGCATGCTGCATAACTATTAGTAAACACTAACAGTCACATTTAATTGCTAAAGCTTTTGTTATCCAAAAAGTCAGAGCTTTTCCCATTTTGCTAACCCATGAGAAAAAGAAATTGCCTTGGCAATGGTAACTTACTTGGGGTTGAAGTGCATCCAAAAGTCAGGATCTGCAAACCTCTTATTTCTCACTTACTGTTAATTTAAACCTAATCTTTTTTTTAAGACTTGATTCAGACCCTCTGATACATGCTGGACTAGAAATATATTGAAAATTGAGATTTTGCAAAGAATATTTTATAGACATCCCATATCAAATTTCATCAGCAAATTTCATCAGCCTCTTTTAAAATGCATAAATTAAAATATGCATTTTGTGTCCAACATTTAAATCAAAGTAGTTCATGTAGTGCAATGTAGTTAAGACACTAATTAGCTTCTGTGACAAATGATGAATTTTCAGCAATTCAAGGTACTGAAAATATTTTCATTTATTCTCTACTCTTACTACTTTATTTTTCAGACATAAAGCTATGCATATTTATGTCTATTTTTCCCTCTCAACAGAAGAAATAAATTAACAGCATCAGGAAAATGGGATTTTACAATGAGTTAGCATTTATCACACCAAACCACTAAGACGCCTTGCTCAGCTGGAACTGTGCACATTCCCAGATGGTGTATTGGATTATAATTTCACAAAATTAGTTTACTCTCTCAACAGTTTCTCTTGCAATTTCCTCTGAAAATTCATCTAAATACTTCCACAGTCTCTATTCCTACTCCCTGTGAAGTCTCCCAAATCTTTTCTGTATGGCATTATTTTATTTTGCTATCATGGAATATTATATGTAGGAATTATGCTACTGAGATTTTCCTATGGTATTCTTTTTATTCTTTCATTATAATATTTTAATTCTTTACAAGTTGAGTTTTTAATTTTTTTTATCCAATTCCTTTCACACAGTTCACATTCACTGTACCTGATAGCTTTAATAATTAAACTATGACTTGACATGTCCATGAAGGACAATGAAAAGTAAAAATTTATCTGTGTTGGCTTCTAGGTGATGGGAGAGCTGCACAAACCCTAGAAAGACAGCAGCATTTCTGCTGTGTGGTAGGAGCAATTTGTTGGCCTCGAGCCTGGGGCCAGGAGGTGACCCTGGACTTGTTGGATATCGGCGCTGAATGCCAGCCCCGGGAGCCGCCTCTCCTGCTGCAGAGATGGGAAATGGTGGCAGATCCACTTTGCTTTCACAGCACACACTGCCCAAACCATCTGGAGTGCTGGTGGCTGGGGACTGAAGAGGAGGCAACGATGATGCCAGAGATGGTTGGTGTTTACCTGCAGTCACATGAGGAGCCTGACACCAACTGGGTTAATGACCTATTAAGGAATGGAGGCATCAACTTAACCTTCCTGAAACAGAAATTTATCCTTAGAGACATCACCTGCAACAGTCTCCACCTGAAGGTCATGAGACAGAGAGAAACAGGCTGATGTGGACTATTTTAGAGATGAAACAGAACATTTTCCTCACCTAATCTGGGCTCACCCAACCTTAATTCTATTATTCTATATTAAGTTTATCAAGAAAAGAAACGGGTTTACAGCTAAATTAGTATGTTACTTTGCTCAGATCATAACCCAATCTTAAAAATGGGGTTTATTCAGCCTTAGGGCTTGTCAGTGGCATTATATCAGCCAACAACCACGGACTGACATTATTCTCCCTTTGTTCTCAAATGAAGATTTCTCACTGATTTTGTTTTTTCAAGGGGAAGGAAGCTCATGTGTAATTTTTGGTGGTGAGACATTACAGCTCTCATTAATTTAACATCTTCTGTTAAACTGGAATGTGGCTTAGTTTGCTGAAATATTTGCATATTCCAGAAGCTCAAAAATTCATTGTTTGCTGTGCACATACATTCAATGTACCTCAAATAGCAGTGGACCAAGCTCACACAATTAACACAGCAGTTAATTACAGTATTGCAGTGGCACCTTTGCAGACCTCCAAAAAGAGCCCATTTTTTGTGGTTTGTGTAGATGTTGAAACAAAACACAATTTCTGATGAGCATCACTCTTGCTCCCAAAGATAAGTAATGAAACCCAGCCATAAACTCTCTCAAAGAAATTCTGCTAAGCGAGTGCAAGCAAATTTGATATCAAGCTAAGCCTCTTCTAAGCCTCTTATTTGGTTATAATCACTGTGTGGATGCATATTCCAGCCACACAGGGCATGTGCAAGTTGCTCAGTCAAACATCATTTCTGGTTAATGACAGAACATCTCATGCATAAGACATAAAAGTTTGTTTGGCCTTTACACTCCACCTTGTGCAAAGTCTCAAATAGTTCAGCATGCACAATGTATTAAAGAAAAAAAAAATTTAGGAACCTACAACTTAACAAACGTGAACCAGTAACTAATCATTACTGTTCCACTGTAATCTCTGCTGTCCACAACGTCACTTCCTGAACATGGAAAATGAGAAAATAAGGTATAGAATTATATATATTTTAATATATGATTAATTATATTTAATTATACATATATATAATTAATACACATATTCACTATGTGCTACTCCTACAAAATTGTGAACACAGTGAAGCTATTTAAACTGTCATTGGAACTGACACACTGATCAAAGCACCTGTAAAGCAACCATGTTTTGAAGTGGAGCTGTGTTTTTTCCTTCTGCCTTACTGGAGCTCTGGTGACTAATCTGTAAAACTATTCATGTATTTCTCCATCATTTACTCTTTTCAACAACTTACTCTCTTTACTTAATGCAACAGGTTAATCTTCACAAAATGTACTGATGAAAATAATTAAAAACTGTTTCAAAATTTGCAAATTTGGTGTTTAACAAAAATATGCAAATCCATAAATCAGTAAATGGATACATTTACTTTTTCACAAGTGTAGTTCTTTGGGATTTTTTATTTTCCTCATGCATTTTATGTTTTCTGGATGACAGATTTTACCAGCAATGGTTCAACCCATGAAGGGTGCATATTGGAGCTAGCATCCATAAATGCATTTATACTCCTGTACATATAAGATCCATATGTACATATATGCCTATTTATACACACATGTATGCACACATTGCTATATACACAAATAATCTTTCAGAGACCCAAATGCACCAGAGCATTTAAGCAAAGCACGAGAGGAAACAGGGTATACATGAATTGGCAGATCTGAAGATCAGCCACTGGCCTGGCAAAGAAATACTTTTTCTCTGACAGTTTGTGAACATATGCTCTTAGATGTGTGTCATATGTCAGACTACATCAAACACATATATAAAATAACACGTCATTTACAAATTACAGACATTTCACATCTAAGCATTTCTGGAACATGACTGAATCCAAACCTTTAGTACTACATGAAAGTTCATTGCAGAGACAATTTAACAGAGCAGAAGATGCCTTTCCCAAGATACCATTCCAAATTATCTTGGGTTATTTTCTAAATGGACAGAAAAATATTGCTCGTGTTTCAAATTAATTTCCTGTCAAGACCAAGAAGTGAGAAGGACAAGCAGTTAGGCTGTGGTTATTTAGTCATCTCAGATGGCTAAAGACATGGCTTTTCCCCAGCAGCTCAAGTCCCACCTGCCACTCTGGAGATGCACAGCTGAGCTGGTTTTGGATGGGATAGAATTAATTTTTTTCAGAGTAACTGGTAAGAGGCTTTGTTTTGGATGTGAGCTGAAGACAGGGTTGAAAGAACGGATGTTTTAGTTAATACTGAGCACTGTTTACACAGAGCTAAGGACTTTTCTGCTTCTCAACCCACCCCACCAGTAAATGGGCTGGAGGTGCACAAGAACTGGGGAGATGACACAGCTGACCCAAGGGATATTCCATACCACACAGCTCATACTCACTATATAAAGCTGGAGGAAGAAGGCTGTCCTCCCAAGTCACTGAATACCTGCCTGCCCGTGGGAAGCAATGAATGTATTCCTTATTTTGCTTTGCTTTTGTGCACAGTTTCTGCTTTCCCTATTAAACTTTTTTATCATCTTAACCCATGAGTTTTCTCACTTTTCTTTTCCAATTCTCTCCTTGATCCCAGTGGTGGGGAGTGAGTGAGTGCACGCCTCAGGCTTGGCTGCTGGCTGGGGCTAAACCATGAAAACAGCAGAGCCAATTGGGAAGATATCTTTTTCAAACACAGAGGAAACAAGAGTATTCAATTTTGACATAACTGGAGTTTCCTGTGCAGCCAAAGATCTTTCAAATGCCTCAAAGTACTTCATAACCTGGAGGCAGGACTTAGAGCTGGGGCTTCAAAGACCAAACCATACATCCCTGCCATGCTTGATTCAGGGACATACAACCAATCATATCTAGCCCTGCTTCTCTATCTTTAACCATCCCAGTTTCTCCATTGGTAGGCCCAGCCTCCGACCCTGAATAAACATTAGTTTTTAAAACAGGTGTGGGGTGGAATTGTTAATTGTAAGGAGATTTGGTATCTGAAGAGAAAGAAATTCCTACCCAGTCTATACTCTTCAGGCCCAGGAGGATGCCACATGCAGCACTGACCACCCTACCAGAGGTGACTTCTATTTTCAGTTCAACCCTGAATGGACTAAACATTCAGGTAACATTCAGACAACACAGCTGCAGAAGAAATCCATATCAGCATTTTGATGTTCATCAAAGTAATGAGTTACGAGAGTTGAGGGTTCAGAGAAAGACATTTCCTGGTACTATCCTCCTTTAATCATTGGACATTAAACAGCAGTTTATCAGAAAGCTGATTCTCAGAAAACTTTGGCTACCCACAGATAGGGAGAGAAAAAGTGTTCTTGCTATTTCTCTCAAATGCTACTTTTTCTTTTCCCCTGCAGCTCTTCCCCACCCACCACCCCAATACACACAAATTTTGTATTCCTCTCTGTACAGTTCTTTCTGATAGGAAATATTTGATTACATCTTCTTTCATGTTCAGAGTTTTCTTTAAATTCTACTTGGATTTTTTTTTGACTCTTTATTCTTGAAGTTGCCATTTCTGTGAACCATTAATTCAGAGGTGCATGAACAATCTTACTTGATAGACTGTATATTATGTTACCTCTCACTTTCCTCTGTTATCTTACATGTTGTCAAATCAGACTTCAAATTATGTCACAGCTACTCTTTCTGAATGGTTAATTTTTCACTGAGAGTTACACAGATGGGCAATTATTTTAAGGCTTGAATACCTGCCAACAACTGTAGTGGCAGGAAGCTGCTCTCCAAAGCCCACACAACCACAGAGAACAACAAAAAACAGAAGACAAATCTGAATGTAAACTATACCAATTGTTATGGGGTGGCAAAGTTTAAATAAAAATTTTCCACAACATTAAAAAAGCTTTCAATCACTACAAGCATCTACTTCTGTTTATACAAACATCCAAAACTGCACATTTAAAATCTCAAATAATAACTAGAGAGAACAAAATCAACTAATAGAATAACACTGTTTCATTTATTTGCATATTTTAAAAAAGCACAACTACTCAAGGGAGAAGTGGGGTAACCATCCTTTAAGCTTCATGTATTTATCTATAAAAATGAATAAAATTTAAGCACCACTGTAGAAAAAGAAACATTACCTAGAAAAGTGGGAAGTGAGTCACTTTCCATGTCTTCTAGCCTGACAGCAGAATGGCCAGTGACTAATAAATCCTGTTTTAACTATCTGTTATTTATCCACTGAAACTAGGACAAGAAATATAGAGTCCCTCAAATAAGCTTCTGGAAAACTGTCCCTGCATTGTGGCTGTCTCCTGCTGCTGGCATACACTGATTCTGCATCCTGACACTGCTTCTGCTGCTGTTGTCCCACTTACAGAATAGCCCAGGGCACAACTGAGATCAAAAGAAATCACCAAACTTACTTCTACATTCACCATGAACAATAACATACACATAACAGTACACAGAAGAGAGTTTATCTAAGTATACCAAGTCATACAGCACCCAGCCAAGTCTGGCACTCACCTAAAACACCTGCTGCCTTCCTTTATCTCCTCCTAAATGCCCTCCAAAATTTTTATCAATTTTCCAAAACTCTCAAACAAACCACCAGAGGCTCTGAAAAATGTACATTGAGAATTACGAGTTCTTGTTTTCAACAGGGTGAAACAAAACAGTGATAATAAGGATTAAAAAAGACAGCCACCTAAAGCAGACTTTCAACGGACAGCATTGCCATGAAGCAGCCCATGCTTCAAGGTATACAGGGAGAAATCTTTGATATCCTGAAGAGATCATTTACAGAGAGACGTAAATATTTGGTTCCAAATCTATAAATAATTAAAGAAGTTAAAAACTAAATACATGAGCCAGTCTTGTTGGAAAAGAAAATTCAGAAACTGTTGCAAGCACTTCTTCAATGACATCAACTTTCTTAAGCATAGTACAGACTTCTGTCAACAGTGAACAATGGAACATGCGATGTTTCATAAGCAGACTCAGAAAAGGCTGGGTGCAGAACCACAAATTTCTAGGACAGTGCTCATTTTACCAGGACTCTGTTCAGTACTTTAGTAGATAATACTAGCAAGTGCCATCACCATGCAATATATATCATCAGAATTAAAGGGAGAGAGAGTTCAGGCAAACAAGAAGAACAAACCCTCCTATTATTTGAGTATTTCACTGATTTTATATTATTTTTTTTCCATTAGAGGTTTTTTCATACAGGATTCTCTTTCCTTTTCGCCATTTCTTTTCTACAAATTTAGAGAATTGTCATGTTTGTAGAATGTCTGTTACAGAATTTTGAGGAAATCCTGACACTGATTTCAGGTGCATGAAATTGTGTGTTGGACACATGACCAGGCCTTGAAAGCAATCCCTCTTGGCAGGAGTATCCCACTCCCACTAACCAATTACAGTCCATGAGCAAATAAGGATTGAGAAAGTGAAGGGAACACACCAGTACATGTTAGTCATTTATGATTAGCAAGGCCAACAATACACTTCCAGTGCTGAGTTTTAAAATTTCATTTCAGTAAATTAATTATGCTGTTGAAACAGAGCTGACTTCATAAACCACATACAGTTCTGATTCCAGAGCATGCAATAATTAAAGATACAGTCAGTAGCTGCTGCAGAGATTTTCTATTTTCAAGAGGAGTGGAGTTAATTAACTTGTGGTTTTCCACAAGCATTAAAACAAGAAGCAGCCTTCAAGACTGTGGTGATTTGGCCAGAACTGGTTTACTAAAGCAGCTTATCTATTTACCATTACATGGAATACCACATGCATGCTCAATTCTGAATAGAGGGAGGACTGACTGTTCCTCTAGCTCATGGCTACTTCACCCAAAACAGTCCCCAGATCTGACTGGAGGTAGTGATGGTGTAATCCATCAGCCAAAGGGAGACTGCACATCTCACAGAACCATGGGCTCAGGGAATGCCTTTACACAGCAGATAACAAAATAAGCAGTGGTTAGGATAGAGACAGGGAGCACGAGAAAAAGCAGTGTACTACAGGGGAAATCAGGCACATGATGAACTAAAAAAATTTCATCAGGAATTAATATGAACTCTTCTATTGCTCTCATTCAAATCAATGCTCTCTGAGCAGAAAACCTACATGATTGTGCTGGCCTTGCAACTAGGTGACTGCTAATTACTACCTGGACTGAGAAAGATGCTGTTTTAATACTTGAAAGAGAACTGGGTTGGCAACCTCTGTATAATTAGTTTCCTAACAAGAGAAAGGATTTCAGATGTAGGATGCCTGTAGGAGGAGGGAGAGAGGAGAGCTCCATATTTATAAATATATTTTTGTTCATTCTTTTCACTCTGATGACCTCCCCTTTGTTTTCTTGCACTGTAAGGGACGAGTTATCATTAATGGCATAACGCATATTATTAGCACATTCATCAGTGCTGTTTTTCTTATGTCAACCTATCCTATCTTGTTGACTTTCACATTTCTATCAGAGAGACTCACTATATTTAAATACATATATAGATTGCCCCTACAGCATTCCTTTAAAAGAAAACTGCTACTACAGCTGACCAAAAAAATTATAATTAAAACAATTTTCAATGACAATATTTCTTTGAAGGAACTGTGTTTTTGCAAGTATTAACTAATTTAAAATAACACCTTGAGTGTTTTTTCTTAAATCAAAATATTGTATTTCACAGCAACATCTGTTGTAAAACATATTTACTTCATTCACTCACATGTGTTCCCCGTATTCATTCATACCACTACTGACAGTAGATTTTCACTGATAGCCCAGAATGGCCAAGATACCACAGTCGCTTGATTTAGTATTACAATTGAACCAAGGATGTCATTAACTACTAATACTGTCATGCCACTAATAATCCAAAAACTGAGTAGAAGTCAAAATCAATACGGTGCAGAAGAAAAAAATGTTTTCTTAAGTTAAATTTTACATGCTATTTTATCTACATTTTCCAGTAGGTTTTGGAAATATTTCAGTTTTGTAAACATGAGCTCAATGTTAAGTGTTTTCTCCCTCTCCTCTCCCGCTTCAGCTTCTGTTATTCACCAAACCCTCCGTGTCTCGACCAGGAGCTTTTCCCATCTCACATAGGTTTGTCTACCCCTGTAGAAAACCCAAAACACCAGGCCCATAGCAACGGTTTCCCCCTCTCTCTCTCTCAAGACAAGGACCTATATTAAAGAATTATCATCTGCTTCTATGGTACAGATGCACAAGGCAAATGTGGAAGTAACTTCAGTCCTTCCTTCTTGGGATTCTCCAACACAACAGCAAAATTATTTTACCACATAGTTTCAGTGACTGATAAGATGAAGCCATGAAAGCCTGCTGGACAGCCCACTGGAGAGGGAGGGATAAGCTATGATAATATTTTAGAGAAAATTTTTTATAAGCATCTCTGGTCTACTGGATATTTTGGTGTTATCCATGCCTCAGAAATCTTCTGAGGCTTCACAATCTCTAATTCCAGGAGTTGTTACACTACTAGCACTGAAGAAAAATGAATATTAATAAAGAAAATACAAAAAAAGAGAAGAAAATTAAAATCCACAGAAAAAAACCTCAAATAAGAAGAAAAGTCTTATTTAATTCAGATATATTTCAGTACTGTTATTACTTCCATGCAGCCTGAAACATCTAAAATAATCACAGGACAACAAAACCTGAAAGACACGGTGGGGAACTGCTTGCTTACCAACATTTTGCTGCCCCTATTTCACCTCCATTGATGGCAAGAAGCCTTCAACCTACTGTGCTGAGATTTGACTGGAAAAAAATTTTCTGCCAAATCCCAGCATCTGTAAAATCAAAGAGAAAATTTTAGACCTGGGTTCTATATCTGTGCTAATTGTCAGTGGTTTTAGACACAGATAAGAGATAATTCTAAACTCTTTGGTCTGAAAAAGCTACCATTGGAGCATTTTTTCATATGGAGAGTTTATGAGACTTTACAGTGAGCTTTGGCAAGTTTTTCCCATATAACTTTATGCAGGCTCATCCATCACATGAAAGTTTTGAATTAACGACACTACAACATTTATAAAGGAGATAAAATCCATTTCATTTTCCATCTTTCCTGACAAAAGTTCTTTTCTAATGTCAAAGTCCCTCATTCACTGATCAGGGACTTCATTGCCATTAGCTAAGTTTCATGTAAGTGCAGACAGATGAGAGACACAGGTATCTCAACATTAACCATTACTGTCTGAAGTTCCCACCAATGCAAATTCCTTCTTCAGGCCAGTTAGCACCAAAAAAAAAAAAAAGAAGTCATATTACCTGCAATAATGAATAAAAGAGCAAATGCATAAAGACACTGGAAAGCTAAACTGCATATATTAAAAGAACAGCATTTCTTTTCATTTCTAGGAACATAATACTTTTTACAATGTCTAAAAGGGGAGGGTTTAGGCTACCTGTGTTCTATGTGAAAAATATTCCATGAAAATGTGATCCTGTAAGCTAAAATTCTAATTTATATGGCACAAGGCTTTAAAAGCCTGTCTACATTTAAAGCCATGTTCATTTAATAGCCAGTCAGCCCAATCCACCTTTAGCTATCTCTAGAGGGCAAAATGGATTCCCATTAGTAATTCTCAGTCTGGGAGAAAGCTCTGACCTGTGCACACAGTTTATCAAGGTATTCTTTCTCTGCAACAGCTACAGATGGGGGCAATCCTCAAGAGACTTGCCCCTGCTGTTTTCTTCTGATGAAGCAACCTTTTGGATCTCCTCTGGTTTTTATTAACCAAAACACAGCTCTCATCAATAATCACAGGAAAGAGACATCTAACCTTCCTTTTAGTGTTTGAGTTTTTTCCCCCAAACACAAGGCTAGATATGAGGATTGAATCCATTAAGGTTTAATGGTGAAAATGGCAACACCGTGTATTCTGTCCTTGTAAAAGTTAGTGAAATACGAAATAAGAAAAAAGAGCTGAGAAAATTCTTGGCATCAGTGGAAGAGTAGTCTCTTTACACAGAGGCCTTCCACAATCTTTAAAATATAATCTTAACCATGAAGACGAATACAGCCCATGAATAATACACATATTCCACATCACCACCTTCACCACTTACTCACACGAAGGCAAAAGTTTCATACACAGTTCTGATCCAGAGTCTTCCCAACATAACAACGATGTTGATGGTGCTACTCTGATTATGTTTTTATTCTGTAAATTAAGGGGGGCAAATTATGCCTTAAAGAAGTACTAGATATGATGCTATTTCTCTAATACCTATGATTTCTTTGTGGCATGTTTTTGCTTCCTTTTTTATCTCCTTAAAAGCACAGCAAACATTCCTTCTCATAGGGTAGAATCTGGAAAGGTTTCCTTTTTATAGAGATAGAACTGTGTCCTATAAATATTGTTTCTACTACATCTACATGATCTAAGATAATGGCTGTAATAGAAAAGACAATGAAAAATAATGAATGAGCTCATTTGAAATACAGGAGGCTTTGTCTTACTGGTAATAGCCAGAAGATGCCATAAAATAAAATAATCTCTTAAAAATGCCAGTCCACAAAAGTAGTCAATAGCCATAATGATAAGCACTTGCTAATCAATAGTGATAAGTCAGTGTGACTTAGCTGACAGATATTTCTTCAACAACAGTTTTTCTAATAACTCACTAGCATAAACATATCAGGCCAATGATTTAATAAGAAATCCCTTCTGTAGATCACAGGGCAGCAGGATGAAGACAGTACCATACCAATCCCTTACCAATCACCCCAATCTGCTCTAAAGTTTGCAGAACAAGGCTTCCCCAGGGACACTGCTGACTACCAAAGCCTTATTTTTACACCAGGGGGAAGGACATAAGGAGTTATCAACACTCCTTGTCAAAAGCTACTGAAAGCTGCCAGCACTCGGACATGCTTTCAGAGAATGCAGAAAAACACCAGCTACTGGGTAAAAGGAAATTCTGGGTAACCACTGTTTTGATGTCTCTAACAAAGAGGTAAACAATAAATAAGGAAAACTTATCTCCTAGACATTTGCTTCAATTGAATTGAACTGAAATGGCACACATTGCTGTTGACCATTTTTTCAAGGGTGTTCATATACTTTCACAGCAGAAACCTTATCCGTGTGTGGGCAGACATAAGCAATAAAAAAACTTTTTTAGATATAACAGGCTGCAAGACTAAGTCTTACCTTTGACAAATATAGTTGTTCCTTACTCGTATCCATTTCCACATGGTGCTGTAGGGTGTCCTAGCCCCATCACTGTAGCCAGGCCACCTGTCTCTTTGGGCTCACCTTAGTTTCTCCTGTTCTTTTCCCACTCAGACACACGTTCTTTGGCCACCAAGGTGCTCTCTGGCCTACTCATCCCTCTCTATATCCTTGAAATTTTGCTTCCCAGTTTGCCAAGGATAGCAAGGTCCACTGCCTATTTGTTAAATTTTCAAATCTGCACTTTCCTGCGCACATCAAGGAGCAGCATTTCACTTCCCAGGGTTTTGCTATTGTTGTGTAACACTGCACTCTCTGAATGATGGGACGGGCCACAAGTATCTACAGTTGTTCTTCTTCTCCCAGGCTCACCTCAAATAATACTTTAATTTCCTTTATTTATTTTCTCTCATCTTTAAAGTGAATTCTAAGCTTCTAACCTAAAATGCCGTTTTTAAAGGCCACCCCCTTTAAAGTCTCAAATTAAACTCAAGGCCTTGGGACCAACTACAGGCAGAGATTTCAGCTTGTTGTTTCTGATTTAAGACACTTATTTCTGTCACAAAACCCAGCAAGTTTTAACACCTGCATAACTTCACTGCTAAAACAGAGAATACTTGTGATTTCTCAGACACCTAATGAGTTAGGAAGGCATTTACTGGGGTGCTAATTTTTAAAAAGTTAATCAGTCATCTATTTTCAACCTGAATATTTGGAACAAACAAGGACACAGGTTGTCGACATAGAAGGCACCACCTATTCTCCCAAATAATGGCCATGGTCAACCCTCCAGACATGGCCAAGCCTTCAGTACTGATAGAGAAGCCTGTCTGTGCAATACAGCCATGAGGGAGACAGTTCTTTAACAAGTTGATGAGCCACATCAGCATCTCTGCCTTCTTTGGCAAGAAACACTTATCCAATTTGCCTTTCCCCCCCTAAAGCAATAGCACAAAATAAGCACATGAAGCCCTTTCAAATAAAATAAAGTCCCTTAAAGTGCACCTGCCTCTCTGGAAAAGTTGAAAGAACAAAACACATTAGTATGGGTATCAGTTGCCTGAAGCAAAATTACTTAGCAAAACTGAGAGCCATGCAAGATGCACTGTGCCTCTTAAACAACCCTGGGGACCAGCAGCCATGGCACAGACACAGCACCTGACAGAAACCAGCACCTGGAGCTCAGGTGGGGCACTCAGCACTCTCTCAAGTGAAGATGGAGGTTCAGGCTCACACTGCAGCATCTGGCCCCTAAGGTGTTACTCAAAGTTTCCAAATGCTGCAATAAGAAGAAATTAGGAAGTTCTGAAGTAAAAGAAGGACTCTGAATAAGGCTGTCATCCCTCACCTCCTACACAGCAGGAGGGCACTGTTAGAAACAGATCTTAATATTGATGAGCCTCTGTACTCTGCATCTGGCCACTCTGATTTGTTTGATGTTTTAATGGCTTTAACAATGTAGCAACACTTCAGATACTGACCCCACTGTGCAATCTTAACAGAACTCGTGAACCGTGGAAATATGAACAGTAACACCGCCAGAAGTTATTTTTTTATTTCATAACAACCAAATGTTATTGCCACACCCCCATACATGTCTCATAAAATTAGACACTGAGGAATAGAGACCATGACATGATATTACCTGGACTCTCAATCCCTGCATGCATGTGTGTGTTGGGTGAAGTAGAGGAAAGTAAGGGAATTCTTCAGATGCACTATAAATAACACTTGACTAACAAGGCAAGGATGAAAGTAAATTCTGCCAAAACTTAAACAGATGTGTAAAAATAACATTTAAAATATTCTAGTGGTATTATCTTCACATTTTAAGATGTGAAGATCTTCCACATTTTAATACTCCCCCAGTTAACTGAGCAGATGACTCCTTTATCTCACAGTTGACAATTGAAAGTGCTTCATGAATGACAATTTTGAGAAAAAACATGAATTATATCTGAAACACAGTATGCCCCAAATCCAAAAAATATCAGCTGACTTTTCACTGCTGGCAAATATATGTTTTTAAGAGAGTATTAAAATCAGTTCCTATAATTCCTTATTATAAGGGGGAAAACAAAATCAATCAAGAAGTGTTTATCCTTCTGCTTTGCTTGTGGGGGTGAGGGGGAATATTACACAATGGTGTTGACTGGCTTGTAGTCAATTCAATAGAACTTTACTATGGCAACAGTTGCATCACTTCATATCATGCAGTCTCAGCTGAAAAAATTGAACCAGCACCTCCTCCTTTTATTCCTGCACTTTGATCATCTTGGAAGTGGACTTAAAAAGAGCTACTTCCCAGATTCCACATCACTGAGCCTGTGCTTCTAAGATTTCTAACTGATGGAGCAGATTTTTCCTATTTACAATTAATCTAGTAAAAGCATTTTGCTCTGAAAGCTCCTTTGTGCTACACAGTACATCCAGTACTTAGGGGGTTAATGCATTAAATGGATCACTGGGTTGAAAATAGAAATCACTGTTAAAAAAATGTGGTATCAGGAGAATTAGGCACAACATAATATTGTAACCACTGAGAATTCTCAACAGTAAAATAAAGCCTTATACTCCCAGCATTTTCATTAGTTTTCCAGTAGTGCTGGACGCAGTGTGAATTACAATGAGCAAGAAAGCAGTGGTTGCTCTCTTTAAAGAACATGCACTGTATAAGGGGAAGTCATTTCTTCAGATCATACTGTGCTGGTTATTGGTTTGTATTTGCTGGTATGCATTTTAGCACATAGAAATTATATTTCTCTCCATTGCAGGGGATGCTGCATATAGCCTGAAAAACAATACCTGTATAGAAGCTCTCAAAATGAATTTCATTGTAAGGTAAATATTTGTTTAGAAGTATAACC
This sequence comes from Molothrus aeneus, assembly GCF_037042795.1. Classification (NCBI taxonomy): domain Eukaryota; kingdom Metazoa; phylum Chordata; class Aves; order Passeriformes; family Icteridae; genus Molothrus; species Molothrus aeneus. Next base: position 32,062,832 of record NC_089648.1, read on the forward strand.
AGTTACCTAAATCTGTAGAAAGAGCTTTCTGCACCAAATTTTTTCATTGAGATGTTTTTTCAGTCTGGACAGGATGTGCTGTGTTTTTGTTAAAACTGCAGAAGATAACATGAAGATGACTAAAAGCCAAAGCTAGACAAAAATCAAGGTTAATATAAGCTTCTACTGCAGAATGTTGTTTTGTTAGCAGTTAGCTATTTATCAGAAGAAAAAGGAAAAAAAAACAACCACAACTAACAACCAAAAAAAAGCCCTAGGAATAAACTCATTTGGGCAAATAGAGCATGTATTTTATGTAGTTTAATCCTGGCCCAGTCCAAACAAGTACAGAATTAAAATACCACAAATTATCTTGGAAAAGAGGCAAACAAGCTTACGCGTACAGAACAAGTAATTTCTCTGAAACTACTACTTACATAGTTCTTTAAGAATTAAGCATATGATCTGTATTTAAGGGAAGATTTGAACTGATTCAGGCCTTAGCTTGAACTATCCAAATACTTATTTGGGGAATCTGTAAGTATGGGTCAAAAAAACCAAAAACCCAAAGAAGATGTGCTCTCTGACCATTTGCTAAGCATAGATCTCTGTTTTCAGCTGCATGATATTATCTAGAAGGCCAAGCTCAGATCAACCTGCACAACCAATGGAAAACTGGAGCTTCTTATTCTTAAGAACCCAACCAGCCTAGATAAAATTGTATAGAGCCTGCAATATGCTCTATATCCCAACATGCTCCTCCACTGGGAGGACTCTGGTATGAATTCAGTGGCGTGCCACGTGCAGAAGTTTGTAGCAAGTAACCTTTCTCAGAGCCTAACCTCATTCAAGTCCCTACATGGCAGAAAGCCTGAAAAGTGCTGAAAAACAACTGCTTACCTCCCAAACAATTACCCACCCTACACAATACAGACATTTCACATCTTTTACACGCAGTGACTTTCAACGTCATTCACAGAAACATGGAAGGCTGCTAGAGAGAACCTCTGCCCCCACTCAGAGTTGCCCACAGCAGGCTGCTCAAACCATGCCCCATCAGGTTTTTAACATCTCCACAGAAGAAGATTTTACAAGATATTTTCCAGTATCTGATCCCCCAAAGAGAGAAAAAGCTTTTTCTTTTGTCCAGATGGAACTTTGTGGGGTTTTTATTTCTGCCCATTGCCTCTTGTACCATCAATGGGGACTCCTCCATCATCCTCATTCTGTCCAATTAGGCTTTTATACAGTGATAAAATTGCCCCTGAGCCTTCCCATCTCTAGGCTCAACATCATCAGCTCGGTCAGCACAACATTTTTTGGATTGTTATGTTCAAATTTTAACATTATGTCCTATGTTGTCTCATTATCCACCTTCTTTAGATATGGCGCTGCCTTTCCCTTAGGAAAAGTGAGGTGGTGTTTTGTTTGCTTTTTAAGGAATGGATTTAAAAAATTGTACTTTTTTCACTACTTAAAGGGAAAGACTTGTCTTTAAACAACTATGCCAAAAGCAGAAGACTAAATCATGCAATTAATAAGTATTAAAGCTTTTTTCCTTAACAAATAATCTGATATTGTTCTCTTGAGGATTCTGTCTTCTTTTATCCCCCAAATGCAAAGAGCAAGCTGTTTACAAAGTCATTAAGATTAAATATTTACTGAGGAACATTAAATAAAATTCAATAACTAATAATCAGATTTGTGGTGTTTTCTGTTTTAGAGCATGTACCAAAATTTTGTTGGACTTCAGTGGCAATGAAAGGTTGGGAATACAACGTGTAGGGCATTTGCTGTATTTTTAGGGGGATTCCAAAGTCATGCAGCCCCTTTGAACAAGGGACAAGCAAGGATGGGTGAGGCAGGGAATGGGCACCATATGACCTATCATGTTATACCTGATACCATTTACTCCCCTTATAGGATAGCAAAGGAGAAGACCACCAGTTAAATCAATGGTGCCTTCATATCATGACATAAAAATTACCACATCACCAATAAAGATTCACCACATGATGAAATAAAGATCTGAGGCAGCTCAGTCACTGGGTTTACTACAGAAGATCTTTATTTCATGTGGAAGATTCATATGAATGAAGCAATTGCTCCAATGTAGATTGTCTGAACTGAACGAGGAGGACATGACCCATCTGTGAGGTCTGTCACAACTCCCAGATGCTGGAAAGCCCAAGGCACTCCCTGCTCAGCTGACAGTAAAAAGCCTGGCTTCTGGGGCCTTGGATGCATTCACTGGCATCTCTGGTGCTAAAGGTAGTCCACACCCCAACCTCTTCCTGCATTGGGCACTTCCAAAGAAAACTATCACTGCTGAGGAAGCTCAGGGAAATATCATAACTGGGTGACCTTCATCTTCTTACCAAAGTCAGTAGTGATGGTTTTAGGACACTTCTGAATAAGGATTCAGCAACAGGGAGAGACTTAAAACCTTTGTTTTCCTAACAGATCTGGATAAAATCAGCCAAACAACAACAAAATAAGGACAGAGGAGGTAGCCACAGCTGACATGCTAATACAAATTCTCTTTGAGTATACAGATATCCAGCAAACAAAAGAAAGCAAGCCTGAAGAACTAGCAATCCACTGTATTTTAACTTCAGTTGCTCTCCACACCTCAGAAAAACAATTTTAAGACCTTACCCTAGAACTCTCTCCATGGAAGAAGTAAGACAGTGTCTGAGTACCACAGAACTCCAGGAAACAGGCTAAGAAAACATCACTTCTTCCCTGGAACACCTGAAGACTACAGAGTACAAACACAACAGTGTCACACCTGTCATGTTTCAAATGCATGTTTATGTGTTTTAGGGGATAAGTTGAAGGATGAAGGGGCAGCAGAGACAACTTGTGATTAATTGGCTGCAATCCTCATTCCCTGTCCCCTGTGCTGCTGCAGGGCAGGGGGGGAGGTAGAGAACATCAGGAGTGAAGTTGAACCTGGGAAGAAGGGAGGGGTGGCAGTAAGATGTTTTTAAGAATTGGTTTTCTTTTTAATTACCCTTCTTCTGGTTTAATTCCGAAGTGGTGTCTCTTTTGCCAGTCACAGTAATCACTGACTGATTCCCCCCTGCCCTTACCTCAACCCACGAGCCTTTTTTTATATTTTCTCTCCCCTGACAGCTGAGGAGGGGAGTGACAGACCAGCTTTAGTGGGCAACTGCTGTCCAGCTGAGCCCAAAATCACAGTAACACAGGTAGCAGTTGTGCAAGGTGTCCTCAACAGCAACACCTCCACACACCAAGGCAGTCCACAACTTTGTGATCATTAATAATCAGGAGCCAGGATCTCTATCTTTGTCCCACCTGAAAGTCCAACCAAATCACCATTTGCAAATCAAACTCAAGACCACACTTAAGTAGCAATAAACCTATGAATTGACTTTTTTGGGTTGTCATTTCTTAATACAGAAAAAAAGTAATAAGTAAAAATAATGTTTCATTTAGTGAAACCACTCAAAAAGGTTGGTTCTGTCAATTACAAAAGATGCAACATTCATTTACTGCATTTAACGCATAAAACGTCTCATTTCCAATTAAAAAACATTGCCTAGGACTTCAGGTGTTTTTCAACAAATATTAGAAATAAAAAAAAAGTGCATATTAGGGTAATCTGTTAAGAGTACTTATGTTTTTCCAGGTGTTTAGTGTGATTGGAGTACTACATATTTGCATAACTTTTGGATTTTCTAGACATTAAAAGAGAAGAAAACAGAAAGAGAAGCTTGTGATTTATCAAGTGGTTTTTCAAGAAGGAAGAGTAATTTTCCTTTACAAGCCATCTGTACAGTTCACCCTGTAAATAATTTTCTGTTCAAGATAACAAAATCATATTTTACTGGTGGGTTTAACATACACAGCACAGTCCCTCCTCTATTATGTTCCACCACCAGAGGACTCATTAAGAATTACCAATTAACACAACAGCTACACTAGCAGGCACAATAATGAAAGGACATTTACACCTTAGAAGTTTGCTTTCTTTCCTCTATTTTTAGCCATTTTCAGGGAGGTTTGGACAACATATTTGTATACAGTTTATGGATGTATCTACCACAAGGCTTCTCATAAAGACAAATTGTGATCACCTTCCAATGGCACCTCACGAAATCTCCTGAGTCTTTATTTATTTATATGAAATCCATCACTGCGAAGTCTGGGAGCACAAACAGATTAAATACACTCCCTGTGTGCACCAAGGCTGCTGTCGTTGACATTGCCCAAGAAAGAAACTCTAGATTGTATTTTTTTTTATCCCCTCAAGCCTGAGCACAGCAGGGAAAGTGTGAACTGAGATTTCCTTCCTGAGACCAAACCACGCTATTTACTGAGCATCCATCACAGACCAACTGACAGATGCTTAAGCTGTGAAGAACACAGCAAAGCTTCAAACCTTTCATTTTCTTAACACCTTGATACGCACTGCTGGAAAGACAGAAAACCCCCAAAAAGGGGCTTGGAAAAGAAAATTTTAGCTGTAAAACAAGTTTACTGTTTGTAAACTGCAAATATATAGCTGTTTTTTTCCCAAATACAAACATCTGCTTTCCCCTGTAATTTCCTTGGTATGGGTGCCCTCTACCAAAGCACTGGCAAATTGATGCATTTCTTTTTAATGGTCTGAGGTTCAACCGTGCAGTTTCAATGCTGCCAGCCCAGCATCACTGTGACACAAACAGAGCAGCCCAGGAGATCGTGAATCCATGGAGAAAAAAAGAAGAAAAGATGACTTTCCATGGAATTCTTCTGCATAGAGTATAAATTAGCATACTGATAAAGCAGTCGGGTCAGAGATTCCTCTCCATCACATTTTTCTGTTACGGGGAAATTCAAGGATATGTTGTGCCAGGTATGATAAATTGTTTTCTGTGGGCATTTAGTTTTCACAGATAAACACCAAAAAACTTATCCCTTTCAATTACCTGGCAAGAAATTGCCTAATAATTAGGTAGCTTGATTTATATTTAACAGCCTGTGGGATTTAGAGCTTCCACCGTCTCTAAAACTGTCACACCTGTGCCCTTTTAGCATTACATACTAGCCTAGTGTTCTCATTAGAGTCTGGAGATTAATATTAATGAGACAGATTCTCACTGGAGGCACACTAACTTCCATGACTTTAATTTAAATTTTTGAGTGCAACTTATTGTGAGAATTTACCTTTATTACTATTATTTTTTAAGAGCTTTCAGGTTCTTTCTCATCTCAAATAATGTCAGAAATAATTCAACCTTGATTAAAGCCAGGAAAATAGTAATCAGAATTTATATTAAAAGGAGATTTCTGAGTCTGTAATTCTTTTTTCTTTGACAACAGATGAGTTGTTTTTGACTCAAGTAGACAAGCCTTGAGTAAGTAAATGATTTGTAAATACAGGGGTCGAGGAAGCATACTACTTAAGATTATACGAATTTCTAATTCAGGCAGCCTTGTAAGAGGATTGCGATTACACAGTAAAAAATCATTTTTCCTGTTATCTACAGCAAGAAGATGGAATCTAGCTTTGGAGAATGGGTTTTCTGACTGACTTATAAGGAAGGAATTATGATGCAATTCAAGATTTAAAATTTCAGTCACCTTTCAGGATTCCTCCAGGAACTCAATGTAACACAGGAAAATTTGCTCTGCTGAGAAGAAAAATCCCCTGTGGAATAGCAGTGTGATAATGATATATGTACAGTAATGCTTTGATTGCTGAATCCAAACAGGCAGATCAAACACCCAGGGACATTTGGATACTGCCTCTGTAGCAAAGTTAAGGTGCTCTTTTTTGAGGTCTGGGGTGGGCCTCTAGTCACAGGATATGCAAAAATAGACTCACAAAATCCTATCAAATCTTCTCCAACTTACTATCAAATTTTCCAGTCTATTTTAGTTTTATTTGACAACAGAAGAGTGGTCTGGAAGAGATCACATTTTCGCAAATTACAGGAAAATTAGAGGCTGGGTAAAACAAGGGCAATATAAAATTTGTCCCTCTGAGGGAGCATCAGCATGCTGATCCAGTGCTCTGTCTGGACACAGGACACCTTACCTCTTAGGTGATTTGGAAGACACACAGAATTGAAGCAAAAAGCAGTTTAGGACCTAAACTTAAAAAAAAATTTTTTTTTTAAACTTCCAAGCTTTTTTTTGCAGATGAAAGTTGAGCTTCTAGACAACATAGTAAAATTTATGGGACAGCTTAATTCTGCAGCTGTGCACTGATGCTTCTGAAATACAGCAGCCCACTGGCCTACTGAAAGTTGTTCTAAACTGCATTATTCTCAAAGCCAATATATCACAGGGTGATGCCAGCCTAAAACAGTTGCCATTTCCCAGATCCTTCACATGCTCTAACATTTAGGAAAAAAAAACCCAAAACGAAAAAAAAACCAAGCCCCCAAAAACAAAACAAAAACCCAAACAAACAAAAAACCCACAAAACCAAAGACCCCACAAAACAAATAATCAACCAACAAAACCCCTACAAACAAAAAAACAACACCCTCAGAAAATTGCCTAAGCAGGTTCTGAGAATGCTTCTTGTTCTATGTAAATAGAAAGTTCACTAAATTAACTCAGTAACATAAGATTTCTAGATTTTAGGAAGACCTCAGCTAAATAGAATTTGCATTTTTTATTTACTCATTAATAACGACCCAAACTCAATTATTTCTTCCTGCATAGGTTTCTATGTTTTGAAAAAAAATAGTATATGTCAAATATATTTAAAAGCCTACAGCAATTTTGCAAAGAGCTTCATTATTGGCCAAAGGTGAGAGGATTCAGCAGCCCTGCTCTGAATGCAGGTTACTGCATGACCAATGTAGCTACACAGGATTGTTTTGCATTATGCCCCAGTGGAACCACAAAGAAAAATTAGCTGTTCCACATTACAAATTATCTTGTTTTCAGCTACAGCAGGTAATGGCATTTCAAGGTGCACTTACAGCATACGAGAGGAAGAAGGAAAAAAAATTAGGTTTAGCCTGTATGCATCAAAATCTCATTTGTTCTCTGGATTCCATGATAGCATTTGTAAATAATTCAGATTTGCTCTCTTATTTTGCAAAATAATAAAACTACTTAAGATCTAAAAAGCAATTGAATTTTAAAGTTTTGTTTACTACATATTTTACGGTATGCACCAGACAGAAGAGCAGCTAGGGCAGGCTTCCCTTGGGGGATACAACAAAGTGCCAGGGAACAGCAGAGCAGGCTGACCTCGAGCTGCCTGAAGCAAGGGGATTTGAAGGAGAGCCTTCCAAACAGCTACCCACAGCTGCACCAGAGTCTGTGCCTCCCTGGGACACCCCCAGGTCCAAGGGTGGAAGCACCATGCTCCCTTCTGCAGTCTGCCTCTATTCCATGAACAGCAACCTGTAGCTGTCAACAAAGACTAAATAAATTTAATCCCTTTAAGCTTCTTCCCTTGTAAACAACTATTAGTTTAAACAACTATTAAACAACTATTATCTGCTATTAATAGCAGATAGCTATTAATATATAGCATCTTTGTGTCTGCTTTGCTTCAGACCATTTGAGTTTGAAATCCTGTTCCAGGGAAGAGACCAAAGAGGGAGGAACAAATCCTAGTGCATCCCTTTCTATGTATTCATCACACTCCTTGGTCTTGTAAGGCAAATCAAGGCAAAATCTTCCCCAAACTGGTGTCCTTTTATCCCATATCCATCGTGCTGAACACAATGGATATTCCATTCATATTCCAGCCATATTCCTCCATTACCTGTAACCTTTTTCTTCCTAAATATTCTTAGATAGGATTTATGCAAACACTTGTAAGTGCTTATTTCTGGTTCCATAAAAAAGTACACACTCAACTATAATCCTCATAGCATCATTGATACTTTTGTTTGTTAATATGATTTCTGGGAGTTCAACATTCAGTCCTCACTTACCTCAGAATATACATCGACCTGGAAGCATTTTGTGTCTGAGACACTATGAAAGACACTGTAAAAAAGATTTGCCAAGTTTTTTTCTACTAGAAAAAAAATATAAATTGTTCCCAGACATTCTATTTTAGGATGATCAGAGAATGGACTGAGAGCACTCCTGAAGAAAAAGACTTGGGAATGTTGGTTGATAAGAAGCTTAACAAAGGAATGTGCAATTGCAGCCCAGAAAGCAACAGCAACCTGGGCTGCATCCAAAGCAGAGTGGCCAGAAGGGCAAGGGAGGGGATTCTGCCCCTCTGCTCTGCTCTGGTGAGAGCCCACCTGGCATCCTGGCTCCACATCTAGGATCCCCAATACAAGAAGGACATGGACCCCTTGGGGTGAGTCCAGAGGAGGAACACCAAGATGTCAGAGGGCTGAAGCACCTCTCCTCTGAAGAAAGGCTAAGGGAGTACTAATTGTTCAGCCTGGAGAAGAGAAGGCTGCAGGGAGACCTTATAGCACCTTCCAGTACCTAAAGGTGAGGGGCCTAAAGGTGGAAAGCTGGAGAGGGACTTCTTGCATGGGCATGTAGTGATAGAACAAGGAGTAATGGCTTTACAGAGAAAGAGTGTTGGTTTAGATTAAATATTAGGAAGAAATCCTTCACTATAAGAAATGTGATACAGTGGAACAGGTTCCCCAGGGAAGTTGTGGATGCCCCGTGCCATGAAGTGGTCAAGGCCAGGTTAGATGGAACTTTGAGCAACCTGGTCTAGTTGTCCCTGCAGGACAACTGCAGGGGGTTAGAGCTAGATGATCTTTAAGATCCCTTTTGTTCTCATTTAAAATTTGATTGTAGTGCCTGTGAAACTTCAAGGGTAAAAAAACAGAGCTAGTATTCAAGCATAAATGAAGGGTTTAGTCTTCCCATTAACACGTGGTATGCATTTGTATAATCAGGGAGATTAATCCTAAACTTGCAGTCTTCTTTTGTCTAACCAACTCTCAGCTATAGTTCTTCAAACAGAACAAAAACCCCCACCAAAAAATAAAATATTGTTTTGGTACTCCAATAAGTAAACTATAAAGTGAATCCTCCACTCAGGTTTGTTACACCCAAATTCCCACAACATCCACTCTTTAAAGATAAGGGGCAGATGGCTATCCTTTTCTTTTGCCCATGTGGCACATACCATGACTAAATGCTAGACTTGTCCAAATTCACTACACCCAAGCACTGCTGAAGGCTTTTCTCTCTCTACCCTCACCCAGAAGGCACAACTACAAGGGCTAAAGGAGCACAGCACCAACACAGTTCTGGTCACATAGGGGCAGCTAGAACACTGCTAGAAAAGCATGGTGCAGTTGTGTGAGATGGGATAACAAGGACAGCCAGCATTATGGGATGACCCTTGACAGGACATGAATGACAGAAAACATGAGAGAAACAGAACTGTACAAGCAGAAAAAAAATTATCAAATTCCCAAAGATAGAATTAGAGGAACAAAAAATTATCAGAAGCCCTACAACAGAGAATGAAAGAACACACAGCTTTCAATATTTTAATGTTGCATTTGCATGTGAAAAGGGAAGTGGGACAAAATATGAGACATGATGATGTGAGCAAAAGAAAAATAGAGGAGAGGGAAAAGCACAGCAGCAGTGAGACAAACCCAAAAGCAAGCAGATTACAATGGTCACAGATAGCAAGGCTTAAAAATTCCCTCCTTTAAAGAAAATACTGAGGAACCAAAACCTGTCTGCTTAGTGCGCTAAAAGCAGTTTGGCAGTAGTATGGTTTAAACCTACCAGTTCATAAAAATACACTACAGTATCACACAAGAACCTTCCTGAGCTTCTTCGTGAAAGAATTAAACTGAAGTTTAATTCTTAAATGTGTGTATGTGTCAACAGAAGCAGGCTTGGATAAATCTCACAAATGTTTATGGCATGCCTGGTAGCACTAAAAATGAGAGGCAGAATCAGCAGTTTCCTTCCTGAAACCAGAGAATAAAAACCTATTTGTCCCAGATTTCTAAAACCCTGTAGCAGCTCCCTGGTCCTGCAGAGCTCCAAGTGGCACCTGGAAGCCAGGAAGTGCAAGTTTCAGTAAGCCTGGACCTAGCACCCCCACAAACAACAACTCAATTAGAAAAGCTAAGGAAACCCAGGAGCTGACATCTGCAAACAGAGGAACTGGCAGGGTTGCAAACATTCTGTGGCACCAGCAAGCAGCAGCAGCTGGTGTTTGTCCTCCAACACCTTGGACACTACACTTCTGATTAGAAGAAACTTGCCAACTATTAAAACCAAAATATATGTATTTCATCCTAAAATCTTGGTACTGGGTATATTCATGTTCAGAGTTGTAGAAAAGTAGTTCTCTGTAACTACCTTAAAATAAATGTATCTTTTTTTGTTGGTGGTGGTTTTTTTTTTTAATTTGCCTTTCCTCCACTGCTTTTTCTTATGGAAAGAAGTATTTGCTTAATACAGAAAATATAAATCAGTCTTTTCATTCCAAGATTCTGGCAGTTGAGTAGGAATGAAGGCACCCAATGTCTGAAACAGGAAAAGAATCCGAAGGACTGGCCAGCTATAAATCAGGTAAAGGAACCCAGGGTGGGCTGCAGTTTTGCTCTGGCATTTCACACTTAGCAGACAGCACATTTATGTGCAGAGAATGAGCTTCCTTATTGTGGCTGGGCTGGTCCATCCCACCTCTGCCTCTGCTGTAGATGGGGCCAGGGGTTAATACTGCACTAGGACAGTGCAGCATTTAACATGATTTCTGCCACACTGAGACAAATACTTTTAGAATACCTTCTAGTCATTAAACAGACCATAAAGCAGCATGCTTTACCGTTTCTGGTTTAGGGTTACTGTGCACATTTCAATAATAAGTTAAGCTACATGCAAAAGCCAAATTTATAAATCAAATCTCAGCAGTGTTAACTAATATAAGAAATTATAACTATTAAAAGCTCAGGGAATTGTACTGCTGGAAAGTCAGACTTATGGTTACAATTATTATATTTAAATACATATATATGGTATTTAAGAACCACAGGCTGACTGGAAGTGAGGCTCTAAGGAGACAAACAGAATAAAAAATGTTTATATCATTGGTAAAAAATTCATTGTAATCTAATCTAAATTCAACAAAAACTTACTTTCTCACAGAAAATTTTTTATTGCATAAGATCCACTGGAAATTAAACTGAAGATATTTAGTTGCTTTCTATTTTCCTTGTTTTTACAATTTAATATTTTTTGCAACTGACTCAAAAATTCCTCATTTTGTAATTGCTAATTATAATTCTCACAGAGCAACTGCACTAGCACCATTTTTTGTTCTTGGTATTTACTCTTCACTTCAATGACAAAGTGATTTTTTTTTCTAGGAGACTTGAAAGATTTTTTTTCTTTAAATAAACAATCCACATAAATAAAGCATCTTCTCTTAAACTTCAACCTTAAATAAAACTAGGAGTTTTTAACAGACAAGGAAGTACTCAGGTTCCCTTTTTAGACTCATCCATATCTGTAAGTTTAAATCATATTAAACATAGCTATATTATTTAGCACTAATGTTTGTCTGAAACCATCAATTAATATTAATCTTGTTCAGCTACTCTACAGAGGATCAATCCTTCATTTCAATTTAACTTTGTAAAGGAGTAGAGTTCAAGCTTGCAATAGAATTACACAAGATAGTATCTCTTTGCCATAAATAAAGTGAGGGCTAGAAACACAACCCAAAACAGCTGATGAATATCTCTTGATGTTAAGCTTTCTTCCCTCCTGACCAGTATTGCCCAGCCATAAGTAAGGATAACAGTAATAGAGCTTTATTAAAACATACAGGAATTCACAAATGCACAGCAACAGTTACAGTATAACAGCATAACTCTATCTGAATGGAAACAGCAGTCCAGGAGTAAAAGAGTTGCTGAAATGTTTGCAATGGCAGCCTCCCTCAGGATTACAGATTACAGCCCAGGCTGCTCAGCAGGACTGCAGAGTCTCACCCTTCTGAGCGACCTGGGCTTCCTGGTGTGACCTTAGAGCAGGCCCAGCTTTCAGCACTGTGGTGAGCACAAGTTATCCTGTGATGCTGTTCTATCTTTTCCAGTTTATCTAGGATGATGGTATGACATTTGGTATTACTGAATAAATACAATTCTCTATTATACAAGCAGAATATCTTTAAGCAAGTTCTTCAACTACAAAACACCAAAATGTTTCTATATAAAGACTTGTATTTGTTTATGAACAGCTGTCCCTGAATCTGCACAACTGTACAGCAGTCCAGAAGGAAAAAAATCTTTCCTAAAACAAATAAATAGAAGTGAACAACAAAATCATCTATGTAGAAAGACTGAAATATACTGGTATGGTTACATTGTCTTTTTCAAGCAAAGAGGGTCCCCATCAATCAACTCAAGATGACACTCTTCTATGATGGTGCTCATATCAATGTCACTACACTTTTTACATAAAAGACAAAGCTGCTTAGATCACAGAATCGCTAGAGTTGGAAGGAACCTCTGGAGATCATCTACTCCAATCTCCCTGCCAAGGCAGGCTTACCTAGAGCAGGTTACACGTATCCATGTGAGTTTTGAGTGTCTCTAGACAGGGAGATTCCACAACATCACTGGGCAGCCTGCTCCAGTGCTCTTCCACGCTCAGTGTAAAGTTAGTCCTCATGTTGAGGTGAAACTTCTTGTTTTCTAGTTTATAGCCCTTGCTCCTTGTCCTCTTATTGAGCACCACCAACAAGAGATGTTATAAAATACTGTATCAGACCCTGCTAATTTTAGTAGGATCCATACAATACTGCAGTAGCAATCAAATCTCAATGCTGTCAAAGAGAATACTAAAATTAGTACTACTCTGAATAAGTAGCAGCAGTCAGAAACAGTATCACACACAAGAACACACAAATGGAGTTGTAACCCCAATATACACTTAGAAACTGCTGTCAGGAGATTTATTAAGACCTAAGACAACCACTGCAGATGTACCAAAGCCAAGCTGGCCTCTGCAGGCAGAGCTTACTACATGCTTCGGGAAGCATGCTGCTCAACATCAAACCTACAGACCTTTTAGTTAGCTAATGTGGTTTCTTGGAACAACTATTCCCTTAAGTCTAATCAAATACCACCACAGAGGGAGTTGATAAATGTGGGGAGTGTTTATCTTTTAGCTGCCAATCACACCTGTTAACCCTCCTAGGAACTGCTCTGTGCCTCACAGTGGGCTGCGTGTTGTGCATGTGGCTGGTGTGCAGCCTCAACTTCAGGCCCTGTTCAGCACAATAACAACTGGCTTTAGAGCATCTAGCTTTGCACAAATGCCACACTGTAGTCATGGGAAATCTATCACCACCCAGGGAATATGAAAGTAAGCAACACTGATCCTTAGTCAACTTAGTGCTCAACTCTTGGATGAGCAATATTCATCAGGAAGCTCTTATTGACAACAAAGCAGACAGTCACCATGCCCAAAACCACCTTAGAATTTGCCCTAGAGATCTCACAGCAACATGATTTTCTGGGGATTGCCAGATACTAAAGCTCAGCAGAGTATCTTATGGCACTTGGAGATACTCATAGCTTTGATAATCCTGGTACTGCATATTCAGGCTATTGTTACAGCAAAATATATCATAAATTACAAGATGTCTAATTTATTGGTAATCATTTACTAGTAACTGTGGCTTTTAATAGTATGTTTGGTTAGGTGTAAAAAGCACTGTTCATCACTATGCTCCATCATAAACAAACGCGTTTTCCAACCAAACACAGGTATGGACAGAAGAAAAAAGGAGCAGACAATTTTGTGTTGGCAAAACCATCATACCACTGAGCTACAATCAGCACAGCATCTTGAAATACGAGTGATCTGTGGCATCAAATGAAAATGTGTCAAATGCATCAAAGCAACAAACCCATTTTTAACATCAGAAAACTGAAAAATTAAATTAACGGTGAAAAATATGAAACCAGTTTTTCAAACCAGTTTCAGAGGGCACCTATGGAACTAAAACCTCCAGTTTCAACATCTATACTATGCCAAATGGTAGCAATAACAAAAAAATAAAAAAGAGAACAGTATTTATATAGACAGAGATTAATATCATGAGACTATATTATTCTCTTAGAAGAAATGACACCCCACAAATCTACCAGACTTCTTCAAAGAAATCAGTTAACCTATGGACTGGATGACTGTAATTTAGCTTTCAGCCTACCTGAATTTCCAAGAAAGGCTTTTACAAAACTCTTCAACAAAATCTCTCCCTTCAAGAAGCTGAGACTTCATCAAGTAAGAGGAAAAACCCTATTTCAAATTATTAAGTAGTTAAAAGATAGAAAATTACTGTAGAAATGGTTCCTTTTCAGAATGGGGAAAGGTCCTGCGGAGTCTTGCATGCATCTGTGCTTAAAACTACACTGTGCAAATGGGGGTGAGCTCACAAAGTGTAATGAAAATATAAAATTAGTCAGAATAATTAAGTCCCACACTGATCACATAGTCCTGTGAAAATTCTCTAACGAGCAACTGAAAATAAACTAGCAGACAACACTCAACTTAGATAAACATAGAGCAATACATTTATAAAAAATAACCTCAACAACACAAGCACCCTACAGTGCTTTAGAATCCAAATCTGGACACTCTTCAGAACAGAGATTTTTGTGTCTTTGTTTAAAGTTCTCTTAAAATAACACCAGTTGAAAGCCAAGCAACAGTGAAATTGGCAAATTAAATGATAGGTGCTACAAGAAATAGAACAGAGTAAACCAGAAAAATGTCAATGTGACAAGTAACTGCATAGAGCATCCAGTTCTCTAGCACAGCTTTCAGCTGTGGCCACCCAATTTCAAAGGAAATGTAACAGAACTGGGAGCCTTACAGAGAAAAGCAATACCATGCATGGAAGTTATGCAGCTATGTCTCTATCAAGAGAACCTCAACAGACTCACATTGGAAAAGCCATCTTAGATATGAGAAAAATCTTACATGGAATGGAGATCATGAACAAATACTCATTTTCTCACATGTGAGAAATATGAAGGAGAATAGAAATAGGCCTGTCAGTCTCACTTCAGTGCCAAGTAAAATCATGGAAAAGATTATTCTGGGAGGCATTGAAAAACACCTAGAGGACACCACAGTCATCAGTCACAGCCAGCACAGCTTCATGAAAGTAAAGCCTTGCTTGTTGAACCTAACTTCCTTCTACAACAGGGCAACATACCCAGCTGATCAAGGAAAGCCAGCAGATGTAGTGGTTTTGGACTTCAGCAAAACTTTGGACACTGTATCCTTTTGGACAAAATGCCCAGCACATAGCTGGATAAACACATCATGCAATGGATGAGAAACTGGCTCATGGGTCGGGTGCAAAGAGTTACAGGGAATGGGGTGACATCAGACTGGGAACCTGTCACTAGTGGGGTTCCACAGGGCTCAATCCTTAGTCCTGTGCTCTTCAACATCTTCATTAACAACTTGGATGGAGGACTCTGCGAATACTAAATAAGTTTAATGATGACACTAAATTGGGAGGAGCTGTAGACTTCCTCAAGAGCAAAGAGGCCCTGCAGAGAAACCTTGAGAAATCAGAGAGATGGTCAATCACAAACCATATGAAGCCTAATGGGGGAAATGCCGGATTCTGTACCTGGGATGGGACAACTCTGGTTGTGTGTACAGACAGACTAAGGAACAAGAGGCTGGAGAGCAGCACTTTGGAAAGGGACCTGGGTGTCCTGATTGATGGCAAGTTGACTGTGAGAAAAACAGTGTGCCCTGGCATCTCTGTCCTGGGGTGCATCAGGCACAGCATTGCCAGCTGGTCAAGAGAGGGGATTGTCCTGCTCTGCACTGGGGCTGCCTCACCTCCAGTGGTGGGGAAGTTTTGGGTACCACAACATGAGAAAGACATTAACTAATTAGAGAACATCCAAAGCAGGGCAACAAAGACAGTGAAGAGCCTTGAGGGGAAGGCTAATGAGGAGTGGCTGATGTCACTTGGTCTATTCAGCCTGGAGGAGAGTGAGGGCAGACTTCATCACAGTTGACAATTTTCTCCTGAGGGAAAGCAGAGATACAGGTACAGATCTCTTTGTTCCTGTGACCAGTGATAGGAGTCAAGGAAACAGCATGAAGCTGAGTTGGGAGAGGTTTAGATTGGATATCAGGAAAAGGTTTTTCATCCACAGGGGGATTTGGCACTGGAACAGGCTCTCAAGAAGCATTTGGACAACACACTCAGGCATATGGTGTGGTCCTTGGGGTGTCCTGTGCAGGGCAAGGAACTTGACTCAATGATCCTTGTGGGCCCTGTCCAACTCAGCATATTCTATTCTACCCTACACTTGACAACAACAGAATTTTGAAAATAAATTAAACTCCAGATAAAGTATAATCACATTACAGACCATATTTCTGTAGGATGCTGTAGAAAAGAAAAATGGAAACTAATCTTTTAAGTGGAAGAAAATAAATTTAGACCTCAAATAAATGCGGATTCAACTCTTCTCGGAAAGACTTACACTACAGCATACTGTATCTTGGAAAGCTCCCTTAGAAGGAAGGCAATTTTCTATTTGTACTTAAGTATTTATCTCTGGTCTCTATCAGAAAAATGAGTGGGCTAGGTGGATTTTGGCTTCACCTAGAACAGCTGTTGTTTTTTTTCTGATTGCCCCATCCTTGTCACAGTGAATCCCACCCTGCTGACATCCTACTTCAGGGCAGAGAAAGAGAGAGCTTATCAGGTTTTTCATCTCGACCTCTGCTCTTTCATCTCACTAGTGGTTTTCAAAAGGACACAGGAAAATCCCTCTGTAAATCACAGAGATGAACCCTAAGGAAGATGAATAAATCCCCACAGTATCCTCTGACCTGTTTCATGTATCTCTAAGCTGCTGCTCTCAGTTTACTTTATAATACAGCTACCATCACTACTGGCATTCACTACCACCTTTGCTGACACTTGCAGACAGGACCCACAATTCATGGCCACAAATGGCAGTCTCAATGAACAAACTCAGAAAATTGTGGTCATCTCCCTCCAAACATCAAGAGCTCAGAGACACAAGTATGCTGGATGTTGGAGGATTGATTCTCTCAATGAAAGCAGCACCTCTCTCACGTCATTGTTGTGTATCAGTGTGGTTTAAAAATTTTCAAATCGTCAAATCACTGGATACTAACTCCTCTTTGAAATAGGTAAAGAAGCTGTAAAGTGACAGGGCACTTGAGAATTAGTCCAGTCCCACTGTTATCAATAGAACACATAGATAGCATTTCCATTGCAAAGCTGACACACAAAATCAAGTTTAAAAATGTCAAGGAAAGGCTACCAAATACAAACAAGAAGAAACTCCACATATTTGCCTGCATTTTCTATAATTTACGTGTGAGGAAAGTAGGTGTTTCACAATACCATCTACTGAAGAACAAGCAAGGGGCAAAGTGACAGGAGAGATGCAAGAGCAGAAGAGCTCTTTGCAACATCTTATGGCAGGCTCTGTCTAGATGCATGCCCAAGATCTTTGCCTCTTGTTCCTAACCAAGTTTACCTCCTTGCCACTCTGCACAACGCTGTCATTCTCCTGAGTACACAAATGTGTAGTCCAAGCATAACCACCTTTTAAGGTGTCCTTCAGATTACATTTACAACTTATCACTTACACTGACACAAACTTTTCAAAAACTTTAATCCCACATAAAGAACAAAACCCAACTTTTTTTTAAAAGTAATTTTGCAGTTTTATAGTACTCATGTAAGATTTACATAATAACTTGCAAAACTCTAAAGGGCATGGTGGTATCAAGGGAAGCCAAGTGTTTGGATCTTTGGATCACCCTCTAGAAGGTGGCTGTCTTTCCATATCACAGCATAACTCACTGCATTCAGTAGGATGGCAACGAAAAAACAAGACATCAGGGAAAGCAGCAGGAAGGCTAACAAAAGGCTTAGGATGACATTCTCCTTAACATTATCAGTAAAAACTACATCATTGATTATAACTGGAGTTGGAGAAGTGCTATACTTGTTCTTTAGAAAAAGGGTCTGAAGTGATGTACCAATGAAGTTTCAATCAGTCACACGAAAAAGCAATTATGTGATAACTACCCTGAAATAGCTAACACACCATCAACAATATCATATTAAAAATAAGCAAAATTCATAAACAATATAATTTAAAATACTAAATCAATTTGATGCTTAAATCAATTATTTTTTTAATATCGAAAATCATTGCTCTCTTTGGAGCAAATGGATAGGTATTTTCATCTTCTGTGTATCTTAGCATCAATGTTTTAATTTATAACTGATTCTAAAATGCATGGACTAAAGCAGTATCTCAAATACAATAAATGTTTTAAAATGCATTCTGTTAGTAATCCATCATTTCATCTTGATATAGCAAATAAATCTGCTTACAGAAAGAGTTTCTATTCTCTCCCATCAAAGCTATATAATCTTCAAACAAAGACATTCACTAAATCGGGGATCTGCATTTTAATAAATGTTATCAACCTAAGAAGCTATGAAAATTTAAAAAAAAACAGGAAAATTTCATAATACTGAGGACAAATGATAGTTAAAATATGAGTTAGTAATATATGACTTGACCTTTGGAAATATAAGTGATTCCTTTTCCTCTTCACAGGTTATATACCAGTTTTCATCTCTGGAAACTGCAGCGGAGATCAAATCTATAAAAGAACCTAATTAATGACACAAACAGCAGCAATATTTTTTGCAGCTGTCACTAAAAGGAAACTTACTGGATGTGGATACATGCCTCCAATCTAAAAGGTTAATGGGGCACTGCACAGTTTTGGCATTGAGCTGTGCTTTGAAACACTGCAAATACACCTGTGCATTTGTGCTTATCTGCTTTTTCATTGGAAGTAAACTGATCTATGATTTGCAAACAGTGTTTCCTGGGTTCACTAAATAGTAGAAAAAGGAGGTGAAAGATGCAAATGAAACTATAACATGGCTATTAATGCTTCTCAGAAAATTCAGAAAAGTACTCCACTTTCAGACAGTTTTGCAAGGAGATCCCCCTTTCTTTGTCTGTTTTCAACTACCAAAAATATCAACCACAAAGCAGAATCTTTTTCTGCTTTTTCACAGTTCTTCTCTCCCTGCAGCTTATTTGTCATCAAAATTCACAACTGTAGATTGGAGTATCACTGTTAATTGCTTCAGAGACCATGAAATGTCAAAAAGTAGGTGGTTCGAATTAATGCAGGAAATTAAGCATGGGAAACAGCAATTCCTCAAGTCCAAATTCATTAACTGACATTGTTTAAAGCAATTATCTTTCTTCTGTTTTCTAAGTTTCAAAAATTATCATGCAACACAATAATTATATGTGGGGAATTACAGTCATGAGGCTAAATTTTTTCCATTTTATTTACCTGCTTCAAACTTTGTAGTTGAGAAGGAGGAAGGTGGTAGCTTTATTATCTTTCATATTTTTTAGTCCTCACACAACTTTCACCACTGAAACTAGCCACCAGTGAATTCAGTTTTTTTTCAATTTTGATTTGGTTGGCTGTAGACAGAGACACAGAAGTACCTTTTCAGCTCACACCACACACACTTTATATTTATTAATAACCTAGAACAGGGGAAAAAAGTGGAAATGGATAAAATGAAAATTGAAGTAATACTGGAAGACAAAAGTTGTTACAGTGTGCAGGACCAGAGAGTATAATTAGGCACTTCAGAGCATACTAAATGAACTACTAGAGCAAAAGCAAAATATAATCTGTGTTGATGAATGCAAAATAAGTGAAAAAAATGAACATCCAAATTACCAACTCAAGAAATTCAGCAACACAAAGAGAAATGGTGGAGGAAAAAAAAAATTTAAAATATCAGCTCATCAGCAGTTGTGGTTAAAGAACGACCAAGATGAATAAGGAATAGTATGGCAATGCATATGGATTAAAATATGAAGGATATCACTGAATTATTGGATTAAAGAGTGAAGAAAATCATATTAAATCATATGTATGAAAAACAAATCGTGACTCTTATCTTTGGAAAGAAAACCTAAAAGCGTATGACACTGTGAATAGTCTAGATACCAGTCATGGACTGCTCATAATTTAAGAATTTAAAAAATGAAGAGAACACTCAAAAGACAGTACATTCAAAATGGACAAATCAAACACCCTTCTCAAGTTATATGTTCAAAACTCATGTCCACCAAAAAGTAAGTGAAAAAATCTTAACACATTTCAAGGCAGGAATGGATACTCTGGCATTTGTCAGTAATACCATTACAATTTCAAATTAATTTCTAGGAAAAATGTTAATCTTCTTCAAATCAATTGCTTATGAAAATAAGTCCAGTTATCTGCCTATTAAACCGTTATCTATTCTTCTAACAATGTGTTGTTTACCTAGAGTTCATTACCTTTGAAATTTGGTGACTGCTGTAGATGGTTGCTATATCTAAATTAATTGCTATGATTCAGACACCCATTTCCATGCTTCCTGCAGGACCTCCAACAGCTTAGATGCAGAAAGCAAAGGAAGAGATGCCAAAAAATCCAATTTCCTACCTTTAGCAGAAGTAACAGTTTCTTCAAATTGCCTTCATAAATTTCAGAACAGCTAGATATTTTGTCTGTTTCATTCTTTCAAAGCACAAACACTTTCTAAAATGTTTATTAGAGATGGCATTACAAAGATAAGTGATCAGAGAAGAAGTTGAAAGGGCACCAGTTCATTTTGGAAGAAACAGTCTGCACGCCCTCACCACTATACAGTTTAGGAATAGGGCTCATTAACAGTGTTTTACCTTGAAGTGCTGGAGTATGTTTATGGATAGCTACCGTGGAGCAGTTAACAACACCTGCTTTGTTCATGTGTCTAATCCTTACACTCTCACAGCTTGAAACAACTCACTGAGGTTTGACATTCATTGTTGGTTGAGGTTTTCTTCTTTTCCTTCCTTTGTAAGATGAAACTCAATTTGATATCCCAGCTTCAAAAACATCATGAGAAAATGAAGATAGTTTCATTACTTGACATACCTCTCGAGTGAATTAAACTTCAATAGAAGAGTTTAATCCAGGCTGCTGTACATCATCAGCATCCAAATGCACCAGTTTGAAATTAGTATTAAAATTATTCATTAAGATGAAGGAAAACTAACTTGATCTGAATAAAAGCAGAACAATGATTTAGCCCATGTTAACCTTAAACAAGTCCAGATGTATTGAAGTAAGATTTTTCACGAGTTTACCTAAACCAATTTTTAGCTAAATTGAACAAATTTCTGTGTTTTTTCTTTTTTTTTTAATAAAATTACTAGAGACGTAAAAGCTGGCACCTTGGGATTTTTCAGAATGACAATGATGATCTGAAATAGTTAATAGTTCTGAAAATTCAAAAGGAAAAGAAATTCAATATTCTCTAGTGCTTATACTTGGGAAACCTATGAACAGGCATAAAGCAGAGAGAGATAAGAATTAACTAAAAAGCCTCCAGTTTACTGGATCAATAATGCTTTAGTCTGTTTTCTTATTAACCAGCATACAGGTCATTCTTTCAAACAATCCCTTTGATCTGTCTCTGGTCTGCAAATGCTGCTGCATAGAGAATACCAGACTACATTATTATTATTATTATTATTATTATTATTATTATTATTATTATTATTATTATTATTATTATTATTATTATTATTATTATTTTGCTTATATTTATGTTCATTTTTATGAGCATGTATCTCTTCTCTCCTCACATATTCATATAGCTGGGTAAAGAATGGAACAAGCCAGTGGATTTCTCCTATTAATTTAATCTAATATTAGAAATAACAAATTTATATTATCAGCATAGTGAATGAATTTATATAATCAGATAGATTTGACTTTACTTTGTTTCTCCTTGTAGGAAATATGGGCAAATGCTGAAAAACATAAGGTCATCCAAATTATTGCTAGCAAGAAAACAGTGTCCTATTGATTTTCTTCTGAAGACCTCCTCTAATGTAATTTAGAATATTCCTCCAGCACAAAGAAATGTCATCCTTTCCCATAATGTCTATACTTTTTCACCACTGCACATTTTACATACACAGAAAAACTGACAACACTTTGTTCTTACCTTAGAAATAAAACGACTATAAAACTAAATGTTCAGCAACATTAAGGGCCAAATGAGAAACTAAAGCTAAGAACATAGCTTGTTATTAATGAAGTCTTTTTTCTTACCAATTTAGGAGGGAGGAAAATAAATATACTCTTCATAGGGCAAAAAGCTATTCAAATCACACATTGCTACCAAGGCTTTTTTCTTTCAAGAAGGACAATAAACCCCAAAGATTGTATAGTTGTCAGCATCTCTTTTGTAGCTGCTGCACCAGGTAGTTTTGGAAATTGTCATTTCTGTCTCACTTCTACTACACTTCTGGATGATACAGCTGGCATGTAGAAAGCCTAGATAGTAAAATTTATTTCATTCTAAAAGAGCCAAATTTAAATCACTAGTTTATATATCATCTTAAACTGGAGAGGAAGGCCAAGTCTAATCATTTAACTTCTATATATTTTACTGGGGTTGCTTAAGGAGCATCAGAAGTCATAATAAAAGATGATACAGATAGATAGATAGATATGGTTCTGCAGAGCAAGGGACAAAACATAGCTGCTCAAACTGTTAGGTCAATAAATATCCTAAATATAGTGTCAAAAATGCATGCTGAATGTCACACCATGTGCCTCAGAGCATTGACCAAATGCTTCTTGAACTCTCTCTGGCTGGTGCTGTGATCACTTCCCTGGGAAGCCAGTTCCACCCCAACCACCCTTTGAGTGAAGAATGTCTCTAATATCAACCTAAACCTCCCCTGACACAACTTCAGGCCGTTCCCTTGGGTCCTGTCACTGCTCACAACAGAGAAGAAATCTGTTTCTGTCCCTTCTCTTTCTTGACTCAAATCACAGCTGAAAACCTCAGGACCTCACTAAATTCCTTGCTCCTCTTGAGACCATACCTGTTCTGAAAGGAATTTATGTCAATGGAGTTAATCAAAATTACTTCTGAATGCTGAAGATCATATAAGTTGCTTTGTTTTAGAGAAGATGAACTCGAAAGTCAGGATGATTTCTTAACAAAACCAGCTGACCACAGAGCAGAACAACTGCTGAAAACCCTATCTGAAGTCCACTGTTTTTAAACATCTGTTTCATTGTCTCTATATGCTCTCCCACCCAATATGTCTTCTAATCTTTCTGTTGTCCTCCCCTTGAGCAGGGACTGCTGAAGTTAACTTCATGGGAGAAGCTAAGGACATAATTGAATGTTAATATTCAACACCATTGCTCTACCCACATGTAAAGGGTTGTTTCTCACATATTTTGTCCTATTTTTGTATGAAGGACCATTTGACTATATTGAGCTTTGAGATTGAAAATACCTTCATCATTTTGGCCTCCTAGTTTTCCTTTAGTCCATTTCATTCAATGTTTTCATCAGAATATAGCTCCCTTCCATTTTTCAACAAGAAATTATTGAAACACAAACATTCTCTAGGTACTAAGAATCTACCAACACTAGATCAATGCTTTCTCAGCTTCCTATTAAGATGAATTCCCTGGCTTCTGGCCAAAATATAATTGATAAATATTGAGAAATAAAACTTTATTAGCCACAAAATTTACACATTGTTATTGCTGCTGTAGATATGCTAATTTACACAAGCACAGACCGGCCTCTGCCTCAGTCATCAGAAGATACTGAAATCAGTCACCTGAAATAAGCCATCCTTCAGTTGCAAATCTGTCAGGGTGTGTAATGGTTGTTGGGGACATGGGGCTTTTGTGTTTTTAATATTGCATAATAGTGTAGTCTGCTTTCTTGTGAAACACTTATTTTACCCATCAGTATAAATCTGGGGACGCTATCAATATCCTAGGTATCTTCACATAAAAATGTTTCCTTGTCAAGGTTTGCACTGGAACACCAAACTCCAGAGAATCCTCTGACCAGAGTCCATTGCAGGTGTCTGGTTTCTCAGACCACCATCTTTATTGGAGCTGATTTCAAAACAAACAGGAGAAATTCCCACATACCACCTCTCATCCTGTGGGGCATTAATGCACTTATATATAGGCTTATATATATTTTGAAGCAGCATTTCCACTTAGAGACATAGCAGTTTCCTGTTCCTTGTTACTGTATTTCATTAGCCTCAAAGTATGTAATTATCAAGTGATTGCATCTGAAAAACCTAATGATCATAGCAAATTACTTCCATATCATGGAGAGTTTTGCCAATATTATCCTCTTGAGCCATTTTCCACATCTTGCAGGCACCACACTATAATCCTGATACACATTCTGCAAGGATAAAAGCTCTGCAACAGAGTACTGTTTGGGGCATCTTAGGTTTTGTAGTAATTGACAAGACATTGAAAGTAATAGCAGGGTTTGGAGCAGGAATTGAAGAATCTTCACAATTTTGGTGCTCCTTCCCACTTCCTCTCTGCAGAAAACATAGCAGTCCTCCTCTAATACTCTAGCACACAATACTGGGAGACCTAGGCCCATTATGGGTCCATGAATAGAACTACAAGAGACATTTGTTCAGAAACCTTATTGCTGGAACTTGTCAAACCAAAGACATACTGGTTCAAGACTCTCACAACATTCTCTAAGTAAAGAGAATCTAAATACCCTTCATGGAAAGAAGCCCTTACTTATTCAAAAGAAGACTAGCAGTCAAGAAAAGAAAGGGATTGTCCTTTGTGGAGGGCAAAACGGAGAGCCACAAATAGTTCTGAGCAATCAATCCTGTTTCTAAGACTGAAGCAAAGATGGAGACACAGTACGTGAGGACACACCTTGAAAGGCTGGTGCCCAGCATATTTGAGTGCAACAGCACAGCTGAGGAAGGAAATTATAAAATACTGTGGAAGAGGAGAAGTCAGCTCAATTTCTTATGTTCAAGGCTTCAACTGACTAGAAAGAAAAATTACTTAAAACCTGTGTCCAAGACTCAGATTCATCTCAGAAGAACAAGATTGCTAAGAAAAATATTTTTTTGTTTTCTGTCTGGGGGAAAAAACCACAGGTGGCAATGCAGACAGGTAAACACATGGAATCACATACAAGAGGCAAAGAACTTATAATTGTGGCAGCTCAAACAGGACAACTGAGAAAGAGAGCTCCCAGCTACTTTTGGACTAAGATTTATCACCACACTGCTCTCTAACTGAGGAAGAAAAATGGCACTCAACACTTGTAACATTCTGTAAGGATTACCAATCTTGCAACAAGCAGTTTTTCACAAATTAGCCAAAGCTAACTTTGTAATGGAAAGCCAGCCAACAGGTACACAAACGGCAGTAAAGGTTTTAAAAAGGAATACAGTTTGTTCCCAAATGTTCAAAATTCATTTCTTTCTTGCTGTATCAAACTTCACACAAGATCATTTAAAAGAATATTATATTCTAATGGAAAAATGTTTCCTTTTGAAGTATTTAAAAGCACAGTGAATAAAGCTGTATTCTAACTCATGACCTCTCTCAAGAGAAAACATGGCCATGTCACTAAGACCTTTGAGAAACAAACACAGACAGAACTATCTAAGGTTTGTACCTGAAGTCCCAAAGTTTGGGGAGTCACGAACCATCTTTAGATACCAAAGTCAAAATTACCACAGAAAACCTCTGAGAAATGATGACAAATAGAAACATAAGATAGGTCCTTGCACTGAATCCTGAATTTCCATGTAATCTAATTAGAAATATTTTAGTAATCCATAAATTCATACCCACTTCAGTTACATAATATGCAGAATGTTCTAGAGTGGAATTAGAAGAACAGAAAACAGCAGGAGGAATATACAGTTTTCGAAGAAAAGGAGATTAAATCAAGACAAATTAAAAACTGTTATATTTGCTGCTGTTGATACAAACAGTCATAAAATTTTCCAATAACATGAAGTTATTCCAGTCTTGCAATCTTGAAATATATTATGTTACTTCAGTCTTGATTGCACAACATTTGAATAAAACCCCCAACTTTTGAATGTTCTCAATGGTAGATTTCCTCTTACAATTTACATTTATATTTTACTTAAAAACCATCTCCTTGTAACTCTAGCCTCAGGTACCTTGTTATTTTGCATCAGTTACATCATTAAAATTATTATTTGACTTAATTTGAACTCTACTTGTGAAAGAGTGATCAAACACAAACTGAGAATTTCTACAGGTGACACTATTGAACTGACGAGAAAGTTAAACCTTTCTAAAAGAGACATCTTGTCATTTACTCTTTCCTGGAATGCAAGAATCTAAAAAGGATGCACCCAGGTACTTCTACAAATGCAACACACATCAAAGTGGCAAAGACTGCAAACAGAAGACAAAGCCAAATAAATGCAGAAAAAAAACAACTGCACAAAAAATATAAAGCTCACAGTAACTCTCTGTATCAGACACTTTTTTATTGGTTTTCCCTATTTTATTCTCCTCCTGCTCTCTATTTTGTATGTTAGACATGTTTACCTTAATGAATAATGATGGTCACAGGTGATCTCAGGTAAATGCTAGAAATTCAGTGGTTCTAAAGAAGTCGATACAGATTTCTTTATGGAAGGAAGGAAGGTGGGAGGGATGTGAAGGTTCAAGTGATGCGTAAGCTCTGTGCATACACCAGTACTCCTGTATTTGAAGAACTTGACCTGAAGACTTTCATGTACCTACCTAAGGTTCAAATTTTTCAGTTTAAACATGAGACATCACAGAAATCAGTCATTTTTTCATATCTTATTGTTTCTATGCCTTTTTTTTGTAATGAAGATACACTTTTTTTGCAAAGTGTCAAATACACTATTCACATACTCTTAAAGGACAAAATACTGAAAATATTGTGGGAAATCCACAAAACTACAGAAAAGATCATTCATTCAATGAATAACCTTTTAAAGTCCTTTTAAAAAAGGACTCAAATCCAAATCCAGTAGGAATATCAAAAACTGTTTCAGTGACTCTCTTCCAAGTTATATACACAGTTTATTTGTAGTCTGATTATACAAGCTAGCTCCTCAAGTGTACAGTACTGCCATTTCCATTTCCATTGGTGCTAAACTGACCCCTGCTGGCACGATTTGTAGTTGTTGAAAACACCTGGATATTTTCAAAAATTTCTAAAGATGAAAACAGTTTTTTAATGGTACCCAAAAGTGTGCTAATACATTTCCTTGTACAAATCTTTGTAACACAAGGAACTCAAAAAATTAGTTTCTGAAATGACCCAGGAAGAAGCAATGAGAGTATGGGGAGGAAAGATGAAAGGAGAAATGTAAGATTATGCAGCTATTCAGCAAGTCTGTGCATGAGATAACATTTTCCCCCCATCTTAAAATCACTAAAACTCTACCAAAGAAAACTATGCCACAACATAAATACTTTAAAATATTAATATAGTCACACATTTTTGAAGTTGCATGAATTGAGGGTTAAGATACTTGACTTTTTGGGGGGTTTAGTATAATGTCAACAGCAAGTGTTAAAACTGATAGTTTTTCTTGGAGATCTTTTTCTCTCTATTAGGTTATTTTTTGCCAGAGAATGCAAATATGAGGATGCTCTGGAGTAATAAAATCCCCCCTCCCCATGGGTACCATGATTGAATTTTCTCAGAAATATAAATTTGAAGGCAAAGTTGATCTTTTTGGGCTTGGCCCAAGCTTCAGCATCTCATGCAAATAAAACTATTCATCAGGAGAAAGGTCATGCAAAAGCTGAAATAGCATGCCACACTTTCCTAAAGGTCTTGAAAGTGCTTCTGTTATACGATCTGATTGCACTTCTCCCCCTTTTGTAATTCTGCCACATTTCCTTTATTGCTATTCCCTGTCTGCTAAACACCAGCCTTTGGGATGGACAGAAAATGGAGTCCCAGCTAATACAAGGTCTCACACATGGTATGTGTATATAGGCTGGTCCTTTTCTTAAATAAGTGGCATCTAATTCTTTCTACATATCCATAATCAACATCACCACCATGATGAAACAAACATGACAACGTGTTTGTGCTTCGTATGTGTTTTGGCATTGAAAATTCTTCATACAAACTGAATCCACAAACAGCAGAACTCACAAAGCCTGGTCTCCTTGGTTTTCACTCACATTTCTCTGTGTTTCAATTCTCTTGTGTCCATTACGATATTGTGGTGGCCATTTCCTTAGTGAACGCACCAAGGAGTCTCTTGCCTTCGCACCTACATATCATATTCCGTTAGAAAGCCAAGCCAAAAATCAAATGTGACTTGAAAATAAAGATCACAAAGAAGGAAAACGGAACTTACAGAAGAGAAGAGCTAGAAAGTAATATGATTTATTTTGGAGGGGCTTTTAGCACAGAATAAGTAGAAAGTGGCCTGACAGCAAAAAGAAACTGAAAACATTGCATTAACTGTATTGGGAAAATAGGGTCAAAGTCCACCCTACTTTTTAGGGTACCTGTTTTTTCTTGAACCTTTCAAAAAGAACTTAATCATTTCCCTCAATAGTTCAGTCTTTTCAATTGCAGTTGTAGCATGCAAAGCTATATATACTTGGAAAGAAAATACTGAAAACAGCAAGATGGAGGATGAAGTTTAATTTAATAGACAATGCCAACTAAAATTCTCCAAAGACATTTTTGGGAAAACTAGAAACAGGAGAAGTTTTATCCCACCAGCCTCAGAGTACATTATTCTAGACATATGTGCACACATCTCCCCATGTTCTTCATATGTTTGAGTGTCACATACACATGTGTGCAAAATATAATTATAAAAAGCTTCAAGGATGTATCTGAAATACCTGGAGAGTTCAGATTGATGAAGTATCATTTGTAAGCATGCACATATTTTAGATACAGCAGGATCAACAGTCCTGATAAGCAACAATCGCCCAAGCATTTATTACACTCCCAGACAAGGCCTACAAAATATGATCACAACACTGTATTTTTTTTTTTAAACTCTTCATAGGTTTTTTGTTATCTTTAGGCAATGATGTGGGTTTAGACATTTTGAAATATTACCTGTTTTTATTTAGCATTTAAAAATATTAAGACTGACATCAGTGAATTATTACTTATACAAGGAAATTATATGATTAAATTACTTGGATGATCTAAACAGCTTCAATGAGGATTTTTTTTAAATTGTTCTTTTTAATATGGATAGAAATGCTGTCAAGGTTTTGTATTAGTCTACATACAGGGGAAAAAAAAAATCTGTCTCAAAAATTTTTGAGTCAAAAGAGAAACATTATAAAAGTGACAAAAATATTACTTCAGGTATGAAATGGAAGTGCTCCCTATGTCCACAGAGCATATCTCCCCGCACAGTTGGCAATGATTATGTACATCCATTCCATTCCTTCCTGCTGAACTGAAATCAAAACAAAGTTTCAAATATAACTATTTAAAGAAAAGGGGGAAAAAAACCCTAATAACTTTTCCTGGCTACACATCTATTCCCATCCATCACTTTGCAAGTTGCTCCAGACAAAATTTGCCATTTGTTTTCTAAGTATGCAGAAGTACTAAGAACATCAAAGGGGTTCAGATTTACACTCTGTTTTGATGAAGGGACACAACCCAAGAACTGCCCCTTAACTAGACCAGGCTGTCAGAAGAAATTCTTTTAGGGATTATACAAAGAAGCCCATGCCTTTCATGCATATGCTAGGGAGTTGTTCTCTGCAATATCATAATCCAAACTAATGGAGAAGAGTGACAAAACCTATGACCTTTTTAAATTGTATAGTACAAACTTGCTGCTGTCACTTACCAGCTGTAAATTTCTTCCGACCATATGTCAACCTCATTTCAACAAGGCAAATATAATATATTTCTAAGCATTCAAGTGGAACTGTATGTAGTATGCTCCAAGAAAACAAGTTAAGAACACTCTAAAGTAAACTACTGCAGCTGAAGAAAAAAAAAAACAAAAGCGGAGAGAATGCATAATGCAAAATACACTGTTAAAAAAAAGTCTCTCACACCAAAACTCAATTTCAGATTAAAATCTTGTACAAGCAAAAAATTAAAGACAGACTAACCCAACAAGTAAGAAATAAGTCAGCAAGAATTTCAGCATGTATTATTGATATAATCAATATACTCAGCATACTCAGCAAATAAATTTCTGCCCCAGTTTTTGCATCTGAGCAAGATGTGCAAAATAGTGAAGGAGTCAATACTAACAAATTAAACAGGAACATTTTAAAGACACAAAAATTATCTCAAATAATTCAACAGTAAAAAAAGTGTAATATATTTCATCTCTGCTTTGTCATCTTGCATCTTCTATTAATCATTCACAAATTTTTAAAAGTTAAAGACTAAATACATACATAAGAACATATGTCCAAATAAAACAGTACTGAGCTGAATTAAACAAGCACAATAATTCTGCTTATAACAAGGAAATGCTATTTCAGCTGGTTAGATGAGAAGGCAAGTCCTCTCCCCTATTCACTCAGTTGCATCTGAGCTTAAGTACCTTGCTGGAATAGATCAGCCTTATTCCTCAGAAGGATGAACTGTTTTGAAAGCAAACACAAGCTTAGGTTGCCCATATTCTGACTCAGAAGCCAGGGCTGCGTTAGCGCTGAGCTTACCAACCCCAGCCTGGGAACAGCTCAGGTTCACTTCCATGCCAGCAGTGCTGGCCTCAGAGCCTCCCAGGTCACTCCTGACAGCTGTACAGGAGAACATTCAAAGCTGCCTGCAGAACACTGTACCAAAATGCTCAGTCTTTTCTTCAGAAAGGGTAATTTTGCTTAGGGTATCAAGGAAACTTTAGTTGAATAAGGTTATTTTAAATAAAGACAAAGCAAGTAGAGCACTCCTCACTGTACATTTAGAAGAGCACTACTTGCAAACCATATATCTTAAACACAGTTTCTTAATAAACAATGCCTCTGTCTCTGCTTCTAAATACATACAAAATATAGTGGTCATACAGAATTAGTAACTGAAATTCAATGTTTTCTTCTGTAAATGGTATTTACTTGTTCACAACAGTGGTAAAAGCCTAATTTGTGACTTGCATTCAGCCAGAAGTATTAGACCACATGTTTGGAGGCCACTAGAAGTGTAGGAGGTCCACTGTATCTGGTTCTCTTTATGATTTGGGTCCTGCTTATTTATGTGTGGACTTTAGCTCAGTTTCAGATAAGGTAATTTCCTAAATTAAGATGAATAAATAATGATTCTTCAAAAATTGCAGCAGTCTTTACAGATGATAAGAAAGGTAGATGAATGCTGAGAAACTTGGGAGAATACTTCCACATTAAAAACATGTGACTGTTTTGCTGACAAAGTTGATAAGAGCTGTTAAAATAGCTTAGTCAGCACAAATGTCCGTATGCCTGGACCACTGAGTACAACCATAATTTGCACATACAGCATGGGTAATCTATCTTACTGCAAACTGAGCAGACAAAAACATTTTTGACAAGAAGCAATCCACCACACTCTGAAAAAGTCAACACAGCTACTCAGCTGAATAAGGTATCCAGATTTGGGGGTTTTATGGATGTTGACAGATTCTGTTTCAAGAATTCTTTTTCACCTTTCTCAGAATTACAGTTTCCAGGGTTGATCTGGCATGATGACTGCCACATCTCCTTTCAATACCAAAGATTAAGTCTTCAGCAGACCAAATCTAATGAGAAAATCATGTTTTGGGTGGTGTTCCTCTTGTTTTCTTTCTAATGGAAAAGGTTGATACATGAATTCATAATTTCTGCCTGTAGTTTGTTTAGCTTTCAGAAGTACATCAGTTTATTAGTCACAGGACTATCAGCAGAAAGAATGCAAATTTGAGGGCAGCCTTTCAAAATATTCAGTCAACTGACACACATAAATAGCTAACATAGAATTTTAAACGGCACGTAATGGATAAAGTGCTTTCTTGGAGTTCAAACCTGTATATTAATAAGATGACTGAATTTTAAGAAAACAGTAGGTTTTCTTTTCTTTTTGTTTTGTGTAATAGGAAAAGAATAGTATAGTAATGGATAAAGGAAAAGATTCTAAGCAACTTTAGATCTGAGCCCCTTGAAGTTATTAGCTGTTCTCAGAGGCTCATTATTCTTTCATATCAGTCATCTGTTTTAGCTGACATTTTCAAAGCAGATTGTCAGATTTATGCTTTTCTTTTTTCTTTCTTAAAGATCAGGACATTGGAAGGGAAGAGGAAAATATTTAGGCAATAATATCTCAAAAAATTTGGGGGCTGACAGAAATATTTTCTTTTGCCCACAAGGGAATAGAAATCTTGTAATTATTTTGTTGGGTTACTGTAACACTTCTACACCTTAAAGCAATAATAAAATTTGTTAGATGTGTCTAAAAATGATGCACAAGAAACCAAATTTATAATATTTGCAAGAAATACCAGAATAAAAGATTTCAGTACCAATTTGTTAGAGCTGAACCAGCTTCTAGTTTTGCTCCAAATACACATTAGTCTCTCAATTCCTATGTACAACTGAAATGGTATTTGTCACTTTGGGAGTAACTGGCTTTTCATGTCACCTTCCAACTTTCCTTAATTTACTTATCTTGTAGTTTTTGAAAACATAGAAATACGTTGATATATTTGTGCAAAGAAGTTACTGGAATTGTGTCAGTGAATCCATACTGATCAGGACCATTATTAAGATAACGCTGAAAATGCACAAGAGATCCCATGTTTCAATTTATAATACTACTACACCTCATTGCTGAAAGACAGGCAGATCCACTCAGAAATTCTAAGTGCTCTATACCAGCAAGAAAATGGACTAAAGGAAACTCGATCTCTTGTTAAAAATCACAGACCTTGTAGATGCAAAAAGTAATTCAAATCCTTCCCTGTTGCAATGGCTTTGCCAAGAATGGAAATACATATAAGACATCCTCAGCATAACTATTGATTAAAGATATGATGCAGAAACTGTAGTAAGGACAAACTTATCTCTATTATGTTGTCAAAATGGTTTTTACCTTCTATAAATATACTCTGCAATTGAATTGTAATAACAATGTTGTTAAGCTTCTCTTTTTATCTGAGGGTTTTTAACTGCCACAGGCTTTTAGTGTTAACAAGAAAATATCTATATGCTTGCAAAGAGAAATTAGACAAAATATCACCAAAGAGCCCAATAAAGCAGCTGACATATATAAACCTCAGACACTGTCATTCTGAGAACACTGACAGCATTTAAATATACAGCAGCAGACCCTGGGGTCATGATACTCACTCCACCTGTAAAATTAAAAGATTTTGACCTTGACACCAAGGTGGGGTAAAGCCACTGGCCCCAGACAGTTGGATTCCCTGGGCAGCAAAGATAAATCGTGAAAGAATCAAGAGGCCTGCCAAACAGGGGAAGGAGGAAAGGACACGAGGGATCTGAATTCATAAAGGCAGAAAAAAGATGAAGCTTAAAGAAAGCACAGAGATTTTTAAAATGGCCCTCCTAATGTATTTTACAAGCAAAGCTGAATTTTGCACTGAAAGACGTACTTTTTAGCTTTAAGCTTTTCTCAGCTTTCAAATAGATTTTTTAAAGATTGGAAATGGTGTTTCTAAATGCATCAAGGCATTGAGGTTTTACAGCTCAAACCAGGCTGATTGAACACACACTACATAACAAGTAAATTGAGTAAGTGTTTTGGAGAAGGACGGCCTAACAGAAATGTTAGCAAGCAATCCTACCACTTCCATGTGAAACCAGCAAGAAACATCTCTCCTATATTTACTACATCTCTTATTGGAGCTACATCATATATCACCTTAGCTCTTGACACCTTCCCAGTTTTCTCACTTCATTTAGTATCTTTTCTTATTTCCTGTCTTTTATTTTCTAACACCCTCAATCATAACATGGGTAGCTCCTCTTACTACCCATTTTTTGCACTCTATGCTCTGCTTTTTTCTTTTCCCTCCTTAGCCCGCTTGCTAGCTTGTTTCCCCTACAACAGTCACCTGTATTTTAAATTGTCTCCTTTCTACATGGGAAGCAACTTTTTCAAATACTTACTCAAATCCTTCTCTCTTTGTTTGGCTCTCTGTTACCAGTCTTCATTTCAGTGTGCTCTCCTCCTGCTTTGCTGCCTGACCTTTAAAAAAATAATTCTTGCAGCAGAATACTAAATGTACTTGAAATATTGTAGCTCATACAGTCTGTTCAAAGATCAGTCAGGGCTGCAGCACCTCAGTAAATGTGACACCTGCAATCTACCTTTGTACTGAAATTGCTTTGCTCTGCAAAATCCCTGGTTCCATTTTACAATACAACATAGTCATTCCTTATTTTCTTACCAACTCTTTCTTGACACAGAAATGTGTGTACTATCCTTGTGGTATGTTGAATACACAGACTCATTTTCAGTTCCCAATATATGGGGTGGGAATAAAGCAAAAGTGTGAAAAGGAAGTGAGGAAGGTCAGCTAAAGTCCACTACAGGCAGGTTCCAAAGAACATCTCAGGAGAGCAAAAGGTAATTTAAAAATTAAAACTATTTTATTTTTGCACTTCTTTCCCAAGTTGTAATTAGTTCATTTTTAATCCGGTGCCATAATACTTTAACATGGATTTGGAAAAATATACAGGGGAGCATCTAGTTCTGTGCCACTGTGGACTCTTTCAATAAGAAGAAATGAGAGTTATGTTGGTGCAACTAATCTGCATTTCCTCTGTGTGAAAACAGTTGTGAAATCCACAGCTATCAGAGGAGGCCATGCTCCTACTTCTCTTAAGAGCAAAGCACAGCTCCTGAGTGCTTTCTCTTCCTTACACCTGAGGGAGCTCCTCCTCTTCCTGCCTAATTAGTGAAGAAAGGAGTAATTAAATGGAATATAACCAGGAACATGCAGGAGCAAATGTCAGCTGAACCAACAGAGGAAAGGGAAGAAGCACTGTCATCACCAAACAGCCCTTCTTTAGCTACACACTTCTTGATACTTGAAGGAAATCATTAAGCTTCTTGTTCTGCTGGATTATATCCATCTTCTTCTTTATGACATGTTTTATACACAGGATTATGCAAGTGTACATGTCAATTTTTATAAACCCAATGGTCTGCCTTAGCTATTCAGGCTTTGCAAACTCTTACATACACTTCCAACATTGCTCAAAATAGAAGAACAATAAACTGACTTAACTACACTAAAGCTTCATTTCTTGTGAATTGTTTCATGGTGTAAATAGCAGTTGAGGAGTCTGCAATAGCTCTGGTTACTGTAATCCATGGGGAGTATCCATAATTTTCAATACTAGATTATACTTTGACACAGAATACAAGTTTTAAACGCAAAAACTCAGAACAACCAGTCAGGAAATTCTGAAAAGGGGGAATGCAGAAGAGAAACACATGTTTACGTTGACCTAAGAACTTGAGAATAATTTCTTAAGAGTTAGAAGAGCACATGACACAGTGTGGGGGAAGACAAGAGGCCACCCAGTTTAGCAGTTCAGGAACCTAAAGGAACTTCTCCATTCCTCTAGTACATTCACCCCACACCAGGAAATTAGGCATAACATTTATGACTTGCCAACAGGCTAATGTAACTGCAGAGTCACATTAACAAGTTAAAGATGTTGTACTAGAAAGACTCAGGAATCCAGACTTTCTTATAGTCCTGGTAAATTACTCTGAGGAGTCTTGATAACTATCAATTTCCATTTCTGTTAGTTGCAAGAGAATTGATGCTTTTCTGAGGAATCGGAGTGCAGTGCTAGAATTTACAAAAAACCCTACTTTATAGCATTCATTATCACAAAGTATGTAGATGCCATCTCTAAGAAGTTACAGACTACAAAACATGCGTGCACAATCCTGCTTTTGCTAATAATTATTTCAGTATTCCTGCATCTGAAAAAATCAGGAAGTAAAATGCATTACATCTTGGGATGACCATATATTGAAATAAGCCATCAATGTCTCAGACTGCTGGTCCAGTTACTTTATGATAGATAGATAAATTGATGTCATTCTAGCAAGACAGATGTGATGAACAGCAGCTTCATAACAGATGACCCTTTGCTATCAGACCCATTACAAGAAATGCTGAACCAGTAGCACAATAGGAGCTAAGGGTGTTCCAGCCATGCGAAACAAAAAACCCCTTCTCTCTTCTCAGCTGGAGAAGTGAAGCCCAGGCTCATTAGCTGTTGATAAAATGAAGATTCATCAAAGGCAACTGTTTCTGTTAAAATGGAGTTAAGTGTATTATATTGTTCAGCTAGTTCTAAGAAAATGGAAGGGAGCATCGTAACGCAAACATTATTTTGTTAAACTCTTCATGTATCATTTTGTTCTAAAATGCATGCTTAATGGCTTAGTTTTTTTGGCCACTGAACAACACCATCTACAAGTACAATAGCATGTAATAGTCTACTACAGGAAAAATCCTACAGGCAGAACTTATCAGAACAAGTCAGTGTGGAAAAAAGCTGGTTTTATCACAATCTTTTCTACAAGAGGCAAAGGTTTGCATTGCCTATTTTATGTTTGCCAGCAAAGTGACATTTAATATTTCACTAATTCTTTCTCCATCAGATAAGTTTCTTGGCAGAAAAAGAGTGATACTTTCTCATCTTTAAATGTCAAAAATACATTTACTTTTTGGCTTGCAAACACTGCAGACACATAAAATCCAACCATCGAGGGTAACACAATCTCCCTAGGATTAATTATGCTTTTAATTAAATTAAAAGATTCCTCCTTACGTGACCTCCATATCTGTCCCATATGCACATTATCTCTTCTCAGGCTTGTCTCGGAGGGCAACAGACTCTCCATTACAGAGCTAGATCATTTTGCCTTTTGTTGCATTTGCCAGGAGTCTGTTTGGAATTTAATTCTTGTCCTTATTTATGAAACATAACTTCAAGAACAGTTGTTTGTATGACAAATACTCTATGAATTTGAATTTTTACCGCAACAGTTATTGAGGAAGAAATGGATTAGATTTTTTGTCTTGTACCCTATTTTTGAAGACAAGTACAATCTGCCTTATAATTAAATTTCATGTGCCGAAAACAAACCACTGTGTCTGAATACTAAATACTCTAGCCGTCTAATTTAAAACATAGACAAACATCTCCATAGGTATTTTAGGCACAAACTTTTTGAGAGGCTAAAATATTCCTGGAGGTATCAGCAAGGCAAATAGATTTATACTGGGAGGAAAATAAAATCAAAAATAAAACAAAAATAAAAAGCAGGCATCCAGTGGATACAAAAGAACAGACAAACTGCAGTGGCATGCAGCACTGCATACACAGCAGCTTAAAAGTAAAATGTACTGTTCATTAGTCATCTTCTGCAAGAGAGGCTGAATAAAATAAACAAACCCTCAAAATTGAATTAGGTACAGTCTGATTAAAAAACGCAAAGCACATGGTGGAATAAAAAAGCTGTAAACAATGTAATGGGGTCCTTACATGAAAGCAGGTTTGTAATACAATTCTACATAAAATCCCTTTCCCTTTTCCTTTCTGAACAGTCACAGCAGCAGCATTAGTTTCTTACAAGGCTGTCACAAAACATGAGGGACTGGAAATCAAGCCAGTGCACAATGATGAAACAGAAGATAGATTCCTGACAAGTAGTAATCCTTCAGACCTTACCAGAGTTTGTTAGAAGAAAACAAATGGGAATAGGTCGACTCTTTCCCCCATGCACCTTAGCACAGCCTCATTCACATTTAGTTTTGGCTTGACACACTTAAGTTTTATCACAGGTGACTGAACTGGATTGGGGGAAGTGGCATCCATCTCTCATGGAAACCTAAAAAGCACATTATATCAGCTCTCTGCAGAGGTCAGCAAGGCACTGGCTCATGATAAATTAACCACTGGGGAGTGTACTAACAATATTCAGGATGAGGAGTCCTCCTCTAGGCTGGCCATCGCCTCCCTTTCTGGAGGGCACCCAAACCCACAGAAAATCTGCAGTCCAGCACCACCAGCAGCACCAACACAGGCTTCCATGTGCAATGAGTAAGAGTTGGATGGTACAGCTTCTTCCACAGACAGCAGTGAAGAGGCATGCAATATGACCCTTGAAATTAATTTTCAAGATTGGGAACTTACTGGTAAAAAATGAGCTTGATACCAGGATGGATGAAAGCCCTCACCAGTTTTTAACTTATCCACACAATTTCTGATGATAATAGGAGTATCAGAGTAATACTAAGGTCAAGCAAATTATTAATGAAGCTTTGTTAGGGTCAGAAGGATGATCCAGGGCACTACAGGCCCATCAGCCTAACCTCAGGGAAGGTTATGGAAGAGATCATCCTGAGTGCCATTACACAAGCAGGACAACCAGGGGATCAAGCCCAGCCAGTAAGGATTTACAAATGGAAGGTCCTGTTGGACGAACATGATCTCCGTCTGTGAAAAATCTGACTTAATGTTTAAAAGTCTCTTCCAACCCTGATGATTCTGATTATTGTAGAAGGCCTGGTCCAAATATCTCTTAATATACTCCTCAACTGAAAAAATCTGTAGAGCCATGTCTAATTAGAAAGAAAAAAACTCACAAGGCAGAAAACCCTGATACATGAAGCCCAACCCACTCCAGACAAGACCCACCATTCAGGTAACTGCATTTACATTTTTGGGTACTAACAAGCCCATGTGCCCCTCAAGAACAACTAACAAGTATTACAAACAGAACATACAGTTATCACAAAATGATGCCCTATAGACAACATATGGAAAATAAATGAATTTAAGATGATTGATTCTGAAAAGCAAAAGATAAAATACATTTCTTATACCTAAGATGTCTT
This sequence comes from Molothrus aeneus, assembly GCF_037042795.1. Lineage (NCBI taxonomy): Eukaryota > Metazoa > Chordata > Aves > Passeriformes > Icteridae > Molothrus > Molothrus aeneus. Next base: position 32,101,576 of record NC_089648.1, read on the forward strand.
AACTTTAAAATTAATTTCAAGATGGAATGTAAAGCACCACTTCCTGGAAAGAAGGATCTTGGTAATATATTCAATATTCCTCATTTCAAATTCTTGTTCAGGAATCTTAACAACCCTCTTCATCCAAGCTGTCAAAGCCCAACAGCTTCCTCTGCAATGGCTATTCCTGTCCAAACAAGTGACTCATGTTTTAATCTAATGTGCTGAACAGTTGTCTAACAGAGTGGCATTTTCTCCTTACACCATTAATTACCTCTGCATTTTGACTACAATGGGGCAAAGTCCCACTGGTATATTTTTCTACTATGTCTATCACTCTAGCGTGAAGATGCCACCTGCATACTGAAAATCAACATGACTGAACAACAAAGGCAGAACATCTCCTCCCTCCCCATTATTGATTTGTTCTACTCTATGGGAGAGAGCATCTAATCAGACATTTTCCAGGAATGACAATCACTATTCTGCAGTTATTTTACTGGAAGAGCTTATCAGTCAGACAAGAGGCTGTGATGTTCCTGGAAACAATGGAACTTCAGTCACTCGTGAGCTCAATACCTCACGGATTCCCCTACTTACCCTCCTGGTACTGGGAGGTGTTCAGGCTAGATCCTGCCCATATTTACCATGTCTATGACAGAGAGGCAGCAAGGAAGATAAGAACTGTGATTCACATCAAGAAATGTGATTTCACCCTGCTACACATTTTTAGTTGAGGAATACTGCCATAAATCAGATCTTTTCATGGATCAGTGCAAACTGCTGTAACAGACTCTCTTACACGAACTATTTTCAAAGCTAAGAGAAAGTCAGAAAGTTCTTGAATAAAAATTTATTTTTTCAGTCCAAAGGCCATTTCAATACTGAAGTGCCATCTGTTCCTGCTGTATGAAACTTTTTCTTTAATCATTGCATATTTTAAAATTAATGTTATCATGGGAAAAACAACAAATACATGAATAACAGTTGAAAATACAAATTTTAAATGCTGAGATAATTTTTCAAAAATAACTGTAAGGTGATGTTTTATAGACTAATGGAAACTACTTTTAAATTGAATTGAAAAAAGTTGTTGGTGTGGGATTTTTTTAAATTTAGATATGTTACTGTTTCTAAACTTGAGGGACAAAATTCAGATTCCCACTGTGCTTGAGATGAACCCAGACTGCAGTAGCAAGCCATAGAAAGGACAGACATGGATTACTCTAGCAGAACTTCAAATAAATACAAATATAGAAGTAAGGAAAGAAGCCATAATATTTTTTTTTAGTACAGGAAAAACGGGAAAAAACCCACTCTGTGACTTCTTGCAGCCATCTGAATATCTGATAGCAGTAACTGCAACCCAAAAGAACAGACAGTTTGACAACCAGAGAGAGATGCTTTAAACATGGGGCAGAGGGGAAGAACAACATACCTCCTATTATTCATCCAAGTGATTTTCCATCCCAGTGGAAAATTCTGCCAGTTTTTAAAAATAGATCTTGTCTTTGGACAAAATCCCTGACTTCTGTACACAATAGTGTGATTTGGAAGCAACAAAAAACTAGGAAATTATGATTTAAACACTGTGTATTAACAGTAGTTAATCCTCCTTCTCCATAAAAAGGCTTCCAGAGGCCTCTGGATTAACTGTCATCATCATACAAATTTAATTTGATTCTGATCTAATTTGGTAAACAATTAAAATACTTTCTTCAAAGTCATTCTAACCTTATCAGAATACAGGGGTAATGTATACTACACTAGAAGATTTCTTAAAGCAAAGAAAATCTAAAACTATTTAAAAAAATGCTTCCCAGTCCAAATCTGAAGTGTTTTTCCTTTGGGTATCAAAAGAACAGCCCTTTTTTACTTTACAATATCTCAGGCTAGAGAAAAGTTTCCCATTCCAGCTAAAAGAAGAGCAAGTAAACACACCATTTTTTAATGTAAGTGAGGTACAAAAAGATTAGTACCAGAAAAAGTAAACATACTAAGGGGATAGTTTTCTTTTTTATTTTATTTCTTCCTTTCTAGCATCTCCCACAGAACGAGTTATCCCAATATCCTTTTTCATAAACTGCAACACTTTCTCATAACTTACCTGTGAATACATTTCTTAACCTCTTTATTTACAGATCTTCCCTCAAATCTACCTGATAAGGAAATAACAACTCGAAAACACTTCAGAAAGGGGAGAAAGAAACGGCTGAAGTGTAATGCATACACTTACTCTCATATACTTCAGCAGCTATAGTTTGCTGTTCACCCAAGTTTTATTTCCAGGGCAAGTATCACTATTTTTAAAATTACCTCTGTCTGCTAAGACAGAAATGACCTGGTTTCACTTCTAATATGCTCATGAAATTTCACCCAGAAGCAGCATTCAACCATAGCAGAGCCAAATTGCTGAAGTTCTCATTACTTTCTGGCTGGTGCAGAGTCATGGTTGATATACGAGTCCATCACTCTCAGCATTGATTTGCAGAGCTCTGTGTCTCTGAGCAGTTCAGTTCCCTTAAAACATTTTTCCCCTCTCTCTACCACACATCATAAGTCAAATTGTCAAATCTTATTTCAATTTCTGTGCTACATTTAAAATATTCAGCAGATAAATCATTATGTTTTAGTTATGCAATTTCTTGCCTTTAAAAAGAAAAAAACAACCCAAATCAAGGCAACTGAAGAAGACCAGAGAAACAGCTGATGCAGCAATATAAGCTTCTCATGACTGCCATAATGGCAAATGTTAAAGAAAAATATTGCAGACATATTTTGCTGAAGTGTATTGGTTAAGCAAAGACCTTCTTGAGACCCATTGTAGGCATTGCTCACATAAGCAGTCTGGGGGTGAAGGTCAATGAATCTTTCCCTAAACACTTCATGCTCTCTAGCTCTCCTCTCTGAGTAGACTTATAGAGAGTAATTGCATCATCTGCAGGTAAAACACACACAAAAGAATAAGCCTCTTATTTAAGATCCAGCATCTTAAAAAAAACTGCTTTGCTGTGTATATTCATTAACACAATATACTAAATCATAAAATCATTTTTTGACAAAAGTATAGCATGTAAATTCACATTAATAATTAATGACTTAGTAAAAGTTCCTTCTAACAGAAACTGCACGAGTTTAATTCTACATAAAACAAGTTAAGATGAATATTCTTCATGGGAGGTAAGGAAACTGCCCCCTCAGCATGTTTACCCAACTTGTGTGTGCCTGCACTACATCTTCAGTAGGTAATCAAATACAAGTATGCCTGTCAAAGGCCAGATGTGTTCAGCTGACAAACTGCTCTACTCAAGCAGGAAGGTGGCCAGCATTTTCATTTTCTTTTACCTACATCATACTGAAATAAAATCTGAAGAAAAGAAAAAAAATCAGAACAAAGTATCAACATAAATGTTGGCTAGCATTCATTACTAAAGCTGGCATATGATGGTGCTCTAACAACAAAGGCCCTAGGCAAACACACAAACCATAGGGTCTCCACATGTATTGTTTATAATCATTACCACACATTGCTTAAAAGACTTTGTTTCCTCACAATTTCTGGTTACTGACAAAAAGGAGGATGGGGAAGAGAAAAAGAAATTCACCTAGAATTCTTGCCACCTGATGAGAAAAACTGTCCTAAATAATATTTACTACTAATTTTAGTATGTCTAAATCTAAATTTAATTTCTTGTTATAAGTGGAAGGATCTCCAGTTCCAGTACTCCCTAAAGCACATTCTGGATAGGAGCAAAAGTCTTGCTTAAACAACCTTCTACTTCATTCTACACTCTTCTACCTTCTACAACCTTCAACCTTCTGTCTTATCTTAAATTTCTCCATATGTATTCCATGCAATAAAGCACAAGAAAGCTTAACATTTTTTCCCCTCTCTTTCAAATAATTCCCTTGGCTTTCTCCAGCCAAAAAGCAATTCAAACACTAGTTACTCTACAGCAAGCATCAGCTTTTTCATACCACTTCAGAATTGCTGATAAGTATGCTTCATTTAAAGGCATCTGAGGTAGTAAGAATGAATTCCCAACAACTGGGCCACTACACTTCATTCAGAAATATCCGTTTGGTCAATAAGACTTTTACCAAGAGACATTTAGAATCAGTTACAAAGGCTTTTTGTAATACAGGATTCCTGGGGAATTTATTTTAAAACCAAAAGAAATGCTTTATTATATCAAAGGCAAATGTGAGAGGTCAGCTAATTTACAGTTAATTTACTCACAAATTACTTTTAGCAGAAAGCACTGAAAAATAAAGATGCGAAAAGCAAACACAACAGGAATTCTGAACCACCAATTCCAGCTATGCCTGGACTTAAGATAGTACCTTCAAGCCTACTATTTTATTTATTACTTTCACAGACCTGAAGACTTCTAAATTCTATAACCTGCTTTTCCATCTCACACAGATGAGACTCACTTTCTCTGGGATTGCCTTTAACTGGTTCAGATCCTGACTCATCCCTTCTCTTTCTGGTCAGTTGAGTGCTAATGCTGGCAAGGAAGAAGCAACCATGTGATTAATGGAGGCAAGAAAGGGAAATCAGCAGTTAACTTACACAGTCATGGACTCGTGCATTCAGATACAGTTTGCCCCTACAGCTTTATGATCAGAAGAGGTGAATGCCTCCAGCTCAGTCCTCTAGCCCAGTCCTGACTGTGTCCCATCGCCCCCTTTACTCTCTCTAGGCTCTTGCAGCCCTGCAAGTGGAGGATGAGACATTTCCCCTGGCTGACACTAGCAAAACACACACACAAACACTACCATTTGGAGAATTAGGTTTCTCTATCCGCAATGTTTCACAGCTAGCTCAGTTTAGATGTGCCAACACTCTTCTACTCATTTCCATTTCTGGCATTGGTACCTGGGGTCCAGGCACATAAAATTCACCAGTTAACACCTTCCCTCTCATCAGCCTGGCCTTACTAAATCTATGATTCAAAAATTCATAGTGGAATAAGAATTCAGACACAAATATACTGTTCTGCTAATTTATGGTCAGGTACACAACCTCAACAGCCAGGCCAGCAGCCAGGCCAGATGTTTGTTTACACAGCTCAAACACAGTACAGGGCAACAGTCCAATATGTTTAACAAACTTGCAGCACTTTATGGCTGTACAGTCACCTATTAAAAAAACGCTTAAAACCAAAGTCAAAGTGATAGCTACAATGGTGGTTTGAGTACAGGCTCATATGGAAATGTACAGTGATAATTAATCCCTTGTGAGCAAAAGCTGGCTTAGTCCTATAACAAGATAATTGAAAACTGTCAACTCTGTTCTGATATTATTTTTTGATAGTGATCTAATGTTTAATTATAATCATTTGGTAACTGACTGGCACTTTTTATAATACCTGCCTTCACCTGAAACCTCTTGACATTCTTTTCTTTTGTGAAAGCATTAGAAATCTAATTGAAAAATGTGCTTTTAAACTGAGTTTCACTTCATTGTTTGAGATTTAAAAATAAGATTGTGTGGACTACAACATGCTGTCTCTATATCAAAATCATTGATCTGGTTTGCTAGAAACACACAAATCAATACAGAAAGTATAGATTGTAATAGACTAGAAATATAGAAACATACATTTGATTCATGAGAGGAAATAAGCAAATTCAGATAGCTCAAGGATTATTTTTTGATGATAGAAATAATTTTAATGATAGGGAGAACACATTGTTTCAATTGTTTACCAAGTACTGACTTCAACAGACTATTTTTCCCATAGAAATGTCACTTTTCTGCTGTTTTTACACAACAGGCTGTATTTTCATGCTTCGGAATACCATACTTCAGCAACAACACATTTTTCTGAAGCACCAACAAGAAAAGGAATGAGAATATGGGAAAATAAATAATTAGAAATAAAATAAAATCTGTAAAGAAGCTGGCATGGGTCTGGAGCTTGTTATGGAGACTGGAATAAAAATGCTAAAAGGTAAGGAAGACTGAAGCAACAGCGTGGGGGAAAAGGGTGCTGACCTGTTTTTCTCTTTAAGGAGTCAAATGCAGATTTGGTCTCTGTCCAAAAGGAGGAGGTGGTAAAGACAAGGGAGTTATTCCAGCATCTTAAGTGAGTTTTGAATAGTTTGGAAAATGTATAGAACCTTCAGTTTCTCCTTTTTTAAACAAAAACTCACTCATCCTGATCACAAATATAATTTCCTTTAAGAAACCTGTAAAGTATTCAAATACGGCACCAGTGTGGCATCTACTTCAAAATTTCCTTTTCTTTCTTCAATTGTTCAAATATACCCCCCAAGGAATGCAGAAAGTTACAGAACCAATTTATTTTGTGGAGGTAACAAAAACTCAAGCTATTATAATTTTAACTCTTTTCTTGACATCCATCATGTACTGCTTCTCAACTATATCATATTTTTATATGCCTTCTCATCAAATGCATTTAAATTGACTCATACTCTAAAAAAACTAACCTTTTCAATTTACTAAGTGATGTTGACTGATAGTACACACAAGTACTAAAAGACAGTCCTGCATTTTTATTTATGTCTATAAATATCAGATATTTGATACAATATGTGACCTGTGGTCAAATACATATTGCCTTTCTTCATAAACAAATATACACAGAAGAATAAATTAATAAAATGGAAAGTATTTAATCAGGAAATGTCTCATGAGAATTACAAACACTGCTGGGAGAAAGGTATTTTGGTGGTTTCTTATCTATCTTTGGGTATGCTTTTTTTTTTGTGGCCACATTTGTACCATGTTCAGATTTCTTAGTGGAGGGGGAAGTTGTTTATGCTATAATAAAAGTTCCTAATGGTACTCTCTTCTAGAAAAGTTAAGAAAGGTAAGAAATGTCATTTTATCACTGCGTTCACACTATTTTCTTTTGTCTATTGTTTCCCAATTGCAAGTATTTGAGGAGGGAGGTAGATATACTAAGTATACCCAGAGTATTTGTACACAAACTATGCTTCCTTTACAGGCAGTAACTTTACAGATGTACAGGGGTTAGGAGAAGGTTATGGAGTTACTAGATCATATGTTTTATATAAAACTGTTATATAGGACTTGCCTCAAAAATAATAAAAAAATTAAGCAGCATTCCTATGTGACAAAATCTACTAAGCAAAATGTTATGGTTTAGACAAGTTGTAAATCCCTAACTGTAAGGATTATACTTCCAACAGCTACAATATTATAATTTGATTTTATTTTTGTTATGAAATAGCTTCATGTTTCATTAAGGAAGTTCACAAGTTCATTTTAAGTGACTACAAATAGCAAACTGTTAGTTCCTCACTTAGTAGTGTTGAAACTAGTAGTTAAAGGATAGGAAATAGCTGGAATTGCTCTTTCATAAAATGTCTGGATCTACAATGAAGTCCAGCCAGCACTCTACTCCGCCTTGGTCTAAAGAATGATATCTTACAGTAGTAAGGCTAGCTCAGTATTTCCCATTTTCAGCATCAAGTTTCATCTCTATAATCAAGCAGTGCATAAAAAATTGTTAGTAAGCATGTCATAACCCCACAGAACCTTGTCATAACTCAAAACTTGAAATACTTGGCTAAATCTCACAGCAATTGGCTGTAGTAAACTGGCATATTAAGCATTTTTTTCCTCCAAGGCTTTTTTTTTCTGATTTCTGACCACGTTTTAAGTATTCACAATTCTTCACACCCTACCTCCTAAAACATAATTTATTAGAGCACTCTTTCACCAACAAATCTGACGCAGGGGGAGGTAACCCTCTCTAGTTCAAGGGGGGGAAAAGGCAAAATTCCATAATATGTCACCAAAAAATGCACAAAACATACATCCATAATACGAACCAAACCAGTCATGTCTTCTGGAGATCTGACAAACTTAAGGAAGAATACCAATATGGGAGCATTTGCAATCACTGATTCAGAAGGAGCTGAATTGACCCGCATCCATACAGCACACCAAAACTTTAAAATAAACATTAAATAGTGGAAACCATAAAAGAAAAACTGTTGATGTATAAACAGTTTCCAGCAGAGAGTCAATGTATTTGCTCTTGGAAATTCCCACGATATAGCTACAGAAAATTGCAGCCCTCATCCCCATGAGGACAGTGCAGAGATTTTTTGGCCACTCCTCAGTTCAGTAAAAAGACATAACTGGTATGTTTGAAAGGAATTTTGGTCAGGCACAGTTTAATTACACTGACATCATATAATCCTTTGTTCTATCAGACTGACTTGTGGAAGAACTGAGGGTTGCAATCATTTCCTCAGTCTTGAAGCACATGAATCAGCCATCCATCTTTCACTGGAGCTCCTGACCCTCTGCATGAATGCAGCCAGGAGCTGGACCAGAGGCAGATGGCTATGGCTGCTGAGGCAAAACCCAGCTAACACCAGAAAATTGTGGAAATCAATCAGAACAGTAGGGGATTACTTCAGTACTTTGGTTTGCCAGTACTAACAAAACTATAGTAATAAGAGCATGGAGCCTTGCTCTGAGGTAGAGCAATCAAGACAACACAGAGAATATTGGCCCTGTTACTGAGCCAGCGAAACAGATTTCTAACAGAACAGAAGGAAACTTTTCCCCTTCTTGGAGTAAACACATTCTTGGTCTTTTACAAAAACTCGGAAATAAATTTTAAAGAGAAATCCCCAGAAAATGCCTAAGTTTTAATCAAGTGTTGAAAGTGTGCACAACTGTTCTGGGGAAGAAATAAACTGCATTTCTTTTCATACATGATCACACCTAAGGGTCTCATTAATTCTTGAGAAACTCCTATTCAAACGGAGAGTCATAAGTAAGCACTACATTTTTGTCTCTTGTGTTCCTGTAAAGAAATATGTAAGAAAAGACAGTTCCAGTTATGCTCATTGCTATGTTTACCAAAGACTGTCACATCAGGACTAGATTACTATAACATAATCCAGCCAGACCACACAAGGCCAGCTAAAAGCTGAAGGCAGTGCAGAAAACAGCTGTTTGTTTAACTCTGCCAGATGCTGAGAAAATAACACAGCTTGCCTGTAGATTGGCCTCTAGCTATATATTGTTTTTCAGATGGCAGTTACTATTTAAAGTTCTACACAGGGCACCATTTGTTTACCAGCAAACATCCAGCTAGCACTCTAATAATCTTTGAAGAAAAAACATACATTTTCAGGTGTATTCTATGAAAAATCCTTGATTGAAGAGCTCACTCAGCAGAAGGCAAAGCCTGCCAACTTTAACAGACCAAGCTTGCAGTTTTTCTCCTCACATGGAGAATACTGGCTGCAGGACTTAATTATGAAAATTATTTAAGCATCATTGAGTGAGAAGGTCAAGATTTTCCTTGGAATGTGACATGAAGATGCAGCTTATTTTTCAAGATGTGTCCACAATTTTTGCCAGTTAGATTTTAAAGAGAATAATCCCATCTATTCCTCATTGAAGTTCCCTTCTCATTTCTAGGAAACATTTCCATTTCTATCAGGTTAAAAAATCTTTTTAAAATCACCTGCATAAAATGACTGCAAAGACATAGATTTATGATAACACAAAGAATTTTCTCAGACAATTTGATTATCACTAAGAACATCAATAGATACTTATCTCCAAATATGACCTCAGCATTAATTCTGTCAGTAAGCCACAAAAAAATGAGGACACTATTTTTTGAACTTGCTGTATCTCCCTCTGACAGTCTCGAGTCTACTGAGAAATTCTGCATATTTACTTCCTTCTATGAGGCCAAGATTTGCAATAAGCTTTTGTATAATTATTGAATATCCATTTATCACTCCATTTTGTGACTTCCTAATACAAAAGGCTTACATTTGCACAAATCCAAGACTTGCTACCACAATAACTGGAAAATAAGCTACATAAAGATTTTAAAGCAATTTAGCTGTTTTGTTACTTACTGAAAGAGAACATTTGACTTAATTCCAAATAAAACATTGTAGAGACAAGATTCTTATCTAGTCATGCAAGTAAGTAACAAACTAGTCCTATCTGAAGGGGTACAATGAAATTATGCATGGGGGAAAATCTTATTACTATAATGTTTCGTCATTGCAAAAGGAGTGTCTAGATCAAGACCATCCATAGTATTTCTCTGACTATAAACCCCACAGAAATATTTGTTTCCAGTTCCCCACTGTATGAGACCACCACCTCCTACTCTCCCTCCAGGAACACATGCTATGATGGAGTGAAAGCTGAAAACAAGTACACACACACACCCCACCTTTGCTTCTCATCAGTAGCCACTCCTTTCACCAGCATCTAAACTAAAATCTTTAAATTCTAGAGAACAATTTAAGGAGTGTGTCCCAGCTACTTCTGCTGTGACATTTTGGTAAAGAATTATCAAGTGAGCACAACATTCCCAAATCTTTCTGAAGAAGCTAGTAAGTTAAAACTTCAGCTTCAGAGTAAGTAGCATACAGCTTCTGACCTCTATGTTTTTTAATAGAGAAAAGTAACAAAAGCATTGTCAAACTCAAAGTCACATGAAAAGTCATCCAAGCATAATGAAAACAACTCTAGTAAGACACACTACTGGTAATCTGTTGGATGGAGGGAGAAAAATACTATCTGCCATACTAGCTTTTAAAGCAGAAGACAATGTTTTCCACACACTGATTAGTTTAAATAATTCTTTTTGTTTTCTTCAACTTTTAAATAAATGAAAATAGCTCAGCTCTCTTTCATCACAGAAAGAGAATAATGAAGGCTTTAGTTCTGACTCTTAAAAATCCCCAGAAGTTTGTCACTCTACACCTATAAACAATTTCTCTTACAGTAAGAATAATACAGTGGTTTTGGCCAAGTGAAGATGCAATTCACAGGGTAACGATACAATGGAATAAATATTGTCTGTACTGAAATTAAAAGTTCAGGTTCATCCCAATGTCTCACCAAACAGCTGTAGTTCAGCCTAGTCATTTGTTAGTGCTTGGGCAAATGAATAGAATGATAACCACCTACAAAGACTCTCACTAAAGTATTGAATAGCACAAGGTCGAGAATCTACCCCTGTGAGTCAAATATGAAAAAAGCAAGGGAATATTCTCATTTTCAATGAATGCTGTGATAACTGTAAAATTCTGCAAGGCTTTTAGTTACCATGTGATATATTTTTTTCTTCATTTATATGACCAAAAAGATACAATTTATAAAAAAGATAAAACTATAATAGCAATATTATCTTTCTCCACCAAACATGTAAACTCAGCAATAAAGCCTTATAAACAGTTTATCAAGGATTTATTTCCCATAAGGTCATAGAGTCACAGAATCATTTAGGCTGGAAAAGACATGGAAAATCAAGTCCAACCATAAACCTAGCACCGCCACGTCCTTAAGTGCCAGATTTACCCATAGTTTAAACACCTCCAGGGACGGGGACTCCAGCAGCCTATTAGAATAGGCTGCCTAATAGGGCAGCCTATTCTAATGTTGACAATTCTTTCAACAAAAAGAAAATTCTTAATATACAACCAAGCCCTTCCTTCACATGAGGCTGTTTCCTCTTGTCCTGCCACTTGTTACTTGGAAGAGACTGACATGCCACTCAGATCCCCCCTGTGACACCTTTTCTACAGACTAAATCAGTTAAGATTTGGTAAGATTTGATTTTCACCCATATATTGTCTTTATTAAGAATATTCTGTATTTGACAGTGACATTATCATCAGGGCAAAGTGGAAAATAACTGATGCATGCTGAACCTTTTATTTTATTTATTGATTGATCATCTTTATGGTGAGAAAAAGATATTGTGGAATTAAAAGAAAGCAAATATTAAAAAAAACTAAAACAAAACCAAACAAATAAACTCCCACAACACATTTTTAATATTAAATATACTAAAAAAAGAACAGCAAAAATACAGACTGGTGTTATGTATTATTCACTTGTTTATAAATATTACTGCTTATATTTTAACCAACAGCTCTATATTCTCATCTAAAGACCTGCTTTATGTTGCAGGCATGTACATGATTCCTGTGAAAGGACAAAAATAATTTGTTTCTCACATAAAAATCAAATGCAGATCATTTCCACCTATTGACCATAAAATCCACATTATTAATCATTATTGCCTCCTTGCTAGCAACCATTATAGTTTGTTTCTGGAAAGTATAGAGCTGCAGATCCCAATGCTCTCCACTGCAATCAGCAAAGCTATCTGAATTTACAGCAATTAAACTATTTTCACATGGAATGCAAGACAGCAAAGAAACACACAAAAATGAGCACTGCGCATTATAAGGTTTAAGATTCACAGAGATTGCTCCAATTCCTTACCCCATTTTATAGCCATCCTGTTTAGTACAGTTATCAATTTAAAAGATTTCTGTGCATTTGAAACACATAGGATTTAATTTTCCTCTGTTAGGGAGTTTTAATTCTTAGTTTTAGGAAAGGAATGTGAGTTGACATAGGGAATTCCAGCGACAGGCTCACAGATCATCAGGTTACTTTTGATAAACAGGATTAACAAATCATCATTTAAGGACAGCTATTCCAGGTCTGAACAAATGTGGATGGGCAAGCACAATAACATGTTTCTGACCAGCTCACACCAGATTCTTTGTGAAAATGGGTACTAAAAACACAGAGAGAGAGGGATTTTTCCACCAATATACCCATCCCAGTACCCACCAACCTCTCCTTGAGGAACTTCCTGAACCAAAGGCTGTATTCATTTTAAAACTGACAGTGACTTGTTTTTCAAATCAGCAGACCAGCAGTCACACTAGTCTAAGACATGACAAATCTGATGTTACCTTCTCCCCTCAGGCCTTACCTTTTGATCTCTGACTTCTTACAGATAACACTACTACAGAAACACAGCATTAGAAACACAGGATGAAACAGCTCCTGCAGTTCCACCCAACTTACCAGAGACTGATGAAGTAGAAATATCATGTCAGAGCAGCCAGATGGTACCACTGATGAGGGAGAATATTCCAAAGTCCAAAGTAACAGCTGTCAAGGCAAACCTGCCAACTCAAAACTTGTCTGTAGCTACCCAGCATCTTGGATCCAATGCATATGGACCAAAAATAAATAAAAATCACTAAATGAAAACCTTTACTTGTCCTTTTCTGCTCCTTCTCTCTCTCTCCCCCCACTCCCCTCTGGCTTTTCCTGTATCTTCTTATCTACAACAGGGAAAGTGAGGATCAGGATTCAGCCACAAGAATAAATCGCCATTTATTCTGTACCATGCCAATCCAAAGTAATTTTAATTTGGTAAAAATGTTCTATAGCATCATAGAACATAGATCAGAGTCTCATAAATCTCTTTGTCTGCTTGGTATAGCAACAAACAACCAGTGAAAATCTCAAAATTTAAAACACTAGGTGTTATAATCCTTTTTAAAAGGCTTCATTAAAGCCATTTGCCATAAGATCCAAAGCTTGTTTACTATGAAATGCTACATAAAATGCTACTGGAACATTGGCCCTTTTTTCATTGATCTGATATCTCCCAACCTGAAGCTAACTGGGAGAATAGGAAAAGGCCACCCAACCCCTTACTTCTGCCTTTCTTGCTTCTTTCCTCTAAGCAGGTCAAGCAGTTTCTTGGTTTTCTACTCTCACCTTAAGAGCAGTTACTATTTTCTATATTTAAATAGAAAGGAAAAAAAGGGGTTGAATCAAACATACAAGAGCTTATTTTTTTCAGGTTCAAGGTTCAGGAAATACCAATCTTTTAAACTATAAAAGTATTTTTTAAAAAAAGCCAATCATTACATCAATAGGATTCAATCACAATACACCAACCTAGTTCAGCTTAACTTATTTGATGGTAACAGGCTGTTAGACAAACCAGAGCTTTGATGTGAACTAGTTCTACCCTTTTCAAACTGTTTAGTAAGAGAACAGGAACAAACAGCTTTTGTTAACAAAGCCGTTTCTGAAGACCACATTTAAACACCAGTCATGTTATTCTAAACAGTCCAAACTGGCCTGCAAAAGCTTGATATAGCCCCTTTTTAATAGAGACAAATGAGTTTGAAAACTAATCTATCAAAATGGATTGCGTTTAGTCAAAAACAAAAAACCACTATCAACAACAACATCCCTTTAAAGAAAGCCAAAAAGTCTGGCAGCTTTTAGTTCATGCACAGAAACCTACTGCATCTGGCTTTCCAAGGGCAATCCCAACCCTGCAATTATCCTCCAGCAGTCACAACTAGTTTTCCTAACAAAGCTGAGCCTGCACAGAAATACCAATTATAATAAAGATGCATTGAGATTATTCTTCCCCATGTTTTCTAATGCTTAAAAAAGGAAATTTCAGATAAATGTCAAAAGAAATAAAAACTCAAGCAATTCCATCTCGGATCATGTCACACATGATCAGCATTTCCTGTTTTCTAGCTCAGCTTCCACCAAAGGCAATTACACTTTTTCAATTATAAGAAAAAAGAGTCCCATTAAATCTTACATCACATCTGCAACATACTATTAAAGAGCAGAAATAACTCCACTGCAACCATAAAATTCATGAAGGATTTTGCTGAAAACTTTTACATCATGTCATGTGTGAATACAACTACTGTCTTCACAAAAGCAGCAGGGTGATAGCAAATCATGCTTAAAATAAATTGATTATTTCTTATATTCTTGTTTTATCTCCATGCACTGTTTTTTTGACACACATAGAGTAGCATTATCCAAAATGTAGACAGCAGTTACAAATAACACTAATATTGTTTACTTTATGTATTTTCTGTTAATCCAGTAACACTGCAAGAAGAAAAAATAAACACTGCAATGAAATGTCTTCTTTATTTTATTTTGCATCATATTAAAAAAACCCTGTTTAAATGACCTTTGGATTGCCTCTTCTGCTCTCTTTAAATCTCCCTAGCCTGTAGGAGATGCCCCTGCCTACTGACATGCTCTGCTAGCAACAATGCTCTCCTGCAGCCAGAAATTTCCACAGGATGCAGTTCTGCAAGTGTGGCATTACCAGGCCCATTCCAACAGACCAATGAGAAAGTCATTCAGAACCAAAGAGAAACACAGACCTTTCCTAAAAGAACAGCAATACTAAAGCTGTTCATGAAGTTTAAAACATCACTATGGCTCTTCTTTTCTGTGAAGATGGTGCATTTCAGTTAGGGAAAAAAACCAACATTGATTTGAAGTCCTTAGGAATTCCTCTGTAATAAACGCACCCCTCAAAGAATCTCAGTATTGTTATCCTAGCCTTGGCTCTACATGTGTGGAAGACACAATTGCTGGAAAACTATCAAAATTACTTCAAGAAACTTAAATATGTGTTCCACTGTCACTGGCATTAAAATTTCTTGGAAATAAGTAAAAAATAAAAATTCTTATTTGTATTTAAATCTAACAATCTTTTTCAATTCAGGCACTGACAGTTCCTCATAACTGAGGGAATTTCAGAAATGCCCAAAAGCACACATTTATTAAAACTATTTTATTCAAAGTATTTTGGTGCAATCCAAAAGCTATTTAGGTTAGACAGGCTGCTGGCAACAGATGTTGAAGCTTAAACTCCTAGACATCAGACAAGGAATTTGTCTCACATTGGAAGATATAAATGGTAATTCCTCCTTCGAACTCACCAACTACTACATACATCTGAAGTCAGTTTTCCTGGGTGAAGTCCATTAATACAAACAACTGCACAATCAAATGCTTTTTAAAGGGTATCTTTTAAATCACATGATAGTTGTGAATGGATGAACCATGGCTCAATATTTTTAATTTACAGTGTACTTTCTACGCCTTATGCTTTTGCATATAAGCCTTCAAACTTATTTCCCAATTATTCAGTCATAGAACGACAAAGCCCTCAAAAACTGAAATGGGCAAGGGTTAATTTGGGGAATGTTTCAGCCTCAAATGAAGCAGCAAATGAGTACATTTTCATCTGCTGCTTTTCCTTTCTCAAAAGAAGCTATCAATGATGGCTTCCCTGGCAACCAGGCACAAACACACAACATCACTGGTTCAAGCAGCTAATCAAGGACAGATGTCTCAAGAGAGCATCAAAGCAGCCTTCTGCATTTCCAAGCATGTCTTACTTTTCTACAAATAAAAATATCCCTATAGCTAGAAAATCCAGCTGAATTCTCAAAGTAAAGACATGATTTTTTATTTCCAGTGCATCTTTCTATACTTTAATTACAGGTTCCCTGCCAGTTTAAATAAAGGAGCAGAAACATTTGCCAGAGCCATATGGAAGCATCAAAGAGCAAGAGTGTTTTCTTGGGAAATACTTCTAAAGTGGTTTTCATCCTAACTTCCAAAGTACTCCAGCATTCCTTTACGATGCTGAGTGCCTTAACTTATAATAAACACATCAATAATATTTTCAAACTGATTTCAAAGTATTCTGGCATAAAGTCAAGCTTCATTAAAGGTCTTCTCTCAGGGTTTCAAAGATCATAGACTATCATGTCCCCTTCTGTAGAACCTACACATACAGAAGTCTTGTGTGATCTATAAGACGTGAGTATCATTTTCCCTAGAAAATGCATCTACATCAATAAAACCCCAGGCAATTCTGATTTCAGTTACCTTTCTTTTGCATAACAACATATGTCTGCTACATATGTGAAACAGCTTATTGAACAGATTATTGAAAACTTTTTACAGCATATGACTACAGCGCGACATTAATTAGTAACACTTTAATAATAGCAGTGCTAATTAATTCTCCCTAACCTATAGCAAAACAGCATGTGCAATGCTGTTAGTGTTATTATTCCATGGTGTACTTTTCACACTGAACATACATTGTGCTGATGATAATTCCAACATAACATCTCCCAGAACACAGGAGAGCTAAGATGGATATGTGGAGGCAGATTGATTTACCAAGACAGAATGACATGTGAGCAGATGCAGGCAGCTTCTGGCAACAAATCAGTGTGGGAAAAATTCAAGTTTTTTTCCCTGATTGCTCTTAAGAAGCAATGAGTTCATTGACATCTTGTCCCAGATTCCATTAAATTAATGATGGGACTCTCAATCTACTCGAATCTCAACACACAAGGCTAGACACAAGGTCACAGGGTCAGAATGGACACCCAGGTCAAACAGCATATATTTACACATAAACCCCATACAGATCTTCAATCTGGACCACAAAAGTAGATCACCATCACTGCAAAATTATCTTTCAGCCTTAAAAATCTTTCAGGCATTCTGCATATAAAATCTCTTGATTTTCTTTCACACAGACCCAGTTACAAAATCAGTGTTAGTGAAAGGAAAGCAAAATTGACTATTTAAAAGAGTTAGTTAGTTTTCAAAAAGACCAAGTGAACACTGGAGGATCCCATGGCCAGATCTTTGACCATATCCTTTTTCCTAAGAACTCAGCTTTACTTGGAACAATAAATCAAAGTCACTTTCCCTCACTATTCTAAATTCCACAATTGATCGTTACTTGTATTTAATCAAAATCATTTGCTGTCGTGAGTTAGAAGAGTCATCTGCCCTCCCTCTTGAAGGTACTCCAGATTCTCTGTGCAATTTTGATTCTAAAAAGTGGGACTCAGAGCTTCCCATTTGCTACTAGTAGCACCATAACAAGTAAGCAAATTTTGTTGGTCTAAAAGAGTTCTTTCTGCCATAAAGAACTAAAACAACTAATAGTTCCCCACTGAAATGGCAGAAGATGTACAAGAGCTACCCACTGGAAAGATGAGACACCAGGAGAAAACTTGCCAAGCTGCAAATACACACCTTAATTCATATTGCTACATGTAAAAAATCATTTCATGAGACCCAATGAGACTTCCAATCACTAAGAATATTAATTACAGAATTATCATCAGACAATCAAGCATTCCCTACTTAATCCTAGCTCAAGTAAATATCAATTGCCATTGAATGACAGCATGTAACACACTCCTACCTTCACATCTTGGAAAGCTGACTGTGAGAACTTTGGAGTAAAATAGTTCAGGAGAAGGGCAATAGTTAAATACAAATTACTGTTATTATGTGCTTGTTTGATCCAACAAGCTGGATGCAACAAGCTTCATCTTATTTCTGCCTATGCACCATTCCTCCCCTCTACCACAGCAATGCAAAAATGGAGTCCAGAGAAATCTCCTCAAACTGCACACTGAAAACAGAGCTCCAGTCAAAGGCATATCAGTGTGATTAAAACCATATAGTGACATATATTCACAACTTCCCACTTCCCCAATGTGTACAGGCTAATGCTAGCAAAATAACTAATATAGAATATGATGAACTACAAAAATTAGTAGAAGCCTCTCATCACCTCCATTTCTCATACTTAGACACATTCACTTAAATTTCTAGAAATACCTGTACGTTTGTCCCCAAAAAACACCAAAAGATGCTCTGACAAAAAACAATGGTGCTCAAATGTTGTCTCAGACCTAACTGGAAAATACCACATTCCCTTATAAGCAGGCTTGTTTTTCTCTTTCTGTGCCTTTCTTATGAGTCTTCACATTGCTCTCATCCATCTCATCGAGAAATTGAATGAACAGAAAATTATATTCGCAAATGTAATTTCTTGTGAATCTACAACAATTAGATAGTAGTAAAAAGAGTTACTAGAAGTCATGCAATTTTGGATCTACTAAACTGGGCTGCTCAGTTTGCTTATATCATGGACAGCGTTGTCAGCACAAATTTTATTTATTCTTTTGTCTGTAGTGCAATTCCTTGATTTGAAGATAAAAACTTCAAAGAAATGCAGCTGGCAGCACCATGCTTGGAAAATAGATGTGTATATACTTACTCTTCTCCCAAACAATAGACTACTTCATGGTCAAAAACCTCTTACTGCTGTGGATGCTCCAGCTCTTTCAGTTTGCTTTTCTAGCAGATCTTTTCCAATGGATCACAGTTTCTTCCAGAACACAAAGCTACCAGACACATCTCTACTTATTTAATACAGTGTATTTCTGTATTTACACAATTTGTGTGGTTATGGAGATTTATCATCTCTCTGGACTTGTGCCCAGATACAGATTCACTTTTAGCCCTAACCCAAGAGAATGCACTATGATTTGTTATCTACTGATACTACCAGCAACTTCCAGGGCCATTGTGAGACATCAGAACTCTACCTAAATACAGCTGCTTCCAAGATGAAAGCTTGCAATAAGAACCATTAATGTTGTACAACATCCTGCTGTCACTGAGTACTTTTTGTTTACAACGTCTTATATTCTCTAATTTTTGCCATGACAAGATATTACAAAGACAGTTCAATAATATATAGGAAGCATATCCATTAACATCATCATTAAGTCAAGCAGGTTTTTTTGTAACTGTGCAAAGTTAAAGTTAACCAGGAAAAGGTATTTTTCAAAACCACAGTTAACACAATTAACCCAAATTGCTTCTATTTTTTATACCTTGTGGTTCACTCATGCTGAAGATGATGCTACAAATCTTATTGTGATTCTCGGCAGCCACTGTTAATTCATTTCAGGAATATTGTTTTTATAGGAGATGGTTAAATGCACTTATTCCTGATTTAACTATGAGGTACAGGGATGGTAAGACAACAAGCCGAATTCTCTTCTTGGTCATTCCTGCCATCACTCAGCTCTGCAGTCAGCCTAGGTACATCATTCAGGTAATTGGACAGATTTTGGTCCTCAGTAAGCTGACAGAATGGGGGCAAACTGATGAAGTACTGCACTAAACTTTACCACTGGAGCTTTTCAGAACTATGGCTTTCCAATCAAATGAACTGGAACTTACATTAGAAATTACCATCTGACTGTCTGATATGTCTAAAATGATAGTTTAATGGAGAAAAAAAGCACTATGGAATGAGAAACAAGGATCTCGTATAATTAGGGCAGCAAATTATGTTGGACTCATATCTGTCATTGGTCCAAATCCACTAGGAAAATTCCAACACTATCATCATATTCTCACAAGCTGCTTCTTCACTAGTATATAATTTTTTATAAAACTACAGACTGTACTTCACTTTTTAATAGGCAAAAAAATAGTCAATACATGCAACATTAATTATAAAGCCTAGGTTCAGATTTATGTCATTTAAATTATCAGGATGATGGATATTGTCTCAGGTTAAAAGAAACCCCAAAAATATAAAAATACAAAAAAAAGTTGGAAGTTTAAAAGTAAAACTAGCAATTCTATGCTATTGCAACAGTTTCTCACTATCAGTTAGGTCATGGAATTTTACTCATAAAGTACAAAAGTAAACATGATTCTTTCAGAAGATTAGACAGCACAAATGCACACTGTGTAAGCTGCTGTTTAAAATGCTGATTTTTTAATTTGAGACCGAGCTTAAAGGCTGAAACACTGAATGGATGTTGACAAAGCAGTAGGTAAGCACTTCACCATTTCTATCTTGACTAGGAACAACACTTCACCACATCCTATCTATTTACATGATGAAACTCTGACTTCAACACCTTTGTGATGCATAAAAATACCCTTCAAAGACTGGGCATCCAATCCACTTTCCTCTGAAATTTGAATGGAAACTTGGCCTTGATGGTAAATAGAAGAAGAAAGAAGATGAATTTTAATTTTGTGAGTACAGGCAAAGCACAAGGTTTGTTGACAGACTGAAGAATATTCTTGTGGAATGTGAGAAGGAAGAAAGCTTTAATACTGCAGATTTCTATTTTAAACTAGAAAAATACTGCCAGACTTCCAAAAGTGATTATAAAAACTTTAATAACAGCTCACAATTACTTTAAATTCAGAAGGGACATAAGCTGAAATCCATTATCTGCAGTATCTATGACATTAGGGACCCATTTCAATGAACACATTTAAAATTTCAAAAAGTGCCTATATTTTCAAAGGATCTGCAAGAAGAAATGCAATTTATTGGTGATTACAGACATGAAAAAAGTCTAGTCAACATTAATACAATCAGGAGGAAAGGAGGAGGAAAAAAATTAAATCACTAAGCCAAATTAGATGATCTCCTGAAGGGAATATTCCTTGATCTGCCTCTGCCAGTCAATCTACATCTGACTTACCTGGGGACAGTATGGGAACTTCCAGTGTAGGTGTGTAAGGAGAAGCAAGCAAGAAAGGTATGACAAACCATCCAGTTCTTGCGCCTTGCTTGCATGATCTGCTGCCAGCCACTATCACAGAACATCCATAAGCACTGTCATGTACTGTCATGAAACTATTTGAGACAGCCTTTGTCAGCTCCAGGTTGCCGTTGCACAAGCTAAGTGATCTCAGGCCAGCCAAGAGTGCAGCTGTGCTACAACCACGTTGTGACAGCTGCTCACCCATACTAAAATACAGAATCAGTTCAATCATGACATTGAGCCAGTGCCATGGTCTAATTGTTTCTTTATCCATCGTATGTCTACAACAAACTTAGGAGTAGTTTCAATGAAATAGAACATGACACACCACAATTACCGTTAAAGCAAAAAGATATACTCGTATATTGGGGAATAGAGAGAGAACACACTTTTCAGGACTGAATTCCATGTAGGTAGGTATCATTTAATTGACACCCACTGAAATGCCTACATGAGATAGAACTTGTTGCACCCTTAATTGATACTTCAACCGTAACAGCTATTTGCTCTACAGCATTCCTTGGACAGCTATTATCCTCATTTTCAGAGAGACTCTGAAGCAGCTCAGAATATAGGAAGTCAACAATAGCACCACAAATACATGGTTCCCCATCCTGTATTCCAAGAGCATGGTATTTTTCAACTGATTATCAATCTACGACGATGTCATTCTGGAAGAAAAATAGTTTTGTGCCTTTTCATCTATTAAACATCTTGAACAAGTCTTAGAGCTGATTAATAATCCTTCCACACAAATTCCTAGCTCTGCCACAGCCAAAACAAACAAACAAAAAATGCTTTAAGCAACTCCACTGCAGGTCATCCTAAAGATAAGGACAGACCACTTTGCTGCCAAAAGCATTATAAACAGGTATCAGGCTTATTCTCCTCAATTAGAGGCTTTTAAAATTGCTGCTAGAGGATGTAAATGGTTTTCATTTACTTAGATCTTTATTAAACATCTCCATGACCTTGTTTCATGCTGGCTTTTCCTAAACATAAAGGTACCTCACCCCACACATTTTTTGCATGTACTCCAATTGCTACAACCACTAAAGCTTTTTATCATTACTGCTTCCAGTTCATTTCCATAAGGGTGTCAGAAAACAGACAACAGACTGATGTATATCACATGTCGGAGACCACTCGCCTTTTTAGAAGTGTTTTTTGTGGATATGCTCTGAGCATAATTAGGCAAATTAATGGTAATTAATGTCCTGGCCACTTGGGTCCTTTACAGTTCTACACTAAAATATAAAATCTAAAAAAATTAGAAAATAAATAAATAAATGTTTAAAAACCAAACTGTTGCAAAATAGCCTACACTACCCTGCAATTTATATCTCTAAACTGTTTTCTGCTATCTCATTACTTTCAGCTTAGCCCAACAGAAGAAGCATCAAGTGAACATGAAGCATACCCCCATGCTGGCTAGCTCCAGTCAGCAACTTTCTATCAGTTTATGCTTTTCAATTTGTGCTGAATTAACTTCCTTTAAAATTAGTCTTTCTGCTTCCCTTTACTCTTCAAGAAAAAAGCCTGCTTTCCTATGACACAAAACCAAATTATTGCAAATTCTACCCATCCACTCCTTGTAATATATTCTCACTTTAAAACTCTTCTACCTCAGTTTCTACACCTGGTACTTGTTATACAGTTTGTAAAACAGATGGTACATACAACTAAATGAGGGGACCCCAATTATAGCATAAGTTCAATTTGAAATACTGAAGTCATATAGTTTTACTTTCACTTCTAACAAGCTTTGTTAGCAAAAGCTTACATTTTAATTGTGATCATGCACTTTAATTTAAAATCTGATAGAATGGTTGAAGCCTTGTTTCATGGTCTGGTATAATATCCTTTTGGTCTTCAAGGTAACTACTGTGACCGAAAAATTAAGATCATTGCTACAGAAGATTATCTCCCGAAATTATAATTCAATGAGGAAATACCAGAAAAATCACTAAACCTGAAAAATCACCTTAGACAAAAATAACTTCCTATAGGGACTAAACTTTCTTTTGGCAAAGTAGAGAGAAGAGTCTTATCAGACTGCTTCAATCACCCTTATTCTAGAGTATTGCTGCAATATTTCTTCCTATTTTATTAAAACGTTTACTCTTTTTTCTCTAATCTCTATTTACACTATTGCTGCTAAAGCTGATGCATGGTGGTTGCCACTTTCTCTGCAATTCTTATTTCAAGCAACAATATTGAGCTAAAACAAACATAATGAGAAATACAATGCAAATCCTAGCAGCAGTATAGTACTATTTCTGCAAAATTCAAAAGATACAACTTAAGATGTAGGCTCTTAAAAACAACTGTGCATATTCTAGTTGTTCATTGTACACTTGTTCATTGTTCCATTGTAGAAACAAGCAGCAGACTGTGACTGCTACACTGTGTGGTAGGACAGATGTGGTTTGGTTCTGACTGCTCTACAGAACTCTTATGAAAAGGCAGCTATAGGAACACCTTCTATTAGCCTTAGTTTCTTACAAATACTTGTCTAGTACACAAGAAAACTATAAAGAATTGTTGCTAAATCTTATTCAAGTTCTTCTTGAGGTTTATTGGAAGCACTATACAAGTGAAAAGCATTATTGCCATTTAACAGACATGTTGAAGCCACAGACCAATTTAAATTTTAAAAAAGGTCAACTTCAGATTTTCTATATATTCCTATGCTTTCAAGAGCAGCAGGATTGAAGCACAAACTACTGCTTAGTTTTCTCCTAATACATTTAGCTTTACCAATTTCCTTTGAGTTTGTGTACTGCAGAGGCTGATCTTAGTTTATTCCCCTCTTGCTAGATAAGACAGCAACTCAGAATAAACAATACATGTTAGGCAAGTGATCAATCATGTTTTCTCAGTACAACTATAAACAAGTATGAGAATTACTTCTGTTACGTTCCTGTGGAGTACACTGGAAAAAGAGTAAAGAAAAATTCTCCTGGAATATTTTGGCATTAACACTGTATTTCTAATGATTGCAAGTCAGTTCTTCAAACTTATGTGAAGTTTTCAATAGCTTAAAACCACAAGCACAGACAAATGCTGAGTCCATACTCCCTTGTCCATATTCCCACCAAACAAAACCTTATCAACTAAATCAATAGCACTATAGGTAAAAAGAT
This sequence comes from Molothrus aeneus, assembly GCF_037042795.1. Lineage (NCBI taxonomy): Eukaryota > Metazoa > Chordata > Aves > Passeriformes > Icteridae > Molothrus > Molothrus aeneus. The sequence goes on from NC_089648.1 coordinate 32,125,764, forward strand.
AATCACAAATCTCATGCAGTAGACTTAATGATGGCAATAGCCAGAGAAAAAGGTTCTGATATAGCTTGATGAGCAGGAATATATTCTTACAACTCTAAAATGGTCAAAAAGATTAACAAACACAAATGTATGTTAAGCACCTAAGCTTAACCAATGTTGTTTCAGGTATTCCTATAATTTATAAGACTTTGGCATTTATAATAAAAAGATCTATCAAAATTAAAAGGTGTTTGCAAAATAGTTTCCTGGGCCATGACTAAAAGTAAATTTGTCAGTACTGGTCTTCAATTTACCATGAGACAGGGAAGCAATGTACATTAGCTTTGAATTACACAAAGAACAATGATGGATTAAACATGCACTTGCTTTTCTTCCTGCCTCCAGGAAAAAAAAACTTCACAGCTTCCCAATCACAGGGAAACTGAACAAGTGCATCCAGAGTTAATTAGATCAGCAAGTCTAGCATCAGAAAGCAACCTTCACCTGTATGTCTTTAACAATTCTTAACCTGCTCATAACTTTATCCTAATACTTCTTTTTACTTTCTTGATACAAATTGATTTTAATTTACCTGATTCCATGAATTAAGTTAACCAGTGAATCCTAAGTAAAAGTAACCTACTGAAAGCATTACTTAAGAATATCTTGACCAGGCAGATGTATCTTGTATTCCTAGGCCTTCCCAGAGAACACTGAGCCTGTAAGATCTGAAGGAGCAAATTTTGATATGATAAATAAACAAAGGATTTTAAAGAGACTAGGACTCTTTGCCTCTTGAGGGATGTACCTCTGCACTTTATAGAGCCTCCTTACTACTTCTTAAGTTTAAAACAAAACCAACTACACACCAACAGCCTAAACAGACAATTGGCCTTCTGGTTAAAACTTTTTGTGGGCACAGAGACTGGGCTACAGCATCAAACTTGCATTCTTGTTTACTCTTATGTCAATATCACAAACCTCAAAAAAGTGAGATGAAAATAAATTTATCTGACATATAAAAATTGCACACGTTTCTAATACATAGAGATATTTCTTTTTCCACTATGCTAGACTTACAGCTCCACAGTCATTCAGACATGTTCTTATTCTTTGATCTGTGTCAATTCTACACTGACTAAAAAGGAAAGAGTAGAACAGCACCTGAGAAGATAGTGGTGAGCAGCACATCCACCACATGCATTAAGAGGACTACTCACCTCCCACATATACAAGTGTGTGACCTCTCCAGTGAACTAAAAGAATGCAGCACACCTACTTTCAAGGTAGAATCTGTTCATAACAAAAAGGTGTCCAGATTGGAACTGTAGGAAAGATTGAAAATTTCATAAAGCTAAAAATTCTTTGTTGACTTCCTATCATCCCACAAGTGGTTAAAATACTGTCCAGAAAATGAAATTTTGCACAACAGAAGAGCTAGGGAGACTACTGTTTCAGGGTATCATCTCTGCTCTTTTATTGCGTTTTTCTCAACTTGGAAATGAAACCGGGGATAATTTTAGTAAGAAAGCAATATAAAAGAGGATCTTTAATGGAGGCCTCTAGGGGCAGTCATGGAAAGATGTCCACAAAAGCCCACCTCCACAGGGATGAATACATATTCATAGGTTTTATGAAAGTAGCATAATTGATAAAAAGCACCAATTAGGAGGACAAGTGGTGATTCAATTTCCCCTCCGGGTCAAGCCCCTTCTCTGGAGCTCCCCCTTCAGCACTAGTTGTGCTTTGTCCATGAGAATGTATCTTGAAGGGTTGTTCTTGGCTTTGGCTCCCAGGTAGAACCAAGAGAGCACTGGGGCCTTCTACCTCTCAGGGCTTGGAGCTCTGGAATTTGTTTTGTCTTTCTGCATAGGAAAAGGCCATGGAAAATTACAGGGAAAACTAGCCATCAATACAATAGGCTACAGAGCTACAAACATATGTGTGAAAAATACAGAGAATGTATAAAAGGTAAAAAAAGGCAAAAACCAAAATGGCTTCATATGGGGTTCCCTAAAATCTTCAATCCAGCATCCTTTCCCAAAAAGTTTATGAACATTTTCATCAAAACATCCTCTAGAAAACATCTTTCCAATACATTTCTGGATTAAGTTTGCTAAACTGCCCTAGAAGTCTGCTTGTAGCAGTTCATTCACTGTCACTGGATTTAATCTTACTGCTAGTTAAGGCAAAGGTGGCTTATACTTTACTGTTCTTATAAATGTGAGGACCTGAAACTAGGAGATCTTTAAAATGGCTATCATACTAGCACACATCAGAATCTCTTATTTCTCATTAATTGGTAAATAAATGTTCAAACTTGTGTTTCAAAATGCACAAAAAGTGAATTCTGACACAGAATGAGTAGTTGTACCTCTATGTAAAACGCCAAGCCTATATTTAGTCTAAAAGAAGTCATCTTAGGCCTGATTCCTGTCAGTAGAGTCACTTGCAAGTTTATGATATGTACAGAGTTTATTCAATGTCTTAAAGAGGTTCACATGGTTCTGTCTGCTCGTATTAAAAGAACCATAAATGTATACAAAAATTTAATTCTTTATCCTGCATCCATTAAATGTCTCAAAGGACACTAGGCCACCTCCTCACACATGTAAGTAAAAGCTGAAGAATAAAAAGCAAGGACTGATTTTATCTCAAGGTTATGGAAACATCATTAAACCATAAAACCACACTGTCAAAAATTTATCTTGACATTAGAAAATGTCTCAGTGGAGTTAAAGCCTTACCACGTAATTAGCTGCAGATAATTCTGTTTAATACTGAGGATCAGAATTTTAAAACAGTCACAACCTTGATAAATGGCACGCTAAATAAACTGAAGCTTGCAAAAAGTGATCAGATAACAAAAATGAGAAAATTCAACTCCAGCTCAAAGGACAGTTGGTACAAAAGCAAATTGTCTAGTAGGAACAGGGCAACACTGTCAGAAAGATAGGTGCATAACCCTTCTGGAACACCTTCCCATCGAGTACAGCTGGTATTTGCCACTGATCTCATGCAAACTACAAATACATTGGGGTGAAATTCTGCCCCCATGGAAAGAAACGTCAAAAATTCCTTTGATTTTCAGTGGGAAGTTTCTACAATTGCGCACTCAGGGGGATTCTCTGCCTATTAAGCATCACAAGCAAGTGAATAAAACTATAATTAATTTTCACAAAGACAAGAGCAGTGGACAACAGAGAAGGAGGACTGTTTAAAAGAGCTTCCGAGAAGCTCTTTTGACCTAAATCAGGTTGGAGATTTTCCAAGAACCATCTGGAATATAGTCACCTCACCACAGGATAATTTTTCTCTTTTGTCTGGCAGTCTGTTTATTTTCCTTCTTGAGAATCCAGCATCAAACAGAATAAAAAATGACCTTTGACTGGATCTTTTTGTGGCAAGAAATGAAAGAACTGATCCAAAAAAGTTCAATGTTCGAATAAGCTCCTACTGAACTTGAAAGGAATGTTGGAAGTGATTGGGAAAACAAGATTATATATTGAAGTTATGTATCTGTAGTATTTCTTTATTCTATTGACCACAGAGGGAAGTCATCACAGCTGGTCTTCTTTGGAGTTATACTACAGAGAAGAGACTGCAAAAGTCTTATCAGAGACTTTACAGTTCCCAAGTCCTAAATTTTACCTGCTGAGAATAAGCATCCCTGCTCAGCTTTAAAAAAAAAAAAACTTGGATGGACATCCAGCTTATCTTTCAAAGAACATTCCATGGGAATGGCAGAAAACATCTGCTGCTACCTGCCTAGGGATGGGGAAACACCAAATTAATATTTTAATACATTATCAGACTCATAACAAACTCGTTTGACAACCAAATTAGGAAAGCTGTAAAATGCCACATGGAAAATTAGAGAGTGACAACAAGGTCTTACAAAAAGCTTGACAGTTGTGCTTGACTGAACTCTGAACAAGATACTAATTTTACTCATGCAAAGCACATGGCTGTTGACTGCTCTTTTCTCCCAACCACTCACCTGTCCAGTCAGATTCTCCTATCCCTTCTGCCAGCTCTTTTTAGTTTTAATGAATCAAGTATGTGTACACATGACAGGTCTATATAATTTGCTCTCCATTTTTCCAGAGCAGACTATCACACAGACTAAGCAAAACCAGCAAAAGAAGGAAATGAGCCCTAGTTTAATGGACAAAAAAACCCCAAACAAAAAAAAAAATTAAAAAAAAAAAACAACAACAACAACAAAAAAAAGAACCTTAAAAACTGAGCACCTTGCACTACATTCAATACAGTGGGGAAAAATTCACAGTCAACATATAAAAAATATCTTTGTGACACCAAAGATACAGTAAGGCAAATGTTGTCATTAACAGGAGCATTCCCAGCTCTCCAGTTAACAAAATATGGAGCTGGGAAGTCTTGGCTTTCACTCTGCCCTTGATGGGCACTTACACCACCTTGGTAAATTACATGGGAGCGGAGAGGAGGTGCACATATGTGCACATGCTTGTGCATGTGTGTACATAAAAAATTTAAAATCTTCTGCGCTTTCTTCATCACTGTTCCAATGTGTTTAGTACTCATCACACTGTTTCTATAATGCCACATGGCCATTCCCCATCTTAAGCTTATTATTATGTAGAAGGCAAAAACATTTGGAAAGAACTTCTTACAAGCTGGAACTCAGTTCAAACTGAGTAGGCAATGATCGTCTTCTGATAATCAGTTTTATTTCAGCTGCACAAACTCTGCACAATTCTACATCAGATAACACAATGTGCATGTTTCATGTGAATTGCATCTGACAAAGCTCAGGCCAAACCAGGCTGCCAACACAAGACAATAAAACAGCTTGAGTGGAGACAAGGTAGTACTTAAAGGGTTTTATCTATGTAGCCTTTTGACTGGGTTTATTTCAGACTGTGTGATTTTTCAGGTAAAATTGCAACTTTACATCACAGCAGTCTACTCAGAAATAAAAAAATCCAGAAAAACAACACAGTTGATTAAATTGCTCCTACTCCTGTCCACAGCAAAAAAAGAAAAAAAAAGTTAAAAAAAATTATTTCTAGCATTTTTATTTAATTTCTCCCAAAGAGGCTCTTTCTTTTATTCATAGCAGAAAAAAAAAGTTATACTTAGGCTTACTTCATAAGAACACACTTACTAAAACAACCAAAACACAAATAAGTTAAGATAAATCTTATGGCAAAATTTATCAATCAATTAGAAATAAAAAAAAATAATAAATGGAGTTAAAACTATGAGTACTCTTCATATAAAAGATTTCTGCTAGCATTGTTTGAATTTAGCTTCTTGAATTGAAAGTATTAAAATATCTACATCAAAAGCCAACAATATTTAGTTAGTAGCACAATAGACATTTTGCATACTGTGGAATCTAATTTTAAATACTTTATATGTCACCTTTCCCAATAAATAATCCACAAGGCCTCTAGAAAAAGCAGCTTGTAGGATACAGTACAATAACAAACACTAGCATATACCTCTAAATGACAAAGTGGGATGGGAGGATATCTGCAAATACATTTCACTTTGCAGAAAAATTTTAGGCTGAAGAGTGATGTTATATGCACTTCATTACTGTGAAAAAATTACTGAGGTTGATTGACTGAATTATATTTGAACTTTCTTGGTTTTTTTTCTCACCCAACAACTTTAACATGATAATTTTAAAAAAGGAAAAGAAAAAAAATATCCTCTGGCTACTGCTTTAATTTTGAAGCGCTGCAATTAAAGTTATACTTCTGCTTAAATACTGACTGAATAAAAAAAATAGTTTGAATCCACTTTGTCATATATCACACTGTGAATGTATCTACTGAACTCCCACTCAGAAATAAATCGTGAACACGAGGAAAAGATTATTTATGAGTTGTCAAGCAACCAGATTTTAACACTTACTTTTGTGAAGATCTGAAAAAAGTCAATTGCAGGTGGCAGTTGAGACTCATCCTGGATCTCAGTTTTCAAATACAGTTGCAAAGTCTGCGCAAGGTGCCTGAGGCCATCCTTCATTTCTTCACTTAACCGTTCAGTGTCTTATTGGGAAAGGGGAAAAAAGTAGACCATGTCATAAACAGAACATTTCACCAACATTTTGAAAACATCCAATGGCAGCTATACAGTCTAGACATTTCCAGTCCAGGAATTAATCTTGACAGAGGGCAATTTTGACAGAGGGCAGACATTTCTCATTTTTTGTGACAGTTACCTATCAACACACAGTAGAGTTTATCAGGTTGCTACTGCCAAATCATATGAATGCAACAGCAAGTTAAAGATCAAAAGCCAATAGATAAAGCAGATGTGTAAGCAGATGTAAGACATTACATACAAAAATTAGGCATCTGGGTTTGTAACATGAACCACATTACAAATATGCTCGGAACTTTATGCAGCAGTACATACTTTTATATTGCATTCTCCGTACATGTGTCAGAAACACTTTATGCTAGCAGATGAAACAGAAAAGTATTTATGAACAAAAGGAGTTTCATACAGTGCAAATGGTAAACAATGAATCTGAAAGAATAATAATTAAATATCACTTTATTATAAAGCACCACTATTCATGTTGTTCAGATAGAATCACAGTGCCTCATTTTCTAATTAAGTGATTATGCATGCACCAGGTCTCAACTCAAAAAAATGAAACTGCTGCTGCCCTAGCAAGTTCACTGCCTGACTATCTGCTTCACACTTTCTTTTTCCTACCAGTTAGTTCAAAATGGAGAATGTGAAGCAGAACATATTCAAGCACCAGTCTATAACAAATGGCAGAGATTTATGATGTGCTATGAATCAATTCTATCTCTGCATAATGGTGAACTGTTATTTTATCATAAACATCTGTAGATGCTCACAGCACTACCCAAGTGCAATTAACAGTGTGGATGTGTGCAGGTGATTAAGCATGAACGAATGTAAATGTCAGAAATCTAGACATGTATGTATTTCACAATGTACAGAAAATCCCTGGTATAGAAAAATATAGTATCCATGAGGACTGTGCCTTCAAGAGAAGCAACAAACTTTTAGATGACTGAAACAATCAAGTTTAAAAAATATAGAAGAAAAATTATAAACACACGCTTGCATTTCTTATATAATATCCCTTTGGAAACAAAAATGTTTTTTACTTCAAATGTAATTATTCAAGATAACATGTGATTTACCTTAAACTATGTATAATACATTACAAGATGTATTACAACAAAGAGAGGAAGGCATGCTTTGTTTCACTATTGGCAAATGTAACAACCCTAGACTAAAGAAGAGAAAACATATAAGGAGAATGTTACAAATGGACACTGTAGCTTAGGACAGATGTGAACATGAATACCAAAACCAACTGGAACTTCAGGGAGAACTGATAGAGTTGGAAGCAGAATGCAATTATCCACACTGGAATCTCTCCAGGACATCAGAGTTAATGATCCAGAAAAAAAATCCCACAGGAACCTTAATGGAAAATGATCAAGACCTGGTTTTCCAAGCACATTTAAAAAAAAGGCCAAAAGCAAAATGAAATGAAATTTGTGTACGTTTTCAAATTTTGTTTTTAAGGAACTTTTTTAATTGTTTAAGAAACCTGCCATGGGAGACAAAATGCAACAAAGGCCTATGAAAAAATTTCTAAATAAGGCATGGGGGTTTAGTTATGTAACTCTGATTCTTACACAAGTAAAGTAGCAAAATATCTGCCCCATAATATAGCACACAAACTATTTTCTGAATACTGAGTCTTGGTAAGTAAAAACAGAGACGATTTCTGAATTGCTGTAACATACAGAAAGCCCAGAGAACTAAGGAAGGAAGAAATTGTCTTAAGATAAATGAGAACTAGCAAAAGTAGCAATGCTCAGAGACTCCTCCTACTTAATCTGAGTTCAGGACATATAAAGGAATTTCAAGGAACTATGGAGATTGGAAAAGAACTTCATAAATGGCTGGATGCCTCCACATGCTTTGTGGTTTTTCATGTATTATATCTTTTAGCAGATAATTATTCAAAAAGTGTATAATAAAACTTTATACACTTCTATTCAGTTTATATGTCTCCTACACTAAAAATCAGCCAACAGTATAAAGTAATGTTGAAATGTAATAATGTAAAGCAAAAAGAGACAGCATAATGTCAATAACAATTTTCAAAAATAAAATATTTTGGAATTACAAGTGGTGGGGGAGGGGGGGACCCAAAAAATATTAAAAGAATATCAATGAGAATTCTGTCACATTTCTGATTAGTGTTTAAACATTATCTTCCATTACAAAGATGCTTCCTGAAAATGTTTTTGTTTCAGATCGCAGCCTGTATTCATAGTTCATGTGATTCTGTTCAAAGAAATCTTTTCTCCTATATACTTATGCCTCTAATGCAAATGCATTTCTGATTTTCCTATAGATTCCACTAAGTACACAAAGAAACAAAAGCTTTATCAACACCATTCATAAATTGTGCAGCAAACAGGGAAATTGTTATGAAATAACTGGAGCTTTTGGAGCATACAGACGCAGAAAAAAAAAAAAAAAATCACAGCTACTACAAGTTCCCACACCAACCCAAAACACTTTTGGATTATTTTAACTCTAAAACCATAGAGACCATCTATTCACTCTAACAAGGAAGCCAGGAAAACAACACAAGCAAAGAGTCAGCCAAAACCTTTACATAAGATTATGCATAGGCCATTTGTACTGCAGCCTGAAGTATCAAGCTCAACTAATGTGTTAATGTCCTAAAGGGCTAGCTACCAGTGCTTCACTTGGTGCTGTGGAGTTAAGAAGATTCCACAGGAATTTTTATTAAGACTCAGACTAAGTACAGATGAAACACTACATGAGGATTTCTCATTGTCTCCTCCTAAACTAACTGGCTATGTACCAGTTATTTCTGTATCAGTGAGAGGACAGTCATCCCATCTGTATCACAGGCCACATCACCATTTCCTTCAGAATGAGAATTTTAGCAGAAGCTTCTGGCCACTCTACAGACTTTTGTACCACTTATCCATTGCAGCTCAGGCCTGTTCAACACCAAGCTTCTTTCCAGACAACTTAACACACTATTCCCCTTGTCTCCAGTCAAGCCAAGTAAAGCTGAGATCATCTCCTGAAGGAGATTGGTTGTATGGAACAATCAGTTACAAAAAAATCTTTGCCTGCACTAGAGACAACTGCTGTATAGGTGATCAATGTTTAATTTTTAAAGGGAGACTCTTCCAGTCCAGTTCCTCCTGCACCACTCTAGAATCAGCCATTGGTAAAAGACTCTTTCTTTGGATCCCAGCAGTGTAATGAAGCATAGAAGTCCATAGTCTACATCATTTTAACTTAATTTTAAGTATCTGTTTTCCATAAAGCTTTTTTACACAAATTGAGAATATCCATTACAGAAAATCACTATGTTTTAAATAACTGAAATCTATCCATTTTAATTTCCTGCCTTGTTAAGGTCTTTTGCCCTTGCATTTCAAGAGAAGGCAGCAGAATGTCAGGGTGTTTGGAAGTAAAATTAATACTATGTGTTGCATTTTTTGTGTTTATACAGGTACTATACCAATTGATTAAGCTGGTTTGTAGCCAAAACACTGGATAATACTTAAAACCATTGAGGTAATCAAAATATTCACATTACTCTCCAGAAAATCCCTTTAAACAACATGCAAAAATGAACCAAGGATGTATTTCTTCCTAAGTCTTTAAGATGCCACAAAATATGAAAAAATGTTTCCTATTCCAACATTTGTTCTGCTGAGAGATTGTAATGAGCATCTTTTTCTACCCAAGCAGTTGAAACTTGTGAAGACACAAAAGTAATAACTGGATCATTTCACCTTTTTTCTCTATTGAAAGGTCACATAGAAGAAAAACATACACATATCCCTTTTAAATTTAACTTTCTGTCCTATTCCTGAAGGTTATTTTGAAGCTTTATGCAATAGCACATAAGTATTAAAAAAGTAAAACCTCATTGTAAAAAAATACGTACTATTGTCTGTATATGTAGAAATATTGACACTATACGTAGTAAGGCAGACATTTGGTAAACTAAAAAATGAGCAGGCAAGATGTTCATTGTAAAATGCAAAAATAAAAATACTAAAGCAAAAAAATCAGGAAGGCTTTGTTTCAAGACAACAGGCATGTTTTTCCTTGTATCTTTGAAATAACTGTTCTTTCCCACAGAGGTTTTTGTCTTTGATTCTGTTACTCCACAGAGCAAATCTTCAGAAGGCAAGCTGCAAGAAAATCAGACGGCCCTTTTCGTAAGCCAGACCTGGGACGTATTTCCTGAAATCTGGCTGGCAATTACTTACTTGACTGAAGATCGGCAAAAGAGTAGAGTTTCTCAGAAGGGCATACTGATTGTCTCAGCTGTAGAGGAAAAACAGATAATTAACACTCACATAGCATGTTTTATCCTGAAAACACTCTACAAGACTGATTATTCCGTGTGATAAACGTGTAAGATAATCAGGTAAGGCCAACAGCATCAACATAAATCCAGGACTTTGTACAAACTATCCTAAAAAACGAAATTTCTTTGTTGTTATATGACTTTCTACTCATTTTGATTTTTTAACACTTTGGCAGCTTACCTTTAGTAACTTACTTTAGCCTTTTAGAGCATAATTGAAATCAGATTATGGGTTTGTAGTTTCAGAGTTCATGTGACTCTAATTAATGCACAGTATTGCTAGGTACATATTTCCCTTTTAAAAATTATCACGCACAAACTCTTCGTAACAATGTATAAAATAAGTGTGAAATCATATTTTATCATCTCAGATCACAACAAAGGCCTGCCCATTTATCCAGCACACACAGCATCATAGCATGTTCAGCAAAAAAATGAGCAAATCCCTTTTGATTTACAATCCCACACATTTATAAGCTGCTTAAACTATCAGAAAATTTAGTCCATATAAAATAATCAAATTGTGGGAATGTCAAACACCCAGGACTTCCAAGAGAATTTAGAAAAAGATTAAAAAAGGTAATTGAGATGAAGAGAATCCAGCATGGAAAGCATGACATTGTGCCCTCTAAAGAAAGGGCTAGCTACCAGTGCTTCTGCCCTAGCCATTCATTCAAACAACACTTTATGAGACTTCCATTAGTTTAACAGAAAAGCACCAATAACTTCAGTAGTATTGAAGGGAAAACAGTGTCTCCCTATGTTTTGCTTCCAGGCAGGAATAAGCTAAGAATGCCACCACATAGCCATAGGAAAAGAAAGTCAATAAACATGTCCCTTGAGCTTAGTCATGTCTGTTTTGGAATCTCTTGATCCTTTCAGCATTTCTGCAAATTAATCAGTAAACTTGTAATGCAATTTGCAGTCTAATTTTTTTCAGCACTCTCAGTCACTTCAGCCTTGTAGTCCATAATTGCATTAAAAATGTAGAGTGAGAAAGTATTTACCAGAATTTGCTGCACTGAATCAATCTAAAAGCACATCACTTACTAGTTTAAAAACAATCCTTCCAGCAAGTCTGACAGAGTCTGGAGGAAAATTGGGCTTGATGCTCTTAAGACACTTGCATTCCTGTTTGTGGTCCAGCCAAGCTTCTTTCTATCAGGATATTTTAAAAAGGAAGAAAAACAAAATCAGGTGCATTTTATTTTACATAAACCGTATCCTACTTTTTTTATATGTACGGACATATTTTACATATATATAGTTATCTATAGTTAAATATGCACACAAAGATGCTCAAAACAATATGCACTAATTCTCATTTGTTGTGGCATGAAGCAGCTACAGTATGTAGCTGCTTACTTCACAAGACTGGAGAGCACTAGAAAGGATGCTAACTAATACACACAAAACCCTAGGCACACGTTCACTCAGCAATCAGGACTGCAGAGGCCTTCAGAGTACATTCACTGCACTAAATGCAGCTCCCCTAATGCAATGGTCAAGTTTTCATTGCTGCAAAAACTGTCCCCAAATATCCCTGATCTGATATCAATGCCCAGAGCTGGGAGGATTGGTAGTGATATTTTTCACAGTTCAGACCGGGATACCAAAACAGAAGACAGAACCAACAATATTTTAGTTACATTTATTAACCAAACCTGAAATTTTGTTTCACAGGCCACTTTGATTAGAATAGCAGAGACAGACTAGCACTTCCATAGCAGGGAAGAGGCAGGATGATAAGATAAAGGAAACATTGTACTATGTCTCTTTTTTTCTCTACCATTCATTGTTGCCCCAAGATTAGTGCAGAAAAGCAGCAAGAATGAGTCTTCAGCTAAAGAAATATTTTGGAAGAAAATTTCTGATCACATTTTTCCTCTGTCTTCTGTCTCTATAAGCAGAAAATTCTGCTTATAATATACAAAAATCTAACGTACTACATATTTACACATTTTATTTGTATATTCAAAATTCATGTTTGAAGCCAGACAGCTGTTTCAAATAGCTTTAACAGCAAATTAAAAGAACAGGGCACAATGAAAATTTGCTACAATGACAAGTACTCAGAACCAAGGGCTTCTGAAGGTGACATTTTCTCACAAATATGCAGTAAAGGAAAAAAAAAACATGAACCCAGAAAACCAGTTCCTGTTAGGTGAGTGCCACAAAGAAAATGATTGTCTAATGTTAGGTACATGTTCAGCAATTTAAAAAAAAGATAAAATGGCGGAGCTATGTGTAAGGGCACATCAGACCTGGAGACGCTGACATGTGAGTTATAAAGATTCCAAAGGCACTCACACAATTTTTTCCTGAGCTGCCTAAGTGAGGGAATTGTTTCAGGTAACTAGGCTTCAGCACCAGTAGCATTTATTAAATTTAATTCAGGATTTTTTTCCCCTGTGGCTTATGTGTAATAAATAAATGGAACTTTTTATTTCTTTCAGATACATGAGAGATTTGTGATTTCATTTCTTTTACCCATAACTCTACAAGGAGAAAAAAATGACACCAAGAAGGCATTAATCCAAATACAGTTAGTGTCACATGCTGTCTGGCAAATAAAAGTTAAGTATTTAGAGCTGAATAGAATTATCCTTGTCTAGAAAAAACAAAGTCATGCTTGTAAATGTCCAGACATCGTTCTGTGTAATATAATTATATTGGCATTTTCATCCAACTTAAACTAAAAATGTCCTAGGAGTAAGCCTTTACTGTCAAATTTTTTCCTCTACATAAATGTTGCACAGAATTTTAAACATGCTAGAGGTTTAACATCAAAATGATTAATAACTTACCTAACCAATATAGCTCTAATGAGATGAAATATTCTGGACCACATAGCATCATATGCCATGTTTCTTTGCCTCTTCCCACATGGTAAGAATAGTTTAAACACATGCCTTTAGTGAAAATGCACTCTGGCCAAAACTGATGTTAAAAAGGAATCATTCTGATTGCTCTGCAGAAGGAGCTAGAATAGAACAGGGATTGCCAGTCACTTATTCCCAAATGGAAAGGGAGAGAGAGGAAAGCTCCAAATGCATTAAATATAATGAAATTCAACAATATTTCTTCTTACTATCCATACAGCAGGGATACAAATTACAGGACAATATGAAAACAAAGATTTGTGACCCTGGAGAGACCTAATTTAAAGGTCAGTCTCTAAAAATATTTATTGGTTGGACTTATGTTAGTATCACACTTCCTGGTGGAAGGGTTTTCTTAATTCTGTGTATCCTGGCTTTCAGTCAAGGTTTTATATCCTATATCCAGCATAAGCATAAACCCTGTAGTGCAGGGACACAGCCACCTGTATGACCCTTCTCCTCCATGCCAGGGAAGGTCTTCCAATTTTGCAAAGATTCCTTTTTCTCCTGTTAGAACACTAATAGAAGGAGGCAAAGAAAGGCAAGTGAACAGTACAGGGCTAATACAAAACCCTCCTGCTCAAGGTTTCACTACACTTGGAAGCTTGGAAAGAATATCTTTCTGTTTATCTCCTCCCAAAGCATTGTCTCTCCTTCAATCTCAATGCATCCCAAGTGCAAATCCTCAGGCTTCACCCAAGGGAAAATGGTCAGCACCCACATGGCTACAGAGATGGTGCAGCACAGAGCTCTTCACTGGTGGCAGATTGAGAGTCTGCCCACTGAACCAGCACCAGACCAACTCCAACACCTCCCTGCACAAGCCAGCCTCACCCCCTGCTGGCTCAGGTCACAGGCAAAGACCCCTCACAAATGCCTGCAATGTCTTGCATATTTGCAGCAGAGCGATTTTGCCAATGCACATCCAATTCTTTCACAGACATATGGTATTGCTGTCTCCCTTTGGAGCCTGAATCTACAAAAGTTCCTAAAGCAATGTTGATGAAACAAAGGTTTCGCTTGTCTTCCATGCAAGATCACAAAAAAAGAATGCTTTCTGCAGATTAATGTGCTAACAAAAAAGCTGTTAAAGGCTAGAGCTTATTATTAAAAAAAAAAGATATTTTTCCATTGGAAGGTTTTGATCTGTTAAAAGCAAATAATCTGTAATTTCCAAAGGACTGTTTGAATTTTCACAAAATGTCTTTTTCCAATTATGATATTTTAATTTTATTACATTGTTTCAATAATGTTTGATAATATCACATTCTGAATTCTGCCTGAAATTACTCTTCCACTTTTCAGGGATTATTATCTATATCATTGGTCCCCAATCCATGAGATATACTACATTAATAAATATTGTCAGGGGTGATCACAACAGTGATCACCAGTGATTATGAGGAGCAGCAGATGTGATAACCCTACCTTTGGAGGCACACCCAGCCAACATAACATTGCTTCAAGGAAGGCAGCTTATGAAATTAGGCATCAACCAATGGGAAAGGGACTGCAACAGGGAAATGTCAAACAGGGGCAAAAACCAATTAGGTCTGAGTGAAAAAAAAATTAAAAGCAAAAAATCTATATGTACTTGATCCTGAAGTCAGAATTCAGTTGCAAAAGGTCAGCCCAAAGGATCTCTTGTGATAAATTCCAATTTCGCATTTCTAATATATTTTAAAATAAAGCAGCTTGCTTCAGCTGGCCTGAAAAGGAAAAATAATGGGATTTTTTTTAATTTGGAACAAGTCACTCATGATCTTTAAAACAGACATTATGGAGATTTTTTAAAAAATGGGTATTCTGATTTGTTTATAGATTTTTTTTCAGGACTACTGGCTCTGCATACATATTCCCTTAAAAGATAACTATTATCACTGCAAGTTACAAAAAAGAGAGATATTTCCAAAGACTGTTTCTTCTCCTTAAGGTTAGTCTGAAGATAGTTTTTTGTACCACTTGACATTTTAAAGCAAATGAAGATTTTTACAAGATATTTGCAGCTTAAAAAAACTGCTCCTTTTGGTTTTTTATATCTGAAATATAAATCCACTGTCATATTTACACTGAAGTTTCTTTCACAAAATCCACCATTATTCTAGACTCATACACCTATTGAATTAAACTTCTTAAATTCAGGTTTTTTTGTATTAATTCTGTTTTCATATAATCTATAAATTACAAAACTCCAGAAAAATTACAGTTATTAAGCCTAAGTGTTTTGAGTTGCAATATCACACGTTCAAAAATAATTAAATCATTCTGCAACTAAGTGTGAACTGCAAATTCAACTGCATAATTTGCACTTCCAAGTTATCTGTATTTATAAAACTAAAATACTCCTGTTTTGCCAATATTCACTTTTTTAAATGTGCAAAATGCAGTTTCATCAATACCCTGCTGTTTATTTGTTGACCAATTAGTTCAATTAGAAGTGCACACAATAATGAATTGCACTTAAGCTACAGAGGCTAAGTAGGGCACAAAGCATTTGGTTTAGCTTTCCTAACAGCTGCTACAACACCAGAGAAGCACAAACGGTATAGCTGGCTCATTAGAACAAATATGAATCAAAAGACAGTTTTCAAGAGCAAAGAAATCTGGCTGGTCTCAGTTTTATCTGTATCACCTGCTTCAAGCCATCAATCCCAAGAAATTCACTGCTTTGACTAAAAAATAACTTCTTTTTTCCTGTTATTCTCTATCACTACCTAATATCACAGGATATTACATACATTAATTCAATGTTAATTTATTTACATAAACAGTTCAAAAATTATGTAACTGCCAATACACAGTGTGTTAAGTGCAGATTACTTTAAGCAGCAGTAGCCTGTCTCACTGAAATCCCTACCTACAACTATGGATGGCTTCAAGCATGCAAACCCCAGAGCTGGAAGCACAAAGACACTCAAGATGGCTTCAGGCTATCCCTTATGAATCCTTGAAGAATGTTCAGACAGTTGTGCTTCTCAAAGAGGAAGCTCCAATTCCTACTTCCATTGCCTCTACACCTAATTTGTTATTGCATTACACTTTGCACATTTGCTTTTGCAGTCAGATTGCTGGTGAGTGCCCACAGTCTCATTTCACATTAGAGACCTGCCAACAGAATGACTCTCTTAGAAGATGTTTTACCTGGAAAATACTTTGGTCTTTTATAGTCTTAATGGCCATGTTTTCCTTATGATCTCCCATAATAAATCTACCTGTGGCATTATTATTGATGCTACAGTAAGCACCTAATGTACATTGCACACATTTGCCGTACGAAGAATCAAAATGACACCTCTTCCTCTTCTCCCTCCCCATATGTTTTAATCCCTAAAAGGAGGGATTTGTGGGATCTTGAGAACACTACAGATGATATTAAAGTAGAATTGCTTACAGAAGCACATGATACGTGACAAGATCAGCCCTGAGATGAAAGACTTGGGGGTGTTGTTGACAAGAAGCTCAACGTGACTCAGCGATGGGCACTCACAGCCCAGAGAGCCAAATGTGTCCTGGGCTGCATCCAAAGCAGGGAAAAGGATTCTGCCCCTCTGCTCCGCTCTGGTGAGACCCCACTTGGAGTCCTGCCTCCAGCTCTGGGGACCCCAACACAAGAAGAACACGGAGCAAGTCCAGAGGAGGGCTACAATGACCAGAGAGCTGGACCACCTCTCCTATGTAGACAGACAGAGACCTTGCAGCAGCCTGCCAGTACCTGAACGGGGGGGCCTACAAAAGAGCTGGAGAGGGACTGCTTACAAGGGCATGTAGTGATAGGACAAAAGGAGATGGCTTCAAACTGAGAGTATACCTAGCTTAGACATTAGGAAGAACTTCTTTACTGTGAGGGTAGTGAGGCACTGGAACAGGCTGTCCAAAGAAGCTGTGGATGCTCCATCCCTGGAAGTGTTTGATGCCAGGTTGGATGGCATGCTTTGAGCAATGTTTTAAGCAACCTGATCTCGTGGAAAGTGTTTGCCCATGGAACTAGATGATCTCCCTTCCAACATTAACCATTCTATGATGCTTTCATTCCATGACTGTTGGAATGTCAAAGACTTAACTTAAAAAATTATAGAGTATTACTGCTAGTCTACTTTGGCCAGTAACTTCTTTTCTTCATTTTTCTCTCTTTAGGAAAAGGAAAAAAAATTACACACACACACACCCCCAAAAAACCAACCACTACCAACCCTCACCCTCCCACAAAAAAAAAAAAAAAAAAAAAAAAAAAAAAAAAAAAAAAAAAAAAAAAAAATTACAGTGCAACACTATTTAAAACTTCAAGTGTTCTATAAGGTCTATAAGGCAATCCTCTATATCAAGTCAAATATAACAGTTGAGATTTTAGGCCTTGGAGAATTTTTCACCTTCATAGGATAGGATTACAGGTTACCTCAGGCTGAATGGGTCTATGGAGAGCTCTAGTTGCAAAGCAGGGTCAATTCTGCCGTCAGACCCAGCTCAGGGCTTTAACCAGCAGGGTCTCCCAACCCTCAAACACAGAGATCACACAAACACCCTGGCTAGCCTGTCCCATCTCTTGGCTGTCAAGAGCTTTTCCTTGTATCCCATGTGAATCTCTGGTTTTTCAACTTAAGCCTGCTGTCCCTTGTCCTTCTGCCACGGAACACTTTACTTCTTGGAAATCTCCTCAGAGATGCAGTTTTCCTTAAAGCCTTCTCGACAGATTCTTGACCCTCATTTCCTCTTAAAAAACTGGAATATAGAATTTACCATTACAAAAAGTACTCCTGAAATATAAATTGTTTTACTGGAAAATTGAGTTAGAGCTTCCATTCTACAAACAAGCTTACGAATTATTTCTCCCCCTCTCACCAAGTACAGTCAAACACCACACATTTCAACTTATTTTTCTCTTTTGTACTTACCAGAATCTCACATTTGTAGCTTTAAAAATACTCAAATAAAACAAGCCAGCATTTTTAGCCACTCTGTCCTAAACTACAAATAAATTACAGTGTGGAGGTATGACAACATGCAAAACTTATGGAGACTGTAAAAAAAGTCTTCGAATGCCTATTTTCTTAAACCCTTTATAGCTGTTATTTTTATCTTACCTGACAAGTTGTACCACAGTATTTAGCAACCTTGCACTGAGAGCATCTGTGCAGATTTTCATTCCTGTTTAGAAAAAAAGGAAAGAAAAAGGGTTATACATACAGATCAAGTTTTGTATTTTTCCTTCTTACCTAACCAGCAATTTCCAAATATTCCAAGTCACAAAAAATATCTTTAAAACAAGAATAGTCTAAAATGCACTGCAATGCAAGAAGAAATTGTACATAGTTATATTCAAAGCTATAGTCATAACCCTTTACTTGTGTCATTTAGCATCTCTGAGGCCATTTTGGACCAACAGGAAAATTATGAAATGTAGCTTTTGTCATAGCTGTAACCCTGAGGAGTTTGATTTTGTAGATAACATCATAATTAGAGCTGTGGAATACAGCTAGCTAATCTATTTACTATCTGAGCCCTGTCTTAAGCAAGCATCACTATCTGTCTTAAACAAGACCTTGCTGTGAACCTGTGGCTGGGACATCAAATTTTATCTTTATAACACAGTCCAAAGTTGACATGTCAGCAGAAATTTCTATTTTAAGAAAACACTTCTGATCAGTGGACAATGAAAACAAAATAAAAATTCATGGGGGAAGTATAAAAATCCAATAAAAACTAGAAGGAGAACTACCAGACCCTATACATTACAATCTAAAGGTTAAAAGCACCTCCTGACTGTAGCAATGTTTTCTGATACTATCTTAATTTATCTATATGACTTAAGAAAATATCACTGAAGTTCTGTACCTTTTTAGACAGTCAGTAAGCATTTAATGTGAAAGCACACACGGACCAAATCTTGTACCCTAAATGTATAAGTAAAGATATTTACTTTGGGTGAGTAGAAATGAAACAGAATTTGAGGTTTCCCTTCCCTATCATTTTCCTGTAGAAGATACTGAACATGATGCATTATTCTAGTAACATTGCAAAGTGTTCATTCTCATTTCTTAACATGCAAGGCTGCTTATGTGAGTTATGGTCATTAACTAGGCTGGGAAAACTCTATGGGTTTTTTGTTGTTGTTAAAACCAAAGGCGGGCAATTTACATTACAGACACAACAATTTATCTGGGCTCTGTGGACAGCACAACCCTTCCCTTACTACTTTCCCCTCAGACTTCCTCCTGGCCGCCCCTCTGATCTTCGTGAAGAAGCACAGGTACCTCACTCAGTGCCACTATTCCCTTGTGAGCTGCACAGGGCTGAACACGGCTCATTTACACCCAACAAATTATCACCAGGACTTATTCCTTAGTACCCCCTTCTCCATCCTTCTACAAGGCAAGGAAAGAGGGTTCAATCGTGCCACTGTCCCCTTCTAAAAGTAATTTTAGTAATGGTATCTTTAGGTTGCTATAGTGTTTTACATTTAGTTGCCTCAAATTTTATTATATAGATTAATTCAGCTTTCCAATTTAATTGGGAAATAACTATCTGTAATAGCCCATTTCAAACTGAAGGGGCAAGTTTAAGTGATCAGATTAAGGACTTGACTTTGCAAGATTCCTGGTGTCTGCACATCAGCACCAGATGTGCTCTTTTCACTTGCACTCCCATCTGATGCAAAGATGTAATTTGCTGTCTCTGCTGTCACCAAAAGAAAACTCCTCTGCTGTTGCCAGCCATCTAGAGACTGTACATCACAGAGTCAGACTCCCAGACCAACTGCTTTACAACGTGACCTTCTTTCACTTACACCACTCAGTTTTCCCAAATCTTAATTTCTCTGGGTGACTTCAAAAAGGTAGAACACTATCTGTCCAAAGGCCACACACAAACCAGACAGAACCAACATGCCCACAAACTTCAATCTAGAATTTCTGGATAAACAACGTAGCCCACTTATTTCAGCTATGATGCCAAAACTGAAAAGTAGGAGGACACCAGAAATGCCATGGAGCATCCATCCTCTAGCAAAACCCAACCTCCTCTTTCCCTCAGGTCCCACAAGTGAGAAAGGTATTTTGCCAATATATCAAAGTTTTCTATGTTTGAATTATTAAAAGTAAGAGCTCGTGCATTATCTTAGGACTCTTATAAGGATTTGGGGAGTTTAGACAGCTGCATTGGTCAAAGATTAAGAAGAGCATTATGAACAGTCCATTATAATCAAGTAAAATATTTTCATTTGTTCTGCATAAAAATCCCTATTTTGTCACACAATATTTTGTAGATATTCATACTAACTACCAGGAGAAAAGTAATTTATAAACATTTTAGATATAAGTAGTATATACCTAAATATAATAAATATTTAGGTATTTGTCTACAGCATTCTTTATCTTCCTACCTGAAAAGCCAGCCCTTGAGACAGAAAAAACTAGCAACTGTTGGATTTCTATAAACAGAATCTAAAATCTTGTACATGTACAATAGGTTTTTGATTTTAAGGTGCAATGCCCAAGGATGATTCAGAGTTAGAAACAAGTGTGAAATCTTCATTTTGCCAGCTGGGGAGAGCTGCTTCATCTTCAAGGTTGAGCAATGACACAACCTTAACCATATTCTGGTAGAGGAGGATCTATTTCTCAATTTAGATTAGAAGCTTAAGCAAAAAAACTTTGAGGGCAGACTTTGTTCTACATGTTATTCACCAAAACACAATAATCAGTTCAGAGTTTGAAAACAGAGCATGTGCAATTTTAGTCCCAAACACACTGAAGTACCACACAGTCCCAGCAGCAACAGGTAAGATGCAGATTTCCAAAGCAGAGTAATTATAACTTTCTGGCTGCTGAATTTAAGTGAATCAATACCCACAACAACCAGAGAAGTCCTTCCTACAGTTTTCACATTCTTCCATGAGAAGGCTGGATGCAATAACCTTAATACACCTGCAAGGATACCTGGCCTTGGTATCTCCCTTGGGAATTTCCCAAGGAATGCCAGGATTTACTGAAATCATTAGTGTCAAGTCACCAACACATATTCCATCTTTCTTTTGTAACACAACTAGCAGGTGTGTTGGCACAAAGCACCAAATTCCCTCAGCAACCTCGGAAGCTTCAATACCTTACATTAATATTTCCTTTGTATCCCTTGTCCCCAAGGGTTAATGATGCTGCAGTAACAAACACATACACAAAAATCTAAGCACCACTCAAAACTGGAATTTTTGTCAAACTGACACTTCAGTGAGATTATTTGAATAAGACAACTCCCTTCTGGTGCCATTTAATAAATGAATTATCCATTAATCTTTGAGATTTCTTTGAATGACAAGTAGATGTAGAATGCCTGTCAGAGAGCTGAATGGTAAAGCTGCTACTGAAATCATTGCTTTCTCTTCCAATCCTTCTTTCCCGTCCTTGACCAAAAAAAAAATTCCTTTGTATTTATAACATCTCTGGATCATGCTACATGGCATACTAAGTGTAAAACAGCATGATCTAAAGCTCTAACTCTTAAATCCTTTATAGGCAGATTCATGTATTCATATATAGAGGATTTATGTATTTTAGAACATTTAAGAAGTAAGGCAATTTCCCTGGTATATTTCTGTCCTTCTCAATATTTTACTGATGTCATAGGCTTTATTAAATGAATTTTAAAGTCACTGTCAGATACTCCCATGCATTTCTTATTACCTGTAAACGTCACCTGGAGATAGTATCAGGTCCCTTACAAGGTACCTACCGCATCTCACCTAATGTCACTAATTTAATGGATGAGAAAATGCACGAAATTTGATATAATGGATTCAGTTATGCTTTAATCTTTAAAAAAGTTTCTGCTGCAACAAAAAAGGAAAGATGCAGCAACCAAAAATAAATTACTAATTTTCCAGCACAGTATAAACAAGTTTTTGCAAATGACCACAACCCCTTATGAAACAACAAGCAAAAGTGAGCATCTTTGTACTAAAACAAAGAGCCAAAACCAAAACAACAACAAAAACCAAAACCCACAAGTAAGCAGGGGTTGCCAGTTGACCTCTAACATAGCATTATAGTCAGGTTAAGAATCTTTCCTCCAAGGAATTTGGTTATTGCTAAATCTTGTCATCATTATGGTCTACAAACACTGTTCGTAGAATTAGCTCTTCCAATGCGTACTGAGAAGGCAAAAGAGCAACACCAAATGCAGAGGTGGCTAGAACAATTTCCAGGAGGTTGATATGGACAGGAAACAAAAGAAAACTTACGAGAAAGGGGAAAAACAAGACAGCTCAACTGGAATTGCCCAAGTGGGCACATATTCCTCAGAATTTTTTTCTCCTTTTTTTAACACATGATTAAAATCTTAAGAAGAAGTTGAAGAGGTTAACAAAGGTTTGCCTGGACTAAAAGGTCCTATCAGAGCCACACCTGCTATATGTGCATTTCTAAAAACATCACATAATATTTTCTGCGTGCCAGGAAATGGCCTAATAAATTTCAAATACCACAACAAAGTCAACCAAATACAATTAGACTACTTAATTTATAATGGCAATGCATCTACACTTCTCTGCTGATTGCAGGCACTTGACTTTCAGCCTTACTCACAAGATAAGTATCAGATATAACAGAACTGATTAAAAGACTGCATTCCACATAGTTTATTCACACTTCTGCCACATCTTGCAGGAAGACAGGACTATCTCACACAAATCCCCTCCTGCATTTTTGTTGTTGATATTGTTTTTCAGTTAATAATCCTGCCCTGTATACATGAATGAAAAGAGAGCTCTTTCCAATGTGTGTCAAACTGAACTAATTTCTGGAACAAATTCTCAGACCTTTGCAATTCAGTCAAGCCTGTCAAGTGCATAAAGTCTACTTGGATTTTCTCAAGTATGTGCATTTCAGACCTGTCACAAAATGAAAGCAATCAATACCTACAGTAAGCAAAGAAGTCATTCATCATTTTAACTAATATGCTTCTGTCTTCTAATAATAAAAATAAAGTTGTGAAGAGCCAACAGCCATCTTACATTTGGTAGATTTGAGAGCACAGGGGTTATGTTAAGTGTAATTACAGCTTTCTCTCCACACCTCTCTCCCAATAATGAGGTGTAGCAACACAGTTGGCCCCAGCTGCTACTGCACTGCTGATTCACATGGGCAGCAGGCACTCTGGGGAAGATGGGGACAAGGATGAACAGAGCTGAGGGCCAGGCAGCACAACCCAGGGCATATGTGTCTGCAACATCCCAACTCCAAGCCCTGGGCAAGCAACAACTCTGCAGCCAGTGAGCTGAGCTGTGCCCACAGCAGGGTTCCCAGCCCCCCTGATGCCCTGGGTGTTTTGGCTCAGCCTGGCAGGCTCATGGCGCTCCCTTGCCAGGACCCCAGACCTGCTCTGCAGTCTCTGATGAGCTGGCAGAGAAGATGTCTTCTACAAGTCCCATGGCCCACTGCCTCTGAAATAAGGCTGCCAGGCTTTTCTGCCCTAAGGTTGTGCTGTACACTGCTCTCAGGTCCCTCACTGGATCTGGGCAAACAAGAGTACACCAGGTAAGAAGCCTTTGAATTCCCTGCTCCTAAAAGTAGTGGAAAAAATCTCACATATTCTCCACATGCACACTTCATTGTGTTAGGTGTACAAATTAATATTTTTTAACCTAAGAGCAGCACTGGGAAATAGCATTCTGGGAGGTGGAATTAGAGTTAAAAGGTAGCCACTACAGCTAGCCATCAGTGATCAGAGTCATTATTCAAGTGACAACTAAGACCTTTTATATAAGGAAAACACACCTACTTTACTTCCAAATAAAATTATCATCTATTTCATACCTGAACCTTCTACAGAAGTGGTATTGCATTGTCCAGGTAAAAAGAGAACACATGAACAACCAACCTGTTGATGAAAGGTTAGTTAAGACAATTTGCACTCTAAAGGACGCTACTTACTAGCAGGAACAAAAATTTGGCACTCAGAATGACTCCCCATAACTTAAATCTTGGTTTCTGAAGTCTTACTTGTAACCCTGAATGCCCACTTGCTGTTATTTTCTGTAATTCTTGTTATCTTGTCACAAAACTTTAGCTGACAAGAGCTTCTGGATCTTATTTTTTCTCTGGTTTTGCGTAGTAGGTATATCTCCCATCATTCTTTTCTGCACCTTATTTTTTCTTCTGAAGAATACCTGGTCTGCAAACTGAAAAACATATTCTGAACAAAAATTGTAAGGGTCTATAGTCACTTCTTCATTGCAATATAACCCTTCCTGACAATCTTCATTGGAATTTTAGTTGGTTTTTTTTTTTTCTTTTGGGGGTTGCAGGAGCCAAAGTCAAGGCTGGGTAAAAGAAAAAAAAAAACAAAACAAGTACTAGATTTCATTTCCTTCTGTATAGAAACTGGTCCTTGTGTTCACCCAGTGATTGAATTATCGCCAAATTTAGATAAGAAAGCGTTGATTTTTCAAAACCTCTTTGCACTATTTTGAAAAAGAATGGTGAGACATTCCTTGCTGAAATGGAAAAGTTATCTAGAGCCACAAAGATGTCGCTCCCATGGTTAAACTGAAAAAAACAAACAAAAACAAACAAACAAACAAAAAAAACCACATTGATTTTTTTTAAGAGAAAGACACTAAAATGTAGTACTTAGTATATTACTTGATACAACCTAGAACAGAATTATACCCTTCTCCACTAAGTTGGTAAATGGTGAAATGCTTCAGATGTGCTTTCCAATAAAATTAGTGAAGGAACTTAAAAAAAGAAACACCAAAACATATGGCTCTCAAATTGGCATGAAATTTAATCTTAACTTTGAATTCTACTTTTCCATTCAACATTTACCTCTCATGCTACATGAAAACACCAAAAAATCTCTCAACTAAAACCAAAAATATTTACATTAGAAGGAATTTCAGTAGTACAAGACCCGAAAACTCATTCAGAAGTTCTCAGCATATCCCAAGGAGGTTTTTGTCCTAGAAGACAAGACTGGCTTTGGAATATATTTGCATTTATAGAAGTACACACACAGTATATGTACAAACACACACACACTTTATCAACACTCACGATGAATAAAACAAACACCATCACAACTGAAATCAGTGGCTGTGTGAAAACACCGTAATTATTCCCCCAGCAAAATTCACAGCTGTCCCCCACTGAGAGCACTGAAACAGCATCACAGCAGAAGGTGGCTCCAAAAGCATCAGGTAACTCCTACAAACTGTCTGTGGCACCTCCTTGCCCTGCAAAGCTGCTTTCACACAGCTGCCTTCAAATCAAGGCCATCTCCAGGGCTTCCCTGCAGTGGGCATGCCAACACGCCTCCCTCCAGCAATTTCAGGCTTAAACAGATTATTTTCAGTCACACAGTACATTCATTCCACCCTGGGATTTCAATCAAAGAAGAAAGCCAAATACTGTGCAAGACTAAGATTATATTTCAAAATATGAAAAGGTCATATCTATAACTTAGTAACCTGGGAAAAAAGCTACATGCAATTTTTAAATGCTCATTTATGGAACATGTGGTTAAAATCCAATGAAGCTAAGTATAATAAAATATCCCGTCTTTCACTTCTCCCTATAAAAATGATTAATTTTGTCATTAATCTGATGTATATCTAAGTAGTTTTTTCTTCAACCCATAGGTCATTGTTCCACCAAAACAAAGCTGTTGCTCTAAAATATCATACTGATGTAAACATTTACTTCCTGCTAGTATTACCTCCGGGATCATATGCATGTATAATTTTCAATGAAATACAAACCCCTCTGACCCTCTCAGAGAAGAATATCTTCATGAGCTTTTTTCAGCTCCTTTCCTTTCTTGACCACATGTATATTTTTGGCATAAACATTTTTTAGAGATCCTGCAATTCTTATTCACTTGCTTTTCTTTTTCCAAATGTGAACACCTATGCCCAAAGGATCTTTCATTCCCCATGGAACATATTTTGAAAGTGACGAACGAAAAAGTAAAATATTTCAGGTAAAAATCTTTGACAGACATAGTAACACAGATAGGCTCAAAATAAATACCAGTGCTTTTTGCCCTGTAGATTTAGAATTGGGAAAGGATATACATCAAGTGAACTCTTCATTTTCAATCTGCTTAGCCCTTGTGGTCAGATCACATCCAAATTAAGATTCATATATATGAGACTGGAACAGAATAGTCAGTTCTGCTTACTTATAAGCTGAAGAACCTGCAAAGGTAGAAAATGAGAGTAAAATGCAGGAAAAATGTGCTCCTATCAAATAGCAGAAAGGGCAGAGAAACAGCTTGCTTCCAGCTCAGGTGCAATCTGATATTGTGAGGTTTCACTAGACATCTGAAGCGGTCTTGTCATAAACTCCTAAAATCCCAATGAATACTTTTGCATTATAAGACCATGAAAATGTTCCTGACATCTGTAATTCTGCTTCCCACTTCGATCCAGCCCTCTAGTGCAGGATGGTTTTCTGCTGTATCTGTTTCTCTGGGGATGCACTTTAAATGCACATAAGTTTCCCCCTCAGACAAAGGCACTTCTCATATTGAGTCCATCCTCACCTCCTAGAAATGCAGACTATTCCTGAGAGTACCAGTGTTTATCTCAAAACCTATTCTACTCAACTGTGAGACACTGGGGAAACCTGAAAAAAGATCACTTTTAGCAAATCAATAAACACCTGTACTAAATTTACAAATAGCTGCCTAACCAGTTCTCTTTCAGTTTAGTTGGATCCACAGTCTTTTAAATTACCCTTAACTGACACATTCCATCATATTTTTCCTTCAAATCTTCTGTATTTTATCCCTGTCATTTCATTATCTCCAGCTTTGCAGGCATTTTGGCTTGCTTGTCACTGTTCATATTTTTCCTCTAATTTACTCTATTTCAACACCTTTCCCATTTCAGAATGTCTTTCTCCTTTTATAGATTACAAAGGCATTGTTTTTTTATCTCCAAGAAGTCTTATTTTTTCCCCACCAGCCTCAAATCCTTTTTCACTTTATACTCCTTACAGCAATTTTCATATCACATCAGAGTGGCACTTCCAAGCATTGATCTGAAAACATTTTACAAAGCTTCTTCCTATCAAGTGCTTGAATAAAACCTCTTAAGTCACATCTCTCACTTATTTCTCCAACAGATTCTGGATGTCAATACAGAAGGGATGTCTCCCCTTCTGTGTCCCTCCTTTATGTGTCACTGAAAGGTAGATTCCATAGTTCCCACACTAATGCTTAATTCTGAAAATGTTCACCAGTAAGAATTAAGGTATTTCATATTAGCATAGGAACAGCAATGCTACATGGAAATTATTCAGAAATACAGAACATATATTTTTTTTTAATTTTTTTTTTACTATTGACTCCTATAAGGTAGTTAAAATTTTTATTTTCACAGACCTGCATTGCACCATTACTGATGGAAAGCAAGACCTTCAACCAGGACTGTCCATATAATAGCTAAAACTTAAAGTTAAGCTTTACAACTAAAATGCCCTAAAGTCCATTTATAATGCTACCTGGATATATAATCACCTAGAAGAAATCTTAGTATTAAAAAACATAAGCACTAAACCTTTCACATCTCAAAGCATAAGGTCCATAAAGACTCACTGGAGCCTCATGTGTTTCTCGAAGGTCTTTGTAAGGGTTTCCTGTGCTTTAGTTAACGTGTTTGTACTGAAACTCCTGCAGAGGTCCCCAGACTCAGCTGAGCCACTGCAGGTTCAGTGTTTACAGCAAAGCCCTGGCAGTGCCCAGGGCTGCCCAAAAGGCCCCTGACAGAGCAGAGGCCAAGCCACCCAACCTGGCAGGGCACCACCACCCAACAGCAGGGAGCAAATGATGTACGTGAGCTAATTAGCAATACCAGCACTATGTGTGCAGTGGGGACACAAGAGGTTTTCAAGGCCTCTGCCAATTATGCCACTGTAACAGGCAGGGAAATACCAAGGCTGAATTGTGTGGTGATATTTGTTCACCTCTTGTTTGCTTCCTCTCCTGCTTCACTCTTGTCAATGCCCCGATAGAGGCAGGACAGGGTGCTGAACCTATTTCATGCTCAATACTCTGAATTTAAGAAAGTCAGAGACATGATGAAACGGGTCAAAATGCTGTGACTACTGATTTGAGAAAGCCTCTCCAAGGCTGGAGCCTTCCCAGTCTAAAATAAACAGCCAGGGAAGTCATAAATCAGTTCCACATCATCTAATACTCTCTGTACTCTGGTGACATCCGATGGCTAAAAGCATAATAGATGTTTCTTCAGTTTCAGAAAGCAGTTATCCAAGTTTAGTTTCCCTTTTTTTTTTTTAGTAGAGAAACAAAAACATAGTCAAAAGAAATGCTCTAGCTATAGTGACACCCATATATTTTGAGAAAAAAAAGGAATTATAATTTAACAGCTGTGAGCCCTAGTCTTAATTGCCTAAGTCTACTTCCCACCTATTCTAGAGAAACTTTCAGTAACCAAAACCTGTACATTCTTCCAAGTTTTAAAATTTGCCCATTTCCAGCAAAAAGGTATTTTTAAAGAAACCAGCCCAATTCCAAAATGTATTTGGGAGCCCCTTGCCATCACTAGCTTTAGTACAATTTTTCCTGCTGAAGAATTGAGAGTTTGACCAGGAAGGCATCAAACCCCAGGAGTAATCCTGAAAATTTCCATCTCAGTAACTGATGTGCTTGAAGATATGTAAATGCTCAGGCATGCCTGTAAATGGCAGCTCTCTCTCACTAACTGGTTCTGAAATAAGTATTGCTACATTTCTAACTAAAGTCAATACCTTCACAAAAGAGACCTATTCAAACTAGGAAATGTCAAAATCATTTAGTGTCTCCCAGAAACTATTTTACACAGATAAAGCACAGATAATACTTGCAAATAAGTTTTCATAAATTCTTGTGGAACTGTAGAAATGAAGATAAAACTTCAACTACTTTTGTTTCACCTTCACTTTTTATTAAAAATTCCCATGTATTTTTCAGTGAAAGTGAAAGGCATTTCTAGCTCATTTTATCAGTCAATAGAATAATGATGTTGCATCAACATGAGAAACAACCAAGTGATTTTAAAAATCTGAAGCTATTATTTTAATATTTTAATTTTGAAAAACTATTTCTTAATTAAGTCACAGCAATTTCAACATACAGCATGCTTCCCCACACTTAGCTACCAGTTCTCATGTTTCTCTTAGAACATTCCATAGCAAATGTTAAAAGAAGAGGAGCTGCCAAGCCATAATATCTGTCATAAGCTAAGAGATTGCAGTTTACCTTCCTGCTGATTTGTTCCAATGACAATACATCAGTACACACTTTTCTATTTCAAAAATTGCCACTGGTATTGAAGAAGCTTCAAATGGGCATAGACAGAGCAAGGAGGTTTAAACTAATAAGGAAAATCACAAATTGATACGGATTGGCCATGGATTTTGCACAATTACCTAGTTAAAATTGGGGTTTATGTTCCAGAAGGTACTACTTTTACATCATTATAAGTCTTCAGTTAAATTTCATTTTCTCCATGGCCAAGAAATATGAGCCTTTAATCATTATACCGTAGCTTTAGCAATGGGTCATGAGTGAAATCAGATTATTTGTTTCGGTTCAACAGCCATGGAATGAGACTCTGCAGAGCACAGTACAGGAAAATGAGAAATATGTTATTCCTTATTTGCAAAGGAAGACAGTGAAGGTTTATTGTGCTAGGCAATTGCTGGGAGAGAGCTGGGGATTTTGTTAATGTATGTCAGTGCTGATATGGCTTATAGGTATCAGTAAAAGTTAAATAATCACAAGCAATGCTCTGCTTTGCAGAATAAAATAAATGCCTACAGTATATGTTGGAGAAAAATGAGCCTCTGGTAATTTCTAAAGTCAACCATGCCTCAAATCAATGAGCTGAAAAAGCTTGAGGGAAGAAATGATCCACTGCAACCACACTGTTTTATAAAAATTTCACTTTCATCAAGATAGCAAAATAAACAGTTTTTTAAGTGCATGCAGATACATTAATATATTCTTATCCACACAAATACTACCTCTATTGGCAGTTTATTCCTCTTGTGACTTTTCATCTCATAACTGTTATTTCCTCCTGTATCTCCTGAAAGTGTTACATGCTAACTCATCACATTTTCTGAACATCCATTACCACTCCTGCAATAACACAGTGCAACTCACAAGAGGTTCCTCACCACCTTGGGCACCTGCCCCCTTCAACACACCTCTGCCAGTGCACACAAGTGACTTGTGCACATTGGAAAGGCTGGTGCAGTATCAGAGGGATCTACATAAACCCTACATCCAGCTTACTTTACTGCTTGAATTCTGGTCTCCAATCAAACTTGACAACCAAATTGGTTACTTTGTCATTATAAATGGAGGGAGAGCCAGAGGTTCTCCTGTGCATGCTTCACTCAGACACACTGCAGCATGCCAACAGCTTTAAGTAGCTTATGTTGAGTCCCCACTGTTGTTACACGACTGCACTTAAGGTAAAACTGATTTGAGTTTCTTACGAAAGCATGAGTTGCACAAAGCAAAGCTGCACATAAGAGATGCAGAGAAAATGTTCCTCCACAGGACAGGTGCAAGACCAAGTGACTTGCAGACTGAGGCAAGACACCCAGCCTCTGTCACCCTGGTTCCTCAGGCTGTGCAGGAAATACTTGCCCAAGGAGGTCACTTCTTAATGTCTGACCAAAAAAAGCAAAGTCAAATTGTCAGCATAAACAGCAGGATATGCAGGTGTAGTTTGGGGATTAGGGATTTTTGGTTTGCTTCATTTTAAATCAAGACACTGGCTGTTAATAACTGGGAGTATTTCTCAGCTAGCAAGTGGATTAATGCCTCTGATTAATTGCATACAGATTATTAAAACAGGTAAAAGAATCCAAATTACACCTACAGTTTTAGCTGAATATAAGAATTCCACATGAAATTACTTGACTTCTTTTGGTGGAGTTCTCAAAACCTGAATACACCATCTTGAAAAAGAGACCACTTGGGTTCATGAAGAAGTAGCAAAGGGAACACAGTCCAGTCAAACACAAAAACAAGTCCCACTACTAAAATATTTGCCTAAGGAATACCAGCACTTAGGCATTCGTAAGTGCTGCATGTATATGCAGTACTCTGCTAATACAAAATAAAAATTATAAAAACATTCCAATACAGGAAGGATAAAACTCATGACAAATAGGTAAGGAATGCCTTTAACCCAGTACGATGCAGTTCATGTTACCATGGCAAAATTCACCTTTGAGGACAATGAGATTTCTTCACAGCAACAAAACTCCATTTAGTCAAGGAACCACTGAGATTTCAAGTCCAAAACCTAACCCAGAGATGATCCACACTGATTTAGGTTATTTGATTTAAAAGTAAACTGTATTTTGAAAAGGGCATGTAGTGCATATTCTACTGGTATGATGGCTTTCACACTGAACAGGTTATGTTTAAAGAATATACGTTTGTTCAGGGCAGTCAATTAGATAAATTACGTATTTTAACTAAGCTGTGTTCTTACCTCAAAAAAATTATTGTTTTCTTCCATAAAGCACATTGAACTTTCAGTCTGCTGTTATACAGATATTTCTCATGTTCTGGAGCACCCTTACTCAGCAGGGCTGAGTTGTGGCATCCCCTCTGCTGTGCACCAGTGTTTTTGAAGTGAGGCTAAGTGCATGCTGGTTACATGCAATTAATAAAATGTGTTAGCTTCAAATCAGTAACCCCTGAATTTTGTATAACTTCTTCACAACAGAAACATTCACAAAACTGAAAAGCTTCCCTTTATGTTATTATATATAAACATAAATATATGCCGGGTGTCTCCCAACTTTAAATTGGGAGCATATTATGGAAGACATTGGCACAGAATCATTTCTTGCATCAAGGCCACATTTTTATACTTCATACAATGCTGCTTTTTCACCTAATTTGATAAAAAGATCCCATCATGATACTAGGTCTTTGCACTGTTGAAGATGAGCCCTTCTTCAAGAAATAAAAAAAATCCCTAAGGTTTTGACCATTGCCTTCATTTAAAAACAAACAAAAAATTCCACAAGTTCAGCTTTTTGCCAAAAAAAAAAAAAAAAAAAGGCAAAAACCAAGCATGATGAGGCAAGGACTGGTGGAACTGATGGATTAATCACACACACCGCCATCTTATACTATCCTTCTTTATTCCTCATCCTAAACTATGGGTAAGGTGAGCAGCAGCAGTGCCCCAATAAACAAGACACAGCAGAAATTCCTTAACCTACCCGACTGGAAAGGGGAACTGCCAGGTTCATATTTGTAATGATTTTTAAGAAACTTGGGTGGAAATCTGGATTAGAGCATATTTGGTATTAATTGTTCTTGTAAGGCTCATGAACCTTGAAAATGTCTGTGAACATTTTAAGCTAAGATGTGAAGTGAGTTTCCAAGACTAATTTGTGCTGGCAATGACCAAGGCAGAATTGCAAACAGATGCTCTAGGTCTGCCTAGAAAACTAAGGGATTAGGGGATAAAATTCTTCTGAATGATTAAAGATATTGCCAAAATAAATAAATATGTGGTCATCTGCTAAAACTAAATATATATAAGCACATAACCCCAAACCAAAGTATAAATCCTATGAAAATATCAGATAGATTAATATAAACTAGGCAGTGCCAAAACAGTTGT
This sequence comes from Molothrus aeneus, assembly GCF_037042795.1. Classification (NCBI taxonomy): domain Eukaryota; kingdom Metazoa; phylum Chordata; class Aves; order Passeriformes; family Icteridae; genus Molothrus; species Molothrus aeneus. The sequence continues at coordinate 32,158,711 of NC_089648.1, forward strand.
TTTAGGACACCAGAAGAACATGGTACAACTCTCTTTCTTTTGAAATTATTATATACTTAGTAGTGTAACCACATACAAAAAAAAAACCAAAAACACATTTGGGGGAAAAAAAATCATTGAGATCTGGACTCTGTTAGCTAAGGATAAAAATAGATTATCAATTTATTAACACTTGTACATAGCCTAGAAGGTGCTTTTATTTTCACAGGAACATTGACTTTGAAAAGAAAATTAGATTTTTTTTTTAAGTGCAGATATTTTAGAATGCTGGCAAGAAAAATGAAATCCTAAATTAAGTCTATCATTATATTTAATTTCTGTAGTAATAAAATAACATATTCAAGATATCCTAAATTAAATGCAAACAGAGAAACTGGCAGAATAAAGCATCCTACCATTCTATAATCCCTATAATGTTTAACTGGAATTCTTATAAAAACATTTTAAAAAATCTGTTTATGACCATTTTTGTAGTGAATTCATGTCATGCATTTTGAAAAAGGAATTACTTGTTCTAGGATCTCTCCTACTCCTAAAATTTTCTCATTCTGTGTAATTACCAAAAAATACAACAACTCTCCAAGTTATGACTTGAAGAAACCAATTAATTTCCCAAATATTAACTGGTTTTAAACTGTTCAAGCACATTTTCTAAGATAAGAAAAATTTTGTTTATGAAAGTATACTTAGCATGTATACATCAAAAAAATTTACAAATTAGCATTTTCTAGTGGAAAATGTGTTTGCTGGATGAGTGGAGAGCTGCAGATAAAAATACTGGATAAAGGCAACTAGGTAAATGAAAGGAGGAAATCTACCTACTCTGGGAACAAGAACTGGTGCTTTCTCCAATGTTGATTTCCAAGTCCAAAAGCCCCGACCTTTACAGCAGAATGCCATGACCTTGCTCAGCAATGGACTTCTATTGTACCACTGAAGTCTTTGACAAAGTTTTCACCTACTACACTACTGCTGGATGAATGCAGTAGTAGAAAAACAAGTCACTCAAGTGGGTCAGTTTCTTCCAGCAAAGATTGCTCTCCTCGGACCAGTGAAAAAGGAAATTAGCATTGACACCAGAAACACAACCTCTAGGTTTCAGGTCATACCAGAAACAGACTGACTGTGCACTAATACAATGCAAAAAAAACCCCAATTTTTGATGGTGTTAGCTGGGGAAATTGGGGTAACTACAAGCTGCAGCCCTTGTGCTGTGACCCAGCTGAAACCAGCAGTCACGCCAGCATGTGAAAAGCTTCAGGCACCCGCAGCACTCTCCAGTCAGTCACTCTTCAGCATAGAGACACATTGAGTCCCACATTTTGTAACAAAAACAACCCAAAACCTGACCTTGGGAAAAAAAGTCTTTTGCAAAAACTTCAGCACTAACAGAAAGCTGTTTAAGCGATCGCTGTTCATAAGTAAACCACCCACATAATGATTGGCAGGAATTAGTCCATTCTCCAAATGTAACACTCACTGACATATTTGTCAACAAACACCAAAGCTATAGGCATGTCTGCTTCAGGGATCAGGGAAACAAAGGGAAGAGGAAATAGCAAGTATAGATTACACCAACCTAAGAAGAGATTCCTAAAGATTTTCAATTCAAATCAAGTTTTATGGGGACCATTCTCTGGACCCTTCGTAACTCCAAGGAGAAAGCAGCATGCAGCTGTGGAGAGATGCTTACACCACAACTCAGCACAGAAATCACAGAACCATAAAACCTGTTAAGTTTTGTGAAATTTTTAAGTCATCATGTCCCACCTCCTTCCCAAAGCAGGGCTGACTTTCAGAGGCTGATCAGGTGCAGCACAATCTGTTCAGCTTAAATGTAAGTGCCAATGAAAATTTCACAATCATCAACTCCACTGATCTTGCTATACATCTATATATTCATCTCTCTGAAATTAGTACAAACCATTTATTTGTACTGGTGAGCAGCTACCAACATGAGGTGAGTCACCAATTCCTCTTGGTGACATCCAGGAGACACTGACACTCAAATTGCCACCCTGGGATCCAAGAGCAAGTATAGAGAATCAAGAGTGAGTAGAGAGGGACAGAGCAAATCCCTCTTTGTGAGAGCTGCTGGAAGAGATCATTATTTAGCATCAGTAAGCATAGGTCATACATACACCACCTGAAAATCCAGTTCTTTCAAACTGTCTGAAGGCTCTAAAGGAACACTACCAAGTATACATGACACTTTAGTCTCTTCCCATACCACAGGGAAAAAAAAGGAGAAAAAAAAAAACACAAACAAAAAATAAACCACAAAAAAATGGAGGGAGGAAAAAAAACCCCACACACAAACTACCACCCAAAAAATCAAAAGAAGAAGAAGGAGATTCCTTTATACTTTATATATCGACACATTTAAGAATGTACTTTTAGGGACAAATGGCTAGAAAAAGTAGTAACTAAAAGTAAAACTAAACCTCATTTTAAAAAATAAAAATCATACACATATTTAATAAAAATAAATAAGTATCTATAAATGGCAGGAATTACATAATTTTTTGGTAATTTCTGTAACCAGGAAGCTTACTATATTTAGGATAAAACCTCAAAGTGTTTGCAATTACCTATTCATTCAATAACTCCACAAATACTGTTAAAAAAAATAAAGCAGTTGTCTGGTGAAACAATTTAGCAAGTCCATCTGAAAGAGGATGGAACATCCATATACAATAACATTGGGAGCTTGTGACAGAGATTCCACCATTCATCAATACCAAAAAAGGAAAGGAAAGGTTATACAGGTTAATAGATTGGGAATATCCATAATTGACTTAGATATTCCACTACACACGACACTTTCCAGTGATCCCTTACCTGCTGGAAAATTTGTATGAATCAATGTTTTTTCTATGCTCAAGATACAAAACTATGAAGACAGACTATAATTATACAAATCTCTACTACAATACATAATTTTAAGACAGTATCTGTTTACAGTAACAAGAAGAGGACAAATATACCCTCAACTATAGATACTCAAGTGCAAGTGATGGCTTAAATACAAGATGCAACTTGAAAACCTACATTCTCACGTTGCAGATTATCTTTTCTGATACAATATTTGCAATTATGAAAGAAAGCTTTCTCCAAATCCTCCTCTGTCCCTCACTTCATGGGGGCTGAGGGGGAATTCTTAATTTTCTCCCCTGTGGCCTGAACTTGCAGGTTCAACTGAACTCTAAATGAACAGGTATCAATTAATTTCACTTCATTGTTTTAGTTCTATGCAACTGATTCTTTTCTACAATGCAGGAAGAGGCAATGGGTCACTGTCTTAAATTCTTGAAAACTTTTAAGTACTGTGGCATCAGTTTCAATTCTGAAACATTACAGCAGGAATTTAATTTTTATTTTGTTTGGAAAGCAACAAAACAGAGAATGAAATAGGAAACAAGGTTAAAGCATCAAGCAAAGACAAGAAATAAGGAGGCAGACAAGAAAACCATCCAACTTTAGAGACCCAAGTCCAAAAGAGCCCAGGGCAGCAATTTAGAGGAAGAGCCACAGATGTTGATCACCCACCGTGGCAGCAGACCAGCATCTGCAGAGACAGGCAGACTCAGAGCAACATCACCTTCAGCCCTCTGCCTTTCCACCACTGTTCAGTGAGCAAATACCACAAGAAATGCACACAAGGGCACAGGTGGACACATGCACCCTGCTTGCCAAGGACATGCTGCCTCTCCCTCTGCCACAGGGGCAATTTGGAGCACTCCAAATTTCTCTTGCAACCAGTCACTGCTTCCACAAAATCCTCTTATGTGCTGGAGGCTTCCATGAGATCAAACACCAATAGTATCACCAAGCCCTGTCAGTGGCACTGGGATTGCACATTAGTAGGCTTGACTAAATTTAGTGCTACACAGGGAGCTGCTCTAAAGAAAGACAAATGTAGCTAACCTGTGAAGGTTTGATACTTAATGGAAGACCAATGATAGAATAAACACAAGTCAGAACAGCAAGGCAGACTCTCAGACAGGCTTTGTAGCCATTCCATCTCAGGTTTATTTGTATGTTACCCCATGATGTACTTAAACAAAATTTGGCAAGAAAATCTTTCAGCAAAATAACAGTTGAGCAGTGTTTGCATGGCCCACAGGAGTCACACAAGGACTGATGCTCTCGCTAATGTATGTAAATGGCTGCCTGAAGCTTGCACAGATGCTCTACTGTGCATCTGCACAGTGTTTGTGGTCATTTTGAAAAGCCTTTTCCCAATCTGCTGTGGAATACCTGCTTCTAGCTTCCTGACTTGGGGAATAAGCTTCACCATCAAATGGCTTAATGATAATTGCCTCATGTTCAATCTGTTACGAACATAATGCATGATACTCCTGCTTCACTTTGAGGAACAGTTGCACATAAAGCAGAACTCACAGTAGCATTTAGGTAGATGATAAACATAGCAATTTCATACACTTTGGAGTCTGCACTTTAGTTCCTCTACACAAGTCATGCAGTTTTTAAAAACTGATAAATTTTCCCCTCCAACACAGCTCTGACCATACTGCCTGTGAGCACTAATTACCGACTAATCAATGGTAGCCCATACTCCTTCCTAAATGGTTTACAAAGAATGAATAATAAAATTCTATTGCAAATGGAAACAGATTACCTTATTAGCATAGATTCTGGGTCTGCATTCAGCCATTTACTATCAATGACAACAAGAATTACTCCACAGTAAAATTTCCTTGCTCGCTCTCAAGTAGAAAAGAAAACTGGGTATTTACTGCTTATGCATGGAGGGTTGAATGCAAGAGTTCTCAAAGATAACCTTAATCTAGCAGCAAGATGATTACTAAGAAAAAAAAAATAAAGGCAATGAATTTAAGATCACAAGGACAGAGAATTGTTGCACATATCAACAATTTCCTGCTACTTCCACATTATTCCATTTGCATCCAATGATTTACAATGACTCAGGAGCCAAAAATGTCCCCTATAACAGACAAAGCTGCAATAATAGAGAAGAAGTAATTTCACACACTGTTACACTACACCTTCTCTAATTTTTCAGATACTCTGCCACTCTTACCTTGAAATTTGGGGGAAAAAAATCATGTCTTCAAAAAGCCCTGGTATATTATGGTGGTTTCACTTTGATATTCTTTTTTTTTTTTAAGTGCCATTTCCTTCAAATGTATATGTAGATTTGGATTTCACAGAAGCTGATGATCAGTCAGCAGCTGCAGGTGATAAAGCCCATACTTCTACCAGAAGAAAAAATGTTGATAACTTGACTATATGGTAGAAGACAGGAATGATTTGCAATTAAACTGAGTTTTGAATGCATCTAAATTAAGAACTCAGCTGCTGTGTAAGAACTGTATCAAAATAATTACATTCCAACTCCAAAAAGAAGGAAAATGATTATTTGAACATATATCCAGATGTGGATCTGACTAAAGTTACTTTGTTTCACTGAATACTTTTTAATATTCAATATTGTAACATACGTGCATACTGAAAGCTCTCAGATATTTACCATCTAACCACACTTGGCCAGAAATACTTTATATATGTAAAAGCTATAAACCAATTTAAAAGGCAATCTGTTTAAGTGTCCATTTAAAATGGTGCACAACTTCTAATTTTCCTGCCTATTTCCCTATCTAGACATGAGACATACAATACAATACTGGTTCAAAACACAAACACTGAATGAGATGACACATTATTACACCACTCGTAAATTTAGAGTGAACAAGTTCAACAAGATTTATATTGTACAAAACAAAAGCTATCTGTGATATGCTATTTTTGCCATAAGGATTATTACTATAGTAATGTACTCACCACAAAAGTAGTACAATTAGTAAACATTACTGCCGGCATAAATAGTTAAGGCAATGCCCCCCAAAAAATTTGCCAATTATTTTTAACCATTTAAAAAAAATACAAGAGATATTAAGGGATATACCTGTTAATTATAACCTGAATTTATTTTTTCCTCTATTTAACAAAAAATGAGTCAGTCATAGGTAATTTTTGTTCAAAAACAAACACACACACACACATCAATATGTACAGTAAGTTTATTCGTTCTCCTTTTTTAGGGGCCATGTGGCACCAGCCCAACTAACCAATGAAAACAAAGATGTAAAATGAGATTTGGCAAACCCATAATTTTTGAGTTTTACAAAGCAGTGATGGTATCAAGAAAAAACACAGTGAGTATGAGTTAAACCCAAGAAGGCAAAAGTAAAATCTCTGATAATTGATACCTAAGCACCACTTGGGGAGAATTACCTGTGAACTTCAAATCACCTTGAAGCTTATAAATGTCTTGTAAGATTGTTTGTACTATCAAACCTATCTAATAAGGGCAAAGTGCATGGTGACCACTGTCAAACTAATTGTTCAATCAAGAATCAGTAAGTAAAAGGCATTAGCTCTGTTATGCTCCATTGCATACAGTTACATCTTTGATAACTGCCCCGTGGGAGTTTATGGATCCTACATGACCCCTGTCGAAACTCAATTGACTTCTTCCCTGCAAATTCTATTAGAATTGGTCCCTGCATCACTGCCCACAATAATCAAGAGCAGAGAGACTGATTTATGTATAAGCATTTTGTTGTAGTCAGTAGAATATAAACTAGATGAGGTTACAAGATAGCTGTTTAAAAAAGTCAACTGCATGCCATTTTGTATGACAATTTTTTTTAATGATATTTTAAATCTTTACTTTCAAAACTGGAAAAGCTTCAGGAAGAAAGGGGAGGGAAAATGAAAAATAATTTTGTCTAAATATTGGTCTTTCAAAAAGTACCATAATTCACCAAAAAGAAATCATAATTTATATAGCATGCAAATGTAACTGCTCCAAAGTTTACTTACAGCAAGAAGCATTAGTCTTACAGATTTCAAAAGTTCCTAGTAGGAGCAAAATTGAACAATATCTTGAGAAAGCATATGCTATTTACTAGCAAGTTTAAATATCCACGTTAACCCTTTTTAATAGACTTGGAAACCTCAAACAAGGAGCTCATAATCCTTCATTTTCCTGTAGTTACTGACTTCCCTCTGCTATAAATATTTAGCACTGCTCAACTCCTCATCTCAGCTTATATTTTTAATACATTAGAACTGACCAACACTCTAAAATCTTCATAACATGGAACACTGGTACAACAAAAGGTACTAACAAAACTTTACGTACTTCTTTTTCATTATTTTAATTTTACTCCTGATTTTCTACAGTTTAAATTATCCGACAAAGAAGGATCCAAGTAATTTTATGTATAGAAGTTGCTCTCATCATTATGAAAGTCCTAAGAAAATCTTTTAAAAATAATTATGAAATGATGAGAAGTACATACTTACAGAAAAAAAGCAGATAAATTTAATTAGCCAAATACCATACTTGACAATGAAAGCAAGAAACACATCAGCTATCAGTTTCATGGAAATCAGAGAATGAACATAAACATAGTAAAATTTCAGGAGGTTATGATATAGGTTATAGAAGTTAGGAAGGGACCATTCTCAGGAATGTTTGCACATATGGAAAACAGAAGGACAACATAACACAAAATGCAAGAGATAAGCAGACTACATCACCACCAAAAACATTTAACCACCACTAGTTTAAATGCACTCTGGAAGCAATTTGAAGCCATGCAAAGATAGTCAGAGTACTTTAAACACTTGAACTAGATACCAACATAGAAACTCCAGAAGAGTTAAGCAGCCAATAAGAAAGTGAAGGGAAGGATTTGAATAGTCCCAACCACAGAAATTACGTACCTCCAATGCAGCAATTAGAAAAACCTGTAAATACAGCAGAACTGACACTGAGAACAGAGCCTTGCATAGGCTGACTTCACTATCCTAATGGAATAACCCCTCTGCTGGTTTGTTTTAAATGGATAAATCCTTCCATTAAATATATTAGCTAATTGTAATTTTAACCAGAGAGCAACCAATATCTCCCTGAGATTACAGGAAAATCCACACAGCTCATTAACCAAATAACTACTTTTACTGCCATAATCCTGACCACTAAAAATCAAGATGCATCTCTCAATCAGGCTTGTTTCACTCTAGTTTCATGAATCCAGAATATGTCTGTCTAAATCAAATTGATCTAAAATTTGGACTAAAGACAGGAAAAGTAAAATTCAGATGAATACATACTGGTTGTCAGAAAGCCACATATTTACAGCAAGCTTTTTTTAAGAACAAATCTTGCAGTTTTGTAGCCAAAATGTGCAGTACTATATGACCATAAGCCTACCCCTCCAAAGAATTCAACATTTCATCTTTCTCCAGCAACGTGCAGGTGTTTAAATGCCAAAAAAATATATCTTGCAGGTGACCAGATCAGCTGGCATCCACTCTTCAGCTACATACATAGAAAGTGCTCTTCTTGAAATCCTTTTTGCACAACAAACTCCTCTACCCTTGCTCTCTCTCAAGAAAGATGATCTGTGCATGCTCTCACATCTCAGCCCTCCATCCCAGCAAACTGCAGCACACATGGTCCATTACATTGTTGGCCAGCATGCTGTGCCACCCCACTCAAAATAAAGCACACACATCCCTCCAGGCAAACTTCTCCCCTTGATGCTCCATCTCAGCTACTTCAAACTTTGTATCTAACAGCTCTGCAAAACCCTGAGCAGAGGGGGCTTACCCCACCCTGAGCCTGATGGAATCCACCTTAACATGATGCCATTCTAATTCCTTCTATCAACTTCATTAACAAAACAAGCCATATTCTAACAAGAAAAATACCTAGGGAAAAAAACCTTTCAAAGTCTAAATAAAAGCATGAAGGCCCTAAGTAAGGAAGTATTTATTAAAGCCCCCACACTGGCATGAATTTCAATTCATGTAAGGTACAGTTACTAAGACCAATTGGGAGGAAGATCAAAACACTAACAGTAGGAAAAAAATTGTCTATTTCCTTCAAATTCTTTTAAGTATCATCAATAGATCATTCTTTTAAAAATACCTGCAACAGATATCTGCCATAAATTAAAACCAACAAAAAGTACAACTTTGATTCTTATTTTAAATTTGCCTCATAGAGAATACTTATTAATTGCACTTATAAAATATACTGCTAACAAGCCTCTGTCACACAAAGTATTTAATATCCATGCAAAATTTACTACTTTCATCAAAGAAAAAAAAATACACCTCCTAAAAATACACTAAAGCCATATGACAAAAACTACACATTGTTTGCATATGACAAACATTACAATCTTTAAAAGAATATATAAATACTTCAGACTGACTATGAATCTTGGAATTTTATCCATTTACTTGGAAGAGCTAACACAAGCATAGCAGCAGTTGTGGGATGCCTAGAAAGTGCATCAAAATCTCTCATTAATAGTCACTCTAAAGACTCATAACAAATTTAAATCTGCTTTTTAAGGAAAAACAATCCTGCTTCAGTGGAAGAATGACCACATCAAAGTCAGTCATTATGTTCTCACAAAGACAGTTGTCTTAATGAAAGGAATTAAGAAGAATAATCTGAATAAATTTATTGCCCAAGACTAAATATATTACCCAGGACTAATGTACTTAACTTGAAACAGAATTACCTTTTTTTCTTTTCCTACTATTATAAGTACACTTCTGAAAATGTCTTTATTTTCTAATTGCAGATGACCTTTCACAGGCAGTCTCAAGTCTGTTTTTTTAAGTGCAGTACTGTATTTGAAATATCAGTTGCACAACAAAAGAAATTCTAATATTTGGGTACAAAAGTTTTCTCTGGCAAACTGAAGCCGCCCTTTCTAAACCAGAAAATCCTTGTGGGACTCCAAACCTTGTCAGCCACCACACAGTGCTGTAAGGGCCACCGATACACAGCCTGGTGATTAGCCCCATAGAGGCTGCATCACTGTGTGAACACCTGACAAACAACTGGGCATCCGAAGGATGAAAACCCTACAATTTAGCAGTTAGAAGCAAAGCTCCTAACAGCAACAAAAGGCTAATTAGGGCTTTAAAAGAAATGCTATTCTTAGCATAGAACACTATTTCGGTCAGTCTACACTAGTTTAAATCTGAGTTTTATTCTACCAAAACTACTAAACCCTTTTGCATTTTGGAACCAAACCAATCCAGTTTTCAGGCTCAAGATCCATAACTTAGGTATAGAGCTAAGAAATAATAAAGTTTATTTCTACCAGTTGTTTTCATCAGTTTCCAAAACATTCTGAATTTTGAACAAATATGAAAATGCACTAATATATTTATACACATTTGAAAGTTACTGGTTTTGCTCAGAAGTAGACTTCTAACAAACACCAAAGTCAAAGGTAACACAGTTTGAAACTCAACCTTTACTTTTTCTTGTTTCTCACATAAACCCCATACCAAAGAGTAACTGGAAACCATAGTCCAGATAATTCTCACTACTCTGTGCCCTGCTGAGCACCCAAAAGCCAGGTCAAGTGCCATACTGCTGGCACCCAGTGAACAGCACAGCCTCGCTGCTGACCTCTTATTAAAACAATACCCTGCTGGTTTCTCCTGAGGAAGCCTTTATTCATTCATTACAGGTACACAAGAAACAAATTCACTGCTCACGGGGTTTTGAAGAAACCAAAATTGTCTCCTCTAATGGGACCATTCCCATCATTCAGATCAGTAGACACACTGCATGTGATGGACTATGAATACAGATGACTTGCAGCTATTAATACATCTTGGAGACCTCCCCATAATCTTTGAATAAATTTGCATGTATTGGCATTGATTTGGATTGGTCTTAGGAGAAGACAACCATAGCATCAGCTTAGATAACAATTCTAGTATGTAAAATCAGACATGCATGAACTACCACAACAACTCATGTAAAAACTTACCATTAAAATTCATAACTGACTCTTGGAAAAATGGGATCCATGCAACATCAGAAACAGCTAAGGAAGTTGTAAAATAAAGACAATTTAATAAACAGACCCAGAACAATTTGCATGTGATGAAGCCCAGATCCAATGTCTAAAGGAAGTAAACTCATACGTACTAATTAAGAAGAAACAAAGCATGGTTTGCTCTGTTTCTTTTTTAGTATTACCAAGACAAAGTTTCTGGATAAGAGAGGACAGCTTGAGGCTTTTAACCACATTGCACCAGATGGGAATGGGCAATAGAACGAGTGAGCCATCAATCTTACCCTGCCCTTGGGCCACCAGTTACTGCCAGGCTGCAAAGCCCTAGCCATGATGCACATACCCAGTTCTTTAGCTCCACTTAGTTCCAACAAAACAGGGTTTCTTAGACCTCCCTGAAACCACTTCCTGTGTGTCATTCCTGCACAATCTACAGCAATGCATTTTTTCCCAGCTTTACTCTTGAAGGCCAGCTGAAATTTCCTATTGTTTCTGGATACTCCAGCTGGGCTGCAGAGGGGAAGGTTTGGTATGCAGAGTCTACCTTTACTTCATCAACAGTTCTAATTCACAAACATTTCTGGATGCAATTACAGGCAACTGGAAATCAGTGCAGCGAGCCACGACAGATGCAATGCTCACACTGTTCTGAAAGACAAGCAGCAGAATAAGATTTCCCTTGTCAATCCTGAAATAACACAGCATAGTGGAATGACACAGGGCTGAAGGGTACACTGCAGTCCTGCTACTTCCACTAAAGATATTAGTGGGGTGGGGAGAGATTTGTGCATCTTTGGGGCACACCTTTAAAGGACACAGGAAATAGAAGGATGCTTAGTACAGCAGGAGGTAAGTAATGTATTCTGCATTTTTGGTTCTTTTTCATGTTTTCGTGGGGTTTTTTTTTTTTAATAGTGGGTTGTTTTTTTTTTTAATAGCATGTAATCTCGGGTGCCACTAGGCATCATGTAAGAGAGCTCATTATTACAGCTTCAGAAGAGGTAATATTCCATTGCTTACTAAAATTGGTCCGTTCTCTCAATAATCCAAACACAAGTTCATCTATCCTCTGCAGAGGCAACAGCAGCCTCATTTGGTTCCCCTCAGCTTTCAGTTTTTGAGCTTACTCTTCTGTGGACTCCTGCACCCCACAAATCTTTCCTTAATATGCCAGGCACATTGTCTTTTAAAAACATATCTCATTTTGCTCACAAATTATTTTAAGCTAGGTTCTCCTACACTTCCAGATTGTAACCAATTACAGCTGAAAAACACTTCCCCCCTTATAATTTACTAGTTAGCAACAGATGTCCTTCACCAGAATTGTTACCTTTTTTTTATCATTTGTTTTTTCAGAGTAGGATGCAACTTGTTACCACAGAACAGCTGAAGAATACACGATGCTATTTCATGATGCAAACTAGTCTAAGGAAAATAGTTCTGAATTGCAAAGTTAAAGCTAGATAAAAGTTCTGTCCTTCTATATGGCATGCTAATTTTTTTTTTCCAGTATATATGACAACCTTGAAGAAAGAACATCTTTTAACTACAGCTGGCACTGAATTGACTCTGGCAGAAGGTAAGACAAAACTCCTGCAACATTCCATTCCCTTAAAATCCATACACATATAAGAGATCTGTGAGCAGAAAGAAAAACAGCTGGTGAAGTCTTTTTATATCAAATCAATCTTTCCTCACACAAGTAAGTGACATGATCATATAACTGTTCCACTCTACTCTGTAAGCTTTAAATTAATTCTGAGCCCCCAAAACCATTTCACAGAAAATTCTGTAATCACTAAAATGATCACACAGAGACAAATTATGGGAAACATACTCAGTTATTCATAGCAACCACAGCTAATATATAGAGATTTTGTACAGGCCTGTTACAACTGAACATGAAAAGACTCTAATACCACCTAATTTTTACTTAATAAAATCCACAATTTTTACTTATTTCATATAGCAACAGAATATGTAGATTTTATATCCCATCTCATACATCCCAAAGCAGGAGGGGTTTTTAAGTAGAATCTGCACAGCTTTTTCAGAGCATAATCAATTCTTCATAATTCCAATTCTTTGAAGTCATTTTGTTTCTCATTAGCAAATTCATCTCTTAGCTGGCAGAGTATTCAACAAATGCATCAATCATCAATAGCCAGACCAAAGAAATAATTATTTCTCAGACAGGTACAGAGCTTTAGGTGATAGTATCTACAGTAGTTTTAAACACTTCAGCATAAGAGGTTCCTGGTTTAAGACCCCAACAAGAGAGCATCTTCTAGTCACAGAGAGACTCGTAGTCATTGTTCACATTCTGCTAAACAATTCCCAATAAAACAGATCTATCATTGGAAAATAATTTTTCATTTCAGTGTTGACCATGCTTCCTCATTCACCAGAAAGATAACCATTGAGGGTACATTTACATCTGGGGGGGAACCTGCAGATTAAAGCCAGTGTGTCTGAACACAAGGAACTGACTCCACCTTATCTGATCAATGTGATTGGAACCCTTCTTATCTTTCTGTTTTGAAAGTTCTTCTCCTTTCCCAGGGGGTTGGGTTTTTTGAGTAATTCTGCACAACTAACCACCAGAACAATGTCAGCCATGCAGTGTCATAGGATAGGATCAACCACGAGGAAGGAACAAAGATACTTAAGGACAACTGCTATCAATAGTTACTTTGTTACTATGAACAAGTAACATAGACAATTTATCAAAATCTTCACCTGCTGTTAGAAATGAAAAAAAAAATGGGCACATCCGAATACATAAATCATCTTTTCTCAGCATTAGGATAATTAATATGCCAATATTCCGAGAAATAGTCTAATATCTTTTGATAGCAAAAGAGATCCACATTTTTGTATCAAAAATGTTATACAAAATAGTTCACAAAAGCAGAAGGGGAAAAAACCCTAACAAAGAAATCTTCCTGTACATAAATCAGGCTTTAAAATTCAAATTCTAGGCAAAATCCAAATCCACAGTCCAAGTTTTAATCAGCAGTAACTTTAGCAAATTAATTATTTAAAGATCCTACTGTTCTGAAAAATGCTGCAGGCTTACATTTAGGTCTTCTGCAAATAAGAGGAGAAGAATTTAAGAGGAAAAAGAAAAATGTTGAAGGGGCTAAATAAAAAAAAGCAACTCCAAAATATATAGAGATCTAAAGGATTTATTTTTCTTGCGCCAGGCATGTGAAACGCACATTTCACTAGTACTGTAACAGATGTTCCAAGTTCTCATGTATTCTTGAAGTATAATTTTCCAATTCATTGCAGCACCTTATAGAAATGAAATGGCAAAAGTAAGCATTCATTTCCTGAAACTAGAGTTCAAATACTGATTAGGTCAGAAATGAAGTGAAATGGCTCAGTCCTACAAGATAACCCATCTCCTGTACCTTATGTCTAAGGTCTAATCCCTTCAGCAGGAGTGGACACACCTAAACACCTCCTAGGGTCAGACCTCGTGTTCACAGAGAATAGAAAGCTACAAACCTAATTCTTGAGAATGCAAAATCTGATTGCAACTGCAAAAATATCTTTAAAATAGAGCATAATTTCAAATTTCAGATTAGCTGAAGCACGTGGAAGGCATCAACCAAAATTAGTGTTGAAGAACACCAGCTCCTATTCTGTTGGAGACACACAAGTGTACTTTGGCTACCTAGAAAACAAAACCAAAGTATCATGAAGCTGCAGTTAAATTTTGGTGAGTTTCTCTTGCTTTTCTTGCTGCTGGCCATTTTGCAAGTGGGTAGACAAGCTTCACTTGTAATTTCTCCTTTTTTTTTAGTTTTAAACTTATCTCCACAGAGAAATTCAACATCTGTCAAGAAAGATGAAGTTGCCTAAGTCTTACAGCCTAACTAAACACTGTTTTTGTGTCTGGCACTGATTTTTTTAATGATCATCTTTTCAGTGAAACTGAGCATGCAATTAAAAAACCTAATCACACTACTAAGACTTTTTAGACAAATTAGCTTTTTTAGTGTTGAGTATTTAAAGTGAGTTTAGGAACAATGTTAGTCAAATGCAACTTAAAATTGTCAATTAGGTTAAAAAAAAGCAAAACAGAATAGTGCTTTTGCACAACATAGAAAAGCAATCTAATTCTGGATATTTGTTGGTTTAGGCTTGAGGTTTTTTCCTGCAATTAAGGTTATTGTAAATTAGGCTTTCTTCAGGCATATTTTAAAGTCCCAAACATATCTATTCACTTCGTCAAACTATATTAATCCTCTTGAACGTTCATTCCCTGGGCTGCTGCTACCTGTGTTCACCAGAAACGGCTTCTCTGCACAACATCCTGGAAAAATTCTTCATCTTATTGTGAAACAACTTTGTTTACACAACAAACCAGGACACATCTGCCCTCCCTTTGGAAACATTTTGGCTGTGGAGGCCCCAAAATAAAACAAGGCACAGAGGGCTTTGGTCATTGGTGAAGCCCCAACAGCTGAATTCAAGTGGTGAAAGGAAAGCACAGCTCCTGAAGACAGGGCCAGGCTCTGCTTGGAGCAGGTAATCCAAAAGCAACCTGGAGCACCCAACCTCCACACCCAGCAGCACCATCACACACGACCTAAATACCACTTGGGGGGTTTAAAGCAATGCACAAGGGCAGCAGCTGCACTGACTTCCCCCAGCATGATTAAGCAGTTTAGTCTTTCAGCATGAGGAGAAGGGACATTTGCTTCCAAGTCCACTGCTGAAACAGGCTAAGGAACAGGACTGAGTATTGGCAAAGCATCACTCCTCATGGACAGTTCTATAGGAATTACAGCCACATCAACATACAGTGTTTATGCTGTGCACATTTCAGGGTCGATTTTCTGTCAACGAGGCTTTGTCGACACAATTATGCAAAAGATGAAAAACTAGTACAAAACAAGAAGAGAGTCCAAATGGTTTTAATGTTTGTCCAGTAACTGCCATGACATCTTTAAAATAGAAAAAGATGTAACTTGTATTTAAAGGGTTCCTCCAAAAGCCTGATATTGAAGCCAACAGTGTACAAAGCTTTGTGGTAAATCTCATTAAATAACAGGTCTATTTGATGGCCTACCACCAACATATTACCTTGCACAGAGTGCCAGCAGTAACTGCACTGCTTTAGTAGAAATTTATTTCCTCAAATGCACACTATATTTATTTGCTAAATATAACCTCGGTAACTTTAAATTATTTTAAAAATCCATTAATTTCTTCTTCTTGATTTTTATTTTAATCTAAAATTTATTGGAAAATAACTTTGCCAAACTAAAACCTAATTTTTTTAAAGGCTGTTCAAACATAGTTTTTTATTTATTTCCACTATGAGGTGGGTTTAGGAGAACATAATTCTCCTAATTAAAAGTAATCCAGATTTTTTTATTGCACAAGAACGATACATAGGCATAAAAAGAAAACACACCCAAACCAAAAAAAAAGCACTTTTGGAAATTACCAATTCTAGGAGTCATAAAAGTTGAACAAAATTTAAACCTTTTTTCTGTCTTTACTCTAATAGGAGATAACTGCAGGGGTGAGTCCACAGAGATTTTATTCTTCCTTATTGTGAGCTCACATCCCCAACAGCAGTAAAAAGGAGATACACATGTCAAGGACAGACTTTATTTCATAGGTACAAGCCTAGGAAAAAGTGGAGGTCATTAATTTTCACCAGTAAGAATGAATACTAAGGACTCACCACGAGGTAAAGACAAAATACCTGCTTTACTAAAAGCTACAATGAGTTTGTGGTAAAATTGGAGGCATTTCAAAGCTGAGAGAAGTTTTACTCGTAGAATGGGGCAGGATGGCAGGGGAGGAGAAGGTTTCTGTTATGTAGTCCTGGGAGAATGCACAGCCTGGAATGACATTCTTAAACCTACAACCACTGATTAAGCATTGTCTTAAGGCAAAAATTCTAAACAATGCGCTTAAGCATGCATTACGGTTTGTAGCTAAGTTATTATCTGCAATAAACTGATAACCATTCAGTAACTTCTGAGCATAGGAGACAACTGGCAAGCTATTTCATGCCTCAAAGAATTTACAACAAAAGGGAGGCAAACACACAGTGCAGGTGACTTTGTACTGGGAAAATAAAATGAATATTTAAAAATGCCATTACCTTCAAGTTGTAAAATGGATCGACATGGAGATGTTCCAACAAATGCAGTTTATAAAACTGATTCTGAATCCTTATGTGCTATAAGCAGAAAAGTAAGTATAGTCTTTCAATTAATATCAAACAGATATTAGTAAAGAACTTTTTAGTGAAAATCAATATTTTAATATTAAGGCCTATATGAACAAGTACCAAATATGTGCTTCACTAGTAACCCTAACTACAAGGGTCATAAAACAGTATGTGTACTGACAGATACAGCCTGTAAGACTCCATGGGGGGAGGTTAAAAAGAAGATATGAAAATTAAAAATTAATAAGTCTACAGTGCAGTGGTTCTGAACAGATGTATTCCCAAAGTCACAACTTCAAAGGCAATCTCTAAGGACAAGATCTTTGGCTAACACACTTGGGCATTCTGTAAATTACTTCATCGGCCTCAAAGCAGATAAGGTGAAGGAAAGCTGCAGCAGTGACCAGAGCCCTATGTCAGCTCCCCACAAAAAAAGCCAAACATCGCTGTATTCTGTGCACACCAAACACTGACATTGCTGAGAGTTACTTGTTCAAAGACAAAATATGTCCTTTAATAATTCAACTCCCCCTGACACTCAAAAACAAGATAAGAGGCTAACAGCAACTTTGAAACAGGATATTCAGAACTGCAGGTAACACGCACGTTCATTGGTACAGACCGTGATATACCTGATGTGCTTTTCTGCCACCAGGCAGCATCACCACCCCGATGGCAGGATGAAAACAGCCCCAGGCTCTCCAGCCACATGCCTTGCATCGAGGCTTTCATCTCACAGCACTCCTGACAAAATAAAAGACAGCTTTCTACTGCCTAGCTCAAAATCTAGCTCCCTCCACGCTACTTTGCCTACAAGTTCATAGAGATTTTTTCAATTAAAAAAAAAATTCTTGTCTGTTTAAACCATTTCTACCCTCTCTGTAAGATGCCTTTTGACTTTTGGAGATTGAAATCTTGTACAGAAATTATCAACCTCTTCCCAGTCCTGTATTTTCCTTGTCATTTTTTTTAAATGTTCCCATGAGTCACACAAAGAGTCATAGCCATATAACTTTCCAGGGAAAACTAGGACTTCAGGTCTCACCTTTCCAAGTCTCTCTGAGATTTTTACACAAAAAACAGAAAGCATTTTTCATAGCTTTTCATGCCATAAATAGATTGTTAACTTCAGCTTCCACCTGCTAAATTTTTTTCTTGTTGTGGTAATTGATTTATACTAGAATATCATCCATAGCAGACAACTTCTTTAAAAAACTGTTGTGTTCTTCCCTTATGATCAGTTTTCCCCAGAAATAGTTAATATCTCTGCTGCTATGAGCAGTTCTCCAGGTTATGTCTCCTGAGTCCGTTTCAAGTAAACAACTTTTCCCACTGACATTTTCTTTAGTCTGTTGTAATTCACATTCCACTGGCCTCTACTGTTCCATCTATGGTATCAGTTAAGCTGCATTTTTTTCCCCACACAAAAACTTTCTTTTTGCCAAGGACAAGCAAGTTTCACAGCTTTTGAAGCTGAAAGGAACAATCATAACATCCAGCAAATTGCATGGGCCATAAAGTTTTGCATGGCAAAGCTTTCAGCTCTGGCACAATTAGGATGTATTTTACCAATTTTAAAAAGCCATGTTAATTCCAAGTATACACATAAACCTGTTGGTGTTGGACTCTTTCCTAGTGGTACTATTAAATTTATAGCAGATATGCTTTCTGCTGCCTATAATCACTTTTTAAGATTCTTCAAGTGGGTTAAGGCCAAATATTGTCCTTAAGGTGACATACAAACATATAATTTAAATAATTTTATTTTACACTCTATTAACAACTTCTAAATACATGGGTGAATGCAATAAACCTCAAATCTCTCTCAAACAGGTAATCTAGGAAAGACCTTAAATTTAACAGACAAAACAAAGTCTCTAATCCTCCAATTCCATATCTGAACTACAAGATCATCCTGCATCTGTCGTGGTTCTCATACATGCATTAAAATATACACATCAGCTGACAGTATCTTTAGTTTTATACATGAGCAAGACATTTAAAAAAAGAGGTGAGCACAGCCATTCTTTGATTTTATTGACTCTTCCTCTCCCAAGCTGTGTTCAATGTCCATGCAGGAGAAAGGAGAAAAATGACAACCAGTCCTTACAAGTGGGTTCTGACAAGTAATGTGACATGTATTATTGCAAAGGGAATTTCTAAAAATGCAGTCAACAGCACCAGAGAGTGATAAATGCTCCCTGAAATAAAACAAACACCACCAAAATAAAATCTTGAAAAATCCAGTAACTTCCTAATCAATGAAAAATTAGTTGAATATATAATTTGGCACACACATACCACATTCCACACATTCATTTATTTTTTATCCTAAATTCCATAAGGAGCATTAAGTCAGCACTAATGACTCCAACCTGTGTCATATTTTATATACATGTAACAGGATTCTCCTGTCAGTACACTTTTCAATAAAAACATGAACCCAGTAAAACAACCCCATTCCAAATTTTCACAAAGTCTTTAGATGGGTCTAATTATTTTGCATACAATGCTCAGCAAGTCTGTACTCCTTACAGAATTTCATTTAAAACTGAATTTAAGTAGTTTTGACATATCAGAACACAGAATAAAGCAGTAATCACATAAAACAGTCAGTGCAATTCAATCAAAATTACTGCCAAAGCAGCAAAGGGTATTAATTGGCAGCAAAACCCACATATAAGAAATACACAGACTGACTACATGTCTAATAAAATACTAGGTATCCATTGGAAGTGGCAAGATTAACTTCTTTCAGCACTGGGTTGCTAACTAAGAACCTCTATAACTTTTCTGCTATTTTTATACCTGTACTCTTTTTAGTGCTCATCAGCACAATTCATCTACTTTCTTAGCCACAGAAAGGGACACTCTATAGTAAGAGATACTTACCTAAGTATGATGTGCTTATTTTGTGGAACAAAACCAAAATTGAAACAAAAAAAATAAACAGAAGAGCCAACATAATACTGTTGAGGACCTTACTGGTGATAAAATAGATTTCATTGCTGTAGCTATTTTACACCTGATATTATACATATCTTGTGTGGATTATTGCACAGCCTCTTTCTCCTGGGGCAAAGGCTTCAGATAAATCAATCATCACATACTGAGTTTCATACAGTATTTCAAGAAATTGTTTCCATGGCTATTCCATCTGTTGTGCAGGAGTATCAACTAGTATGACTGTTTTAATATGACAAGTGGATAAAATTCATAAATAGCTGAATAGCCAGTCTCATTTGCTAAACCAACATAGATGCTTATGACCATAAATCTCTGAAGTGGTTTTCTGTCCCACTTCATTTTTTTCTTTTAAATCCTTCAATCTGTTTTTGCTTTTTCAGAAATCTGGACTAAGATACTTTCAACAGCTGGAGGACTTGGAGTCAATATACCACAGAAATCAAAGCCAGCTACAGAACGAACAAACCCACACCAACATTCACTCAATTCTTAAAGTATGTGTATCCAGAGTTTGATTTAAAAAATCTTAACTTTTTTCCAAATGAAATTAAAGTGTAGTGTACTAGCCTGGCATAAACTTTCTCATCCCATACAACATTAAATAAAGATTTCGAACACAATGATCTGCAAGGTGGAATTTATTTCTCACACACAAGTTACATAGAAATGGAGGAGATAAAATTTATGAGACACACTTTTATACACAGGAAGTCTTCCTTGGTATGCCACTTACCTCAAAAGGAGTAGCAGGCTCTACTTCTGTGATAGAAAACAGCCATGAGCCCACAAAAAGAACAGGGTCATAGTTTATCTTACCAGGGAGGAGTACTTAACACAACAGGGAAAGAAAGGGAAAACAAAATCAAACAAACAAAAACCACAAAGACACAAACAAACAAAAAAACCCCCACCAAGACAGCACTCCAGTCTGAACCTTTATGTTAAAGTGAGATGCTTTCAAGCTCTTGACTAACAAATAAAAACAAGTTTCTGCCTGAGAAGCACAAAATACACCGAATAAGTATTTTACCCCGAGAAACACAGACAGTTTATTTCATGCTCAGTATTTCCTGAGACAAATCCCTCCTCCCTGAGGACCATACTTCACTAAACATCTCAACTTCTTTCTCCCTATTCTATCATGCTCCTTTCCCCGACCAAGAATACCAAAGAAGTTGTCTTTTCAAGTCACTAGTGCACACTCCAAGCAGTTCAATTAGACATTTGAATTAGATTGTATAAATGAGCCATATTTGGGTGAATTGTGAGAAGACATTTACAGTTTATAAGACTGATTTTATTTCCTCTTTTTATTTAGTGATGTTCTTTTACTCCTTTTCTGCACTTCTACATCTTCTGTGATTCTGAGATCATAACCACTCCTACTCACACCCTCATAAGTAGCGATCAACACACTTGCTGGCTTTTTTGTTTTGAATGCTTAAACCAGATGACACAGGCAGCACACAAACACTACAAGCCTGCCCTGAGTGAAGCCAAAATTGTGTTTCCTACCTATTGACTGCAGGATGAGGAACTCAGAGGCCAAGAAGATACTTCAAAAACACTCAGTCTTTAATTTCAATTTAAGCTTGAACAACGAAATTAATAGCAAAGCAATCCCTGAGCTGAAGGCAGCTAGCAGTTATGATGATAAACAGGAAAGCTAAATATTGCATGAACAAGAGATTGCAACTTGAGTTGGCATAGGAATTACTAGTGTCAACCAATTGTGTCACTTGACACCAACCCTACAGTCATTAGGACACCCTTGGGAATGATTCAAAACTTTTGCTTGGCCTTCAAATGAAGTCTCCCAGTCAGCCACAGAGGCACTGTGAGAATTGTGATTGCTGGAATTAAGCACAGATCCCAAAATGAGTAAAATCAGTTTCAAAAATAAAGTCATAAAAGTTGACAAACCCCCACATAACCAAGACTTCAACTGCAAATGTCTGCAGCATTTCTTCTGCTAAAGTGAATCTAGGATATGCTTCTGAGGATGTAAAACATTACTGAAATATGGTTTGGTAAAGAAATGAGGGTGGGGTCTCGCGGTCCAGGATTAGGCTGGACTACAAGGCAGAAAACATCGCCCTCAACACTAACAGGCCAGTCAATCCTGCACACCTGAAAGCACTTCTCCTAAAGACATCCATAAGAGCTCAGAAATTCCTCTAACTGTCCTTCTTAGTGTTTCATCTTTAGCTACAGCAGACTAAAGGCCAGCTGCTACCAGACTGCACAGGCCTCCCCATCAGACCTTGACCCCTGTTCAATGGCCACTTCAGCTCTGTTTCCCCAGCAATAAGCTGATTCAAGGGCACTAAGACTTTTCTATTTTGGTAATGTTTTCTGCCACTTCATTTCTCTGCACCAGTGTATCATAGGTCATATAAGCAGTAAAGTGCCAAATGAGAAGCAGAAGGGGCAAGCAGGAAGGAGAACAAGGACTCGGGGGAGCCTTTTCAGCAGCTCCCAGCCAGCACATCAGGTAAGTTGTCATGCATAACCCACTTTAAAACATGAATAGCTGGGGTGGAGAGACATGCAGAAAATTCTATCAGCCTCACCCATCTAAATTTGGATAATTCAAAACAGCTGTTGCAACTGGTTCTGAAGACAAGATTCTTCAAGGGAAAACAGCATCATTCCACACAGCATACAGGCAAAAGCACATAGTGGCTTTTGAGGACACTTAGTGGAAGCAACCACTAACAATTCATGAATTCCAATACTTATGTGCAAGATATCAGTAACAGTTCTTAAAAAATTTAAACAATAAATTGCTAATACAGTACAAAACTTTGAGCAATTTACACATAATTAAAAACTTTCTTTGGGAAATATCTGGAACTAATTGTGTTGTTACATTACCTAGAGGTTACCATACTTTAATCACTCATGTTTTCCCTTCTAGTGCTGATTATAATTTTGCACATTTTGCTGATTATAATTTTGTACATGCACAATTACAGTTCAACCTAAGGAAATGCATACTAAAGACAATCCAATCCACAAACTTATTTTCATCATTTTATCAATAACCACAAGCAAAGAGTATTTATGCAGAGCATATTAATATTTTAAAACTTTAGTATTAGGGACTGCGCCATGCAGAACAGAAACACGGTATCAGGTGTGCATTGCAGATCCACAGCAAAACCTAAATTAAGTAAAATCTACAAGAATGCTACAACTTAAATGGTCAGTCACAGCTTGACAGGACAACAATTTTGATACCATACCTTTCAAATTACAGAGAAGTATAAGCATGAAAATTGTATACACAAAATCCCAACACAGTAATAGTTTTAGGGCCCTTTAAAGCATGCCTAAAATTTTCATTTTCCATGAATGACAGGCATGGCAATAAAAACTCTTGCCCTTGGAGAATTTATTTTTAACAATGCCTCTCCCTTTTCTGTTTCTCCTATTATTAACAGGAGCAGAGCCAGGTTGGCAGCAGCAGACATGAACAACAGTCTGGAGACCACAAGGCAGGAGAGGAAGGGAAGGAGATTAGCAGTGACCCATATATTACCTAAAGCAAGCCCAGAGTATCCAAAGCAGTGAAGAGGCACCAATTGAAGACCAAAATACTGTGCAATGAAAAGAAGGGTTTACAGCTAACAGAACCTGAATTATACTCTCAAAACAAGCCTCCAGGATAAATAAACAGTCAGTCAAAAGCACCTACCAAGGGATATTGCTAACAGTAACACACCAAACTCCTGACCACACAAAAAAGGGTGCTGTGAGGGAAGTAAGCCAAACCAACAGGCAGGCCAGAACAACTTCTTATGAATACTATCCTGAATGCCAGAGCTTCCCTCTTCCCCCTACTTCAACCTGACGCCAAACAGAAGGAATGGGAGATGGAGACCACATACATAATGGTCTCCATCTGCTCCAGACTTCTCTGGACAGGACACTGCAGGAAAGCACAGTCTATGTCTTCACTCTCTCACAGAAGACTTTCTGGCAGCACGGGACAGCAGCCTGAAAGCCACTTCTATGGCTCCAGCTGGCATGAGGGCAGAACAAAAAACATTTCTATACTGCTTTTCATAAAGTTGCTTGAACAATATGGGACTAAGTTGAGATGGGGAAGGGAGAGTCTCTTCTAAGGAAAATGCTGCCTTTTTTCAGGCTGTCATCCAGCTACAGAGAGAAACGTTACTGGTGGTGGTGGTGTTCAATTTCTCAGGTCTTGGGAAACATTCTCACAAATGTACACAGAACCTGAAATTATGATACTTTGTATAGCTTCTGTCTCACATATAATTTTTTTTCACATGCTTTGCTCTTAGTTCACACTTCAGGTATTTCAATTGCAGTGCTGCAATTTCACTCCTAACTGTTAGGATGCTCCATCAAATTATAGCATATTATTCCCAGGATTATCCTATCCTGGAAGCACAAAAACATAATTGCTCCTAATACTTACAATGTGATTAATAATATTTTTTATATTCCTCTACTCCACAAGAAATAATGCATCTTGAAAAATACTTGAACTGTGTCTAGAATTTTGACTAGCACTGAAGGGACACCAAACACATCATATATCTCACATTTTAAAAACCTTATTGACATGGCACAAGTCATGCTGACCAACTTTATTCATTTATATGATAAGTCTAAGAATTATATTCTTACATATCTTTAAGGAATTTAAAAAATGTTGTTCCATTCTATAAACAAGGTTTTATGGAAATACAATATTCTACAGGAGGGAAAAAACCCAAAACATCTTTTTATACAAGCAAACTATAAAACATGGATATTTGGACATTGTTTTATATTTAAAGAACTATAATACTTAACTATCACCATTTGATGACAACTGATGAAAAGTTAAAAGTCAAAGAATGTATCATCAAGCATTCATTTTCCACACTCTAGAATCCCTGTAGAACAAAATATATGTATACAAGAACACCTAGAGCAACAAAACAGGATGTTTTCAAAAAAATTAGCCTAAATTTACATCTATTTGTGTATTAACTAGCAACAGAAGTATTTTTCAGATATAAATACAGAGGCAACGTAGATTTTACAGCCTTTTGCATTACTAGAAGCCGCACATATGCTAAACATGACATAAAAAAAGAGCACCCATTAGCTTGCACCTAATCACCCAGCAAAGCTGGAAGCAGCAGAACTCAGGCGCTGTGCTGAAAGACACCCCCTGGTTGGTGCTTAAGGAAGCATCTTAGCTATTGGTGAACGAGAGAACCTTCATGGAGAAACTCCCATTGCTGGAAAGCCAAAACAATGAGCTCCTCTCCTCTCCTGACCTCCCTGCTGCAGCGTGAAAGGGGCACACCTGAACAGTTAACAACCAGCTCTCCTCAGGCAGAGCCACACAACTCTAAAACACACAGTGGTAGGAAGGATCACGCAATCACAACCACCCCCCGGTCACTCTCTCAGTCAAATCCTGCTTCTCTCCACTTAAAGAATTCCATACCGTGGTTAAAACTTAATGGTATTTTTGTACCTTCAGGCTGCCAATAACTTTGACACTCCACACTCTAACAATGCCAACTTTCATGATGATGAAATAACTCAACATTGTCTTAGTAGCAGTAATCATATTAGTAGGAATAATAATAACAAAGCAGCCAATTTAAGAGTGTGTCAATGCTGAAGACACAGGACTGAATGTAAAGGTGTTTCCATTTGGCTATTTTTAAATCAGGTGAAATCAAGCAAGGAGCAGATAATTACTGTCCTGTGTTTAGTATACTGTAATCCCCCACTATTCAGCTTGGTTATATTTCCCATACTGCAATAATGTTTGCAGTCTCATCTAGCTTATCACCACTCCTAGCTTTTTTCCCCCCTTTTTAAATACGTTTAAAAAACTTGTAGTCATTCAAAAATATATTCATACTTCCCCTTAACCCACTTCCAGAGTCTGAACCTCTGACCTTACCCAAACAAGAAACACTAATGCCTTTTATTTCATAGTCTATACATAATGTTATTCATTACTTATTTTCATATATTCATTTTGCTTGAAGGTGTAAATGTTATAGCATTTTGAAACAGGGTGGTGTTACCTCTTTTCTCCTACTTTTTCTGAGACTCAGATTCTATAAAGTTTGTTTGCTTGCTCCTAAATATCAACTAAGACTTAAATATTCTTGCAGTGGATTCCTGCAACTACAAGGCATCACAGAAATGTTTTGTGAAAAGCAAACACCAAAGATATCACTGACTTTCATTTCATTTTGATTCCCCATCTATAAGAGGGTTGGGTATATTTTCAATACAAAATCTGAGAGTCAGATCAACATTAAAGAGGTATTAAAGCATGGAAGAACCCATAAAGAAAACTTTTAATTAGTAAGAGGAAAAAAAATCTTTTCTGTTGCATTCCCCAGGAAATTGTTGGGAAAAATAGGCTGGCCATTCAAATTTTGTCGCACTACAGATACTCTTCCAAAAAATGTACCATCATGCAATACATCATATTTTACTAGACACTGCTTCCATAGAAATACACACTGCCACTACTCTATCAAAACTTGTATTTCAGAGCAAATCTTTATTATGTATCCTATTTCAGGGCAGTATTTTTTATAATTGCTAACAGAATACCATTCAAACAGCTACACTATCATATTAAACCATCTACAGCAGAGCATTTCAGCCCAGCCTTGTATAAAGAAAACCAGCATGAACCTCTTCATTAGAAAATACAAGATTCTATTTGAAGTAAGAAGTCACGAAAGGGGAGACAGTGACAAAAATCTGCCATCTGCACTACATACGATGTAGACCTAAAAACAATGACTGAAAAATTTATTGTCACTATAAAGACAGTACTAACAGCCCAGTAAAATAAGGAAGGGCTGATAGTGCATCTAATGGTAGAAAGATTAAGTATATATATATATATATGTATACGTGTGTGTATATATATATGTATATGTATGTATGTTCTTGGATATAAATACTTCAGCACTTGAAATCTGCAATAATATTCACTTTAATTGAGGCAAGACTAAGCAGAACTACTGCACTATCTGAGCTTTCCTTTCTAAAACAGCAGCAAACTGCCCCCAACAGCCAACCTTACCCTTGCTGTAGGAACTTGACCAAGGTCATAGAGTAAATCATCACTGTCACAAGCCTGTGACCCCAAATCCTGGCAACACCATGCTGCCTCTCAACAGGCAGTCCAGAAGGAAGATACTCTGCACTTCACTACCCATCTTCAGGTTCACCCAGCACTTCTCATACAGCCTAAAACTGCACCAAACAACATTCACTACTACAAGCAGAGAGACAAAAGTATAGAATTACACATCAGTGTAAAGCCTCAAACATTAATTGCATATATAAAAGGATTGCTAAAACACCAAATCAACGTTAAGAACTAGACTTTTTTTTTTAATTTGTGTTCCTGTACTGCCACCTAAAGATCAGAGTGAAAAACAGGAACAGTAGTGGACAACATGACTTTTATCTGCATTCCTGGAAGAGAAGAGTAAGGTTTTTCTGATACCTCATTTTGAAAAAAGACCACACCAGATCCAACCAGATCAAAACCAGATTGATGACACAGTTTTATTTCACATCACAGTTCAGCAGTACTTTACTAATTGCCTGATTTCTATACATTTTAAAAAAAACTCTGCATTTATGTATAGATATCCTTTAATTAGACAAATGTCAGCTTGAATAGTCTTAATCTATAAACTCTGTCTAACCACAGCATATTTTGCAAATGAAGAGAGACTGGTAGAAATATATTTCTTACTTCCTTATTTACTTTTTTAAACTTTTAACTGCTATCACTATGTAGGAAAAAAAACCCTACACACAAAATTAATTACCCCAAATTAATAACCTCTTGTGATATAACAAGCTGGTAATACCATTCTTTCTCCCAACAAAACACACCTGGTTACACACCTACATTCAAACACCTCAGATTCACTTTTATTCCACCTGTTGCTGCACTCAGCCTGTCCTCTGAAGTCTGCAGCCTCTCACAACTTGAAGCAGAAAATGTTCAGGCACTGCCCTGAAGGGCTCTGATGTCACAAGTCAGACTTAACAAACATAATAGCTAAAAATCTTTTGAGCTTGGTGTTTATTTGGGGTTTTTTTTTTGGAGGAGTTTTTGTTGGGTTTTTGGTTTGGTTGGGTTTTTTTATCAATATGCTGAAGATGCAAGATGCATCTTGTAAGATGTAAGCATCACCTGGAAAAGATTGTCAATTTTTTCTTTGATTAAATGAAACCCATATTCTCATGCCTGTAAAGGACATGAAGCAAACCACCTGGACTGTTTCTACAAACAAAATTTCAAATATTTTCAAAATAACCCCCTCCCCCAAAGAAAACTCCCACAAAAAACAACAAAAATCAAACGAAAGCAAAAACCTAAAAAAGGAAGGTTAGCGGTATCGAATTTTCTCCAGTCTCTTCTTCATGTCTTGGCAACCACACAGGGGTTTGGCTCATCTAGCAGTTATGTTTCAGGTACTAATAAATACATGTTCCTTTAACAGCTCGGCCACAGCCCAGCTTGCTGGGAAACCGCTCTAGTTTAAAATCCCCTTTCGTTCGTTTCCTTCTAAACAAACACAGAAAGTTACCACGTGTTCGTCAGTTTCACTTGCGGAAACTGGCACGCGGGAGGAAGGCAGGCATTTATTTACAGCACGTCTCCAAGCCACGTGCTCTTTAGGGGGATAAACCCGGCCCGGCGACACGGAGCTCAGGAGGGCCGGTGCCTCGGCAGCTCTGCGGGCACAGCTCCCCCCGGCCCCGAGCGGAGCCCGAACCCTCCCGGCGCCGCCGGCTCAGCGGGAACACTGCGCGGAGCGGCGGCACCGCACCGAGCCAGGGCGGCACTGCCGCCTCCCGCCAGCCCGGGAAACCTCTCCAGGAACAGCAGCGCCCGGAAAGAGGCGACATCCTCAAAACAGCCGCTTTAAAAAAAAAAAAAAAAATAGCCCCCAGTTAAAAACAGCGGCTAGAAGCTGCAAGCCCCGCACTTCAGCCAGCACATAGCCGCAGGACTCGGGTCAGCGCGCACTCCCCGCCCGCGGGCACGGCACGGCGCGGCCCCGCCCCGGCGGAAGGGGCGGCGCTGGCTGCGGAACGGCGCGTTCCCGCCCGTACCTGCGCAGGCAGCGCTCGCACACGCTGCCCAGCTGCTGCTTGCTGAGGACGTAGGCGAAGGGCACGTCGCGGTAGAGCAGCTCTCCGGGCCGCACGCTCCGGCGGGAGCGGAGGCCGCTGCCCTTGCCCGGGCTGTGGAACCTCTCCAGCGCCGCCGGCTCCATCCTGCCACGCGCGCCGCCACCGGAGAGGAGTGCGCGGCCGCCCCGCCCGCCGGCACGTGACCGGGCGCGGCCGCCGCCATCTTAAATCAGGGCAAGGGCGGAGGCGGCCCCCCGGCGGGCAGGAGCCCGGCCCCTAGGGATGGAGCCGGGGTTGCGGCATGCCCGTGTCCTGAGCCAGCACAGCCGCACTGAGAGGCGCAGGGCAGCCCTTTGCCTGAAGAGGCACCTAATAATGCATATCACAGAATCCCAGGGTGGGTCAGGGTGGAAGGGACTACAGTGCGTCATCTGGTGGAACCTCCCTGCTCGAGCAGGGCCATCTCAGAGCGCATTGCACAGGAATGCATTCAGAGGGATCTTGTACGTTTCCAGTAAGGGGGACTCCGCAGTCCTCCTGGACTATCTTCTCTAGTGCTCAGTCACCTGCACAGTAATGAAGCTTTTCTTCATGTTCAGGTGGAACTTCTGTACATCAGTTTCTGCCCCTTGCCTCTCCTGTCCGTCCTATTGCTTGGCACCACTGAGTACAGCCTGGCTCCCTCACTTGAGATACTTACATCCAAAATATTAAACAGTTTAGTTAACAAAGGAAGGGACGTGATAATGATTCAGTCAAAAGACATCCCCAAAAAGGACATTATATTTGTGAGCTGGCATCTGGATGTATTTCTGGATCTCACTGTGGTCTGAATACAGACTGGGCCAGTAGCTGCACCTACGCTCTGGTGTTGCTCACTGAAAATGCACCCCATACCCCAGATTACTTTTTGTCAGAACCACGAGTTAGAGACACCAGATAAATGACAACAGAAAAAGCAAAACTTGCAGAATTTAATATTAACCTGAAATGCTGGTGCACAAAGCCTGTGAAATAAGTGCTTTCCGCATGGGTCTGCATAACTTTCATTCATTTATGAGATTATACTCACGATGCAGGCTAAATGTGCTAAACTGCAGATCGACTTTGTCTGGTTTTCCTTGTCACGCCTGTAGAGGGAGGTAGGGCTTGTGTTTTGGAAAGGAGTCTTAATTCGTGCTGTCAAAGAACACTGAGACATAGACCTAATAGTTCTGCCAAGCAGCTGTGCTAAAACCACTCAGTTTTGTTCTCAGTAACTATTATTTCAGTCTGCAGTTGTTATCATCCAAGTTGCAACAAGGTAATAAGGAATGGCAATATGCATATCTAAAACAGTGCTATTAGGAAGAACCAAGGTACCTAAAGCCAGAGGATTCTCACAAAAAATATTTTTTGGCATTTGCTTAATGCTGCAATGATGTAATTCATTACCAAGAGAACTGACAGCAATCTAGCTGTTAGTGAAATCATTATGCCTGTTACTATGCTTATCTTTAGCTCTTTTAGCAAATTTTTAAAATGTGTTAAATTACAGTGATACTGTGAGTTTCTCAAGAATTAACCTTAGCAGTTATTAAAATATTAGGCAACTAGTTCCATATTTGGCCTGTATGCTTTACTTCTTCACCTATTAAATGTTCCACATTTTCCTGTCTATGCTATGTTTTCGTTTCTAAGCATGCATCACCCAGAACCTGTACCAAAAACAAGCCCAGTAATAACAGAAGTTAACATCTGCCTGTATTAGTGGATAAATTTAAGTAATGAATGGTCAAACAAAAAGCATGAACTGAAAGGCCTACCCATGAACTGCAAAAAGCACACTCAGGGAAGAGCTAATATAAATATACAATACCAGATGTAATTTTCATTATTTTCTGTTTTTTTACTTGGCAGGTTTTCTCACTTGTATGTCCAGTAACACAAAAAAAAACTTGCAAAGTACAAAAAACACATCTGAGGGAATGCCAGTCTTCTGTCTCACTGACACACAAACAATATGAAAATCACAACCTTGAACAGCCCAGCTACTCTAGGAAGATTTAAAGTATGAATATCTGAAGATGGGACTTCCATCAGCTTGGCATAAGCTGTACAGGAAATAAGCTACAGAAACTTGAAAACAGCTTTTAGTTGACATTGCATTTCAAGTGATATGAAAACATAATTGCAGTAATAGAGATCTTCTGTGTAGATAAGCTTTCAATCACAGCATTGAACATCTTAATGCAGTGTTGGATATTTGGACTTCTGTGTGAAGGGCCTGAAGAATTTATTGTGGATATCTATGTCTACAGGTTAGTGACAAATCTGCCTAGGAGGGCCATTCAACAATCTTTGAGCAATGGTGATCAATGGAATGCCCAACTTGGATGTTTTTGGAGTCATCAGTCCGAATTTTCTCGAAAGCATAATGATAGTAGGGCTGTATATCCCAGTAAGTGCTTATTTAGCCCAAGAATATATTTAGTTGAATTTAATCCCTGTTATCAGCATGGTATTTTTATATGACCAAGTCATACACGGACCTAAACAGGTCAGACTTCTCAGCAGCTGTTTGAAGTGCATGACACATTCTGGATGGAAGAAGCTGTCAAGGAGTGTAATGAGGGCACTTTTGAAGGAAATATCACTTAATTGTGGCTGATGCTGCTGAATTAGTCATACATCCTTACTGCCAGGAGACACCATCATGAAGCTTCAGCTCTTCTATCTCAGGACGGCGTGTTTTACAACATGAATTTAGAGAAACAGCTGCAGTAATGAAATAATTCAAATTCTGCTCCCCACTCATAAATGTGCAATAGCCATTGCAAACAACACAGCACAAAATGGATTTTTTTTTTTTTCTGGGACCAAAATATGGCTGAAAACACAAAATGTTAAATTTTGGATTGTACAAAACCTGCGTCACTAACAGCATAGAATAGCTATCAATTAATTAGTTGAAAGCGTGTAAGGACAGACAAATCTTTTATGAACACGTATCTCTTGAAGAGGTCTCTTCACTTTCAGTGTTGGTGTGCTAGTGAAAAATTGATTCTAGAATGTTAAATTAAAAATCACTGCAGAAGCGTTTTAAGCACAAATTCATAATAAATTTCATATAGATTTCATCTGTTAATTTTTTTTACTGGGAAGTTTACCTAACCATTCTACTTTATTTGTATCTTCCCTGCCCCAAACATGTCAATTTCCTTCAAATCACAGAAGCAAGCTCAGGAAGTTCTGAGCTGTTTGTTTATTTGGGGTTGTATCAATAGGATCAACCACATCAGTGCCTAAAGACTTACATTATGAGTAATCGACTCTTTCGTTTGGCATATCTGAACTACTCCTAATTTCCCTTGGGCTTCCTGTATGTTGTGTTCTCTCTGCTGGGGACAGGCAGTATGCCTATTTTTAGCAGTGACAAGTTAAACAGCCCACACAAGGAAAGATGCAATAGCTGTTAAACAAGGATATGACGTGAGCAAATCAACATCTCCCACTGACTTGTCCTTTCTGTAAAAGTTACTTGTTATTTCCTTTTTCTCAATATCTACAGAAGAAAGGTATGGCTTTGCTAATTAATGTCTTACAAAGCTCAGGTCAGAGTTTTCAATCTGCAGCCCTACAGATTGTGTTCAGTCTGACAAAACAATTAATTCAACATGCTTCTCAGGAAGTCTCAGTTTCTTCCTATCACATTTGCACATCCTAAACGATACCACACAATCTGTTTCTCAAGTTTCATGCTGATATTTCCATCAACATTATCATTAGCCTGTAAGGCTGAGCTCTAATTATTAAAATGTCCAGTGCTGAACAGGTTTACAGCCAGTACGGACACATTCCACCTTAACAACCCCTTATCACAGCATCTACTAGATTAATTACTGCAAGGTCACAAACACTTCTTCTAGATCAAAAGTGAGCTGACTATAGAGTTCAATTTAACTGACCTAATTCCAAGCAGCAAAATTTCTCATTAACTGGACCAAGTTTGTTTCTGTCTCTATTTGTGTTTGTTATGATTTAAATATAGTCAAGTAGGAAGGGCTTAGGCAATTGCTAGCACAGTCATAATTTTATTTCCCAGACATATGGCACAAGTGATGAGGGCCACTAGAAAAGACTTGGCATCTCTAAAGTTGCAATCGATATATCAGCTATGATATACTGGTGCTTTAATAGGGAATGCCAAACACCATTTTTGGGCAGCTCCTCAAAAAAACTGGAAGAGTGAGAGCAACACTTAAAAGTGTTCTACTAGAGAGTGCATCACATGTGGTTCATCTTTCAGAGGTTCACGTATTAAATCAGTCTTGAAGAAAAAAAGTTACGCAAAGGAAACAAATACAAATAGTACAGCATTGGTTAAAAATTGTCATCTGATTGCAGGGATTCCATACTGTTGTCTCCTTATCACAAAAGTTTCATACCTTCTTTTCTCTTGAGCTGCTCCTCCAAGCACTGACTCTTTTCTTCTTCACAAAGCAGCCAACTAACTCCAGTTTCTTGTCAACCAGCCACCCCACTCTTTTATAGCCCTCTTCTTCTCATTGGTTACAACTGTGGCCTGTTAAAGTCAGGCCTGTTCCTATTCTTTGCTAATTGGCCCAGCTGCAACTCCTTAGGGGTAAGATTACTTTCTACATTATCTTTATTTTCTTATATTCTATCCCCCTACAAAAATGGTAACAGAAATGTATGACAAGTCTTTATGTACAGTTTAAATTTTGAAAGTGAAGTGAAGTGAAAGTTCAACATTATCCTACAAAAGCCAAAATCCTGCAACTGTAGGAATTACTGAGTGGATAGCATAAATAATCAAATATACAGACCTACCTAATTTTCACTCCCTGTGTATTTATTCATATACAATAGCCATTTTCACATTTTCAATCTTTTCCATGAATACTAAAATCACTTTTATAATGGCAGGCATTTCTCTTTTCATTTCACGTTTGTGATCAGGGCTAAACATTCCTTACACTTAGCCTTAATGGTGCATTTCTGTTGAGCAGTAAATCTCATTTCAAGTCCCCAGTTATGCAATATTCCTTCCACTTACAGACTCCTGCTGCTAGTCTGCATTGGATGATTAAGTGCTGCTTTGCAACAGTATCAAAATAAAACAAATTTCTTTTTCTCAGTTCGTGTTTGAAATGTTATCAGCACACAGTTGAAGAAATTTATTGAGACAGTGGTGGTCTTACATTTCATGTAAAGAACACTTCTCCTGGTACGTTGGAGGTGTAAGACATCTTGCTGCAACAAGAGCAAGGTGTTTTGATTCAAGGTGAGGAGGGGGAATCAGCCCAAGAGACACAGCAATCTTGTAGACCAGTAGATAAGAGAGTTACCATCTGATGAGACTGGAAAAGGTGGAATTGCTTCTGTTAATGCAAGGTTGCCATTCACTGACAATTAACAATGACTATTTCTGAAATAGTCAGAGATGTAAGCAGAAAGGAAGCCTCAAATCTTGACAACCTGCACCAGAACACCAGCAAGGCTCTGAGGCAGACTGCAAATTAAGCCTCAGCCTTTCCAGGAGTTTAATTGTAATACTACAAAAGCTCAGCAGCAGCTTCAAGAGGAAGCTGCAGCCTAGCTAGCAGAGTGTACTGAGGCTGCTCAAAGTCACTTTGTCATCTGCAGCCAGAACTGCAGGAGGAAGACAGAGATGAATGCTTATCACATCTATACCTCACTCTAACCTTAATAAATACAATTCTGTTTGCATTGTTTGGGGCACTGCTGTTATCCACAGCCTGAAAATAGCTCAGCCTTCACCAAGATGGCATTTTATAAAGTAGTGCTTTGCTAAAGAAGTGTATTTTTTACCACAGCTCTTTCTAGAGGGTACAATATACAACCAGTACAGAACCAGTACAACCTCTCAGCATTGTTGAACAACAACAGAACAGTTACATGGCAAGACAGAGAAATTGGGAACAGGTTGCCTCACAGAGTACTATAGCTAAAACCAGAATTTTAATAGCATATGGTTTTGAGTAGTTTTTTGGTACATGTATTTACACATTAAAAATATTGGCAAAGGTTTCAAATAAGAGGATTTTATTTTTTTAAAAATAATTTATACAGCACTGAATATTCTGATGACTTTCAGACGTAAAATAATCCCTATACACATGTAGGTGTTTGTGTATTGTATTACAAACTGGTATGTGTTGCCCCTGGTATTTTCAAAAGAAATAACTTTTACAACTTTTCCTCAGGGATATCACAATCTTTATTTTGAGCAACTCTCAGATAATATTTTATCACCCTGTCATTACATTGTCTTCTATTAACATACCACTATTCATTTATTAGCATTTATTGACTTTAGGCTGCAAATTCAGAAAAGCAGACAATGTTGCAGGCTCAGTGGTTGTTAAGACCTTTGTGTTCTGTGAATCTGTCAAAAGGGCATCCAAATCATTAAGCACTAAAATAAAAACCAAACAACTAATAATTTGGTCTGGTAATTTTTTTCAAATGTTGTAAATACACAGCAACAGTGTAACAAAACGTTGCATTTAAGTGGTACATCCAAAAGTAGCACGAGCTAATAAGCTCCTGCAAAAGTTGCAAAGCTTGTCCATTGCAGATAGGATTGTGTGCAAAGCTTGTCCATTCCAGATAGGATTGTGAATGATAACTGTGAATTCATTACTTTCATCCTAAGTAGAAGGGCTCTTGTTAATTGCTAAATTTTTCCTGTTTGGACAGGAAGTCATCTAGCTAACAGTATCTCCGATTTTATTTAAATCATTTTTTATCAAAGTAATCTTCCAGAAGCAAAAGTGATCTTCCAAAAGCTTTAGATTTATAAGTTCATGGTCCTTGTACTTGCCAAGACTTCATCATGGAAGAAGGTCTCAGCAAACAAATCGGAGTTTTGCAAAGCCTCGAAAAGACGCTTATAGTCTTCTGGATACAAGTTACACATTGAAGCATTTTTGGGAATTTCTAGTGCTTTCAGTAATGTGTCACTATTGTCCAAGCTCCAGGAACTGAAACAAACAAAACAAAATCATAATGGAGCATTTCTTTCTGTGAAAAATTAAAAAGCAAGAAACATTATCTGAAGGTCCACTCTTTCATAGCCTCTAGAGGAAGCTAACCTCTTCTTCCACACACTTTCAATCCATACTGCAAACAGGAAGAAACCTCTGCTATTAAAACACATCAATAGCAAATAAAGCCCCCAGCACACACAAACAATACCAAACCACACAAACCTCCTCATTACAGGACAGGTACTTGCTCTCCTTCATCCACCCTAAATTCATAAGTCAGTAACACGCATTACAGCCTAAAAAGGGTGCTTCAGTGCTGGAGAAATTAATGCCAAGGATGACTCAGTATAGCATGAACTAGTGACTTACACCTCCCAGGTATTTTCTTCTACACCTAAACAGATGTATCCACCCTCCCCCCTATCTACATCTTTGCTATGAAAGCTATACTTTTATAAATGTGCACATACATTAACTATTTCCCAGACAGGAAAAAAAGTGTACAAATACACAGAACATGCGTATTAGAAGCCTTCAACTTCCTGGCTGAAGGATCAAGTGGAGATGAGGTATACCACTGAGCTTTAAGAAAGAAATCCATTAAGGCTCTTTCCACTTGTCTTTCTAAGACAGTTACTGGAATTTAGTAGCTTATTTTTTCTCCCTTTCTGGAAATTAACTTTCATAACCTACTATCATCAAATGAGAAGTATATTCATTATTTTCATCAGCAAGGAGTCAATGCTTTCCAGACTGTGAACACCTTCCATTTCTGGGAAACAGAAATCTACTGATCATAAAGAAACATGAATAGCTTGCATAATCGGTAAAGTCTAAAACCTAATTTTTTAATTAGGTAACAGCCATTTGAGGACATCCCCATTACACCTTCTATAACCTTCAGCTGTTTTCATTAGTGTGACTTTGATGTCTGTTGTAAGCTGAATCTCTTTTAGCATTTGATTTCTGTACCTGCAAAACTCTTGGTGGCTTTATTATTGTATCTGTAAAGTAAGTGAAAATTTCTTACAGATACATGACCTAAGCTCCATTGGAGATACAGGAATTACTGCACATATATATTCTAAATGCTTTCCAACCTTCCTGACAGGAACAGTCCCCAAAATACTGTATAGCAGGTTGCATAATAAAATCTCCTATTCTACATATTGATAATTAATTAAAAATTAATTAATGAGGTTTTTTTATAAGGTAGTACTTCATCTGCAAATAAATACTGCTTTGCGAACATTATTTTAATATTTTCATGTATTTCTCTGAAGTATAAAAATTGTAATTCTTTCTTACTTACTTTAATCTATCAGTAAGTTTAGACTTAGGTTTAGCAAAGGACTGTTTCACCATGAAAATAAAGGTAGATGCATTTGAGGGCTTCAAGCCTCCCGTAAATAGATTTTGCTGAGGAGTCAGTCGTACCAAACAGAAATGGTCATTTGGCAGCCGCTGCAAGAAAAACAGAGCAAGTCACTGAAGAAATCACTTTTTAAGACAGTATCTATCTTAAGCCAAGAGCTTAATCTTTGCCACCGGTAACATTTCTTATTCAAAGTTTTAACAAGATGATTTCGTCGGCAGATGAGGCTTCACCTCCCTGTGCCTCAAACAGAAAAGGAAATAGAAAACAAAAGAAACATACTATCACTTGGGGTTTATTTCCATATTTTTAAACTGGACTTCCTTAGTTGAAATGAACAATACAGGCTTGATGTGATTTTGCAAACTATTGTATTTCCATACAATATCTTGCATTGTATTCCCATACTATGCAAGGTATCAGACCTGCCTTTTATATATAAAGACGGAATTACCGGAGTGTAACACTCATTGTGTAACATTGCAACATGAAGAAGTCACAAAACTGGGACAAAGTGAGTCTTCAAGGGAAATAAATGTACTTCTGTATTGGCAGCAATGGATATATTAGATCTGACATATGTACTTCTGAAGTTGTCCTGGTACATCTTGTATAGCCCACCTGATGGGCCTCTCCACATGGCTTTCCAGCAACACAAAGCATGTAAGGCATACCCAGTCACTTACATATTACAGAAGAATTGCAAACTACACTCAATACAGCACCACAGCAGTTTTCTGGGGAGCTAGACACTCAAAAATATTAAGTAAATGTGCTTTTATATTATCAGAATTAAATAGGAATATTCTTTTATTATACAAAGGAACATCATTACTTTTCCAAAGGAGGGAAGTAAATAACTTTACACAAGGTATTTCTGCACTTCTCAGATTTTAGTTCAAAGACTCATGTTTTTCTACAATTAACTTGCACATTAAATCTACAATAGACATGTGAATAACTATTTTAACCAAAACCAGCAGCATACTGATTGTGTTATTAACTGTGGTAACACTTGTTTTGTTTAAGCAGGTAGATGTGACCATCAGTAACTTTCTCTGAAAAATACTTTACCTATTCATATTCCTTTATGCTGTTTACTCACTATATTTTTTCCATCTCAGACAATAAAGATACTAGTTTATTTCAGTTTCCAATTCTTCACTCCACTTTTGATGAATCTCTATGCTGCCCTAAATTTTAATTAGAACAGTTCTTAAAAAACACATCTGTAAATGCTGCTATAAAGTTACTCTAACCTTTCATTAAAAGTAGTTTAGCTGTATCTTCTGAAGAAAAGTATATACAACAATCTTACCCCAGCTTTTGGTATCGCCAGTCCCCCATTTTTCAAATTGGTTGCAAATGAAGACCAAGGTTCCTATGGGAGGAAGCAAATGCATTATGTATTATGGAATTAAAGTGTTTTGTTAGAATAGAATAGACTATTTCAGTTGGAAAGTACCTATAGTGATCATCTAGTCCAATAGCCTGAGCAATTCAAGGCTGGCCAAGCTAAAGCATGTTATAAAGGGCATTGTCCAAATGTTTTCTTAAATGCTGACAGGCTTGGGGCATTGACCATCTCTCTGGGAAGCCTGTTACAGTGTTTGACCACCCTCTCCCTAAAGAAGCACTTGCTACTGCCAAGTCTAAACCTCCCCTGACACAGCTTTGAACCATTTCCATATATCCTGTGGATATATGGATATATATATCCATATATCCACAGGATATATGGAAATGGTTGGATAGCAGGGAGAAGAGCTCAGCACCTCCCTCTCCCCTTCCCCTCCTCAGGAAGCTGTGGAGAGCACTGAGGTCACCCCTCAGCCTCCTTTGCTCCAAACAAGACAAGCCCAAAGCCCTCAGTTGCTCCTCATGGGACATTCCTTCTAGTCCTTGAACTGGTTTTGTTGCTGTCCTCTGGATGCACTCAAGGACCTTCATATCCTTTTTAAATTGTGGGGGCCAGAACTGCCCAAGTCTTTAAGGTGAGGCTGCACCAACGCTGAATTCAGTGGACAATCAGCTTTCTTGACCAGCTGATGATGCTGTTTGAGGCACCCCAGGGTGCAGTTTGCCCTCCTGGCTGCCATGGCACACCCTGCTGACTCAGACTGAGCTGCTGCCAGCAGCAGCCCCAGGTGACCAGTGGCCAGCCAGGTGTAGCCCAAATCAGCCCTCTGAGCTCTGCCCTTCAGCCAGTTCTCCACTCAGCACCTGCTCATCCCACAGCTGGACAGCTTTTCCAGAAAGATGCTGTGAGGGGCAGTATCAAAAGCCTCCCTAGAATCCAGAAAAAATTGCACCCACCATTTTCCGTTCATCCACTGGGCAGGTGACCTTATCACAGGAGGGTGTCAAATGGGTTAAACAGGACTTTCCCTTGTGAACCCATGTTAGCTGTGCCTGATGAGTGCATTATTCTTCAAATGCCTTTCAGTAGTACCCAGCAGGCTCTGGTACTCGCTAATGGTGGCAGGTGCTGAGGTTTGACAAACCAGTCTGTAGTTCACTGAGTCTTCCCTCACATTGTTCCTTGTAGGAGGATGTGGAATAACACTGGCCTGCTTCAGTCAGCAGGGGCCTCCCCAGACCCCCAAGACCTTTGGTACCTGATCAAGAGAGGTCCTGCCACAGCTTCACTGGCTCCTCAGTACTCTGGGGTGAATTCCATCAGGTCCCAAGGACCTGAGAACATTCAGCTGATACTGTTGGTCCCTTCAGCCTCCATAAATGGAAAGTCACAGTTCCCACACTCATGGTCCTTTTGCTCAGGGGGCCAGGCTGCCCAAGGCTTGTCAGTATTATTAAAGACTGACAAAAAAGAGACGTCAAATGCCTCCATTTCCACTTTGTCCCTGTTAGTCAGGTGACCTCCCTCAAAAAGTACTATTCTTCAACTTCCTAATATTTACCTTAATGTATACCTTGTAGTATAAGGTATTTGGAAGACAATGGATAGTGAAACCTTATTTTAGATTAGGAAAACATTTAAACTAGGACAGTAGGTTCCTAGAAAAATGGAGCACAAAGATAAATCTGAAAAGCATTAACTAACTGAAAGTTGATGGCCACGTGCGCACGGGGAACTGGGGAGACAACATTAAAAAAAAAATTTTAAAACTAAACCACAGCATGTTTCACAAGGTAAGGAGGTACTGACTAGTAGGAGAAGCAGATTTGCTTGGAACATTAAAGCACCAAGACTCAAACAAATTTCTACTGAACACAGCTTAGGAAGTCAAAAGCATGCATGATGGCAAAATTTGGAGGACATAACAAAGAGCAGACTATGACAAATTGGAAAAACAGAATTCTAGTTTCACACAACCATTAGCAAAATGGAAAAGGTTTATCTGGTGTGTAAATATCTTTTTTTTATCTACTAGAATCTGAGAATAAATGTTTTTGAATACAATGGCTTGCAGTGAAAACACTGACATCATAGTGACTGACAATGTTGCTTATTTGAAAGAGTTTTACACAAAATATGAAAATATGGTTTAGCTTTTTACAAAAGTTTTCAACAGTTCTCCAACTGATTTAAACATCAAATTAGGTTCCAGTTAGTTTGCAATGGTAAACCATTATAAACCCTTTTGCATGTCCATACACAGCTTTAGGCCATATCAGCTGGTACAAAACTCTTACCTTATGCAGTAGTTCAATTTCATACCCTAGTTGTGCAAGTACAGTAAGTGCTTGATAAATCTTTGACTTCCCCGGCTTTGCTGTTAATACCTAAAAAAATGGCAAAGAGCAAGCATTTTTGTTGCAAGAAGCAAGACTGTGTATTATCTAAGCAAAATCCACATATATATATAAAAAACAGCAAGAAATTCAGTTAAGTCTAAAATTCCAAGGTAAAGTTACATTAGGCCTCTAATATGTGCTTTGTGCTATTTTAATTTATCTTGTGAGAAGACAGAGCTAGAACATGTAATATTTGAAATATTTCTTCATGGCACATATTTGGATAACCGAACTATGTATGAATCCCCAGCATATATTTTCTGGTTCCTTTTAAGGCAGAGAAGTTTCACACAGAAGAGAAAGAAGGATCAGATTTCATATAACAACCACAACTTTGGCAGAGTTATCAGTTTGCACTGATAAGATAAAATTCCCAAGAAGACACACAAAGCAGAGTTAAGTGAAGCATCAGGTGACTGCACTGAACATTAAGCAACTTGCAGAGTCATCATCCTGATCAATGTTACAAATCAAACAACTCTTAGGGCAAGGAAAAAAGAAAAGCTTGTGATTATTCTCAAAAAGGGCGAGGAAAGAAATAAATTGTAGCAAGGAGATTTAACTTTGTGTAATAGATTAACACAGCCTTGTCATATGATAAAAACAAGAACAACCAACAAAAAGGAGTAAACAATGTCTAGTTAAAGAAGGCTCCAATAGCTTTTACTACACACCTCTTATGTAACAGAGTTCACATTATAAACAGAAAAGTTAATTAAAAAAAAAAAAAGCAACAGGGATTACCTTAAATGAATAGGCTGCCCTATATTTAGTAAAACATCTGACCATTAAAAAATACCATACAAGTGGGTATTTCAGTGGTGTCATTTCACAAAAGAATATACTTAAGACATTTATTTTTTTTCAGTGGGGTGTTAGATACAATACTGGTTGTGGAAGGACAAGGACCTGGAAGTCCTTGTCTATTTCAAGTAATTAAAGGTTTATGACTCTGTACAAACCTCCCAGTTTCATGGTGGCGGGGGGAGAGAAAAAGAAGCCGTCCTTGAAGTATAAGTAAAGTTCTAGAGCCTTGGAACAGCATAAATTAGGAATTTGTAATCCAGAAAAGGCTCTGCACCTTAGTTTACAGAGCATTAATAAAATATTGAAATATATATTGACTCTATTATTTTCAGTACTGCATACATAACAACTCAAGAGGACAAGTGCATCTCACTGCATTGGTATTTAGTGACTTCACTTGTGTTTTTGTGTTTTGAATTCAGTCTCTGTTAATTACTACCTGCAACTAGTAAACAAACTTTTTGCAAAAGCATGGCACAGAACTTAATCACCTCACAATTTACAATGGAAAGCAGCTAGTCTGCTGCTGCATATACTTCTCAAGGACCAGTCTTCACAGTTTTAAGATCTGTGGTTAAATGACAACAGAATGTTTCTTAATAGTGCTATCACAGCATAAAGCAAACAAGTAGGAAACTGATAATACTTAAAAATTCTGGTAGGAAAAAAATTCACTAGCAAAACCACTAAGTACTCAATATAAATGGGTTTGTGGTCTATGAAGCACTACACCTTCATTACCTGTAAAATGCCTTGCACATACCGTATACTCTTTTTCACTTATAAAGAGGTTGAGTTCCACTCTTCCGTATCTGTATATGGAACTGCATTCATACATGGCGAAAAGAAGTCTCCAAAGTCTGTTTCTTTCCAACTGTTGTGGTACGATTCCAAAAACTTTCAAAGGAACATCTGTTTCCCACAATAGCAAAAGTATCTTTAAAATTGTGCAGTATGTATTAGACAATCTCATTAATTCTAATGTCTAAACTACAAAAAACTAAGAGAAGAACGTCTGTAAGTTCATGTTGTTCGAGAATGAATACAATTCAAGCCTTAGTCAAAGCTAAGCCCAGTTTGCATTAGACAAAAACTTTAAATGACAAGAAAATACCGAATTATCTGATATTGCCATGGGGTGGGAGGGGTGGTTCTGAAGCTATCATGATTCTTAAGCAAAGCTGAAATGTAGAAAACAGCATCTAATAATCCCGCATGTGTATTTAAGAGAACATATATCTCAAGGAAATCCCCAAGTTTTTGCCAAACTGCCTATGCACCCTTCAAACATGTGTGTTTGTAACATGTGGGATTGTAAACAATACCTGCCCTCCAAGGAACTGCTGCTACACCCAGGGTTTCAAAAAGTTTTTCAGAAGACACAGCAGGTGGTTTCAAAGCTCCCTTCGCCATAGGATCCATTCTGAAGAAGTCACCATGAATCACCTTTAACTGCCCATCCAGGCTACTCTCTAGGGACTGAATAAAAATAACTTTAGTTGAAGAAATCTGGATGTGGTAACTAGTTTTGCAAAACACCCAACCCAAACAAAAAATGCATTCAAGCACTACCTAAAATTATTACCCAGTCAACAAGACTCAAACCTCAGAGCTGCTTCTTACAGATGATAAAAAGAACAGCTTCTTTCTTTCAGCTGATAAAAATAATTGCCCCCTTCAGTGGGAAAGGCATTTTAATATTTTTTGTGCTGTTCAACTTGAGCTTTAAACCACATTCTTAAATTTGTAAGATGTTTTCCAATGTTTTTAAAAAACCATATGATAAGGAAACTGCTCCTTTTAACAATCTGAAACTAAAATTCTTCATATCTGTGGAGAGGATACCTTTTGTACACATTTTAAGTCAGGTGAGAGTCATTGGTTCCAAACCAG
The DNA here is from genome assembly GCF_037042795.1 of Molothrus aeneus. Classification (NCBI taxonomy): domain Eukaryota; kingdom Metazoa; phylum Chordata; class Aves; order Passeriformes; family Icteridae; genus Molothrus; species Molothrus aeneus. The sequence goes on from NC_089648.1 coordinate 32,202,793, forward strand.
TAATGCAAACCTTCTAGGGCAACTTCTGCAGCTCTGTGTCTGACCCCCTCTGACCCCTTTGAATCCATGCAAAGCCCAGGTGAGCAGCAGAGGACAACACATGTGTCAATTGTAGGAAAACAGATTAAATAAAACTGTGAGATAATCAGAATAACTTAAGAATATTTTTACAGATTTTTTACAGCTTCTTACAGAAGCCTTGCTTAAACATAAACTTCTACAATGACTCTGATCAGTTTCAAATTTATGCATGAAATTTCACTTATGCATAGAAAGACTATGTATGAACTTGAATTCCTACATACACAAAATGCCAAATTAATTTAAAAACATTCTGCATTTGTGATGTACAATGCCAAACTATATACTGTTATTAGGCATTCTGTCAGATGTTGCAAGTAACAACCACTGTCTAATTCCTTTTTGATCCAACAATTACACAACAATTTAAGCTCTCATTTTGCCTTTAATTTTGTTTTAGAAACATGCACTGAATCAAAAGTATACCTGTAAGTCTATAAGAAAATCTGAGTTACTTTCCAGAGCTACCACTCTAAAACCTGCATCAAGCAGAGATTGAGTCAAAATCCCAGGACCTGAGTAGGAAAAAAAAAAAAAATTAAAAAAAAAAATTAGGATCGCATTTTTGTTTCTAAGTGATTACCTTTAGTGATTTTTCCAATACAACACTTGGGACATATCACCTTCAACAGGAGATAGCTTGTGTTTGTTAAACACACTTCAAAACAAGAGTTAGAGAAATGATTTACAGGCAGCCTGCCCGAGATTTCTCACTGAATTACACTGAGCACAGCATTACAATTAGATACTGAGCAGGACTGGAGATAACGTTTTGAATATTTCTATTACTTTTTCTCCTGCCAACTGAAATATACTGTGAAACCTTACCCATATTATCTTTAAAACACATTCTGCAGAAATGTAAACAAAGAAACCCCAAACCATTAGGTAACTGCAGAGGATCTGCCATAGCCCATAATCCTGGGTGTGCTTTTACTCATAAGGTTCGCCTACAAGACCACAGTATTACCTGACAGAAAATGCCATCTCTGGTCGCTCTACAGCAAAGTTTTAACACGACCTACTCAGGCCTCCAGACTGCACCCTCACTCATTCCCCATGCTCTGCATAAATGCACCCCCAGGCACACCCCGGGGCCCGCACCCACATGTCCCGGGAAGGTGCCGGGGCGCGGGTCCAGGACATCCCCCGGCCGGGACATGTCCCGGACCGCAGCGCAGCTGCCACCCCCGCCCGAGATGCCGGGAGAGGCACGGCCCCAGCCCCTTCCCGCAGCGGGGCCGGGCTGCCGGCAGGGCCGGTGGCGAGGGCGGCAGCCCGCACTGACCCCCCCAAGGTCACTGGGGCGCGCCGGAGCCTGGGGCAGCTCACCGGGCGCGAACTCGAGCAGCAGGGGCTGGGGGCCGGAGCCGGCTCCGCCCTGCAGGCAGCGCCGCACGGTGCGCGCCAGCTGCGGGCAGTCGATGAAGCGGCGGACCACGAGGCTGCTCCCCTGCTCCTTACGCATCAGCCGCTTCTCCTTCGCCGGCTCCGCTACCCGCAGGGACGGGTACTGCCGCCCCGCCGTCACCCAGCACGGCGGCAGCCCGCAGAGCAGCGGCCGCAGCAGCCCCGCGGCCAGGAGGCGGCCGCAGCGCGCGGCGCCCGGCGGGGCCCGGCCCGCCAGCATCGCCGCGCCGCCCGCGCCGCGCTCCCCGCTCCGGGTGCGTGATCGCCGCGGCAACCGGGGCGTCACTTCCTTCTCTGCCCGGCCTCTCCAGCGCGCTTCCGCTCCGCCGGCGGAGGGCTCTCCGCCCGCCGCCCGCCCTCTCTATGGTGCCCGCCCCGTACTGCCGGCAGCCTGCGGCAGCACCAGCCCCCGCGCCTCCACGCCATGCCGGCTGGCGGGTCCCGGCCGCCCGAGCCGCCGCGGAGCTGAGGTGAGCTGACAGCGGCTTATCCGCAAGGGGAGGAGGAAGGGAAGATGCGATGCTTCCCCGGTGCCGCGCACCGCCGCCGCCTTCTGCTTGTGTCGGCCGCCACCGGGCGCTCCAGGGCGGGCTAGGGCCGCCGGGCGGGCGGCGGGAAGGAGCCGGTGCCGGGCGGGCTGGGCCGGGGTGGGCAGGCGGCGGTGCCGCGGCTCCCGGCCCCGGCGCGGTGCCCCCGGAGCCGAGCTCGGGCAGGGCTGGGCTCGGGAGGGGGCTCGGGCCGGCGGGCAGCGCTGTGCCGGGCGCCCGTGGAGCGATGTGTGTGCTCCGTGTGTCGGTGGAGTCCCAGGAGCTACGTATTTAGTTTGAGGTTTGCCTGGGTGTTTCACAGGAGTCTTTGATCTCCGCGTCTGCAGCTAAATAGTCACTTCAGGACTCGGTTGTTTGTGTCACCCTGGCGCTCTCAGCAGGTGCAGGATTCTGCTCCGGCCGATCTCCGGCATCGCTCCTTGCCGGCTTCTCTCTGCTCCATACCTTGTTGCAATTACGGTTTAGGCGAAACCTGTCATTTTCGATAGCAGTGACGTTGTCCTTTCGGCAACGTCCCCAATGCCTGAACGAGAAATAACTTCAGGATCATCTTCAAGACGTTGTCAAGTTTTGCCAAACTGGAGTTCATCCTTCAGGGATGCTGTGCCAAAACCTGTCAGTGGCAGGAGAGTGGCCGCAGTGTGATGGGGGAAGGGAGAGAGAATCCTTCCAAACGTGTTTCCCTGCTCCCTGCCTCGTTTGTGCAGAAGGCAAGAGAGATCTGGCAATCACAGCGTACACCTGGTCTTCAAATTAATGGTTTAGAAGTAGACTTTCTGTATGATTTCCTGCAAATTGGAAATTAATTTCATGTATCTTGTTTCTCTGCTTGTGAATTGAGAAATTGACACTTCCCTACTTACTAAACAAAGTTGTTTTGTTTGGAATATCACTCAAAAACAGAAATTGGGATAGAAAATTGTGCCTTTGTTGTTGTGTTTTGGGGGGACCTACATGTGGCATGAAAAGCGTCTGGGCTGAATTTAGAAAAATGCCTTAGCAAATGCAGCAGTCCTTCAACTCTGCAATTTATTTTTAAATACTCAGCTTTTTTATACTGAGTGCTGTAATAGTTTTCCCTGTGCCTTAAGGGAAATGGACAGATTGTTCTGCTGGATGATGGGATAGACCTCAATCCATTTTTAAACTGGACTTTATGTTTTAATAGCTTTTTCCCTCTCTTACTAATTAGTCTGATAATTCAGTAATTTGTAGGACTTTTAGAACATCAATCAGAACTTGGTTTTCTTAGAGCAAGTCTCTAGTAATGTCCTAATTCAGCATTCCTTGTCAAAATTTATTGACAGCTATGGCCACAGAAAAGTTAGCTATAATTTTAAGCTCAATTAATGAATTTTGGAAGTTTTTGTTGTCAGTTGGAGGACTCAGGAATGCTAGGGTCATCTTTGAATGGGCTGTTCAGAGCAACTGAGATTATTCAAAGGAGTGTTTACTAATAAAAGCCAAATGACAAAATGCCCTGACAAGTCTTCATACACTACAAATTATACACTTTTCTTCACGACTTTATTTATTTTAGCTTACTACTTGCCTGGATGAACCACATGTCTCTGTGGGCTAAACTCATGGTTTGATTTTTTTCCTCCCTGCTAGAACTGCTAGATATATGCTGAATCTTTCATGCGTAAAGGACTACCTCTTTATGACCTGGTCATTATCTTTGACAAACTGATGAAACCATAGGAAAATGGTAAGTTTTTAACTTTTTAAAAATTTATTTAGAAATTATAATGTAGAAAATGGTTTAATATATTGAAGTGTATCACAGGGAGACTTGAACAGTTATTTTTACATTATGGTTGATTGAGATACATGTTTTCTAGTTTAATCCAGCTATCACCACATGCAAATATTTGAATTTACAGTCTTACCTCATACAGCCTTATGCCTTTGTAATTTATGTGCATTGTTGAGTGCTCTGGAATTGTTTCCTTCTAATTATTGTTTCCTGAAATAAATCAGAGGGAATCAAGAGGGTTACCTGTTCTATTGGATTCCAGTCTATGCTTGAACCAAAAGAGCTCATTAGTTATATGGGTCAAAAGGATAGTAAAGAGATTTGATTTTTTTTTCAATGGTTCTAAATACCTTTTGCATTTACCTTTATTTGGCTCAATTTAAAGCTTATTTTTCAAGTTAATATTATAGCATTAGTCTTTTAGTATTATTTTGCCATGTTGTAACCACTTAGCCATAGTAAATATTGGCAATCGTTTCTAAGTAAGGGTGAAAATTGCAGACGTACCTGGATCTTGATCTCAATTTTTCAAACTCTTATGCCCATGCTTCATTTTAAGTACAAATTTGGCAGAATTTCTGTCTTCCACAAAAATATCCTGATGAGTATGTCAATGGAAATTTGTATGATGGTATTTTTTCCTTGTCCTCCTATTGGATACTTAGTCTCCTCTAAGGACTCAGAATACAGATTAAGTTTGAAAGGTTTACATGTTACCAAATACCACCTCTAATGTGACTTTTAGAAAAAGCTTTCAACAGAAATCGAAGAAGCTCTTAAAACAGAGCTGAAAGAATCACTTAAGCCTATTTGCTTCAGTAATGTGAAAATAAAATAATCTGCTACATGCTTGAGTTGACAAAAATGTCTCTGCTTTGCTGAGATGCAGGATGCTGCAGAATTCATTTATTTTGTTAAGCATACTTGAATAATTTTGTTGTAATGCTTGGTTGGTGACCAAGGAAAATAGTAGAAGGAGTGGTAAGAGATTTTTTCAAAAGTGCTCTAAGCTCTGCACACTCAGGAAAAGAGTCTCTAGGAAGAATTACTTTTTTAAAATCTACCAGAGAGTAGCCTCATTCTTATGTCATATTTTCTTGCCATTGCTGTCCCCCGCTCCAAGCCCATATCTGCACAAAGGAAATCTCCCAAGAACTGAAGTGGCATTTAATCCTATGCCACAATCTGGTTTGAGATCCAGTGAGTTTGCAGCCTGTGGGTTGTGTTGGACGTCTTCCTTTGAAGTGAGATCTGTCTTTATAAGGAGGTCAGGCAGTTTTGTATTTAGAGTTGTTACGGTCTATAAACCTTAACTTACTGCTTTCCTACATGTCCTCTGTTGACAATTAAAAATGGCTTGACATTTGGATGGGGGACAGTGGCTAGGGAGTGGGGGGAGTTTTGCAGTTTGGCCAAGCTATTAGTAGCAAGGGAAATTAGAATCCAAGGTTCCTTGGACGCTCGCCTGCTCCATGTGACAATGTAGATTCCAGCCTAGTGCTGAAAACCTGATTAATAGGGAGTTGCTGTCCATTAAAAGTCTGTTAGATCAATTGTGCAGATCACTGGAGAGTGACTGCCTAGGTACCAGTTAAGTGAAACTATCAAGTCAGTTCTCCTTTGAGATAGTTTCTGAGCACTAGGTGTGAAGTCATGTATGCTAGAATAAGCTTATTTGAATAAAAAAGTTAAACCACTCCTTTGCTATTTTTCTTATGTAATACCGTGCTGTTTAATACGAAAGCTTTTTCATACCAGGTGCAGATTGACTTTGCAGCCTTACAAACATTGCAGCAAAGTTCACAGCTGACAAAAGAACCATTCAGAACCAAAGTAAACATTTTTAAAATTATCTGGTGTCTTGAATTCTGTCCCTGTTGATGCTAACAACAGTGTCCATGTTTTATTTCCCTTCTAATGAACACTAAGCAATATGTTTGACATTTTTAGTGGAGGGGTGAAGGGTTTTGTAGTGTGAAGATGGTTGCGTAAGCTGTGTATTATAAGGCATTTTGGCAGGGTTACAAATTTCTCACTCTGTACTTTGTCTGTGTGTACAGAGAATCTCAGTCCCTAGGGCTATCAATCTGGCATCTTTCATCAGCACTAAATTTACTGCAAATATTTTTTGTGTGCATGCAAAAAAAAAGGCTCTATTAAACTTTTGTGGGGAAGAACGAAAACACTCAATAGATCCTTTTTCTGTTTATTTCTCTCAGAATTTCTCTTCGTTGAATTCTGGTGAGCATGTTCTGCTGACTTATATTCACTCAGTATGTGTTTGTGTGTCTATCTCATCATAAGTCTTTATCCAGAAGGCTTTTGAAATGTTGCCTTGCTCAAGAGCCTGTCACACCAAAGATTTTTTTTACTTGTTTTTTTCTTATTAATCTACTTACAATATAACTGTGATGTCTTTGAAACTGTCTGGCTAACTGATAAGGAAAGTGAAATGCTGCTAGTGCCAGAGATTCCTGTAGACAAATTTTGCTGTGTTGTGTGCTTGCTTTTTAGGAACAGAGCTGCTTAGCATGAGTGTAAAGTTTTTTCCACTGCTGTTCCATTACACTGCTCCACCTGTCCCAAGTGAATTGCTAATGTGTGGCCTTAGAATGTGAGCTTTAGCACTGCTTTTCTCTGTCCATGCCAATGATTTTCTTGGGTTTTTTGTTTGGAACATTAATGTTACACTGGAAGGCAAGTTCAGATTAACTCAGAATAACTTCAGAAAAAGAAAGAACCTAAAACTAATTGTGGTAGTTATTTTATCTTGGTAAAATGAGCATGTTAGGAAGATTTTTAAGTCCACTTGATGAATATGTTACTGAAATAATGTGGAAATTCATAATGTACATGTTGGAGGTTCTTTCTTAATGGTTATAACTTGGAATTTTTTGTGTTTTTAGCCTCTGTGTGAGGGCATGATGATCTTATCATTTCAGACCAACATTTCATCTGGGCCTGGATCACAATTCAGGTGTTGTTCATTCTGTTTTTACAGTTCTACAGTTGACCTAGTTTGGCAAAATAAACAAATTGGGGTGCATCTTGTCCTGAAATTACACATTTGTCAGTTGTTCAGTAATATTTTGGCATTTTCACTGACTCCTGTTTTTATTTTATAAGGTGACATACACCATGCAGAGCTTACACATTTGATCCTAGGAAGATTGGATCTTAGCAAGAGTTGGCATATAAACTTTCTCTTTTTCTCCTGGAAGACTGTTGAAGTCTGCTATGTTAGTACTGAAATATAACATCATTAACACATGGAGAAGTAATAGTCATTCAGTTTCTCTATGGGCTGTTAAACTTTTTCTGTTATGGAATCATTGAAACAATCTCACTTTGGGTTTTAAGTGAAATTAGTTTTTACCACTTTACAGTACTGAGTTTTTGTTAATATTTGTGATAGTGGGGATTTTGTAATGGAAAGATCTTTTTTAAATAGAAACTACTTAAAGTGACCTTGATCATAGTTTTTTTAAAAGCTGATCTCAAACAAATTAGATCTCTGTTAACAGGCTCAGGTATTGCAAGCATTCAAATTCTGTAAGGAGAAACTGGTAACTGTGTTCTTCAGACAACCTCTCTAAGATCTATTAGTCAAAAGTATGTGTAAATTGTTAGAGACAGCTCATATAGCCAATATCTGTTTACACTATTAGAGTTGAAATGAATTTACCATAATAACTTCCTGTTGAAAAGGGGAGAGTTGAAACAGCACTCAAGGCTAAATTCACCACTGGGGTTAAGTAGTTGCAGCTTCATTAACTTCAGTCCAGTTACACCAGTGATTAATTTTTTGGGGGCTGTGATTTGCTTAACATAGATCTCTTACAGCTCATACATGATTACGTTCTTGCTCACACATTTAAGGGCCAAAAGAAGAAAGAAGAAAAAAGACCAGATTAAATGTATTGTACCTTCTTACAGTCCTTGTATGAAATATTTATTTCATAATCTCTCATTGTATTAATCTTTGCTACATCCCTGTGAAGTATGTCAGTACTTTGTGGTTAAGAAGTGCAATACAGATGATGTAACAGTGTGATGACTTCATGGAAGAGGTTCAGAGCACAGAAGGGATTTGATCTCATTCATTTGTATCTGACACTGAATAATGTAGAAACTAGACCATCCTTCCTTTTGGAAATATAAGGCAAATAGATGCAAGATTTTAGAAGAGCTGCTGAGTATTCTGATTTTCTAATGATGACAATTATTAAAGCTCTAACAATTAGCTCTATTCTTAATTAACCTTCTGTTGGACCTGCAGGCTTGATAACAGAGGAACTGCAAGTATGTAGTACTTATGGACAATACTTGTTTCATAACTCTTATGGACAGCTTTCTATCCTACTTGTGGTTGCTTCTGGCCTTGATATGATTTAGGACCTTACTGAATATTTTTTAGTACTAACTTTCTGTGTGTTGATAAGGGCTATAAAACTTGCTTGTCCCTCATCAATATAAAAAATTATGGATTTCAGTCTTACTATGAAATGTAATTCTCAGAAAGTCTTGAACATTCTTCTTTCTTCAGTTGGGCAACTTTTAGATAATTGCCTCATTCTTCTTTGGATTTCAAGGGATCTTTTCTGTCATTTCTGCTTTTTCATATATGTTGAAAATTGTTAACTGAGATCATGAGAGTTTTTATATCATATGTTTTTTAGCAATCTCTTATGAGATGGTAGGATCCAACAGCTTTCTTAGGTACTTGGAAAGTAAAGATTTGGATAAGAGTGAGTTGAGCTGGTCAATTTTCATAAATATAGTCTGTGGATCTGAAGGATTTTTTTTTCTTTTTTTGCCTGTAAGGAAAAAGTACCTATCCTAGAAAATATGCATAAATTTGTCTAGTAGGAAGCTTTTCATTTTTGTTATGCTTTGTAATCAAACTTGTGCACATGTTCTGAAGTGTAACAAAAACAAAAATCGTAGAGTTCTTCAATTGGAAAGAAAATTTAAAAATCAAAAAAGGCAAATTACTACTTTTCAGAAGACTTAAAAGGAGGTTCATGCATCCCAAGGCAAGACCTGTTACTCATAGGTTATTCCTGAACAACATTTGTCTAGACTGTTTATAAAAGAGCTGCAATGATGAGAGTTCTCCATTCTCCTAAAGCAGCTTGGTCTACTGCCTCTTCTACCATATCTCTACCCAAGACATGTTCTGGTGTTTTGTTGCAGACAAGAAAAAAAAATTGAACACATCAAATGGTGAGGTTGCATTTTGTTCTTGTAACATTCATTTGTTCTAGTGAAGCTTGAAACCCAAAACTTTTCAGACACTTGGGGGACTCGTTATTGTGTATTTTGAGTGCTGACAAAGAGGCTGTTTGTGTGAAATTTTTGAGAGAACTGTCATATGTTCTAGTAAAAGCTACTATTTGTTTCCAGACAAACCTCTTGCATTTGGCTACATGAGTGAAACATATTTTTTAAGTAATGTTAAGTGTGGAATAGTAGATTGTGCCTGGCAGTATGTTTATCATTGTTTATTAAAACTGTGAATAAGCAGTATGACTAGGAAGCTTAGAAGTCGAAAATAGCATGTGAAACTTCCTCTTTAAACCTCACTATTCCTGCTGTTTATAGATGTGAGGATTGTTGTGCCTTTAAATGCCACTACCACTTGAGAAATGTCACTTCAGTGTCAGAAAGTACAAAACCACCAAAGTGTTTGTGCTCAGACATTTTTGTAAATTCAATGAAATTAGATAAACCACCCTGGTATCTGAATGCTTCTTGAAGGAAAACAGACTTAATGCATTTGAAAAAATAGACCTCTTAATCTGTGTATCTGACACAGAAGAAGAAAGCACGTAGAAAGATATTTTTACCCCTAGTATGTTTTTTTCCCAAGCCAAGCAGGGCAAACTGAACAGGAGGACATTAATGAGATTCTCTCATGGTGAGGCTGCCCAGTAAAAGGGTTGTACATCAGTCTGTCTTTTGAAGTGATAAACTTCCAGTGAGTCCATGCTATAAGACAGCACAACAGCATGGGGTGTGTTTTTCTGCAGAGGTGTCAGGTTGGATAATGAAAGCATACATATGAATATCTTTATTTCTCTTCCTTTAGAAACAGCAGCATTCCAACTACTGTTTCAATTCTGTTAGCTGGAATTGGTCTGGCTTTGTGAGATGATCACAGCAACATGAATTGCCTATCACCTTTGTCTGCTGTCTCTTTCTTTCTGTAGCAGATTCTGTGATGGTCAAGCACGTCTTCAGCAACTTGTACTTTCCTTGGCTGTGGTGAGGCAAGGGCACTCTGGTGATAATATTCCAAGCTTCCTTAGGTGTATCTTGGCTTCCACATGAAGAAGCAAACTGTTATAGAGAAGTTGCATTTGCACTTCTCTAAAGAACATACGTGCTCTTTGTTTATTAGCTCCTGTAACAGCATAGTAGACATTGTCTTTTTTTCTTGCAAGCTAATGAACTGGTATTGCTATGTTGTAGTTTTTACATAGTGTCGTGTAGATACTGAGTCATTTAGAGTTTCCCCCCAATCACTGAATCTTCATTTTGGTATTAATTCATAGAATAGGATCAACCTTTTTCCTTCTATGTGGATGTTAATGGGCAGTAAGAAGAATTTCCAGTATTTTTTTTTGATTGTGTATGGCCATGATAGTTTTCACATTGGTTTTTATTAATTTGTAGAAGATTATTTATCAATATGAAAAGAGACTCATCACAATTGAATATTTAAGTGATAGTATCTTCACATCAGCAATCAGAAAGATCAACATATTTATTCTTAAGAAATATATGGATTAGGTTTAGTTATTCTTTAAATTTTAGTGTTTCTGTTATTTTCCTCTTTTAGTTCTAATGGTAGAAGCACCAACTCTGTAAACATAATGATTTTTATAACTACTTGTTTCATTTTCATGGAATCAATTTTGTTGATTTTTTGGTTTTTGGTTTGTTTTCAGTGGGGGGGGAAGATACTAAAATCCCTGCAACAATAAAGAAAACAAAATTCCTTTAATACTGGTTAGTGCCTATTTTTTACCTGTCCTTAAACCTGAGACTTGCTGGATTTCTCCTTTAAAATGATGGGGATTCCACAACATCTCTAGAGAGCCTGTTTGGTTGTTTACATAGAGACCTTTTTTAGACTGAATTGCTATTGCCAGATGAAGTGCTGACCCTTCCTTTCTAAAACTCTTCTCTTGCTGGGATCCAGGTTCTCTTGTGTACATCTTATTCTGTGTATATGGTGCACAAAAAACTCCCCATGATTGTAATTGAATAGTGCCTGGTAGACCATAATGAATTTTCTTGTGCATGTAACACTTGCTGTATCTCAGGAGAAAAAGAAAGCTTGGACTCATGGTCAGTTTTCTGTCTGGTGTCTCTTTGAGGTGCTTTTCATCATAACAAAATGACTGGTTAATCCCTATTTCAGATAGATGTGCTTATTTATTTCAAAAGTTTGGGGACATTCTGTTTGTGTTAGTGAATTTTATGCTATTCCTTTTGGAGCACTTATTACTGCAATTAATTTTGAATTGAATCCTCAAAAATGCTTATAACTGTTTCTAACTGTAAACTATACTGCTACTGTGGTTTATCATCAAAGTTAATGAAAATATTGCATAGAAGCAGCACTGGGAACCAATCTGATATGCCCATTCATTTTGAATAGAGCAGTGTTGGTGATTTAGTGGGGAAGCTGACTTTCAAAGAATTAAAATATTAAATTTTTTCTTTAATTAACACAAAAAAATTAATGGCATGAGAATGAGGGAGGGAAATAGTGTCTTTGGCAGAAGAGCTATATGAAGCCAATCAAATGGAATAAAAAATCAGTTAGCTGTAAACTTTTTGAATGTTAGAAGAAACAACGTTATGGCCTGGATTGTTCTGTAAGATACATCCAAGATCAGTAAATGAAATACTACACTCAATGTTCAGCAAACATTCACAGAGCCCTCCAGCTGTTCAGGATAAAGGAGCTGAGTTAGTATGAAAGGCTAAGGGGCCTGGTGGTGTTTGTGATTTTGTTTTGGTTTTAATGCCCTCTTCAAATTTTAACCATGACAGGTCAGGAGTGGTCCCATTTCTTACTACTTTTTTTTTTTTTTTCCCCCAAACAGCTATATTTAAGGTTATATTTCGATAGTAAGGATAGATGGAAAAAAGTGAGCAACTGAAAAAGTTATCAAAATTATATTAAGTTGTATGAAGTACATGAAAGGGAACACTGATGAGCGTGGGCCTTGTAGAACTGAAGCAATTTCTCTAATGTACATACTGTTTGTCCTAAAGCAAACAAACATACAAGTAATTTCTTCTATACAGACTTTGTCTTTTAGCCACTTGACAAATATTTTCCATTTTATTTTTTATTTGTGCTATAATCACCATGATTACATGTGCCAATTGTATGAATCTGTGTGGCAACTGAAGCACTTTTATTCATCAAATAAAAAACACCTTTAACAAAGGTCAGCACAGTTCTACTCAGCGTTAGCTTTTATTTCAGTTTTGGGCAACCAGTGAAGGGAGGAAAACTGGGCCTACAAAGAAACAAACATTTTTTATTAACATGTTGTTTGTGTTTACAATTCATTTCAGTGGCAAAACAGTAAATACAGGAACAGCATGTTAATGGTCTTTTAAATATAGTTTAAATCACAAGGGACTTTAATTTCATTTTTATTTCTAAATAAGTGTTTCTACTTTTGTTTTTAGACAGAGCTAAAGTTCATTCTCACAGGATTTAGATTCACTTTGATACCTGCCTAGTGCCTTGGTAAACTCAAAAGGAATTGCAAATAGCAGCATTGAAAATCAAGAAGGTAAAAATTTCATCTGGGAAATACTTTTAAAAGATCAAGGGCAAGAGTGTTCTAAATTCCTTGAACTAGCTCTTTTTGGGTTTTCATTCTCTAAGGAGTCCTAAGGGTTGTAGAAAGGAATAGATTTTCAGGGCTACTTTTATTTGGAGAAATACTGAGTTTCAAGCAATAGACCAAGAAATGTTGTGCTTTCCGGCTTCTCAGCTAGAGAGGGACTATCGCTTCAGCCAAATGTTCAAAGGAAGTGAGTTAACATTTTCCATCAGAATGTCAGCTTCCTCTACAGCAAATATCACTTGTCAAAAGCATCTTTTCTCATTTTTCACAATCAAATAGGAAACACTTTGTTCAAATGCATTTGTATTTCTCTTTCCCTTTACTGGCTGTTGAAAGGATAAACTGTTTTCTACGGATAGAAGCAAGACAGTGGTGGTAGGACATTCTGATTTTTTAATTATTACTGTTAAAACTAATTGCTCATTGGGTTTGGGCAATTTACTTCAACCTCTTTTGATGCATCACTTGATCTATGAGCTGGGGAAAGCAGCAGTAGTTATTATTTCATGTGGCAGAAAGACTTAAATGTGAACCTTTCAAATATAATTCTGTTTGGGATTATTTTTTTAGTGCTTTAGAACAGGTATCAATAAATCAGCATAACTGTTGTATGGGTGTCTAATAATATCTAGTTCTGATTCTTTCTGCTCTGATTAAAATTCTATCCTCCTCTTAACCTGTAATTTTTTGTTTAATTCTCTTTGAGAGAAAATTGTTTGATTAAGGAGCATCCTTCTAGTGAACAGATGAGTTTTCCAGATAAGTCCTCAGTATCTCCTCTAGAGTTCCTTTTGTCTTTCTGGTGCTCAAGGAAAACCAATTATCACCTAACGTGGCCGCCAAAGGAAAATGCAACTTTCATCTCTACGTACAATTCGTAATTCTTCTAGACTAGGATAGAATATTTCCATTGGAAGGGACCTACAGTTATCACCTTGTCCAACTGCCTGAGCAATTCAGGGCTGGCCAAAAGTTAAAGTGCGCTGCAAAGAGCGTTGTCCAAACGCCTCTTAGATGTTGGGGCATTGCCCACCTCTCTAGGAAGCCTGTTCCAATGTTTGACCGCACCCTTAGTAAAGAAATGCTTCCTAATGTCCAGCCTGACCTTCCCTGGTGCTGCTTATATGTTTTAGGGTAGGCAGTCATTTTTGTTAGACTGATATGGCTGGAAGTGGTTAGCCAGTTCTTCAGGTTGGAAGCAGAGATGGAATTGTCCTGGGTGGTGCTGGATTTTACTTTTGTATTGCCCAGCTGATGTTGGCTTGTTGCCTTCTGTGTGCTTCTCTGGAACTCCTCACCATCTATTTAACCAGGCCTGTACTGTGTGTGCTTGTTTGTGAGCATGTTGCTGGAGACAGTGTCAAAAGCCAGTCACAGTAAATCACATCCATTATTCCTCCTTCTTCTGCCAAGCAAGTCAGTGTTTTGTAGAAGCACAACTTACCCATCATAAATCCATGCTGACTGCACCTCATGGCCACCTTATCCTTCAGATGTTTGAAAATGCTTTCTGGGCTAACTTGCTGTAAGACCTTCCAAAGATTGAGGTGAGGCAGAGCAGCCTGTATCTCACTAAATCCTTCTTCTTGTGCCTAAGATAGCAGTGAGGTTTTCCTTTTCTTTTCTTTTTTTTTTTTTTTTTTTTTACTCAGTCCTTTTAGCAGCAATGAAATTTATGAAGGAATAATTTGGGGAAAATCGCTTCATTAATCGTTGTCAGAAATATGTTTCTGTGTATGAAGGAAAGCTTACTTATTCTTTGGCAATTTTTCCATTTTTCTGCAACTTAATTCTTCTAGCAAGTACAGTGAAAGAGTATCTTGCAAATTTACCAAGTGTGTATTTCATTTACTCAACTTGTGTATACCAAGAGTTGAGAAAACCTGGTGAAAACAGGTATCCTAAAATGTACTTTCATTTAAAGGAAAGTATAGGAAGCTGCTGTAGGAGGCTTACCTAAGCTCTTCTGTAATACAAGAGTGCTTGCTGGTTCTTGGCTTCACTATTTAAAACGTGAGCTAGATCTAGTGAGATCTACATAATGGAGCTGTATTTCACGTATATGTTGCGAAATTAAACAGCAGTATTGCCGTGCTTCTAAAGGCTAAAGATAGGAACCGATACAACAATGGTCCTGTAACATGTAGGTCTTCTGCTAAGTTTCTCTTTTTTTGTTCCCCGTGAATGTGTCTAATTGCAGCATTGATTGGAGTTGCACCTTCACAAAAAGGGAAAATTGACTCCTGCTGAGAGTAGGTGGGGGTTTTGGTTTTTTATCAACAAACCATCTGCTTCTGTGTATACTGAACACATGTTGAATGTTTTCTTGAAAATAATGTGACAATTGAGGCAATAAACAAGTTCTACTTCCATCTAATTCTGATAACACAGTTAATCTATCTGCAAGTTTGATCTGATACCATCACTGACAGAATTAAAAGTTCTACTTTTATTCCTCCCTGGTTTATTTTTATTTCAGGCAAACTATGATCTTACATGACAAGAATGCTTTTGTTTTAGCCATGGATTTAAAGGGGGGGGGGGAAGGGGGACGTGAGGTGGCTTCTGTTTATCTTTTTGTTTTTCTCATTACCTCAGCTGTAACAACAGGAGCACTGTTGTAAAGATCAGCTGTGTTTTTGCTCAGGTAACTAGAACAGTTGTAATTGGATAAAAATACAACTTTATAGGTTTTTTTGTATGTAAATATCCCCCACGCTAAGACTTTAAGTGAGTCAGTGAATGAAAGAAATTCTCCTTATTTTTAAGTTGTATCACTTCGCTAATGTGAGTCTTTATTGGCTGGCACTGGCTGACATTATTTATCTGTTATACTATACATATTGTAAATGCTTCATTCCATCTTATATTTTAGGTCTAAAAATATCTGGAGGGAGATTAAGTGGTTCAAGAAGTAACGCTCTAATGGATGACAGAGACTTTCCACCAAATGATCTGCAAATAGACTCAAAGGACAGTCTTCCTGCTAACTACAGGGTAGAAAGTTTGGCATCTCATTTGATTCCTTCAGCTGATGAAAATGAAAATCAACTTGACAGTGATGGGAATGAAGTTCTGACCAGTAGCAGCATTGCTATGGGACGCCAGGATAAAGGTGAACAGGATAACATCAATAATAATGAGAATATGGACAGTGGAGACTGGATCCCAAGCTCCAAGGAAAGTGAGACTGAGAGAAGATCTGTAAATGTCCATATGGACCCTCAGCTGGAGGAAAAGCCTGTTATAGAAAAACAGCCAGGTGGAAAAAGCAGTCCAAGAAGCAAAAGAAGCTCCAATAAAAAATCGAAAGGTACTTCATTTTAAATTTTTTTGTTCTGTTTATTTCAGAAGTAACACTGTAGTTTAAATCTGTGAGCTAATAAGAAATCTATTTTAGGTGTTGTACTAATTATTTTTAGCATTTCACTAAAAGTTTGGTGGGTTTTGGTTTCTTTTACTTTTTTTTTCTACAGAACACCTACTAATCTTCAATCAGATTCAACTCTACATGTTTTCACCTTCTGTATTTTAAAGAGTGGCTATGTAGCAAATATGACACACCAAGTAAACAGGAGTAGAGGGAGGTGCACAGGGTCAGTACGGAAACTGGGCTGGTGTCCAAATCAGAATGGACAGAAATTCTGGCATTACGGTTTTGCTCATTTGAACATCATGGTCGAGTGCAACATTTTGGTGTCCTGATCCCATGTCAACCTTTGAAATCTGGCTATGAGAACCAAATAGCTTGATCTTGCCCTGCTGTTGTAAAATTTGCATACATTTTTCAAAGCTTACCAGATAGGCCTAGGTTGTGTGTTTTGGGTAACAAACTGTTTAAAAATGTGTTCCTACCAATTTTTGATGTTTCTTTTTCTTCAGATATTTTGGATGTGAATTGGATAAGGCAAATGTAATGTTTATTGCATGTTCTTATTTTAAATCCTTCTTCCCTTTTTGAAGGAGTGGGATTTAGTGTAACAGAATGTGTTATGTTAGGTTTTTGCCATACATTCTAAAGCTTATGTGTCATAGTGCTGTATATATTAATTAAAATCAGTATGTTTCATCCACAGGTTTCTTTGAAAGAACAGCTTATTCATGTATGCTTTTTTCTATGCATTTTAAATGAAGTAATTTTCAAATATAATTTTTCTCCTAAATGGCAAGTATTTTGTGACCTAATTGGAAAACTGATTTTAAGGGATTATAGACTAGGTAAAGACAGGAAAGGAAGGAAGCCTTACATTCCATATCTTGTACAAATAGGCAAAATCTGAAAAGAAAAATTATATTTTCTAGTAGAGATAAAAGCATTCTGAAATCTGTTATTATAGGGAGAGTGATTTCTCAATAACTTTCTTCTGCTCTTATTAAGCAGATTTATTTCGCCTGTAGATTTAAGTTTTAGTAACAGAATAAAATAATTAAAATGAGATTGGCATAAGTAATTGACAACCAGTCATCTGTATGATGGGAATAACAAAAACCAAGTTGATGAAAAGTTATACATAACATGTTGACATAGGTATCTGAAGCACAATAAGAGGAAGAAAAGGAAAAAACTCACCTAAACACTGGAAGTTAAACTTGGCTCATATTCTTTCTCCATTACTTTGTATTCCTGTTGAATGAACTCATGCAGAAATACTGGAAAATTAGCTGTCCACAGTAGATTGAAGCTTTAAGACAAAATTTAGAATCCTGAAAATATAGAGAATGTCATGGATAAACCTGGCAATGTAGAAAACCATACAAGAGAACATCCTATCTGAAAAACTCTTTAGTTTTGTTGAATTCTTAGGAGTAAACTCTTGTTACTTTATTAGTAAAGTACCTTGATTGTTAGAGAGGAAGGTCAAAATATGAAATTAAATTATATCTCCCATTGTTTATGTCCTAATATACACTTAGTAATTTTTTCGGTACTCTCACGTGATGTTTCTTCTGTTTTCACAAAATGCAGTTGACTGTGTCAATTTCTTGATGTTGCAAGTGTCTTTATTTTTGTGTCAATTTTCCATTTAATTTCCTGCACCAGCTATTTTAAATGATCCCTGAATATCTCATTACACCCTCTACAAAAAGGTCCAAACTAGCTTTCTCCTCCTTATACCAACTCAGAGTTAAAGGAGAAAATAATCAAACTAGATTGGAAGATTCCTGAGTGGGTGACAGTGGGAGCAGCACACAAGCAAGCAGGAATATCAAACTAAGTACTTGTATGGCATGTATTGTTTCAATTTTTATAAAATAATATTTTCAATTGTTGAGGAATCATGGACGAGTTACTTTGACTCATAGCTAAGGAAGAGATTTATGAATCTTTTTCTCTATAAGCACACCTGTTATGATTGCTGTTACATGTTGCCATTCTAGAAAAGATGACATTTGACTTCAAAAGCACATTGTTCATATTCCTCTTCTTGCTAGTGACTAAAGCAATTTATGTGGAAAATTACATTTTAGTCATCTTTGTTTACTTGTGACTTGCTCAGCACAATATTGGTGATCGTTACTGAAGCCAATCTTTCACTCTCAACATGTTTTTACCTTAGAAGAAAGAACAAGAATTCACACTTGCAATGTGTCTGAAACCCTCTAAATAGTTGTTTGTGAAGAATAAAGAGTCATAAGTTGGATTATTACCAGTCTGTATATGTTTGGGATCTGTTGAAGCTAAAATTATCCTAGCTTCTCCTATCAGTAGACTGGAATGCAAGTTTAACAGTCACTGTACCTGGTTGAAGATCCTCCTGGTTCAATATTCTTCCCCTGACAGGGGCCAACAGAGCATTTGTAGGTGAGAGTAAAAGGACAAGGCAAACATGCAGTGATTTGTTTGCATGTTCTGCTCCCCATCTGCAGCAATCTCAGGACTTCCCCCAGGTGCAAATTGATAGACTGTAATACTTTAGAGTGAATTTATCACCTGACTTACAGTTGCTCAGTTGCTTTTTGCATCCATGTCAGTGTCCTGGAATAGCAGTTCCAGGATTTAATGTATTTATTGTTTGAAGAAGCACCTCCTTTTAGCCCTCTTGATGCTGTAGGAGATTGAGAGGGGATGGACAAGTCTATAGATCCTAATTTTTTCTCACATTCTTTTTGTATACTCATCATAGTTTTGAATGTATAATGATTATATCTGGTTAGGGAGGACTGGTGACCAAAGAATATGTGTACATTTTAACTGAAGAATTTAAACTTTGGTGATTATTCATAATGTTATTCCTTGTAAAGAGTTGTGCTAACTTTAGTGTGGTAGAGATAGTGATTCATCAAGTTTAATCTGTTCCGATACATTTTTGCAAAAATGGACTTCAGATTATCCATATTCTCTGAAAATAAGTTCATCTTTTTTTCAAAAGGTCAGTCCTGGCATAACTTAATATTGTCAAATCATTATATGATTCCTTAACATGGTAACCTGCACTCAGTCTTTTTTCCCCAAGTTAAATTCTGCAACATATGCTTTTTCTGTAAATTATTCCACTTATTTCTTATAATTGCTTGAACGTGGAGGAAGGAAGGAAGGAAGTGTTTGGGATGGAACTGGTTTTGAGGGAAATAAAATATAGTAATATAAGATAGCCAAATTACACGATAATTTAAGTAATGTTATTTAATTTAGGATTGTGTACCAAACCAAACTAAGCAAGATTTTGACCTTGCTCAATTGAAGTTGTATCTTTACCCCCAAAATTTTATCTCAAAATCTCTTCTCTTAAAAATGAATAGTTTTTAAATACTTGCTGGTCTTTTTTTCTTTTTTCCTCAGTAATTCTTGAATGAATCAGTCTGAAATAGCTTTCTGTATTAGGTACCAAAGAATGTTTAAAAAAAGAAATTGCCATATGTTTCCTGTACTAGAAATTTCTGTTACTGGTGACTTAAGCTAGTGCTACTGAATATGAAAATTCAAATTTATATAAAAAAACAGAAGGCAACATCCATAATTTTATTTTGATAGCAAATCACTCATACCTTCACCTTGGATTCATCCTTGGGCAGGTAACAAAGAACATCTTAATTTCATATACTTGCAGTACTGAAAAAGAGAAAAACCTGAGACATACTGAAAAAATGTGGGGTTTTATTCAAAATGTGTCAGCATTTGATCTCTTCTAGGCAAACATGGGGCTGCTTCTGTGAGCTGTTAGGGAAGTTGAGAGAAAGTTTGCTTCTCTCCCTATCATAGGAAACATTGGCACACCCATCTGGGTGTAGAAGAGGTCAGTTGAAACATTTGTGAGTCTGGCAGAGCAAAAACTTGAACCTGGCTCTTTGCCACTGACCTGCTGAGTGCTCTGGCCACTGATGTCTTCTGTGGCTTTTTGCACACATTTTCATAAAGGCTTTGGTTCCATTCTGGGGTGGAGTACATATCAGTGCTTTATAAAGTGAAAAAATTAATCCTTCCTTATTAAAAATCAGAAATATATGTAAGATACCTGTATCTATCTGCTTTGGACAGTAAGATTGATTGATTCCTGGAAGAAGTAGAGTGCTGTTTTCAAGAATGGGGGAAAAAAACCAAATAGGGATCCTACCCTATCACACCTTTATGGCGAAATAGCATTACTAAGTGTTACAAGAAAAGTTCTTTGTTGTAGTGCAACTGAGGCACAAATATTGTCTTGTGTTGAAAATCAAACAAGTTAGAATTAACCCACATAACTGTAAAGCCTCACTTTCAAAATCAGGGTAGAAATTTGAGGGCAGGATTTGATTCCGAATGACAGCTCAACCCTATGTACAAATAATGTACAAATAATAATGCAGTTTATGAACTGTGTTAGCAACAGTATCATGAAAACATTAAAATTAAGGTTTTTCATGAGAGTTGCTATTGAGCATGCTGCAGTCAATGTTCATGTTGTGATATGACAGGTGATTATTAACTGCTAGTAAAGTGCAGCTTGAAGTTTGGTTTCTTTGTTTGTTTTTCTGAGAGAAAAGGTTTGCCAGAACATGAGGACCCTCTTTTCTGGTTTCATGATAATGTGCTAAACAGGAAGCTGTATTTTTAAAGACGGCCTTAATTCCATCTCTAGAAGTATTTCCTGGTTTGTATCTTGCATCCAGTTGTGTCTCTTGTTGCTTTTGGCCCACAGGAAACCCAAATAAATACCGGAAGATCAGACATGTGCATTAATTTTGAAAAAGCAATGTTAAGTTACACCCATATTTTTTCTGGCAGTAAGCCCTGTGAAAATAGCCACCCACAGAGATTATTAGTAGTCCTAACTTGGATAGTTTACTAAATAAAGAGTTTAAATAATCAAAAGTAAAATGGTGGAACGTTCCATGGACAAGCTAATGCCTTTCTTATGTCCTAAATCTTAAACCTGAATCATCATTATTGGGTTTCAGAGGCAATGAAATCAAAGGGGTCTGAAACAGAGTGCCCAAGCTGAGGACACAAAGGTACTTGAAGTAATGCCCTCAGCTGTCCATCTTTCAAATGATAACATGATTTCAGAAAATGTTGATTGGGGAACATTACTCATTAAAATTTGAGTTTATCAAAAGTTTATTGTGCACATTTCTGTGGCCAAATTCTCTAAATTGTTTTAAATTTGGGAATTTAAATTCCCAATTTTGGGAATCTTTTAAGTTCAGTCTTATGCAAGCGTGTGAAATTCAATGTTTTATGGAGAATTAAAAAGGAGTTTATTAACTGTTGGAATCAGCTGTAGTTTTCTGGTTGCTCTGTGTTTTACAGGAAGCTGTAATTTATTGCTCTCTGATCTTTGTGAGACACTGATCCAGTCAGTATATGGGTAGTTGATTTCTCTCACTGCTGCTGTCACTACTACTACTCTACACTTCTTTGTTAATCTCATTTAACATTTTCTCAAAACTATCATATTCACAATCAAAATAAATATGTTTTCATTTCTAACAATAAAATGCGGGATTTGCATCCAGAAAGATTTTTTTTCCTGTAATATTCTTGTAGTGTTATGCTTTACATTATTTTTCATATCTCCACCTGAATGCTTGACTTTTTTTGACTTCTGTAAAGCTGGAGACAGGCAACAGTGAGCTGCCAGGAAATGTGCCATGGAGAACTTAGTTTTCTGTCTAGCAAGAAGTTCTGGGATCTAAATTCAGTTTACACATCCTTGTGTCATTGTTGCCAACATAGATCAGCACTACTGCCTCTTTCCCTGGACACTCAAAGAAACTATCCAGCTACACAGAGCTACATTTCCTTTTCACTCAGCAGGAAAGTCCCCTTAGACATCTCTCTCCTACAGCAGAATCCCACACTGGCATCATCTGCTTCTTTCTATCCTTTGAGATCCTGCAGTCACTGTGAGGAGCCACTGTGTTACCATCCAAAATACAGGAATCCATTGAATTGTTCTTCCTCTCTTGTGTCTGTCCATCTCCAGGACACCTCCTTGTCTGAGGTCCTTGGCAGGAGCAAAGAGACAAACTGAAAGCCTCAGTCATGCTGCCCTCACGTACCTGCTATTTGCCCTTTCTGAGCAAAACTGCATTCGAAGCACTTTTAGGTCATCCTGGCCTCTTATTAGTAACTCTGTATAACATTTTTTAAGTGTTCTGATTTTTTTTCCCATAAGTGAAAGCAGGGTCCCATTTAGGAGTGTACAAGTGTATCTGATGGATGTTACTTTGTTGTCGGCTAGGTGAGCTGACAGGCAGACCTGTCACAACTGATTTTGACAAGGCCAGCATTTAGTTTAGTAGCAATGTTGTTTAACATACTAGGTTTTTATTCATAACATTCATAGTGAAATTTCCTAAAAAAGCAACTCGATGTATTTTTTTTTTAATCCTAACCTAAGTACTTGTCCTTTTTTAAGGCATTTCTACAGTGGGAGCCACAACAATCCAGGAGGAAAAACCTCTTAATACAGATACAGATTTTGTGCAGGCTGAAAGTGCTGTTGAAGCAAAGGAAAACTTTCATCCAAAAGACCAAAAGCAAACATTGCAGTCTCTTTTCTCTTTGCTCCGTGAAGAGGTTGAACAGATGGATTCAAAGATACTGCCCCTGTGTCTCCATCAGGTACTTTCGATGATTTTGAGGTGCTGCACCCAATTTTATTTTTATTTGAGACCTTTGTTCATTAGGGAAAATACACGTAAATGCAATTTATACCAGTACTCATATCTAGATGGGATACTTTGATGCATAACAGATGGTCAAGGCAAATGTCTCTTCCAAGATCTTCTAATATTTCTTAAATAAAATAAATTGCCTTATTAATATAATCTGTAATTAAAGGAAACTCTTAAGGATGGGTTTCTAACTCTCCAAATGGTGAAATTCATTTGGCAGGAAGATTTAGCAAAATCACTCTTTAATCTACCTTGAATAAGGTTTGTAAGACACTGGAATAGTTACAGAACAGCTACCTAAATAAAAATTTAAGTCTGGAATTGTTTTTACCGCTGCAGACATCTTTCTAGCATAAATTTTATGCATGAATATTAAGATTCAAGGTTTTCTTTGTGTATACCTTTATATTAGCGTGTTGCCACACCTGCAAGACCAAAGGGAAGACTGTGGTTTGAAAAGCAATCTTTCTTACAAACTGGCCAGTGTGTTGCTTTTTTTTTTTTTTTTCTGGAGGTTATGATGCACAATGAATATGTGGATAGAACTTGATGCAGTATTAATGTACAGTTGTTGTTTAGTTGTGTCAGACTAACAGCAGACTGGAAGACCTTTTGCTTGGCTGTGATATCTCTTATGGGCCATATGTTGATACTATACCTGTCTGATTTGGCTTAGCTGCATTGTCTTTATTTTGGAAGATATTCTAAATTTCTAAACTGCAATGAAATTGCTGCATTCATCTTCTTTGATACAAAAAAGCAATTTTATGGGAGAAAGAGGTTTCACTTTAGGATTGCACATTATAGATAATCCACATTTGACATGGAATTTTAAATTATTTTTCTTCATCTATGCTTGAGCGAAGATATTTGATACTGTTCCTTAACTTATGAGAAGCTTAGCTTTAGGGTTAACAACTTGTGCTTTTAGCTTCATCAAATTTGGTGGTTTTTCATGAGTCATTACAAAGGTTATTTT
Organism: Molothrus aeneus; assembly: GCF_037042795.1. Classification (NCBI taxonomy): domain Eukaryota; kingdom Metazoa; phylum Chordata; class Aves; order Passeriformes; family Icteridae; genus Molothrus; species Molothrus aeneus. The sequence goes on from NC_089648.1 coordinate 32,226,550, forward strand.
TGGAAAACAAGGTAGGGCAAAAACTTAAAATGCTTTACAAACATCAGGGGAAACAATTGCACATGATGGAGGTGAAATCTGTTGTTTTTTAGATGAGGAAGCCAAACCCTAAGGGGAAGAACCTTGTGAAAGTCATACAGGATCTATGACAGAACTGAGAACAAAATCTGCATGTTCAGATTGAAATATGTATTCAAACACTCTCTCCTTTTTCCTATAAATTCTCAAGCATTTTGAATGGAGCATTTGAAAGAAAGCTGAAGGAGCTTACAAGGCCCCTAACCTGTTCCTTTAATAGAGGACGGGAGGGGGGAGGATTTTAAGTTTAGCATTACTGTAAAGTGAGTCTATTGAGAATTTTTTCCCCTTTCTAGTGAATTAACCTGTCATCTTTAGACTTTTTTTTCAGATTTCTGATGCAGCCTGACAGTAACATTAAACCAAGTCTATCAAATACTCTGCTACAACATTATTTTTCTATTCTCTATGACAAAATTCATTGTAAAATTAAGAGCTGTGTCAGATGTTCTGGAGTATTAACAGTCCATGGTGTTTGTGTTGAATATTTAAAGACTATTGGATAATAGGGGTTGTTCTAAGAGTCAACTTCTGATTAAAATAGGATGTAATTTTTTTTCCTGTCTTGAATGGGATTAATTTGATTTGTTTAGGACTTGTTAAAGAATCTAAGAGGTATTTTTATATAAAACGTAGGTAGAGCTTTGGCAACTCCAAAAATTCTTAGGAATCTATTGTGGACAGCAGACAAAATGTGCAGATAAAGAACATTAAAAGTCACTCACCCATTCTCTTTTGAAGGTACTGGACTCAGAATGGTCTAGTGGTTAGCAGTAAGGCTGAGAGCCAGGAAATACAATTTGTAATCTAGACTCCTCTTCAAGCTGCTGTCTTTTTTGAGCAATCATCTTCAGACTTCTACAAAAATGCTTATTTAAGCCCTCCATATTATGACTACTTAAATTGATATGTCCCAAAGATCTTGAGAATTTTTGAGTGCTCCCACAGAAGTCATTGGGGAATCATCTGTGAGGTGCCTCAAGCTGAATGTTCTGGTATCAGCATACCTGCAGTCCTGGACACATTTTGCAAGCTCTGCCCTTGCCTCACCATGCATGGCACATAGGAAGGCTGCCAAAATTTGCTGTCCCCAAGTTGCTGCTTATAAAGTTCACTGCTAGTGTAGAGCTCTGTGGAATACTTCTGAGGTTTATATTTTTTGTATTTCGTCACATTTACAAACAAAGATGTCATTATTCCTCAGCTTTTTAGGAAAGCCTGCACAGTTTTGTAACAAGCACAAATAAGTTATTGTTGCAACTGTCAAATATTTTTTGTTTACAGGAAAACAAAAGACTCTTCTCATCAGTCAGGAAACCTCCATTTGTGTTTTAAACCATTGCAATGTAATACTTAGGAGAGTGCAGCAATGATCTTAATTTGGTCAAACAGGAAACATTGGTCAGGCACAGAATTCAAACTTTTGAACTGGTATCAGTAAAAATAGTACTTCTATTGTAGGTAATTTTAAAACTTTCAATTAAGATAAGTAAAAATGTTTCTGAAATAATTTTTACAGTTGCAGGAACATGAAACCCTACTAAGGTTTTTTGGTTTTGTGGAATTCTGTAAATTACACAAAATTAAATCTGTTTTATGTGAGAGGATTTAATATTTCTGTGGTCTTTGATACTCTTTTAAAACCTTTTTCCTAGAATAGGAATACATGTATTTTGTCAGAACATTCATATATTACCCAAACTTCATAGGAACCTGCAAACTATATGTTTAAATTTATGATAATAAGTTTATATTACGTCCTTGCCACTGTTACGAAAATTACAGATTTTTTTTTCCACTTTTGCAGATAGCTGAGACCTATTTTCAAGAGGAAGAATGTATCCTTTTACTTGCAGAAATTGTTGCACAATATGGTATGATAAAACATAAAAGTCCAATGCTTTGTTGTTAACTTACATCTTGTGGGTCAGGGTTAGAAAGAAGTGAACAACCATAATTCACCAATGAGTGAATACACAATATGCTAGCAAATCTTCCTTAATCAACTGGAATGTGAGATAAGGGATAAATTCACTTCCAACAGCTGTACTAATGCATCATTAGTAGCTGGACATAAGCAACAAAGTAAGAAAACATTTTCAAAGGACTTTTGTTTTTATAAGATAATTTCTTTCTAAATATTAGTAACTGGGAAAATGGCCATTTTAGAGATAGGGTATGTATTATATCACATAGGGTACTTACAGTAATGATAAAATTGTCACAACAGTTGATTAGAATATGTAGTAAAAATGTCTAGATTGGAATAAAAATAGCAAACACCTGGAGCTGAGATCAGCAACCTGCAAACAATAGCAAAATGGTGTTTGCTAATCAGTCAAAATCATATCAAGGTAGTTTGAAAAACTGTTGTAGGAAAATATGGGTACTTGCTTCTGGGAACAGTTTAATAGTCCAGTTTATTTTGATTTGTTTCTAGATAATGCAAGTAAGTTTGGTCAAAAAATTGTAATAGTTGAACTGCTGATAATTATTCTGATATATTTCAGTAATTGTGTGATAGAATAATAATATTAAACCTCAAAGTTAAGTTAGACTTTTATAAAAGGTGGACTGGGATTTCCTCTTTGCTTCAGAGGGAAAGTGATCAGACTATAAAAAGAAGATGCCATGGTAAGCCCTTAAGGTATATGTGATTCACCAAGATGCATAATCTATTACAGAATTTGTGCATACAGATTATTTCTTTATTATGTGATTTGTACAAACAAAATACAGCAATCGGCAATTGTTTAGCAGGCTAAGTAACAAGGCATAAGAAACCTAGATAAATTATGTTAGCCTGTAGATAAAACCAGAGAGCTAACAGTTGCAGTGTTATAAAAGCAACATATAAAATAAAATATCCATCACGGTTTTAGAGGACTGTATTTTTGTTTTGGTTCTCCTAATTCAAAAGTGTCCATCATAAAATGTGAATTGCACAGCACAAATTAAAGGCATGGAAAAATTCTGTAGTAATTTATGATGCAGGAGGGATACAGTAAATTTAAAATATAAATGGCATGGTAGAAACAGTTCCTCTTTCATTGGAGTTGCTTTAATTGAAAGGCATTCTATTTAAAGCTGATCAAAGGAAATATTTTTCAATGCAATGTACACCTGATGTGTGGAATTCAACACCACTATATAATACATATTTATGAAGAATATCTCCACTGTACCTCCAGCCATCAGTTTCCTGAGGTTAATAAAGAACTTACTTGATCATGTTGCACTGTATTAATTATCCATGACAGACATTTTAATTCATCCAGTGTGGAATCTCATATTAAAAATAATTCAGGGTTTGTTGCTGTGATCCTCTAAGGCTCTCTCTGTGATCTGTAATTCTGTTTCTAATAACAGATTTCCTGAAGACGGGGAATATTCTTTCCATTAATATTGTTGTTCATAAGCCATGCTATTGCATGAAGCTAACCAGAATAAGAACTACTGGTTGTGTTTTTGTAATAATTACTCCAGTGTTTTAATTAGCATGAATAATGGAAAGTGGGTTTTCTGTATTGCTAAGAACCTCATTCACTTCTGTCCTCATTGTATTGTAGAATTACATTTCAAATAGCTGATAAAACAGCTTCAAGCACCACAACTAACAACTCAGGCTTAGTGGAGCTAGCATTATCCTGACTATTGTAAAATATGTGACTTCAGTATACCTTTGTGAATATATTGATAACCCTAAGCATGGGGAGAGAGTTCTTCATATAGAAGAAAAGTGAGCAGAATCTTCAGGAAAACAAAAGGTAAACTCAGCAGTCCAACAGTGTAGTATAATGGTTGAAAAGGGGGGCAGGTATTTTTTAAAAGTTGAAGTTGGATCACTGTTTTAATACTGTCTCCAGCTGGTCAGCAGAAAGGAATAATATTTTCAGTTAGTCATGTTTATTGGCATATATTTGTATTTCTTGCGAGATACGTGCTAGTATTTGTGTCATTGTTTTGCTTTTCATTTCCCAGAGATTTCATTTTTTTGGTAAAGTTATCAGCATAATAACATTTCAGTAATTTCTTTTCAAGAAAAATCTTCTGTTGTGCTTCAGGCACATGAGAAGAAGTAGCTGCTGAAACGAATAGGATTTTAATTTTTGAATGTTTCTCAACTTATTTTACTTCTTGCCTGCTGTTTCATGTCTGCTATTTTTTCTTTCTTGCACAGAAATCAGGATGCTAGCCATTATTCATTTTGATTCACTTATTTCAAATTTCAAGTGTGTAATTACTTCCCTTTCAAACATGATGCCAATTATAAGTCAGTCATGCCATGTGCACATATGTGTGCATTTGCCTTTAACCTCCCATTCAGATGAGAAGGCCATGAAGTTCATTCAGCTTGAACGACTTTATCATGAGCAGCTGCTTGCAAATCTTTCTTCCATACAGGAACAGTGGGGTGAGTACCAGATAAACTGATATGGTAGAAGAAAGACTTTAGTTTGTATTTCTAAACAATACATTTCCAGGATAAAAAAGTTACATAGCAAAAGCGGCATTTATATCAGAATTTATCTGAGCTTGTTAGAAGAACAGTATTCATGCTTCGGAATTTTTTGCACACATTTAATTATAAATGTGGAAATAGTTTGCAATTCTTTATTCTGTTAATAGAGATTTTGATCCACAGTTGTTTCAAGCTCATTTTTGGGTTAGGATTGGTGAATGTGATGTGATGATTACAAAGTGTCTTCTGAAAGAATAGGGTGCTGTTCTACATGGTCTGAAATGAGACTGTAGAATATCCACAGAAAAGTTGTCAATATTTCTCCATTAATTAGTTTCACCTATTTGTGTTAAGCTACTTTTATAGTATTTTAATTTAATGTATAGTATTTTAATTTAATGTAGAAAGAAAATGGAAGACAGCAGTTCCCAGTCCAGTTACAACACTGAGGAATTCAGATAAAGAGCTGAGTGGCCAAGAACTGGAAAAGCTTACTAGAGTTTGCTCTTCACATCAACAGTAAGTATAAGAAAGTATTATTACTCCTCAAATGAATATGTTACTGCAGGTGTTGTCTCCTTGCCATTACGGGTTCGAAAATAATCAGTGTCAAAATAAAAGTTGCATCACTGAGTTGGATTTGGTTATAAAGTGGTGGCTCCTACTGATACGTAACTAAAATATTTTTACCATCAGTTTTCACATTGTTTTAATATCGTTTGAGGAGTGCATGAAGACTAAATCTGAGCTTGTTTTAGCAAACCATCAGTTTTCCAGAACTGGAGTTTTGATTTTATTATTTCAACCAAAGGAAAAACTGAATAGTGTTAATTTATTAGCACTATTCATTTATTTGCAGTATTTATTAAGAAGAGAGAGACTGTAGAACTAATGATGGTATTCATGTTTAATACTTACTGGCTTAATCATTGTTTCAATATGCACATGTCCAGCATCTCACACTTCAGCACCCATACCTACCCTATAGGATTTCTTTCCCAAGTTTCCACATTTTAGGACAATTCCTTAATGCTTAAAGTAGTTCTTGTCACCTCCTATTAATTTCATATCTGTTGCATTTACATGAAGCAGTGATTCTGTACTTTCCTAGCATTACAGTGTTCTGAGCAGTGAAATCTCAGTTGGTAGCTGCTTTGCCTGATCCATCAGCCTCCTGAATCAGTGTATCGCAGTACAACAAACTTGTGCCCAGGGTGCTTTTCTGGGTAGTAACATATATGGGATTGTATCCATCAGGTAGGAGGAGGAGATCTGTTCCTTCATGGATGAATGTCCTATTGTCCAGACATCAATTTTAATGCACATTTAATAAATGGAAAAAATCATACAAACTGCCACTGAAAAATGATCAGCCAAGAGCAGTAAGGAAACTAACTACATTCAAAGGCTGTGACAGGCAAGATGCTCTCAATTAGATGGGGAGAGAGAACTTTATCTAGTACTTTTGCATTGGCTTAGTCAATCTGGATATAACAAAAGCCAAAATGCTCCTGTTGCTCATAAAGAGTATTGATTTGGTTAAATCATTTTTTTTCTTCTGGGTGATGGTACCAAAGTTTGAGAACACCTCAGCTGATTGCCAGAATCCATGCAGGGATTTTTCAGGTGTACTCTGAATGCCTTTGGGAGGGAGGCTCTGGGAAGGCATCTCTGCATCCCCACAGGAAGAGGGGCAGTGAGGCACTGGAGCTGCAGGTTTGCAGCCGCAGTGCTGCTGCTGCTGCTGAGGCTGCACTGAGCGCCTGCGGCTGCCCCAGCCCACATGGCCTGCACACAACCCTGCGAGCCCACAGAAGGGCTGAGACTCAGGTCTGCTGGGATCTATGTGCTGCAATGAGCAGCACCTCCCTGGTGTCACCTGGGGTGTCACCTTGTTGAGAATAACTCTGCTTTCTCCTTCATTTCAGTTTTGAAATGTCATTCCCCATTCTGAGAAACCCTGCAGTTTGATAAAAATTAAGGCTTGTGTTCATTTGCTGCGATCAGTGCTCTGGATGTAATACTATTACCCTTTCAAACTCTCAAGGCAAAAACCTATTTGCTTTTATTGTTTCATATAGGGGGTTTTTCCTAAGCTTTAAACTCATTTTACTTTTTAATTGAAATTATGCTTTAATTTTTAATGAATAGCATGCAGGTCTTGGAAAATGTGAGCATTCTGCTTTTTCAGTTGAAAGTAATGTAAATTTTTCTCATACTCAAGTTTTTCACCTACATACTGGACATGTTTGCTCTTTAAATATAGTTTTGAGTGTCCTTTATTTGAATTTTAAATGGTAACATTTTAAAGACAATGTAACTTTTTGAAGTTTTTGTTAGAGAATATGAACATCAGTACTCTTCCTTTGTTTCTCCAATTTTTTTTCAGTAGCTTTAAATAAAATGCTCCACATTTTTTCTTCATTGCTGTATGAAAGACTGCAAGACAGATTGTGTGTGATAAATCACATTGTGCATGAATCTGTATCCAGCTGGCAAAGTCCACACTGACTGTGAGCAGCATTGATTCACCTGTGAATCTGAATGGAGTCAGTGGGAACTGCTGTACCTTACACAATCCAGAAAATATCCCAGTCTGTGGAGAGGGAAATATGGTTTTTGGGGAGGGCATTTCACTCCTCAATCTCTTTCATAGTGAGTCCTATTTTAAATAGTAGTAGACATCAAGTTCTTATATGATTTTTAAAGTTGGTAGAGTTTCTTCTGAGCATAATGTTTTACAGGAATGCAAATTGCTTGATATGTTGCAGTAAATTTTCTTCTGACTGCTTTCTCAGTTAGGTGGAACAATGTTAGGGCTAATTGGTCTTCTGATGATATTCATGCAAGTACAGATCTGTGCTTGAAAGTATGCTAGCAGGCTGACACTTTCAATGGACGAAATGTTCTGTGCTAATTTTAGAGAAGAGCAAAGGTTTCTAAGACTTCACTTATATTTATCATGAAGGATGTTGCTACTAGGTTATTTAATTTATTCTTTTTTTCTTTATTGCTGCAGGCCACAGGCATCCAAAAATAAGGTAAGCAGCTGTTTATTGAATTCTGCTTTGTTAAAAATTGGTAAGAAATATATTATAAATATTAGATAAAATCTTTCAAGCTGAGAAGCTTTTTGAAGTTTGAATGTCTCAAAAAGCCACAGCATTCCTGTTTAATTCCAAAAATTACAGGTAATACTATCATATTTTACAGCTAGTAACTGCAGAAAATACATGGGAAAGCAGTTGTTTACCTCAGTTAATGGAATCCAGAACTTTAAAGGAAAGAGAAGCTGCTGCTTTTAACTCAGGTATGTGTGTATGTATGTACATGTGCATACATTTGTTTTAAATATTATACTGTAATGGTATATTCCTATAAATATAATTATGCTATTTCATTTGAAGCTACAGCATTTGTTGGATCTCAACAGAGGCACAAATGGATGATTTTTTTTTTCTTAGCACAATGGATAAATAATGCAATTTTAATTAGTCATCGATAGTCATAATTGTAAAGTTAATTCTAGCCTCCATGAAAAAAGTCTTCGATGTGCATGCATTTCTATTAGCTTATATAAGCTACAAAATTGTATAAAACTAGAGAGAAGATGCATCATTTGTATGCATACAAATATATACTAGGTAATCAACCTGATGACAGACATTCTGACGTGTGGCAATGGAGTGTAGTTAACAATATTAGTAACTATTGTAAGTTACATGGAGTGTAATGATTTTGAGATGCATTTTTCTGAAGCAACACAGAAAATGATGAAGCCTTTGGGGGAATATTGAAGAGAAAAACATTCAGTTAATTGTTTTCAGTGTCATTTTCAGCCTCATTTTCCTTTTTCTGCCTTGGGGCAGGGGCCTTTTTGTTTGAGTAATTTGTTAGAATCTTTGGGTTCTTATGAAACATTTACAAATTAATGAATTGTTAAAATGGAGACAGAGTAGGAAAGAATATTGATAGACAACCAGGCTGTGCTTTATCTCTCCTCTCTCTGAGCAAAAAGTTTCTGCTATTTTGCCATATTCCAGTTGCCAAAATTGGCTTAAGCTAAGTACCTTCCCTCAAAACCAGCTAGAATTCTTCAGAAGATGAGAACTGGCCTAAGTGATCCTAGGAGGTCCCTTTCAACCTAAACTGTGCTATAAGTGTGTATCAGCCAGGATGTTCAGGAGAATCAGAAATTAATGAAGATACAGCGTCACAGTTCCTACATGTGTGGATCCTCTTTATCTCCATGCTCTTTTACCATGACCCCTATACTGCCTTTTCTCCACTTCTATTCTTGTAGCCCAACTAAACATAAAACATTAGAAACATGAAACAAACATGTTCTACGGCTCAGAAAGCAGATCAAAAGAACACAGGTGCTTTTTATTTTTGGATGGTTGGAAATTCCCATAGAAAAAAATGGTCTATTACAATTTTTCCTCTGATTTTATTCCAAGTGGAAACAAAAGCTTTCTGAAGAGCAGAACTTCTGAACATTTGAATGTTCTGAATTCAGGAACATTTGTTTCAATGTTGAAATACTCTAGTACAACATCTTAACATAATGTGGAAGGAATTAATGGTGTAAATGGATCTTTTCATGCCTTTCTCTTAATGTAAACCTTGTCAAAATATCATCCAAATCTTTGGGTTCCTGTGGAATGTTGGTAAATTGATAAAGCTATGTCATCCAATAAAAAGCAGTTCTGCTGAGAAATTTTCAGCAGTACCAAGTACTTCCAACACAAAGATAGGAATATTTCCACCCTATCTCGAGTTTAAATGGTTGAGATTTGCAAAAGATGCTTTTCACAAGATTGGTGCTTTCTTGAGGAAGCAATGAATTCTCTCCCTGGAGAGTGTGAGCAGCTGCTGAAGCAGCACGTGGTCATTGGCTGCTGCTGCCCTTCAGTGTCAGTGCATTGGTACCATGGGGATGAATGGGTTTGGTTGCAGACAGAAGGATTTGGGTAGGGAAGGCATCAGTGTGAACCAGCACAGAAATTTGACAACGGTGATTCATAGTCTGAAATATTGTTCATGTAACAAGCTGTGCCTGAGTGATCCAGCTCAGGACTAGAAGCAATATGACCACTTGGGACTGGTTCTTGATTTTGCCTGAACCCCAGCAGAATCCTTTATTATAGTAAACATACAGTTCCTAATATTTAACCTTTTCAGCAGTAGCCCAAATGCATGGGCCTTCTCACCGAAAATTTAGAATGCTTGACTTCTGCATTTTAGGTTTTTTTTTCTTTACCAAAAAAAAGAAAAATGAAATGAAAAATGAGAAGTAAACATGTCAAGTTTTACTTTTCTTATACATTTATCCACCAAACCACAGGAAGAACTACTTAACTCATTTAGCTGCTTGCAGTAGAAGTCTGGCTTACAGTAAGACAGGAAAAGGAAACTCTCATGTATTTTGAGAACTAGCCTTCATATGGATCCATATATAATAAGAATTTATGTAGCGATTATCACTAAGAATATATAAAATGCATTGTAGCAATATCTATATTGCATTGCACTATAGTAGCATCTTTGAAGTAAAATCAAACTTGCCTGGTAATCTGAAGCAAAAATTACTCCACTGATCTTCTGAGGTATATGGGAACATAGTTTGAGCCTCTGTAGGCAGTTGATCCTAAGAATTCACAATTCCTCTCTCCTGAGGCTACAGCGAGTGACAAAAAGCTTTATAAGAAGTCCTCCAGTTAGGGTTCCTGGGGCAGTACCTAATTAGATTTCTGCCCTTCTGAGCACGAGTTGTGAATGGTCTGTTCTATTACCTTTTACTGTCTGGCAGATTTTCATTCTGAATCTACCAACAGAGAGAATTTGGCCCTTAATACTGTGTGTGAATATTAAAAGATGAGATTTGATACATCCTTTTCCCATTAATTTCTTCAGCTTCTGACTGAAAGCAGAAATTTAATAGCTTTTAGTGTTAACTAAAGATAAATTAATGTGTTTCATGGAAACCTTCCTAATGAAATACTGAATTTAACAAAACCCTTAGCATAAGTTTGCAGTGTGTACATATAGTTTAGACTCATTTCCAGGATGGGGAAGAAGTGTTTATACCTTGTTTTCTTTTAGGTTCTATAGGATTTGCTTTTAATTGGGAAGAAGGACAAAGATGGAGAAGTGAATTCTCCATTGGTAGATTACTGCAGATCAGTACTCTGTCTGCTAGGCTGTCCTGGATTAACAGGACAAAGTGGTGCCTACAGGTTCCTGTGATGAGCAAACCAAGGTTGATTGTAATGCAGCTCTGTCAGAGGGAAAAGAAACCATGTTTTAAATTACCATAGGTGCTTTTGTTGCTAAAAAATTTTCTGTAGACACTTTGTTGTACCTCTGTCAGTCAGGCAAAAATTACTGCCCCTGGTGGGTATGTCTTCAGTTGACTTAGTGTTGGCAAAGGCATCTTTTCTAATTAAGTATGTCTTAACTTGCCCTCAGTCTGTAGTGGGCATGGGTTGCCTGAAGTAGTTGTAAATATTGAACACTGCTGAAAACTTGATGTGAATGATCATTGCATCCCAGTTCTTGTACATCTGTGGTTAGATAACAGTGCTGGGATTATTTATTACTTCCTTAGGAACAGTGCCCTGAGCTCAAGGGACACCTTTCACCGTAAAGAATCTGATTTAATTTCCAATTCCATTTAATCTTTGTTGCAGTTGGGGCTGCCAGCAAAGATGCCTGTTGTAATGTGGATGTATCCACTAGGAAAAATTGACAGATGGTAACAAAATCTTGTACCAATAATCCAGGCTGTGTTTGAACTCATGACCTGTATGTGAAGGGCTCAGTATCCCATTACAAATCCCTTGAGCTATCTACTCATCTGTGTCTAATTTTTAAAAAGTCCCCGTCTCACACCTATTCTTTCAGTGTTTTACAGAAGTTAGGTTACTTGTACTCTTTTTTTCAGTTAATGTCATTCTGATGTTTTTTCCACATTTTGATTTGCTTGGATATTCTCTTTTTCAATTTTAAAGTCTGTCTTTTCTGTGCTGCCTGGCATTTCATTATCCATTAAAAGGGGTAGAGTTTGGAATTTAATAAAGTTGTTCAGTGCAATGAATTAATGCAAACCTTTAATGAATATGACTATTTTGTGTAACAAGTTCAGGAAATTGCTCACATTTTAAGAGAGATTTTAACAGGTGAGGAAGAATAAAATTGGCATGGAGAACTCAGTTAAGAAGGGCATTGTTTGATATCTTTATTAATCTGTTCATAAGACCTTTCTGCTCTTCACTATGACCAAAAAATGAAAATAAGTGTTTTCTAAAGTTACTAATTTGTTGATGAGGGTATTGCTGTCCTACTACTATAACATAGTCTTAACATAGTTTTTATTGAAGTATGGAATAAAAGGCAGTTTCTTTCCTAGCTAGTTTACTTTGGTATTTTAATTCTTAACAGCCCCTTTCTCTCTTTTTAAGCCTAAAAACAGAGGTTTGGCTTTCTTGTAATGATGAATACCTAATTATTTCATAGGTAATTTGGGCTAAGCATCTACTCCTTCATCAGCAGATCATGCCAAGAGTAGGTGAATTCACAAGCTATGTAGAACTCTTTGTGTGTCTCTGAAATATCAGATAAGAAAAAAAATTCATATGTATTGTAAATATGAATACAGAAATAAGTTGCATCAAATTACATTTTTAATGTGTCAGCTTAGTGATCCAAAAAGCAGCATCTTTTTATGCTGTCCATTTATGGGAAATGTAATTTCTATTTAGTTTAGTGTTAACCAAAGGAGCTATTGATCTGCAAATTTAAAATTTATTAAATTAGTATAATTGCAGCTTCTTTAAAGGAAATGCAGACATCTCTCTAGGTGATAGATACACTGGCATCAAGGTACAGTTTTCTGTAATTAAGTGCATTTGTCTGAACTCCAGGCCTCCATGAGATGACTCATGTAAAATATCCATTAGAGGAAAAGTGACTGCTCAGAAAGATACTTGCTTACATATTGGGAGTAGCTTTTTGCAGCAGGACACTAAATCACGTGCTTTACCTGCAAGAACGTGTGCAAATACTTTTTTTTTTTTCCTGAATCAGGAGTCAGAGACTACTAACAAGTTATCCTGACTGGAGCATAAAATACCTACCTGCCCTTTATGGGAGAGCATTTTGAAGCATTAGGTTACAATGTTATCAAATCACAGTATACTCTTTCCCCCCTAGGCTGATGCTTTGAATCATTTAAAAACTCTGGAACTGTTTTTCCTATTGCACTTAGGTACTGAAACTTGTCCTGGCATTGCACCAAAGAAAGAAGATAAACAGCTGAGCGCTGTTTGCCCAGGTGAAAACAAAACTGAGAGACAGACAGAGGCATCAAGTGTTCGGGTAGCTGCAGGAAAGGACCACATGGAGGAGCAGCACTGCAGTGCTGAATCAACGCTGGAGCCACACACCCAGTCCACAGGGACAGGGGGCAGGCCTTCCTCGGGCTGTTTATCATCTGGGGATGCTGGTAGAGATAACAGCCTGCAGCTGAGGGAAAGACAGCTCTCCAAGGATGCAGTGGAAATAGAAGGGGCTGGGGAGCCTGGAGTGAAACTCCCTGTTGAGCCAATGGTAGATGCTTTGGCTTTAACAGATGATGATTATATGCCTACTGATTTGGTTCCTTCTGATAAAGATGTGCCAGCTAATAGAAGTCTGCTCAGATCAAAACATGCTGCTGGGTCTTCAGAAATTCCTAGTGGCCAGCTTGGAAATAGTGATTTAAAGCAGCAACAGATACAGCCTGATGATGATGAACAGTCTTCATGGGACAGAACTGCCTCAGGTGAATGCTCTGGGTGTAAGGAAGTGTCTGAGCATGAGAGTGCTGCCCATTCACGGGTGTGCAAGGAAATAGGACAGAAGGAGAAGGTCAATAATGAACAAGAAGACTTATTTCTGAGATTTTTGAATGGAAACATAATAGACACTGAAGAATCTGCAGACTTAGCAAACCAAGAGGACTTTGACGCTGTTCCAGATATTTCACCTGAACGAGCATCTTATAACTCCCTGGAAGCTTTATCACTAGATGACAGCTTTTCTTCTCTTGATGAACTTACAAGAAGGATAGAGATTACTGAGGTAAATATTGTAAATCCTATCAAGTCTTTCATGTTTTTCTCAGTTAAAATATTTTAGATATTGCCAGATTCAAAATGTGTTAAATATTCCTTTATGTATTGCTTTTTCAAATCTGAAATCTATACATATTTAATTGTTCTGAGTTACTCAGAAAAAAAGTTTTGTTTTGCCTCTCTGTCTCCTTTTTGACCAGCAGTGCACTGTTTTAAAAATAAGATTGATCTTATACATGAGTGTGATACCAGGGGGAGTTTAATTTTTTTTTTTATTCTGACAGACACTGTTAAGAGGTGTTCTCACAATTCCTGTTAAATCAAATTTTGTGTCAGAAATCTACATAATGCCTATGATGTATCATCATTCATTTCTATGCATAGAACAAAGTTTGCTTTTTTGTGCTTATTCCATGGAAGTGAGAACTACATATATATAAATTCTGTATATGAATAAATGGGTTTCTGATTTTGTCAAGTTAGGTAGAGTTGTTGTTCAACCCAAGCTAAGAAAGAGCTTCTAACCCTGAACCCACCTGATAGGCCTGTAACAAGGGTGAATGCTTCATAAGCTAAATTGCTCTTCTGAAAATAGAGATTTATTGCTTTGGGACTTTTTTAGAGAGTGTAATGGCAACATCTTTGCTTTATTTCTTTTCTGGTTTTGCTGCATTTGTATCCTTTAGAGTTTTTTTTTTTAAATTAAAAAAGAGTGTATTGTGAAATGATGTTATTTCAGATGCTGGAGGGGGCAGGCTTGTTTGAAGGTATCTTCTTAGTTCATGTCTATTTTTAAGATCTTTAACAATAGACTATCCCCTTGGCAATAAAGTTACAGTATTTCTCTATAGATCAAGCTAATGCACAGAGACCAAGAACCCCACAATTGCTCAAAGACAGTGGCCAAGCAGGGAACTAAATACTGGAGATCAATGCTGATGTTATTACATGTTTGGTGAAGTCTCCAGAGGTGAAAAGAGAGTATGTGGTTTTTCTCCCCACCTAAAGAATTTCTTACATCCTTTCCAAGATCATGCCTCTTGTCTTTTTGTGGGCTCTCAGGAATTATGCCACATACCAGGACTGACAGCCATGTGCACAAAGCTGTACACAAACAGATGTGGAAACCCACATACATGTTAATACATGTATCCCAAATTTTCGTAATTGGCTTGTGTTCACTTAGAGGGCGGTTTTGAAAAAGAGCATTTTGTTGACAGTCTGTGCCAAGTCTGAATACTTGTATAACAAAAGAGTAATTTAAGTATCATCCCTCCACATTAAATTTCTTTTGAGCCCACTGAAAGTGCTGCATTTTAGCAGAGGAGTACTGTTCTTTTTCACATAGATATAGCCTAAATTAATCCAATAGCATCTATTTTTAAATAGCTGTGTTTGTGCCATTTGTGTTTCAGAGGATGGGGTAGGAAGCAGCATATTGATACTGTTAGAAAAATTATGCTTGTATTGATTGTCCCATGTGACTGATGATGATGCTTTACAGGGCATCCAATTTCAATTCCAGTTTGCTCTCCTGATGCTGGGACTGCCAGTACTCTGATGGCAGAGTTGAGTCTCTCGAGAGGAAAAAGTACTTTTTTCCATAGTGCTTTTTCTGGCCATGTAAGGCATCATGTTGGCTGCACTGGTGAGAGTCCCCTTGGATCATTCTTAGCAAGAGGCCCAAGTTTTGTGTGAGGCAGGGGCTTAAATGGGAGAAGGGCAGAAGGATTAACGTCAGTAGCAATTAAAATTTGTCATAGGCAGCATCTGGGGTTGTTTTGCAATACTTGGGATTTCTAGGTGCCACAGGGTGAGGTAAGGACAGCACACCAGCTTCTATTGTTTCATTATACACTTATAGGATGCCTTTCCAGTTAATCTTACCACCCATCAGTAGCCTAGGGGTTGTTTTTCAGAAGTGATGAGCACCCACAGCTTTCTTGGAAGACACAATTGAAAGAGTTTGGCACCCCTGAGAAAGCAGCATTGTTAACTTGGGTTCATTGATTCTGTTTCAGTGCCAAAATGAGATTGCGCTGAAGTTTTGACGAGCAGATGGAATCTTTGTACCCAGCTGTAACACTTCTTCCTTTCTTGTCCTCTTGAAGGCTTTGAAATTGCATTGTTCAGGCCATGCCAATCTAAGAAGATAATAGTGTTTTCATACACTGGTTGTTAATGAGTATCTAGAAAATGCAGTGGTAGGCACATGAGTGAAATTAAATGAATCACATGAAATGTACCAATGTTTCAGTAAAAAAGAAAAAAATAATCAATTTGACTGTGATAAAACTTGTCATGAAGTAAGTGTTTCCAAAACTGCCACAAACAAATTAGAATGGAAGGTGGAAGTAAAGATAATTTTGAAATAGACAAAACCCATATGGGAGGATAAAATTTCAGTAATGTTCTTCAACTGACATGTAATAATAATTTATTGAAGATGGAGAAAGGTAAATACTTGTGTAGGTATTTAAAGTGAGGAAGTTTTGCTTGGCTCCATCCAATCATCTCATGCAGTTTTCTAACTTAGATACTTTGTCACTTGCTTTTAGTTTATCATTTACAATAACTAATTACAAGAGTGAAAATTCACCAAAATCTGACTCTGGATTTAAATAGTTGCAAAACTGAAGTAGTAGTTTTCATATTGCACCGGCCCTTTTACTGAGTATTTCTTCACTAGTACAAACCATGTACAACAAATGATGGAAATTACGCAAATGATGGAAAACCACAGGCATTTTGTAGAAACAAGATTCATACAGCTAACCAAGAACTTTGAAGCACAGTCAGAAGCTGGCAACAACAGATATTAGAAGTATGTAGCTCTTCTTAAATATCTTTGCTATCATTTCTCTGAGAATGAAATGACACACCAGTGGCAAAACAAATTGTAACCTCTATAAAGTTGCATTTTGCTATATAAAATAAAAGGTTGTACCATAAGCTTTCTATGTGAGAGACAGTTAGGGAAGTGAGTAAAATCTTAAAGTTTTTCCTTATTAGAAAATTATAATTGGGAAATTCTTTTTAGAAAGCAAAGATAGTGAGACTGTCTACCAGAACAGAAAGCTTTTGGATGGCAATTTGTATACCAAGAAATGAAGTCTTCACTAGGTTTGGAGGCAATGTTTTGGATCCTCTATTCTCTTGTATGGCTTGGGTTCTATGGCTTTGAGTTTGCAAGAGCT
Organism: Molothrus aeneus; assembly: GCF_037042795.1. NCBI lineage: Eukaryota > Metazoa > Chordata > Aves > Passeriformes > Icteridae > Molothrus > Molothrus aeneus. Next base: position 32,243,403 of record NC_089648.1, read on the forward strand.
GTGCTCCCAGGTGAAGTGCTTACATGGTGTCAGGTATCTGTTGCTGTATAAAGGAGCTCAGGTACATGCATGGCAAGTGTTTCAGCAGGAAATATAGTTACCCTCAGTAGCTGGGGTGTGAATACTGAACCTGCTAAGTCAGCTCTCTTTCAAACTCAAATTACTCATCTAATGTATTTTACTAGCAAAGGGGTTTGTCTGCTGGTTTTACTGTATCACAGGGCACTCTTGGGTTTTGTCATTTTGGGGATTACTGCTTTAAAAAAATCTGGTATTGCTTGTAATAAAACTGCAGTCCTTTGCCATGTAACTGAATAAGGAATACAGCCCACAGAAGAATACACAAACCTTGAGTAGTTTTCGGCATTCAGACCGAACTACTTCATACAATGAGCTTTTCTTCCTAGTTCCCAGTTTGTAGTGCCTCCATTTTGGGGTTTTTATTTATGTCTACATGCTGCAACTAATTCTAAGTGTGAAGTTCAGTATGTTCTCTGCTCAGAACTTGAATTACAAGGCTGTATTTTCTTAGTTTTGTCCAGTATGTTTGTAAGTATACACACATCATATTTGTTGAAAATAAGCACAGTGTAAGAAGCTTTTTGATATTTTATTACCAAATTCTGTTTAAACAGAGAAGAGACAGGTAGTTTAATTAGTTTATTTCTTCTAATTTTGCAACCTGGTTATTAAAATTTATCTGAAAAGTGTGAAACTTTTGATTGAAGCACATTCACTTATTAATGGTGGGGAAAAGAGAAAAGCTTTACTTAACAGAGTTTCAATTAATCAACAGTCATTGCTGCTTTCCTTTTTGCCTTCTTGGTGAAAATGCTACCACAAACCTGCCTGCCACTTTCAGTTCCTGTACAGTGACTGTAAAAACTCCTGTCAAAAGATTTTGTGAAGGCCAGCAGAGCTGAGTACACTCAGTTACATAGATGCTCCAAGACCATCTTCTGTTAATTATCCAGCTTAGAATTAAGAAAATATCTGATGTTTCAATAGGCTCCTTTATGCAGCTCTTTCATGTAGGAGCTGTTTGCAGGGCAGTCTGGTGCAAGCCTGCATTTTTCTGCCTGTGGTTCAAATCAAGCCTCTGCTTGACTTGTGGTCAACTGTATTAACCACAGTTCCCTCATTAACTTCCAGTTTAAATAGTGTATTCTGCCTTTTTTAATTCCCCCTGCCTCCTAAAGAGTGGAATGTAGAACTTTGTCTTGTGTGGCAGCTAAGTCCTTCTCCTTGGATGTTTAATTATTGGGAGATGGATCTAATATAATCACTTTGTGTATTGTAGACAAAGATAAAAATCCTTAAATGTATAGCTCATAAAATTCAAAGGCAGATAAAGTATAATCATGCCATGGAGCTGAGTCAGGAGAGGTTTAGGTTGTGTATCAGGAAAAGCTTCTTCACCCAGAGGATGGTTGGGCACTGGAACAGCTCCCCGGGGAAGTGGTCACAGCACCAGCCTGGCAGAGCCCAAGAAGTGTTTGGACAAAGCTCTGAGGGACAGGGTGTGACTCTAGGGGTGCCCTGTGCGAGACTAAGAGTTGAGCTCGATGATCCTTGTGAGTCCCTTCCAGCTCAACATATTCCATGATTCTATTCTAGGGACTAATTACCTATCATGTAAAGGGGCCATTTTTCAAAATTCGGTTTATGGCTTTTGTTGAAATAGGGAAGTAACACTAGCCACACTGATTTTTGTTGCAAAATCAAAAGCATTTGCTCCCTCTTTTTAAGCAAAAGAAGATGTTCAGAATAGAGAAACCTGTGCTGTGTCACATTAGTTCTTTATATATTTAAAGTAAATCCTGAAATGTATCCATGTAGGCTGACAGGGAAAGTAAATGAACCTCATTGTAGCAAGTCTTTCCTCCAGAAAGCCTTTTATGTAACTGTAATTACTGCAACACATTTCCACATAATCCTGTCAAGGATAGCCCTCTGGTTTTAAGCTTGGAGAAGACACAAGTTTGTGACACTGTCATTCAGAAACTACCAAGAGCCAACAGACAAAAGGAAGTGCCTCAGGTTGCAGTGATGACTTGCAGAACAGACCACCACTTCTAATCTTAGGGCAGACTGGTAGGAATGCCCTTCGTTTCTGGGTGACATTCCCACCTTGTGCAGTCCAAGCCACTTGGGAATAATCATGCCTGGCACAGCCAGCCTGCTGTGTGGGTGGTGTGGGAGGAGCAATTGATCCTCTTTATGAAAGCAATGCTGTAAGCAGAAGCTTAAAATAATCTACTCTACTAAAGGATATCATTTCATCTCTACCCTTCCAAACAAATAAGTCAAATTACAGCAGTCCTACATAATCCCCCTTCCTTGTCACAACAAAGAAACGTAAGTGTTGATTTTTCTGCTGCCCTGTTAAATTTTCGTGGCAGTTTTGCAAGGCTAATTTAACATTACCAGTAGAAGCTGCACCTCAGTGCATTCATTTCTTGTGATGAGACACTTGCAGACTATTATTTCTGGGTCATTTGTGCCAGCTACTGGTCCTCTGCTTGTTGACTTAATTTATTTCCTCTGCCTCCACACTTCCACTACTTTCCAAGTACTTCCTTGCATTGTTCCATTAAATAATCCATTCAAGCTCTTGAGCAGATAAACAAAAGGGAAAGTGAGTATCAAAAGTGTGGCCGAGATCAATTTTATCCTCTGAGTTGTTCTGGGTAACGTTATTTGCCCATGTGAGGGCTATAAAACACTGCCAGACCAGAGACCTGCAAGTGTAATTGCCACATTTGTCAGTTCAATGTTGCAAAGACCAAAGCTGCTCCAGTGCCTATTGGATTGTGCCCTGTGTCTCCCTGTGTGCAGGGCTCCATCTCTCTGACCATAATCGATGCTTTATATAAGCTCACAGCATCAGGCAAGCTTAAGGACAGAAGTTATGAAGTTGTTTGTTTTCTGTTTCTCTACAGCTCTTGGAGATGCAATGCAGACAAGTTTTTATGAGTGGTCTTCTGACTTATTTTATAGATAGCTGTTGTCTGAAACTACAGTATTACATGGAAAGTTTGGGGTGGTTTGAGTTTTTGTGGAAATTAGAGGCCTTTAGGGTTATCTAATAGATGAGTTGCAAATTCAATTATAAATGTGATATGTTTTAACTGTAGCACAAATGCATACATACTGCTTTTCAGTTTAACAAATGTTACTGCTAATCTACAGAATTAAGATTTTTAAAGTCCTACTAAGGTCTAGGAAGAAAAAATTACGACTTTTTTTGAGGCAAGGATGCCCACAAGATAAAAAAAAGGGCAATTCTAAACATACTTTCTACTTTAATTTCTATTTATTTCTAGCACACCAGGAACTACTTGCTTAGGAAAGCATTTTTCTCCTGGTACTTCACCTACTTTCATTTCATTAATAACTAGGAAGTTACAGACTGCTCAACCAACCCAGTATGGCTTAGCATATATTCTTGGAGCTAATGGAAATGCTATAGCTAAGAAAAGAGAAGGTGTGGTTTATTGACTTGTTGGCCATATTGCTGTTTGTACAAGCTGTTTGGGTGACCAGCCTGTAGGGAAGGATTTTTGAGCTGCTGCTGTATGCAGAGAGCTTATTACAGTGTGGAGCTGGAATCCATCCAGAGCACTGAAGCTTTCTTTCTTTTTCCCTGGTGCTCCCTCTCTTTGGTTTTGTGGCCCCGCTGTAGCTGCTTGTCCCCCCTGGGGAACCAATTGCAGTGCTGGAAAATTAATCTCACAATAAGTATCTGATGGTCTCTGCAGGATTATATCTTTGGAGAGGCAGCAGCAGTGTGTCATTGACTTCTTCCTGCCCTCTGATGACAGTGATTTTGACAAAAATCCGCCTCACCACTGCCCCTGCCCATGTGAGCTTACAAAGGAACACAAAGTACAGTCCAAGCAGAAAATGTGTCTGCATTTCACTTCTATAACAATTAAAGGCAAGCAGGTCAGTCAGCAGCAGAATGATGCTGCAACTGTCCTGTCTGTTCAGGACTTGATATCTTCAAGAAGGAGGTTTCACAACTGCTGCAATATTTAAGAAAAGTAGACTGGAAACCATTTATTAACTGTTTAGCTTGGTTCCTCCCTGAGTCATTGTGAGAAATCAAAGCATGAGCTCTATTTAACATCTCTTGTGCCACTCACTGACTTTCCTGATAGATTACCCCAGTGGAAGGATTGGTGTCTATACTAAAGAAGAGAGATGACAGAGATGGAAAAACAATTGCTCAAGTCCAGCAAAGGCAAACAAAGAGAAGAGTGAGATTCCAAGAAATGGAAGACACATTGGATCAAGGTAGTTTAAATTTATTAATTCATGAATTGTGCTCTTGGGGTGCAAATATTGTCAATCTTTTTGTTCACAGCAGCAAAGCAGGCATTTATTCAACATACTCTGTTGTTTTTTTAAAACTTAGTAAGTAAAGGTGAATGATCAAAGATTGTTAATCTGTACCAGGTCTGGGTAACAAGACTACAGAAGGATACAGTGAGCGCACTTCTGATTTAAAGCTTGGTTGAGAATGAAGTCACTGTTTTTTCCTCTGGCTGAATGATTTACAAATGACAGATAATTGAAGTCCTTTCATTAATGTTCATTTCTTAGAGGTGGGAGGTGTAAGCTTTCTCCCTAAATCCATTTACTGTGTAGGTAGAGGGATGCAAGAGAAACAAGTCTGTTGTGCTTTGTCCATGGGCACATTTCCAACCCTTTCTAGTGGTTTCCATGCAATTGGAGGGTGTCAGATTTTAACCTTGCTTTATAATTTAACATCCATACATATTTGCTAGCTGTCATTAAATCTGGCTTGACACCTTTTGATGGGCTAAATAGCCTCATGAGAAACACAGTATGTTTCTCATGCTTTTTTTTTTTAGTTTAGGGTCTCTATTATTCACTCTGAAAAGATACTAAGAAAATTACTTTTGATTGCTAATGATAGAGAAAGTTCTATCTACTGTGTATGCCAGCCACTAAGTGGTATAAATTAGTTCTTAAAAGTGTGTTAGCATGTCTCAAACATTCACAGCCTGAAGAGACCCTATCCCATCTTTTTCTTGAAATTATTTTAAAAGTATTTATGTTTTATTTAAAATTCCAGCTAGAGTTATTTCTTTGATTTTTCCCCAGGATTTAGTGATTCAAAAGGAAAATTGTTTTATATTGTTATTATTACTTCAAGTTTGATTTCAAACACACAAAAATCACTTGAATGTTTCTTTATACCCCATTTCTTCTCCCTGTGTAGAGTTGAAGGGAGTACAGAAATTTCCTTAGAGCCCTGTCAATCTGACAGGAGGCACAGATGTTGTTCATGTGTACAGATTAGCAAGGACAAGTGAGGTTGTGAGGATGTAGCAGCACCTCTCTGCATTGCTCCTATTCTGGAATAAAGAATCATGCAAAGAATTAGCAGAAAATAACTGAGATGTAAAATAACTCCTCACATTAGCCTACACTGAAGGTTTTGTGTCTGCAGTCAAAATGTGAGAATATTCACAAGCAGTTCATTATAGTGCAGTCAGTGTCATTACAAATGAAGCAAGAATGTTTCCATTTGGTTTCCTTTCAAAGCCTTGGTTTCATTTGAGCTGTCCCATGGAGGTTGGCTTTGGCCTAGGGGCCTTCTCCCAGGTGAGCTTGTTGTGCTTCAGCGTGGAATGACCCCACCAGTGATCCCAGCAAGGACAGGCACACAGACTGCAGAAATGAAGCAAGAGAATTATTTAGGTTTCTGAAGAGACTGAGAAACAAAATTCCCCATGTGTATTGTGGTCACTTTGACATGGTGAGCATTATTAAATGTGTTTACCTCCTGACCCGTTCATGATAAAAACCTATCTCAAGTTTTCTCATGCATTTGTATTGCTTTGTATAGCATCTTTTTTCACCTTTTCTGCTCTTATTTGCAGATGAAGTATCTGGTGGCTCCTGTATTTTGCTGATCCTGCTGTGCATAGCAACTGTTTTCCTTAGCATTGGAGGAACTGCACTGTACTGCACCTTTGGTGACATGGAATCCCCTGTGTGTACTGATTTTGCAGCCAACATGGATTTCTATTATACACAGATACTGCAGCGTGTGGAAGAACTTAAACACTGGATAGCCTTCTCATAGCTGAAAGGAGTGGACACAGCACGCTCACAGCTCACCTGTGGTTACTGGAGAGAGTAGAAAAAAATTGTGATTTCAAGTTCTTTAACACTTGCCACCTGCAGGTGATGTTTATTTGATGATATACTTTCACATTTACTTAGAAATCAAGAAAATTTTAGTTTAGCAATCAGGTGGCACAATGTTCACATCTGTTCACAACTGTAGCAGCGTGGTATGGGAGCATAAAAAGTCATTATCTTCATCCTTTTGAAAGTAGGCAAGTAGCTTTTCATCCACTGAGCAAGTGAAGAAGAAGGAAGAAAATTAACTGTCTTCTGTATTCTCTCCCATTGCCACACATTGTGTAAGCAATCTCTGGAAGCTTAGTAAAAGGACAGCTTTAATTTACAGCTGTTTGTGCAAAAGTGTTGCCTCCAGCTATCATGCAATAAGTCTCTGTTTTATGGAAGCATTATTTTTTTTCCCTAAGTCTTAACTTTTTTATCCGTTTTATTTCTCCTGGTGAGCCATGTAATTATTTGGGTGGAGTGAGAAGAGTGCAGTGGCATTCACAGAGCCCTCATTTGGTAATTACCAGGCTGACCCTGTATCTTATAGCTTGCAGTGAATATCATGAATGGGATAAATCTGCTGGCAGATTTCACTAAATTTCTTGGACCTTTACTCTCAGTATCATGTGGGTTGTTATAGAAATGGAAGGTTAAAAAAGAAATCACTGGTCTCACTAAACACAGAAACAAAGGATGTTTACTAAATTATTCATATTAAATAATCAAGTGGCTTTGGCTCATTTTAAAGCACCTGGTGGCAGGTGTGGGGCTAACTGGGTTTTCCTCCAGCTACATCACTGACTTGGAGTAATCACTTTGTGCCTCAGTTTCTCCTCCATAAATGGGGAATAATGATCCTTGCCTTTGTCTATGAATATTTATTGGAATTAGGGCTCATGTCTGATTCATCCCAAATGAGTGCACAGGCTCACAGAACTGTGTGGCTGCAGCCTCTGTCAGTGAGTAAAGGTTATGTAAAGGGGGACTGGTCCAGCAGAAGAGGTTCAGAGGCTCACTGCAGATCCACAGCCTGTCAGTATTCCAGGGCACTTGTTCCAGCTGATAAAGCACATTTGCATTTATTTGCCCTGCAGTTCTGAGACCTGGATTGTAAAATCTGTTCTTTCTCAGCTTTACAAACAAATTTAGATGAGTACAAAGAGTCATTTGAAATGGGTATTTCTATCACTTGGTGCTCAGCCCTCCCTGTGTGGTGGTGAGAGAAGCACTGGCAGCACAGTGAAGGTGAGAATTGGATACGGAGGCCTCTGGGCCAGGCTCTGCTCGAGGGGTGGCAGCTGTTCTTGCACAGAGCCCAGTGGTGCAGCCCTGCTGACAGGGTGAGTGTGAAAGGATTCCTTTACACCTCAGGAAACAGTATTTTTGAGGGGCCCACTTCACTCCACTCTGTGATTTCCTGCTTACTAACCTTGTATGATGCAGTGTGTTCAGGTTTAGGACATTATTTTGTAAAATGCTATGAAGTGAAATCTTTGAGATACTGCTCAGAATTATAACATTAAAGATCATGCTTTCTGACATTTGCAAGTAAATTGTCCCTCTAGTGAGCTTGGTTGTTCCTAATGCACTGTTACACTTAACGGGTTTTTAAAGTGAAAGTTAAAATCATGTTTTTTTCTAGAATAAACTGCATGTATGATTTCTCTTTTGGTTTTCACTGTGGAGGCTTGGTTTATTTATACCCTAGGGAGCCTCATGTGCAGCTTTATACTAAACTAGCAAATTTCAAATGCCCAAATTAATGAAAACTTTTGCTTTTAGAAAGAAACTTGAGAATGGTAGTTTGGGGGTTGTTTGTTTGTTGTCCTCAAGAGTATCATGATGGGCTACTGTAAAGGAGAAAGGGAAAGACACTTTTGTGTTTTAAAGTGTTACTGGCTGGTTCAGTTTATTATTTGAATTCTGGGTTTGTTTGTTTATTTATTTAGTTTTTCTTTTAAAGAGAAGCTTAATTTTCTATTTTGGCAATTTACTCACAGAATAATTAAAAAGCATGCTTTCAGTTAAAGTATGTATTTATAGTGACTATGTAGTTAGAATATATTTTGAGTTTCTGTAAATTTGCATTGAGTGTTTCTGGATATTAAGTTTATTCCTAAAGAGACAACTGTTCATTTCAGCTTAAAAAAAAATATTTTTAACTTTTTGTGCACTTCATCACCAAAAAGATCAAGAGGTATTTATAGATCTATTTATTTAAAAGTATATCAGACATGGATATCAAAGATCCACAACTTTTAGGTTCATTTAATTAAAACTATTTTAAAGCAATTATTTTATTTAAAACTATAAAGCTATTTAAAGTCAAAGCAATTTTTAATAACTATTTGAGTTTCGAATCAGTGACCCAAATCCTGGTGTTTTCTCTTTGTGCTGTGTTCCTGGTGCAAAGACCAGGAGTATCAGCAGAACTGCCTGCGAGATGATGAGGAGGTTGTGCAGCACGTCACCACCGTGTACCCGCTGACAAGTGAGCAGCCAGACATTCTGTGTAACTCCTGTAAGACACCCTTCCCTTGGGACCTGAGCATCTCTGCAGCCTTCCCCAGCTGTGCCAAGGCAGCAGCCCTGCAAAGGCTCCCAGGATTTGGGGGAGCAGAACAGGCACATGTACACATGTACACATGTCCAGCTCCTGAGCTGAGCTGCTCACTCCTCAGTGGCAACCAAGGGTTCAAATCTGGATCCAATTTCTGTTGGCATTCCTTTATGAAAAGCTGATGGTGCAAATTCTTGCTTTGTGTGACAATTCTGTCAGTGCAAATGGTCTGTAGGATTACCAAACTTGCAGCTGTCAACAGAACAAAATTTGCTTTGCATTGGAGCTCCAAAGAGTGTGCAGGCAGGCCTGATGTTGCCCTCCTGTGTGTTCTGTTCTCTTTGGAATACTGGTGACATTGCTTCCAGCAGGGTGACCTGAGGGGTTAGGACCTTACAGACAGGTAAAGCAAAGCAAAAAGAAATAGTGGATTTGAACAGTTATTACTCATCTGAGTGTTTGAGCTAAGATTGTTTCAGGAGGAAGAAATCAGTGGAAAAAGGCTTCCCCTTCACACACACACTTGGTGCATTTTAAAGCCTTTTGTATATAACTTTTTATTCACTCTTTCCTTCCCTGCCACTGTCTTTATGGCCGTTCTGCTTGGCAATAGAGGGACCATACTGTGCTGAGTTTGAAAACATTTGTAATTGGTAGAAAATTTCAGGAAATGGTTCCATACTTGACAGTAGTTTAAAGAATTTTTCATAAACTATGACTGGATTTCAGGCTGCTAGTGTACCTTCAGAGAAGTTATGTCACTTAATCATCTGCAGCACTCTGCTAGAAACCCCCACTTTCCTGTTTATTCTTTGAGCATAATTATTTCAAAGAGATTCTTGTGATAAAGAAAAAACAACAAGGCTTTTTTTGTAGATTCAGCATTATTCTGACAAAAGATCTGACCACATAATTAACACCCTCACCCCAAACAGCCCAGACTAGACCAAGAAAGGCACTGTGCTGTAGTGTAGCCACACTAGACTACAGGCTTCTTCTCAAGACAACATAAGGAAGCAAACATTCCACAACTCAGGTATGCCAGCAGAAGTTTGTGATCTAGACTTGGGCTGTAATTTAAGGTTTTTTTCCATTATCCTTGGTTTCATACCTGGAAAATGCATAGCAGCCCTGGTGACAAGCAGTAGAAGAAGTTTTGTAACAAAAAGGGAAACTCTGGTTTAGGGTTCTTGGTAGTAAAGGGCAAGTTTGAGCTATCAGGTAAACAGAGTACATTGGAAGTCCAGATTCTTGTGTGACTGGGTACTGTTCCACTCAATAACCTAAAGGGATGACCCTCCTGAGGAAACGTTTGCCTACTTTGTACTGTAATGTAAAACCAAGAACATCTGAGGGGAATCAAAGTTATTTGTAACAAATTTATCTTGAGCTTCCTTTAGCAAAAGGAGTAAATAACTGTCTTTGAAAGTCACCCAAGCTTGTAATTTGCATACTGTAGCAAAAAAAAAAAAAAGAAATAAAAACTGTCCCAAAGTAAATACATTAACCTTTTTGGATACTGTGATTTCTAAATGTCTGAAAAGACGGAGATTTTCTGTGAAATTCAAGTAAATGAACATTACCTCCAATATGAATTTCATTACTAAACCCAAATCAGAATGGAAAGTGAGGATAAAATGTGTAAGGTTTGGTGTAGTTTTCCTGGTTGCCTTTGTTTCAACAGTTTAACAAAAACCCAGTTTCCTCACAGAGCCTGGTGCTGCCAGACAGGTGGGATTCAGGTACTAAAACGTTGCCTTACTGTATCATTGTGAAAGCAAATTGACAGATGGTGAGTTTCAGAATTTCTAGTAATTGGTGGGTGACCTGGATAATGGTCACAAGGCATTCTGCTCTCTGAACTCCATGAAATAAATAAAACCACAAACAGTTGCAAGTCAATCCAACCTAGTAGCCTCTGATCTGAATAGGAGCATATCAATGCTACATTTTGCAACACTTTCCCACCCATTTTTATTCCTTCTGTCTCCTTTCCACTTTACTGTTCTTTCCCAGGATGAAATAGCACATTTTCTATCATTCACAGGACCATGGGGGAATTGAGTTAGGAAGGGACCTCAGAAAGTCTCTAGTCTAACCTTCTGCTCAAGGCAGGGTCATCTGAGATCAGACCAAATTGCTCAGGGCTTTATCCAGTTGGGTCTTGAAACCCTCCAAGGATGAAACTGCACAACTCCCTTGGGCATATTCCTCTGTGTGGCTGTGCTCAGGGTGAAAAGGTTTTTCTTTATACCCTGTGTAATCTCTCTTTCCATTTGTTGTCTCTCATGCTCCCAATACTGCTGTGAGGGCATTTCTTAGTAACCTCCTCAGAGAGATCATCTCTTCTCCAGGCTATACACTATTTTCTACCACTGTCCTTCTGATTCTTCTCCCTTTCTTGTCCACAGTATCTTCTTTTCTGACAGGGATCCAGAATTCTTCTATTAAAATAGGGATCCTGCATCCCTTTCCTCTTCCACCTCACACTCTGAAATTCAATAGTTAGATTTAGAAATCAGCAGTGAGGCCACAGGCAAAACTAAAATAGCAATTACAACTAGTCTTGCAGTAAAAACTCTTGACTCTCACTGGCTCAGCAGTGTACACCAGTGATGGCAAAACTTACTGATTCTTGTACCACTCTTAAACAGCTGGTGTTTAAAGGACTGCATGCTGATGTCCATGTGTCTTAATGAAATATTTGAAATATTTTTCTCTAAAATAGCTACCCAAGGATGCCTAAAATATTTAACTATAAATTCCTTTCTTAAAAATGATTTTTTTAGAATTTGGCTCCTTTAGAATTTAAGGCTCCTTTATATAATTTGTGATTTGTATTACTTTGAATTAAAAGTCGTGGTAATTCATGTTATCATAACTTGAGCCTAGGGTTTACTGATTTCAGTAATGTCCAAATATTGTGGTCATCTCTTGAAGAAAATGATGGTGGGGAGTAGGTGCATGCTGTTTTACAGTTGCTCTGTGACAGCTGTTACTGAATTGATACCAGTGAATTTCAGCCAAAGTCCTACACTTGGGTTCATCTGGATTTTTTTTTATTTTTTTAATATGGCAAACAGGCTAAAATAGAAAATATAGAGACAGCACTGAAGCATGGCCAAAATTTCTAAGATATGTCCAATACTAGACCAAAGTCCTCCATTAATCTAAAATTTTAAGCTGCTCTTCTTGAAAACAAGTTTGAATCCATCTTCACATGACATTAGATCTGTCAGCTCTCTCCCTCTGCTTTTTGCCAAGGAGCTGTCTAGCAAAGTGTCATCTTTTAGCCAAGTTGGGCCCCTGATGCAGCACTCATTTGTTAGGCTGCTGGGAAGGTTCCAGTAACACTTCTGTCAAGTGCCAGTTAATGATCGTGTCCCCTTTCATTGCCTGGCACTGAAAATGAGTGTAAGCCCCACTATTGTGCTTTCATAGACTGATCAACTTTAAAACTGTTACCAAAACAGCTTTCAGAGTGAGAGCTAAATGTTTTTCAGAAAGCACCATGTGCCAAATACTGCAATGAGAAAACTTGACTGGTTTTGCCATAACATGTCCAGACTCCCCAGTTGCTGTTTGCAATGCAGGGAAGCAGTGCTCATGCTGTGTTTCCAACAGTGCACCCCTTAAGCTGGCCAGGATTCATTCTCTTCTCCTGAGCCAGCAGCCTTGCATGACAAGGGAGTGGTTGCATCAGAAATGATGAAAGCATACATGCACTAGAAGTTGAGCAATGTGAGATGTTCCTTCCACATAAACCATACACCTAAAACAAGTGTTTTTTTCTTTTTTTTTTTTTAACTTTCATTTAGAAACCATTAATCAGTTTCCTTTCTTATCTTTTTATTAGAGAAATACAGCATTAAGCCAATTCCTGTTTCCTTTCCAGAAATAGGAATTAATGCTTTTTGCCAGAGAGAACATGCATCTTGCCGCTTGATGCTGAGAATCTTCGTGCTTGTACAGCTTTTCTGCCAGAATTTCTAATGAAATGGATAGATTGTCTCTGAGGCTATCAGAGTAGCAAGAACATTTTCACACTATTTTTCCTGAGCCAGCTGAATTCAGTGCACTGTGGAAGGGACTTGCAGAAAAAAAAGGGAGTGGAACATTTGAATCACTAAAGATCCATACAGTCAATTTCAGCAAGACAAAATGTCAGTATCTACCATCACAGAAAGCAGCGAGGCTGCTTCAAAAGACCCACCATAAATAATAGAAAAGAGTATGTTTGAAAAGAGTTCTAAAGCAAAAAAAAAAAAAATTCTGAGGTTTCTAGTGACTTTTCAAAGATTTAAAGATTTATGTAGAAATGATAAATAAGGGGGAACAATTTCTCTGTTACACAAAGGTAAAAACAAACTATCTTGTGGGCAAAAGGGATGCAAAAATTATGTAGCAAAAACCTTAGATCTGCTATGGTAATTTTTTACTGGAAATAATAAAAAATATTTCTGATAAAGGTATCTATTAGTGATGGGGTTTTTTAATCAGATTTTACAGAAACAGAAAAAAGACGCACAATAGTTCAATGACATCAGGGAGGCAAAGGGACTGAGGATGAAAATATTGTTAAATTCTTTGTAGACTCCTTAGGAGCAAGTGGTTTGTACAAGGTCATGTAGAGAAAGAAGAAGAGCGAGATCAGAGCTTGTAAATCCTATTTTATGATCTTTTGTCTGTTTCCAGTTCCCACTAGGACAACACAGATTAGGGAAGATAAATGAGTAGCCTTTTGTTCATAGTTTCTTTGACCTCACACAGCTTTGAAGACTTTCTTTAAAGATATTTTCATATTCTTATAAATTTTGTGGTGATCTTAAAGAATCAATTTTATTCAAGGGATGAATTTCCATTCTAGTATGCAGGACAAACTGCAAATACCATTTTGGTGTATTTTTAGTCCTTGATATCATCATAGCTATGGTAGCTGGTTGCTATTTACATGTATTAAAACAAATGGTATCAACAGACCACAAAGTTGTGGGAACACAAAGTATAATGGCAATTTCTATCATCAGAAAATGAGGCTCAGGCTGTCTGCAGTTACTTTGTGTTTCACCATCTAACTCATGCTCTGTTAAGTACCAGGAAAATAACAACTCTCAGGAGAAGGGGCCCTGCTGAGAATCCTAATCAAGGCACAATCTCACAGCTCTGCTGGGCTTCACACAATACCTGTGGCTGTGCCAAGAGGGAGGAAACAAAGCAATGTGGGAAGAAGCCGCAGTCACCAGATTCTGCCTCCCGGCAGAAATTAAGTTCTTGTGAGGCACAGAAATGTTTTGACCATAAAGTGGATGTTGTCATCACTGTCTGCAAATGTGAAAGATGAAAATAATTTCAAATGCTCTTGGCATCCCTAAAAAATGACTTTCATTTCAATTTTTGTGTTCCTGAAAGTTTTCCCTTGGTTGAAGGCAAAGAAAATTATGCAATGTTTTTTGAGGGTTTTTTTAATGTGTACTGTCTCTTGAATTTTTCTATAAATAGGGAATTACTTTTCTGAGTCAATTCACTGGGTAATAGCCCATGATTTACCTACAAAGGCAAAGTAGATGGCCATTAGCAATAAGTGACTCATGTATTATAAAACAGCCCCATTAAAAGGAACCATCCCTATCAAGTCATGCAGGAGGATGATGAAACAATATTTTCAGTGAATAAGCTGAATTTTGCAATGTGTAGCAAGCCTTGCACAGCCCACCCACACTGCCAGCTCAGTCTGGCACTTTGGTGCAATTTGTGCTGGGATCTTTCAGGGCTAAAATTTCTCAGTACAGAGCAGCCAAGGAGGCGAGCATTCTTCCCTTTGCTCCTTTCAGCACAGGGATGAGCAGAGATGACCAGGTCTCTCAAAGCTTTACAGCCAAGAGTTGTCTTTAAAGACACCTGCAGCTTCAGCAATGAAACCCCAAAACTGTGACTCAAATGTTCTGCTCCCAGGAGATCAAGCAGTGTCCTTTAGGACTGAGCCTGAAATTGTTTTGCCTACAGTCCAGCATAGAAGAGACTGCACAGCTGTCCTATGGTACTAAACTTGCTGATATTCATTAAGTAGATATGTGTAGCATGAGGGATCAAAGACTTTGGGATCTCTGAACAAAAGTATCATGGAAACCCTAAAAAGACTTGTAGAAAGTTTTGAGTGGAAGCAGTGCTGCTGAGACTGCCTCATGATTTCACTATCATTCAAATATGAACGAGTTTCCTAAGGTTAAAAGGCTGCACTCTTGCACTTATATGACAGAGCACTTACCATCACAGTCATGAATTTAAATATGGTTTAACAGGTCACACTAGACCAGAGACAGGGCAAATTTAATTTTATTTTCTGGCTATTGTTCTGAACTGCACTGTTAAATAGAAAACTACTTTCTTTCCAGGTTTAGGGGTGGCTTGTTGTTGTTGTTGTTGGGGTTTTTCCCTAGTCCTTATATTCTTTTCCACTTTATTTTTCTCAAATCTTCATCCCTGCCTCTGGACAAAATCCTTATTAACTAATTGGCTCAATGATTTTTATTTTTATATGGCCAGAGAAGGAAATGGCTGTGGCTGGAAAAGGCTGTGCTGTGACACCATTTGAAGTAGTTGGGAGGAAGAGTTGATGAAGTGATAAGAACACAAACCTGGAACTTGGGAGGGTTTACTTTAATTGTCTGCTTTTCCACAAATTTCCTGTGTGTTCTTAAGCACATCACTTAATTCTCCTGTGTTTCAGTACACTGCATATGTGACAGGGACAATTCTCTGAAGCTCCCTGTGGCAGTTCTCATTCTAATGATCCTGAGAGTGAGTGGAGTCATGGTAATTTCAGAAGTAACACATTTCAAGCAACATCAGCAACTTGCTAGTCATGCTTTGACTGAGATGGTTACCCTGCATTGTCACAAGTAATTGCAGTGAACCCTGCATCTGAGAAAAGAAGGGAAGAAAACCCTTCTTGTTATTCACTTTCTTTTTTGAGTTTTCTCTGAATATGAAAGCTGCTTCAGAGGGGCCCTAGGAAAGAAGTATGGAAAAATAGGGAGATACACTTTAATATTTCTGCCAGCTATTGTGCTGTGCCATCAGGTGAATAAATTGCATTCAGTTTGGGGGATTTTTTGTGACTTGTTTTAGCATCATAATGACTATACTGTGACATTTTACAGCTTTTTTTAGATAGCTGCAGAAAATGAAAAGCTGTAGAAGTAAAAACTGCTTTTGCCTCCCTGCATTTCCCTGTGGGAGTGAGGGGTAAAGCCAGTTACCTGGCTGATGGATTTCATTCTCTGGTATCTGCAGCTCACAGACTTGTTGGTCCTTCCCCCTTCATACCACCTGCAGAGGAGCAGAGCTTTTAATGGGGATTCATGTTGCTGGTGGTCTCTGCAAAGGGTAGGGAAAGGAGAGGGGGAGTTGGCAGAAATAAACTGTGGAAAATACTACCAGGTTGTTTTTCTAAAGTGTCGATTCTAAAAGCTTTGAAAGAGAATGTGGAAGTCTGTCCCCCCATCCTTTTCACATTTATACCAATTAAGCTTTTTTCTACCTGTGACTCACTGTAGTGACAGGATTAGTTGGGATTTAGTGATTTAGATATATTTAGTGATTTAGATTCTCAAGTTCACAGAGAAATTGCCCATCATAAGCTATTCACTGGAAATCTTGAAAATCCTATGTGGGAGGCTGATATAAAGGAAGAAATGAGCCAAATTAAGTTACACCTTCCAGTTCAAACACAATCTAGAAATTCCCTAGTGCAGCTGCCTCCAGAAGCAACCTTCTGTCACAGGTATTAGCTGTGGAAACTGCCCTTGACTGCAGAGAAATTCAGGCATTTTGTTGGTTCTGTGGTTTTTCCCCCCTTTTTGTAAGTCATTTTCTTGTAGGATTTTGTGCAGAAGGTAGAGGTTTTGCCCATTTTCTTCCAAACATGTACCCAGGTGGTGGCAGAGAAGAGTGATGGCATCATAATCTCTTACTGAAATAGAAAAAG
Organism: Molothrus aeneus; assembly: GCF_037042795.1. Lineage (NCBI taxonomy): Eukaryota > Metazoa > Chordata > Aves > Passeriformes > Icteridae > Molothrus > Molothrus aeneus. The sequence continues at coordinate 32,260,121 of NC_089648.1, forward strand.
ACTACAGTCACAGCAGGTAGCACCCATTTTTTGGTGCTATTGTTACATTTCTGTGAACCCATTTTTCAGACCCATGCATATCCTATTCTTTTCAGTTGATGCTGGGAGTACTAAATACAGAGAAGCCATCATTTAATGCTGTCTATCCCTATGTTACACAGGAAAACCAGAAATGGATGTTAGATAAATAATTCTATCAGCCCCTATTAAAATTCACTGTTAGATCTCTGTGAGCTGAAGTTCTTAGCACATCTCACTGAGGTGCTGCTTTTCAGCACCCCATGATTTCCAGGGCACGTTTGAGTAAATGGTAAAAAAAACCTTTAGGAGGGGGAGGGAAAGGGTCATGTAATTAGATGAAAATAGGTCATAGGAGTGGGATTTTCCTTGTGATGGAATACTCATTGCCAATCTATTCAAATTGGAGAGAGATAGAGGAGCAAGGGATGTAACTCTATTGTCCTTTCTTCAGTCTATTTCTTGTTTCTCATTGTTTCTTGACCTCAAATATCTCATTCTCCAAAACAAAATTCAGACTCCTGCTGCTGCTGCTTCTCTTACTGTGAGGAGTGCTGCTTTCTTAAAGTAAATTACTGATAGACTATGCTGGACATGTCACCAGCAATGTATATTATCATAAGATATTTGCTTCCTTCTGAGTTTTCCTCCTTTAGAAGAACAATTCATTTAGTTGTACTGCAAATTTCAAGTGTAACTACCTTTGAATTTCAAATTCACTTCAAACCAGCACATGAGCCATGCGTGGTCTCTGTACTTGGCTGAGCTTGCACTAGTTTAATGGGCATTGTTGAGCAGCCTTCTCTCAAATTATGCAAAATTGTTGGCAGAGATCAAGTCTTCTGTCTTTTTAAGGCCTCAATATTTAAATATTTAAATACTTCAATATTTACAAGAAAGCCTGCAAACACTGTAGTTAAATGAGTGCTAATCCATCACTTCAAGTGAATAGTTCCATAAGCAGAAGCTGATGTGGAGGAGGTATGTTAACTAAGACCTGAAACCACTCATTGAGTAAGGAAGGCAAAAAGAATTCTGAGCAGCTTCCCAGTGACTACATGAACAGGAATCCTTGAAACAACAGGATATGCCCATGTAATTAAAGACAGCACCGTAACACATAGGTACCAAAAGCCCAAATCACAAAGTTCAAGCAGTCTTATTTCTGGGAATGGAGGCATTGGCTTTACAATCTTAATAGACAGTGCTCTTTAGAGAAGCAGCAACTGAGTTGCATTGCTTTAAAACATTCAGCTCAATCAAAAGCTGTTACTTCTGAACACTTCTAGGCTATTTTCTTCCAAAACAAAATCACAGTTAAATGGAAAAAGCTGTCTGATAGCCCTGCAGCATCATCTCAAGCTAGAGCAAAGCCAGATTTTTATAAGCTCACAACCCTTCTTACACAGATATTCTGGGGTAGATTTGTCACTGACCTTTCAATCTTGGAGACAAGTATTTTATTGCTATTATAATTAATGTTTAAAGCTCATTATGTGTCATACTGCCTGGCAGGGCACAGGTCCTGCTTCACTTCTGGTGTAGTCCTGCATCTCCCCAGACAGGAGCCACAGGGAACACAGTCAGACCTTGCTCTGCCCAGTTCCATCTCCCCAGAACGTGGTACTGCCCCACAGAGAAGAGCAGTGCAAGAGCAGCCCAGCTCCCCAGGCTCCAGCAGCACGTCTGCCCCACACCGTGGCTGGGGTGCAAGAGTGCTCAGTTTCCCTCTCACCACTGCAGTGAGCCCCCACAGAGGAATTTGATTTCAAATACATTTGACACGTACCTAAAACTAGTAAAATGCTTTGAGACACTCTTGACTTTTTTTGTTTTAATGCTAAAGAAGAGAAAAATATCTCATGGTTATGATTTGACACCATGATTTAATTTCAAGCTGTTCATCTCATATTTTTTCAATAAAAGACATACTGAAAGAACACCACAACCAACTGCTATCACTTTTCCGTTGTTTATATATGTTACTATCCTGGTATAAATTTTATTTCTTTGGTTCTTGTAACACTGCACTTCATAAGGGGGAAAGCAGCATGACAATGCCTAATTCCTTTTCATGACACTGACATCTTGAAATTACTGGGTTTTTTTCCTTCCAGGTTAACAAGAAAGGCTGGAAATCTATTTTAATGGCAGGTTTTTATTTTCCTGCAATTCATCTTTTTCATGCTGGCTGGGTAATTTAATTTGTTGTTGACCTAGTTTCAGGTACGAAAAATTAGACTATTCATTATCACAAAAGCTTCATCCTTTGAGACTTTTAAAAAATAGATGCTTTCAATTATTTTATGTTACAATATTTTTCTTGAGTCCCTTGCTTCATATGAAAACAGTTTCTTTGTAGCAGCCTTGATGATGATTCCTTTTTAATAGTGAGGTGTAATTACTGCCAGGAAGGGTGACACTGAAATGTAGTCATGGACGAGTATTTGAGCAGCATGGCACGTGCTGTGGCTGTCACGGACACCAGAGCTCCATTGCAGGGATGTCTCCCTCCAGCAATATGGAGGCAGAAGCAGCCACAGTAATTAGAGGTTTGAAACCCATGTTGTGTAATTGGTTCTGCTGCACTGCGCAGAATGAGTGACCCTGGTAAAACATGGAAGGAGACAGGAAAGCAGGTTAAAAAGCAGGTTATCTGAGTGATTCTTGCCATCCCCTCCAGGTGATTGATTCTTCCTTGCTTGCTCTCACTTTGGTAGCCCTGGGAGGAGCAATCAGTTCTCTCAAAGCTTTTTGGCACTTTGCCCCACTTCTAACAGGTTTTGGGGAGGAGCTGGATCCAATTGACCTTGGACAAGAGGTTGCAGCTGTGAGTGTCATGGCTATGACTTTTTTTGGTTCCACCTAGAATGGGAATTTTTCCCAGTTCCACCAATGGATGACTCATATCCTGGGCATGTAAGTCAACATAAATCTCTGGGTGTCCGTAAGGAAAATGCAGTTAGTAATTATAACTTCCAGTGGACGTCAGGTAAGTTCAGCTTCTTTTTTTTTTCAACTATGCTTTAGATTTGGATGCAGATCCAAAGTATTACTGCTTGGCCAGGAGTTTGGTGGAATCTTGGACAAATTCCCAAAGTGCCTCCAGCAGGTTTTTAAGGTGGCAGGATCCCAGAGCAACTTTCCTGGAGCTGCTCTGGATTAAAGCTGAAGTCTGTAACAACATGTTCACTATTAATATTTCTGCTGTTCTCCCTTCTAACTATGGATGTAGAAAGTCCATGGAGACCTTTGTGCCCTCCATACCCACTGGAGTCCTTTGCCCTTCTGTTCCTAGTTGCCACAGGGAATTATGTGGGTGAGGGAGAGATGCAGCTGCATGTAATGGTGATGCTAGCTCAGCCTGGGAGAAAGCAAAAGGGCCCAGGGGAATGGGAGGGAATAAAATGGAAAACATTACAGCCACAGTTTTTGGATTTGGACGAGACAGAAACTCCTCATGGGCCTTATTTGTAAGGTTTGTTTAGGGGTATCCTCTATGCAGTCTAGAATTTTTACCTTATGCTAGGTGATTACACAACATGTTAACTGAGATTTCAGACATTTTATGCAATCACTTGTTTCTAGGAGACTGATAATCAGAGGTAAAGGCTTCCTCTGTGTGTTGTGTTTTCAATCCTTTGTCTTGTAGCCCAGGTCCAACAGTGTTTTTGTAGTCTCAGCTAATTAGTGTGTATTCTTACTAGAATCTGAATTTTTTAATTTAAAACTCTTGTCCCTTGTAACTATGGAGAGACAAATATTTTAAGAAGATTGAAGCCTTAGAAACTATAACTTAAATATAAAAAACTTTAATTTCACTAGACTGTATTCAAATACTTCAGGGTCAATATTTATTGTCCATCACAGTGTACACAGATACTACTTGTCTATATCCATAGACCACTGTTAAATCAATCTCATATCCAGCAAAACAGATACTGGAAAAATTAAGAGGTTATTAAGATGTTTTGCAACCAACTCTAACCCCAAAGTCCTTGAAAGATCCTCCACCTGAAGGATGTGAGGAAGACAGATGCCATGCATGAAGAAGGACTTCTCAGTTGTTTACCCACAAGAAACTGTTCTTCCAATGCAGTCTCGTCCCGCGGCCACTGCTCTACCTGGACTGGTTTATCTGTAAGCCAATTCAGTTTAAGGGTAGGGCGCTCCTCAGTGGCCGCGCCTAAAAATGCTGAGGAGCAGGCAAGTCCAATTTCGCCCCCCCATTGTGACAGGGCATTTCTCCCCCACAGGGTAAACTTGGAATTCAAAACGAATGGGCCTACAGATGCCAATTGCCCATTTGGCCCCATAATTTGCACTATGATCTTTGATCTGCGTGCCGACTGGAAACCCCAGCTCCCAGTACTGAGCTACTCACGTTTTGCAGCTCCCATTGTGACAGCCATTTGTGTGGAGGAATGACCATCACATCTGCTCCCGTGTCCATCATCCCCTGAAGTTGAATAGATTGGCCCCCACTCTTAAGGCCACACCACACGAGGGGCTTTTCCTCTCCTAGCACCTCAGTGTAAAAGACAGAAATGTCCATGTCATCGTACATAAAACATGGTATAGGGATAGCTTGTGCAATGATCTGGCCTTCTGTCAGGGGTGGGGGGTGGACACAGGTCATGAGGGTGAAGTGCTCTGGGTTGAGTGTGAGGACTGCTGGAATGACTTCAACCCCCAAGGGAGTGTATTTAGTGTCCCCCACAACAAGATACTTGCAATTGACGGATGGACTACGCCTGTAGGTCTCCGCCTGTTGAATATGTGGGAGAAGTCCAGGCCCTGCGCCAATCTCGAGCCATTCCTGATTGGAATAAACGATAGAGTGAGTTAGTCTGAGTCTGTAAGGTTCACGACAATCTGCTGTGGTTAACTGGCAAACATTATTATGATTAGCTGACCCCCCGCAAACTACCCTATTTATATAATCGCGTGGGGCTGCGCGTTGCGCGTTCAGTTTTTTTGACTGTGGTGACTGTGTTAGCTGTGACTTTAAAAGTCCCACCTGAGCCGCCGTCCCCGCCTGCCAGCAGACGGAACGGGAGGAGTGCGCGGTTTCTCGGCCTGGCGCGCGGGAGCCACTCCGTCCACAGTGGTGCGCCGGCTCGGCGATCAGCTCTGCCAGAGGCGGACAAAAAGGCACGGGACCACAGACAGGGAATGGGAGAGCGTCCCCCGACCGGGGCACGTCCAGGTTTTATTCCAGAATGCAGAGTAACACCCAGGGAAAGCCGCCAGATCGAAAGGCGGCACGGGGAGGGAATACACGTGTTATATAGGAGAAACGGGAGGGGGAGAGCTCAGACAGGCAGAGAATGGGGGACCACGGTGAGCGCGGGATTTTCAGAGAGACAGGACGGGTAAGCAACCGAGAGAGCTCAAAGGTGGGACCCCGGTCCCCGGCCCAATAATTCCATGTATAGCACCGAAGTTTCTTGGTAAAAGAAACTTGGGGGTGGTGACAGAAAGGGGGCGAGTTTCCAGGGTAACTGGTGATGGACAGATAACTGGGAAAGAGGGGGAATTCCAGACAGAACCATTATACAGAAAAAGGGGGTAACAGAACATTCCAGCTTAAACCGGGGGAGCATAATAACACAACACAACATCTCCCCATTTTTTGTTTTAAAAAAAGAAATAAAAACTTAAAATGAGCTGAACTGAGTCTGACTAAGGCAGCTTGAGTCCGGGATGGAATCTCCGAACCAGGGGTGGCTGAAAGGTGCAGAAGCTCATTGGTTGTCATCCACGGCTGAGGAGGCCTCCGATCGATCTGATTCCAAAGCTTCTGCTTCGCTGTATGGTCCCAGAGCCACCACCTGGTTTACCTCGAGGGTAGGAACAATCCTACCTAGCAGTCTCTTCATCAGGCTCCAAATTATAGAACAAGCAACTAAAACTACAACTAAAATAAAAAGAACCAACAGAACAGTTTTTAGAATTGACCTTATCCAGGCTGAAAAGCCCCATCCTGAAAAGATGTCCCCCAGCCAGTCTGATGTTTCTTTGGGTTGAGGGACAATCCAGGTGCCTGAAGGTGGAAAGTGGGACCCGAGTGCTGTCACCAGCAGCAGGATGGTAGATGAAGAAAAGGCCATTTGAATGGGTGTCACTGAAACATCAAAGAAAACAGGGTGAAAAGGTGAACTTAAAATCTTGGTTCTGGTCAGAGGGAAACTTAGAGGACATCAAAGTCAAGGGAAAAGGGTTTCCTCCTCCTCCTCCAACAAGCCTCCTCAACCTGTGCCACACCTCCAACTTTTGGTGCCTTTTTTGGAAGGAAGGGCCTGACCCACTTAGATGGTACCCACTTAAGCCCCGAGGGAGTGGACACGCAAGTGTATCCCCTCCCCCAGGTGACCAGGTCAAAAGGCCCTTCTGTTTTCCAGGTGTCCGGGTCCTTAACTAGGACCGGAGGCCTGGCTTTCAGCTGCAGCTGGTTATGTTGCCTGAAGTGTCGCACTATTGGAGGATTTAAATTCTCAAAGGAACAGTTTAGAAAATTGATAGTAAAAAGTGCCTTTGTGAGACGGACATGGGGAGATTCCACCTTCACAGCCGTATGTTGTTGCTCTAAAACCCTCTTAAGGCTCTGGTGGGTCCTCTGCACCACAGCTTGGCCTGTTGGGGAATAGGGGATGCCTGTTTTGTGCTCTATTCCCCATTGCTGCAGGAAACTTTGCAGTTCCCTGGACTTGTATGCTGGGCCATTGTCAGTTTTGATGACCCTGGGGATGCCCAGGACAGCAAACGCCTGCACAAGATGTTTTTCAGCATCAGCTGCCTTCTCACCTGTGTGGGCAGAGGCATAGACTGCACTGGAGAAAGTGTCCACTGAAACGTGTACGTAACTCAACCGGCCAAAAGAAAGGATATGTGTAACATCCATTTGCCACACCTCGCAGCTAGAAAGACCTTGGGGGTTAGCTCCAGAGCTGAGTGATGGGAGCTCATGGGACTGGCACTGTGGACATGTAGCCACGATCGCCTTGGCCTGTTCGTGTGTGAGCTGGAACTGAGGAACCAGGCCAGGGGCGTTCTGATGGAATAGCTGGTGGCTGATCTTAGCTTGACCAAACAGATCTGGGAGCGGGGCCATCTGAACAGGAGCAGCCAGGGCATCAGCTCTTCGATTGCCCTCTGCAATGAACCCCGGCAGATCAGTGTGTGATCTGACGTGCATCACAAAGAAAGGTTGCTCTCGGTGGGAGATCAGTTTTACCAATTTTGAGAGCAAGTTAAATAGGGGAATATTGGACACCTCTTGAAGAACTGCTTCTTCAGCTCTGGACACTACACCAGCGACATATGCTGAATCAGTTACAAGATTGAATGATTCAGAGAACCTCTCAAAGGCCCTGACGACAGCATCCAACTCAGCTACTTGTGGAGAACCTTCCACCTTGGCAACATCGGCCTCCTACCACTGAGTTTGAGGATCCTTCCAAGTCATTACGGACTTGTAGGATGCTCCAGACGCGTCGGTAAACACAGTCAGTGCCTCCAAAGGGGTTCAGCTCTGAATTCTTTTTAATGATAATGAAAATTCTTGATTAAACAATTTGTGGGCCGGCCGATCAACTGCAATTTGGCTGGTGTAACTGTCCAGTGCAAATTGCAACATTTCATTAATCTCGAGCAGTTCATCAAAGGTTTTCTTTTTGAATTGGCCCGACTCTAATTTAATTGGAATGTGGATGCGTTCAAAGTCAACCCTGCCAACTCCCTGATCCGCAATCTTGCTTTTCTGATCAATTCTGCCATCAGCTCTGATGGCAGTGTCATCCTTTTGGACCTGTGGTGGCTGAGGAAAACCCACTCTATGAAAAAGAGGCTGTCCTCCGAGCCTCGGTCCTTGCCTTTGATAGAATCGTCCCATTGAAAAATCACCCCATGGAGGTGTGGCAATTTCCCTAAGATGATAAATTTTAACGGCAGACCCGGTTGGTATCTGTGGGCCTGCCTGGCCGAAATGGATTGCTGGATTTTTTCCAGTGCTGCCTGAGCCTCTGGAGTAAGGGCCCTAGGAGCACTAAGCTCCTCTCTCCCTTACAATAAATTGAAAAGAGGGGCTAGGACATCAGTAGGAATGCCCAGCCAAGGCCTTACCCAGTTCAAAGACCCACACAGCTGATGGGCATCTGCCAAGGTCTTGATATTTGTACAAATAACCAATTTTTGCGGAACAATGGTCCGCTTATTTATCTCCAAACCCAGATATTTCCAGGGTGGCATCCTTTGAATCTTGTCCTGCTGAAGCTCAATCAATGCATTGATTGAGCAGGTCAAGCGTGTGTGTATGTCGTCAGTCGGAGCACAAACGAGGATGTCATCCATATAATGATACATTATTGCATCCTCGGCGGCTGCACGAATGGGGAACAGCAAGGAAGCGACATACCACTGGCAAATCACAGGGCTGTTCTTAATCGCCCGAGGAAGAACACGCCAATGGTAGCGCTTGCTTGGGGCCTCACGGTTGATGGCAGGAACTGTGAACGGAAAACGCGGGGCGTCATCCGGGTGAAGAGGAATATGGAAGAAACAATCTTTGATATCTATAATTGTCAGATTCCAATTTTGAGGGAGCATCGTCGGGGATGGCATCCCGGGTTGGAGGGGACCCATATCTTCAATAATATTATTAATTTGTCGGAGGTCATGAAGGAGCCGCCACTTATCTTTGTTTGGCTTTTTGATGACAAACACTGGGGAGTTCCACTCTGACATGGTCTCCACCAGGTTGCCTTTAATTAACTGCTCCTTGACGAGCTCATTGAGCACCTTCAATTTTTCTTTATTGAGCGGCCACTGCGCTACCTGTACTGGTTTGTCCGATTTCCAATTCAGTTTCCAGGTAGAGCGCTCAGCAGCAACTGCTAATTGAAAAACCTGAGGAGCCACTGGTAGGTCAATTCAGGCTCCCCACTGGGCAAGGAGGTCCCTCCCCCACAGGGGTTCTGTATAATCCAAAACGAATGGGTGTATAGACGCCAATTGCCCATCCGGCCCCTTAATTTGCACGGTGCTCTTTGATTGTTTGGCCAATTGAAGATCCCCAACACCACGGACGTGACCAGCCATGTCCTGCAATTCCCAATGCGACGGCCATTCCCGAGAAGGAATGATCGTCACATCTGCCCCTGTGTCCAAAAGACCCTTAAGGGGTATTTGGTCTCCTCCCCTCTAGAGTTGACAAGTAATTTTTGGTTTCTCCCGCCCAAGGATCTGAGCCCAGGCCATCATAGGATGTTTGTCTTGAGGTGGTGTAGAGGGCAGTCCTGGGACCCAGGTTAGCTCAGACACTGGAATGGCCTGAGCAATAATCTGTCCTTTGGGCAGGAAGAGGGGAGGGTGGACACAGTACAGCCCCATTGAGAATTGCCCCGGGTCTGATGTCAAGAGACCTGGGACAATGTTTACCTCTGATGGTGTGAATTTTGTGTCTCTGACAACTACATACCCACAGTTGATCCGTCCCCAGTTACCTGGGCACTCTGGGCACACAGCCACAAGATGAAAATCAGAGTCCTTCAGATGGAGTGGCTTCGTCAGCTGCAGCCTGAAAGGTTCAATTTTGGAAAAGGTGGTTAGAATAGGCATAGGTCGGAGGCATGATAAGCATGACAAGTCCGGTAAAAAGAAGTCACATTTGGTTGAGGTGGCAGGCGGTTTTCCCTTTTTCCCTTTTGTTGGAGGACTGGGCAGGGGCATCAGATGATGAAGGTGCCGCCCCAAGGGAGGAGTCAGTGGGCATGGTTTGCTGGTAGAGAGGGGAAGGAGAAAGGGGAGGTGCTAATGGAGGGGGAGCGAAGCTGGGAGGAGTCTGGAGAGAGGAAAGGGGTTTTTTTTGACCGAAAAGGATTGTGGGGAGAAGATGGAAAAAGGGCGGGAAAAGCCATGTGGTCCCCTCCATCTTGTGCTCCACAGGAGCCATCTTTGGAGGGGGGCTGAAAATGAACTTGAGAGGTTTTAACTGGGGATTTGGGAACCGGGAGAAAGGGAGAAGGAAAAGATCCCCTAAGAGTCTGGCCAGGACTCCTAGGGCAGGGGGATTGGGATTTCTGAGAAGAGCCAGGGGAAAGATGACCAACCCTGCACCCTGCTGGAGCGAGCTGCTCTTCTCAGAATCCCAGTATTAGGACAGGCAGGGGAGGGAAAAGGGCTAGGATCAGGGTTAGAGGGAGAACTGGGTTGCAAACTCAAAGAAGAGGACTGTTTTCTCAATTTAGAACTTGATTTTAACAACGTTTTAACTTGGGAGGACCAAAAGCTGATTTTTGCCAGTTTTGTCTCTCCATTTTTTACATAGTCATGTAATTTCTTAGTTATAAGATCCCAAAAACTATAATTATCTAATTGGTCAGTGGAAACTTCAGGAAATTGAGAAAACAGCCACTTTATTAATATTTTCAACTCCTTTTTTGGAATATCAAAACCCCCCCAGCAAGGATATCCCCAACTTGGATAAAGGCTCTCCCTTGAGCTGCTGACTGCTTTGCACCCATTGCAGAGATGTTAAGAGCAGCTCAAACCACCCACCACTTCAGGAAAAGGAAAAAGAAATCAAGAAAAGTTCCACGCTGGCCCCTGTCTGAAAAGGGAGTGGCTGTGCAGCCAAGGAAAGAGGAAAATTGCCTCTGCCTGCCCAGGGCAACGAGGAATAAAAGGGTTAAAAGGACAGGGGGAGAAAAAGACTCACGGAATTCCAGCGAGGGCGAAAAAAACCGTCTGAGGTGGTGTCCTGTCCCGGAATGACTCCTGAGGTGCTTCGGAGCTGCCGTCCCGTCCCCGGGGCATACAGCGTGCTAAAACGCCACCATATTCGCCCCCAGGGGGATTTTCGCGACCAATTGAGACTGTTTGTCTTGGCATGTGGGTCCTGCGGTTCTCTTCGGCGAGGCGCTTTACCAGCGCCGTGAGTGCCGAGAGAACACAAAGGCGCCCCACGTTGGGCGCCAAAATCTGTGGTAGCCGTGGCTTTAGAAGTCCCACCTGAGCCGCCATCCCCGCCTGCCAGCAGACGGAACGGGAGGAGTGCGCGGTTTCTCGGCCCGGCGCGCGGGAGCCGCTCCGTCCACAGTGGCGCGCCGGCTCGGTGATCAGCTCTGCCAGAGGCGGACAAAAAGGCACGGGACCACAGACAGGGATGGGAGAGCGTCCCCCGACCAGGGCAAGGCCAGGTTTTATTCCAGAACGCGGAGTAACACCCAGGGGAAGCCGCCGGATCGAAAGGCAGCAGGGGGAGGGAATACACGTGTTATATAGGAGAAACGGGAGGGGGAGAGCTCAGACAGGCACCGGATGGGGACCCATGGTGAGCGCGGGCTTTTTCAGAGTGACAGAATGGGTAAGCAACCGAGAGAGCTCAAAGGTGGGACCCCGGTCCCCGGCCCAATAATTCCATGTATAGCACCAAAGTTTCTTGGTAAAAGGGGGTATTTGGGGGTGACAGAAAGGGCACGAGTTTCCAGGGTAACTGGTGATGGACAGATAACTGGGAAAGAGGGGGAATTCCAGACAGAACCATTATACAGAAAAAGGGGGTAACAGAACATTCCAGCTTAAACCGGGGGAGCATAATAACACAACACAACAGTGACTAAAGTGTTTGCCCCCTTGTCCTCCCCTTTTATCTCCCCCTGCACTCGGGGGAGCCCTCCCAAGGAAAGGGCAGCGGTGAATCAGGTGATCGTCTCGGCTGCAGTGGAAGCAACAATGCTGCGGCAACATCGGCGTGCTTGCAGCTCGTGGAGCAAAGCTGGGTCTTGCTGGGGCTGAGAAGGCTGTGGCCATCGCTCTTTCAGTTGGCGGATTGGCTCTAAAGACGTCTTCAATGATGAGCATGGCTTTCCGTGTGCACTCTTCAATAACTTGAGCGAGTGTGGGTGGTGGTGACGCGGGAAGAGTGAGGATGACCCTCCTGCAGGCGTCATTGGCATTGGTGGTTACAATGTCTAGAATGAGCTGCTCTTGTAGCTGAGGGCTGTCTACCCTTTTCTCAACTGCAGCTCTGACCCTGTCAACAAAATCTATAAATGGTTCAGAAAGAGATTGTTTAATGGCAATGTAAGGCACTGCAGGTTCTTTGGAAGGCATTCCAAAGAAAGCTCGTTTGGCCATAGCCCTCACCAAATCCAGGACTTCTCAGGGAATTTTTGCCACTTGCGTTTGCACAGAACTCCACTCCCCCTCACCCATAAGGTGATCTATTGTAATTGGGTAGCCCTCAATATTCGCAGCGTAGTCCGCACTTTTTTGGACCTCTGGGAGGAGGTCTCCTGCTAACCTCCTCCACGTCCTCTCCAACAATTGATACTCAGCTGGAGCGAGCAGACAACTAAAGAGCTGCTTAATATCTTTGGGCACTAATGTTCTTGAAAACGTTGTCTTTAAAATGCTCCAAAAAAACTCGCTTTCTGGGCCAAATTCAAGTTTGGACTTGCAGAGATCCCGGATATTATCATAAGAAAGAGGCTTATACCGTGGGTGCGTCCCGTTTCTATTATACATCACTGGAGCGAGGAACAAAGGCTCTGCATTACTTAAAGCATCCTGCTTTCCAGGCCCACCCACCCCAGCTGCTGCATCACCATGGGAACTGGAAGGCGGGGCGTGGGAAACAGGAACTGAGGGGGCGGCACCCCAAGGGTGAGGGGCAGAACTCTGGGCAGAGGCCATGTGGAGCATGTGGAGCAAGGGCAGAGCAGATGGTACTGCCGTGGGAAAAGGGGAGGGGTCAGGTGACGTGGGAGGAGGCGTTACATAATCATACGTGGGAGGAGACAATGCAATCGCTGCAGAGGAAGAGGAGGGGAAAGAGGCGGGGTTAGGAGGCAGGGCGGGACGGAAGGGATTGTGGGAAGGATACACTTCTGCCATGAGGTGGCAGCCATTTTGTGGCGCAGGCATGGTCGCCACGTGGCAGTGGCCATTTTACGATGACAAAGAGGAAGAAGAACACCCAGCCACGCGGTGGCAGCCATTTTGTAGCATGGGAGTGGCTGCCACGAGGTGGCGACCATCTTGTGGCATGTCTTGGGATCGCGCGAGGAGGGGGTTTTGGGCACTAAAGCGACCTTGAACCTTTTCGGGCTCAGAAACCGGGAAAAGGGGATTGGAAGGAGGGTTAGGAGCAGGTTCCCCGACAGTGTGGCCAGCACTGTCGGGGCAAGGGTACCGAGGGGACTGGGGGAAGCCAGGGAGATGGTAGCAGCTCTGTGTCTGCTCTGGATGGGTTGCTTCCCCCCTCCACCGGGTGTAGGGGAAGTGGGAGTAGGGAAAGAAGGCAGGGACGGGGATTGAGGGAGAACTGGGGAGCTTGCCGCAGGACATTTTCCACTTTCCCGTTTGCGAATCGCAGCTTTATTTTTTACAACTTCGATAATTAAAAGAAACAGCCGCATATACCCTTCCCTGACAGTAGGATCACTTTTCTTCATACTTTCAGTTAGCTTGCAACCTACTGCCTTCCAGAAACTCTTGTCTTTGACCTCCTTAGCGGTCAGTTGTGGGAACTTAGAAAACATCCCTCGGACAAAGCTTTTAACTAAACCCTTAGAAAAATGTTCATCCCCCTCCCGCAGGGATCCCACAACTTGGAAACACAGCTCCTTCTGCTGAGTTGACAGCCTATTACCCACGCTGCCAACTCAGAACACTTCCACCCACTCGCTGCTGGAAATGGAAAACTTAAAACTTTGAAAAGGGTCCCAAATGCTACGGCAGCGACTGCTCATGCTGTGCACGGCGTGTCCCTTCCCCCTGGGATTAACAACTGCCTCAAGGGAGCCCCACCTGGCTGGGTCCGTCCCAACGCCACCAGGGGAAAACTCACCAGACCACTGACTTATGAAAAAAAACCAGCAGGAGCAGTCCCCAGGCCACGAAGGCGCTCCTTTATCTGCACGCTGCAAGAAGGGAGTGCGCCCTCGCTCCCCTGGGAGCATCGCCAGAGAAAAATCAGCGTGCTCACGTGGAGGTGTTGGCGCTGCCAGGAACTGATAATTCCACAAGGGCTGATGCCCACAGGACAGGTCCAGAGCCACCAGGTGGCTCCTTCTGAGCTGCAATGCCTTTAAAGCCGCGTAGCACCGGCGACGTCTTCAAAGCCGCATCATGTTTGGCACCGAAGTTGACAGGTTCGGGCAAAGCTGCCCCATGGTGGCGTGCCAACTGCAGTCTCGTCCCGCGGCCACTGGAGCTGATGGGTGCCAGCTAGCCGCTCCCGGAGTGACCGGTGGAGACCACAAATCCCACCACTCCCAGGTCCTCTGCAAGAACCCCGAGTAGTGGCTCCGTCTGCGGCATGGTGACGCGGGCGAGAGCAGGACTGCGAAGCCCTGAGGCAAAGGAAGGAAGGAGTGGACACGCGTATGGAAGCCAAGGCACTTTATTGACCCCGGCGGGGCCAGTGACGGTGTCAGAGAAAAAACGTTGGGGAGGCAGTTATAAAGGGGAAGGGCATGACACGAGGAGCCACGAGGGACCAATGAACGAATCCCAGGGGAGGAGCGAGGGACACAACTGAACCAACAGGAATGGCCCAGGGGAGGGAAAAGGCTTAGGGGAAAAATCATATGTTAGGTAAGGGAAGATGGACTTAGAAAGTTCTCGAAATGAAAGGGGGTTGGTTACAATGAGGGACAGGTCACTGGCGGGAGGAACAAACCATTATGAGGGAGAACATGGGGGGAACCGAGGGTCAAACCAAATCTTAACCTCCAACCTTACAATAAAACCCGTATAAACAGCACAATGCTACATTCCAATTTTTGAAAGACATCTGTGCAGAATCAAAATGAGTTCTTGGTGGCATGTTGTCTCATCAAACTGAGGAGATGTCCTCTCCCTTCTTTTCGGTGAAATGCAGGTAAGTGTGAGGTCATGTTGTCTGCGTTCTGCCTGCACATTCGGTACTTTCAGATGCATCAAAGATAACACAGAGGACATAAATTGGAAGAGAGAACACAAGTGGAGGATGGAGTCAGAAGGAGTGAGCTCTGGGCACAGCTTGATGGCTTCCAAAAACTGTGAGGAAGGACAGAGGGAAATCTAGAGACAATCTTGTTCAAGTACGAGGCCAGATACAACAATGCCCCTCGCTGTGTTAAGTCTAGCTGAGTGTACATCCCCAGTCATACTTTTGGCAGAAATTATTATTTTCACTTTCATCCTTTCACTCTTCTCCATGGTCCCTGCAAGAAAGAGAAAACAAGGAGTGTGTGGCCTGATGATCTGAGAGAAGAGATTATTGAGAATTCCCACAAAAAGAAAATTAGTCACAGTCTCTGGAAATGCTGATAAGCAGAAACCTCAAACCCAAACAAGCATCCAGATTTTTATTTGGAAACAAATGTTGACCTCTGTGCAGCAAGCACTTTGCAGGCTGCTGCTTCAAAAATAGAACCATTACCCACTTAGCCCTTCTTTGGGTTTTTCCCATCCCTCCTTGCCTACATGAAATGGATCCCTCCTCCCTGCGGTCCTGGCGCTGGAGGCGGGAGCAGAGCGGGTGGTGCCACCTGCTGGTCCCGGCGGGATCCTCTCGGCTCCTGCCTCCCACTGCCTCAGCACAGAACCGTGGAATATCCCGAACTGGAAGGCACCCAAAAGGGCCATCAGAATCCCGCCCAGGATACCCCAACAGTCACACCATGTACCCGAGAGCATTTTCCAAACACTTCTTGAGCTCTGTCAGGCTGTGCTGCGACCTCTTCCCTGGGGAGCTGTTCCAGTGCCCAACCATCCTCTGGGTGAAGAAGCTTTGTCCTAATATCCACCCTAAACCTCCCTGATACAGCTTCAGGCCATTCCCTCAGGTCCTGTCACTGGGTACCACAGAGCAGAGATCAGTGCCTGCCCCTCCTGTTCCCGCAGTGAGGAAGGTGTAACCGCAGTGAGGTCTCCCCTCAGTCTCCCCCAGGCTGATCAGACCGAGTGACCTCAGCCACTCCTCACACGGCTTCCCCTCAGGCCCATCATCATCTTCACAGCCCTCCTTTAGATGCTCTCTAACAACTTTATATTTTATATACCAGCACCCAAAACACAGTACTTTAATCTCCATAGCCTGTAGTTATTCTTAAGCTAAAATGTCCTGGTTTCAGTTTCAACCGATGCATCTTATTATTTATTCCTCTAAAGAAGATTAATAATTTAAAAAATAAATAAATAAAATTCCAGGGTGTTGTGTAAAAAAATACAGAGTAAGCAGGACAACCAGAGCTCTTAGTATTTATCACTGGTATAGAATCATTATAGGACATGAGAAAGTGTTCATTAGAAATTACCTTTCCTCTGCAGAGGCAGGTATGGCTGTTAAGCACATAATGAAATATAAGAGCACTCTGTCTCCAGGCCCATTAATGAGCCTTTGCTGGTGCTACATCAGCACTTGCTTTGTTTTAGTGATGTGCTGTTTTTTAACAAGGCCTTGGCATGCTGCCATGAACTCGGTTTTATGTCTCTTTGGTGTTTTCATAGCCGCAGGCCAGATGGTTTCAGCATTATATTCTTCCTCTAATATGAAAGCTGATCATGGTACTGCAAATTACCTTCATTCCACATGCTTTATATTTTGTAGTGTATCACTGTGCATTCAGCCTTATTCATTTCAGCTTAAACTAAACCTAGGAAATTTTGCATTTTGCAATTAGGCAGCAGGTAGAGCTGGTGACTGAGCACAGCTGTCAGTGGGGCTCCTACTCTCCTGGGAAGCCTCAACTGCCTCTGGATTTGTAGGAAAGGGTAGAGCAATTGCTTTGAAAAATTCCATTTCAATGTTGAGTGCGTGATTAAATGGCGAGCTAGCCTGGGAGGTGTGTGGAGACAGTGCAGTGGTTTCTACTACCACAGCATTGAGGTGTTTCCCCATCTTCTGACGTCTTTTGCAAAAACAAGTAAACAAAACTCCTGCTGGTGAGCACGTGATGAGCCTGATGTGATGGGCAGGGAAATGCCTGGTAATGCCAAATGCAAACTCCAGTTCTTCATCCTCTTCCTCACTTGGGAAAATTAACTTTACAGGTTTCACTCATCCTGGTGGGATAGCACTTCTCCTTCCGCTCTGATTAACTGCTCTCTTGCCCACTCCTAAATGTGTATCTGGATTTGAGAACTCCAGAAATGAGCTCTCAGTGAGGCAGGGCAGTGTGAAGCCAGGAACTATGAGGGAACTACTTCTCTGCTGCACCCAGAAGAGGGTAGGGCTGTAAAAGGTGGTTAGTGGCACATATCTAGGAGACAAGAATTTTTTTGGTGAAACAGGAACCTTGAAAAAGGAAGAATATATATAACAGAAACTAATTTGTACTTGTGGCTGAATGATGCAGTAAAATGTAGTCTCATGAGTGTAGCAAAAATGATAAGACAGAGAATATCAGCAGATGGGAACAGCATTGCTGGTGCCCACAGTTTGCTGTAGCAGCCAGTAGTGCCTAGACAAGAGTGTATAACCAAGACAAGAGGTTCCATATTCCTCTGTAGCTTAAACTCATTGCATACAAAAAGGTCCCTTCCATTCCTCATTCCAGAAGGAAATAATTAAACTGGCAGGTAGGAAAATTACATTAGGAGAAAAAAAAAACAAAAAACCAAAAAAAAACCCAACACATGTCTCAAGCTGCATGCTCCATGAGATTTTATTTTCTATTTCAGTTTTTGGTTTTTTAATTACTGTAAAATTGGAACAAATTCAAATATTTTCCAAACTTTGCAAATGGGATTTTATTGTGGGAGGATGCCAAATCCTGGGGGGAGATTTAATGAATTGCAAAATCTCCTCTTGAGGCTTACATTAGTGGCCATGTCTTAAAATTCATATAGTGGACATTAGTGGCCATGTCTTAGATTTCCTATGTCATGAAGAAAATTGAGCAGTCTGAATTTTAAAAAAGTTAGTGAGGCACCCATTTGCTTATTCTATAAGCTATCAAGTGAAAATTATTTGTATGCCAGCTTTATTTCTGACAGCTGTTTTGCATTCATTGCGGCAAAACCCTCTACCACACTCCATTCCACATTTTAAAAAATATTTCCCTTACCTGCAGTAGGAATTTATACAACCCTGCTGCTTTTGTTTTGCAAGTAGTTTGGAAACAGTTTCATTTCAATTTGTCTCTATCACCACTAAAACTGCATTTGGTCTTTTGAGCTTTTCTAGAAACTTCTGAAAAGAAGAACTTAGCTTTGTGAAGCAGAAGTGGTGTGAGCTGTTACCATACAGGTACAAAGATCCTTTGCCTGTTTATTTGTTTTGAAAGCATTTGTGTCTGAATTTAGCCTTTCAATCAATAGGTATTTGGCAGCCAGTAGCAGTCTCTAAGCGTAGAAAACCAAGACATCTCACTAGAGGGAGCCCAGACACAATTTCTGGGCTTAGCAAGGAGCTATTACACCTCACCCTGTTACTTGCCGTGTGTTTTGTTGGTAAATCTCCCCGGCTGATTAATTTACAGTCCCTGTGTGGGCAGCTACACAGCCTGTATTATGAAAAGTACACTGAGATTGCAATTGCAGATAATTTGCAAATCAATGCTGAACTGGGCAGGGAAATCTCAAATTTTGTTTGTTAGCACTGGTCATTATTACCAGAATACCTTTTTTGAAACCATAAAATTGGGTCAAAAGAGTTTGACTTTGAGTTTGGGTCAAAAGAGTTTTGTTTCACTTCCTGCCTGCCTATTCCCTGCTAGTGGTTTCCTTCCCCCTCCCTAGAGCCTGACATCCGAGTACTGACACCTTCTGCTGCACATCCTGCTCCTGCAAACCAGTGCACCTGCCTCAATCACCCTCCTGGCACAGCAACAACCTCAGCCAGAGCCCAACGTTTGGCCTCTGCCCCCGGCCTAGCCCCCTCACCCACCCACAGCATATCAGGTTTCACCAATGTGCTTTCTCTCGTTTTGCCCTTATCTCTCCTTGCCCCACTGCTCTGAGCTGCAAAGTGCAGGTTTGGGCACCACTTGGAGGTGAGGAGCCGTCGGCTGCGCTCGGCTGCACAGGAGCAAGGTTCTGTTGGCTCACTGTGAGTGCTGTTGGGAAAGTGTTTATCTGCTGTCCCAGAAGTGATTAAGGAGTAAAGAGCTTCAACAATGTGGTCAGGTATTATCTGCCATCAGGCTGTCCTGCCCATGTCATGCGGTTGCTGCTCACGTGGAGGCTCTTGTTCAGGCAAGAGTTGGCACACGGCAGACTTGGGATCTGCTGCTGTGCTGTGTTAACTGGATTATTATTTTAAAAACATCTGTAAAAAAGTTTGTCTGGCACACCTTGGGAGCCTCTTTTTGCTGGAGAAGACTAAAACACTGATGTGAGTTGGAAAAATCATCCAAAACACTTAGGACAGTCTTAGGCACTCTGCTAGAGGGGAGGTGCAACAGGAGGAGGCTGGCCAAGATCAAACAGTGGACTTTTACCCTTATCACCCCACACATAGTTCAGCTTGTAGAGAAAACGGTTAAAAAGTTCAATTCCTTTCTTCATACGAGTTGAGCCAGCTTCAGTAGATGACAAATAAGACGCTATTATTTAAGTAGAGTTAAATAACTGGCTCTCACCTTGGTTAAACACCTTGATGATAAGCCAGAAGTTCACAAAAGTGGGAAGGAATTTTCTCTCTGTTGGTAAGCAAGACTGTCCTGGCACAAACCAATGCAGGCCTCTACAGAGGCCTTGCAGAGTTACCTGGTGTGTTGCAGGTGTCTCAAGAACATGGCAAAAAGCACTGCACTGCAGATATTCCTCACTTTGTGGGACCATTTAGTTCTTTGGGATTTCTCAAATTTCAGTTACTGGCCCTTCATGCTGCTGAACAGCCAGTTTTATGAAACAAGGGGAATTTGCTGTCTCTGCATTACATCCTGTGGTTTTGTTCTTTCCATCCTCACAGTAAATACTCCATGCGCTGTCTGCTCAGTTTAGGACTAAACTCAGTAGTGAGGCAAGCCAGTGGTTTGAAAGTTACACTTCTGCTTTCTGCAGAATGAACAAAATTTAATAGTTGGTTAATCTTGTGGCAATTCTCAGAAAACCTCCTTGATGAGATGCATTTGTGAGCCGAAGATTTTGAAAATGTGCCCCATTCCAACATTACAGACAACAGGGATCTGTTAGGATCTTTGCTGTGTGGAGATGGAAGACACCTTGCCTTTGTCCACGCTACAAACAGATCTAAATTCAATTGCAGCTGGGCTGTGCCAAGGTCAGCTAGGGGCTGTTGAATACATGGGAGACACAAAGGGATAAGCTTGGAATTGTTGCTCATCCCCCTTATTTCAGCACAGGAATACCTTGTCAGGGTACAGTGGCTGAGAGCACCATTTGAAACTGCTCTCACCTCCAAAACTCTGCAGAAATTCTGCTGCACAAAATATCCACATCCACACAGAACAAAGACAGCTGCACAAAACTGGATGGTGTGCTCTTTTATCCCACTTTCTTCACAGGAACAGGAGGGAGAAAAAAAAGCTCCACCACTGCACCATTTCCTCTCACCTTATCAGGAACTCCCTGCCCTTCAATCTCTGATAATTCCTGAGGATGTAGCATTGTGGTGATGCAAGATCTGGCCCCTTACTGCCCTCTGGCTTCTCCATGATCTCAGGGACACTCCTTAGGCCTCAGCCTTGATTATTGGCTCATGGGCAGTCAGCTCTCCCTGAGCTTATCAGAAAAACTGTCTGCTCCCAGGAACTTCTGTTGCCTAATGAGCTCCTGTTTTCTAACAAATAACCTTGAAAACTTATTTTTGTCTGAGTAACAGCCTAAGTGGAATAATATTATTATTAGACTTCTCAAGTAAAATTCCAGTAACTACTGGCCTGGACTGTGGCCACAGTGGAAATTTACTGATGACCTGAGTCAATCATCTTGCAACCCTGTAAAAAGATGGAATGTGTTACCACTGCAAAGATAGCTACAAGGCTTCTGCAAACAGTTGTATATGTGTAGTTCAGCTGTGATTTGTAAATGTAACAAAAAATGAGCAGTTATATTTTTGCCAATGTGTAAACTGGATAATCTGATAGTCCTTCTTTGTCTGTGAACAGATAGTATTTAGGCTGAGAGAAGAAAAGTACTTGTGGATGCCCTGCATGAGCACTGACAGATCATTCAAATGCACTGCACAGAAGCATCTGGGTGTGGGACCAGGCATTGAACTGCCCCCCAAGGGGTTGTGTAGGCAGCTAAAGTCAGTAGAGTAGAGAATAACATCAAGGAACTGAATGCTTTTGCCTGAGAGCAGTTTCAGCTAATTAGAGCATATGGATATTTTCCCTTCATAATGATCTTGCTTAAGTAAAATGCAAGGAGTACTTAAAGGATTATTAGACCCTGGTGTTATATTCACAACATACTTGAGGGAAAGGTGGCTAGAGAATTTTACAATTCAGTCTAACACTGAAGACTGCAGAGAGAGAAGAACAGGGGATCTATTCAGCCATCCACTTCCCCTTGTTGCAGCATAAGGCTTCCTCACAGCTAACATTCTGGTGCTTTGTCACAAAATTGCACAGTCAGTTTCAGATGTCCTGTCCATTGGCACCTGTCAAACCACAGGACCTGTTCTCCTATCAACACTCCCTTGCTGTGAGGAATGGGTCATGCTGGTCACCCTGTCAGCCACATTGCTCAGGTGGCACCTCTTCTTGTGCTCCAAGTCCTTCACCTTCCATCCCTAAGAGTTACACCCTCAGACATTTCCAAAGTGTTATCATGCCTCTGTAGCTATTTTTATCTTGACGCTATAAACCTTGAACTTGGGAATTTTTTTCCTGGAAGATGTCTCCATTCCTGTTCCTGGATAATTCATTACTTCCTGGCTGATTTTCATGCAACTGTCTTCAATTTGAAACAAAGTGGCTGAACTGGAATGCAGTGTTTTAAATGACAGCTTCAAATGGAGACAGGTTTTTATTTCTTTCTATGCAATCTGATGCTCAACATTGCTAATGTCTCCTACATTTATCATCCTCTGGGCAAAACATTTATCCTTATTTCTTTTAGCATAGCTGCATTCCAGGTTTTAACTTCTCTAGAAGAGATCAGCTTGCATTTTCTGGATATTTTCACTTTTAAATTCTTACCAGCCTTTAAATTATTTATTTTTGTTGCAGCTATCAAAGAAAGTTTCAAATCTTTAATTGTTGTCTTCAAAATGAATACATTCAAACTGAATGAGCTGTGGGGTACTGCAGAACCCTCAGCAAGAGAACTCTGACATTTAATTCCTAAAGTCCTAATTTATGGGGTGCCCACTTTTATTGTAGAGTATTCTAACTCAGTACTGGTTATTACTTAGTGTCACCAGAGAAAATGTGCTCTTCTTCTACATTGGCTTGTTTGGTCTCCCTGAACTGACAAAACTACACATTTATCGGTCTTTTCAGACCTGTGATTCAAGTTCAGTGTGAAAAGTGGTAACTGCAGTAAATATAGAAAGAAGACCCTGGACTCCAGTGAAAATCAAAAGCTTTGACCTTGGCTGTACTTCTGTGTGTCAATGGTGACTTCATTTCCTTTCCTCAAGAGATTGTTTGGAGCTGTGCATGAATGGAAATGTGCACAGGGCTTATTCAAAAATAAAAGGATGGGATCTGCAAGTATTATATGCTGCCATCTGTTGCTTTGTAATCTCCAATTCAGAAATAAGCAAAATAGGTAGAAGTAACTTTGTTAATGCATTTTTATTACTTGTCTAAATATATATTTGGTTGACTATCTATGTATATAATATACATATTACATATCATATAACAATATACACACTAATCTGTATGTATGCATACATACAGATTAAGATGGTCCCACACTTGGGTCACAACAACTCCGTCCAGCATACCAGGCTGGGGGAGAATGTCTGGAAAGCTGCCCAATGGAAAAGGACCTGAACTTGAGCCAACGGGTGCCCAGGGTGCCAAGAATGCTGGTGGCATCCTGGCCTGTGTCAGCAGTGGTGTGGCCAGCAGGACCAGGGCAGGGATGGTCCCCCTGTACTGGTGAGGCTGCACCTCGAGTGCTGTGTCCAGTTCTGGGGCCCTCACTGCAAGAAGGACATTGAGGCTGGAGAGGATCCAGAGAAGGGCAGTGGAGCTGGTGAAGGGAGTGGAGCGCAAGTCTGAGGATGAGCAGCTGAGGGAGCTGGGGGTGTTTAGCCTGCAGAAAAGAAGGCCCAGGCTCTTGTCACTCTCTACACCTCTCTGAAAGGAGGCTGGAGCCAGGTGGGGATTGGCTTCTTCTCCCAGGGAACAAGCGACAGGATGAAAGGAAATGGCTTCAAGTCGCACTAGGGGAGGTTTACCCTGGACATTAGGAAAAATTCCTTCATGGAAATACTGGCCAAGCATTGGAACAGGATAGAGGGGCAAGTGGTGGAGTCATCATCCCTGGAGATATTTTAAAAAGTGTAGGTGTGGTGCTTAGGGACACGGCTTAGTGATGGACTTGGCAATGTTAGACTTGTATTTGGACTCAGTGAACTTCAAAGTCTTCTCCAACCTAAATGATTTTATAATTCAAGATTGGGATTAGTTTTTTTAAGGTTAGATGACATTTTAATTTTAAAATAAAATTAAAGTAAAATAAATAACACATTACTGAACTGTCACATGTGGCAAGCCTGTTGGCTTGTCAGCAGTTTTTTAGTTTGAGCTCCTGTTTCTTGTGCCAGTCGAGATGGTTCCGTTTATTACAAGCTTTAAGTTCTGTATGGGTTGGCATTTTGGAGCCAATTGCCTCTTGATTGTAAAGTAATAATCTGCACAAATGAAGGGTAAGATGGCACTAAAACCTGTGGGCTTTGCTCCAGAAACTCTTGTTCTCACATTCTGAAATAGTGAGTAACTGTAGCAACTATAGCAGGTACAGAGATGCCTGCCTTTTTGCTTTTTCTAAATCCCTTTTATACTCACCCACGTTACTCTTCATTCCCTGCAGTGATTTATCCATGCATTGTTAATCAACCTTATTTCCCAACACCTCTGCCTACTCTTATATTCCATAGTAACTTTTGCAATTATGCAAGTCAACTATCTTATTTCATCCTTGGAGGTATGTGACAATTGTGTTTTATAAAATTGCCTTCATACAGCATTGTGTAAATGACATAATATTGTGCTCTTTCTGCTACCTTAGTATTATTTAAATTAAAAAGAGTAGTAATAGAACATCTGCATTTCCACTTCAGTAAACAAAAAGTGCCCTAAAGGTGTAAATGAGTATAAAAAACTTTACCACAAATATTGGTGTCCAAGAAATATATGAATATTGATATAAAGGAGTTTATTGGAACAACTGCTGCATGAAATGAAGGGGCATATGGGTGCTTTTAAAAATGCTTGCACAGATTCCTCAGATCCTGTCAGGTGCTCCAGATGGAACAGGAAAAGCTAGCAAAGGGAGGCAAGCCCACTTAATTCCAGGAATTTGAAAAGATACAGCAAAGCACTCATGGGAGTGTTATGTATTTCACTTGCATGCTTTTCTATCCCAAAGAAACCAGCAGGGACCTATAGTAGATAAAGTTGTTTTAGACTGAATTCAAAGGAGGCTGAATCTAAAGTCTAGAGGAGGCTTTAAAGTACTGAAATCATGAAGTATCTGTATGCAGGTACACATGAAAAAAAACCTGTCTTCAAATCTGAGAAACAAAATTTTAAAAGAAGAAACAGCAGTATCTTTTTATTTGGTGAGTTTCTGAAGCTGATTCAGGTTGGAACCTCCTTTGCAGAACTGCACTTGGCAGCAGATCTGGCATTTCTTGTCTTCCTATTGGACAAGGAAAAACTGTAAATCATCCCACTGCTTTCCCACAGAGTATTTTTTGCAATCCTGCATTGTCGATACTAACTACAGAGATGGGTTAACCTTTGCCTTTAGTCAAGTCTGCTGTAAGTCTCCCATTTAAAGTCAGAGCCTTGACATCACCTTGATGTTTGCTATTTTGAAACCTATCCACCTACTTGTTAGTTCAAAGGCAGGAATGGAAACTGGCTTAGAGACTGAATTTTGTTCTCTTTGTATGCAGAGAGCTGGAGTGAAACTGCATACAGAATTCTTCAACTTGTCAAACAGAACTCTCCAAGAAAAAATTACTTGAAGCTACCATAGTGATATTTAATGCAAACAAAAAGGAAAAAAACAACCTAGGTTTGCCACATTTGATAACCTCTGCTTATTTCTTGTCCTTCTGTAATTCTTAAACCCTAATTTCTCTCTTGTGTAAGCTGCAATTTACATGAGTAATCTTGCTCCAGCAGTGTGTTTTAAAGAAGCACAGCTGACATTGAAAGAGCAGGAGAAATCTTGAGAGTTGTGGATTGATAAACAGGGTAGGTCTGGCCCAACTTGGTGTAATGTTTCAGTCATCAAGAGGAGACAGGGCACTCAGCACTGCATGCAAGCTTGTGCTTGCCAAGCCTCTGCATAACTACACAATGAAGGTCTTATCAAATACATATGGCCCAAGGAGGTTTGTGCAGCCCTGATTCTTAAACAAATGGTTGAGTCAAAATCATAGGTTTATAAACTGCCTTGTTTTCTGGGAGATAACATGGAGAGGGAGAGTGGGCAAGAGAGAGAAACATCTGAAGCACAGGGATAAAAAAAGCAGACTGAGGATCCCAGCCAGCCCTCCAAGCTATGTCAGGATACCTCTGCAAAGCTGCAGACTTATTACAGCCTCCTGTCACTGAATAATTTTAGAAGTCTGAAAAAAATATATTTTTGTTTACTTCAAATTAGCAGGAAAATATCTAATGTTTATGGTTGCAATGTTTTTTCAAAACTTTTGCAAGAGAGGAAAGAGAATGGAAGACCAAAACCAGTGGCCTCACAGAAGACTGCTCTGACAATTGGTGGCAGAAGAGAAAAATTGAGCATAAGAGCTCAGAGGAGTTCCACAGTATTGTGAGCACAGATGGAAATTATCCTGGTGTGTAGGAAGGAGAAGAAGGTGGTAGAGACAGCTTGACTGATGATGTTCAGTGACCTCAAACACAAGAAACTGGTTTTGCAGCGTTGCTCTGTAAATCAGATCAACAAAATTATCTGAATTAAAAAGGAGCACAAAAAAGTCTTTGTCCTTCCCTCCCCCACTCTTTGTTTTTTGTTAGACTGAGTTGTTTCACTGACACAGCTGATGGTGTATGCCTACAAACAACTGCTTCAGCACTACTCAAGGAGTTGATACTGATGCTTGGAGGAGAGGATCTGCTGCCTTGGAGATGAGATGTTTAGCATATATTCAGAAAGGTCATTACTCTTCAGTACAAATCTGAGATGGGAAAAGACTGGCTAGGCAGCAATAATTTGAAAAAGCCTCTGAGGTGGAACAGATCACGACCTGCAGGTGCAGCAACAATGTGACACTTGCAAAAGAAAAAAAGAAGGCAAGTGTTTGGATGCAAATTCCATCTTATCACATAACCTTCTCAATCAGTTTCACACTGACAGGGCAAATGTGGGGTCTAGTACTGGACATTATGTTACCAAAACAATGTAAACCTGCTGAAGATAGTTCAGAAGAGAACAGGAGAAATCTATGCTCAAAGTGGCCTGCAAGGAAAAAAAAATCAAAGGAATCTTTTTAATAAAGACTAAGAAGATGCATGGCAGCTTCCAGCTCTGCAACATCTTTTTATATACTCCTCAGGGATTAAATCTTTTGCCAATGTCCTCAAGAAACAGGAGAAATAGTGTGGGGCTAAAACTATAAGATCTGAAGATCTAGCTTCTTGTCTCCATCCATATTTATAACAAATGCAGGAGGAGACTGCCTGAGGAACGGTATGAAGGCATCTATCACTGGAGGATTTTAAACAGGTTAGACAAGCTTCTATTGGGAACAATTAAATATGGTAGGTGCTCCCTGGGAAAATGGGCCAGTGAGCAGGATTCACGAGGCTGCTTCCCTTGCATGACTTGCTGCAAGCTTCTGGAATTCAGGTGAGCAGCCTGGCCACGAAAACACAGAGAACATGGCCTCACCACTCTGTGCAGTCTGGGATGCTCCATCCTGAAGTTTGTCCACAGGGCTACCAGTTCTCCCTGCTGCAACAGGAACTTGGCATGTTGTGTCGTTCTGCTTCTGTTGTTGAGCATAACATAAATATTTGCTGCAATTGTGGGGCAACAGTGTTTCATTTTACATCCAGGTCATTAAATTTCTCTTTTTTATTAGTAACAGTCTTCCGACCACCTGTATTGCTTGTGCTGAAATCCCCACAGAGCCGTGGTCATCATGAAAGAGGATGTCTGCTTTGGGACCAAACAATGGTGACCCAGAGGAGGAGCAGCAAGTTGATCAGAGGGATGGAGCACCTCTCCTATAAGGAAAGGCTGAGAGGATTGGGTTTGTTCAGCCTGGAAAAGTGAAGACTTCAGCATGACCTAATTGCAGCCTGGGGCAAGGCTATTTACAAGGCCATGTAGTGACAGGAAAAGAGGAAATGGGTGCAAATGGAAAGAGAGCAGGTTTAGATTAGATATTAGGGGAAAACCCTTTACTGTAAGAGAAGTGAGGCTCTGGAACAGGTTGCTCAGAGGGATTGTGGATGCCACAACCCTGAAAACGTTCAAGGCCAGGTTGGATGAGGCTTTGAGCAACCTGGTCGAGTAAAAAGTGTCTTTGCCCATGGCAATAGGCGGCAATGCATGGCATGGCCATGCCATGGCAGGGGGGTTGATCTTTAAGTCCCTTTCAACTCAAACCATTTTATCACTCCATAGGGCCTCTCCCTATTAACGTCGCTTACGCCGCTGGGCTCCAGGCCCCCTGGGCCGTACCCTGGCACATTTCTACTCTCCTGTTCCGTTAAACGCCCCGGGAGGCTGCGGCGCTGCCCCTGCCGCCCAAGCCGAGCAAAGGCCGCGCTCGGGCCGGGCGGGCGGAGCGCAGCCTGAGGGGGCGCGGGGCGGGCTGGGCCCGCCGGGGCGGGGCGGGGCGGGGCGGGGCGGAGCGGGACCGTCATGCCAGCGCTGCCCGGCGCTGCCGTCAGTACGAAGGCTGCTCGCCGCATGACGGCCCGCAGTAGCACCATGGCGGCCGGGCGGGTCTACGACATCGTGGTGTTCGGCGCCTCGGGCTTCACCGGCCAGTTCGTGGTGGAGGAGGTGGCGCGGGCGGCGGCGGCGGCGGCCGCCGGCGAGGGGCAGCTGTGCAGCGGCCGCCTGCGCTGGGCCGTGGCCGGGCGGAACCGCGAGAAGCTGCGGGCGGTGCTGGATCGGGCGGCCGGGCAGCTGGGTACGGGCCGCGGCCGGGGCGGGGGCGCAGCGCCGCTGCCCGGCGAGGCCCGGCGGGTCGGGTGTGCGGGCAGGGGCTGAGAAACGAAGCAGGGCGAGCCCCGGCGCTGCGCCGGGGAGGTGGGGGCTCGTCCCGGGCGGAGCGGTGTCGGTAACCGCGGTCTCCGGTACGCAGGGAAGGCGGCGCCCGGGGACGAGGTCGGCGTGCTGCTCTGCGATGTGGACGACGCGGGCTCGCTGGCAGCCATGGCGAAGCAGACCCGGGTGGTACTGAGCTGCGTGGGCCCGGTGAGTGCGGGATGCGGGCGGGGCGGTGCCCCCGCGGCCAGTCCGCCCCCGGGGCCGCGCCTGGGCTGCGGGCGGCCGGGCTGCCTGCGCCGCACCGGGGCACCGAGAGCTGCCGCGGCCGCGCAGGGACAGCGCAGCTGGTGGAACTCGACCCCGGAGTTCCAGTACCGCTGTGCGCTGCCGTGGCCGAAGGGTTTCCCACCGCCGTCGCAGTGGTGCGGTTCACGGATAGGTGTCCGCAGTGAAATACAGCGGAGATGGTTTTCAGTCTTTCACAGGCAGCCTAAGATTCTGATGGTAAAGTTTGGCTCAACGTTTTGGGTTGAGCCAGAATGTCATTGTTGCTAGGGTTAAGCACGGAGCTGGAAAAGGGGCCCACAGGCTCGCTGCCAGAAGCACTTGGCCCTTTTAAAACCTAGAGTGGCAGTATTTCCAGTGCATTCAGAGAGCATCAAAGTGTGTGAGGTGGAAGTTGGGTCATGACCATCTCTTTGAAATTCAGTGTTTAAGTAGAGAATATGCTGATAATAAGAGTGCAGGAAGTGTAAAGTGAAATTAGTGGCAGTATTCAATTGGTCTTGGTGATCTGATCTGATTTTATGAGAGAAATCAGGTGCAGTAGTCTGCAGCAAGCTCCATTGGCAGCAGTCAAGTTTGTTTTCTTCTCCCCACACTCCCAAGAAATAGAAGTGCTCTTGCATTTTTGCCCCACTTAGAAAAATCAATATCACTTCTATTGCATAGATATACTTTAGGTAAAGCACACTGGGTGAGTTGTGGTATGTGGGTTTTCTTTTGTTACATCTGGTGTTCTTTCCTTCTATAGTATAGATTCTTTGGAGAACCTGTGGTCAAAGCTTGTGTTGAAAATGGTGCAAGCTTCATTGACATTTGTGGAGAACCCCAGGTATGTGATGGTAAAAAAGCATGACATTATATCAAGGCTCTGAAAAAGGAATGTTTGTTTAGTTTGTTTCATGTTTCTGCTTATGGTTCTGAACATGAAGACAAATTCTGCCTCCTGATCTACAATTTCAAGATGCAGTAATTATTTTAA
Source organism: Molothrus aeneus (assembly GCF_037042795.1). Lineage (NCBI taxonomy): Eukaryota > Metazoa > Chordata > Aves > Passeriformes > Icteridae > Molothrus > Molothrus aeneus. The sequence continues at coordinate 32,289,741 of NC_089648.1, forward strand.
AGTACACTATACTTGGTTGTGTAGTTTTCTTGCTTTTAAGACAGCCTCTTTGGGTCTTTGTGGAAGTTCCAAATTGCTGAATATGCTTCAAGCCTCTGTTATGATACTACATAGGAATTTTGTACTTTTCTTTTCACTGCTGTGAAACTTTCATACTACAGATCAGGAATCGTATATATCTGTCAAAAATACTTGAAGCCTATGATGTGACAGTGAAGTGCTGATGGCTGATATTGAGTATGGCCAAGAATGAATTTCAGCTTAAAATATTTGTTCTGCCTATGTTTCAGTTTCTGGAAGGAATGTACCTGAAATACAATGAGAAAGCTGCAGAAAAGGGGGTATATGTCATTGGAAGCTGTGGCTTTGACTCCATACCGGCAGATATGGGAGTACTGTACACCAGAGACAAGCTGAAAGGTGACTAGAATATTTTTATGGTGGAAAAAGAATGCAGATTATGCTCTCATCTGGTTTCCTAAAGCAGCAGTAGTCCTGTGGAAACTCTCTCAGTGTCTCTTTTTGCCTGCCTTTACCAAGTGACCAGTTTCAACCAAATGTGGTAGGGAGAAATTGAGTGTCCCATTGGATGGGTCATTGGATAGGGGAGGAGTTATGGTCCCATTGTTCACTGAGAGGGCCCTGTGATGAGCCCAGTTGTTCAGAGCAGGCTGCTAATAACACTGAGGCTGTGGGTTCCATCCCACGAGGGCCATTCACTCGATGGTGCTCATGGGTCCCCTGCAGCTGGGAATATTCTGTGAATCTGAGAGGACAGAATGTTCAGCTGTGAGCAGCAGGCTGCTCAGCCAATGTGTGGATGTCCCTAGGCAGCCTCAGCACAATTGCCACTTGTGCAGTGAGAATCTTGTTGGGAAGACACAGTGGGAAGGAGACCACAGACTGGGGGGTGATCAAAGTTTCCTTTTTCAACTGCAAGCTCTGAGAAGCTGTTTTGTGAGTGTAAGTAGCAGTGCCTTTGACTTTTATAATAGCTAGAGGGTAACTGAAAGAGCATTTAAGAAAATACATGGGAGGATTTAATTCTATGTAAATAGTACTTGATCCTGCTCCCAGATGAGGATACTCTGTTCATCAGGTCTAACTTTAAGTTGGGAGGGCCCATAAGAGTATCCAAATGTTTTGCTTTTATGGGCTATTAAAAAGGCTGCTAAATGGGATCGGTTTACATTGGAGTCAGCATTCAGTTGAAGAAACCTCAGACTTTGGAGGAGAAACAAGGTATGGAAATGAGTATCTGGATGTTCATGAGGTTGTAATTTGATGTTTGATACCTGTTTTGAATAGATACCTTTTATCTCTTCCTATTTTGACTTTATGGCATTACTTCTGTTTATCCAGTTGCTTGCTATATTGAAATTTATCCATACAAATACAGTTTTCCAATCTCAGAAGGAACTAAGCAAAACAAATCAGAATTTGGAGGCGTTGTGTTGTTCTGCTGTTCATCAAACTAAGCATTCTTTGCAGAACACTATTTTAAACTATGCTAAAATTAAATATTTTCTGTGGTTTGGGTTTTTTGGGGGTTGTGGGTTGTTTTGTTTTGGTGGTGGGTTTTTTGTAGTTTGGGTGTAACAAAATTTTTAAGTTCATGTTTGCTTTCACAGCCTACATCATCTTTTATTTTGAAACTTGGAGGAAAACAAAATGTGGCTCTCAATATTACTTTCCTTTTTTTCAATGATTTTTTTTTACATTATCTCATTCGTTAGATAAAGGAAAAAAATTAATGAATAGAGGTAATACTAGTGACCTGTATTGAAGTAATTTACACAAGAAATGTAATACTTGCTAACTCAAATAGCTGTGCATCTTAATGTTACATTACTTTGCTTTGAGATAAAGATGTAACTCTGCTTTTTCAGCTTATAATGTCAGTGGCCTGCTGTTTTGAGTATACCAGAGCATTCTCTGACTCTGCAGATTAATGACTGCATGTGCCAATATGCAATATTGAAAATATGTAATATTTTCCTCTCCCTTGCAGGTACCTTAACTGCTGTTGAAAGTTTCCTGTCGGTGAAATCTGGGCCTGAGGTTAGTTGTTTCTTCCTTCCTGAAACTCAGGAGTATTTGTGATAACATCACCACAGCCCATCAGAATAAATGTTGCTACATTAAGTCAGACCAAGGAGCAAGCTGGCAGGTCTTTGATAAGTCAGAGAACTTTATTCTTTAGGAGCTACTAAAAGTATCCTAAGCCAACAACCTTTTGTAAGGTCTGTTTGCAGAGCTGTCTACCTACACTTTTCCCTGGTAAGCTGCTCCAAGAACTATTTTGCTTTTGCAGACATGTGGGAAGGATTCTTACACAGGTGAAACTGTAACAGATCCAGAGTGTATTGCCAGTAATCCTAGTGTTAGGCTGTTTGGGGTTTTTGTTTGTTGGTGGGGGGAAGGTCATTTCAATGTACATTAATGCATGTAATGATAATACCTGTGGATCGTAATTGTAATAATATGTAATATATGTAATAATTCTAATGCTGTTGTTAAAACAATGCAACAATGATCCAAGTCAGTCTTGAACCAAACACTACTGCTCCTGGCATGAGTATCTATCTTGCCTTACAAACCATTTTTGTTCTTAAAAAACATATGGAGGAGTGGGGGAGGCCCATGGAATGGGAGAGTAGTATCTGTTAAGCAGCAGGGGATAGCAGTTCATGGGAATGTATACATCTATATGTTGGATATGAGGACATCTATTTAAATATATAGCATAAGTCCAAAGTGTTGGTAAGAAATGGATTTCAATAATGAGAATTAACTACACTGAGATGTAGTTATGAAGAGCTACAGATATGTATTAAATTCTGTGGGTCCTGAGTATGTTGCAGGTCATGTGGAAAGAGGGGTGGAGATTGTGTTGGGTCTGGCTGATCTGGAGTTCATTTCCCCACAGCAGCTCTCACAGTGCTGAGCTTTGTGTGGCAGCTGCAGAGGTGACAGTAACACAGCAGTGTTGTGGCCACTGCTGAGCAGTGCTGGCACAGCACTCGGGCTGTCTGTGCAGCATTCCCCCCCTCACCTCATGGGCTGGGGTGGGCAGGATGCTGGAAGGGGACACAGCCCGGACAGCTGCTCCAGACTGACCAAAAGGATGTTCCATACTGTCTGCTCAGCAATAAAGGCTAAGGAAAAGGAGGAGAAGGGTAGGGGGGGAGACATTTGTTACTACCGCACCTTTGCTTCCATATGCAGCTTTTGCTTTATTAACTCACCTTTATCTTTACACACAAGGGATTTTTCCATCTTATTTTCTCCTCCTCCTATCTTAGCTAGGAGGAGAGTTATGGAGTGTCTTGGCAAGCACCTGACATCCAGCCAAGGTCAACCCACACCATTTCAGTACACTATCATCATAACATTTATATGTAATAATTGTAATACATGTAGTGATTCTAATAGTATTAAAATAATCCATGAAACCTTTAAATACTGAACTAATTATTGTTTCATGGTATGTCACAAGGGTCTTGGTGTACATGATGGGACCTGGAAATCAGCTGTCTATGGCATTGCAGATGAAGCCAGCCTGAAGAAGCTTCGAAAACAGATAGGATATGCCGCTATTCCAGTAGTTGGTGCAAAGCTTAAAAAAAGGTATAAGCATAAGATGTGGAATATACAGTCTCCTAACAGTTCCAGTATTTATGATACAGATTGGTACAGTATTAAATACTGAAAAGATGCAGTTAGGACTTTAGTATAGTATGAACACATAGATGCTCATCTAGTAGAATTGAAGATAAGTTCAGTTTTACAGACTTGTTCATATCTTACTGAAAAGACAACATGTCTCAGCATTTACTGAGTCTCAAAATTAATGCGTTCTAAAGGACTTCTAGTGACATGGGAAACTTGATTTCAGAAGCGATTAGTAGAATGGAGGGAAAAAAATGAAAATATTATTATATTGATTATCAGATTCATCCTTGATATAGTGCATACAGTGAATTATATATAGTGAATTATATGTAGTGAATTTTGAGTGAGCCAGGGATATATTTGGAATTGCTTGCTTTCAGTGAAAAGAGATAATGTCACAAAAATTCTTGAGAGAAAACTGGTAATGGTAAGGCCATTATGGTCAATTCTTTCAGTTTGTGTGAAGATTGGAACATTTTTTTTCTGACTTTATTTTTTTTCATTTGCAGGGGATTTATGTTTTACAGTCCGGAATTCAAGGAGTACTGTCTTAGATTTATGGGAGCTGATGGTTCTGTTGTGAAAAGGACTCAGCATTATTTGCACACCGAGTTGCAGCAAACACCTGTAAGTTACTGTTATTTGTGCACTGGCCTGTTTCATGCTACTTGAGACTGTGGCTGATGAGCCTGCCTTTGGTAACATGATAGTTATGAGATTGTCATGTCAGGTTCTCCTGCTGTCTGATTTCTGGGTATGTATTTGTAGGGAATGGAAACCTTGAGTCACAGGAATATTTGAAAGGTAGCCTTCATATAAATATATTAAATTCTGCTTCTGTGCAGAGACTTTTCTTGTTGTATCAGCAGAGCTTCTAAAAGCATCAGAATTGTAGTCAATGGTAGCTATAGCCAGCTCAGTATAGTGTAGTAAATATTCTGATACATAATTCATATGCTGCTCATTTATGTCTTAAGATTTCTTTGATGCTTGGGTCTCCAGTGTGCAGAGTAAAGGCAGTGTGAAGTAATGGTGGTGGAAAAGTGTCCGGTCTGGCTGTCTGTCTCTGCCTGGACACGGGTAGGGTGGTTCTTGGGTGGCACGCGTTTCAAAGGACGAGTCTGGACTCTTCAGCTTTTTGATCTTCAGATTGTTTATTGTTTCTTATCTACAAAATTTTCTGTCTGCCCAACAGAGGTCTGACCTGCAAGGCAGCCAAGGGCACTCTGACCACCCACGGGGCGGTCATGTCTTTTTATACTAAAATCTACGTACATGATATTTACTTTTATTTTCCAATACTTTTCACCCATGTTGGCAAGTACACCTTCACCATAAACCAATCCCCAAGTGCCAACATCACCACAGAAGATGGAAGACAAGAAGAAGAAGGATGAGACACGCCCTGATCCCTCCATCTTGTCTCCATAACCCCCCTGTACCAAAAACCTTAAAATCTATATTTCACCCTATAAATGTGTCCCTTTTACACCCTTCACTCTAAAGTGATTCTCATGTCCTCAAACTGCTGTCACTTCTGTGGATGGATCAAAATCAAGCCACCAAGCACTCTTGGCAACATTCCAGGATTTCCGAGACCCCCAAGGGTTCTCCTGGCAACTCTGGACGTCCGGAGTGATGTGCTGAGTTCCCACAGAAAAGATGATTAATTTTTGTTTTCCATGATTTCCTGAGAGGAGATGACCACCAACAATCTGTATAACTGTGCAGAATCACAGGCATCAGTTCAGCAATGAGGGTGAGATGGTGCTTTAAAAATGCACTCAAAAGCTACAAATGAGAAAGGCTTGCCATTCTATTTCAGTTTCTCTTTAAAACAAGCACAAGGAGGAGAAAAGTAAGATCTAGGAAAGAAGGCTGAAATTGGATGCCAAAACACATCTTTCTGTAAAGTCTTTTGTTCTTGTGTACCATGTCTGCTCCCTCTTCACTCTGTAGTTACATTGTCTTCCCAGAATAAATGATAAAGTGAAGCATTCTTCAAACAGTTCCTTAGAACTAAGACAATTGTTTAAGGCCCTTTTTAAACCAATGTATGTTGTACAAAATAACTGCATCTTACTTACAGGGTAGATTGATTTATAAAAATCAATTGATGGAAAAAATTAATGTCAATCCTATCACTGAAAATACATTCTTCTTCAGGTCCAGTATGGTGCTTATGTGACCGTAGGTGGTCTTGGCTCTGTTATCAAGCTGATGTTTCTGGGCATGTTGTTTCTTCTTCTGGTGAAGTTTAACTTCGGAAGAAAACTTCTGACAAAAGTAAGTTTTCAAAACACAAAATTATTTAGTGTTTGGAGATATTGGAGATATCTTTTTTCTCCCTCTTATTTACTGCTGGTCTTTTTTTGTCTTTTTCTTCCTTTTTTTTTTTCTCTCCTCTATTCATACAGTACCCAGAATTTTTCTCTGCTGGACACTTCTCAAAGAAAGGACCAACCCAGAAGCAGGTAACTGACTGTTTTCTACCACAGTTACAGAATACATTTGTTGTGGTAATGATGGAATAGTAATTTAAAGTCAACTGCTTAGCTTCAAAGAAATAATTTCTAAATGAATCACAGAATATTCTGAGTTAGAAGAGATCCACAAGGATCATCAAAGTCCAACTCCTGGCGCTGCACAAGACACCCCAAGAGTTGCACCATGTGCCTGAGAGTGCTGTCCAAGCACTTCTTGTCAGGCTGGTGACACTGTCAGGCTGGTGCTGTGACCACTTCCCTGGGGAGCCTCTTCCAGTGCCCAGCCACCCTCTGGGTTAAGAAACTTTTCCTGATATCCAACCTGACACAACTTCAGGCCATTCCCTCATGTCCCGTCACTGGGCACCACAGAGATCAGTGCCTGCCCCTCCTCTTCCTCTCACAAGGTGTAACTGCAGTGAGGTCTCCCCTCAGTCTCCTCCTGGCTGATCAGACCAAGAAACCTCAGCCTCCATTCATACCAGCTTCCTCCCTAGGTCCAAATCCATGTTGTCTGTGCCTGTTTAGATAGTTACTGGATATTTAAATAACCATGCCTTCTGCTTTTAGACATCAAAGTGTGTGTAACTGCTATGAGGAATAAATGGATAATGTTTCTGGGCCTGATGTATTCCCATGGATGGCTCAAAAGCACTCTATCAAAGGTGATGACCAAGGGAGACTGATTAGCAAAAAGCCCAGGACTGAAAGTACTGAGAGAACAAACAGACTTTAGTACAAAGCCAGTGCAACAAAGTGGAAGCAATTAAGAACTAAGATTAACTTTTTAAGCAGTAATTTAAAATAACTTCTTTCATGTTTAAATGGATTATAGTATTTGGCAGGATTCTATATATAGAATTTGGATACTTTTATTTACTACTTACTTTACTGCTTTTTGTTGTTAGCCTAAGAATTATAAGAGTGTCTTGTCATTCTCTCTGATTTCTGGGTTTGTATTTGTTGCTTTCCTGGTAGCAACCAGTTTCTCTTTTGGTGACCATGCTTGTCTTGTCCACTTACAGATGGATGAAACCTCTTTTACAATGACGTTTTTTGGTGAGGGTTACAGTGAGGGACAAGATCCCCAGAATGCCAAACCAAATGTGAAGATCTGCACTGAAGTGAAAGGACCAGGTATGTATTTTGCCTAGCATTCCCTGCTCTAAAATACATTTCTTATTGCACTGCTGTCCCTTTCACCCTTGAGAAGCACTTGCAACAGGAAAAAAGCCAACGGCCTTCACAGTGTATTAACTTGGGTACTAGAATTCATTGTGACCTGGTTTCTGAAATAGCCAGTTCACTTGCATTCTTGTGAATCTCTTTACTCTGACTTTCCCTGGTCTGATTTTCATTTTTGCAGAGCAGACCTTTTGAAGGAAGAGGGGTTTAAGAATAGTTTTTAGTTGTTACAGCCTGGACTTAGTACTTGGTTTATTTCCAGCTCCCAGAGGAGCTGGAAACTTTAACAGGTCTGGTGTGGTATAATTTCTGACTATTATATACTTTTGTTCAGGTCATTCCTTGAGGAGACATGACATCTGAAGTTTGGAGAGAGCAAGAATGTACATTCAGAAATGAGTTACTGGAGTACAGCTTGTTTAAATAACTAGAGATGTGGCAGAATGCAAGTGTTGCATGGTAAAATTCTGCATTGAAGTACAGGATGGGGAAAACTCTTGCTGTGTCAGAAAGTCCTCTGTCACCATGACGTCGTCACTCACAGTTGTGTAGTTAGAGGCCATTATGTGAATCGGTATTTGTCTGGATTAGATCTTAAGGATTTCACCAGCTACTTGGTCTGTTTACTGGGTAAAAAAAAGCTGTTCTAAAATGGGAAAGGCTGTTTCATTGCTAAAGACATTATTCTCCAGAATGCTGTAGGGAAGAGCAAGATTACATTCCACATTTCAAGGCACCGTATTTCATTGGGGGGTTTTGGTTTGTTTTTTTTGTCAGAGCCTGGATATGTTGCTACACCAATTGCAATGGTTCAAGCAGCTCTATCTCTTCTGGAAGATTCAGCTTCTCTGCCTAAACAGTAAGTACCTTCTCATGCTGAGCAGCTTGCTCTCCCTTAAAGCTACTGTGTGCAAATGTTTCTCTTTGAAAATACACTTAATCAGCCCTGTGGATTTGTGTTACCTCACCCAACTGGCTGTGCAAGGGAGATGGTTCACTGCAAGCTGATTTAAAGCCACTTGCTCTTCACCAGCCAATCAGTAGTCACAGGGGCTTCTAGTCAGGCCTTGGCATCCATGTCTTCATGTTCAGTTAATGGAGTGGTTTCTATAGAGCTTGCTGGATGCAGAAATGAACCTAGGATTATAATCACCCTGGCAGATTCCTCACCCACTCTCTTCTCAGACTAAGTGGCTTTTTCTTTCTTAGTCTGAGAAGCACATCTCTAGCTTGACAAAAGGTATCCCTCAATCACTCTGCCACTAATGTTTCTCCTTTTTGATTTTCCCTTGCAGGGGTGGTGTGTATTCTCCAGGAGCTGCCTTCTCGAAAACAAAACTGATTGATCGCCTCAACAAGCGTGGTATTGAGTTCTCTGTTATTAGCAAGCCTGAAGTCAGAACATAACTGTATGAACTAACACCTTTCCCGAGTATAACTCTAATAAAACCCATTTGGCTGCAAAAGCCTAATCATAAAACAGTTTCACTATGCTATTGTTTGCAGCAGAAACAGAAGAAAATTCAAGTTAAAAGCTATAATATTTGCTATAGTGAGCAAACCCCTAAAGGGTGGGTATTGAGTGTTAATTCACAGACATATTAAATTGGTAACTTCTTGGGTACTAATTCTGGAATCTTAATCTCATTATCTAAGTTCAAGTTCCTACTTCATGGACCCACTATACCATCTGCTTCACAAGTAAGCATAGCTGCCTTGCTTTGCCCCATTCTGCAACTATGTAAAGCAGGCAGCCTGGAAATAGAAGTGCCTTAGCAGATAAGCTACTAGTTATTTCTAATGTGTGTTTGGTGTATGTCTTTATTAACATCTTCAATTAATCTTTCCTTTATTTAATAATTGTTGTTAGTGCAGATCTATGTGTAGTTTCTGTAGTTAGGTAAGTAGTCATGAACTGTATTGTGCTTTTGCTTCTGTAAAGAAGGAGGCTTGTTCTGTTGATTGTTTTTGGAATCTGACCTGATGTGATCCAGGTTCTGGGTGCACTGACCTGTTTCACACTACTTGATACTGTGGTTGATGAGCCTGCTTTTTGTTGTTAGCCTAAGAATTGTAAGAGTGTCTTGTCATTCTCTCTGATTTCTGGGTTTGTATTTGTGGGCAGTGGAACCTTTGAGTCACGGGAATATTTGAAAGGTAGCCTTCATGATTTTCAGGAGTGTGAATACATTAAATTCTGTTTCCGTGTAGAGGCTTTTTTTTGTTGTATCAGTAGAACTTGTAAAACCTATGAAAGTTACTCTGAGATACTTAAGGTCACAAAAGTCTCTATCTCCCTCAGCTGTTTCACACTGACCTTTATTATTCTGAGGCAAATCACATACAGATTGATGCTTTGTAGTCTCATAGCTGTGTCGAAGATTGCTTTATGGATGCAGTTCACTATATGGTGGGGTTTTAGGTGCTGCTTCTTAAGTTTATGCTGTCACTGCACTGTCTTCAGTAACCTAAAGTTAAAAAATGTCTGTTAATGCTTTATTCAGTAGCAAGCAGACTAATTTCACACCGAGGTAGAAGAAATTCAAGACACAGAAAAGCTGCTTTTCCCTTCCACTCACCCCTGAATGTGAAACATACGTACTACATTACAGCTGAGAGTTTATGTATTTGAGGCACAGGGATCAGAGCCGTTCCTGTGTGCAATTCACATGCTCTGTTTCTGGCATTTCTCTTCAGAACTGACCATTTGCCACTGCCCATGACCAGGAGCAGTTTTCCAACACAAGGTGTGTACACAGCCAGGGATGCCCATCACGTAGCAGTGCCCTCTGGCTGTGGAGCAGTGCAGAGTGACCCACTGCCTCTGACAGGGTAAAATGCAATTGGGTCCCCAGTGCTTAAAGATTCAGTCATGATAACAAGTTATTTTTCAAAATTCCTGAAGAAACAAGAATATAGCATCTTGTTGCCTACAATGTTCTCTCCTATCCCAGTAATTTTTGCAGTTTCTATGCTGCTCTTTTAAAAGGCACATAACCCTTATTCCACAAGACAGTGTTTTCAATTGCTGTATTCCAGATGCCAGTCAACAGAGCAACAGCCGCAGCTTATTTCTGCACTAATTAATCAATCTGCACACAAGATGAAGGGATAGTGCTGTAAAAATACCTACATATCCTCATGTAGCAGTGTTCAGGTTTTCCTGGCTCAGAAATGTTCTACAGTATTGAAAGAGTTAGAAAGGAGAAGGATGAAGCTAGTTCAATAGTATAGATGATATTTCCTAACAAGAAAAAGGTTATAATTCAGGGAGATGGCAGTGATTTCATTCAGGTAGGCAAAGGCAAAAAGATCAGAACCAAGGGGCCGTGTGAGGTGTTACTGCCTTGCATGGTAACAGTTTGATGGCAGTGACTGGAAATGCAGTTTAACACAAACCACCTGATAGGCAAAACTGCTGCAGAGAGTCATCACTGAATCTGACAGAGACTGACATCACTGACATTGCTCAGTTGTCATTCATAACACTGGATTAAGAGTTTGAAGCCCAGTTCTTAATTGTAGAAATGCACATCAAACTAGACAAAGCTACTTGGCACTTAAGTAATGACATGGTTAAGCCACAAATTGCATCTTTAGGCAGCTAAGTACAGACTGAAAAGTCCAAGCTGAACTTTGTTCCATGCAATAAAAACAAGTGTATTTCTCAAAGCTGTGGGACAAGGTGACCACTGCAATTACCTGAAAACTAAACTTTCCCTCTGTTTTCATTTTACTGCTGGAAAAAGACTGTGTATACAATAACTACATGCATGCAAAAAGTATCTCACCATTTGAATCCAGGGGTTTCATTTTAAACAAAGCAGCTCCCAAGCTTCTGGTTTGGTTGGTTGCTACTGACTTTTGAAAATACAAACCTTGACCACAAGGCGTGTTTCCAGTAAATTCAGCTCTGATGCTCTTGGCAGATTGTTTTGGGAGCTGGAGCGATGTGCATTTGCTCTCAGGGGGCTGGATGCCACAAAAGAAGTGGAAGCTCTGCACGGGGACTGCTGCTGGGTCTCATCCTGTGCCACAGAGCGGGAAGGAACAGGATGAACCACCAAATCCAGCAACCTGTTAAAATACTCATTTTACACTAGGAAAATCAAGAAATAAATGAAAAAAAACATGCTGTGATGCTGACAACACGAACACTCAGTGAACAAGAAATACAGGTAAACCCTCACTGCTGGGGTGATACGTTAGGCCCACATAGAAGTAACAGGCACTTCTTTCTGTTCGTCTTTTAAAGTGTACACCAAGAGCTTGGTGGTGGTCAAAGCTTTAGTTTCAGCTGTATTAAACTCTGTAAACACATTTCTCATAATGTAAACACATGTATTTGCCTAACTAAGATTATCATAGCAGAAAAGTATGTTTCTCCAAATAGTACTTATGATGAATTGTGTCTCAAACGTATATTTTATGTGCAAAAAAAGCAAAACAAAGCTATTTTCACATGTACCTTCCCACCAAGACACATAATTCAAAGAGATTTCTCTCCTTTTTCTGTCTCCCCTCAAACACATAGAACAAGGCTAAACTTTTTGAAAAGGCTGCTTACTTCTTATATTCTGAGAACTTGGTTGTCTTGTTTCCTAGCCATGCTTCTTTAAATCTGGACAGTACTTTACTGATGAAACTTGTTCTTGTATGCACATTTCCTGCATTAGCCTGCCTTGTTGCTGTTGATAATGGCTTTGGCCTTGGGACTGTAAAGCAAGAGGGAAAAGCATCAGCCTTGTGTATTCAAAGTGATGGCCAGCTGCACATCCTAGTTCCCTTCTCTAAAATTACCTTCTCTTAAGACTGATGAAGGCAAACGGTACGGCTTGGCTCTCTCTACTGCCAGCTTCCTTTGAACTGTGGGAAGGATCTTGATATATTGGTCTAAGAGAGAATTTCTGGCTACTGCTCTCTCTCTCAAGCGAGGATCACGATCATTCTGGCAAAGGAAATGTGTAAAGCAAGAAGTTAACAATTCACCAGAAGTTCATTGCACAGGACTGTCTCTGCTCTTTCCAGCTAAGGCCTAAATTTGCTCTACAGACAAAGGACAACAAATCCACTGCACAGAACCACAGCAAGGTCCACCCAGGAGCACACACCAATTTCACCTGGTAGTTTTGGATAAGTGCAAAGAAGACTGGAATAAAAGCAGAACATTAAACTCCTAGTTAAAAGGACTCTGGCACTTTGCAGAGCCTTATTTTCACATACATACTTGTTAACACGTGCAATTTTCAAATGGCTTACGGAAGAGCAGGCTTTCCCCTGGTTATCATGAAATATAGATGTCTGAGATTACTGAATACACAGGGCAACTGCAAATTATGTTGGACAAAATGATGGGAAAATTAGGAAAATCTACTTAGACACACCTTCTGTCTGGAACACAGTTTTCACACACTTAAACCTTCCAAGACTACCTTTTAAGTTTGATTTACTGGAAAAATACACTTTCAAAAAGCAACACATGCACCAGAGATCCCTAAGAGAAGTTCACATAATGCAGAATTTGATCTGGATATTTTGAGAAACATAAGTTAGAATTCATGTCATAAAATTGGTAGCATGGAAACTACTGGAATCAGAGAGCTTGCGTGCGCTATAATTTAAGACAATAAAAAACCCAAAACCACAACTAAACCCCACTACACATATTGGACCTGTTGAGCATCCAGACTGCTCTTGGGTAAAAGCAAGATACAAGATGTGACATACAACATACTCTTTATTCCACAGAAAAAACTGACACAAATAACTTCCCTAGCTAAACCATATATAACAGCAGGATTTGAGGAACTGAATGAAAATATGGGATTGTAGAAAAGATACCTATTTTTTTGTCAGATACAAACAAACTTTCAGTGGAGTCAACCACTGAACATTTAATTTATAACTTCACACGGCAGTTTGCAGTAGTAAAATTATTTCACCCACCTTTTAGGTTGAGTTGTAACTTGACATGTAGGAACTTATTCCTATTCTTTCAAAGAGTGATATAAAAGACAAAGCAAAATTTTTCTTGAAGACTATCAAAAGTGATCAGTCACACTTACAGAAACTTGCATACTCAGCAGGACTGCTACCCTTACCAACAGATTGGCCTTCATGGATTGATTCAGCTGGAGTGCTGGGATGTAGTTGGCACGCTGCAGATGGTGGACTAAGAGGAATTCATGGTTCTGAACACCAGATTTGGTCTGTAAAAACTTCTCCAAACACTCCTGTGAGAAATAACACATTTCAGACATCATTACCATTCTGCCTCTTCTCTTGCCAAAGAGACAAGGTTTTTTTTTTTGTTTCTTCTCCAGACTCACTTTTTCTGTGTCTGTGAAGGGCAGCTTCAGCAAATCCTCCATCAGCCCCATCTCCTGACAGATTTCATACATGTGCTTTAGCAACTCTTCTATGTTTAACTTCGTGGTGTGTTGCTGCAACAGACCCCAAGCCTCCACCATGCACCTGCAGTTAAGGTTTAGGACATGGAAAGGAATGGAAACACTGAGGCCAAAAAGATACCCCACAGTGATAGTATCCATTCAAAGCTCAAAGGAAATGGAGGGGAGCCCCATTTGTGCCATCAGTTCTCCACATTTCCCAAGATGTGAATGCCAAGAGTGGAGGTTTCCTTACCTATTGGACAAGAGCACAGTGAGGAACAGCCGCACCTCGCTGCTGCTGCACATCGACGGCTTCATCATCTGCATGTACCTGAGGGCTCGCCTGTGCTCCCCCTGGCACATCAGGGACTGGATTATCCTCATGTGTTGCCATGACACAGTCTTGAGTGTAGCTGGATGGAAGAGCAGCGCCAGGGAATTCTGGACAAGTTGAGAACAACTTCATTACCAGAGATACACACACCCATGCAACAAAGAGTCAAAACTTTCTGCAGCAAGGCTGGATGTGCGTGAGACCAACTTAGAGGTCTCAATAACAAAATACTTGAGCCAGGACACATCAGTAGAAATTCTTCAGGTATTTGCAGGGAAAAAAATCAGCGATAAAATTTTGAACGTCTTAAAAGGAACAATTCAGATTTTTCTAAGTTCACGAAACTGTGGACAAACATCCCTTTTTATAAATACATTACTAAATAATAAGTTACTCAACAATCAAATTGGTTCTATTCGTATAGTGACAGGTAAAAAACAACCTAAAGCATTAGGAAGATCAGGCTGACGTATCACTCCTGCAGTCTTTTGTCTCAAATGTTCCTGCTACCATCAGTTTCCATGCTTCAAGTATGGAAAAAAAACTCTTTTAGAATCAGTGCCCAACTCTTTTAGAATCAGTGCCCAACCTAAAACAGAGATGGCTTTGCAAATTCAAATATTAAGCATTATTTATGCTGATTATGCCTTTGTTTCAATCAATTTCTGTCAAAGTAGTTAAAACAAAATTTCAAATCATTAACTTGTTGCTGAAGATGTCAAACCAGTGTTAAAAAAACTTCTTATGCTCTTAGGTGCTGGTAACACCTAAGTACCAATTTAAAAAAAATTGTTATTGGTTACAGCTCTGCAGTGTAATGTTTGTCTAACTCAACTGTTTCATACTTACTTCATAATCATTGTGATCCAGAAGCCAAAACCCTCGAATCAGCTTAACAAGACCCCAAGGGATAGCAAAGGCAGTTGGAAAGGAGTCAATTGAAGTTTCTGTTTTATTTGGAAAGGAATGCATAATATCCAGCAGCAAGTAAATTGTCTGAGAGTATCTAATTAAGGCAAATAAATCGCTAAGACCAAAAACTTGTATCACAGTACATTTAGCAAAACAATGAAATAAGAATATGAAAATTGTAGAAAGCAGAACATCCCAAGGTATTGATCTTACCATTTTAAGCTATAAAAACCCATTGTATCAAGTCAGGTCCTAATCTCAAAACTATATTCTGAATATACTTCCAGAAAGAAACACTTGTGGATTTCTGGAAGGCAATCAAAAAAGCAGCTATTGGGTGTTTATATACTGCTCTTAAAACCCAGGCTTCTGCTTCTGTCAGTGAAGCTACCAGTTGGACACTCAACACACTTCAACATCCAATGCTTAATTATTAAAGAAAACAAGTTCTACAGCTGTTTTATTCTCCTCATTTCCTGTCTTCACAAAACCAACACAAATTATGGTGCCCTTACAATGCAACTTAGCGCTGACTGATTGAAACTGTGTTTAAAACTGCATGTGGATCATGTCTGAGTAAGGCAACTTGGGACCACAATCATTTTTAACCCTTTGCTTTCCAGCCTCCCTTCTTCGTTTAGCCAACAAACAACAAAGGAAAGTCTGCATGGTCCAGCAGCTTAAAAATTAGGCTTCAGCCCAATGACTGTTCTCAACCCCCTCTTTATTATTCTGTGTGCTTGTACTTTTTACACAAAAAAAAGCAAACACTGTTAGCTGGGCTGGGAAACAAATCAGCAACTGGAAAACCATTCCTACAAACCCTTCTGTTCTGAAGCAGCATATTTCAGGCACTGTTCTAAAACACAGTCCTTTACTACAGAAAGGAGTGCTTTAAAAAATTAAAAACTATTATGTTTTGAAAGAAACTAAGTGAGGTTTTTATCTTGAATATTTTAGGGAACCTGTTTGCTTGTATCAGAAAAGAATTTGCAAAAAAACACATAGGTGACAAACATGTAAGAACATTTATGTTGTTATTACTGAAGGAGAAATAACAGAATCTGGAAAGGATACAATTGCATGTTTGTCACTTTCTTCAATGCTTTCTAGCAAATAGAGATCCAGCAGTGCCTGAAATGAAAGATGAAAAGGTTTTCTAATGCTCCTGTCTTTCACCATCATTGGCTTTAGGGGACTGCTGCTGCTGCTGCTGCTGGGGTTTTCAGTGAACAGAACACTCACATGTAAACTAACAGGTGGGTATCTCCCAGTGCCGCCTTCATCTCTCCGCCACAACTTCTCCACTTCCTCTCCCAACTGGGAAACCATTCCATCAATCATCAAGCAATCAGAATCCCATTTGCCTCTGCAACAAAAGGGACCAAGGGCTTGCACAGAGTAAAACACTCATTCCAGCCTCTCAGTGTCACAGATTTCGGGAGTCAGAGCAAAGATGGTCCTTAGCTCACAAGGATCTTATTCATTAAGGAGTCCAACGCACAAACCCAAGAGAAGAGTTGCAATGACCTTTGGGTTCCAGGCTTGCTTTCATGCTCTGTTACGTGTAATGCCAAGGAGTGCAGACAAAGGGTTTTAACTGCAAAAATAACCACACTCACAGAGTCTAACAGTGGCAGCTTTCTAGAGAATTCCTCTAAGCCTTACCTTGATAAGCGCTTGAGTTTCTGTCGGTGACCTGTATAGTAGCTCTGAATCAGAGGGTAATTGTAGAAAGGTCTGGACAAATGCATGTCATCATCTACAGGTGATAAAGTAAAAGCAAGTTAAAATAAGACCACGTTTTTCAACTAAAACTTTGGTCTAGACAGACAGAAATCTCACAACCTCCAGAAGCCTCCAACTCTCAATCCAATCCTGTTTCTGCCGTTGCTAAAGGAGAACTAAGACAAAACTACTACTGCTGCAAACTGCAGAACTACAACTACTTCTTGTCTCAAGATCAGTTTCATGTTTGCGGTTGATGCTGCATTCAGAGAATGTAGGGTAAGCTCAAGGCTACTCCTAAATAAACAACTCTCAAAGGGAATGATTTTTTGAATATGTGAACATCTGTAAAATAATTAAAGCTGAAAATGGAATTTATAAGATGTCTCAATTAAGAGCATTTCCAAGGTGCACTTTCACCTCAAGCAATAAATCAAAGGTTCAAAATATGCAGGTACTGCTTTTACTATCAAAATGAGTGTGCTGGTACTACAGGTTCTGCTTACCTAAACTTTCGGGAAGGAGACTGGATCGACAGAACCAGATCACCACTTGTACATACAAAAATATGAGGCTGGTTACCACCTGCTTATTTGTCAAATCTGAAAAACCTGAAAGAAAGGCAAAACATGATTTGAGTTTTGCAATTCCTTTCATTTTACAAAACCCCCTTTGCAGAACAAACAAAGTGTGAACAAACACAGTGGAAACCTGTCTTTGTAGTTGTCCCTCTGGATCACTTATGAATTTGAAGGAAAAAATACACCATTCCACCCCCCACCAAAAAAAACCCCAATCACTACAAAGAAACAGAATCATGAAAGATTAAAATTGAGAAATAAAGCCTAAACTATAAGATACACTCAAGAAGACAACATTTGTTTTCCATGTAGCAGAGATTTTTACTTTAGCCAAAGAGATTATAGTCTTCTATTTCCCTCAACATGCCAACAACAATTTTTAAAATCAGAAGTCAAAAAAGCTCAAGGAAATTGCTTTACTCATTTTGGTTTCCTTTCTATTTCCCAGCAATTTGCACACAACTATCAATTGCTAGTTAACAATTGGGAACACTTCTCAGCATTACCACACTCTGTTGCTGCAATTGCTGCGCCCAGGTCCTTATTCAGCTCAGTGCTGAACCAGTGCACCCTCTCCTACCCAGCCTCATGAACTCCACAACAAGCTGCTCCCCTGAACTCAACGTGGCTTAAATCAAAGTCCCAACTGATCAGATTTAAGCCTCTCCTCCCAGCTCAACCTGACTCTCTCCCAACCATCCAAAACAACAATGGCTCCTGTCTCCACAGTTACAACCCAAGCATCTTCCAAATGTTAACTATCAGACCAAAGGCCTAGCAGGGCTCTCACCAACCTTTCTCTGTAAGCTCTCGGGCTTCTGTTAGGAAACAGTTCAGGACTGTGCTGAGGTTGCTCAGCAGCAGCTGGCAGTGCTGGAGGGACTGTAATGTCTGGGGGTCAATGAAGTTGCAGGAGCCATCAAACAGCGGAACACCTTGTCAAGGAGAAATATTGAATCATCACTCAGCAGAGCAACTGCACACTTCCAGACTTCAACACTTCAACAACCACAAGCGACTTAAAGAACCACTTAAAGAACCAGCAGCATACACTGGCAGAGTAGTGAAGAAGATCCTTTACAAAGAATGACTCCAGGTTTCAAAAACCACCACACCACTACTCACATATTTGGTCCAGTTCATCTTTTGTGCAGATCACTTTGTTCCACGTCCACTCAAGAACAAACCGTAAATTTACAGCAGAACTTGGCTGCTCTTTAAAAACAGAAAACAAAAAGGACATGAAGCCACAATTTCTAACCAAAACACACACACCACATAAAAACAATGGAAGCAGCATTACCTTCAGAAGTCCAGTGTTTAATGCATCCCGTCAGAAGTTCCAAAGAACCTGTCTGCACAGCAGCTGACAACACTGCCTCTAACTGCTCCTCCTGAACAGAACAGACAAAAGCAAATCACAACCTCACAGACTTTTCCTCTCAGTCTCACCTTGATAAACACTGCAGCTTCTGTTGGTGACCCATGCAGTAGCCCTGAATCAGACACTACCTGAGCCACTGACAGAAGCGTTTGCTTCTGACTGGCTACCCACTCAGACATTAGCTGCAAATGCTGCTACTTCCATATTCTTGACTCTTTCTTCATTCTAGCCACAGGCTGGACTGCTGGCTGGTTTGAGGAACACAGGAATGTTTTCCTCTGACATTTCAACTTCATGCAGGCTAGTTTCAATCTCCATTTCTGTGCCTCAGGGTTTCAGTCTTCATTTACAGAGTCCCAGTTAACTATTTCCAGTAACATCCTCTGCTAATACCCATTATGCACTTTGGGCACACCTCTCTGCCATCAGGAGTATGTGAAGGGGACAGAGCAAACACCACTGTGTTTGCATGGAAATAGTGAAGCTGAGGCCAAGCAGCTCCTGAGACTAGCAAGACAGGAAGCAACTTTGACAGCCAAAACATGAAGTTTCAATTTGTTAAAGCACCATAAAGAAGCGAAACATTTCAGTTCTAATGGGCTGGAATTTCAGCCTGTTCAATTACTGTATTCTAATGCCATGGCAGTCCTTGAGAAGGATAATGCACAGGCATGCACACACATGGGAAATAATGTAGCAGCTAATTCCAGCTGCTGTTCAGACATTTATTTCAGGTGAAATGATCCTGCAAAGAAATTTACATTTTTCTTTTTTTTTTCCTTGTCTCTCTTTTTTCTAAAAGATACTCAAAAATAGGTTTTCCTTCTAAGTTAAATTATTACATTCAAGGACATTTCTACACATTCTGTCATTTGAAAGCATGTGTGATACTTCCATTTTTTCTGAAATCTGGTTTCAGACAAAGAAACATGCCAAATACTCCTTAGAGTGGCCAAAGAAATTCAAACCCAAGCTCTTAACCTAATTCTGAAATTTCTCTTTCTAGCATCCAAAAGCAGTCCCTGCTCAAATGCATAACAAGTCTGAACAATATAGTCATAATTCAGGAAATGTCATCATAAAACTTCTTGCTTTCCCAAGTTACTTCCCAACCAGATTTGACATCAGAACATCTAATGAGAATGTAAGAGCCTACATCAGCCTTGCAAAATATGCATTATGTGGGCTGGGCCAGCTTGCACAGAGGAGTTTGGATCAGCTTGCAAATTCGGAGTTTGGATCTAAGAATATTATTATTTCTGCTAAATAATGTCAAGCTGCCTCTTAGAGCAACTTGCAAGTAAAACTCAGATGGTCATGTCTTGTAGCCTCTACAGCCTTCAGACAAGATGGATATATTTCCCCCTGGATTTTCCAGCATACACTCACCTGACTCAGACTGGATGGCTGGACATCAACCAGTCTTGGAGACAGCAAGCCAGCTACAAGACACCGAGAGTAGCTGTCACGGATGGCTTCACTTATTAAAGGACCAGATTTCTTCAAAAACTTCAGGGTCTGAAACATCAATCAAAACAGGTTGAGACAGCATTCAATCACGAAGGTTCTGCCTTAAAAACAACAGCCAAACTAATGGTTTCAATTTTTAAAAAAATACCCTGTAGAAGAAAATACCAACCCTTGCAATGCTAAAGGAAGCATTTGCCAGCCTGTCTGTCAATACACAGGCCTGGTATTTTCCCTGACACAAATTACATTTTGTAAAAGTTAAACCTAACACACAACTTTAAATCACACATCTGTGCTTGTTTGTGCTGAAGCTGAAATATTTAGTGAGCTGGAACTTAATTTGAAAAAGTTGGTCAAAAGCTGTGCAGTGGCTCAGAAATTAGAATTTGGCCAAGGTTGAGAGAAAAAACATGCATTTCTTCCTCAACAGTTAAATCACTTTTCCCTCTCTCCATGCTCAAGTTCATCAGGGATCAAGACCCTAACTCCACACCATACAAAGAAGTAAACACTTTCCCCAGCTTCCACCACACTCATCTTTTCCAGCCATTCAATCCCTGCTCATGCCTCCCTACAACACTGCCATTTGCATGAAACTGGCACGATATGACTGCAGCTATGCATGTACATGGGCAGTGTGAGCATCAAGTGGTCTCTGACACTCAAAGCACTGCAAGAGAAAAGTTACAGAAGGTTCATCTCTTGACACTCTCAAGACAATAAAAAAGTCACCTCCTTCTGGAAGCCGGTGCAAGTCATGTGAACAACTCCCGAGCTGAGCAAGCAGGTCACATCTGCAGAAACAAGGAACATTTGACAGACCTTGGCACCTTCTCACCAGTTTATGCTTTATAAATACTGCTGTCTGCAAAGACAAACCTCCAGCACCACTTTTCCTTCATCACATCACTTACACACATCCCATAAAAAGGAGTTACTCTCTGTCTCTAGAAACTTGAGTGCCACCCAGTGCTGTGCTTCGTGCCTCAGCTCAAAGGCATTTCATTTTGGGACCATCACCCCTTCCCAGGCCATGTTACAGAAGCCCCAAAACCCAAAACTCAGCTGCCTGTCAGATATGTTTCACAAGACTAAGTGCTTTGTCAGGACAAGGTAACCAGGTTGGAGAAGGTTTGTGGGGCTTTTTTTGGTTTGGTTTTCATGTGACAAACAATGAACAAGAAAGAGAACCACTCAAGTGGCATTTGACCTCCACCAAAGCTTGCCACTATTCAAATGAAAAGCAGTGAAATACCTACCAAAATTATAGGTGCTTGGATTAAAGAACTGTTCAGGCGGTAGATAAGAAGAAGGAACTCCTCGACTCAGACTACGCTCGTGTACCAGAATATCCAAAATGAGGTTTGGAGAAGTCATGCTTATTACAGGATCCAGTGACCACAGGGCAAAATAGGGGCAATCATGAAGGAATTCTTCTGGCCTTAAAGAAAACAAGTGCACATGTTCAATAGCAATTTTTAAATTAACCTTTTGTAGGGATATTGAAACGTCTTAATTAAAACCTACCCTGGTGATTCTGGCATTTGAGCATGATACCAGCGATTGATGTCGAACACTCCCAAATGAACAGATGGTTTTTCTTGACCATAGGTATTCACTTGCCAACTGAAGATTGATACACTGGTGTCAGGAGAGATTACTGTCAAAGACAAGACATTGTTTCTTACTCTAGAAAATATGAGATATTTGCTGTTATTTCATTCATGAAACACAGCTCTTTACTTAGGAATGATAAAAAAAATTACGAAATAGCAACCATCTCTACAATAGATTTCAGTGCCTCTTTTTCTTATTCAAATTATATTTGTTTTAAGCAAAATCAAATACACAATTATTAATTAAGTTTTGCATGCTGAATGAATAATTATTTGGGGGTTTTTAATGGGGTGGCTTGTATTCAACAAGCTGTCATCTAGGCTGACAAATCCTTGGTAGTTTTCCACCAGGCACATTTCCAGTCACTTTTCCCCGAGCCTGTAGCATTGCAAAAGGTGTTTGAAACTCCTAAAACTGGCCTTAGTCCATCAATCCAGCCTGCGCAGAACCCTCTGCAAAGCCTTCCTACCTTCCAACAGATCAACATTCTTGTTCATGATGGTGCTGTCCCAAACTTACTGAGGGTGCACTCGATCCCCTCATTCAGATCATTGATTAAGATATTTCACAGGACCGGCTCCAGTTCTCAGCCCTGGGGAACTAGATTCACTGGATGCACATTGGATGCAGCCAGAGGTTTGAGCAGCATAAAAAAAAATCAGGTAACACTCCTAAGCAACAGAATGATCTTACTGTTCAATGAAGACAACTGGCAGAACAAACTGACTGACCAGCCTTATACAGATGACCCCACACACTGTTCCAGCACCCCAGCAAACATAAAATAAAACCTACTTTTTCCCTTAAAAGATGATGTTCAGAGGGATAAGAAGTCTCACATAACTTAAGCACACGTTTTTTTAATAAGCCCAACAAGGTCAGCTAGATGAATATTTAAGACTTTAGGACTGTGGGTACAGAACAGCATTCATTGCTCAGATATCCAAACCATGTAGTTCAGAATAACCAAGCAGGGACATCAGAACAAACCTTCATTAACGTTGTCCTCTCTGTCAGCACGGTTGCAAAATTTTTCTATGGTCTGACAGCTGAGGAATTTAGTATTGCTGGTCTGCCCTCTCCAGGGAAAGATTCCACCAGAGAGATCTAAACTGAAGAGCTTGACACAACATGTAAAATCCTGGGGGGAAAAATTAAGAAGAGAGGAAAGGCAATTTTGAAATAACAATATACATTATACCTAAGTATGAATTAATGCAAATATCTGATATAATATGCTTATTTTACTGTATGTTTCCCATCAACAGGAATTACATCTGACATGCAAGAGAATTAAGTGTCAAGTCATAATGAGCAAGTTTTACTCTAAAGGCTTTTGCACATTTTCAAAATTTAGCATTTCCCTAACATTAGTCGAGATCTAAACATATTTTGTAGAATTTCTTGCATCATCAAACTGTCATTACAAACCTGAATATGTACTTACAAAGAGACATCTAAAACAATGCAACACACCTTCACACAAAGCCTTTGCTCCATGTTTTGATTACAGAACCTGACATTAGAGCAGCTAAAGTTCTGTCAGGGGACGTTATCGATAGGCACATCAGTAGAGTGCTCACCTCTCTAGTAACAATGAGAACTTCCTAGAGATTTAAAACCTTCTTTCAAAGGTTTTTGAGCTCTTATCAGGGAAATATCCCTCAATTCCTTATGGCGAGGACATGGAATGAACATGGACAATGTGTTTAAGATCCCAAATTGCTACAGAGCAAGAAAACTGCCTTGAGATACACAGAAATAGATATACAGAAAGGATGGCCCTGAACCTCTGCCACCACCATTTTCTAAGGAAGCATTAAGTGAAATACTGTCTTTCCAGTACAGCCTTCATTTAACCTGTCTACCAAACAATATGTGAATATGTGTGTACTGTGGACAAATAGCTACTCTACAATAAAGGAGCCCTACAAAACACCAAACTAAAAAAAAACAGCAAAACCACTTCCAAGCAAAAAATGAGTTTCCAAAACTTTCAGAGATCTAAAATGAACTGTCATGAAACAACACATTCTCATTCTATACATTTAATTCATTTAATCTGAGAAGAGACAAGCTTTCTCTTAATGGTTCCAGGAAATGCTACAAATG
Organism: Molothrus aeneus; assembly: GCF_037042795.1. Taxonomy (NCBI): domain Eukaryota; kingdom Metazoa; phylum Chordata; class Aves; order Passeriformes; family Icteridae; genus Molothrus; species Molothrus aeneus. The sequence goes on from NC_089648.1 coordinate 32,313,617, forward strand.
AATATCAAAGGTGTCTAAAACAAATGAATAAATTAAAAAGTCTTTCATTATTGAAAAGAAAAAATCGTAACATTTGTCCTGAAACATGCACATTCTATTCTATTTTATTCAGAAATTTTGGAAATAACAGATACACATGCACAGTAGTTAAGAAAAACCAAAACCATCTCTTTGAAAAACTAACATGAAGTCTAAGCAAAGAATCTCATCTTATAAAATGACTAAAGATAAAATCAATTTTAATAAAAAATGCAGACCAGAACAAGATGTCCACCATACCAAGGAACAGTTCCATAAGATAAAACACTACAATGCCATAAACTCATCAGGCATTCATTTTAATGACTAGAAATTCCAGCTTTCATTCGTATACAAAGAGCCAACTTAACTGATACTCAGGGAAACTTTATCTTTTAATCTCTCACATACAGGCCTGTCTTACCTCATACATGACTTCTCCTGATGCCAGACATTTCCTGCCACCAAATGCTAACTGCAAGAGATGTAAATTCACAGCATTCCCTTCACTGAAAAAGGTATAAAAGAGGAGATTTGATTACAAAGCTGCTTTACAATCCTCATTATCAATTTATTAGATCTAGGCTGGATCTAGGCTGAAACTGACTTAAGACCATGCTTTTGCCGAAAAGAAAAACACTGCTTCCCAATGCATGATAATTGGTCACACTTAGCCAGTAAAACAGAAAGGAGGAAATTTTTACACAAACAGCTTCAGGGGCAAATGCTAACAATGCCTTTGTTTGGAAAGCTTTAATATGCAACATGGACCTAAAATTGTTGTAAAAAGCTTTTCACAGTAAAGCATTCTCCATGAAAACTGCTTTGCAGTCAAGCTCAAGAAGACTGCCAGTCTATAAACAGGCTGGGCTAAGTAGTTTGCTGACACTGGGAGAGAGAGATGTATGTTTGTCCCCTTCCCACCTAAGTTCCAGTCCCTCTCTTGCATGCAGTGCACCCTTCTACACTCTGACTTTTTCCTTATCCCAGCTGGAAGCCATTGATTTGTTTGCTGAACACTGCTCCTTTTCTGCCAGGGAAGTTGAACTTGCACACAAGGACTCCATAGAATTCTGAAGCTCTCATGAAGCAACCAGCAATACTGTCATTGTTGTCTTTTAGGGACAACTCTGTGTGAACAAATATTAAAAAAAAAAAAAAAGCAAAATCAGTGGCCTATTGTAATTTTTATTCACCTTTGTTGTGTAGACTGAACAGCCCATAAGTAGCAACAATTTTGAAGATCATTCTCAGGCTCTTGAAAAGTAAGAGCACAGACAGGAATCCTTCCTCCTCCAAGCTGAGTGTAGTGCCTACAGGTTTGAAAAAAAAATAGAAAAGACAAATAATGGAGGCAAGCAAGTGACTACCTTTTATGCAGCAGTCAAGGTGAGGAGATTTCTGTCCATCAAAGCAATAACCTCTGTTTATGTCCTCCTCTGCCTGAGGAGGAGGAACAGAAATGATTAGTTCAGCTGCTAGGGAAAGCACTGTTCCTATTGTTGAAGCCTACTTCAACATATTGAACTTAATATGCAGTAAACCTGAACATATTTTAAAAAACACCAAACAGAAGGAGCTTCTCATTTCTTTATTTGGGCATTGTAAAAAACATTTTCTTTCAGACTTCTGAACCTTAGTTGTACCTTCACAATCTTTTCCTGACACCTAATTATGCCTCCACTGTCTATTTATCTATCAGTAATTATGGTGAGTAACTGCAGATTTGCTGAAGTAAACCCCCATCTGAATTTTGCCACGTATTTAAAGTTACATTGCTCTTCAGCAGATTTTAAATAATTTCTTAATTTTACTATTGTTTATAAATATATATGCTTCTTATTCTCATCTCCAAGGCTTCCAAGGAAAAATTGGTCCACGTACATCAATGCCTTGGAATAAGTCAGCCCCCTACTTGCATCAAGGCTGAAATGTAGGAAAGAATATGCTTTCAGGCACAGATCAGCTATTGAATTATCATGTCTCATTTGCTTCATCCTGGTCCCTTAAAAATATATAATCACCAAAATCACATTATTCAGATACTGAAGCCTTTCAGTGCATACCCTCATTGCAGTAACTGGTTCTAAAAAATAATTTCTAAAACCTGTCTCATGGAAAATCACACATTGTCTTGTTTCACTGAATATGACTGGACAGAACAAACTGACTTAGAAAAATCAGATCTCCCACACCCCTGCTGTCTGACATGTTCAGTACATTCCACAAGACCTCTATGCACAGGCACGGTAAGAAATCAATTGCAGTCCACGGCAGAAAAGGCGCTGTACTTAATCCATGTATGAGTTAATACTTCAGAAGAGGATTTCTGAACACTCCAAGGTTATACCCAACATCCCACTCATGGAAAAAGGGCTCTTGAAATTAATATATTTCCTGAAGCAAAAAATTGAGAACTCTGCACCACCAAGCATGCCAAGTGGAAGTGGCTACTTACGCCCTCTTCAAGGTTTTCATGTTCCCCAGTGACAAGTAGCCATCAGAAAATCCCACAACGAGCTGGTTGCTTCTGCTTATGTAGCACAGGGTTGATACAGCTGTTCCTGAAGGACTTCGCAATTGAAAACAGAGATGCCTCCCTTCCCGGGTCACAGCTTTTCTTCTTTGTGGAACTTCAGCAGGAATTCTAGTGACAACTTCTAGATCTACACACATAAAAGCATGTGAGAAATGAATGCATTATGCCACTTCAGTTGCATTTCAAAACTGATGTGATTATACAACATATATAATCTAATTCTGCAAATGGAACGCCCATTTTTGCAGCACCTTATTTTGGCTATTCCTGTTTCTGCACCCATTCAGAAAACAGAAGGAATCTCCGATGGAATTCTCTCTCCTATTTCAAAACTGGGTACAAATGTAACTATTATAGACAAATTCCTTTATTGGGCCTCATGAGGAAGCTACTTCTAGGGATATGAGCTCCTGAAGCCACTCTCACAACACCCAAAACAGTGCTTGCAATCTGAAAACACAAATTGCAGGATTCATTCACCCAAATGAAGGACTTTTGATAAGCCAGATTTATTTTAAAACACAAGCCTAAAGCCTGCCCCAAGCCATTGATGGAAACAGGAGAACACTCCCAAGGAATCTGGTACCTCTGACACAACATCCTATCACACAGCTGCACTGACTCAAATGGAAAAATTCCTACCTCCCACTGGCAAGAATCACAGGGACAAAGGGATGTGGGCAGCAAGAGGCCTTCCGAACATCAGGAGGAGCATTAAGCCACTCCCATTTCTGGATCAGTTCAGAACCATACCAAGTCAAACTGCTGTCTACAGCCAGCAGTGGGCAAGGTCAGAAATGCCAGCAGCCAGTCAGCACGCTGGCATCTTCATGGGATACAAGCTGGGTTTTGAAAGGAAACATTTTCTTACACCTAAATTCAAGTTTAAAAACTGCAGCTTACCCGATGCTTCTACTTCATTCTGACTGCAAGATAAATCATCCAAACAAAGGTCAACCAGAAGGACATGGCCAACATCTGTGGCCACTGCTGCCACTCCAAAGAGCCATCGCAGACTCTGGTGCAGGTGCCGCGTGCTCACGCTGGCTCCGCCGTCATTGCTGATGGGCTCGATGGCAGTCACCTGCAGGGAACGGCAGGTTAATGTCAAAGTCTTTGACAGCCCCAGGAGTAATCCTCAGAAGGGAAGCCAGCATCAGCACATCAGAAACAGGACAGGAAATACAGGATTAGACTTCCATGGGAATGAAACATTCCTAGAAAGGTTTGGAGGGAGATGCTGAATAACTAAAATCTACGCTGGCCCTCACTTTGACAGATAATATCCAACAAACATTCGAAATGCACACCAGCACTCTTACAGATGGTAGGGAAAACCGTAAAAGGCAGCCTAAACCAACAAGAGACCAAACAAGAACTTGCTCAGCCTGAGGCAGGAGCTCTCTCTGCTCCCTGACAGGCCAAGCACTCCCCATGACCTCAGCACAAGGTGAACAGACCCTTCAGCGCCCACAGCACACCCAGGACAACACTGACTGCTCCAGCAGAGACACAGGCACACCAGGGCTCCTGCACTCAAGGAGCAGGACAACACAGGAACAGGGGCTATCTTCTGGCCTCTTACAAATGCAGCACCATGAAAGCAGACAGCTTTACATCAGCAACAAAGGTTTGTCTGAAACAAAGAAGTGAATGTCACAAAGTGGTCCATCTTTTTATGTAGCTTATTTATCCCTAGAAATGGGGGAAAATAGCCAAACTTATAGGCCCCGTGAGGTTTTCTTCTATGCTATAGCAAGCACATGGTTATGACTAACATAAATAACTAGTACTGACTGGACACCTGCTTCACAATTCATCTTTCACCTTGAACACAAGAACTCCAAGCTTACAGCTACCTCTAGTAAATTCAGGTAACTTTATTTTCTTTTAGAATTCCTATGATTCAAATTAAATTCTTAATCTTCACTGCTGCTCAGAGGACTAACAAGAATATTTTCATTATTCAAATTATCGTCCTTCAAGTCTTAGTGACTGTGATGAGGAAATACAGAACACATCTTGCTGCGCAATTAGACAAGGTTCAAGAGTTGCTGCTTCTAACATTTTTCTTTTAAGGTTAATTTTTTTTCTTTTTACTTTTAAGGTTATTTTTTTCATTGTACAACTGGATTCAAATTAATCTTTACTAGCTCTGCATAGAGTCTTCCAACAATTTTCCATGTTGAAGCTCCTGAAATGGGATATTTTTCCACTATGCTATGCACTGCTTTTACCTATTCTCCTAGTGTACTGCCAACTCATTCTGAGGAAGAACAAAGAAAATGTTTCTCATTCTCTGAATGCTGCCCTTCTGCCTCATATAAACCAAGAAAATTTGGGAAAATACCATGCGGAAGTCCTGAAACATGCAATCAATATAAACCCACAAGGAAAATAATATCAGAAACATGGTGTCCCTTAGAGCCTTAAAACAAAAATGACAATAATGCAGAAAGGGGTGTTGAGAAAAAGGCTCTCTTGGCAGATACTCTGAACTGACAATATGTTAATACAATTCAGAAAACATACAACCTTCAAAGAGCTGCACCAAAGCTTTTCCTGAAACAGGATAATGCAGCACCAAACAACACAAAACCTTCATTCCCCCAAAAAGATACATACCCTTCCTGAAAAAGCAACTGCTTTAACCACTCTTGAGATCCCAAGGTCATAGAGACAGAGAACACTTCCCTCTGCTTCCTCCAAGCCCACCAGGAGCCCAGTCCTCTTCTGCCAAGAGAACTCCTTCACCACGCGGACGGCGGGAGGCTGCTCGTTCACCCCGCTGAAGCGATAGGCAGAGAGCCGCTCGCCTGTCACCGAGTTCACCACCTCCAGCTGGGGGCCACACGCCAGCCACGCCAGGCCACTTCTGCCTGCAAGGCAAAAGGAACGGCGCTCACCAAATGCCCAGCAGCACAACTGGAACAACAGCAATGCCACTGGGCCCTCCCCTCAAATGCAACAAAGGGAAAGGCCAACCTACCTACACCTGGACAATCATTTTAAATCACCCACTGCAGTCCTCAACCAATAATTCTTAAAATTAATAAACCCATTCTTTTGCATTTGTACTTGTCATTCCTGCACTCAAGAACATTCACTCTTTGGGATAAAGATTACAATAGACTGAGCTCTTGCCTGTACACCATACTTGGCCTGGTTTTGCTAAAAAACACCTAAATATGTACAGGAATACAAGTCTCAAAGCATACTTCAAATACAGCCCATCTAAACCAATTCAGTTCCAGTTTAAGAATTGTGCTTGACACATGACTACTCTGGGCAGGGATTTGGACAGGAAAGTATCTTAAAATGGGCACTGCATGTGTAATTCCAACTTTTACATGAGCTGATCCCAGAAAATATTTAAAAAGTGGTGTTTCACTCAAGAGTTTAACACTTGCTCCTCTACTGAGGAACTTCAAACTCAAAGGAAGGATGAGCTCCATTACTGCAAGTACAGTCAAGTAGATAAGATTCTACCTGCTCTTAACAGAAGCCCAGACATCCAGACAGGCATCCAGCTCTACTTTCAGATCACCTAGAAAGTCAACTGCCTAATCTGCTTAGCTGTTGTCAGCAACTCTCACTGGGTCCTCAATCTGCATCCTACTAAATACCTACGAAATACATGAGCGGGTAAAAAGAAATTTGTCCCAAAACAACACTATTTCTTCCTTGAAAACTGCCTTCTATTTCATTCAGAACTGGGGAGGGCATGGTCAGCTCTATTATTTAAATAGCACTGGACTGGAGCAGGCTGTTGCACTTTCAATGCTTCTAATTGTTAAAATATCCTGTTAGCACTATCAGAACCTGACGCATTTTACTTGACAGAACCAACCTGATGCCATGACCCTGTGCTTCAGGCAGTAACAATGTCACACCAAATCCAAATTTAAAGGAAAACGCTCACCTCCAGAAAACTTCCCAAACAGTGCAGAGTCTAGGGTGATCTCATCCTCCCCAAGTGCCTCAACAGTCACCTCTGGAAACTGCAGCAGACTGCTCGTTACCTGAGCCGTTAGGTCTCGCATTCTTCACTGGAAATAAAGAAAAAAAGGCAAAGAGACTCATGTCAGCCATAAATATCTTTGAGACTGACCCAAGCTTCATCAGTATGCAGAGACAAATCTCCCATACATCGTTTGTAGCTCTTTTTTTGCTCAAATGAAATGGCACTTGGGACAGTTTTTCATCTCACAGCAGAGCAAAAGGACAATCTTGAGCTTTTCCGATGCCTACAAGACCACCAACAACAAGTGACACAGAGGGATGAACAAGATAAATAACAGGGAAGAGAACAAGACACCAAGTTCGAGCTTACTCATACAGGTTAGCAAGATGTGATCTCAGAAAAATCATATTTCAAAAAGTTTGTGATTGCCAGGAAGCATAACCCTACAGCAGAAGATAAGAATTAGAAAGGATTTCAGCACTCTATCCCAATAGTTCCCAACAGCTAAGATTCTGTATTAGATGCAGACAAAAGGTTTGATTTTCCTTTAAGTGAGAAAACAAAACCAGCACAAATCAGAATTGGACATTAGGGCAAATTTACCCAGCTATCTGCTGTGTCTCTTGTCTGACATGACTCATTTCATTCAAGAGTTGCAGCCTGTCTAACATGGCTCAGAAAGCAATAGTTCCTAAAGTCTGTGCTGAGTCAATGCTCGTCTCTACACTGCTTCCTTTACCTGGACAGACAGACATAGGTGCCAAGGGGCTCAGTACAGAACACAGCAGTGAGGTATTTCACTGCTTGTCCCTCCCAGCACAAGTTCTACAATCTTGGCTTTACAGCAGAATTCTAGAATGACCTTCTGGAACCACTGGCAGCCATCTCATCCAACTTGAGCTGCTCGTCCAAGCCCTGCTGCTCAAGTCACCACCTAGAGCAGGCTGCCCAAGGCTGTATCCAGGTGGATCTGGAACATTTAATTCTCCAGCAGGTTTTTACAATCAGCAACTTGACAAGAACAACTGCAGCAACACCTGCAACCCATGCAACAGGGCCTGGTGTTCGCCTGGTGTTCGACTCTCTCCTGCCAGTTTAAGGATTCTGTTCTCTCCACCACACCAGCAAACCAGCATCACACCAGGAAAGGACTGTCGCCACTGTTTGTCCAAGACTACATCTGACACCTTAATTCCCAGAGCAGCCAGCCAGGCAGTCCTTGGCTGCCAGGCAGCAGGGCCGCCTGCAGGAACGCCGCAGCCCGGCTAAGCCGCAGCCATGCCGTTGTCAGGGCCGCGCCGGGCGCACGCTCCGCCTTCACCGGCAGGGCCTGCCCGGGAGCTGGGGCTGGCTGCTCCCAGAAACAACGTATCCATCCATCCATCCATCCATCTCCCCGGCACCGGGGCACCCTCGGGCCCGGCAGTCACCACGGAAAGGGGATACTGAACTCTGGGAGAGCATCCAGAGAAGGGCAAGGAAGATGGGCCGAGGGGGGAAGCGGTATGAGGAGTGGCTGAGGTTTCTTGGTCTGTTCAGCCTCAGGAGACTGAGGGGAGACCTCACTGCGGTTACACCTCCCTTGTGAGGGAACAGGAAGGGCAGGCACTGATCTCTGCTCTGTGGTGCCCAGTGACGGGACCTGAGGGAACGGCCTGGAGTTGTGTCAGGGAGGTTTAGGCTGGGTATTAGGAAAAGGTTCTTCACCCAGAGTGGCTGGGCACTGGAAGAGGCTCCCCAAGGAAGTGGTCACAGCACCAGCCTGACAAAATTCAAGAAATGCTGGCCAATGCTCTGAGGCACATGGTGTGTTTAGGGCCAGAAGTTGGACTTCAATGATCTTTGTGGGTCCTTTCCAACTCAGTTTATTCTGTGATTCTGGGTGAGAGCATCTGCTACATTTTGGTGTTCAGTTCCAGGATGACAGAAATGTAGGTAACACTACATAACACTTCAAACCTATGAACACCAGACACGTGCATTATGCTTAGGTGAATGTTAATAAGGAGAGATAAAAAACCAGACCAGTCTACAACAGTGAATTGGTGAAAATTGATTTTAGTTGCTTCTTTGAGTAAGATCTTACCTGGCCCATGTAACTGTTGGGTCCTGCTGAGATGAGCACACTGTTCTTGTCCTTTAAGGGAGACACCGGGGTCAGAAGCCAGAACAGGTCAGGTCAAAAGCAAAAGTTTTTCAGTGCCCCAGACTCCTGGGATCATATATGCTTGCGCTATTGCTTTTCACAGAAATCACACACCCACCTCCTGCATCCTTCTCTCACTGTTATTAAAATCCCAGTTGCAATATCAAAACACAAGCAAGCAGTCATTCACTAATAATTCATGTCTCAATTCAGGTTTAAACCAAGTTCTGCAGCAATGCACAGCACATCAATGCCTGCTGTGAGTCATGACACAGCCAGGGAGGAACTGACCTGAACAGTCACATCAGTAACCATGACTTGCATTTTTCACTCTACCTCACATATTGGTCATCCACACAGCCCAGTGCTGGAAAATGCATTTTATTTTAGTAACAACTTTAATTCCACAGGAACCACAGAACATTTATCTTTAAGCACATCAAAGGGACTCATTATCTTGACTACTTTGGTGAAAAAAGCATTCCTGGAATGGAAACCCTGAAGCTTGCACAGACGACAAAAGTACAAAGAAACAAACACTGTCCTATTACCTAAAATTCTATTATTTCAGTATTTTCAGATTAGCCTAGACTAATTGGTTGCAAGCATTGCCTAACTACTCATGAGAACCTGTAGGTTGTTTTCTGCTATAGCTTTATTTTTTCCCCCCACCAGAAATCAACAACTTTGCTATATATTAGTTACATGGGAAGTAATGAAATTGCAGCAAACAAATTTATTGCACTGACAACCCTGAGAGTAGCCTTCCATGAGAGGAAGTTCTGATGGGGGAATAAATAGTTATCTGTGCTCTTACTTGCACACTGGACATGTACAAATATTAAGGCAAATAAACAAATTCAACATGAATCAATTAGCACTTCAAGCACTGAGTGCCCATTGAAAGTAAAATAGATTTCACGCTCCTTCATGTTATAACCTAGAACAAATACTTTCACCAGCCTTAGCTTATAAATGTTTGAAGAAAAGAAAGTTTGTGAGGTAACTCAAGAGAATAATTTCCACTGTAACATTTCTTTTCTTACAAAATAACCTCCAACAGTCCTTAATGTTATTCATACTCCCGTCACTAATATTTCCTGCTGTGTGCTTCCTGGAAATAAAATCTGGCATTGCACCTCATTTTATTCTTCCTGAAAGCTAAGATTCTGCTGTCCCAAGGTGGTCAACCTTCCAGTGGAGTTTTCTCTGGGGTTACACCTCAAAGGTACAGATGCACAATCTGGCTTCAGCTTTTAGCCATCCAGCACCTCTTTAGGGGATAAAAACATTAAGCAATCAAGGAATTACTTCTCTTTCCATAGAAAAAACTCCAGAATACTCTATTTAGCAATGAGCTGTAGCTCTTGTGAAACTCCCACCTTGTTTGCTGGAAAATTTTAGCTCTATGCCCCCACAGCTTTCTGCATCCATCCACCACCACAATGCATCCCACCTCCTCTCACAGGTCCCTCCTGCCCTTCTCTGGCACTACTGCTCTCTCCCTCTCAGATCCATGTGCAAACAGCTGCAAATCTTTTCCACTCATCCTTCACACATGTAGCAAGCCTACACAGAAAGCACCCACATGAAGTCTATTTTCTCCACTCCATTATAAACCCATCCTTGAGCTGTTGCCTTAACATTGAGCATCCTTGCCTTAACATTGTTCCCCAGCTTCTTCCTTTTCTCAGGCTCTAAACAGTCACAGTGTCTGGTTTTGCTTCTATTTCCTTCTATGTCCCTCAAATTTCTGTGCCCACTCCATGTTACACATTATGCTCAGGTTCCTTTTCAAACTGCTCCTTAGGGAAACTGGTCTGCACTGGAGAACTGTGCACCAAATCCAAGTTACAACAAAAGAGAAAAAAGAGTAAAACATTTCAACACATATTTAAAACTCCTTTGAAGTAAAAAGTTACTAGAAAAATGCAAACCTTTAGGAAGTTATTAAATCATTGCCAATTGTCTTTTGCTATTGCTTGCTTTCTTCCTAAGCACAGACAAATGAGGATATTTTAGCTGAGGTGTAAATAAAATAGACGCTAAAAACTAATAAAATCAGCTAATGCTATATTTTCATTTTTTCTAAATAATTCATACAAAAAATATACATATATAAGTATAAATTACAGAAATGCATCAAAACCCTATTAAGCAATCTTCACTAGCATTTCATCAGTCAATTCAACAATAATCAGAGTATTTTATAAATACTCTTGCACGCTACAAAAAGAAGTCAGATTTGTCATCTCTATTCTATTCCAATATTGAAAATTTGACCTTTTACCCCATTTTGAGCTATTGACTGCACTTCTGAGAAATGTGAATATAAAAATTGCTAAACTTCCCTCCCCTTTCCTCTTTGACCATATTTATAGTCACTCATGTACAAAATAAACAGAAAAAATAATTACTAACTTGACTCAAAGGTCTCAATTTGCTGCCACTTTCACATTTTTAACTTTTGACTTTTTTTTTAAGCTTTCATTCAGTCATGAATACTTCCCCAAGGAGAAAAATATTCAAGTGCATGCAATTGTTTCTCTAGAATGATCTGTTCTGAGACAGAAAAATCACAGCCCCAGAACAATCTTCTTTCACAAGCTTAGTCTGTTATTAATACATTCATTCACTATGTACAAGCTATTAGTTAATAAATAACTTATGTCTTGAATAACTGTAGTTGTTTTTACTAATTGAAAGTTTAATATCAGGTTCCACCATTCTGTAGTCTTCAAAGTTGCATCCATATATAAATTAACATACAGAAAAATAATCCATTGTCTAAAAGACTGCACATCAAAATAGTACTTCCATGTCTGCTTTTAAAAGAATAGGTTTGTGACTTTATTTATACAAATTGAAACTTTATAGGGACATATACTCCTTAACCCAACACTGTTAATGAAATAATTATTCAAAAATATGGTTTGTAACTAAGATTTCTGTACATTTTTGTACCTTTTTCAGATTTATATAGGCTTTACCATCAGGTTTTCAGTGCTGTGTTATGCAGGTTTCAAATACTGCAAAGCATGTTTAGACAGTAAGCATTTCAATTATAGTAGCAGTCACATTACAAAAATAATTTTGGCTCAAATTTCAAAGTATCTGGGTAGTGTCCCTTTAAATCTGATATGCTATTGTAAGCATCACACCATCTGTACAGTTAACTTTTTGCTGACAACAGATTTTAAGAAATAATGACACATCTGAGGTGTGATCCGGTTTTATGAACTGAAGAGCAGCTTTCCCAAAGTTTAAGACAAATACAAAAAAAATATATATTGCACAGCTTAAAACACAATTGTTTACATTCTGACTTCAATACAGTACAACTTAACCGTGAATGTAAGGAATTACCAGTTTGTATTGTAAGTCCAATTATTTGTGCCAGAAGGTCAAACATAATTTTAAAATTAAAATTAGTATGTTTAAAATATTTACTTGTTACAGGAATTCTAAAAAAACTTTTTAAAAGCTTTTGGAATCACTTTTGGGAGTCTGTAACTCCCACAAACCAACATTAAAAGTTCTGAGCAATACAGGTCATTCAACCCAATATTCCCTCAAAAAGCTATCAGACAGTAAGCACATTGTGAAGTATACATTTTTATTTAACATTCCTAAAATAAGCTGTATTTACATATTATATAAATGTATGAAGTCTTAATATAAAATAGAAAACTGCATTGACTGAGGAAATTACACTCCATATGGAGTTACTTACTGAAGATCATTTTTATGAAATTTTACAATAATTTATATAAATTATCTCTTCCAAATTAGATGATTTTTCTTCTTTTTACTAATTCACACAATTTTGATGACTTTACAAACAGTGGTGTACATTAGAAACTTAAAAAAAAACAGTTACAGCATCTTCCGGCGCACAACTGGCTTTGGAAAATTAGACAGTCTTTTTTTGTTCTTTCTTAGGGTCTTCCCTGCTGCATCTGTAGTTTCTTTCTGTTTGGTTTTTGTTCCATCCACTGGACTTCCAAAAGGAGAGATGAATTTTATTTCAACTGGTGGAGGTGACCAAGAATCTTTTGTGGTTCTGAAAAGAAAGACAAGCATCAAATCAATTTTTCAGTACTAACAGTATTTAATCGAGGAAAAAAACTACACAGAATTCCAAAATCAGTTAAAAAAAATAAATGCATGGTCTTCTTTGTAGATAGAATTAAGGTAAAAAAGGTACACAAATCAGGTTTGTTTGGCTTTCATTCCCTTTATTCCTTGTCTGGCCATCTCCCACCTTCTATGTGAAGCTAAACTGGAAGAGTTTGAGTTCATAAGGTGAAATAAGACAATGTAAGAGCATTGCAATGTCATCACTGCAATTAGTATCCACCTGCCCTTTTCTATTCCCTCCCTCTTCCATTTCCATTAGCAAACCATACTCCTGAATGGGGAAAGGCACCTATTAGACCAGCAGGCTGAGCTGGACAGGCTGATGGAGTGAGGGAAGACCTGCCCAGCCAAGTGAGGAAGAAGTAGTTAGGCATTTAACAGCTGAGTCACCATCACATTAAGAAATGCAAATAACTGTTCAAAACTTATTTCATACTTGCTTCCTTTCTTCATTTTTGATTTTGGAGTTCTACCTCTCTTCAATTTTTGCTTTACCCCGGCCTCTATGGATTTGGTATCCTCTTCCTCTTTAGCTGGAAGCTCCTATGTTAAGACAACAAAAACGTTACTCATTAACAAGTTCTTAGACTTCTATGGAATAATAATTTTTTTTTTCATTACGAAATCATGCCAAAGTTATTTCCAAAAGTACCTTTTGTTTGCAAAAACAAACCTTCACATCAAATTATTTTACTATCCTAAAAGTTAAAATTCTGAAATTAACAGATAACATATGAAGTAAGTTTAAAGAGAGCCACTGTGCCTTTTGCTAAAAGCAAAACAGTATTTATCAATTCTTGATTTACATAGATTCAAAACTGACATTTGTACCTTGTCTTCATGAAGAAAAACAATAACATTTTTAGCTGATTCATTTAAAGCTCTTATTAGATATGCTTCCAATGAAAAGGGCAAGGCATGATCTCAAAAAATGATACAGAATTAAAATCAAGAACATGGGACAACTGGAGTTTTTACTTACTGCTTCTTTCACAATTCGGGAAATGCTAGCTACAGTTTTTCTCTTTGATCTCAAAAGAGGGGGCGAAAAGACAAATTGAGAAGACAAATCCGGGTCCAAATCCTGCAACTGCACAGGATGGTCTGTTTTTCCACCTAAAATGACAATGCATTGTTAGCATGCACATACATTATACATGAGGGACAGTAATATTACATTACAGCTGACAAGTAAGAGCACAATAGCTTCCCAAAATAAAGGTCCTATCAGCTTTATAAACACTCCATGCAAAGGCATTTTCCCCCCAGTAGCTGCCTCTTGGGATTCACTCTTTTACCATAAAAATAGAAACAAAACGAAGCCAATGTAGTGATTTTACCTGCACCTACATAATCAGATATTATACTTGAGGCATCAACAGTCCTTACACATTAAAAAAAAATTATCATGTACTCTAATTAAAAAACTCCTGGGTACAGTAATTTCACTGACAAAGTATACACTCATGAAAAAGAATCACATAATTAAACAGCTGTACAGTTTGTTGGAAGATGCAGCTCATCTGAACTTGAAAACTGAACAGCATTTGGAAACACACATCCTTTATTTCTCTTCTGGGGGGAAGGGGTGGCAATCACATATTCACAAATAATCTCTGGTTTTCAAAATGTGACAGAAATTAGGTTCCTTACAAAAATATAGATTAAATTTAATTTCATGGCTTAGATCAGCTTCATAATCTATTTCTACCAGAACTAGGCAGGCAGTCACACAGACTTCAGCCAAAAGGTGAACTGCCTCTTGGCAAATATTTTCTTTTGCATGCTTACATTCTTGACAATACTTAAAGCCATCCTCACCGTTTGTTTTCAGTGATTTAAAGAGGCTATGCCCTCTTTTGCATATAAACATAGTGCACCTACCTTCAAATTTCTTTGTCAGCTTTGTGAGAGGAGGAGAGAAAAGGAAAGCCTCATTTTCCTCAGCAGACAGTTTCTGATGGATGGCAGTCCTGCGGGATCTGGTCCTTGTAACCCGATCTGTCAGAGCTCTGGATGTCTGATCATGTCCTGAGGGATTTATGTCTTCCAGCAGCAAAGGACTGCCCCCAGGCCCCTGGGAGGCCTCCTCAGACACTGATCTCCTCTTCCTGCCCCGACGCCCTGTCCTCACTGTAGTCTTGGGTGTGGCTGGCACCTCACTTGGCTCTGCAGGAGTTTGTTCATGAGTATCCACTTTTTCTGGGTTCTCTTGTGGCAGTCTCCTAGTTTTTCTCTTAGGAGTATCAAGGGCTTCTACTTTCACACCTGAACGTATGTCTTCCTGAGAAGAGGTAGACTCTTGGTCTGCCACGAGGTTTTGTGCCGCCTTCCTAGCACTTCTTCTAGGTGTGACAGGAAGTTTAAATTCTGTTTGAGGAATCGATGATTTAGACACATCAAGATCAGAATTTTCTGAAACTTCTGATGAACTAATCTTTCTTCTTCTGCCTCTTTTACCTGGCACTGGTAAAAGGAGTTGGTCACTAAGCTGCACCTGTTGATCCTTGACAGTATCTTCAGTAAACTCTAAACTAAAGCTTTTCATTTTTCTTGCACTTCTACTAGGACTGACTGCTGTTTTTACTTGATGATCAGTATCAGTCTTGCCAGTTTCTGGATTTCCACCCAAACTTTTTCCTCCTTTAGTCCTTCTGGAAGCGAAAGAAGCAGTAACGCTGCCTTCAGCACGAGGCGTTTCCTCATTAGCCTCTTCTTGTAGTTCAGATGCAGCTTCCTTTGCTCTCCTTAATCCTCTCCTGGGAGTAACAGGCTGTGTACTGTCAGACAAGATTTGTCCATCAGAATGGCTGCTCTCTGTTTTTTCTAAATTAGACAGTTTAGGTTTCCTACCTCTCCTAGGAGTAACAGGTGTCACAGGTATTTGCTTCTCTTGAGCATTTTCCTCTGTTTGGAGCCTGGGAGTCTCAGGTGCTTCTTTTGTTCGCCTGGTACTTCTCCGAGGAGACAGGCCAAGCAGAGCAGGGCTGTCTGTCTTCAGCAGCTGCTGAGTGCCTGCTGACAGAACACCCAGACTTCTACCCAGCTGTCCCCTTGTGCGTGCTCTTGGAGCAGTGCCATAAGGATGTCTGCTGGTTTCCTCTCCCACTGCTTCTAGCACAGGTGTTAAGGGAGCTTTTGCCTTCTGGAATCTAGTTACCTTTTTACCTATGGTTTCCTGAATTGATTGTTCTACAACGTCAGATGTAAATTCTTTACTTCTCGTGTCCTTGATTACATCCAGTAAGTTCTCAGCAATGGCAACCTTAATAGGTTCAGGCACATATGGGAGTGACTCTGCAATATTTTGAGATTCCTGATCACCAGTTACAGTGGACACTGAGTTTCTAACATGTTCCTGGCTTTCAGTATTTCCTAAATTGGTCACAGGCTTTTCTTCTGTTGTTGTGTCATCTGGTTTAGAAGCATCTACTGATGTAGGGTCTCCCATCTCTGCTTCCCCTTCTTCTCCTTCCAAAACTAAGGTAAAATTATTCTGAGATAGAAAAAGGTCGCCATCTCCCTCAGCTGCATCACATTCACTATCTTTGTTATCAGGCAAATCACATGCAAACTGTTGCTCTATATTTTCATAGCTATAATGAAGAACACTTGATGGATCTAGCTCGCTATATGGTGATGTTTCAGGTGCTGGTTCTGAGGTATCTTCTATAACCTAAAGTTAAAAAATGTCTGTTAATACTTTATTCAATACCAAACAGACTAATTTCACACTGAGCTAGATGAAACTGAGGACAGTTCCCTTAAGACCACCCCTGAATGTGAAACAATGTGCTTTTGTACTCCAGCTGAGAGTTTATGTATTTGAGGCACAGGGATCAGAGCAGTTCCTGTGTGCAATTCACATGCTCTGTTTCTGGCATTTCTCTTCAGAACTGACCATTTGCCACTGCCCATGACCAGGAGCAGTTTTCCAACACAAGGTGTGTACACGGCCAGGGATGCCCATCACGTAGCAGTGCCCTCTGGCTGTGGAGCAGTGCAGAGTGACCCACTGCCTCTGACAGGGTAAAATGCAATTGGGTCCCCAGTGCTTAAAGATTCAGTCATGATAGTTCTGACAGTAGCACTTACACTGGGCAGGTATCACATCCAACAACTCAACACTGCACTTCGAGGAGTCATTTGGGTTGCATGAGATAACACATAGTTACTAAATACCTCCACCTCTTGACACCAAAATGCGCTCATTACTGGGAATTCTGTGTGTTAAGAAGGAATAAATGACCTAAGCACCTAAATAATTCTGAGTTTGGTTCCCACATCTTTTTGTCCTTTGGTAACTGGTTACCAATACAAAGCAGCTGCACTCCTGTAACTTTCTTATTGTCTTTAACATTAAAACTATTTTTTAAGTGAAATAAAGTTTGAATTCAAGTAAATCAAATGAATGCCTAGCTGGTTTCAACAATAGTTTAGGCTTTTATTTTGGTTTTGTTTGCTCTCAAAGGCCTAAGTCTTGACAGGTCCCATTCATGTTATAGGAACAGAGAATGCAGAAGAGAAAAACATATCTGCCCTTACAACACTGAGGTTTTTAACTTGTGTTAAGCAGCTCAAGAAACAGACACATTTTTGACTGCCTCCAAATTGTCAATAGAACAGGCCTGCCCTCAATTTGCAAACTGTTCTATTGTGTAGAAAATGGGAAAATAGTTTACTTACATTAATTTCCTCAGTTTTTGGAGGATTGCTAGAAACAGGGACTTCTTCAGCTTCAGCTGCTTCAGGGTTACATTCTTCAGGTAAATCCACACACTTGCCCTCAAGGCGATTTTGAAACGGAGCACTGACCATGTCCTCACTGTCAAGGATACTTATCACAGCTAGAAGAGATTTATGTAATTTTATCTTAACCTTTATATAAATGATCTAAGTTTAAGCAAAAAGAAGTAACAGAGCTAGCAAGAGCAAACAACATGGTTCTCCATCCTGCCACATATATTGGGCTTTCTCCAAAAGCTAAAATGATTGTCCTGGTTTTGGCTGGGATAGTAATTTTCTTCATAGTAGCTGGTACTGCTCTACTCTGAATTTGTGCTGAAGGCAGTGTTGATAACAGGGATGTTTTAGTTACTGCTGAGTAGCACCTATACAGAGCCAAGGCCTTTCCTGCTTCTCACACCATGCCAGCAGTGAGTGGGCTGGGGGTGCACAAGGAGATGGGAGGAGACACAGCCAGGACAGCTGGCCCCAACTGATATCCCATAAAATATGGCATCATGTTCAGTATAAAAGGCAGGTGAAAGAAGGAAGAAGCAGGAGACATTCAAAGTTATGGTGTTTGTCTTCCTTCCCATGACCCATTTTCCTGCTTTCCTGGAGATGGTTGAACACCTGCCTGACAATGGGAAGTCGTGAATGAATTCCTTGTTTTGCCTGAGTTGCATGCAACACTTTTGCTTTCCCTATTAAGGTGTCTTTATCTCAACCCAGGAGTTTTTTTCCTTTAGCTCTCTGATTCTCCTCCCCATTCACCCAGGGGAAATGAGTGAGTGGCTGTGTGGGGCTTAGTTGTCGACTGAGTCTAAACTGTGACAACTACAGATCAGGTAAAGGATGCAGCCCCACAGCAAGGAAGAAAGAGGAGAAAATCAGTTGTCAAGCCCATGGAGGGGAAAAAAGAGGAAAATGTGGCTGGAAAGGCACACTGGTAGACAGTTGCTTCAGTCTGAATACTGAGGATGCATCATCTTTTAAAATAGTAAATCAAGCAGCACATCCCATGGCACACAAATTGGTAGTGGTGTACAACATTAAAATAAATACTGATCTCTCCTTAAAATACTTTAAGTTCTACCAGCATTTCAATATTTTGATCAAGAATGAAAAGATTCACTATGCACTTTCTCCAAGGACTTTCTTTAAAGAGGGTGTTCTCTCTACAGTTTAATGAAAGTTAGCAGTAACATGCTACTACTATTTCAATCTGAGACACCTACAGTGGTATGGCAAACTACACATTTCACTTGAGGAGCTCTGCAACCCTACCACACAGAACATTTCCAACATACATTCACTGTCTGCCTCCGGGGATTCAGCGAGCTGTGGGTTTGTTGCAAGCAGTATGGCTTTTTTTTCTGATGAAGAGGTCATTTCAGACTCCTGGTAGGTTGTTGCACTTCATGAAAAGAGAAAAATTCATCATAAAGCTTGAAAACACACCTTTAAGAGCTCTACAAGTTACTTTCTCACTGGAAAATCTTCAAGTTTCAAATTGCAAAAAAATACAAGAAAAATTAGGAATTCCTCTATCAACATAATTCAATTTGTGACTCAATTCGTAATTCACTTTGTAACTCATTTTATGCAATCAATCAAGTACATAACATTCTTTCCAGCGATCCAACATTAGATAATAACATAGTAGAGGTGTATTACAGAATAATGTATTATTTGTCTTCTATAGAAAAAAGGCAACTACAATAAGAGGTTCAGAACCAACTGAACATAAGTCTGTACAGGTGAAAGTTACCACTTGAAATTAAAGGTTTTCTCATTGCTGACATTCTTTATCGCTCAGCAGTTGCAGCTTTTAAAGTACCTGGTGAGAAAATGGCTTCCCTTTCCATAAACAAATAGATGCTAGTGGAGCACACACAGAGAAAACAAAAATTAAGTGTAAAAAATATTGTCAGAAAGCATTCAAACTCCAAAATAAACCCACTGAAGTTACAGGAATCTCAGGATTCCTTTTTAACTACACAATTCTCAGAGAAAAAATTCCAGGGCTTATGTTCACAGTATCTGCTTAGTAACTCTCACAAGGTCTGTATGGGACTGTTGAATGAAGTCTTTATCATCATACTTTGTGGTCTGCTATGATTTGAGAAAAAAGGCTCAAATTGACAGCTAGTCAATATGCATAACATTCATGCCAGATTACTTTTGGTCACAGACAGAATGGAATAGACAGGCCCTTACATATAAGAACACAGGTAAGAACTAATCCCAGGTCAAAATCAGTTTCCAAACACAGAAAAGCCAGCAGCTATAATGTTGTATGAACCCAAAGATGCATCTACTTCATAAGCTCACCCTTCATTTCCAGCCCCAGAAGTTGCAGCCTCAGCAGCTTTAAACACCAGCTTATAGTCAGGAAGGGTCTGATATTCAGCATTTGATTCTTCCACAAATCCTACAAAATGAAGAGATGGATGACTTCCCTGTTGCACTCAACATCACTTCTTTTAAACTGCTCATGAGAGTTTAAAGTGATCCTTTATGCATATCACCTAGGATAGGGACTTAACAAAATCATGCTACCAAGACTTCAAGTGCAGATGGCCTGTGTTCTTCTTTCCAGTAGAACAAGAAGCCTGATGCATAATTTCAGTCAAACAATGTAAAAATTCCTGCAAATTATAGAAGTACTCCTAAAACATAACCAGAAGCCAAAGTTTTAAACATGTATCCTTTTCAAAACTCCCACACTGTTGCCTTTCAGCTGCAACTACACAAAAAGATGTCAGCCAAGGAAAGTACACATTCATAAGGTCCAGGATACCAAAAAAAGGACTTAAAATATAGAGGTAATTTTAATAGCCTAGAGCACTTGTGAAAACTCATAATTAATTGCTGCACTCTTCAGTAATTCAATATTTTAAAGACATTAAAAAAATTCAAAAACTTAGGTTATCACAGGATGAAACGTACCTGCTTCTTTTCTTTGCCCTGAAGGATCTGGTTGTTCTACCTGGAAAGGTTTATCTTCAACCATTTCACTTTCTTCCTCCTTCTCCAATTCTTGAACATCAACAGTTTCTTCATAGGAAGGATTAGCTGGTTTAGCAGATATAAAGATGACATCATCTTCAAAATCACCAGGTGATTTTGCATCATGATACTCCAAAGTAGTCTGGTCTGATCTGACAGAGAAGTTACTATTTTCCTTGCTGACATCCATCTTCTCCAAATCATCTCCAGGTATGCTTTCTAAAGACTCCTGCAATTCAGCACGATCTTCCCCAGGACTGCTCAGAGTAAACAGAGCTGGTTTAGTTCTGCTTTCAGACCAAGCATCCTCTACCAAGCCTTGATGCTGCTCAGATGAAGTTCCAAATAGTGCCTTATCATCTTCTGTCACCTAAAATAAAAGTTCAGATTGGCAACATGAGTCTGCTTGTTGTCAAAGCAAAACAAAAAAACCCAACAAATACTGATATTTTCAAGTTCCACATGTCCCCTAAGTGAGGCAATGCAAAACTAATTCTCCTTCCAGCCTTATCTTAGATTTAAGGCTGAGTGTAAAAATTAATTACACTTTAGATTGCTTATTGAGTTTCCATGACATTGAAGAATTAAGATTAAATCAGTCTTGCTCACAATGTCATCTCAAGGCTCTTCACTGGGTTTACTAGTGTGTTTTCAGGAAGACAAAGCTTTGCCTAGTAAAACCCTAGCTCAAGATTTCTCTATTTTATGGTTGCCCTTTCAACAAACACATATGCACGACTAAAACATGCTGGTGTTCAGCTATGCCTGTGGCATGGAACAAGCAAATTAATCTGGCCATAGTGCCATTATTAGTAAGAAGTTCATACAGGAGAGAGCACATCTTGTTACAATTGAGCAGCTCCTTGTGACATACACGAGCTACGCACACATGGGATAGCAGCACATGCCCCTCTTGTGCCCCCCATTTGGGCACAATATGCTGGCAAGTGGCTGATGGGCTCAACCACAGAATCCAGCTACACAGCTGCAGGAGCAGAAGGGACCACAGCTGGTCAAGATGGACCCACTGCATTTGAAAACTACATGGATACTATCCCTGGTGCAAGGCAAGAAGCTGACCCGAGAACTTTAGGCCTGAGAGAACAAAACACTACAGTTCTCTTCATCAGGAGTCTCTTTTTACCATCATTTAAGTAAATCCAACGTTGCAAAATGACAGGTTGAGAGTCAATGCATCTTTATGACTTTTGTTACTTTCCCAGATATTCAACTTACAAAATTTAACAAACCCAAACAAGAGGCTCCATCTGTATTCCTTACCTTCCTGCAACACTACCATTTGAAAAGGTATAGCTGAAAGGTGAACTAACAATCTGAACACGTGAGAAAAACCCACCATGGTCCCTGATGTTTGTTATGAGTATGTTCCTGCAAGAACATGATGTTACAAAATGTCTAGCATAACACAATCTTTTTTTTTTAACCAAATTCTGCCATTCTGATTCACAATCCAGATTCTCAGTGTAAGGAATATAGATAAGTCTAAATTAAATCACAGCATCATCTGAAAACTCACTAACTGCAGTCCAGCTTACCCCAACAGCCCACTTTGCATGTGAGCTCTCTTCCCTGAAAGATATTCTAGGTTCCTTTGCCCGTAGAGGAGGAGTAACTGATCGTCCTGGGGATGCAGAGGGAGTTGCCAGGGGTGTAGTGCGAAGGCTGGACCTGAGAATAGACTGAGGAGTAAACCCAGGAAAACCAGAAGATGTGGCCAAAACTTTAGCTCTCTAGGAAAAGAAATAAAAACACTTAATTTAGAACCAGTTAAATCATCAAAACAGATGACTGTGCTTAAATTACAAAAATATAATTACTCTAAACTGTGAGCTGGGTTTATAGCAGCAAAAAGTTTTGCCTCTGCACTGTTCTTCCAAAAATACCAACATTTTAAAGATAAAAATGCATGCTTTTTCTATTTCCCTTTGTTTGTCTTTGTAATGCCAACAAAATAAACATTATTTTTCAAAATTACTTCTTCAGGAAACAAGGATATGACTGACATCTTGTTTTCTGCAATGTTATCTCCTATCCACTAAATTCTGCAATTCCTACACTGCTCTTATAAAAGGCACACAACTTCACTCTGCACAGCAGCATTTTCAATCGCTGCATCTGACAGCCATTCTGCAGAGAAACAGACACAGCTTTTTCCTTAATTAATCAGCCACACACAAGAGGAAGCGACACTGCTGCAGAAATACCTACACATCTGCATGTAGAAGCATTCAGCTATTCTTATCTCAGATTATTTTACAGTATTGAAAGGGTTTTCAAAAGAGGAGGATGAAGCTAGTTCATTAGTATGGATGGTACTTCACAAGAAGGTGAAAAGATGGAATTGTTCCATACAATAAAAATAAATTTAGTTCACAAAGCTATGGGACAAGCTGTCCACTGCAATCAACTGAGAACTAAAGTTTCCTGCTTAAAGACTGTTCCCAACTTAGTGCTTCCAAAAGGACTGTGTATGTAATAACCACGTGCATACTGAAAATTTCAATCCAGAAGCACTTCTACTAAATACTTTGGTGATTTCACTTAAAAGAAACCTTACAAGTTTTTCATTTGGTTGGTTGCTACTGAGTTTTTAAAATACAAACCTTGACCACACGAGGAGTTTCCAGTAAATTCAGCTCTGATGCTCTTGGCAGATTGTTTTGGGAGCTGGAGCGATGTGCATTTGCTCTCAGGGGGCTGGATGCCACAAAAGAAGTGGAAGCTCTGCATGGGGACTGCCAGCTCTCCTCCTGTGCTACAGAGCGGGAAGGAACAGGACGAACCACCAAATCCAGCAACCTGTTAAAATACACATTTTAAACTGGAACATCAATAAATAAATGAAAAAAAGCATGCTGTGATTATCTCAGATGATGCAGAACAAAAACACTGGACAAACAAGAAATACCACCTCACTGCAGGGGGTGATCAATCAGTCCCACAAACAAGTGACAGGCACTCTGGAGCATTTTTTCATTATTTCTTTGCATTTCATACCTAATTTCCTAAATCCCTGCCTCTGACATAAGAATACCCAATTTTATGTTGCATAAGTGACCTAATTCTCAGTAGTGGAGAAAACTCATCTACATTTCAATGCAGGGACCATTTCAAATTGTGTACCAAATTTTGTCCCTAAGCTGATTTTTCTTTGAGACACAACACTAAATCCAACACAATCCTTGGTAAACCAAAAAAAGCATACACACATGCATATGTATATATATGATAAACAATACAATTTTGAAATATAAAGTCTGTAGATCGACTATACCTCGAACACCTTTGAGAAAGTTTTGTTATAGGTGTCCCAAGAAATGCATCAGGCAACTCTGCACCAGGGAGAGGATGTGTACTGACTGCTGGCTCTGTAGTTCTAGGACTAGAAGGAAAATGAAAACATAGTTGATTTTTATTCCCTCAAAGCCCAGCCATATCAGAATTAAAGTTTATCTACCTACATCCCATGTAGGACAATCACTTGACAATTTTAAGCCTCTTCCCCACTCTCACTAATTCTGCTTTTTTTAAATAACCAAGCAGGAACTGGTAAAAGATTACTATGAGATCACACAAATGAGTCTATAAAAGTTGGTACACCAACAGCTTCATTCATGGTAGTGACAAACTGGTTGAGTTTCAGCTTCTTAAATACTGTAAACACATTCGCCATAATGTAAATATGTGCATTTGTATAGAGAAGATTATCACAGCAGAAAAACTCTCCACATACTACACAAGGAATTGATTGTTAGCTGTTATATGATATATGTGCAGAAATGCAAAACAAAGCTTTATTCATGTCCACCTTCCCATGAAAAAACTAACACAATTCAAACTGAAATCTCTTTCTCTCCCCCTACAACTCACTCTCTCTCCACCTCCCTCTCCAAACATGCAGCTTAAGAGTAACTTTTATAAAAGGCTGCTTACCTATCAAATCGTGAGATATTTGTTTTCTCCTCATTTCCTAGCCATACTTCTCCAATTTTGGACAACACTTTACTGATGAAAGTTGCTCTTGTATGCACATTTCCTGCATTAGCCTGCCTTGTTGCTGTTGATAATGGCTTTGGCCTTGGGACTGTAAAGCAAGAGGGAAAAGTATCAGCCTTGTGTATTCAAAGTGATGGCCAGCTGCACATCCTAGTTCCCTTCTCTAAAATTACCTTCTCTTAAGACTGATGAAGGCAAACGGTACGGCTTGGCTCTCTCTACTGCCAGCTTCCTTTGAACTGTGGGAAGGATCTTGCCATATTGGTCTAAGAGAGAATTTCTGGCTACTGCTCTCTCTCTCAAGCGAGGATCACGATCATTCTGGCAAAGGAAATGTGTAAAGCAAGAAGTTAACAATTCACCAGAAGTTCATTGCACAGGACTGTCTCTGCTCTTTCCAGCTAAGGCCTAAATTTGCTCTACAGACAAAGGACAACAAATCCACTGCACAGAACCACAGCAAGTTCTAGATTCCACCCAGGAGCACACATCAATTTCAAGTGGTAGTTTCGGGTAAGTGCAAGGAAGACTAGTAAAAAAACCCAAAAACATAAAAACTCCAAACAACTCCAAAACTCACAACTAAAAATCATATGGCAAATTTTACCTGCGGAGCATCTAGACTGCCCTCAGGTAAAAGCCAGATACAAGACATGACATACAACGTACTCTTCATACCACAGAAACAAGTAACACAAACAACTTCCATAACCTAAACCACACATAACAGAGGGATCTGAGGAACTGAATGAAAAGAGAAGATACATGTTTATTCCTCAGATGCAAACAAACTCTTTTAACTGGAGTCCATCGTGGTCTGTAAGTTTTAATTCATAATTTCACAGCAGGACTGCTACCCTTACCAATAGATTGGCCTTCATGGATTGATTCAGCTGGAGTGCTGGGATGTAGTTGGCACGCTGCAGATGGTGGACTAAGAGGAATTCATGGTTCTGAACACCAGATTTGGTCTGTAAAAACTTCTCCAAACACTCCTGTGAGAAATAACACATTTCAGACACCATTACCATTCTGCCTCTTCTCTTGCCAAAGAGACAAGTTTTTTTTTTTTGTTTCTTCTCCAAACTCACTTTTTCTGTGTCTGTGAAGGGCAGCTTCAGCAAATCCTCCATCAGCCCCATCTCCTGACAGATTTCATACATGTGCTTTAGCAACTCTTCTATGTTTAACTTCGTGGTGTGTTGCTGCAACAGACCCCAAGCCTCCACCATGCACCTGCAGTTAAGGTTTAGGACATGGAAAGGAATGGGAACACTGAGGCCAAAAAGATACCCCACAGTGATAGTATCCATTCAAAGCTCAAAGGAAATGGAGGGGAGCCCCATTTGTGCCATCAGTTCTCCACATTTCCCAAGATGTGAATGCCAAGAGTGGAGGTTTCCTTACCTATTGGACAAGAGCACGGTGAGGAACAGCCGCACCTCGCTGCTGCTGCACATCGACGGCTTCATCATCTGCATGTACCTGAGGGCTCGCCTGTGCTCCCCCTGGCACATCAGGGACTGGATTATCCTCATGTGTTGCCATGACACAGTCTTGAGTGTAGCTGGATGGAAGAGCAGCGCCAGGGAATTCTGGACAAGTTGAGAACAACTTCATTACCAGAGATACACACACCCATGCAACAAAGAGTCAAAACTTTCTGCAGCAAGGCTGGATGTGCGTGAGACCAACTTAGAGGTCTCAATAACAAAATACTTGAGCCAGGACACATCAGCAGCAAGGCTGGATGTGCATGAGACCAACTTAGAGGTCTAAATAACAAAATACTTGATCCAGGACACATCAGTAGAAATTCTTCAGGTATTTGCAGGGAAAAAAAAAAATCAGCCACCCAGAACAAAGTGAATGCTTTAAGAGGAACAAATCAGATTTTTCTAAGTTCACAAAACCCCGTGTACAGATATTGCTTTTAATAAATACATTACTTGATAACTTAGACTATAAAAAAATTGGTCATATTAGCACAGTGACAAGAACAACATTCAGTATCAGGAAGAATAGCTATTAGGTTGAAAAGTCACTCCTGCAGTCTTTTGTCTCAAATGTTCCTGCTACCATCAGTTTCCATGCTTCAAGTACCCAAAACACTCTTCTAGAAACAGTGCCCAACCTGTCTGCTGTAAACCTAACCATAGACAGCTTTGAAAATTCAAATATTAAGTATTAAGTTGATTACTCCTTTGTTTCAATCAATTTCCTTTTAAAGTATTCAAAACAAAATTTCAAATCATAACTTGTTGCTGAAGATGTCAGACCAGTGTTAAAAAAAGCTTCCAATGGTTCAACAGCTCCTTATACCTAAGTACCAATTTAAAAAAAATTGTTATTGTTATTGGTTACAGCTCTGCAGTGTAATGTGTGTCTAACTCAACTGTTTCATACTTACTTCATAATCATTGTGATCCAGAAGCCAAAACCCTTGAATCAGCTTAACAAGACCCCAAGGGATAGCAAAGGCAGTTGGAAAGGAGTCAATTGAAGTTTCTGTTTTATTTGGAAAGGAATGCATAATATCCAGCAGCAAGTAAATTGTCTGAGAGTATCTAATTAAGGCAAATAAATCGCTAAGACCAAAAACTTGTATCACAGTACATTTAGCAAAACAATGAAATAAGAATATGAAAATTGTAGAAAGCAGAACATCCCAAGGTATTGATCTTACCATTTTAAGCTACAAAAACCCATTGTATCAATAGTCAGGTCCTAATCTCAAAACTATATTCTGAATATACTTCCAGAAAGAAACACTTGTGGATTTCTGGAAGGCAATCAAAAAAGCAGCTATTGGGTGTTTATATACTGCTCTTAAAACCCAGGCTTCTGCTTCTGTCAGTGAAGCTACCAGTTGGACACTCAACACACTTCAACATCCAATGCTTAATTATTAAAGAAAACAAGTTCTACAGCTGTTTTATTCTCCTCATTTCCTGTCTTCACAAAACCAACACAAATTATGGTGCCCTTACAATGCAACTTAGCACTGACTGATTGAAACTGTGTTTAAAACTGCATGTGGACCCCTCACTCAAAAGCCTCACCTTCCCTTTCTGACATCCCATTTTAGGAACATGTCTGAATAAGGCAGCTTGGGACTACAAGCATTTTTAACCCCTTTACTCTCCAGGCTCCACTCTTGATTTAGCCAACAAATAACAAAGATAATTCTGCATGTTCCAGCAGCCTAAAAATTAGGCTTCTGACCAATGAATATTCAGTGTGCCTGCACTTTTAACACAAAAAATACCCAAAACCAAACACTTTTAGTAAGGCTGGGAAACAAATGATTTTGGCAAAAATCAGCAACTGGAAAGCCACTTTTACAAACCCTTTTACTCTGAAACAGTATATTTTAGGGCACCATAATCACAAGCAGTCATATGCTACATATAAGGGTGTCTTGAAAAATTAGTAACTGCATTAAAATTTGCGAAGAACTAAGCAAGGTTTTATCTTGAATTCAACTTAGAGAACATGCTTTCTCATAGGACCAGAGACTTTGCAACAAAACATTTAAAAAAGGAACCAGTAAACTTCCAATCTAGAAAGAAACTAAAAAATGCTTCTGTCAAGGAGTTAATTCTATTATAAATGTGTTCATTCACATTGTGTTTGAGGCATAAATTTAAAAGCGTTGTTAACCACACACAGGTGACAAGTATGAAAAACTTCTATGTGCACACACTGAAGTAATGACAGAATCTGGAAAGGATACAATTGCATGTTTGTCACTTTCTTCAATGCTTTCTAGCAAATAGAGATCCAGCAGTGCCTGAAATGAAAGATGAAAAGGTTTTCTAATGCTCCTGTCTTTCACCATCATTGGCTTTAGGGGACTGCTGCTGCTGCTGCTGCTGGGGTTTTCAGTGAACAGAACACTCACATGTAAACTAACAGGTGGGTATCTCCCAGTGCCGCCTTCATCTCTCCGCCACAACTTCTCCACTTCCTCTCCCAACTGGGAAACCATTCCATCAATCATCAAGCAATCAGAATCCCATTTGCCTCTGCAACAAAAGGGACCAAGGGCTTGCACAGAGTAAAACACTCATTCCAGCCTCTCAGTGTCACAGATTTCGGGAGTCAGAGCAAAGATGGTCCTTAGCTCACAATGATCTTATTCATTAAGGAGTCCAACGCACAAACCCAAGAGAAGAGTTGCAATGACCTTTGGGTTCCAGGCTTGCTTTCATGCTCTGTTACGTGTAATGCCAAGGAGTGCAGACAAAGGGTTTTAACTGCAAAAATAACCACACTCACACAGTCTAACAGTGGCAGCTTTCTAGAGAATTCCTCTAAGCCTTACCTTGATAAGCGCTCGAGTTTCTGTCGGTGACCTGTATAGTAGCTCTGAATCAGAGGGTAATTGTAGAAAGGTCTGGACAAATGCATGTCATCATCTACAGGTGATAAAGTAAAAGCAAGTTAAAGAATTAAGACCACGTTTTTCAACTAAAACTTTGGTCTAGACAGACAGAAACCACACAGCCTCAAGTGTTTTGGTACTACAGTCTCTGTGCTTACCTAAACCCTCAGGAAGGAGACTGGATCGACAGAACCAGATCACCACTTGTGCGTACAAAGAAATGAGGCTGGTTACCATCTGCTTATTTGTCAAGTCTGTAAAACCTGAAAAAAAGGCATAAGATGTTTTGGATATTCCTCTCATTTTTACAAAGCTCCCCTCAGCAGAACAAACACAAAGTATAAAACACCATGGTGGAACTCTTCTTACATGTAGTTGTCCCTCTGGATCAATTATGAATTTGAAGGGAAAAAAAACACTGTTCACCCTCAAAACAAAAAACAAACACTACAAAGAAACAGAATCCCAAAAGATTAAAATTGAAAAATAAAGCCTAAACTATAAGATACACTCAAGAACACAACATTTGTTTTCCATGTAGCAGAGATTTTTACTTTAGCCACAGAGTCCTCTTTTTCCCTCAATATGCCAACAACAATTTTTAAAATCAGAAGCCAAAAAGAACTCAAGGAACTTCCTTTACACATTACACATTTCAGTTTCTATTGTATTTCCCAGCAATTTGCACACAACTATCAATTGCTAGTTAACAATTGGGAACACTTCTCAGCATTACCACACTCTGTTGCTGCAATTGCTGCGCCCAGGTCCTTATTCAGCTCAGTGCTGAACCAGTGCACCCTCTCCTACCCAGCCTCATGAACTCCACAACAAGCTGCTCCCCTGAACTCAACGTGGCTTAAATCAAAGTCCCAACTGATCAGATTTAAGCCTCTCCTCCCAGCTCAACCTCTCTCCCAACCATCCAAAACAACAATGGCTCCTGTCTCCACAGTTACAACCCAAGCATCTTCCAAATGTTAACTATCAGATCAAAGGCCTAGCAGGGCTCTCACCAACCTTTCTCTGTAAGCTCTCGGGCTTCTGTTAGGAAACAGTTCAGGACTGTGCTGAGGTTGCTCAGCAGCAGCTGGCAGTGCTGGAGGGACTGTAATGTCTGGGGGTCAATGAAGTTGCAGGAGCCATCAAACAGCGGAACACCTTGTCAAGGAGAAATATTGAATCATCACTCAGCAGAGCAACTGCACACTTCCAGACTTCAACACTTCAACAACCACAAGCGACTTAAAGAACCACTTAAAGAACCAGCAGCATACACTGGCAGAGTAGTGAAGAAGATCCTTTACAAAGAATGACTCCAGGTTTCAAAAACCACCACACCACTACTCACATATTTGGTCCAGTTCATCTTTTGTGCAGATCACTTTGTTCCACGTCCACTCAAGAACAAACCGTAAATTTACAGCAGAACTTGGCTGCTCTTTAAAAACAGAAAACAAAAAGGACATGAAGCCACAATTTCTAACCAAAACACACACACCACATAAAAACAATGGAAGCAGCATTACCTTCAGAAGTCCAGTGTTTAATGCATCCCGTCAGAAGTTCCAAAGAACCTGTCTGCACAGCAGCTGACAACACTGCCTCTAACTGCTCCTCCTGAACAGAACAGACAAAAGCAAATCACAACCTCGCAGACTTTTCCTCTCAGTCTCACCTTGATAAACACTGCAGCTTCTGTCGGTGACCCATGCAGTAGCCCTGAATCAGACACTACCTGAGCCACTGACAGAAGCGTTTGCTTCTGACTGGCTACCCACTCAGACATTAGCTGCAAATGCTGCTACTTCCATATTCTTGACTCTTTCTTCATTCTAGCCACAGGCTGGACTGCTGGCTGGTTTGAGGAACACAGGAATGTTTTCCTCTGACATTTCAACTTCATGCAGGCTAGTTTCAATCTCCATTTCTGTGCCTCAGGGTTTCAGTCTTCATTTACAGAGTCCCAGTTAACTATTTCCAGTAACATCCTCTGCTAATACCCATTATGCACTTTGGGCACACCTCTTTGCCATCAGGAGCACGTGAAGGGGGACAGAGCAAACACCACTGTGTTTGCATGGAAACAGTGAAGCTGAGGCCAAGCAGCTCCTGAGACTAGCAAGACAGGAAGCAACTTTGACAGCCAAAACATGAAGTTTCAATTTGTTAAAGCACCATAAAGAAGCGAAACATTTCAGTTCTAATGGGCTGGAATTTCAGCCTGTTCAATTACTGTATTCTAATGCCATGGCAGTGCTTGAGAAGGATAAAGCACAGGCATGCATACACATGGGAAATAATGTAGCAGCTTATTCAAGATCCAACATTTATTTCAGGTGAAATGATCCTGCAACTAATTTTTGTTTTTTCTTTCCTCTATTTTCTTAAAACAAATTTTATAAGTTTGCATTCTAAGTAAAATCATTATATTTAAGAGCAATTTCTATATATTAGAAGACATACAGGATATTTCCATCTTTTTCTGAAATCTGGTTTCAGACAAAGAAACATGCCAAATACTACTTAGGCCACCAAACAAAATTCCAAGTTATTTGACCCTAATTCTGATTTTTTTCTTTCTAGTATTCAAAGCAATCCCTATTTAATGCAGTGTCTGAACAATATAGTCACAATTCAGCAAAGGTCACCATAAAATTTCTTGCTATCCCAAGTAATTTCACACCAGAGTTGACATCAGAACATCTAATCAGAATGTAAATGCCTACATCAGGCTTGCAAAATAAGCATTCTATGGGCTGGGTCTGCTTGCCAAATTTGTTTTAGCTACCACACTATGCAGAGGTATTATTTTTCCTGACACATTTCCACAGTCTGGTGAAGAATCCCACAGACAGGAAAATGAAGGCAGGGGGAAGACTGCTCTCCCCTTCCTAGTGCTTGCTCTCCAATCCATGATAACCACTGAACCCTTCAGCTTTGACCCTGCCTGGAGAAAGATGGGCTGTTCATCACAAAGGCTCCTTCTTTCATGAAACCCTTCAGATGAGAAACAAAGTTTGCTGCACCGAAAATGGAAAACGCACGAGAGAGGGGTGTGAAGCCACTGTGGTGAGAGACAGAATGCAGCAGTGTTGAGAGATACAGGTGAGGGAGGTGCTGCAGCAAGAGGGCAGTCTAAGAGGAGGAAATCGAGCTACCACAGCTCAAGGCAAAGGCTACAGAGGTAAAGATCAGTTTGAGAGGGTGCAGGGAAGGGAAATTCCCCCATGAAGGGATAATGAGAGGAAGTGGTGATGCAGTTGTCAGGTAGAGAGCACCATTATAACTGGTTACCACTTCCTTGGAAGGAAATAACGTCTAGTGCAGCAAGCTGGTGTTTGCAATAGTGCACATCTGAGGGGGAGGCACCATTGGGGCAACCTACTGCCCTGCACCCAAGGCTCTGAGACACTGGGGGCATGAAGAGGATGAAGGCTGCTCCCAGGGAGAGCTGCCTTCTGAGGCACGTGCCCAGCACTGACTGAATGCTTCCACTTGCAGACCCGGGCATGAAATTTACAGACACTGAAGACAAACCTCTCAGGACTGCTCACAGTCAGAAGAACATTATTACTTCTGCTAACTGTATGTCAAAACCTGCTTCTCAGAGCAGTTTGCAATCAAAAAATCATGGTCTTGTAGCCTCTACAGCCTTCAGACAAGATGGATATATTTCCCCCTGGATTTTCCAGTATACACTCACCTGACTCAGACTGGATGGCTGGACATCAACCAGTCTTGGAGACAGCAAGCCAGCTACAAGACACCGAGAGTAGCTGTCACGGATGGCTTCACTTATTAAAGGACCAGATTTCTTCAAAAACTTCAGGGTCTGAAACATCAATCAAAACAGGTTAAGACAGCATTCAATCACGAAGGTTCTGCCTTAAAAACAACAGCCAAACTAATGGTTTCAATTTTTAAAAAAATACCCTGTAGAAGAAAATACCAACCCTTGCAATGCTAAAGGAAGCATTTGCCAGCCTGTCTGTCAATACACAGGCCTGGTATTTTCCCTGACACAAATTACATTTTGTAAAAGTTAAACCTAACACACAACTTTAAATCACACATCTGTGCTTGTTTGTGCTGAAGCTAAAATATTTAGCGAGCTGGAACTCAATTTGAAAGGATTTGTCAAAAGCTGTGCAGTGGCTCAGAAATTAGAATTTGGCCAAGGTTGAGAGAAAAAACATGCACTTCTTCCTCAACAGTTAAATCACTTTTCCCTCTCTCCATGCTCAAGTTCATCAGGGACCAAGACCCTAACTCCACACCATACAAAGAAGTAAACAGCTTCCACCCCACTCGTCCTTTCCAGCCATTCAATCCCTGCTCATGCCTCCCTACAACACTGCCATTTGCATGAAACTGGCACGATATGACTGCAGCTATGCATGTGCATGGGCAGTGTGAGCATCAAGTGGTCTCTGACACTCAAAGCACTGCAAGAGAAAAGTTACAGAAGGTTCATCTCTTGACACTCTCAAGACAATAAAAAAGTCACCTCCTTCTGGAAGCCGGTGCAAGTCATGTGAACAACTCCCGAGCTGAGCAAGCAGGTCACATCTGCAGAAACAAGGAACATTTGACAGACCTTGGCACCTTCTCACCAGTTTATGCTTTATAAATACTGCTGTCTGCAAAGACAAACCTCCAGCACCACTTTTCCTTCATCACATCACTTACACACATCCCATAAAAAGGAGTTACTCTCTGTCTCTAGAAACTTGAGTGCCACCCAGTGCTGTGCTTTCTGCCTCAGCTCAAAGGCATTTCATTTTGGGACCATCACCCCTTCCCAGGCCGTGTTACAGAAGCCCCAAAACCCAAAACTCAGCTGCCTGTCAGATATGTTTCACAAGACTAAGTGCTTTGTCAGGACAAGGTAACCAGGTTGGAGAAGGTTTGTGGGGCTTTTTTTGGTTTGGTTTTCATGTGACAAACAATGAACAAGAAAGAGAACCACTCAAGTGGCATTTGACCTCCACCAAAGCTTGCCACTATTCAAATGAAAAGCAGTGAAATACCTACCAAAATTATAGGTGCTTGGATTAAAGAACTGTTCAGGCGGTGGATAAGAAGGAGGAACTCCTCGACTCAGACTACGCTCGTGTACCAGAATATCCAAAATGAGGTTTGGAGAAGTCATGCTTATTACAGGATCCAGTGACCACAGGGCAAAATAGGGGCAATCATGAAGGAATTCTTCTGGCCTTAAAGAAAACAAGTGCACATGTTCAATAGCAATTTTCAAATTAACCTTTTGTAGAGATGTTGAAACCTCCTAATTAAGACCTACCTCAGCGAGTCTGGCATTTGAGCATGATACCAGCGATTGATGTCAAACACACCCAAATAAGTAGATGGCTTTCCCTGACCATAAGTGTTCACTTGCCAACTGAAGATTGATACACTGGTGTCAGGAGAGATTACTGTCAAAGACAAGACATTGTTTCTTACTGTAGAAAATACAAGATTTTTGGTGGTTTTAAAATATCACTTTCTATTTTGGCTTAATTCTATTATTTCACTCAGGAAACAAAATACTTTATTATGAATGATAAAAACAATATACAGAGTAGCAAATATCAATGTGATAGGTTTTAATCATAATGCTTCTCTGTCAAATTTTATGTGTTCCAAAACAAACAAAATACACAATTATTAGCTCATCAAGTTGTTCCTCCAGATCATCAAAAAAAGCTATCAAATAGAACTGGCTCCAATACTGAGCTCTGGGGAACACCAGTAGTGACCAGGTGCTAAATGGATGCAGCCAGAGGTTTGATCAGGATAAAAAATATTCAGGTAACACTCCCAAGCAACAGACAGAAGGATCTTACTGTTCAGTGAAGACAACTGGCAGAACAAACTGACTGACCAGCCTTATACAGATGACCCCACACACTGTTCCAGCACCCCAGGTAACATAAAATAAAGCCTACTTTTTCCCTTAAAAGATGATGTTCAGAGGGATAAAAAAGTCCCACACAACTTCAGCAAACAATTTTGCTTTTTAAATAAGCCCAGCAAGGTCAGCTAGATGAATACTTAAGACTTTAAGACTGTGGGTACAGAACAGCATTTACTGCTTAGATTTCCAAACCATGTAGTTCAGAATAACCAAGCAGGGACATCAGAACAAACCTTCATTAACGTTGTCCTCTCTGTCAGCATGGTTGCGAAATTTCTCTATGGTCTGACAGCTGAGTAATTTAGTATTGCTGGTCTGCCCTCTCAAGGGAAAGATTCCACCAGTGAGGTCTAAACTGTACCTTTCATCACAGTATTCCAAACCCTGTGTGGGGAGAAAAAAACAAAAAAAAGAAAAGAAGCTAATTTTCATTAGATCCACTAAGAAAGAATGTATGTATCTAATATAACATGCATATTGTACTGCTTGTTTCTAACTTATGAACTTATTTATTTCTAATGAACTTATTTCTTATAGCAAATAAGAACTACATCTGACATTCAAAACAATTAAGTGTCAAATTTTAACAGATATTGGCTGAAAAGGCTTTGCACATTTTCAAATATTAGCATTTCCTTAGCAAAACTTTGCTCTGAAGCATGCACAGTTCACACTATTTTATTAAGGAATTTTGGAAGTAAAAGATATAAGCAAGGCAGATAAGAAAAATCAAAACCATCTCTTTGAAAAACTAACATGAAGCCTAAGCAAAGAACCTCATCTTCACTGTAGGATAACTAATCACTAAAACCAATTTTAACAGAGATGATGTCCTGAACAAGAAATTCACCATTCTAAAAGACAGTTCCAGAAGATAAAGAACTAAAATTCCATAAACCTGTCCTGCATTAATTTTAATGACTAGAAATTTCTGCTTTCATTCATATATGAAGAGCCATTCCACCTTTCAGTGCAGAGGAGAAGGAGAAAGTAATACCAAACAGTTCCTGCCAAAGACAACTTCCTAACCAAAGCTGCGTATTTTAGGCTCTTCCCACTGGGGTAAGCAAATCCAAGTTAAGGAACTCTAGTGCATAAAAGATATTGAGAAATGACATTCCAGATCAGTTAAACAGGACAGTGTTCAAAGGAGTTGCACTGGTCAGATACTGACATGAACACAGAGACTGTACTCAAGCCTTGTGCAGAACAAAGATAAGGATATGCTCCAGGACCATGAACTGATCTGCAAGATATAGCAGCTGCTGAGATGATCTAAAAGAGTTCTTTGCAAGTCTGATTTAAGTGTATCTTTCCGTTTTCTTACTTGAGCAGATTTAAACCAGCCTTGAAGGCAACAGAATCTCAAGTCTGACACATTTATAAAAATACAGTGCCACGTGTTCCAAAAGGTCCATTTGTGACTTTTACCATGATATGAAGTCAAAAATGCATGGTTTCATAGCCTCAGGTCTGATTCCTGGGATGTACAGCAGTGATGTAAGCAGACAAATGTTTTAAGCTCCTATGACACATACTCAGTGAACAAGGAGCAGCAGTAGATTAATTTCTCCTTGTTTACTCAAGCTTGGCCTGGCAAATGGGAACAACTCTTAAATTTTATGTCATTGAAGACCAATGAGAAGAGAGCCATCATGTCATACTGACCAATCTGTGACCACAATAAGTATTCCAACACTTAAGTGTCCACTGGTGAGCACAGATCCTATCGTGATGCATGCCTTGGGAATGGATTAAGAATTGTTTTGTGGGGATTTTTTGGAAGTAGATGCTAACAGGTCTCAGCATGAAAGTACACTATTAAGTCGTTTATCTGTAAGCCAGCTGAAGAACCTGTCTTTCCTCCTCAGAGGGTGCAGATGTTCAGCTCTCTTCAACAGCCTTCTAAGATTGGTTCCTGTTATAATCTTTCTACACATGCCTGTGAATGTACTACTGGTTGTACAGTCTGTAGAGGGATCCAACTCTTATTTTAACTACACCACAGGTTTTTCAGGTCACAAACACAGTAACATTTTTTATCACTTTGTGTGCTTTTTTCTAAGAGTGTCAAGTGGAATTTCTAGTAAATCCATTTTTAAAGACCGATGAAACATTTCAACTCTCTGAGGTATAAACTGACATTTGTCACATCTTGTTCAGAAAAGACAACCAAGACAAATAACTGCCAAATAGTTAAAGGTCTCACATTTTAACATTAAGTTGTTCAGAAGGAAAAAAGTAGTAGCCATGAGGGAAATAGAGACAATTGCTTTTTCCCCAATACAGCACACAGTAAAAGGTACTGTCCTTGTCACTGCTAAGACTTAGCTAAAAATTTTCTTTTAAGAGGATAAAACAAAACTGAAATTCAAAAGCAAATCTTGAGAAGATTAAAGAACCTTTCTCCTATCAACCTGCCAAAGTGCTTAGAGCACTACAAGATGCAGGAGTGAACTACAACGAAAACCTTTAAAAAAAACCAAAACCAAACACAAAAAACCTCCCAGTAAACAAGGTGTTCTGTCCCTCTAGAGCACTGTATATTTTTGTCACTTAAAAACTGCACATGAAGATATGACATGCATATTCAGATGTGTTGAACCACTTGAAGGTATTTCTACTTCATCACCATGACAGATGATGTATTTTAAAGAAACACCACCTCCTCCCAACACCCAACCTTTATCTGTTCAAAAGCAACACTTTCAAATCAGGAAGGTCCTTTCCTACAGACAAAAGGAAAAAAGCATAAAATTCAAACTCATTCAAAAAATTCAAAACTCAAAGTCCCTATTATAAAAAAATCTTTGAACCACAATCCAAGGATTACCTCCATTTCATTTTGTACTACTGAGAACATACAAGGACAAGTGTCAAATAGGAGGAACGACTTGCTGTGAATTAGGATTACTTTCCCATCAAAAAGATCTTGGTAGAATTTCATGCATACTGCTGAATAGAATTAAACATTATAAAACATTATAGAGGTGCCTCTTGCCTCTGTTAGATTATCTGAGACGTAATGATACCCCTTCTATATTTTATCTATTCTATACCACAGCATATCTGCAATCAGTTCTAAAAATTTACAGAGACTTTTCTGACCAAATCATACCATTATACATCTTTTGCTGGCTTAAAGAGTAGGTTTCAGAGACAACCCATCCAAAACTCAAAACAAGAGTCATCTTTACAGCTACTGAGTTTCAGAATCAACACTGAAGAGACACTGTAGGTATTTTTGTAGGTGTATTTGAAGTCAGGCTGACAGAGTTTAAAAGAAAAACAAGATTATAAAATAGAGATCAGAAATGTATGAAGAGAAATATATGACCATATTGAAAGAAAGAGAGACAGACAGAAGCTTGCTCAAATCTATAGTTTGGTAACACAAAGCTATTCAAAGCCTTGTCTTCTCTTCCTACATGCCATTCATGTGATGTTTAAATTAAGAGTAATTTTATTTGTAACAGCCATTTCCTCTTCAGGAATCAGATGTGTAAGGGCTCCTCTCAGATGAATCTAGGTGGAACTCGTGACACTGAAGTATAAAATTGTATGGCTTCAGCATGGACAGATTGTGTCTGACCAATCTGGCCATCTTCTACAATGGAGTGACTGAAAGACTTGGCGAGGGAAAACTGACCGATGTCATCCATCTAGACTTCTACAAGGTCTTTGACACAATCCCTCATGACATCACCATCTCTACATTGAAGACAAGCAGATCTGTAGGGTGGACGACTTAGAAGGGTGGATAAGGAATTGGCTTAGGAGGACCAAGCTAGAGAGTTGTGGCAAACAGTCTATCTCCAGGTATGGAATGATGTTGAGTGTGTCCCTCAGAAACCTGTGTGGGGATCAGTGCTCTTCAATATCTTCATCAATGACACAAACAGTGAGATCAAGTGCACCTTAAGCAAGTTTGTAGATGACACAAGGCTGAAAGGTGCAGTTGACAAAACAAAAGGCCAGGATGTCATCCAGAAGGATCTGGAGAAGCCTGAGAGATGGGCCAATGGGAACCTCAGGACATGAAGGTCAGCAAGTCCAAGTGCAAGGTGCTGCACCTGGAATGCGGCAATCCCAGACATGACTACAGACTGGGAAAAGTGACTGAGAACAGCCCTGCCAAGAAGGATGTGGGGGTTCTGGTGGACAGCAAGCAATATGCACTCACAGCCCAGAAGTCCAACCTCATCCTGGGAGACCTAAGGGCAGCCTTTCAGCACATAAAAGGAGTTTATAAAAAAGAGGGAGGCTTTGACATTTTACAAGGGCAGATAGTGATAGGACAAAGGAGAAGGGGTTTTCAAGCAAAACAGGAGAGATTTAGATTAGATGTTAGGAAGAATTTTTTTACTGTGAGAGTGGTGAGGATCTGGAGGTCAGGCTGCCCAGAGATGCTATAGATGTCCCAACCCTGGAAGTGTTCAAGGCCAGAGTGGATGAGGCCCTGAGAGAACTGATCTAGTGGGTGGCATCCATAGTCATAGCAGGGGATCGGAATACATGATATTTAAGGTCTTCCAACCAAAACCATTCCATGATTCTATGACTTGTTCTGAAAAGTATGGACAAAAGAATGCCTAAAAAGACTCATCAAAAGACTTTTCTTAAGTCTCATTGATCTTTCATGGTAAATATTAATCTGGTCAACTTAACTGATCCTTACTTAGACAAATTACTATTTTCGTCTTCTCATATACAGGCCTGTCTTACCTCATACATGACTTGTCCAGATGCCAGGCGTTTCCTGTCACCAAATGCTAACTGCAACAGATGTAAACTCACAACATCACCTTCACTGAAAAAGGTATAAATGAGAAAATTTGGTTACAAAGCTGCTTTACAATTCTCATTATCATTTTATTAGATCTAGGCTGAAACTGACTTAAGAGCATGCTCTTGCTGAAAAGAAAAACACTGCTTCCCAATGCATGATAACTGGTCACATTTAGCCATTAAAACAGAAAGGAAGAAATTTTGACATGAACAGCTTCAGGGACAAATGCTAACAATGCCTTTGTTTGGAAAGCTTTAATATTCAACATGGAGGAAATAATTGCTAAATTGCTGGAAATAGCTCATAAAAATAAAGCATTCTCCATGAAAACTGCTTTTAAGTTGAACTTAAGAAGACTGCCAGTCTATGAACAGCTGTGCTGATTAAGTAGCTTGCTGATAATGTTTACTGTTCTGCATCTGCAGCCTAAACCACTTTAAATGGTACTGAATATCATGGTGGGAATACCAACCAACCAAATCTTGAAGCAGTCATCAAGAAACAAGGGAAATCATTTGAGACTGCAAGCACAAAAACATAGCCACTGTTTCCTTCACCTTCTTCCACAAGGTAGTAAAGAGTCAAGCCCCTTCTTGCCAATGTAAAACCCTGAAAAAATTGCACTGTAAGCCTATCACTTTTCATCTCCTGTACAGTTAAAGAAACAAAATGAATACACAGATATCAACTGAATGTGAACAAATATTAAAAAAAACAGTGACTTATGGCAGGATTTTATTCACCTTTGTTGTGTAGACTGAACAGCCCACAAGTAGCAACAATTGCGGGGATCATTCTCAGGCTCTTGAAAAGTAACTGCATAGACAGGAATCCTTCCTCCTTCAAGCTGGGAGTGGTGCCTACAGGTTTAAAAGAAAAATATAGAAAAAAGGAGAGCCTGCTAGCTCTGGCTGTTTGTAGAAGGGTAGAAGCATCTCCTGGGAAAAAAGCAGCTTGCATACTTATCCTCAAAGTACAGATGGTCATACTTCCATTTAAAACAACTGATGACTGACAAGCCACTACTTCTTAAGTATTTGTCTTCCCAACGTCTGAACTTCAATTGCATCTTCACAATCTTTTTTTTTTTTGCATATAATTATGTGTCCACTGTCTATTTATGCATCCATAATGCATCCACAATACATACATAGTCTCTGGTGAGGCACTGTAGATTTCCTTAAGTAACGCCTATCTGAATGTGGTCATATATTTCAAGTGGCAGATTTCAAATCACCTCTAAATTTCACTATTGCTTAAAATGTATATATCCCTTATTCTGATCTCCAAATCTTTCAAACAAACTTTCATTCACATATTCCTGGTCCAGGAATGAGTCGACCACCAATTTCCATCAAGGCTGAAATGTAGGAAACAATGTGTTTTCAGGCACAGATCAACTGTTGAATTATCATGTCTAACTAGATCCATCATGGACACTTTAAAGAATATGATCACCAAAATCCCATTATTCATACAGTGAAGCCTTTCAATGGATGTTCTAATTTAGGTAACTGGTTGTGAATCATTCCAAATCTCTCAGGGAAACACACACGTTGCCTGGGTCCACAAAATACGACTGGACAGAACAGACTTATAAAAATCAGTTCTATCACATCCCTACTGCATGACTTCCTGAAGCAAAAAATTGAGAACTCTGCACCTCCAAGTGCAACCAAGTGGAAGTGACTACTTACTCCCTCTTCAAAGTTTTCATATTCCATAGTGACAAGTAGCCATCAGAAAATCCCACAACGAGCTGGTTGTTTCTGCTTATGTAGCACAGGGTTGATACAGCTGTTCCTGAAGGACTTCGCAATTGAAAACAGAGATGCCTCCCTTCCCGGGTCACAGCTTCTCTTCTTTGTGGAACTTCAGCAGGAATTCTAGTGACAACTTCTAGATCTACACACATAAAAGCATGTGAGAAATGAATGCATTATGACACTTAAGTTGCATTTCAAAACTGATGTGATTATACAACATATATAATCTAATTCTGCAAATGGAACGCCCATTTTTGCAGCACCTTATTTTGGCTATTCCTGTTTCTGCACCCATTCAGAAAACTCTGAGAATGACTCTCCAGTAGGACAGGTATTCTCTCTATTTCAAAACTGGGTACAAATGTAACCATTATAGACAAATTCCTTTATTGGGCCTCATGAGGAAGCTACTTCTAGGGATATGAGCTCCTGAAGCCACTCTCACAACACCCAAAACAGTGCTTGCAATCTGAAAACACAAATTGCAGGATTCATTCACCCAAATGTAGGACTTTTGATAAGCCAGATTTATTTTAAACACAAGCCTAAAGCCTGCCTCAAGCCATTGATGGAA
Organism: Molothrus aeneus; assembly: GCF_037042795.1. Taxonomy (NCBI): domain Eukaryota; kingdom Metazoa; phylum Chordata; class Aves; order Passeriformes; family Icteridae; genus Molothrus; species Molothrus aeneus. Next base: position 32,355,614 of record NC_089648.1, read on the forward strand.
ACAGGAGAACACTCCCACGGAATCTGGTACCTCTGACACAACATCCTATCACACAGCTGCACTGACTCAAATGGAAAAATTCCTACCTCCCACTGGCCAGAATCACAGGGACAAAGGGATGTGGGCAGCAAGAGGCCTTCCGAACATCAGGAGGAGCATTAAGCCACTCCCATTTCTGGATCAGTTCAGAACCATACCAAGTCAAACTGCTGTCTACAGCCAGCAGTGGGCAAGGTCAGAAATGCCAGCAGCCAGTCAGCACGCTGGCATCTTCATGGGATACAAGCTGGGTTTTGAAAGGAAACATTTTCTTACACCTAAATTCAAGTTTAAAAACTGCAGCTTACCCGATGCTTCTACTTCATTCTGACTGCAAGATAAATCATCCAAACAAAGGTCAACCAGAAGGACATGGCCAACATCTGTGGCCACTGCTGCCACTCCAAAGAGCCATCGCAGACTCTGGTGCAGGTGCCGCGTGCTCACGCTGGCTCCGCCGTCATTGCTGATGGGCTCGATGGCAGTCACCTGCAGGGAACTGCAGGTTAATGTCAAAGTCTTTGACAGCCCCAGGATTAATCCTCAGAAGGGAAGCCAGCATCAGCACATCAGAAACAGGACAGGAAATACAGGTTCATAAGACTTAAAACCAAATCACTGCTCCCAGTTGTATCAAGCAGAAAGGAAATTAATAGAAAGAAAGCTCTCTCCACTTAAATAGCATATTCCATCTTTACAGCTTACCCGTTTCCATTTCCTACTTAGAAATAATTGCATCTAAGAAGAGACATGAAATCAATTACATGCTAAAAGGTTTACCATGCATAAAGGACTTAAATAATAAAGACAAAGCTAGATCTAGTTCTCCCACTACTCAAAGCCAATCAGTCAGCACTGTGATACAGTCCAGGCCTCCTTTACCCTGCATTTTGTAAGCTAAATCAGGGCTGCAAGGAAACAAGGCTGTGGGGTACACCAGACGCACCATTTCCATGGGAATGAAACATTCCTAGAAAGGTTTGGAGGGAGATGCTGAATGACTAAAATCTACGCTGGCCCTCACTTTGACAGATAATATCCAACAAACATTCGAAATGCACACCAGCACTCTTACAGATGGTAGGGAAAACCGTAAAAGGCAGCCTAAACCAACAACAAGAGACCAAACAAGAACTTGCTCAGCCTGAGGCAGGAGCTCTCTCTGCTCCCTGACAGGCCAAGCACTCCCCATGACCTCAGCACAAGGTGAACAGACCCTTCAGCGCCCACAGCACACCCAGGACAACACTGACTGCTCCAGCAGAGACACAGGCACACCAGGGCTCCTGCACTCAAGGAGCAGGACAACACAGGAACAGGGGCTATCTTCTGGCCTCTTACAAATGCAGCACCATGAAAGCAGACAGCTTTACATCAGCAACAAAGGTTTGTCTGAAACAAAGACGTGAGTGTCACAAGGTAGTCCATCTTTTTATGCAGTTTATTTACCCCAGAAATGGGAAAAATATCCAAACTTGCGGGGCCCCTGAGGTTTTCTTCTATGCTGTATCAAGCACTTGCTTATGACTGCATTTGCCTGGCCACCTGCTATACAATCCACCTTTCACCTTGAACACAAGAACTCCAATCTTAGAAGTATCTTTAGCTATTTGGGAAACTTCGTTTTCTTTCAGATTTCTTATGTTTCAAATTAAATTTTTAATCCTCTCTGCTGCTCAGAGGATTAATGAAACTATTTTGATTACTCAGATTCGATTCTTGCATTCAAAGCATTGGTGACTGAAGAGGAAACACAGAACAAATCTTGCTGTGCAATTAGCCGAAGTTGAAGTGTTGCTTGTGAGTTCTTTTCAAGTTATTTTCTTCATTGTACAACTGGCTCCAAATGAATCTTTACTAGTTTTGCATAGGCTTCCAAAAATGTTCCCTGATTACTTCAATTTTCCATGTAGAAGCTCCTGAAATTACATATTTTTCCACTATGCTATGCACTGTTTTTTCCTATTCTCCTAGTGCTTTGCCAACTCATTCTGGGAAAGAACAAAGGAAACTTTTCTCAGCTCACTGAATCTGAATGCTGCCCTTCTGCCTCATATGAACCAGGAAAATTTGGGAAAATACCATGCAACAGTTCTGAAACATGCAACTGTTATAAAGCAATTTGATGTACTTCATGTTTTTAATTCAGAATCCAATTCAAATCATACTCATCATCATTTTCAGTCTCCTGCTGCATCTCATACACATATCAAGAGGGCATCAAGAGATATTCACAGACACATGCAAAGATATTATGTCAAAATTCTTTCTAAGCTCCTGAGTCTGGGTTTTTTAACAGATTTATTTATTCTCTGAACAACTCAACATCCATTCTTACCCTAAAAAGCAGTCACACAGTCACAATAAACACCCTGTATTAATACACTAACAACTTGACACCTCGGAGCACTTGCTCTAAATTAAACTGTACAACTTAGCTGTAAACAGAACTTATACCTGTTGAGAAAATAGTCCCAAAACCACAGTGCTCATTAAAAGTTTAAAAGAGTAATGACAGAATTGCAGAAAGTGATGTTAAGAACCACATTTTACCTTTAAAAATAATCAATCTGAAAATCAGAGAAACATTCATACAAATCAATCCCCCCCAAACGATACATTACATAATATGCAAATATGAGTTTCTGAAAGAATTCAAAACATATGGACAGCACCAAGTGCAAGTTTATCTACTTGTTTTTGCTTACCCTTACTCCCACTCACAGCCTGAAAGTTAAGACTCCAATTAGCAATACCTGTGTCCTGACTATGAACTAACACAATACCAAAGACAGAGGCAGCAAACATAAGCAACAGACCAAACATACTTGTAATCATGAGCTTTCAGGGCATAAAAGCAAAACCTTCAGAGCAGCTTTGGCTTTATTTCAAAATTCTTACCCTTCATCACCCAACAACCAACTCTTTCTTGCAGGGCTTCATCTCTGCTCCTGAATCAGTTTTTGTGGTATAGAACAACTCTCTAACACAACTGATTGTTGGAACTAGCTTCTATTTCAAAACACTTCCACAGCTACGGATTCAATGTGCAACATAGTTCTTACTTCTTAACCTTTGCTTTTTCCTAGCTTACTTAGATAGAAGAAATAAAACCTAACACACCAACACCACTTACCAAAACCTAATTTACTTATTTTAAGTTCATGCTAGCACACAGCCTGCTTTTCCATCTACAACTTGAGCAGATAGCAAAACAACACACTGGAACACTGATAGGACTTGTATCTTTAGAACTTAGCACAAATGCTTACTACTACCAACAAGACTTTGACCTGTACTCTAGTAAGTCAAACTAAATAATGTTAGGGAAAACTGAGTAGTAAATAAGTATTTATTTGCTGCAGATTCTAAGATGATAAAAACACAGTGAATCTTGATGTTCTGATAACTTAATCTGATTCTTGTTTACATTGTGTTAATGAGACCCAGGGACACAACATCATTTGAATTCAAGGGTTACAGAAGGCAGAAAAAATTATCAACATTACACCACTGTATCCCATCTACACAAACACTATATTCAACAAGAAGAGACTCAAGGACTGCAGACTGAAAGTAAATCTGCCAACTATCTGACAGATAACTCACTAAAATCTTTTTTCCAATCCTAAGTTAACAGAAAAATCTGTTCTCTCCCCACCTCACCTGCTTCCTAGTCTGAGAATAATGGGAATGTATCAAAGTCATTAACGGCACAATGATAGGAGCCTGAGATACTTTAAGGGCAGTATTCCAGACAGAAATTAGCCATTTAGAAAAGGAATATTACAGACAATTTAAGTGGAGTATTCCTTTTTGGTCTGAAAAAAAATAAAGGTTTTCAATGCCTTTTTTTTTAAAGTGGAGAATTTCGTGATTATATGCTCTACAATGTTTTTTTTTTACTATCAGTAAGCTCAAAGGATAATGCAACTGCCAAGTCCAAGGTTTTACATCAAGGCTCTCTTGACTGGATAATCTGAACTGACAATATGTTAATGCAATATAAAAAGGATAAGTCATACAAAGAGACGCACAAGAGCTTTTCCTGAAACAGGATAATGCAGCACCAAACAATACAAAACCTTCATTCCTCCAAAAAGATACATACCCTTCCTGGAAGAACGACTGCTTTAACCACTCTTGAGATCCCAAGGTCATAGAGACAGAGAACACTTCCCTCTGCTTCCTCCAAGCCCACCAGGAGCCCAGTCCTCTTCTGCCAAGAGAACTCCTTCACCACGCGGACGGCGGGAGGCTGCTCGTTCACCCCGCTGAAGCGATAGGCAGAGAGCCGCTCGCCTGTCACCGAGTTCACCACCTCCAGCTGGGGGCCACACGCCAGCCACGCCAGGCCACTTCTGCCTGCAAGGCAAAAGGAACGGCGCTCACCAAATGCCCAGCAGCACAACTGGAACAACAGCAATGCCACTGGGCCCTCCCCTCAAATGCAACAAAGGGAAAGGCCAACCTACCTACACCTGGACAATCATTTTAAATCACCCACTGCAGTCCTCAACCAATAATTCTTAAAATTAATAAACCCATTCTTTTGCATTTGTACTTGTCATTCCTGCACTCAAGAACATTCACTCTTTGGGATAAAGATTACAATAGACTGAGCTCTTGCCTGTACACCATACTTGGCCTGGTTTTGCTAAAAAACACCTAAATATGTACAGGAATACAAGTCTCAAAGCATACTTCAAATACAGCCCATCTAAACCAATTCAGTTCCAGTTTAAGAATTGTGCTTGACACATGACTACTCTGGGCAGGGATTTGGACAGGAAAGTATCTTAAAATGGGCACTGCATGTGTAATTCCAACTTTTACATGAGCTGATCCCAGAAAATATTTAAAAAGTGGTGTTTCACTCAAGAGTTTAACACTTGCTCCTCTACTGAGGAACTTCAAACTCAAAGGAAGGATGAGCTCCATTACTGCAAGTACAGTCAAGTAGATAAGATTCTACCTGCTCTTAACAGAAGCCCAGACATCCAGACAGGCATCCAGCTCTACTTTCAGATCACCTAGAAAGTCAACTGCCTAATCTGCTTAGCTGTTGTCAGCAACTCTCACTGGGTCCTCAATCTGCATCCTACTAAATACCTACGAAATACATGAGCGGGTAAAAAGAAATTTGTCCCAAAACAACACTATTTCTTCCTTGAAAACTGCCTTCTATTTCATTCAGAACTGGGGAGGGCATGGTCAGCTCTATTATTTAAATAGCACAGGACTGGAGCAGGCTGTTGCACTTTCAATGCTTCTAATTGTTAAAATATCCTGTTAGCACTATCAGAACCTGACGCATTTTACTTGACAGAACCAACCTGATGCCATGACCCTGTGCTTCAGGCAGTAACAATGTCACACCAAATCCAAATTTAAAGGAAAACGCTCACCTCCAGAAAACTTCCCAAACAGTGCAGAGTCTAGGGTGATCTCATCCTCCCCAAGTGCCTCAACAGTCACCTCTGGAAACTGCAGCAGACTGCTCGTTACCTGAGCTGTTAGGTCTCGCATTCTTCACTGGAAATAAAGAAAAAAAGGCAAAGAGACTCATGTCAGCCATAAATATCTTTGAGACTGACCCAAGCTTCATCAGTATGCAGAGACAAATCTCCCATACATCGTTTGTAGCTCTTTTTTTGCTCAAATGAAATGGCACTTGGGACAGTTTTTCATCTCACAGCAGAGCAAAAGGACAATCTTGAGCTTTTCCGATGCCTACAAGACCACCAACAACAAGTGACACAGAGGGATGAACAAGATAAATAACAGGGAAGAGAACAAGACACCAAGTTCGAGCTTACTCATACAGGTTAGCAAGATGTGATCTCAGAAAAATCATATTTCAAAAAGATTCTCATTAAGACATATAACTCTCTGCCCTTTCCCTTGATTTAATACAGTATTATTTTTGTCAATTGTCTTCTAGTAGATGTCACAGATCAGCCATGCCTTGTTTACTTTTTGCATGTTTATTTTTGACATTCAGGAATACGAAGTTCTTGACCAAATTCATCCTCAAATTCTTCCAGAAAACATATTGCTAATACTTTCAAGTAATACTGAATTTCATAGCTGATCAATTAGAAGTATTTTTCCATACATTTAAGAGGTGAATATAATACAACACTTCAAAAGATTGCTCTTTTTCTCTGCTGAAATCCTTATATTTCTTATTCCAGTCCCTTCCTTCCTATTGCCTTTCCTTATCACATCTCTGCAGTATTAGAGAAAAACTTTCTAGGCCTCAGACAGTTTCATGCTCATACATGCACTCCACAAAAGTTCAGTATGTCAAGACAGATTTTTTTTTCCTGGAAAAACTGAAGAGCTGAACCAATTTACAGGATTAAACAGGTGGCTAAATATGAGATAATCCATATGCATGGAAATACAAATTACTTTAAGTATCTATGTTTTGCAAGTCACCTGGCTTATAGAAAAGGCCTCTGACAGACAAGACAAACTGAACTGTCTTGTTCAAACAGTACTGTTTTCTTCATGGCATCTCAAGGTACTATATACAGGTCACTAGTGCTGGGTTGTGCTCCCAAATCTGCTGCCAGCAGGACAACAAGCACATGAAGCGCAGGAAGGGTAAATCAGGTTCCTGCACTAAGCACAAGTCAACATTTTGACAAAAATGCTGCTGATGGCAAAGCTACTACTGCAGCCAGCCAGCCTGACCACTCTGCCAGCATTTACTACTAGCACAGATCAGGTTCCAAGTGGGACAACTCACTTGCAGTAGTTTTGCTGAGTTTCTCTTTTGGTACTTGGTATCAGTTTCAAGTGACAACTTCTGCACTGTATCCAGGGGCTCCAGAGAGTAAAAGGCCTCACAATTTGATCAGCATTCTTGCTTAGTTTAATTGCAATTTAGTGGATATATTTTAGGAGTAACCCATAATACCAAATACTAATTCAGACACATCTGGTTGATGAATAGCATCTTTGAAATGTTTCAGCGTGTGCTCGTGTTCCTGTCACTGGGCACCACTGGAATGTTCCTGGCTCCACCTGCTTTACACCCCCCCTTCAGGCATTTATGTGCATTGATGAGAAGCCCAGAGCCTTCTCTTCTCCAGACTGAACAGTCTTGTGTCCCAGCCTTTTCTCAGAGAAGAGCTGCTCCAATCTCCTCTAACCATCTTTGTGGTGCTTCACTGCACTCCCTCCAGCACCTTCATCTCTCATCTTGAGAGGCTGGTGAGCCTAGACCTGACACAGCATTCCAGCTGAGGCCTCACCAGTCAGTACTAGAGGAAGGATCACCTCCCTTCACCTACTGGCAAAAGTTCTTCCTCATGAGCCCAGGCAGGATAAGGATACCATCAGCCTTCTTTGCTGCAGGGGCACAGTGATGGCTCATGGCCAGCTGGGTGTCCCAGGGACATTTCTGCCAAGATGCTTTCCAGCTGGGCAGGCCCCTGCACACACTGGTGCCTGGGGTGGTTCCTCCCCAGTGCAGGACTTGGCACTTTCCCTTGTTAAACTACATAAGGTTCCTGCCAGCCCTTTCTCCAACCTGACAAAGCACTGACTGACAATATATACTAAGGAATTTTAGAAAAGAGCACAAAATTCCAGAATTTTTTTTTTGTAAATAAGAATGGAGATGTCTGTGTGGTAAGTATATGATTATTAATACCATACAGCACAATAATAGCAAGATAGTTTTAAGAAAAGAGTGAGCAATTATCTTGCAGGTAAGGGCATGCAAGGAAACTTCTCAGCTGCATGCTCTCCTTGAGTCACCCTGAGCCATCCTGCTGGAGACACTGCCTACCTGCTGTGCCAAGAGCACAGAACCTTGTGGGGCTAAACTGGAAATCAAATTCAAACATCCTCTACTGGGGAGATTTGAGTTTTAAAAACTAACTCCTCACCATCCCAAAAAGAATTCTTCCCTGATGGAAAGCTCATATGTTAACACAGCACACTCCTGCCCACAATACTAAAAAAATCCATCCACGAACACCAGTAAGAACCATCAAATAAGTAGAACTCCAAAAGCTAAACCATTTTTGTAGAAAATGAAAATACTAGAGCATCAGGCATGCTCAGTTTTGCTCCAGTAAGGCAATGACCATTATAAATACCTCTTTTTGTTTTTAGAAATCAGGCATGGAACAAGGTTGATAAACTTTATAACAAATTATGAACAATATATACTGACCTCTCTATAAGGATGCTTTCCTTGCATCATGTTGCTAAGTTAAACCAAGAACAGCTAGGAAATCAAAACAGAGGGGAAATACTCAGATCTAGATTAAAGGCACAAAGCCTCTCAACCTTAAGAGATATATCCAACAGCAACTGCATTTGAGCTCTCTTTGAAACAATAACTACAATCACATTCTTATTTGTGTTAGAAATCAGATTAGGGTAAAATGTCACATGCTTACTCTGTTTTCAGGAATAAACCAGAATTCAACCTCCCAGCTGTATCCTATAGCAATGCAGTCTGTGTGCAAATTGCCAAAATGACCATTCTTTTTCACCCAAGGAACTTATAACTTCCAAGCACCATGAACTATTTCCAAAGACAGAAATGTCATCAATTTTTGGATTAAAAAGCTTGGGAGGGGGGAGAGGGAAGGAGGGAAAAGAAAGAGAAAGAGAAATTGCGTGTTCAAGCGGAATTACATACAACCAAGTCAGAGTTCTGAGATGTCAATTTTGACTGATGGTATTCCACAAAAATCAGTTTAAAAGGCCAACAACGTTATGGGCTCAATAAAGAAAAAGCTAAAAATATGGTCAGTCACAGCTGAAGACAAGATTTCACAGGACATGTTGACTTCACTGACATCAAAAGAGAGACCTTGGTGCCATTTCTCATCTCCGTATTTGCTCCTTTGTTCTACTCCTGTATTTTGGAAGACATTTCCAGCATACCACACTGGTATGCCATCCCATCGCTGGCCCTTCCCAGCACAAATTCCAGAATCACATCAAAGAGAAAGATCTGCCAGAATCACACACAGTCACTTCTTCTAAACACCATGCTCGAGCCATTCCCTGGAGCAGGCTGCCCAAGGCTGTATCCAGATGGAATTGGAACATTTAATTGTCCAACAAGTTTTAACAACCAGCAACCTGACAAAACTAACTACAGAAACACCTGCAACCCATGTAACACGGTGACTCTCTCTTGCCAATTGAAGGATTCTATTCTCTCCACCAAACCAGCGTCACACCAGGAAAGGCATGTTACCACTGCTTCTCCAAAACTGTCCAACACTTTCCTAGGCAGAAAACGTAAAATTCACAGAAGCTTCATCACGCTTGAAAAAGCCAATCCCAGGCAAATCGATGCAGGAAGGAAAGCTGAGGCAGCACGTGAATGAGGAGCTGTCCTCCCCAGGATACAGAGCTGTGTGCCCAAGCGCATGGGACAGTGCCAGCCAAGGCTGACACAACCAGCCGGACCGACGGGCCCTGCAAAGGCACCCGCACGGCCACGCTCGGCCCTGTACCCCAGACGGGGTGCAGCCATCCCGACACAAACACGTCCCTCAGTTTCCTCCAATTTCCCCAGACAGGATGAGGAAGCAATCACTAGACCTGAAAGACTGACACCAAGCATTCTACTGGCAGAAGCTCCAGACATGGACTCACAGTTTATTAAGGAAGACACCGAGCACTTTTGTTTAAGCCAGCAGCAACTTTGCTTCGCGATGTTTTGCTTCGTGCAAAGATCCAGAGACCCCCACAAATCGCACTGGATTCTTCCAAAGCTGTGGCCTCCCCACTGCACGCACCCCCCGTCCCGCAATCGCCGCTCTAGGCACAGAGCGCATTTCCCGCCTCCTCATGGAATACAACCTCGAAGCCCGGCGGGGGAGGGGGAGGCGGAATTAGAAAGAAGAAAAACCCTCCAAAAACACGGCCCAAGAGGCGAAAACAGAGGGCGTGCGCGGGTGGCCGGGCAGGAGGGAAAGCTCCTGGCGGCAGCCGCCGCATCTCCCACGCCCCCCAGCCTGGCGGAGCCTCCCGGCTGCGGAGCCTCCCATGTGCGCTGCCCAGGCCGCGCCGCCCGGGCCTCCCCCGCCGCCGGGGGCCGAGGCACGTGTGGCGGACACGGCGCCGCAGCCCGGGGGTCACTTACATAAGGCACGGGCGGCCGGGCCCGCCCGAGGCCCCCGCGGGCCCGCGCTGCGCCAGCGCCGGTGCCGGCCTATGCGGCTCGGGAGCGCCCGGTACCCGCTGGTACGGGGGGGAAGGAAGAAAGGGAGGAACGAAGGCAGACGGGCGGGCGGGGGTCGCCGTTGCCGCCACCTCCGCCGCCTCCTCCTGTGCGCGCCGCTGCCCCCAGCCCAGCCGAGCCCGCACTCCCGGTACGTGCCGGTGCCGGTGGCATCTCCCTCCCGCAGCGGCGGCAGCGGCGACAACGGCACGGCCCGGCACGGCACGGCACAGCCCGGCCCCGCGCGCCCGCGCACCCACCTCGCTCGCTCACCCGCCGCGCGGGGGGCGGGACGGGAGTGGGGGGGACGGGCCGAGTTCTCGCGAGATCCGCAGCGAACCTCCGCGGGAATTTTCAAATGCGCGGGACACGGCCCCGGGCGCTGGCTGTAGTGGCCTCCGGACTACGGATCCCGGCGTGCTGCGCGGCAGCCGCTTCCGCTCCCGCCCCCGCCCCGGTGGCTGCTGTCTCTCGCGGGGCACGCCGGGAACTGTAGTTCTTGGGCTGGCAGGACCGCCGCCCTGCGGGGCCCGTTCGTGGGGACAGTTCTGCTGTCCTGCCCCGCACCTCGTGGGGACGGCTCTGCTGTCCTGCCCCGCACCTTATGGGGAAACCGCCGGCAGGGGAAAGCTGGCCCTGCCTACCTGTGACCCTCTCATCGCAGGAGCCGCTCACCCACTCCTCCGCCTTCCCCCTGGAGTTCATTGAATCACAGAATGGTTTGGGTAGGAAGGGACTCTAAAGATCATCGAGTTACAGCCCCCCTGCCACGGGCGGGGACATCTCCCGCTGGACCAGGTTGCTCAAAGCACTTTTCAGCCTGGCCTTGAACACTTACAGCAATGGAGCATCCACAGCTTCTCTGGGCAACCTGTTTCAGGGCCTTGTCACCCTCACAGTAAAAGACTTCCTCCTACGATCTAACCAAAACCTACACTCTTTGTTTGGACCCATTCCCCCTTCTCCTGTCATGCTCTTTAAAAAGTCCCTGTCCATCTTTCTTGTAGGTTCCCTTCAGGTACTGGAAGGCCAGTCATTAGGTCACCCATTTAAAAGGATTTAAAGGGGTAGGCTATTTAGCTGCAGTTTTCCTCTTAATTTTAATAAGAAATTGTATGTAAAAACCCAACAAATTAACATAAAATTAATGTTACTCTGTTAGTCACTGAAAGGAGAAAAAGTAAGTATGAAGTCAAAAGTGCAAGTCAAATGCTAATCCTTTCAGTGTATATATTTTAATGTGGTCAAAACATTCTTTGACATTAAAGAAATATTTTCAGGTATTGATAAACAAATAGTATAGTGGAAGGCATCCCTCCCCATGGCAGGGGTGTTGGAACAAGATGATCTTTAAAGTCCCTTCCGACCCAAGCCATTCTATGACTCTATGAAATGTGCAATGCTTCTAAGAAGTGGCAGCATCATCAAAGGGGTGACAAAGGCATTTAATTTCTCCCAGCATACATTATCCCTAAATTACAGCTATGCTTCTTGTGAAAAATGCCAATCACTTGTTTTTAGAATTTTAAAAGTTTAATAGTAATAAAATGGTTATTAAAATAGTAATATAATTAGAGTAATAAAAATTTGACCAATTGGGATTAGAACAATATGAGACAATAAAAACAAAGAATTATGGACTGTCCAGGTACCTTTATCTGGGCAAAATATGCCCAAAAAAGGACACAGGTTAACAGAGGATTAACCCTTACAAGCAATAGCCTGTTGCATATTCATACATCTCATACATGATGCATAAATTCCATTCAAACAAAGGATTCTGTCTGGTCAGTGTCAACTTTTTCCTCTTAATCCTGACGGCATCTTCAGGGCTGAGCAAGGTGGGAAGAAGTTAGTTTCTTCTAATAATGGAGCAATAAATTCTCTTTCTCTGAAAGATATAGGTGTCCTGTGGCTGCTATCTCAGTGCAAGTACCTCATTCCTATCTTAAAAATAATTCCCACATACATAGTTTCTATTTTAACTATAAAAGTTACATTTTAGCTACAAAACTACATTTACCATACTATTAAAATGTTAATACAGCACTACTAATCAATACAACATAATACATATAGTAAATATCTGCGTAGAGCCATATAATATGCACTTTTCACACTCTTAATGTTGAGTTGCCATTGTTTATACTATTATGCAAATATTTTTTGTGACTTGGTGGCTGCTGTTGCCATTTTAGATCTATTAATTTATTTAATAGAAGAGCACAGGTCACAGAGAAGGAGCCCACCATAAGGATTGCACAGGCCAGCCCAGCCCCTGACCTTGGGGGAGGCTGTGCACAAGTCCCAGGGTGTTGGTGAGACAGAATTTGCCTGCAAAGAAGGAAGCCTGGCCCTGTTCACCAGCTGATGGGTGACAGCAGAGCTGGCTGCTACATGTGAGAGGCTGTGCATGACAGAGACAGATCTGGGGTGGGCTCGAAAGCGAGGACAGGCAGCTCTCATCTGATGTGACAGAGAGCAGGGAGCTAAGGGAGAAATGCAAAGATAGGCATGGCAGCACTGGAGGACCAGCCAGACCCATATCCTTTGCAAAGACATGTAGAGTGATTATGTGCAGAACAGGGCTGTGTTTATTGAGGGAAAGACAAGTGCTTTGGCAGTAAGCACAATTCAAAGTGGCAATTCAGCAGGGGTGAGAGCCTTAGCTCCACACATGGAGACAGAAGGGCTTCATGTCAGGAATTATTTGTGGAACAGTGTTTTCAAGGTTTGGGCATGATCTGAATAAGGACACGAGGAGAAGTCTGGACCAAAGCTGTCCCCCCTGTCAGAGGCATAAGTGAACATTGGCCTAAACAGCAGCTGAGGGGCCGTGGGATGAACTTGGCTGGTTTAGCAAAGCTTGAGCTTCAACTGACAGCAAGACTTATCTGAGCAGTCATCAGGGAGCTGAGCAGGGATGTGTTTGGAAAAATGACTCATCCTGCCAAGTTTTAGGTGTCTACAGTACAGTCATCAATCCATTCAGCTGGACTCCCTTTTTTAGGTGGGGAAGGGAAACAGCTTTTTCCTGAGTGCCTGTCCTGGCTGGCTTTAGATACCTCCCATAGGATTAGCTGTAATGGATGCCTAGATGGAGCCATTGTAGGTAGAGACATCTATGCTGTACCCTTTTGCTTTTGGTTGGGTTGATCTCTCTTTTAGAGATTAATCTGAATTGAGCACTGGGTTTTTAAGCTGCTTGGCAGGTGAATTTATGTTTGTGGTAGGGATTACATAGAGATAAAGGCATAGAAGAGAAAGAGGACAAGAACACAATTTTATACCACCCATTCTAGAGTCTGGAGAGCAAGATAAAGAGGAGTCTCCAAACGTGGGTATGGTGGTCAAGTGAGGGAAGGGAAAGGGGAGGGCAGAGCTATGACAGAGAGAATAACCTCTCAGGGGGAGCTGACTTGTGGCAAGTGCCTGACAGGTGATGGGAGATGGAGGGGAGAGCTGGAGCTGGCTAAGAAGAGGTCATTTTGAGGCTTCCACAAAAACAGCCCTGACTGAATGTGGGGGCAGGGGCCCGATGAGGGAGGAGGAGTTTCATGAGGAGGAGTCCAGCCTTTCACTGAGCTTACAAAGCAAAGAGAATAGAGGTGCATGTTTGTACTGGGTTTGTGTGGCCAGGTTTTGGTAGTGAAGGAGCCTCAAGGATGGCTTCTGTGAGAAGCTGCCAGAAGGTTCCTCTGTGTGTGACAGAGCCAATGCCTGGAAGCTCCAGGACAGACCTGCTGCCTGCTAAGGCCAGTTCATAGCAATGGTGGTAGCTCCCATGGGGTAACAGATTTAAGAAAGTAAGAAAAGGTGCAATTCCAACCAGAGAGAGGAGTGAGAATATGGAGTCAGGGAACAGCTCTGCAGACACCACGGTCAGTGCAGAAGGAGGGGGAGGAGATGCTTCTGTCACTGGAGAAGAGATTCCCCTGCAGCCTGTGGTAAAGACCACGATGAGGCAGCTGTGCCCCTGCAGTCCCCTGTGGTCCGTGCCAGAGCAGGTGGATACCCAAAAGCAGGCTGTGACCCTGTGGGAAACCCACAGTGGAGTAGGCTCCTGGCAGGACCTGTGGATCCCATGGAGAGCAGAGTCCACACTGGAGCAGGTTTGCTAGCAGGACTTGTGATCCTGCAGGGAACCCATGCTGGAGCAGCCTTTTCCTGAAGGACTGCACCCCTTGGAAAGGGACCCACACTAGAGCAGTTCATGAAGCACTGCAGCCCATGGGAAGGATTCACACTGGAGAAGCTGGTGAAGGACTGTCTCCTCTGAGAGGGAATCCACACTGGGGCGGGGGAACAGTGAAGTGTCCTGCCCTTGAGGAGGAAGGAGCAGCAGAGACAAATGCATGCTTAACTGGCTGCAGCCATTCTTCTGTGCTGCAGAAAGGGGAGAAGGTAGAGAAACTCAGGAGTGAAGGTGAACCAGGAAGATGGGAGGGGTAGGGGCGAGGTGTTTTAGTATTTAGCTTTTATTTCTCATTGTCTCACTCTGATATAATTTTTAAGAAATTAAATTCCTTCTCGCTGAATCGAGTCTGTTTTGCCCATGACAGTGGCTGGTGAGTGATCTCTCCCTGTCTTTATCTCAACACACAAGCTTTCATTTTCTCTCCCCTGTCCAGCTGGGGAGGGGAATGATGGAGGAGTTGGTGGCTTGAAAACAATAAGAGTATTAATAGTTGCATTTATTGAAATGAGAAAGAGCCAGAGAAGAGTGAGCAATTAACAAGGTAAAATGAGCATGAGGCAATTAAGGGGATGAGAGAAGGTGGAACCAACAGCGAGAAAAGGAGCAGGATGGCAAAACCAAAGAAGAGAGCTCTGCGTCTGTGGCACCAGCAGACTGGGAGTGAGATAAGTGGAAGTGGGTTTGAGATGCAGGGATTGCAAAGTCAAAACACAGGAAGGAAGCAGTGAGATGTTGTGCAAATAGAGAAGGAAGCAGGAAGGAAGATGCAGCAAAGAGGGAAGATGCTGCAGCTGAAAATGTATGCAAAGTGCATGCAAATGGGAAATGTTCAGCTGAGCTGGAAAAATTAGGCTGCTTGGTGTACCAGATGTCATCAGGTTTCATGCAGTTAGGATTGTTGAAAACCTGGCGGACAAGCTGTATTAGAAAGCGTATGTTCTTACTCAGCCAAGTTAATGATTGCCAAGTCTAATTGTTATGGCTGGGTTGGGAACCAGTGGAGTCACAGCTGCAGCAGCACAGCAGCTCTGAAGCAGATCTCCCCAGACTCAGGCACCAGTTTGGCTGCTGTACAGCTGTGGGTGTCTGGACACTGCGTCCTGATGCACCCACGGGCGTACCTGGCCCTGGCAATTCCCCTCCCCAGGGAATTGGGAAGCCTGGAACACAGTGCTGGGTGCAAGGAAGGGCTCCAGAACTGAGTCAGACTGTCTGCTCAGGGAAAGCTGGGAGAAGACCCCAAAAGCAGTTTTTGAATGACAAGGAGCTGGAGGTGGGGTTTGGGCTCCCCGGTGGCATCCTGCTGCACAGCCTTTCTTCCCGGTCGATAAGTCAATATCTGATTAGGGGTGAGACCCACGAGCACTCTGCTGCTTTGTGCTGCCCCAGCACTGGGGTGTGGCTGCTGCTTTGGTGTATCCAGTTGGCATCCACTTTTGCCTTTGTCTTGTATTTGAGTATCTGTGATTCTGCCTCAAGTTGAAATGGAAGGTGTTGCATGCTTGATAATATTTTTTTCAAATCATTGTGAAGATCATGCAGTAGCGTCCTCTACAAGCACTTCTTGGTCCTCGTGGTCTGGCATTTTTAGTAAGCTACACCAAAAGTAAGCAAATACCGAGATGAAGAAAGCTCTGTGTTAAAATGAAGGTCATACTGTTGGCATGTATCAGGGGTGTAAAGGTGAAACAAAGAAGAAGATGCTGCAGTGGTGTAATGATTATTTTCAAGCACAGGATTGTTTAAAGAGACAGGATGCTTAGCAATGTGGTTATACTTATCCAAATTACAAGGGTGCAAGTTTAAAAACAAGGAATTAAATACTGCCTTTCAGTAATTACACAGAAGGAATCTATTTTGACAGTGTATGTGGTGTTTTTAAAGCCAAATATTAAAAAGACTCAGACACAAAAGGCAGGTGTTTGGGCTTTTAGAGATATTTCACTGTGAATTATTTCAGCTGATATAATTGTTTCAGCTGAGATTTTTGTAAGGTTTAAGAGTCTCATCTTAATTTAATTTTCTGGACTCAGAATGCCTGGTTATGATATACTAGCAATTAGTTCTATACATCTCTTACACTTATGTAATATTTAAGTATTCTCATCCTTTAATTCTACTATATATTTCATTGGAAATAATTATTTTCTGTTTTTTCCTTTAAAATTGTATTAAATCAATTGTAGGGCTTTAACAATACTACACATTAAAAGAATTAATTAGAGCTTTTCAATATCAAAATCAAAGTAATTAGAGACTTAATGGACCGAACATAATATAACAGGATCTCTTCTATTCTCCACTAGAGCAGCAATAATTTAATATGAAGAGAGGAACTCCAGAATTTCCCAGAGAAAGAAAATATTAAGTGGTGGTTGGGTTGAAACTGCAGTTGCAGAAGTGTCATGAAGTCACAAAAACAAGGAGGGAGAGAAGTGTATGCATTTCAGTTTAAAAAGAAAAAGAGGGACCTTAGGAGACTTTGAAAACTGCATTCCCGAGCAGCATACTGAGTATTATCACATCTCAGTTTTTCCTGTAGAAAATGTTACAGCTTGATTGTCAGAGCTATTCCCAGCTGAATTTTATACATTACAGCATTACATATTACTAAGTTTGGGAATTGTTTTTTCTTACGTTTTATTGTTGTTGTTTGGTTTCTTTCCATTGTAATCTGAAGCCTAGACATGTTGCTCTTGCAGACTGAAAAATATGGCTTTTCTTCCCTTAAATTAGATTGGGACAGGAAAGAGTTTTCTTGTTCTGGTCCTCTGTCATCCTGCTGCTGTGTGTAGCAATTGGGGAAGTTCTGTGACTGGTGGGTTTGGTGTGAGCTGTGACACTGGGAGGACCTGTCCTTGCTCGAACACTTAGTTTGCATACATCTGTTCCTAAACGAGCAGCAGAGAGAAGACAAACACTGCAAGGTCTGGCTTCAGGCAGGTGGGAACCTCTGAGTAATATCAGTAGCTTGGCTAATGCCATTCAGGGTTTTCATTTCATAATTTATGGACATCACGTTGTTTATTAAAATCTGCACAAAGCAGTCAAAAGTGAGGAAATAAGGGATTTCAAATATTTTACCGATGGGTATGGCTTATGCCCACATAAGCCTTTCCCCCACCCCCAAAAGTCAATGCATTTCTTCACGATACAATAACCTTCATGTTAACCCAAAATTAATATGGTTCTGTCAATAGCAAGGCTGAGAAGGAATGCAGGTGTATTTTCAAGGGAGATTATTGCTTCTAGAAACAAGCTGGTCATTTTGATAGGATTATCTCATCTGACTTTGGCTGTATGAAAGGAGAGTATCGACTTTAGGTGTGCCCATAGACTGTTTATCTTCAACTGTGCTGACTGATCTCTAAGTCAGATTTCCCTTGCTTACAGCCCTGCAGTGCCCTGTAACTTACCCTGTCCCACCTACAGTACCACTGCCAACAAATTAAAGAAACCATCTTGGCTCCCTTTTCTCCTGTTTTTGGAGAAAAGAGTACACACTTCAGCAGACCTCATTTGTCCTTTGTAGGAGAGACACCTGCACAGGTCAGACCCTCTGGGATGCCTGGTTCTCCCTCTAACATTTAGGGGGAATCTAAAAAGTGTCAGGGAAAGGTTGCTTCACTTTTAGGAAGCTACCTGTGGCTGGCAGGAATCACTCTGTT
This sequence comes from Molothrus aeneus, assembly GCF_037042795.1. Classification (NCBI taxonomy): domain Eukaryota; kingdom Metazoa; phylum Chordata; class Aves; order Passeriformes; family Icteridae; genus Molothrus; species Molothrus aeneus. The sequence continues at coordinate 32,373,726 of NC_089648.1, forward strand.
CACCAGGAGTTGGGAAGTGACTGTGGTTACAAACTTTGTTTAGTGCATAGCCAATTAAATCCCCATAAAGCAAGCTTCTCCCATAACTTGTGCTTGTTAGACTGCTCTAAAACCTTCCAATTATCCATGCTGATCATGAAATAAAAGGCAAAATAACACCCCAGACACAGAAGTCTCTATACTGCAGTTCTTTATAGGGAAGTCCATGGCCTGCATTTTCTTATCCCTCCTTTTGTGTTTATTTTTAGGTTTGTGCAGGTAAAGGTAGATGGTTGCTTCAATGTATTTAAAATAACCAACATATCAGAGCAAACTGAGGGTAAGGAGAGGTGATTTGGCTATGCCTTACACCAGTCAATTCAAAGCAGGAAGTTTCTTTCTTCTCAGTTGTTTTGTTAGCTGACCACACAAGAAATTCCCAAGTTCCCCAGCAGTATTTCACTTGCCTAGCCTTTTTGATAACTGACATTCCTCCTCATGCCGCACGAAGGTCACACAATGAGAGTACCCACCAGCCAACACAGAAGGACCTTCATGTTTTAGAGCACCTGGGCTGCATTGCATGTCTTGAAAAACATGGAGTTTATGTCTGTCTTGGTTTAAAAAGACAGATGTCTGCTAAGGAAGGCAGGAGCCTCCCCTGAAATGGAAAATGCAAACCCCCTCCCTCCAAATTCTTATAGTTTTGAAATTAAGGGCTCTCAGGCAAAGATATGGGAATAGGAATAACAGTTCTTTACTAGGAAAATTAAAAATACAAATGCAATAGTACAAAAAAGAAAACAAAAAAAGCCAAACAAACAAAAACAAATGCAATAGTACAAAAAAGAAAACAGTCAGAATATGACCTGACACCCTGCGGGTCAGTGTGTTGGTAGCAGTCTGATTAAATGGTGGCTGCTGTCCTCCTGCAGTGACAGATGTGGTTCTGTTGGAGCAGTCATCCTGTAGATGGGTGGAGTTTTCCTCTGAAGGTCCAGTGGTGGTGTAGATGGGCCTGGTCTTCCTCTGGGAATCTAGGAAGAAAAGCAGCTGCTCCTCCAGGAATCCAGTGGGAAAGGCTGCCTGTGGTGTTCCAAATATCAGATTATATCCAGGTAGGAATGCTTAGCTCCTCCCTCTGGGTGGAGCCTCTCACAATGGGATGATGTAATTTTATCAGTCATGCAGTGACATCCAATAGCCCATTAACAGAAGATGTCTCCCCGGAGGGTGGATTGGTTGTGGAAGAGATAAAGGAAACTGCCCAATTAACAGAGGATAACTGCCCCACCTCTAACAGATAGGAATAGAATATACACCCCCTTTCCAACCTAAGATGTATGCCTGATGGCATAAACAAACAGCACTTCTTTACACAGCAGAGTAGAATTTCCTGCATAGCACATGTGTAATCTGACTAAATTAATTGTACTATTTGAGCACAATTGTTTTTATGCCTATGGTTTTGTAGATAAACCCCAATGATCAGTAATCCAAAATCAAGCTTTTCCCACAAAATAAAAAAGATAATTTATTCATTGCTTTTCTGGCCTTTCTTCCAGCTCTGACAAATCCCCATTACCCTTCATATTGAAATAAAGGAATCATGCGCTTGCACATTTGGAAAATAACAAATTAATCCTAAAGAATAAGGTCTTAAAATCTAACTTGGAAATACAGTTTTGGTGTGATTTCTGGTTCAGGGGCATTTTGGACTCAGTTGATGCAGTGCAATGGCAACAGTGCACTAAACTGAGGAAATGGGTTGCCATGCTGAGGTGCTGCAAACTAGCCTGCAGATGCTTTCTGAGGTCTAAAATAAAAACACTCCAGTTCCTCTTGCACCAAAACCACTCTGCTGACTACAGTTCATTATCACTGTGCAAATACTGCATGTGTAAGGTGGTTTGTATCATGTTAAATTTGGAATGCCCTAATTCAACACAAGCTGAGCTGGGGACCACAATGACATTATTGGTATTAGGCATTTTCTTTGGTGATTAACCTCTACATGTGTGACCTCAGGTCAAAGTACCAATAGGTGTTAACTAGAAAACTTGGAGGCAATCATGTCCAAACTTAGGTAGCAAAACCCTAAATGCTGGAAAATGCAACCTGAAAAAAAATCAGACTGGCTTTTTTCATTAGAAATGTGGTCATATATGTTGAAATGACCATCAAGGACAGATTTTTGCAAAGCACACAGTACTCAGCTGTTCCTTTATAAGCAGAGAAAGCAAATTATAGAAATGGCCTTGTGCAGGAGAGCTCAGGATATCTGTGTTGCCTCAAACCATCTGCAACAGACTGGCTCTTGAAAATGTTTGAGAGAAAGAGTCATTTCCCAGTGCAGGTAAGATTTAATGTCAATGTGCCCAGCTGTGCAAGAAGCACTGCTGAGTGTGGGTGACTAATGCATTTGCCAGCACAGCAACTTCAATGTGTAATTTATTGTTGCGTAGGCTGTCAGGATAGCTCAGCCCCGCAGCCTTTTGTTTTGCCAGATGCTGATCACCTCCTGAGAAGTGCTAAGACATCTCATTTGTCAGTGTGTGCTTGGTGCCTTGCAGAAAGTGATCAGAGCCTTGTTGGGTTTGTGACCCACCTGTACTGAAAAATTGAGGTGATCCATCCTCTGCAAACAGAGACAGCTAACATAAAGCCAGTGCCCTTGAAAGAGCCACTGTGACCTCTGGTTTGAGCAATTTAGAGGAAACATCACTCAGTCTGCTGAATCTGCTCATTAACTGCTGGAACAAAGAATTACTGTGAATAAGTAGTTCTTTTTGCTTCGCCTTCTCCACCACTTGAAAGCTAAAAAATATTTTTCTGGAAGTGGCATAATGGAAATTAACTGAGTGGCACCAGCTTGAGGTTCTGCCTGGCAACCTCAGGCATGGGGCAATGCCTAGCCAGGCTTTAAGGGAGCCTGTGGAGGGTAGACCCCCTGATTTTCACTCCTGCCTAACAGCCTGCAATGCCTGGGATGGTTTATGTTGGGCTCATGTCCCTGGCACGGCTGGGACAGTTCCCAGAATTGGTACTACCTGACCTGTATGGGACTTGGCTTCTTTGCTTGGGGCTCCAAGGCTCCAAGGGGCTTTCTGGGCAGAGGTCTTTTTCCTTCCAGAAAGACCCAGCTTCTGTGTAGCATCAACTTTGTTCAAACACATCACCCTAGGCAAGGATCAGCTGGATTGTTTCCCCACCTCCACTAGAAACTACACCAGCATCTTGTACGGTGTTAATTACACAAGACAGTGCAGCTTTCAGGAAATAAATGAATGGTGATGCCCTACAACGAGTGTTTAAGATGTTTGCCAACTTGTGTTGCTTGATGCTTGTAGGAAAACATTTCCTTTTAATGAGGGAGGTATATTTACTATTTTCTCCCTTCTGCTAGCAAACATTTCTGCTGCAGGTTGTATGGTGTCCAATATCAGCCCATGGGAAAAATATGGGAGTTTTTCAGGGAACTCCCATGGGAGTTCCCTGAAAAATACTGACAAAGAAACAATATCTTTTCTACATGCTGAGCCTCAAACTGTGGATGAGTGTAAAAATTACACTGAAAAAGGACATAGGGCAAGGGGCCTCCTCCCTGCCACCAGTGCCTCCCACAGACCCAGCTCCTCCTCCTGTGTGCCACCACTGATGCTGCAGCACCATGGCTGGCGCATGGTGTCCAGCTTCTTCTCCTTCCAGCATGAAGGATTCTTTTAATCTAGAATTTCATAGGATTTGGAAAAGGTTTGACATTTAAAAGCTGCCAGGGGTTTCCAGAGGAAAGAAGCCAGTGCATGTGGCCTGTCAGATGCCTCACCAGCTGTGTGTTCCAAAACTGGTTGTTTTCAGCAAGCTGAATTCACTTCCTATCATTGATATTACAATGCCAGTCAGTGACAGGACTCTGGTTAGGGATCTCACTGAGAGCAAACTTTTTGCCTGGTTTTGCTTTGTGACTTGTCCTGTAAGAGGAGAGTTCAGATTTCCTTGCAGTCTCACTGTGGCCCTGGGTCTGCTGCTGCTGACAAACAGGGTCCCAAGTATTTTTTTTTTCAGAGGTACCCAACTAAAAAAATCTAAATTCAACGTCTTTGGTCTAGGGGCACTGGCTGAGATCAGAGTCCCATCTCATTAGGCTTCATATAAAGACAAGACTACATTTATTCCTGTCACACAAAGTGCTTGCACCTTGACAAACTGGAAGGGAAGCAGCAACAGTGAGAAATGCCTTGCCAAAATTCAAAAGTTGATCAGAAGTTGAGCCAGAAATGTTAACCAGCTATCCCAGTTCCTGGCATCTGAATAGACCTGCTTCAGACTGGCTAGCAGGTGGATCTGTGTATTTATTCATATACTGCCTCTTAAGAAATATGCTCAAAAACTTACACTGCAAAATTAAATATACTTTGGAGGAACTGCTGGCCCCTGGCTGACCAGCACTCCAGCCAAGGAACAGCTCCAGCAGCAGCTGCTCATGCTGGATGATGAACATCACATTCCCTGAATTTTGTAAAGCTAACAGCAGACAAGGACCTACTGAAGGGCCAAATGGCACCATTGACTTCTAGTCCACATGTGCCCTTGAGCACATCAGATAACTTTACACCAAAATAATTGCTGCAACTTGGCCCTGGCTTTGGAGAATAACAAATTCACAGATTTTTCAAGCTTTAAGAAGCAGATTCAATATTCTAATCTCTTTTCTGCATAAGAGCAAATCACTGGATTTTACCAAGTCATTTCTACATCCAAATCATGACTTCTAGTCGAATGACAAATTATGCTGCTACAGTTTGCATGCTAGCTGAGCACCTCTCACTTCAGCTGAAATTAAATCACAGGAGTGAGTATCCTCCTCTCCAGCCCACTCCCTTCTGAATGAATGAGGTTTGTCCCAAAGTATCACAAATTATTTTAGCTCCTTGCATATGTTAGAGATTTTAGCTGCTCTTCACTTTTTGATTTATTAATCAAAAGCCTGTGAAGGAGTATCAGATCTAGAATTTGCTTTTGACCATGTTGCCCATGAGGTGTGCCAGAAAAAGAAGTACTGCTGTAGCTGAAGAAACATTACCCTGGATATTGATACACTGGATCCATGAGCATGCACTTAGAGTTATGTACGTTGTCTTGTGGCTAACCTGCTGGATTTTAAAGAGGGTATTCCAAGTTTTCTATTCTAGTGCAGCTCTTTTAAGGGTATTTTGCAGTGAGTTGACCCACGTTACTTCACCTCAGCCTGAAACTTTTTTGGACAGTACCAGAATACAGTACTGGTGAGACAGATAGGGGGACAAAGGTGAGGTCTCAGAATGAAAGGGAGAGAAACAAGGAATTGTTCAGGCTATGTGCAGTGTTAAAACCTCACAGCTGATGGAGGGAAATCAGATGATGCTGAAGACAGTAAGAGAGCAGCTTGTCTGCCAAAAATAAATAAAAAAAGGAAAAAATTCAGAACCCAGGGGTTGCCTGTACCAAGAAGGTGATTTTTTCTTTCTTTGATATAAATTAATAGGAATTGGGTTTGCCCAGCAAAAGTTGAGCTGTGCTGCAGAGCTAGCACTATATGGGTTGCTGGTTGTTGTAGGCCATGACACTACACAATTATAAGAAAAATCAGTGTTCACCCCCAAAATGATGTTTTCATCTACTTCATCAGCTCAGGTAAGGAGATACTATGCTACTGGAGCAGACACAGCTTGCAAGTGTCCATGGGCAGCAGAGAGCAGAGCAGGGGCAGCCTCGCCCGGGGCAGCCCAGCTGTGCCGCTTCCTTGTCACAAGGCCCAGTGTGGAGCAAGAAAACAAAGTTTCTGTCAAGAAGGAGACTTGCTGCCCAGAGAAACAAGGAGTGCAGTTGTTGATATAGCAACAGAAAAGGACTTGTGGGAAAATCTGAGGCAGTGTCCCACCAGGAGACCAAGCTGATAATTTCTGCTGCTACTGCCCTTCTTCGCACAGGACAGGTCTGGGCGTTGGGTCGTTACATCTTCATGTGGCCAGTTTGGTTTTGGGGATTTTTTCTTATTTGAGTGCCAACCCTAGGAAACAAGTTTGACTATTGCACAACTGTTACCATTTTGGGGAGTTACTTTTCTTTGGTCTGTTACAAAACTCTGTATGGGATGAACATCAATAGGGCAAACATTACGCTTGCTAGAGGCAACAGCTGTGATACTTGTGCTTGAAGAGAAAGAAAGAAAATATTTTTGTGATTACTGCCAGCAGCTTCTTCATGCTGTTTGGATAAGAGTGAGACAACAGCTGGTACCGACACATGTTCCTCTCCCTCCCCATCTTGCATTATTAGCAACTGTTAGTGCGAGTCAAAATAATGGTAATTTGCTGGCAATAAGTAATTTTATCTGAAAACAGTTAATTTCCTTCATGTGTGAACACATTCTCAAATGAAAAGGTACAAATTACCAGTGGTAATTTTATTGAAATAAATGGGGTTTTAGGCTGTTTGGACTGAATCTTGCACAGTATCTGATGTTTATGGCTATAGCAAGAAAACTATTGTGGCATTTTATCAAATAATTTGCATGAGAGGTTAAAAACTTGAAATGCTCTGTCTGATAAACTAGTGATGTGACAACACTCTGCATTAAGCAATTGCAGTGTTGCAGTTGGTAGGAAGTGGGATTGTCAACATGTCCTCCGACCAAGCGACAAAAATATCACCAAAACACACTTTGCTGTGATTGAGGAATCCAGTGAGGAGAAATAAAAGACAAAAAACCAGAGGGTTTTGCACCTGATATCAGGAGCAGGTGACATGCAGTGCCCAGCCCAGCTCAGGCAGTGTTATGGATGAGCTGCTCCTCCAGGCACCTGCCTTCTTCACTCCTTGCTCCTCGAAGACAAGCAAGCCCAAAGCACCTTTGTTTCCACCATGTCCACATGAGATCATGTATCATTGCTTCTGTTACCTTCATCAACTCAAGGAAGTGGGGGAATAAATCTGTGTCCCATCTTGGGTGTGTACATATTTTTTTTCTGGGGATGGAGTCTGCTTTTACTCTTTGAGCTCTGTTGCATGCCTTTCTTAGCCCGTTCTGCCATTTCCCCCCTATGGCAGCTGGGCAATGTGTTTTCATAGTGAAGGACTTTCTCAGACAGCAGGATGGGGAGAGCATGGCCTCCACCTCAGGAGAGTGAGCATGCACCTGCCTCTCTCAGCAGCTTCCCTGCAGCAGACCTGGCTGGGCAGTGCTAACGAGCTGCTTCTTGCTCAGCAAGAGCTGAGCAGCTCTCCAGGAATGAGCTGGATGAAACCTCCCTAGGAGGTCCTTCCAAGTCACACAGAGATCCTTTGAGGAGGTGTCATGGCTGGGCTCTGTGGTGCACTAATCAACCCCAGGACTATGATGAGTCCCCAGTGTGATACAGACATAAATCAAGGTAAATGCTGTTGTCAAATATGTCAGGCCAGGCATTTGCAGTAGGCTTTAGTGCTATCACGTAAAGGCAGAGACTGAGGCCTCGCCTGCCATCCCAGGACTGAGCCTGGTCACTTGTGTTCAGAGATGATTGTCAGATGGAAGCAGGTGAACATATGGGGGAATTTTTGGCAGGGAATGTGCTAAAAGATGCCAAGAAGAAGTCACTGCATCTTCTGTCAGGGTTATTAATAAGGAGAGCACACTGGGAGCCCCTCCAGCCCCACCACTGCCCTATGATGTAAGGCTGCAGCTGGACTGCAAGCCAGCTCCACCTCTGAGTCATTGCCTTGCCTCCAGCGCGGCTGTGAGTCATCCCTCCTTGGCTGTTCCTCCTCTCACAGTTAAAGCACAATAGGAAACCCCAAACAAAAGTGTGTTAGGTGAAGGAAGCATGGTGTTCTCATCAGAAGCCATCACGAACTCCCTGACCTCCTGGAGGGTGCCCAGGCAGACCCACTGCTGCATTTAAGATCCTTTCCTCTCTGTAACACTCTAATTGCCCAGAACATCTGGCATAAACAAGCCCATTGCTTTCATTTACTCAAACTCCAATTCACTCAGTTCCCAGTCACTGCTTCAACCAGGGGAGCAGGGCTGGCTGAGGCTGGCAAGAGCTCATCGTGTCCTCTAACCAGCAAAAGCAACACAGTGTCAGTAGACCTCAATGAGATCAAGAAAAACTGAGGAGATGGTGCTATGACACCAGCTGCCCTGCAAAGTGAGGGCTCAACCAGAAATTGTGAGTCAGTTTCACTTAAGAGTGGTTTCAAATTAATGGAAACAATTATTTGGCTATAATCAGGTGATGTCTGGACTACCAGAACATCTAGACATCATCCAGAAAACGTTTCACAAATGGGTACATTTGAGCCAGCATTAGAATCCACCTAATAAAGGAAGCTCAATTAGTAAATTTATTAGTAGCCTTTCTAGCCAGGACCCATTCATCTAGTCTGGATAAGTCAGAGATAGACTGGGTCTAAACAGAGACTCCCAGGGGACTCACGGCCCAGCACCAACCACTAGCATAACCCCACTTCAGAGAAAATGATACCGTGCTCAGAGCAAAGATGGCACCCTGAACATGCAGACCAGTCCACTGATACTCATCAGAGCTGATGTTACAGATGCTCCTTCATCCTTAACCTGTAGTGCTAAGACTGGGAATGACTTGTCTGGGCAGAGAGCATTGGCCCCACTGATGCCTTTACACCATCCTGAACTTTAACCCCAAAGTTCCCAGTGACCTTCCCAGACAACAGCTTTCCCATTTCTTACTGTTATTGAACCTTCTATGGGGCTCCTCATCTGACCTGGGCTGACCTCCTAAGCAAGCCAGTCCTGTCATGGACTCCCTGCCCTGGTCCCATACGTGACCCTTTTGTCCCTCCCAGGGAGTACAAGGAATTGCCTTTGTGTTCACCTCCTCCGTGACCTGCTGAAGGGTGGAAATTCAGCACTCTTCTAGTCTCTTCCAACTTCATTTGCTTTTAGGGCAGAAAACTCCATTTTATTTCCTCTACTGGCTTCTCTTTGCCACCTGAGAGTTTAGGCTTCATGTTGGGTAGATTTATAGTGAAAGTACGTAGGGTACAGGTTTGCATCTTCCAGGAGGACAAAATCCCAACTGCAGCATCAGATAGACCCCAGAGCCTCAAATGTTTAGATCCATTTTAAAAAGAGAGGAGGAAAAGCCTAGGAGATGGATGAGAGGAAGAGATGGAAGGGCATAAACCTTACAGAGCCACGACATGGCTCAGGGACTGCCAGTTCAGGTAGAGTCTGAACTTGCTGACACAGACCCAAACAGAATGCCACACAACTCAGAAGACTTCTGAAACTCTGGAGGGGACTGAAGGAGAGGAAACTCTTCAAGGAAGTTCTTCATGGCACATGGAAAAAAACCAAAAAAAACCCAAAGCAGACAGTAAGTTAATGAAATGGTGCAAGGTTTTGCCATCATAGGACACTGAGGGAGAGCTGTTTGGGTTGGCCTCTATCCTGCCACAAGGACATGTGCTCTCAGCTGGGCTGCAGGAATGGCAGTCTCTACTCGAGCTGGTGGCTAAACCAGACTGGAAAAGAAGGGGAAGGCAGAGGTATGCAAACAGTCTATCCTACTCCTCCTTGTAGGAAATGTTTAAGAGCCCAAGACCTAGGGAGAGAAGAAATTCTGAAATGCCTGTGAAAAAGCATCTTGGCAGAAATGAGGGAAAATAGCTGTATTGTTTAATGAAAAAATTCTTGCCTGAACTGCCAGGGTTAAGACATGCTGGGTAGAAACAGAGCCGAAAATCACTGGCTACAGGCCATTGGTACATCTGAGCAGAGAAAACACATGTGAAACCAGATCCTTGCTGAAGTCAGGGAGATTTTCACTGTTCAACATGCTTCAAAGTGCTGGTTGCCAAACCTGAGTTCAGCCCAGTGTTATCAGCACAGCTCTAGGGTGTCCAGCTCAGCTTTGTGAGTCCCCATTTTTCTGTTTATGACTTTATCTGCAGATATGCTTGGTAACCCTTTGGGCTCTGGCTCTGGTTTGCTGGCTGTGAAGCCAAAGTTGTATCACATGTAAGAGGACTGCCTGGCATAGCTCCGTTATCATGCCCAGGAATATTTGTCAGTGTATAAAAGCCTGCCAGGATGTGCAAGGGTAATGTTCACCCCACTGTGCAGAAGGCAGGATGAATACATTCAGTACTGAAATACACATTTTCCTGTTTACTACCAGTTATAAATTACCAGCAGAGGGAAAAGATTATTTAGATCAGGGGACTCCATTGATATAAATGTATTTTAATTCCAGCTTTTTATCCCAAGAGTGATATTTGCTGGTATTTTAAAATTGCCTGTAGGCCTGCCAGAGCCAGCTTTCCCCATCTCTAGAACATCCACTGTGAACATAATTTTCTTGGTTTCCTCTACTTGAATACCTTCCAAGTTTCTAATTGGTGAAAGGACAGGGTTTCTGTTCCTGCAGAGATCTGAAACACAGATTTTCTGGTCAAATGGCAGAGATCCTATTTTGGCAGAGAGTGATTTCCAAATCATCTGTGAGCTGCTCTCTTGCCGGGGAGATGGAGGAGTTGAGGAGTTTCCATGACAGAAAACAGATTCACTCAGGGCTGCACATATGTGCCTGACTGTGCTGGGTGAGGAGGGCTTTGCTCTGCTGTAACATCCCCAGGTGTGGCAGCCCTCTGTTAGGGAGGACTGAGGAAGAGAAAAATGAGGAGGGGGATGCCAAGGATGACTCTCCCAAGGTTTTCAGAAAGCTGAATTCCCCTTCACAGGTGTGATACCCAGTGCCCTGTGGACACAGGGAGCCCGTGGCCAGATCCTAAGGTCTGGTGGGCACAGAATGGGGGCACAGGGGGCTCATGGAGCTGTTTCCCCTCTCACCACTCAGGCAGAACAAACTCACCCCACACAGATTTCAGGCCCAGGCAAGACTGCTGTGAACTCATTGAAATGAATCCCTCAGCAGCCACCTCCTCTTTTACCACATAGCATAAAAATGCAACATACCCACAGTGAAGGGCCTTTCCTCATGGCAGCAACTCTGCAGGGCAGGGGGATATTCAGCCTGAACAGACACGGTGTATTTGGTGTGGTAGGGAAGCGTGGCCAAGACAATATTGTGTGTAATCTTACATAGCAAAAGTAGGCAAGTGAACTGGAATGCAACCTGTCAGGTGCCTGTGATGCTGGAGCTGAGATGAGAGGTGCTCAAACAGGATAACTGGGAATAAGACTGCTGGACTCAAACACAGCTGTTTCCCACCAGATTATATGGCACATGCACATGCCATTAAATGAATGAATGTGGGCTTACTGGGATGTACTTCTAGCATCCTTATCTCCTATTTGGGATTGTAGCCTTCCAGCCTGGGTGTTGTAAATTACTGACTGGAGGAGCTAACATCTCCACTGACTCTGCTGAAGGGGGAGACCTCGACACCTACCTGAAAAAGCATGCTGCTGGGATTATTCCAAATACTGAATCAGTTAAGATCAGTCTCCTCTCTTAATATGCGAAGGAACTAACTTTGCATATTAAGTTAGACCAGGAACAACCTGGTCCAGTAGAAGGTGTCCCTGCCCATGGCCAGGAGATTGCAACTGTATGATTTTTAAGGTCTCTTCCAACCCAAACCATTCTGTAATTCTGTGATTCTGTGATAATGAACTTCTGAAAATTGTGTCTTTTTCTTTCACCTTTTTGACTCAGGCCACTGAAGGTAGGTTTTTTGAAAAGGCAGCAGTAACTTGTGATAACATAGACCAGAACCAGATCCACCTATCTTCCCTTACATTTCCAGGTGTTGCTATTAGACACTTCTTGATGTCTGACCCCAACTTTGCTCCTGCAGAGATCAAACTTGCTACCTCCTTTTTGAGGTGAATAATGGCATGTTCCCAAGCAGTCAGTGGCTGTCAGTGCTTCACTCACAGAGCATGGTGCTACTCGTGAGGAGCTGGTAGGCCCTGGCTCTGAAGTGATATTGGACGTTTGTGTTTCCTGGGTCACGTTGCTCACACAGGGACAGCGGTGTCTGAGTCTGACAGGAGACAGCTCTAGCAATGCCTGCTCTGAGAAATTGGACTGCTTCAGGAGAGCCCAGAGGTGGCTGATGAGAGGACATGAGGCTTCCAGAACTATGCTTGGACTTAAAGGAGACTCTGTGGTGATCTGCATTAAAAAGGCTTTTGTTAATTGGACAAGTAAATCAAATACATGCAGACAAACCTCTGCTGTCAGCAAATGATCATAGGGTTCAATAAGGGGGAAGGAAAGGGAAAGGGAAAGGGAAAGGGAAAGGGAAAGGGAAAGGGAAAGGGAAAGGGAAAGGGAAAGGCCCCAGAAGTGGTGAGTCACTGGGTGGAATTTGTCAGTCCATCAGTGACACAGTCAACAGTACAAAGCTGATATTCTTCAGCCTAAGCCATTAGAGGATTCTGCCTACCTAGGGAGAGTTCCTCAGTAGTTGTGATAGCAGGATACACCATGGTTTGATATTTCTGCAGACATGTTCAGAGCTTCTGTCCAAGCAAAGAAGCTCTCTTCCAGGAGAGCAATGGGAGCAGGAGTGCAGCTCTCAAATGAGTGCTTGTCTGAAAGACAGTCACTCAGGGGCCAAAACTGGGGGGGCTTTGCCTTTTATGTGAATATATTACATAAAATATGTTCCTCAAAACAACAATTGCAACAAAATATGTACTTCAAAACAACAACTGAGTGCCCTGCATTGCCTGGAAGTAAATTCTGTTGTCTTGAGTGACCTCTTATCTGAAGCATGGACTAAAGCCAGGCAAAGGCTGAAGTGTTTGTGGCACACTGAGATGGGAATGAGGGCTGGCAAGTGCCATTGTTCTCCACTTTGCCTCCCAGTGAACAGCATTTAATTCTGGGTTTGGTTGTCAGAATAGATTAGATATCTAAATTCTGGAGTTCATAAGTGGTCTGTCTGATCTCTTAGGTGCAGAAAACACGTCGTGCAGCAGAAACTGTCAGATGTATGACTAAACCATTTGTGTATTTCCACAGCAGTGTAGTGCATGTTTGCAGGAAGTCAGCTTTTAAAGAAAACCACTTGAACAGTACAAAAATAATTAAATTAACAAGAGACCTGGGAAGAAAGGATTCATTTTCCCAGCAGACTGATGGCAGGGATGAAGGCTGGGTATCAGCTCTATGTAAGAGAACTCTTTCTGTCAGAGCAGCAGCACTAAGAGCTGTTCTGAGAGAGGTTCTTTCTTGGTGAACAGCACCCAAATATAAATATTCCTCGAAGATTAATGAAGTTTATTATGTGAATGATGGAAGGAAACCAAACAGAAAAACAGTATTGCAAAAGAGGGAGAAAAGGAACGAGCAATTCTTTAAAATGCTCACCAGCAGAGGACACATCTGTTGGGTTTTGGCAGAACAAAAGGACATTGCAAAGAAAGTCAGGGAAGTGCTGCTTTGCAAAATATTCTACAGTCAGCTCTGAAATCATATGTGTACATAACTTCCAGAGGCTTGAGCAGAAGGATATGGAAATGTCTGCTGCATTTTTTTCTCCCACAGACATGGGGATATATTTTTCCTTATAAAAGTAAGGGATGATGAAAGAAATTTCTCAGGAGTTCTGCTGCCCTTGTGCACTCCCACGGAGGATCTCCATATGGGGAGAGCCTGTGCCACCTCTCCATGACAATTAACTGCAATCATTGCTTGTAGGGGGTTTAAAGCATATGTATCTTGCTCCTGCTGTCCAAAAATGCCACGGGATGGGGCAGAAGGAAAACATGCTCCTTTCCTGCCTGCAACCAACATGTCCAAGGCCCATGACAGAGAGGATGGAGATACTCCTGCAAGATGTCCATCACCTGGAGGCACCCTGTGCCCAGCAAGTGCATTATGCCAGGCTGTAGGGCTCTCCAACCTGCAGGCAGGCATCTCCTTCCTTGGACCAGCACCAGTTCTCCCAGCTCCATGCACTGGTATCTGGGACTGGCTACCTGGTGCACATATTAAGCAAGACAAAATAAATGCAGGAAATAGTCCTGTTTGGATGTGAGGTGTCACTGTCATATTTTCTGAAAAATCCCTTCTCCAGGATTTCTTCTCCTGGGAAGCTGAGAAGCCTCAGAGAAAAATGAAAACAATATTATCTGATTCACTTCTCTTGTTTTGCTGCTTTGGAATGTGGTTGGGGATTGTTTATCCAACAGGTGGCTGTTTCATTGGTTTCATGTGAATTGTTTTGACTTAATGACCAATCACCATCCAGCTGTGTCAGGACTCTGGAAGTAGTCACAAGTTTTCATCATCATTCTCTGTAACCTTCTGTCTGTATCCTTTCTCTATTCTTTAGTATAGTTTTAGCATAGTATTCTTTTATATAATATAATATAAATACATAAAACAATAAATTAGGCTTCTAAGAACATGGAGTCAGATTCTCAATTCCTCCTTCGCGCTAGGGACCCCAAAAATACCACAGTGAGGGGTGGGTAGGAGGGACAGAGAAGTCTGCACAAGTCCTGTTCTGGTCAAAAGGGTGAGGCAGGGCATGGTCCCTGCTCTCCCCTGGCTCAGAAATAGATGGAGGAGACAGCAGCTAGGAACACTGGCACTCATGGACTGTTTGCTCTCTCACCACTTGTGAGGCTTTGGAGGGGAAAATTGCAAGGAGGGATTATCAAGGAAGATATGTTGAGGGAAGGAGCTCTGGGGAGCACGGCTGCTGCTCATACTCAGCATCCACTCCCTGGAGAAGGGGTCAATCTCCAACCTGGTATCCTCATTGCCTCCAGCCTCGCTTTAAATATGGTAACCAAAGGAAAACACCTTTGTGGTGCTAATGTAGAAATTCTCATCCCATGCAACAACAATTTTGCTTGCATCTTATTTTCTCCCTCTCTTACCTTTGCCCACACAGGGCTCTCCTCTGGGCTGTAGAGGGACTGTCCAGTGGGAGCCAACCCCAGCTGGCTGCTCTGCTCTGGTAGTGAAGAAGATTTATAATATGAGCAAAGAAGGGAGGGTTTGTTCAGAAGGAGGAAGCTGCTGTGAGCAGAACTTGGTAAGCAACATCACAGAGATTTGTTTCTGCAAACAGTAAATGATAGGCTAACACAGCTCTGTGTTTCACATAAATTTTATTGTGTTTTGGAGGAAATTGCATACAATCAATCAGGTCACTCCAACAGTAGGTAGTATGTTTCATGTGTGCAGTCTGGTCTTTTTCTTGCCAGCTGCTCAGCATAATTCTTAGCAGGATTTTATGCTCTAAAGGGTAACCAAAACTATCAGCATCCAAGGGGACATCTCTTCCTATTGGGATTAATGACATTTTTTGGAAAATTCCTAACTATCCTGAAATTAGGAAGAGATTTGTCTGATTGTAAAACTTCAATAATATCTCTGCATCATTTCCTAATAAGAGTATCTGAAAATATTCTCTGTAGACAAAATGTACTTCCAGTGTCAGAGAGCATTTTCTTCAACACAGAGCTCTTTATTTGTTGTAATTTTTGTCATACATCACCATTTCAAATCTTTTTATGAACAACAACCAAGTGGAAAAATTTTTATTCTGAAAAAAAGATCTGGATTTGCAAGAGAAAAGAAATGCTAATGGAGCTGCAATTGATATAACAAAGCACATTTAAAAAACAAACCCTGATGGCTGAAGATTAATCATCTGACAGTGAGGGATGCAATGCTTAAGGAAGGAACACAGACATTGTGCTTGTGAGTGCCAGCTTCCATCTCCATGTACCCCACCTCTGTGCCATGGCACACTGCTCCCAGCCTTGTGCCAGCACAAGCTCCCTCCTGTTACATTGTGTTTCTGGGAGTTAAGATGGCTTTTAGATGAAAAATAATGGGCTGAGTAATTTTTTGGGGCAAATGAGACCCCCCTGTCTGGTTTAAAGTGTGGCAACACCCAGGGCACTGCCAGCAGAGCGAGGGCACGAGTGCTGCAGCATGGGGGCAGTTGCAGGAGTGCTATAAATTGGAGTGGCTGAAGACTTTCTCCAAAGCAATGGGCTTACTTTTTACTTTTCTGCAACAATATTTAGCCAATGTTTTTTCTCTGATGTCAATGCAGGTATATATTTGTTTTCCACAGATAGAACTGCACTGAGAAGCAAATATGTTTGTTGGGGAGTCCTTTTGCCCACAACTATCTGCAATTTCCCCTCTAATTAAAACAAGAACTTCCATTCCAAATTACCTTCTTGTCTGTTACAATCCCGGGATATCATTTATACAATTAATTATAGTCAGACCTAGCATTAAAACTAGGAATTGGAAAAAAAATTCCTATAAAAACAAAACAAAGAGTCCATATTTCAGTCATTAAAAAACAAAAGGAATCAAGGCTTTCCTTGATTTTGGATAGTCCGTAAATGTCTTGAGGTAATACCTGAAAGAAAATAAGCAAGACAGTGAACCTGCCTATACGGAGGGGAACTTCACAGTTTCAATACAGATCAGCTGAGGAACCTTAAAACTGCTCCAAGCTGCCTTTCTTTGTTTTCTTAGTGTGTTACTCTGCAAAAAAGCAGCTCCAAAACTATTTACACCCAGTTATTTAATTAACTGATAATATTGTTAAGATTCTAATAGGCCTAAAGTAGAAATTTTAGGAATTCAGAACATATCTGTTCCAAAGGACTGCAGAGGTTGCAAGGGAAACCTTAGGAAAGGCTCACTTTAATGAGGCTCAGTAAAGAGAGGCTTTAGCAAGGTGGAAGCAGTGATGCAGCTCAGGTCACAATAAATGACTGTCAGGCCAGGAGCACCAGCTGCCTGCCTGCCTTACGCAAATAAGCCAATACACCTCCTGTACATGGCTTCAGATTTCAGTTTTATCCCAAATCCTGGCTCTGGTCCTCCCTGGCATTTTGCAAACTGCATTCCAAGGGGAAGTAGCAGCCTATGGCACGGAACAGTTTGATACCTGTGATGGTGATAAGCACGTGGACCAATGCAGCAGAGAGTGAAAAAGGCAAAGGCGAAGGCTGGTAGGGACCAGGTTGCAATGGCAAAACCAAACCATTCCACAATTTCTCCAAAGTAGTTGGCTCCAGAAACGTAGGTGAACAGTCCTCCTGCAGCAACAGACAAAATATTTAATTTTTACAGTCATCTCCTGTACATGGAAGGTTCTTTCACATGAAGTCAGCAGCAGAATATATACCCTTTCTTATTAAGCCCATAGCAGCAACCTAAATGCACTTCCCTGAAGCCAGTGGAACCATGCCAAAGGGGGATCTTGTTTGAAATTCATGTGTAAACACAAGAATCAATGGGGATTCTGACTCAGAGGTTTCCAGCACTTTCACAACCATTTTTCATTTGGAAAATAACTTAAGAAAGGCCATTATTAGATTTAAATTACAAGAATTAGCATTAGTCAATCCTTTTCATGTCCTAAAAATATTTTGCAACTTCACTGCCTGTGGGGAATGCAATATCTGGATCTCAGATATTGCAACATTTACAAGAGGGCGGTAAATATTGGAGGCGAGAAACTCTGGGAGAGACATATCACCATCCATAGGAAGCCAGCAGAAGGAGTCAATACCAAGCCCAAGAAATTCTTGGATTCCTATCCATGTTGCTCTACAGAGCTAGACATTTCCTGGAAAGGCAATTCAGCACCTTGCATCCTTGGTGTTATTATTTTCCCCTGAAGTTTGAATCCACCTTTTGCACAGTAAGAAGTCCACTACTACTTCTTTCTGGGCATGGAGAAGACTATTTCCTTCTTTGCAGCTGCCTTTTGCAAAGTTAAAATCCTCTTCCTGTGTCCACTTCAATCTTCTCAGAATTACCAGCCAATTTCCTAAATCTCTCCTCACAGTCTGTGTTTTCCAGATACTCTTGCTGCTTTCCTTGGACTACCTGCAGCCAGCTCGCACCAGTCCCTGCAGCTTTGGGGGGCACCTGAAGCAAATACCTGTGCAAGAGGTACTGAGAAGCTGTGCAAGACCAGCTTCTCTGCCATTACTGTCACTCTCCTGTGAATTCAGTCAGAAAACATTATTTATTCTGCTGCCCTACTTCCTTCAAGGAAGGGGAGATAAGAATGTACCTTGAGGAATCTTGTACGTGACTTCCCCGGGTTTCCTCAGCTGGCGCAGCAGGAGATCACTGTGAATGTTGATTCCCATTCCCAGCAGAAATAAGAGGAGGCCTAAGAAACCGACAAGAAATGGATTAGAAAGACAGCTCTGTCCAGATATCCCTGCTCAAGCTCATGTGTGAGGTTTATCTTTGCAGCAGACAGATAGGGGTCATAATTTGAGGTGGGTGGATTCTTTTTCAAGTCAAAAGATGCATTGCTGCCAAGAAGGCTACTGAACAGGAGAAGCACAGGTGTCTGGTGACACCAGAGCACTTTGAGCTGAACTTCCAGGTGACCATAGTCCCCATTTATTGAATACTGATGGGGACACAAAGTACCCCATGGCCACCACAGCTCATGACAGCCAGCCACAGCTGTGCACAAAGTAAGCACTGAGCTGTAGAGGAGTACCAATACCCTCCTTTTACTGCTGAGGAATAGGGAGCACAGAGACACAGAGTTATCCAGCACACCACTGGAGCTGGGAAAGGAGCCTACGTCTCAGCACCTCTCAGTCCACTGGCAGTGAGGCTGCCTGGACAGAGCTTTGGGCATGGATGGAAAGTAGGTACTTGCTGAAGGATTCTGACATTATCTGGCCAGAGTGATCCATTGACCAGATTCCATTTAACTGAAAAACCAGAGGCATTTGATTGAGAAAGTCTGCAGATGATATGCCCTTCATTTTGTGACACGTTGGACACTGAGAAAACCACCTCTGACAATGATGGGAAAGCAAGAAAAGAAATAGTGTGTGCAATACAATGTTAAATAAAAGATTTAATGCTGATAAAACCTCAACATTTCCTGTAGCAACAGAAAGTTGGTAAGAGTCTGCAGAGGAAGAATATACTGGGGGGTTTTTGGTTTTTTTCCTTAATATTTCAAGTACTGCTAATGCTGATTTTCTTTTTTCTTTTTTTTTTTTTAACATTAAACATATATATATATATTATTTATCATGAAAATGAAGTTATATGGTGTTTTCTTTGTTGGATATGTGAGGTCTTACTGAACAATGTCCAGAATTTTTAGTATGTGATGCTGTCTGAAAAGACTGGACTTGCATCCATGGTCTGAAACAGGGTATTGCGAGTACCTTGGTTAGTTTGTACTTATTGTATCTGAAACGTTTCCTGAGACATCCATGTTAATCCTCATTTCTATGTTTACATTTAAAACCACTCTCTGTGCAGTACCAAATCTGTAATGCCATCCAACTGCTCTTGTTCATTTATTCTCTGAGGGATTTTGCAGGGTGAAATTCAGTTAGGCTATTAAGTTACAGAATAGAAAGGAATCGTATTAACATACAACCAGACTGTGCGTGATCTCTAATCTTCCCCTGTGCCTTACATGAGAAAAAAGAGCTCTTTGTCCCCAGAGCTTCATTCATGCTGGGGTTTTGCCCTGCTTTTCTCTCTCACTCAGAATAGCTGCATGGAGTGCAAAGCTGCCTGGCAGGGAAGAGAAAGCCACAGCTTGCCCTCGCACACAGCCACTGCTGGGTGCACACTTCTGGCTGAGCAAGGGCACAGCCCCATGCACCTGGGGCCTGAGATTGCATCTCTGTGGCCCACTGCAGCAGGAGGCTCTGGAGTGCTGTCAGTAAAACAAGGCTCATGATTTGAGACTAACACATAGCATGATATACCTTCAAAGGTGGCTGCCTAACAGGAAAAAAAAAGTTACTGCACACTTGTTTTATCTGGGCCAGCAAGCAGGTCTTATGCTGATTTCCATCACAACAGATTTGACTCACATGTTCACTGAAGATTAGGACATAATTCAAAATGCTTACAAATTGCTTGGAGATTAGATCTTGGGAATCCTGCAGCTGTAATTACCTGATGTAAATCGGATGTCGGTGCACCAATCGTTTGGGTATTCAGCGCAGTAAATCAGGTAGTACCCCTGGAGGAAGCCATTATAGATACAGAATAACATGCCAAAGAAAAGCAATTGCAGTGGGAAAGGTCTGCCTCTAGTGAAGAAAGGGTAAATAAATGTCCTAAGGTAGATAAGAAAAAAAAGTCAGCACATTGCTCATGATAACATTGTATTTGCAATTTCTCTGCTGTAGGGAAAAAAACTTGAACAAAGCACAAAGTAGAAAATAGGTCAATAAAGACAAAAAATTTGAAAAGAACTGCAACAATATAAGATCAGCAATTTATTTGGAACATGAAATCCTACAGATACACATCTTTTTCTGGTCCTGCAGGACTGCACCCAAGGCAGGAAGTTAGAAAGCTCATCCAGATTCACTGATGCTTTCAAAATGTCTCTGTACCTTTCTCTACGCTTGTGGGTGAAAATGAGGAATTCGTGCCCACAAACTCCATTTTCATTTCAAGCCTTGATTTAATGCTCCAGTGGGCCAAGGGAAGATTGGTTGCTGTGGAGGGACATGGGGACATGATGTTCAGACATCACTGATGTTTGTGAAGGGCAGCACCAACTGCAATACTGATTCTCCAAACAACCATTACTATGCCACGAGCATCGAACGTCGGGAGGAGCTTTGTTATGGAGAAGACATTCCTGATCCCTGAGGGCTTTAACTCATGGTGGCAGATGGGCTTGAAGGCAGTGTTGAGACCCTCTGGCTCTCTCATCCCCTGCAGTATACAGCCCAAAATGTAATCTCCTGCCCCAGCCTCTCCCACTTCACTCAGAAAGAGACCCCATGCATCTCTAACACACAACAGCTCTGTCCTGCTCTGCTTGGACACTTCAATGTAGGGGCAGAGAACTGTTTTTCCCTGCCTGGGGAGCTGCTTTACCTCCAGTCCTTGCCTCCCCTCCATGCTTTCAAGCTTTTGTTTAAAATAAGAAGAGCTACAGCCATAAGTTTAATATGACAAACACCAAGATTTCCATGCAACTACAGCAACTGGGCTTTCTTAGGCAGCAGCTGTGCTCACAGTAGCATTAACATCTGTGCCAGCAAATAATTGGTGCTTGTATAGTTTTAATTTATATGTATGTTTGCTTCAGGTGGGAGTATCCCCGTTGACACTTTGGGCAATCCATATCATCCCTTGGAGAGTGAAACGAAGTTATATTAATTTTTAGTATGTGTTTTCTTACCTGGCCACTTAAGTTCTGCAAGTGGAAAAATATACACTCTGAATTTCTTTCTTTTGCCCTCTTGGGCTTTGGATGGTGCTCATCATACCAGTATATAAGCATTGCTGATAAGTAATTCACATCCCATGTTGCAAGTGTCAACTAAAGCAAGCTGAGGCATAAAATCTCACAATATTATAAATCTAGATTAAATCATTCCATGTCTGGAAGTGAGTAAGCAGAGTACAAGCAGCAGCATGTTAATTCACTGCTTTCCAAAGCAAGGCAAGACAGATTTCCAGCAATTAAGGCAGCTGTGATGCAGAAGTGCTAAATACTTTTAAAGAAAGAGAAATGGAAGAGGTATGGAAAATGTTCTTCAGATAGTGATATCACATTTGTCATATTTGTTACAGAAAGGGAAGGAATGCTCTTTGGAGTAATGTTACCAATAATTACTGATCTTGCCCTTTAGGAATGTGATGCTGGAATTATGAGTAAGCAAGGCCAGCTTTAGCATTCTGATCTGCTGTTGAAGTCACATTGTCAAGACAAATTTGTCCTGAACAGTTATGGAAAAAAAGTGTGAAAATTTCAAATGCAGGCTTGAAGACAGCAAATTGTATAGAAGAGGGAATGATGCAAACCACACAAAATTATTTAGGAGGTGAATTTATACAGTAGATTCAAGTAGGACTGGCAGTTCTTTGTCCTTTGCCAAAACCAGTCAGGCTTAAGAGTCTCTGAGTTTTTACAGCTGATGCAAACAGAAGGTTCTCAGGTCCCAGACAAACTGATTGTTTCTGTGCTGCTTCCTGGTGCTGCTGTTGCTGCAGAGGTTATAGGCCCTTGAAAGGTGACTTATCCTGCAGTAACAGGAGGCCACAAACCTCTCTGCCATGGAGTGCACACAGGACAGAAAGAATCTGCATGCGAAGTAAAAGTACAATGGCAGGGGAGCCAGGAGGTACCAGCTTTGTTTAGTTGTTGAGGTAGTAAAATCCTGGCATCACTGTAATCCTGCCTCATAGCAGTTTGGACAATCCAAGTCAGAATTTCATCCAAGAATCTTTGTTGTGGAACAAATTCTCCAAGGAAATCTTGGTGGGTCTGTTAAACCAGAGACCACATTCAATTCTCTGTATGAGATTGTACTACATGGCTAGTTGAGGGTGCACAAACTATTCCTGATGAGATTTGAAAAAGCAACAGAGATAAAGCAGGGGCATTTAATAGTTTTAAATATTCCATAGAAGAGTCTGCAGCTCTGCTGGAACTATTTTGCAGTGTGAAAATCAAAGGGGGCCTGAAGACCACCATTTTAGAATAACAGAACAAATCCAGCCTTTTGGTTTTAGTCCAATGACAAATTTGACCTTTTACTTTCGGTGCAGTATTGATGACTAATTCATTACTCCTTTATTATCTTTACCAGCCAAAGGCACTGCATCTGACTAAACCATTGCCAACAGCTTCTTTTTAAATGAATGAATAATGCATTATTCATTTTATTCCCCATCATTTATTTTCCAAAAAAACCCCAGGTTTTGAAGAGAAAATCATTTGACATTGCATCAAATTTCATCTTAGAGGTATTAGCCCAGCTTCTTGAAAACTCTGGAGACTCTTACCTAAACCCAGGGAAAGTATAGGTTTGATCTTCTTTCCACAGAAGGTGGAAATCTTTCACAAATGTTACCATAAGAGTAGATTGTCAGTCCTCCAAGAGCTTGTCAGTCAGAGATGTTTATGCTCCTGCTGTGTCTTCTCCTCTCCAGGCCCTAGTTGCAGTGTTTCAGACAGTAACAGCTCATTTATACATCTGGAAGCTCAAGGTGTTTCACACCTGGGGCAGCTGGGCCAAGGATGCCCAGAATGGAGGACACCTGGTTCCCTCCACAGCCTCCTGCTGTGTCTGCCTATCCATGCCTCTGCCACCAGGCCTTCTTCTGGGTCTAACCAGGATGAACAAAGGGCTAGGAAGCAGAAGGATTACAAGATGGGCAGGGTTGATGTGGTGCTTTTCTCCTTGAAAACAGGTGCTGGCCATAACCCAGCTTTGTCCTACTCATGCTGGGGCACGGTCTGAATGCCCTGGCCCATCCCCTGTGACCCTGGCCAGCTTCCAGGAGAGACTTATGGACTTCTCCTGACCAGGAATGCTCTGAGTCCTTGCAGGGACATTTTGGTTCTCCTTGGACTGTGGGGGGCTGGGCCTGCCCTGACTGCCTGGTGAGGATGAACCAAGGTGGGAAACAGTGCCTGAGAACCACTGCCCATGGCCTGGACTCCATGTACTCTGGCTCCTTGCTTGTCCCACCCAGAGGTACAAAAGGTGGAGAGAGCTGGTGGCTCAGGTCAGGGCGGGCAGCCAGGCCCTCCCATCAGGGTGATGCCCCCAGGGAGCTCCCAGCTCATGTGTGCACTAAGCTGACCCTGGAAAACACAGACAGGTGGGGTTGTGCAGTTGCTGCAGGGCTCATGCAGTAGGTGAGATAATGATGGGCCCTGCTCCATCGAGGGCCCGTATTGCAGCCCCTTTTCTCACTCCCTGAAAACTCCTTGCTGAGCTCTGCAGTTCTCACCACTCTACTGGTACCTTCTCAAAGACCTCTCTAAGTAGAGGACAGCTCTCTAGAGTCTACTGCATCTCCTTCCTTATGGGACTGTTTTCATTTTCTTATTTGTACAAATACCCGTACCTCAGGTGATAAGAAAAACCTTGTGATTTGTGTTACACTAACTACAGACCACTCAGACATGAAAGGATTGGCCTGCTATCAAACCATGGATTTACTTTCAATCTTTCTTGGGCACAGATTGACAAGATTGGTGTCCAGACCTGGGGAGATTACACAGACCAGTTCTCTTTGCACCAACAATTAACACCATAGGTTGTCACTGGAATCACATTACTAGAGAGCTGCTGGCACCCTTGGCATACCTGACTGCTTGGACAAAGGCTCAAGTTGCTCACAAACAGGATGGACTTCTGTTTGGGGTGGCTGTGGTGCCTTACACAAAGCTTCTAATTATTCTGGAGAGTTATGGATGCCAAATTAGATGTCCCAAAGACATCTGCTGCTGATTAGTCTGCACATACTTTCTGAGCCCCATTCTGTTGTTTATTTGTAGGTTAAATGCACTCTGAGGTAATTTTAAACTTTTACTGGTTTTGAGTTGTGTTACAATAATTCTCATTGGATATTTATAGGAGAAAACTGTCAAGTCCACACCAGGACACAATCTGGCACCTAATTTTCCTGTGGCCAATTAAAAATTTTCAGTTATCCCAGACTGGGTTAAAACAAATGTGATGGGTAAATTTTCAGTTCCAAGCAGCAGGCTAATTTGCTATCAGTTTAAAGGGAAAGTAAAAGAAAATACTCAAAAATACTTCCAAAAGTGAAATTAGGCATTTTAACCCTCCTTCATCATGCTATCTACAGGTAACTGTAATCACTTCCTGGACTGTGGTCCAGTTTGTAAGCTCATCTTAACAGAGCTTAAGTAATTGAATAGAGTCAGTGAGGGGAGCAAGAGAACAATCTTTTTTGTTTTAATCATGCAGATTTATCTATCTAGTGATGACAAAAACAAAGTTGGAATGAACTCTCTTTTCAAAGCCAGCAATATTTTTCCACATGCAAAATACCCTACTTCCATGTTCCTCCAAAGGACTTTGGACAAATTTTGATGCCTATAATTTAAGGAATAAGAAAGATAGATATATGACTTAAAGTCTTTTGATTCAGCTGTATCAAACAATACTAAACCTGTCATTTCTCAACCTGGTTAATTTCTGAGGAGTATATCTAAAAAAATTTAATCAATCTACTATCCTTGGGATGTTTGTGGTTCCTTTCCAAGATGAATTGAACCTGAAGCCTGTTATTGTAGGGACAGTCTTTCTTTGTGGTCTCTTAGTGTCAGGTCCAGGGCTGATGAAGACTTCTGGCAGGAGCAGACTCATCTTTCTTGGGCAAGAGATAGAGGCACACGTCTGATCAAGGGATAGGAGAAGGACTGAGGAAGCCCTGAGACACATGGCCTCATCACTGGGTTTCAAGGAGTTCTTGAGAAGCAAGGCAGTGGGAAAGAGAAAGTCTGGGCAGCACTGATTTAATGCAAAGACATCAGAAACACAGTAGGATTCAGTAGAAAAATGAGAAGAGACTTGTAAGTGACTGCTATACTGGCCCATGGGGACTGCTGAACTTATAGTGAAGATTAATAAGAATAAACTTATTTCAGATAAGAAATAACACACAATACTAGAAAGTAATTTATTTGGGAGAGCTGAATAGCTGTGACCAACAGTTGTCCTGATACTGAAGGGAAGTTAGTTTGAATGCAATGAGATTTCTATTAAATGTAATATAGAAAAAACTCTGAAGAGCTGGGTAGGACTGGGAGAGGGAGGATAATCAGAAATTACAGAAAAGGCAGATTATTTTACAAAGAAAACACAAAGATTTGGAATTAATAGTAATTCTTATATTTCAGGGGATAAATTATATTCCAGTGAAGAGAGGCAGAAGGTAGCAGCTGCTGAGGACAACTGACCACCATTTACTGCATTTTGTTTTGAATGATCTGGCTCTGGCTTCTGCCAAGACAGAGTGCTGACTGTGAAGGGCCTCTGCTCTAATCCAGCGTGATACCTTCAGGGTTTCATAATGTCTCATGACTCATCTAACATTTTATACAAACTGAGCATCTCAAAGATGATAAACTCCTTAGAATAGATTAGCAGTTGCTTAAC
Source organism: Molothrus aeneus (assembly GCF_037042795.1). Classification (NCBI taxonomy): domain Eukaryota; kingdom Metazoa; phylum Chordata; class Aves; order Passeriformes; family Icteridae; genus Molothrus; species Molothrus aeneus. The sequence continues at coordinate 32,399,626 of NC_089648.1, forward strand.
ACCAGCATTTATGAGTAAAGCTCCAGAGTGGTACTTGCTGTGCCAGGAAGGCTGACACCATGGATGACAGCACTTGCAGAACAGTCAAAGGAATCAGCAACTGCACTTGACTTGTGGCCACAGAGCTAAAAACAGACTTCAGGTTGAAACCTTGGTGACAGGTCAGAAAAACATAGTTTCTTACAACTGCCTTTGAATGAAGGGGAGTTATAGGAAAAAAAAAATTCAAAAGCATGTGTATCTCATGGGAAAGGCTAAAAAATGGTGCTTCTGTATCACTATCAATCATTGAAGGAAAAAAAAAAAAACATGATGCATTTAACCTTGGATAAATGTAAGGAATCTGAGCTATGTAGTACTCAGTTCCAACATTATAAATGCCTGAAGTAGTCATTGTGACCAGCTTGAACTAGTCGGTAATGCCTCATTGATTGATATAAATTGCTAGCATGCTGTGCATTTAGCAAAGTAAGAAGGATAAATCCAGTTTATAGATAAAGCTTAGTCCTCTTCACATTGCATACAGATATTATTAGATGTGCTCTATTTAATAAAATATAAGTGGTTGGAAAACAAATTAGGAAAAAGGAAAAGAATAAGACCTTAAAAAGGGTATTTGGTTTTAATTAGAAAATAATTGTGTAGGCATGACTCCAAGGCAAAATTTTTTCCTCTTTTAAATTCACTGCAACAGTGGCCAGGTTTCAAAAGTGTTTTGCAATTTTTGTTTATAAATTACTTCATTACTCCTCTTGGTATTCTTCCATTATTTCTGAAAATGTCACTAGAAAATCTGGTATCTCCCAGTGACTACCAGCATCCAGACAGAACCAACAAAGGAGAATCCTTCTGGTAAAAAGGCATTCAAAAATGAAAAGCATCATACTGGTTTTGCAGATACAGGGTCAAAACACTGTATTTTAATTATTATGCATTTTCTAAAGGCACACTAAGAACAGAACTGCTGGGTTTGGTGCACTGTCAAGCTGCCTCACTCAGCAAGTCACAATTCATCAGCAAATTACACTCAGTATACATTTATATTGGCATATTTGTTTCTTCCATGTTTCTATTTTGGTATAAACCAAATAGGCTCGAAATATTCTTAATTTAAATATTATTTTATTTTCATTTGCTATAACCCAGTCGCTTTTTCTTTTTTGTTTGTATTGTGGAAAGGAGATTAGAATGAGAGCTGAACTAAACAAAGAGAAGAATTGATTTACTGCCCTTAAGCAAAGGCAACTGAAACAAGAGCCAGATGAACCAGATATTTATATCTTTCTCACCATCCCTTGTCTAATTTGGCATATTCATCAGAAAGATAGAGATTTTTTTTAAAAAGTACTTTTCTCTTTCATAGACAAAGAAGGCGAAGCGGAGCTAACAGAGCAAAGGAAATATGTCCCCTGTACAGATCCCTGCTGAAATCAGTACCATCCCCTACAAAATCACAGTTTGCCCTCAGACATTACACAGCCAAGTCAGGGGAGTGCAGAATGTGCATCCTGATCAGCCTCTTGTCTGAGCAGCAATACCTGTCACAGCCTCTTTGACTCAGAGTCCTGTGGGTCTGTAACAGCAGGGGACAGGACTCATTTCCATATGCAACACTATTTTCGTGAGGTAGGTTTGTTGAGCGAAGGAATTGACATAAATTGGATATAGTATAAGAGAAGGATGTAGGAGCAGATGATGTCCTGTGTCTCGACCTTAGATTTTTTACACTGTCTCACATGTCAACTGTATAAGTAACTCGGAGTTTCCTGGTTTAGAGGATGTTAAGTGGCTGAAAAACTGATTGAAAAATTATATCAAGGAATAGTTCACAATTGTTTACTATCAAACTAAAAAGATCTTTTGAGGGAGGTTCTGCAAAAAACTCTTCTGCTACTACTCAGGAGTTTTTTCATTAATATCATGCTTCTGGGGAAAAAATATTCGCAATGTTTGTGGCTGATGCAGCTTTGAGAGATGCTGAGCACACCAAGAATGAAAACCAGAGTTTAGAATAGTCTTGAAAAACTTGTTTGATAGTTTTAAAACAGTTGATTTAATTCAATAAAGACAATGGCAAAATACTACACTTAATTAAGACCAACTGTAAAAGACAGGCTGAAAAAAGGGCTGAATAGGAGAGGGAATGGTGGTAGGTGGCAAACTGAGAATGAGCCAATGGGTCAGGCTTTTGTGAAAAAGGCAAATGTTAAAGTGTGTTGTTGGAGACACCTGAGGTAATCTTTCCCCTTTGCATGGAGCTAGTAGGAGCTTAAATGATGCTCTGTCCAGCTCTCTATAAAAGACAAAGTGGAAGCAACCCAAAGAAAAACAGCTGTGGTCTAGGAAGTGTGATGTGAGGAAAGACTGAAGGACTCAAGGCTCTTTAAAATAACTAAGAGAAAACCAGTGGAAGACATCATAACAAACTGCAACTGTATAAAAAGCTCCTGCAAAGAAGAAAGGAGTCAAGCATTCTCCTTGTCTACTGGGAACACAGTAAGAAGCAACAGGCCTGAACAGGTGTATAGAAAATGCAGCTTAGATATTAGGGAAAGACAGTGAGGCATTGGAACATACTAGGAATCTCAATAAGCAGCAATTGTTAAGGACAGACTAGACAAATGTCCATCAGGAAAGAGAAGAAAATTTGAGGACTGTATGTGGCCAGGAACTGCCTGGGAATGGGAACATGGTGCTATTTTAGTCAGAGAGAGGCTCTGATGGACTCAGCACCAGGCCAGCTATCGCAGTGGAAACCCTAATTAAACTTGGTCCAGATTTGTACTTTCATGGGGATTAGAGGAAAGGACGACTTGTTTGGGGATTAAAGTTCAAGTTGACTAGATGGAGTGTGCTGATGACAAATGTGCAGATCTCACAGTGCTTCATGATTACCTCTACTATTTGATAGTATCTAAAGGGCAACAGCACTTAAAGGTTATGAGAATATTTGTTGTTTTATCTAAGCAATAGTGTGTCAAAGCCTTGGCCAGCCAAAAGTATCTCCCTCTTTTCTTCTTCAGAAATAATCACTTGATATTTATGAAAACAGATCACTTTGTTCCTATTGCTAAACTCTGGGAGTCTGCCAAAAGTGTGAAAGACATGCCAGAGTAACTTAATCAGACACTATGCTGTGCACTTCAAAAAGTTCCCTGCTCCACTGGAGCAGAGTTTTAAGAGTTCACAGAGGTTGAGATCATGAGCAGAACAGGAGGATGCGTCTACATAAAAACTGGCACAAAATCCAGGGATGCATAGATCTGTGCTCTTACAACTGCACTTACCAGATCAAGTGCCATTATTTTCCATAAATTGCCCCTGTGGGCCTGTGAAATGACCAAAGGAAGACAAACAATTGGTAATCTATCCTTATTCAACATTAAATCTTGGTCAGATTATATTCAGCCAGCATATTGAACCTCTGTGATCTCATGGCACTCAAGGCAGTACATACACATAGAGAGGAACAAAATTTGAAGTGGCCAGGTCAGATCCTGAGTTTGTGCTTACATTAAAATAATCATAGGACTTAGAAGCCTTTTTTTTCCCCTAAGGAAAAGCTACCATGGGCTGATTCTGAGTCACAATTGTCTCTGTTTCCTCGCAAAATATGTCAAAAGATTTCCTGACACTGAGAGCTGCTGGGTGAATCACTCAGCACAGTGTCAGCATTGTCTCTTGATACCTGGGCATTGCCCTCTCACATCATGACCTTTTCCTTCCCATTTCTTCTCACTCCTGCCCCACTACTGCCCTAGCTGTTGTTAACAACTCTCCTACTTGTTCCTCCTGTGCTCTTGCAGCTGACATTTCTGTCTCTTCCCACCTTGTAGCCCCATAAACCTCACAGTGGTTTTTATTTCCCTGCATTCAAGACATGTTGTATTTTTCCTAATCCATGTTGCCAGAACTCCAGCTAGGAGACTACTTCTTCTCTGTTGATTATCCTAGCAGCCAGAAAAGCCTTGCTCTGTCCCTACAGTGCCAGCCTAGAGCATACTTGGCTGGGTTGCAGGCTCACATTATAGCCTCAGCTGAACCAGAGGAACAGACTCTAAAAATGTTAGCTGACGACCTTTCTGTTTGAGCAGATACAAACGCACTTCTCAGACAGCTCCGCCAAGTTTAAATTGCTTTCCCTAGGAAGAGTCAGAGACATGTCTCACTTTAGTAACCTTAATCTGAGCCAAGTTTTAAAGTGTGACTGCTTTAATGATTTTTTTTTTAAGGTTCTAAAGAGAAGCAAGCAGGGAAAAAAAACCCTCAACACCATAATGTAAGTACTTTTCTTCCATTCTGTTATTTCTCAACATTTCTTCCTCTCCTGTTCTCAAGAGCAGCAGAAGTTTAATAGAGTTCCATACATTGTCCCAGATGTGTGACTGGAGTCACTGGAAGGTTTGCTTAGGACCACGCTGTCTGGAAGTATTTGCACGTGCATCTCCGGCAGGAGACCATGCTAATGTGACTATACTTCTTTGGGTAGCCAAGCTAACTTACTCAGAGCTCTCTGTAGCCTTCCTGCCCAGCCTGAATGATGGCATGACTACCTAGATCAAGGAGCCTTGGTTTTGTAGGAAAGTCACCCAGCCCATCTTTACCAGTAGGTCAAAAAGCTGCAGGTCATCACCTGCCTCAGGACCTGCTTCAGCAAAGTCTTGCCTGGGAACTGATTTGTTCCTTAGCATCTCCCCTAAGCAAACCCTCTTTCTCTAGCAGACAACACATCTCTTTGAAGCCAACCTTGATAAGGTGACATTTTCCAGAGCCGTTTCTGGGAGGCAGTCTCCCAGCATGGCAGGTATTGGATTAAGTTGGTGAACTCTAGCCCTGTTGTAAGGAAAATGGTATCTTAAACCTGGCTGAAGCTGACTGTGGGTGTTGCTGCTCCATGTTTATAAAAGGTAGTAAGGAAGGAGGAGGTCAAACCCAGCTTCCTTCAAACAGGACCTTTTTTCATTGCTGTTGAAGGTCACATTTGGGTACACCTTCCTAGGAATGGTGAAACTTTCTGCCCATCCTTTGGTATTAATGCAGTAGTAACTGGTACTTCAAAAGTTCACAGCTAGGTAGAATTTAGCTGGTTCTTAGAACAAATTTGGACCTGTAGAAAAATTTACTGCTTTTTTTTCTTATGAATTGCCTTTTCTTATTTCCCTACATGGAACATTTTAACTAATATTTTAATTGGGGGTTTTTTTGTTGGGTTTTATAACAAAATAATCCCGTTGCTATTGTTGTAACAAAGAGATGTTGCAAACATAATTAGAATGTCAGCTGAGTGCTCAGCAAAGAGTAATGCAACTCTTACATTTAAATGGGTGTAGATGTACATGAATTTAATTATTTGACCAAATTCAGTAAAGATCACCCTACTGATCAATTCACCTGCCACATTTAAACCAATTTCTGGACAGAGAAGAACACATTGAGGTATATAAATTAAGAATTGTATCTTAATTCAAGTTTGAAAGTATTTCTTTATCATAACCCTTCTTGACCAAAATTAATTTTAAGAATATAACTTACACCAAGGGAAATATGCAATGTCTGGGATGGACACTGATTTATAATCATACTACTAGGAGGTTATTTCACAATTTTATTGTTTTTAACGGAGCTCCATAAAACTGGCAAACTACCTAATTATACAGGCTCTTGAGTACACAAAGGGGCTATTAAAGTGTGTCCTTTTGTCAAACAATATTTTTTGGCTTAGTATGAAAGTTCTATTTCCTCCTTAATGGCTGCCTCTACTATGATAAGAAATCAAAAAAAATCAGATTTTTGGATCTTGAAGGAGCAAGATCTATCACAAATTTCCCACTGGGCATATGGAGCGGACGTTAACACTTTTCTCTTGGTTTTTATTTCCTGCTTAAAAGGGTAGCCCAAATAAGGGAATACTACAGACATCATCATGATTAAAACAAATAATTTTCTCCTTTGGTAAAAACATTTACAGAAACTCCTGTATATAATTTTTTTTCTTTTTCTGTCTCTGTCTTAGTATAACCCTTTATAACTCTGCTTTTCTGATATGAACACCAGGAATGTGGTGATGCAAATCCAGATCTTTCCCAGATCCTTGCCAGTCTTACCAAAGCCCAGTGAGGTTTGGAGCTCAGAATGTTATCAATCATGCTAAAAGATTTAAGCTCACAGGATAGCAAGTGCTTTCAGTTCCTGGGTGGGCTTCAGCCTCACACAGAGGAGATCAGAGCAACCTTCTTGTGCCTTGGTGATGTCCTGGTGGCTGGGACTCAGGTGTCTGCCCTGGAACTGCAGTTTGGACAGTTCAGTGCAGAGCAGCTGGACTGACACCCACCAAGTCATTTTGTAATTAACAGCAGCAGTGAGGTCCCAGAGCAGGCATGAATACTCCTTTAGTGCATTTAAAGCTGCCTGGTAATAACAAAACAGCACAAGTGAATTAGCATCAGATATAAAGATACTCCTGAGAGGCATGATGTCTTGAAAGGAAGTGAGAAAAGATAAAAGTCTTAAGTTATCTCTGCAGAAAATCTTCCAGATAGAGATAAAAGGAAAAATCACATGGGTAAAATTCGGCCTGGTCAAAACTGAGAGGTTTCTGTAATATTAGCCCACTTCCCATTGGGAAAGGACTGTATAGATAGGATTATTTGTGCTAACTGTTAGGAAGGCAATCAGATAGTATTCTATTTTGAGAGCAGAATTAGGAAGCATTTCATAATGCTAGACAAGACTGCAAGGAAGCAAGCTCCACACTACCACTGGGTACATGAGCATTTTACAATTCTGAGGCAAAGCATATGAAGAGATGCTTGTCTTGGCTAGTAGTACATTATTCTGAGGAACCTGGATAAAAATAGCAATGAATCTACTATTTTCACAGAAGAGAAGAAATTACATCTTAGCATTACTGTAATGCACTGGGATGCCTGGGGAGCAAGGAATACATAGAAGAGGCACAGCAAATGGCCAGCCTCTGTTCGGGATATTGCTGACAGATCTAGAATTACTGCCAAGGCCAAATGGCAGGAGAAAGGATGCAAATGTGCTACTGTGTAGCTGGTGAAGGCCAAAAGGAATCTGGTCAGGATCTATTCCAAATCAAGGTGAAGGAAAAGAGAACAGGATTTGTTACTTGTCAAAAACCTGCAGATTTTGTATAGGGAGATTAATTATAGAGGTTATAAGAGGCCAACAAGAGAAATGTCTTTAGTTATTGACACTTAATAATGGTAACTTTCTAAGGTCAAAGGATAAAATAACTATTTCTGTGGGGGGAAAAATTAATCTCTGGATTGGATCTATTGGACTTGATGGTTATTTTCTGGTCTGGTTATATTCACTACTAGCAAGGAGAGTACCACTTAAATATATAAATATCCTTCAAGCTAAATCTAATTTCTGTTTATGCACTTTGTGTTTCAGAAAACGTAACTAAAACTCTGTATGAACTAATACCAAATACCTCTAAAAATTATAAGCAAGTTAATTTATAAAAAATTTACTCATTTGGAGCCTCTGTCCTTCAGGATTTCTCTGGAGTCTTGAGCTGCTTTTCTTACTGATCACAAGTAGGTATTCCTACTTTAAGAAAAGGACCAGTCCAGGTAAACACAGCACCTGACCAGCCAGGCAGCACAGGCAAGCACTGCATTCTGCAGAGCAGGGGAGAGCAAGAGCCTTTTCCTTTCTCCCCCCAGAGAGGGAGAAACTGGCCAAAAGAAGTGTTTCATTCCAGAGAGAGGGAAACTGGCCAAAAGAAGTGTTAAAAACTTATGTGAGGATGCAGTTTTCAAACGCTCCTCGTTTCTCATTCTCTTGCCACAAATTTCTGCATTCCCCGATCTCTTTAGAAATATGTCGATTTTTAGAAAACCAGCTACAGGTGCACCATATGGGTCACCTCCAATCAGAGGAGTCTGGGGATCCTGCTGCACCTCAAAGAGCAGCCTTACTTAATGTCTCTCAGATTCCCTCCAGTGCACTTCAGAAATGAGAACAGCAGTTTGGTTTGTTCATGTATTAACAGAATAAAATAGAAAATAGATATTTGATTGAAAACAAAGTTGCAAGAGAGGAAAATAAATAAGTAAATGTAATAAGTGGTCTTTGAAACTGAAATGCCTCTTTAAGTTGCTTGTGCCCCAGCTATTAAGGGCAGCACAGAAGGGGCAAATGCAGCACCCTGTCTTTTACACTTCTGTCTTCAGGATTATCTTCACAAGTCAGTGGGACAAGGCCTTCCCTGCTAATATTGTGCATGGTGGCATCACCTCTGCTCCCTCATCACTCTGTCTTCCTCACTGGTAAGAGAAATGCAGCATGAAGATTTATATGGGATTGGATTGCAAAGGTTTCTTCTCATTGCCACATGTTATGTTTCCCACCTTTGGTTTTTGAAGCTGGACTGCAAAATGGAAAGGCAGCAAATGGGTTTCTCCTCACCACCTGAGGGCTTCTGCTGCTTTCCCAGCACAGCCCCTCCAGCAGGAAAGGCTGTACTACAAACTACATTTCAAAGTAAAATACTTTGTAAGTCATTTATCACAAGAAGTGTTCCTGTATGTACATCTTACACCACCCATCATTTTCAGCTCACAACCAGCTTTCCACAGAGATTGCAGATGCAGATGGCAGACTTGGCAGTAATTTCTTTTCTCACTTTCTTCTTCCTTTTCTCTACCTTCCTACCCCATCACTTTTGGAGGCCCCTGCAACCACAGAACATACCCTGTGACAGTGAAGGTGCTATGAGCTTACTGAAAACAGACGTGGAAACTCAGATTTTGATTTTTTTCGGATTCCAAATAATTCCAATTTTAAGAATGTTATCTTTAGCACCAGAGAGCATTTGAATTTGATGAAATTCACACCATGCTGTGCTGATAAAGTGCTTGTTGAGACACAAAGAGCTGGCTAGCTAAGGAGAGCGGCCAAAGAGGCCGGGGCTGGGATTCCTCCCTTCCTTCTCCTCCCCTCAGCAGCAGCAGCAGCAGCAGCAGCAGGCTGCCTTCATCCCTTCCTGAAAGGCACAAAGAGAGAGGCTGCTGCCTAGCGGTGGCAGACAAAGGCAGAAAGCTGTTCTGTTGTTCTGCTGTCCTGGTTCACCACGGGCCACTGGACAAGGCAGGATGGAGGGGAAGTCTCCTGGCTCCATCCCCTCCCTCTGGAATCCTCGCAGACAGAAAATCTCTGCTCTGGGCAGCACCAGGAGAGGGCTGGCTCTCTGACAAGCAGTCACCACCCAGGTGACCATCTCCTTTCTCTGCCAGCAGTGGGCTGGATGGGGCACAGCACCTGCCAGAACTGGCTCACGGCACTCCTGCAGGACGTCCTCTAAATGAGAACCATCAATGTCCTTGTCAATGAGCACCATCAGCGCTAACCCAGTTTCCAGAACAGTATTAGGGTGGTCCTTTCAACCCTCCAGCATACTCCTCAAGAGCCTGATAATAAATACAAAATCACCACTGATTAAGCTGGCCCATGGCACAAATTCTAGACAAGCAGTGAATATGAATGTAGGCAGGACAGCATTTCTAAGCAGTGAGCCCATATAAAAAAGTTATTTAAAAATTAAGGAAATACAGTGATATAAATGAAAACCACTCCTAAGGAGTGATAGATTGTAACCTTGGTTACAATCCAGGTCACACCAGCTCTAGTGTGTTCTAAGTAGCCTGGAAACATAGGATGTAGCTCTATGACTCCAAACAGAAAAGTGCTCTCCTAATGTGTAAACATCGGAGTAGGATGGCGGAACAGGAAAGTAATGTTCTCTCTAGGCATGCTACTACAACTCTGGCACTGTATAATTTATCACACACTGATGTCTTCGTTTTATAGAAATAGAAAAAAAAGGAGAGGGATAAAAAGCCACAGAAATTATCTGATGATTGAGAGGGGGAAAAAAATTCTTGCATTGAGGATCTGCTGTGGTTCAATGATATTATAAATCTAGTTTACAATACCTCAGTTCAAATTAAAAAAAAATATTGTAGCTATTTGACAACATGTCCAAAAGCAGGACCAGCTAATTATGGTGGCTTAAGGCTGTTCCTAATTTTATGAAAAGGTAATTTTATCCTGACCAACTTCATGTCAGATGAAGTATCATGTGTCTGCATTACTCTAACTCTGTGTCAGATCAGGTAATGCCTATTCCCCTATATCTGGCATACATCCACCACAAACCCATCAATTCAGCATAAATATGACATCATGTGTGGTAATTAATGCACCAGAAATATGATCATGTGCTCCTATATTATCTGCATCAAACTGATGCTGACAGAGGGCTTGACAACTCTGTAACAAGCAAATTAAAACATGATCCAGTACCATGTAAGTGATATCATGGTAAGAGAATACTGAAGGACACTAGGGAGTGCTTTAAATTAGTACAGGGTGGATAGAAGGAGCAAGGCCCACTGGGACAAAAATCAAGACCATTCAAATTTAAGCAAAACATTTTAAACATATTTAAGTAAGGGTAAAAGAATTTAGAAGATAACACTACCAAAGAAAACACTGGATTAAAAAAAATTAAAACACATTAAAAAATTATGGATTTTTCATTTTCAGGGGTCTTCAGGTCAAGACTTGAAGTTACTCTGAAATATGTGCTTCAATCTAAAAGGAGCTACTGGGGCAACACAGCTGGCTAGAACATAAAGAAAGGTAGAATTGCTAAGCACAGCAGTCTTTTGGAAGTCTGTGTTTCTCCATTATGGACTGTAATGTCTATCTGAGCATACCTCTGATGAAAACTTCCCTTCCTCATGTATGTTTGCTATAGTAGATGAGACAAGATTAGGAATTATAAAAGCTCCCCTGTGGAGAGAAAAAAGTCACTATATTTATGCAACAATACACAAAGAAAATGTGTCATACAAACACAGAGGAATGCTTCAGTACAGATACCAGATGATCAGTAGTAAAAGTAGGAGTGGATTAACAAAATACCTTTATGATTAAGAGTGGAACACCTTTATTCATTTCAAAATTTTAAAGTCAAAAAATGAAGTAGGCTACACCCATTAGGTAAATGCAATTTTATTATTGATTGATATAACACTTAGTATCCTTGCAGTCAAGTTTAATCACGAAAGTATTTAAAACCGTTGTTAGATTCTTCCAAGTAAAGATTATAAAATGAAAACAAAACAAAACAAAACAAAATGCAAAAAGTCAAACTAGGTCCTGACTGTTATGTAAAATTACTGGACCTCTTTTCAAACACTGTATGGCAATGGAACTTTCTAATGCAGTGTCACCAGTACCCCTTGGTAATATGATTTGTTCAGCATCATTTTATAGGCAAACAACCATAATATGCAAGTGCACATCATATGTAAGTGCCCTTCTTTCCACCCCTTTTTCAGCTCTGCAATAAGACAGCTTGCCCACCAGCACTATCACCAGGATGTGGTGGCTCTCAGCGTGGAACAGGGAAGCCTAAATTCCGTGAGGTACTGCCTAGAAAATCCAGGAGCTGCAGGCGGGTTTAGACTGGAGCTGATTCTGGATGGCAAAACCTGTGGATGCCCAGTGGTCAGGGATGTCTCCTCCATTGTTGCCATCTTCCTCCAAGGACTGAGTAAGTCCCATTCTTTTAGTTCAAGGCTTAATCCAGATTACAGTTATTGTGCCACTTACTGATTGTTAAGAATTTGACCCAACCTTCAGAAGATCCGAGGACTAAAAAAGTCCAGGTAGCTAAAAGGTCTGGAAAAGAAGAAAGCTACAGAAATTCTGTTTAACTGTAAGATATGCTACAGGCTAAAAAATTGTCTGTAACAAGAAATTATCCTACCTGCAAGAAACTGTAGATAAAAATTATCTGTGCTGATTGTTAAAACTTTCATGTTATCAAGAAAGCTCTAATCATAAACACAGCCATGTGGCCATAGGTCATTCTACCAAGGATCCCTCAAAGAACCTGCCTGTCCTATAGTATTGTCAGGCAAAACCCAGAAAAACTTTTATTTTGTGATTTTGCTGCTCTTTTGCACAACAGCAGAGTATTAATATTTAATACAACATTTCAAATATTAATTGATTCAGCAGAATGTCAGAATGGCATGTGTGAGAAGGGGCTGCAGCCTGTGAGATTGATATTAGAGTAATATGCTGTATTAGCAAGAAAAGTTTTACACAGACTTGGTTGAAGTGAGGTAGTGAAGAAGGATATTCCAGTGAGAGATGAGAAGATCCCCAAATTGTCTGGGAAAGAAAGCATATGAAAACACAGAGCTTTTGCCTCAGTCCAGCAGTAAATTTGGGAAAGAAGCCACAGAACCAATAGATGTGTGCACACTGATAGGGTAACATTTCCTTCAGTTGTCTAGTGGTGTTCATTGATAGTTGTGTTTCTCAAACAATCAGAAATTCTTGATAACAGAATGCATTTAACTAAATTCTCTATAACTACATCTAATCAATACATCTAGCTTTCTGGAAGCCAAATATGTTATGGGTGTGTCCTCGAGCTGACTCCTGCAGTAAAGACAATGTGAGTGATAACAAATACATGCCTAAAATAGTGTTAGCAACGTGAACCATTCTCTGTTTGGAATATCTCCAGAACAGCCTTGAGTTTCTATCATTAAACTATCTGTAGAGATACTGCAACTGGATTTTCAATATATTGATTTTGGTTGAGGAGCAAATAATTATTTCTGATCAAATATTACAAGAATGTTTTCTATTTCTAAGAAGCAAACTAAAAAAAACCCAGATATAGGAATGGTGGTGGAAACTGTCAAATCAAGTCAAGGTTTTGCCTCAGAAGTTACATTGCTCCTTATTACATAGTGGCATAACATTTGTATGTGCACTTGCTACTTGTGAATAAAAGCCATTTTTTTCCATAAACAAAATTCAGCTTTCTCATGAAAGAACTCCACAGAAAATGGAAGTGGAGAAGATGGATTCTGGTGATACTCTGCAGAACTGGGTAACAATTGTAGAGCTATGTCTCTTCAAAGTTATCACCAGCACTGGATAAAAACCCTACTATTTATTTAAACTCCTGATTAGCAAATACAGAATTAATTAGAGCTGCAGCATTCGTTGACTCTGACAAGACCGGGTTTCTAAAAAGAAAAGGTATGAAAAGAAAAAAAAGCCCCAACACAAATTGGTACTTCGGTAGTGGAGCAGGAATGACGAATTGAGCATAATGAACCAACTTTGGTGCCGTGGCACCGCACGCCCGCAGCGCCTGTGCTCTCCCGGTGCTCCATGGGCAGAGCCCTGCGCTCCCGGTGCTCCATGGGCAGAGCCGTGCGCTCCCGGTGCTCCATGGGCAGAGCCCTGCGCTCCCGGTGCTCGGACAGAGCCGTGCTCTCCCGGTGCTCCATGGGCAGAGCCGTGCGCTCCCGGTGCTCCATGGGCAGAGCCGTGCGCTCCCGGTGCTCCATGGGCAGAGCCCTGCGCTCCCGGTGCTCGGACAGAGCCGTGCTCTCCCGGTGCTCCATGGGCAGAGCCGTGCTCTCCCGGTGCTCGGGCAGAGCCCTGCGCTCCCGGTGCTCCATGGGCAGAGCCGTGCGCTCCCGGTGCTCCATGGGCAGAGCCGTGCTCTCCCGGTGCTCGGGCAGAGCCGTGCGCTCCCGGTGCTCCATGGGCAGAGCCGTGCGCTCCCGGTGCTCCATGGGCAGAGCCGTGCGCTCCCGGTGCTCGGACAGAGCCGTGCGCCCCCGATGCTCCGTGGCTTTGCTCTCGGCCACCTTCGCGCGTATTCCCACGGCTGCCTTCGGCGGCCGCCGGTGCTCCCGGCGCCGCACACGCGGCGCTTCTACTGCCCGCAACAGGCGCTTCCTATGCACCTTTACATAATATCTGGATGAGTTTTACACAAACCTTTCCTTGAACTTAGCGAAACCTTCTCTTTTTTTTCTTTTTTTCTTTTTTTTCCTTTCTTTCTTTTTTCTTTTCTTTCTTTCCTTTTTTTTCCCTCCCCCTAAGAGAACAATTCAAAGCATCCATCGTCTCCCCTGTTCAAGCACCCGAGCACCACTGGGTGCTCCTCCCCCCGGGCAGAGTTGCCCACCCGGCCGGTCCCTACTCTCGGAGCGGAGTCCGGGGCGCGGATGGCCAGCCGGACTCGGGCGGGAGCGATGCTGCAGCCAGGACCTGCCCCGGCCGCGCCGCCGGCCCGGCTCCGGCTGCTCCCGCAGCTTCCCTTGGTTTGCTGTCCCGAGGCGCGGCGGCCGGGAGCCGTGCCCGGCGGCGGTACCTGTAGAAGTAGTGCCAGCAGAAGAGGCAGCAGAGGAGGCGGCAGCCGAGCGGCTCGAGGCGGGGCGGGCTGCGCAGCGCCAGCAGCAGCGCGGGCACCAGGAAGGAGGGCAGCTCCTGCAGGAACCAGGCGCAGCGCGCCGGCAGCCGGCCCCGCGGCCGGCACAGCCGCTCCTCGTGCTTCCCGTAGCGGGACGGCACCCGCAGGTGCAGCGAGAGCTGCAGCAGCGCCAGGGCGCCCAGCAGCGAGCTCAGCGCCAGCACCAGCCCGGGGAAGCACTGCATGCTCGGGGGCGGGCGGGGGCGAGCAGCCCTCGGCCAGCGCCAGCCCCGGCCTTATTAGAGCCGCGGCCGTCACCCCGCCCCGCCGCGCTGCCTCCCAGCGCCCGGGCTCGTCACAGGGCGCAGCCCCCCGGGCCGGAGCGGGCGAGGCGCCCCGACCCGCCAGGAGGGGAGCTGACCCTCTCCATCCCTCCCCCCACACACCTAGAGGGGAGCTGACCCTCTCCATCCCTCCTCCCACACACCTAGAGGGGAGCTGACCCTCTCCATCCCTCCCCCCACACACCTAGAGGAGAGCTGACCCTCTCCATCCCTCCTCCCACACACCTAGAGGGGAGCTGACCCTCTCCATCCCTCCTCCCACACACCTAGAGGGGAGCTGACCCTCTCCATCCCTCCCCCCACACACCTAGAGGAGAGCTGACCCTCTCCATCCCTCTCTCCTGCCCCCCGCCCGGAGGAGAGCTGACCCTCTCCATCCCTCCTCCCCCCACCTAGAGCGGAGCTGTTGCCCTCCATCCTTTCCTCCTTCCCGTCCCGTCCAAAAGGGAGCTGTCCCCCTGCCTCCCTCCCGTCCCATCTAGAGAGGAGCTGTCCCCCTCCATCCCTCTCTCCTGTCCCGCCCGGAGAGGAGCTGTCCCCCTCCATCCCGGCCATCCGTCCCTCCCGGAGGGTAGCAGTCCCCCGTCCCTTCATCTGTCTCCCGCCCCTTCCCTCCCGTCCCCCGCACTGCCGGGATCCGTGCCCGCCCCTCCCGCCGCCGGTCCGCTCCATGCCCGGAGTGAGGGCGGCGAGCGAAGGGAGGGAGGGAGGGAGGCAGGGCCGGGGGCGGCACGGCCGGCACCGAGCGGGGGCGAGGCCCGGAGGTGAGCGGGGGTGACTCCCGCAGGAGGCGACCGCTGCAATCGCTGCCGGCGAGGTGGGAGCGAGCGGCGGAGTTCCCTTCCTGTGCCCCGGCGTGTCACCGCGCCCCGGCCATCAGTGCTGCCAGGGCCGAGCAGCGCCTGGTGCCAGGCAGTGCCGCTCCGCTGAGCGCAGGTGGAGAGCAAAAGCAGAGAGATGCCAAAGGTCGGAGGAAAATGAGCAAACGTAGGTGCTTGCCGTAGAATTAGGAAAACACAGTCCAAGAGCCACGAGTCTGACGAGTCCAGGTCGTGTTTGGCATAACCCAAGAAGGCTGAAACTTTTTAAGTGCCCCAAGTTTTAATGAAGGTGGTCCTAACATAGGTGCTAGATTTGGGGTGTGCTCAGGAATCCTTCAGTCTGAACCACATGAAGTAGTTTTGACAAGTTTGCCTAAAACTATAGTCCTTTTCTTTGCCTTTTTCCTCTGGGATCTCCATTTAATAAGCATTAACAGGATGCTGAATTACAGCAGGAGGGCTAGCAGAATATTAAACTCTGTATTTTTCTGGCTGTTAGAGCACATCACCTCAAGGTCACAAATTACAGCGTCATCCATGTCATTTTGCAGCTTCACTGAGAAAGCAGTTGGATGCAGCTCTGCAAAGGATTGGATGCCACACAAAACTGCTCTTCTGGAGCAGAGGTGGTAATTGATTTTTAGTCAAGGTCTGAGTGGTGAGTGCACTGATTTAGGATGTGGGAGGCCTGGATTCAATTGCATTCTGCTTAAGGGGATTCCCTTTTTACAGAGGGAGACCAAACCACTGGCTGTAGTCTGTCCTGTAGCTCAGGGAGGCACATGTTGTGTTTGCTGCCTATTTGGGGCAGCTGCTTAGGGGAGCAGAACTCTTTCAGTCATAAACAATTTCTCCCTTATCCTTGTAGAGTGCTGTAGTTGCTAAGGTCATGTTTGTTGAAGTGAGTAAAACAGGTCAAGGTTTTTTTGGCCTCCAAGATGTGTGACATGTTAGGGCTGTCAGCCACATGCCAGAGCACTCTTCCCCCACAGAAGATGCCAGGGTGCTTGCAAGCTGCCTGCTGCTCCCAGTCTCTGGTACATGCTGTCTCCCAGCTGTGTATGAAAGAGGGCAGGACCAGAACTGTGCCAGCCACGCTGCCATAAAGCAGTACAAATGGTCACAGGCCAGCAGCAGTGGTACCTTTGTCCAAGCAAGTGTTCCTGGCTGTGAACCATCAGTGGAGGAAGGTGCTTGTAGGACAGATTTTAGAAATTTCCATCTGTATCTTAATTACCAAGAAGTGGAATCCAAAACAAATGGTTGTGTAGCAAAACAGTTGAATAGGAGAATTTGTCAACCATAATATGCAAGTTTCAAGGGGAATTATTTGGAACTGCCTCTAGCCTGATCCTGTGAATTGAGGACACTTTAGCAATAGAAGCACACTAGGGGCATTTATGGAGTGCATTTTCTGCCACAGTGCCTTCTGAAAGAGAACCAGTGGTGGACTGAGAATTTCACAAAACATATCAAAGCTCAGTAGTTAGTTGGGGATGACTTCAAAACAATGCTTTGTATTCAAAGTAAAACCCTAAAAGAGGCACAGCATAGGAACTTGAGAGGGGTGTGTTCTCAAACAGCACTGGTAGCTTCAGGCAGTCCCCTGCTCATCATCCTGGGTGGCTGGATTCAAGCTGGAGGAGTCTAGCTGTACTTGTTTGCAGGGGAAATGAACAGAGATGCTTCTGGTGGTGAAGCAGTGAGCTACTGACATAGAAACCATTTCCAGTCCATGGAGAAAAGGAGGCACCTTTAGGGTGAGATTCATCTCATCCAAAGAGGTAATGAATGAGGGCTGTTGCCCTCCTTGAGAGGTATGATTGATTAATCGTAATGTAGAAAAACTTGTTTCTCTCCACTGGCTAGAGAACTGCGATGTCTAGAGAACTGTGTCAGGAGAGCTGAATCCCAGTCTTGCTCTGTAAATGAGGGTTCAGAAGAAACACTTCTCGAAGTACCATGGAATTTATGTTCATTGCTGGAAACCAACACTCCATGATTATTCATCATATTCAACCACTGCACAAATCTTCTCCTTAGAATTCCTCCTTCTTGCCTAAGTACCATGTGAAGGATTTTGATGAGAAAGGTAAAAGCAGTGCTACAAAATCTTTGTATTCATCAGGGGTTTGGAGAAAGTGGCAAGGTCCAGTGTTGAAAAAAAGTGGTTTGCATGGAATTACCAAAAAAATTATTTTAAACCAAGGTTTATTTTTTCCATGGAAGCATATTTGGATATGCTTCCATGGAAAAAATAAACCTTGGTTTAAAATAATTTTTTTTTATTTTACACCAGCCCAAAGGAACACAAGGTAGTAATAAATCCTGCCCTGAAATTATCTCAAGTCAGTATGATCAAGCTACAAAACACAGACCATTTAATTCAGACTTTTCCCCCTCCAGTAAATTAAAGATATTCTGAACACTTTTATTGTCTCAACAGTGAGTAATTCAGTGGGAGTATTTGTTAAAAACGTACTTCAACAATAAAGTGTTTTTAGGCCTGCTGAATTTGAAGGGAGAGGAGGAGAGTGTACAGGCAATATCCTGTTTCCGTATCTGATAGGACTTCAGAACTCTTGGCTTGTTTTATATTTAAGAAGAAAAATCCAACTCTTCTGAAGAATTGAATTGTTCAAAATGTATGGGAGGTACAAAATTACATACGTCATAGGTATATATTTATACAAATGAGTCATCTATGGGTTATTTATACACCTGGAGGTCTATAGAGGTTTTTCAGAAGAAAATTACAGATGAAAATCAAGGTAATTTTGTGCTACTGTGGGTCTCTTTCCCTAAGTTCAGGAGGTAGCCAGGAATCCTTGCGGCCTGCTGTAGAATCCCAGAATGGCTGGGGCGCAGCACTCGCCGTGCCCAGCCTGCCACCTTGTGACACACCCGTGCCTCTTTGGCCCCCATGGTCTGTGCCCCTGCAGCCCCGGGTGAGAGCAGGCTGGTTCTGTGTGAGCGCCCTCCTGGGGCCCGGGAAACTCTCCCGGGAGAGCTCCTGTGAGCCAGGATCAAAGCACGGGCAAGTAGAGTGGTCTGTCCCTTTTACCAAAAGGACGTGGAGCTGGAGTGTGGGGGTACCAACCACCAGGGGTGTCACTCCATGCGAGAGCGGCTGCACGGGTACTTGGTTGCTGGCTGGGGTTAAAGCACAATGCACTTGCACAGGTATCATCTTTAGGAAGGGCTCAGGATTAAGTTTTGAATGAGAATGCTCAATAAGAAGAACAGTTATGTAAAGTAGTTCCTCAGACCTCCCTGTGCACTGGCGCAATTTTGAACAAATCTCGTTCCAGTGCTGACAGGAACGTAGCTAGACTGAATTTAGGAAACACTGGGAACCATCAACTGCCATGCACTGTTTGGTTTGCATCATATATATCATATATATCCCTGTTTCCATCATATATATCACTGTTTGGTTTCTATCATGTATATCCCGTGCTGACTAAGAAACTGTCCATTTCCTCTTGGTCCATTTGCTATTGTGTTATTCTCATAAAATTTTTAATTCCACAAGAGCACAGAGTTAATAATCCAATATAGACATTTCCCTCTCAGTCACAAGTAGTCTTTTACTACTTAGGAATTTTTATCCACTGTCATTAGAAGCTGCATGACTTCACTTTGTGTTGCATGCTAGATCCAGCAGATGAAAAGAGAAAATTATTTTCATTTTCCTTCAGTCAAAGATGTTTGTGCACAGGAAGAGCAGGAACCAAACAACATGTGGTTATTATAACTCTCTTTTAAAGGCCTCTCTTTTGAGTTGTGCAAGCAACTTTAAAGAAGCAAATAAAACAGGGGAAGTGGGCATTAACTTCATTTGTGGAATTTAATAGGCAACTATTACTTGTACTCCTAACACTGATGAAAGTGGGAGAATAGGTTTTGAGGAAGACAGGGCAGATTAGTTCAGTGTGTGTGAAGAAGGAGGAATAAATCTTTTACAGAATTAACTTTAACTTAGTGCACACAGGGTTTCACAGCAAGTTATTTTTAATAGTGTGTTCACATCATTACTGGAATGAATATAAAAACAGAAAACCTATGACAAACAAAAGGCCACAAAGGATAGGTGGAGGCTTAATATTTTAAAGCTTTTAAAGGCTTTCCTTTTACTTCAGATTTTCTTGAACAGTATCTATATAGAAAAGCCATGAGATCAGAATCTGACACCCAGTTCTCTCCTTTAATTAATCTTCTTTTATCTGGTGACACTCTTGTTATGATTTATGGTTTTTGCATTCTGATCTCTGCACAGTTCTTTCAGCAGAGAAGGACAGTGCCTCCACACCCACACTGCCCCACCTATTCCAGTTTGTTAACACTAAAACATCCTACCCACTCAATATTACAAGATGAGGAAACACACTGAGGTTGGCTGTCTGAGCTCACTGAAGCTGAGCCAGAAAATCACAGAATGAAAAGCAGGGGGAGCTTGAGGAGCACAAGAGAATTTTGCTCATCTGGTGTCTGGTGTAAAGCACTGAGCCCACACAGCTCAGAACTGCAGTTTCTGTGCTCGCCAGAAGCTGGGACATTGTCCTTGCAAACAGTTTCTCTGGGGAAATTAGTTATAAGCTGTAATATGTTTCTCCTGATCATTGTAAACCACACATTTTCAAAGACTTCTTTCTTGGCATGTCCCAGATGGGGAGACCACCTCCTGACAGATTTCATGTGAATGCTCCAAAGCTTGGGGGTGCTAGAGCAGCTCAAAGAAAATGCCACTATTTTTTTTAGCTCAGTTAGTTATTTTCTTTTCAGAAACAGTTGAATTGTTGGCTGACCTTTTTCAAAAACTTTGAGCAGGCACCAAGCTTGGAAAATGGCAGACTGTATGGCTAGAGCTGGAAAATTTAAAAACAACACAAGACAGCCTCACTATGGGAAGTGCCAGGCATCCACAATGATTTTTGGTATTTTTTCCCTTACCTGCCATGTATGGAAGTAATAAATGAGGTAGAGCAGCCCCTCTGCTGCCATGTTTCCCTGCCTGAACCCCAGCAGCAGGGTTTGCCCCTGCACCACTGCTGCTCCTGCCCAGCCTGGCTGGTGGCACTGTGCTCTGAGCCAGCAGTGCATGCACCCTGGGGAAGCTCTGGCTGTGCTGGATTCAGGCCAGAAGCCTTCCCTGGAGAACCTCAGCTCTCTCCAGTTAAAATCAGAGACCTGCCTGGAGCCAAGTAACAGCTTCCAGCTGATGCTGCTCCTGGAAATGGAGAGTCCAGGAAAAGGGCAGGACATGGACAGATTAGGTCTGGTGTCCTTATACAGAGTTGACTTGGTAGTAACTTCTGAGTATCCAGGTTCTGCAGACACATTTTTATACCTCATTTGCCTATGTAGGATCTGTTTCCAGCCATGTAAATCAGATATCCTATTGCTTCTGGGCTCTTGTGGTGGTTAGCAAGTTCAGAAACAGGAAATTTGTTGAATACTTTAGGTCTGTGGTTTGCTAAACTTCTAGCAATTGTTTTCTGTAACGGAGAGGTGTGGGAAGTTTTCTCAACAAGAAGCACGCACCTTCCTGGCTGGCTGTGCTGCTTTGTTCTGCCTTTTGCTCTGCCCTGAGGCACCAGGCTCCTCACTTGGGCTCCTCTGAGCACTCCAGTACCCAAATCATCTCCTAAAGGGAGGTCCCACAGGTGAAGCCTGACCTGCAGCAATCCCCAGCAGCTAGAAAACTGTAGGTATCCTGCAGCAAACCAGGGTAGCGAAAGAAAAAGAAAGAAAGAAAGAAAGAAAGAAAGAAAGAAAGAAAGAAAGAAAGAAAGAAAGAAAGAAAGAAAGAAAGAAAGAAAGAAAGAAAGAAAGAAAGAAAGAAAGAAAGAAAGAAAGAAAGAAAGAAAGAAAGAAAGAAAGAAAGAAAGAAAGAAAGAAAGAAAGAAAGAAAGAAAGAAAGAAAGAAAGAAAGAAAGAAAGAAAGAAAGAAAGAAAGAAAGAAAGAAAGAAAGAAAGAAAGAAAGAAAAAGAAAATATATGAATATATGTTTGGGATAATTCAGTGGGACTCATTGTCGTGACTATTTCTGTACAACCAGCTGTGTGTGTTCTATGGCACCTTCAAGTGCCAGCTGCTTTGGGAGGAGCACTGCCAGCAGCACTGGGTCGCAGGCTGTGCCCTCCAGCTGGGACAGGGAGATGGCGCTCCCAGAGAGAGCCCAGCAAGGGCCAATCTGGCTCACAGCCTGTCCCGTGTCAGCTGAGAGGCTGGCACTGCTCAGCCCTGAGAAGGCTCAGGGCACATCTCATCAGTGCACACAAATACGTGAAGGGAGAGTGTAAAGAGAATGGAGCCAGGAACATTCCAGTGGTGCCCAGTGACAGAAACAGAGGCAATGGGTACACACTGAAACACAGGAGGCTCCCTCAGAATGCCAATAAGGACTTTTTCACAGTTACGGTGTGCTCACACTGACATAGGCTGTCCAGAAAGGTTGTGGAGAGATCTGTCCTTGAAGATAGATATCCAAAAGATGTCTGGACATGATCCTGGGCAGCCTGCCCTGAGTGACCCTGCTTGAACACGCATGTTGAACCAGGTTACCTCCACGAGTTCCTTCCAACCTCAGCTGTTCTGTGATTCTGTTAAATTCTGTGGCAGCTCCTTTTAAACTGGGGTAGGGAAGTTACCAAGTGAACCATTTGAATGCTAGTAACACATTTCTTTCAGGAACTGGATGTATTTGTTTGTGCTTTTAGTGCATTTTGATTTTATCACAGATTTTGTGGTTATCATCACATATAATAATCACATTTATATTTAAGATTGCTAGTCCTTTGTGCCACTCTGTTTTTCATTTCCAGTTGTTTACTCCTCCAGAATTACAAGAACTGAATGGATTTATTGTCTTCATGTAAACTCTTGATCCTCATATTTAGGGCTTTATGACAAAACTCAACAGATCTAAAAGTAGCAATAATATTTAAATGATGATGCTGTATCATGGGTATAACTTTAGTTTGGGCAAGTGCATAAGCCCCATCCGAGCCAGGACCAAAACAAGCATTGGTGACACAGCTGAGAATAACTGGCACGTGAATTGCAAGCGTACCTTGGGCTGTGACCGGTCCTGGTGAGAGGAACAGGAGGAACAGAACAGGCTGTATTTTCAGTGAGGATACTCCAGGCAGTCTGTACACTCCTAGACACATTTTGCATGTAAGATGTTTACAGGGAACAGCTCCTTGCCAACAGTAGCTGCCAAAGCATGCATTATAATCCCGACAGAAGGTTATTTGGTTTAGGCCAAAACTGTGCCAAGGATCATTCTAGCAATTTAACAGTTGCCCTCCAGTGCCATTCATGGCATCATCCAAGTAAGCAGTGTAGATGAAGCCAAAGTTTGTCAGAACATATTTATTTTTAATTTTATTTTGTTCCACTACATCTGTCTGAAGCCAGCTTCTAAAATAAATTCTGCAGTCACAAATCAACACTTTTTTTGTTATATTTTTAAAGTGGCAGTACAAAGGGCAATTTTGTAAGCCAATCAGCAGAGTGCAAATAGTGAAAGAGAAGTTTTTCCTTGAACCATACATCTGAGCAAGAGGAGTAATTATGGGTGTCTGTCATTCCAGTCTCAATATCCATAGAGCCACTGAGGTGCATCTGTTAAACTGACTCCTGGAACCTGGATATCCTCCCTCCTGACAGGACAGCCCCTCGCTCATTTTTGAGTCATCATCTTGTGCAAGTTTGGTCTTCACAAACTACAAGAGATCAGTCCTTCATTTATGTCTCTAAAGCACATACACACAACTGTCTCAAATAAATATACTTAGGTGGGACTTAATGGGGTGCCTTGTAAGATGAGGACCTTCATTTCCTGATCTCACATGAAACAGGGCAGAATTGTGTTTTCCCCTTCTCTATTGTCTCCACTCTCCCCTGTTACTTCAGGTTCTTCTGAATTCATACAAGTTACAGTGCCACTTACAAGAGTAATGCTGTTTCCAAATTTGCCATTAATATTATAAAGAATGTTTCCAAGAGTTCTGAAATGAGCTATAAAATAATCTAGGACTGAAAAAAAAAACCAATTAATCAATAATTAAGATTACTTGCTTATAAAAATTGAGAGGTGACTTTATACATGGGAAAATACCTTCATGGGGTAAAATACTTGATGCCAACTGACTCTCTAGCTTATCAGAAAAATGTAACAAAAATCAATATCTGGAATTAAAAAACAGACAATGCCAATGAAAAATCATGATTTTTAAAGCTGGAAATGACTATCATAGAATAAACTTTCAAAGAGAAGTAGCTGATTCTCTATTGCTTAATGTGATTTCCAAGTAAGACTCCATTTCCAGGGGGTGCACTTCAGGTGAGTATAATTACTGAACGTAATACATGAGTAGCTGGATAAAATGAAGTGGCCTCTGTTAGGCACTTAGAGAAGATGAATTAGGTTCTTTCTGGCCCTGAAAAGTGCGAGTCTATGAGAAGCAAGAGGAAATCATTACTGGATCTAGTAAATCCATTCCTCTTCAGGTCATAAGCATGAGGTCATGAAGGTGCGCTGCTCATACCAGAAATACTCTTCACTTATTTGACCTTTCAAGAAGTCAGCAAAGAGCCTAGAAATAAAGAGCTCTCCACAGCAGTGTGACATGGTAACCCAGCCACCTCCACCTGTCATATGGAGCCTGGGTGAGCTTCACCAACTGAAGCCAGAGAAAATAAATAGAAGCACAAAGCCACCAACACAGCTACCAACACACAGACTCACCAGCCCAGCCTTCAGAGCTCAGCTTTTCACATACTGCATTGAACGGTTTGATTGGATTTGCAGCAACAGTAAAATTAATATGATATTAGATAAATGAAGAAATTTTATGTGATTAGGTAGTGACATGGATTGTTCAAATTGTTGCTTATGTTTATATGCCTTCTTATAAGTCATTCAATGTGTTTATCTTAAATAGGGAAATGGTGACAGTAAAGATTGCACAATGTAGAAGTTGGAAAACCAGTCTCCTTAGACTTGGTCTGCTAAAGGTTCATATTCTTGATTGAATCTCCAACTAGTTCTTAGTGTATTTTTTTATGTTCACAGTTTGTTTTAATTTTTGGCTTGGTTATTCTCTGGCACTAAACTAGTAACAGTGAACCACAGTGAACCCCACGTTGCTGTGTTTTAACTGCTGAAAGCCTGGCTGCATAATCACTATTTGCCAATGCCTACTAACTTCCACTTCTAACAATATAATAAGCAGTGGATGGACCCTTATGAAAGTATTGTGCAGAATGAGAATGAGTTGTGTCTGGTAGTTACAGTAAGAATCAGGGAAATGCCATCTGGATAATGAAAGGCACACAGAATTTGTGTTTGTCATTACAGCTAAAGATCTGAAATCCAGCACCTGAAACGCCAGCAGGAATTGGAGAGGAGACACAAGGAGGGTTGATCATGAATTGAGCAGACTGGTGGCTGCTAGATCTGCAAGGGGAAAATGTAAGGAACGACAGGTGTGTGATGTGGGGCAGAGCATGTGTACTGAACATGTGATTAAATATGTTTGTGGATTCAAGCAGAATGTTTGAAGTACCTCAAGTATGATGTGCTCAGTGCAGTTATCAGGTGACAAGGAGCAGCAAAAAGGACTGTTCTCTAAACTGTAAGCTAATACAAAATGCTCTGGCTTGTGGGTTTTTTTATGTACACATCTGTGGTTTTCATAGTTTAACCAGCATAGCATCTGATTAACATGCACTTATTTTCTGTTTGCTACATGCCTCCTCCCCACCCTCTAAATTCATCATAAATGCATT
This sequence comes from Molothrus aeneus, assembly GCF_037042795.1. Classification (NCBI taxonomy): domain Eukaryota; kingdom Metazoa; phylum Chordata; class Aves; order Passeriformes; family Icteridae; genus Molothrus; species Molothrus aeneus. The sequence continues at coordinate 32,424,868 of NC_089648.1, forward strand.
AAGATTACTTGAGAAGACTCCTCTTGACTTCAGAAAAGTTGAATGTAACCTTTTCTTAGATTTCAAGAGAATATTAATTGGCTACCATTTTGTGTCAGATTTCGTCAGTATCATGCAAGAGGAGTGTAGATCTTGGGGATGTGAATTTTCTCAAATTGTTTCTTCAGATTTTGCTGCTCTAAAGTATATGCCTGAGGAGAGAACAGAAGTTTAGCAGGAGAGAGAATGTTTCAATATTTTACCCAGTGCTCAGGAGATCTATGTTCACTTCTGAGACCTGCCAGAAGCTCCCCAGGTAGTTTTGAGCGAGCTGATCAGTCAGCCACTCCCTGTGTGCCTGTTTAGCCAAGCAGCAATTATAGCCCTGCATGCAGTCACGATTCCCCGGCTGGCAAGCAGGCTGCTGTGCTGGGGACTGTCACTTCCCTCAGCCCTCAGCACTGCGAGCTGCAAGCTTAAAATAGCCCCAAGGAGCCCAAGTGAGGGAGGGGAGCGTGCCTCACCAGCCCTGGAGAGCTTCGCTGGCAGCCGCGCCTCGCGCAGAGCCCGCACGCGCTGGGGACCAGAGGAGCTGTGCCCTGATGGAGCACAGCTGGCTGCACAGCCTGGGAGGCTGCCACACTCCTGCATGACCTTAAATACCACGGGCCATGCTGCCTTTGGGACTTTGCTGTTGAAACATGCTTCTTTTATGTAACTCATGGCAGTATTCTTTTAGGGATAGTTTGTCGTTCTTCCTGCTTGAGTTACAAGCATCTTTGTTTGTTCTTCTGTTTCCTTTTTTGGGTACTTGCAAGCCTGGTATCCACCAGTGATTAGGGAGAGGCCATAATAATCTTTATTTCTGTTTTGCCAGGCTGCTCTGACCATCCTACAGGAAGTTAAAACCTCCACGTTCAGTACTTCAAGCTGTTGATTGCTTCCTTTCTGGAGCTGCCGAGCCTGCCTTCCTAAGGGATTGGCTGTGCTAAGAGATGAATCAAGCTTACACTGACTGGGTGAGATTGCTATTTTGTTTATTGCGCTCCTTTTGTGTCTCTTGAGGGTGTCCAGTGACACCATCCATCCCGCTGTCCATTTGGGAACGTCTGAGCAGCTGGAGCAAAGGTGGAGTGAGTGGAAAGGAATGTGAACCAAAAACTGCATCTCTGGAGTAGTAGCTCTAAAGTCATGCTGTCCCCTGTAAGCAGATGTCCTTCCATGTAGAGCAGGGCTGCCAGCAGCCCTCTCCAGAGGCTTGGCTCAGCTTGAACACTTGAGCAGAGCAGAGAGGCCCTTCCTGCCAAGTCTCCTCCTGGGTCCCAGTGGCAGAAGATGAGCCTTTCTTCGATCATCTCGCTATCAGCTGCGCTCTCCTCTCACAGGGTGCTTACAGGACTGGTCCAAAGCCAACAGAGCTCAACAGCATGCTGACACTTGGCATGGGCTGGGGAAAGATATGGGGAATAACCTCTTGTGAGGATATTCTGACATTTTCTCTAGGATTTGCCTCCTCCGTGGTTGTTGAGAGTACTGGAATCTAGGCTCTGTTTCAGAAATGTGGCATTTGCCAGTCTCTTGAGGACTCATGTAAATTTGTTCAAGTTAGAAGTATTTTAATTATTATCTGGAGCTAAAATTAAAATTTATGGCTTTTATTAAGAGAATTAGAGTAAGATCAACATGATTTTGGCAGAATTAGAGGACAACTCTAACTAAGAGCTGACCTACATAAAGAAAAAGAACAAACTGAGAACATTTTGACTTGGCATCCATGGCAGGAGAGAAACAACTTTGCCTGCATTAAACCATATGCCAAATCCCATAACTTAAGAAGTTCTACATATTGGCAAGCATACAGAACTCATACACTTTTAAAACTTAGCAAATGTCTACTTTCAACTTTATAGAATTTCTAAAAATGTCTAATTGTGATAGCAAGTGGAATATGATTTCAAATGGGCTTAAATTAAACTTCTAAAACTAGAATGAGCATTTAAATTACTGCATATCTAGAAACAATTCAAAATAAATTTTGGGCCCTCTTAGGAAACATTCTGAATTCATGTATTACATATCAAAGCAGCATGTATTTTTACAAATACCTAGGCAATTCAACATATATGAAATTGTAAATATGTGTTTCTACAAGTAAGTGCCAGTAATATTAGGCAGAGGCATGATTATCGTTAGTGCTTGTAATATCTTCTGGAATAATAAAACAAGCTGGGTCTATTATGACCTTTTTCATTATGTTTTTTTTTTTTATTTTACTTAGGCAATTTAATTTGCTTCATCTATGTTATAATATGATCATTTGAACAGAAAAGTCATGCTACTGAAATATTAGAGGCAACTACAAAAGAACACATTCATAACTGAGGATTTTTTTGAAATGGGGGAAAAAGACTTTTACTGATATTGGGGATTTTTTCCAATTTAACACTTTTTTTTCTCTCAAAATAATTGGAAATAATTTTGCTCCTTTGTTAGAAGTTGAAAGTAAAATATGTAAAAATGTCCTGCTGATGTACATACATTGTTCTGTCACAGCCTGGGCTGAATGTCCCGCTTTTCTCTGAAAGTTATTAACATATGCCAAAGAGCTTGTGGAAGGCCTGATGGAGGATCAAACTCTATCCTAACAGCCTTGAGGGGTCTTGCCATGGAGACATGCCTTCCCACTGGCTTCTTCCCAGCAATCACAGAATGCTAAAATATATCAAGATTGGTGGCAAAACAGCCACTCCTGAAATGCTCCCTGTATTGTGACAAAACCAGTGGACTGCATTGGGACTGTACAAAAAAAGTAAGGATAATATCATCTATTCATAATCATCAAAACATCTCCAGTAGAACTCATCTGACAAAGGAGTGTTACGTTAGGACACATAACAATGGTACCAGAAATTTGCCAGGAGATTTAACTGGAAAAATGCCTTTCCATTTTCAGGCACTCCCCACAATGGCAAGAGCAAAAAGAAATTAAATTCAAAAACTGAAAAAGAGATTGTGGGAAAAAGCCCATTTAATCTGGCAGTGCTGCTGGCAGTTGGCTAACATTTTTATGCCATGTAGCTGTGTGGTTTCTCTGTTCTGGTAACCCCTGCCTGAGCATGGCCTGCAGAGAAATCTGTGTTGATCTCATGAGTCATTCCCAGGAGATGGCAAACATGACTAAAAGACTGGAATACAAGACACATGTTACAGGATGAAAACGAAAAGAACTGGGGGGTGTTTAAAAAGCAGTGAGGAGATGAACTCTAGAGAGATGATGTGAGGAAATGGGCATGAAGGAGGGATGCAGAACATGATCACAGTACCCTTTGCTCCTGCTGTCCTCCAGAGCTGCTGCTGAAGTGCAGGGAGTCCATGGCAACCCTGCAGGGAGCTGAAGGAAGAGACAGTTGTCTCACTGGTCCCAAGCCCGTGACAAGGAGACCACTAATGGTCCCTCTGGCATACAGCTACCATTCTCCATTACACACGTACCACAGACTTCAGTGAGCTGTGCAATAGTTTGCCTGGCACAGGGTTGACATTGTCTTGCTATTTACGAAATCAGTAAAAGCTTTCTTGTTTCTTGAGCATATGTTATTGATTAAAAGGTTTATTGAAGAACACTTGTCCTTCCTAAAACATGTGGACGTCTTTTGGGATGGAGAGGCAAATTTTCAGTGTCACAGAAGATCGTACTCAATTGCAAATACCAAAGCATGCTGACAACATATGCACAGCAGCTTCAACATTGACAGTGTGCCACAATGAGCTCATTAAAAGGGTTGGGGGCTTCTTGTGAATCAGTGCATGAAGAAGTACTGGGTCACACCTGATGCCTCCACACCCTGGTTTTGAAGAGAGAGGTGCCTCCACACACTTGTCCAGCTGAGAGAAGCACTGAGCAGTCACCTCTCCTTCTCTCCTCCTCTCCTTCTGTGCTTTCTGTGCTAAGAGGAGCTTTCTGCTGTCCCACCACCCACCAAGTAGGCAGTTGCCTTTAGAAGATTCTAAAACACAATATGCATTGGTAACACAAGGCAGAAATTTCTCAAATGCTTCAAGCCATGTCCTGACATGTTTCCATTTTTCTTTCCCTCTTCCAGAATTCATCCATATTATTCAAAATTGGGTCTATAGCTCAGAAGAGATCTTTCTTAGATTTCCACTCACTGAGAAGCCTGTCACCCTGAAAGCAAATAAAATCAAAATAACAGTAGTACTAACAGACCATTTAATGTCTGCAATGTGAGGCTATGGAAAGTGGGGGAGATGCAATGTATATGCAACCAAATGACCTTTGAAACATCTTGGCATGAGAAGCTATTCCAGTACTTTGTAGACTATGTAGCCATGTAGCCAATTCAGGGACAGAAATATGGAAATGTGTTTTCAGGTTCATTTCAATATTTTGACAGAGGAGAAGCAAATAAAGAGAAAAAATTAGTCAATAATGCATTTCAAAAGGGTGTTTTAATTTAAAATGTGAAAAAATGCTGAAGCTGTTTAAATCTGTAAAGCATAAATTAATATATCATTGAAATTTTTAAAATATCCTATTTTACATAGTTCCTATTTTGTTGAAAAAAAAGCCACTCACCAATTATTTGTTTATCTCTACCTGAGGCTGCCTGCTGTACAGCATTTCTTGTTCTCTTTCAGTTTTAATTCCTTTTTTACACTTACACTCTATCTTACTATCTCTATCTCATTCTACACCATTCCTTTTAGATTAAAATAACCCATTTTTTAAATTACTCTGAATCTAGTCATGAAAGGTGATGAGAAGAAGAGATTTTATATAAATGTGCCAGTTTGTTTGCTTGGACAGCAGAGATAACATTCTCAGCTATGTTCTGTAACAACAGTTCCTAACCGAGAATTGCGTTAAAAAGCAACATAAAAGTTGGTATTGAAAATTAATTCTACATTATCAAAACCAAATTTTAAGAGCACAGCAGGCTATTCTGTAATGAGTTATTGTGTTGTATAACTTCAGCCAGTATGGGCTTTTAATTTTATGTTACAAACTTTGGAGGGTGACAGAAGTACACTAAACATATTAGAGACAAATATATTACCACTGATCTATTAATTTAGAAATGTGAATCAGTTGGCCAATTACCTTTTCATCTTTCTCTATGCAAAACTTAGTAAGAACAAATTGTATTAGACCTAAGCACTTGTTTAACGTTTGTTGGTTAGCACAATTACATTCAAAGACTTTTTTCATTTCCTAAAGGACAAGTTATACAAATGTTCAGCCATGCTGTCCCTAAACTTCCTCTTCTGTCTGTTGTACAAGTGATCAAAACATCACCACATTCTTGCATTTTTCTTTGTAGAAGAAAGTAAAACAGATTTGGCAGTGAAGGAATGTTGCAGCAGAAAGTTCACAAGATAAGTGCTGGATGAAAACCAAGACTATCATTGTACCAAAAAAGTAATCTAACTAGGTTTTATTTTAAATTTAAAATGTGTTTTAAATTTAACTGCAGTTTCAGGGCAGCATTTCTTTGCTCTTTGCAACAGTGGCTAGCAATAGTGAGATTTACTTTGGGGACATCAAACTGAGTTTTCTTTGGGTTTATAAAGGCTTTTCCTTCACCATAGCACTGTCAGTTTGGACAGAATAAGGTTTCCTTTTGTATTTTTCCATGCTCTTTGCTCAGTTGAAAAGCATCAAAGAAACTGTCATTTGTTGAGAGCATCTAGCAGTCACTGTTACAAGTCAAATGTTAAGCGAACTTTGCCACCACAGAGAAGCTTAATTTTTCTAATTGGTGTGTATGGCAGGATGCTGAGGTAAGGTTGGAGAAGATTTCCCAGTTCTAGCCGATGTTAAGCACTGGAAGACTTTGCAGTTTTAGTTTCTGAAATTACAGTGCTTTTAGAAGTATTTTCTTTTGGATTCTTAGGGAAGTCTAAGAAAGTCTGACCTGCATCCAGCAGGGATACCTGTGTGGGAGGAGGCCTTGGCGTACTTCAGCTTTGTATTCCTCTTGCCTGGAGCCGTGACTCACAAAGAAGTACGTGTACCTACAACATGCTGGCTCCCATGGAAACCCTGCTGACTCCCTTCCTGTGAGCATCTCTGTGGATAGTCTTGCCAAGGGGATGCTCAGACCTGAGGTGCAGGGACACATGTGGGATAATGACACAGACCCTCATGCTAACCAATGGACACTGGGCATTCATGGATCTGGGGCTCCCTGGCACCTGAGCTCTCCTAGGCCCATGTAGCTTTGTCCTTCTTTGATGAGAATATTTTTAAGCTGATATTGCTTCCCATGTGAGAAGCAAACAGGCTACCCCCAAAAATAAAAGGCCTCTTTCCAGCCATCACTACTAAAGGCATTGTCAGGAATGCGGGAAGGCCACACCATAGCTCCAATGGATGCCAGTGAGAAATGGGTACCTAAGCACCCGAGGTGCCTTGGAAAATCCCAAACTCTTATGAAATCGAGCAGCTCTTAGCTGTCCTTTCACATTCCAGCAGAGGCTGTCTCTCATTTGCAGGCTCCAGACTGTCTCTTTTCGGCATGGGAACAGCACTGCTCCAAGGAGTGACAACACGTTCCTGGTGCATTGCAATGTAAAACCCTTGCTGCTCTGAAAGCACCCTTGGCCTGAAATATGGGGACAACAGATCCCACTGAAGATAGGTTCCTACTCTGGGTGTCAAAATGTTTCCCAAGGACTGGGTTTCCTGTTCAAGTTTTTGCTGTTTTCCCTGGTTTGCATTTTGCCACTCATTTTTTCCATTATTTTGCGGCTAGCTATTTTTCATTAGTATCCCTGGTCAGCCGGAACCTACCTTGCTTCAATTTTACAAGAATTTTGACAATTGAAATTTACCCCATCGTGTGCTTCAAAGTGAATCACAATTCTTCATCTATTACAGGCTGTGAATTGCTGAGACATCTGACCCAAATTATGGCTTCAGCTGGCATGAACAGGAGTTTACTCAATGAAAATCAGTTCCTCCCAAAGAGTTTGTTTCATCCATGAAACATTTTTTTAAATGCAAGTTTGAAGATTAGTAAGGACTCTGTGTTATCACTTATTACCAACTGAAGGCTGATTTTCTCCACTATTTGAGAAAACAAATGGAAAATCAATTTCCCTGAAACTTCATTCATTTGTATCAATTCTAAAGGAAAAATTCAAAATAATAATCTTTGAATGACTTAAAATGAAAATGGGAGATTGCAGTCCAACTCCCTCAGTTTATTTTCATCCTTCCCATTTCCCTTTCACTGTTACATTGCAATTTTTTCATGTCAGAAATGTTGCTGTCTATGCCTGTCTATGTCTGTGTTGCTGTTTCTATGTCTACAAGATCCAAAATGTAAGAATTTGCCTTGGGATTTAATTTATTTTTTCCCCAGCTCAGAATTTGATCACAGCTGAATCATCTCAGTAACTGGTCTTGCATCTCACATCAGATTCCAGAGAACTGACTACAGTTTATCAGCAGACAGATGCACCATCTCCATCCCAGGCTGTCTCAACCTGGGTAGTACCCATCTGCCCCATTCTGAGGAATTTTACTGGGACCCCACTTGCCTCTAGGCAGATGAAATGCAGGTCACTGATTTCAGCTCCAGGGTGCCTTCTGCCAGCTTTTCCTTAGGAGGCAAAACCCATATTCAAGCTCTTCCAGCTACTGAAACCAGTAGCTGGAAGAGCTTGAATATAGCCACTCAGTGCACAGGCCACTCAGTGCCCTTCTTGGCTCATCTCACTTCTTGGAGCTCCACCTATGCTTGGGAAATCCCACCTCATCACTTATTTCCTCCAGGAAAAAAACAGTAAAAAAGAATGCAAGGCCACTTTAATTTCCTGGGAAATTATACACACAAGTACCCTGATCTGTGCTGTGCACAGAGCCAGTCTCATCCCTGTCTGTGAGTCTGAGGCAGCAGACACAGCAAGAGCTGTGATGGAGACTGTGCTGCACTGATGTGCCCTGTGGGCACGCACAAAGCAAACACAGTTGGAAAGCAAACACAGTTCTGCAGGGCCTACTTGCACCCTCAGGGTCTGATTGTGTCCTGATACCTGCTTTCACTGGCATCCCAGGGTCTCAGCAGTTTGTGCTGGGTTTCCACGGAAGGGTTTACATCTTGTTCAGATGCTGTGCTGTGTGAGAGCACACAAGTCTTCACAACACCTTGTAAAGTCTCATGAAAGCAGTGCTGTGAGATGCACCTTGTTAGCTGTCCTGACAGCTGCAGCCTTAAGTAAGGCAGCTGCCATAAACACTGATGAAAATGCAGCAGGGGCTGCCACAGTGAGTGAGACTGGGTGAGACTGGCTGCCAGAGTGACATTGGGTTGCTGGGAGGGCCACCCATGCCCAGAGGTGGAGTAACACCAGTGTCAATATTTCACAGCCCTTTGCCTTCTCTTCAAGTCAGGATACCATTGCAGTTAGAGGCACACAGGAATTACAGGAAGGGCAGGAGGCAGGACCCTAAATACAGGTGACTACTGCTATTTTACACACTATACGTCCCTCCTCCTCTAACCTACCTGTCTATTGCACTTAGCTTTAATCCATCTGCACCAAACTCCAGCCACATGCCATCTGTCACCCTTTCACAGCATCAGTGACAATAGCTCCTTGTGCACCAGATCAGGTGCTGTCAATATTCTCCCTGCCAGTGTGTGATCAAAACATTCCACTTCACAGTTTATCTGCCAAGGGTCAGCATCCAAATGACAGAGGTTGTGGCAGGAACAAAGCATGGTATTTGGTGACACAAGTTGCATTTCTCTCTTTCCAACTCACCTCAGTGTTTCTCAGTGCCTATCTCAATGTATGTGGTTATTCTCAAGCCTATTTCAGAAAACCAGTTGCATTAAGCATGGGTTTAAATGCTATAAATTTACTTGATGCTGAAAAAACAAGGTTTAAAATTAATTTGCTCAAGCACACCTTTGTACCAATGTGTCAGTGTTATGTTTTAGCCAAAAGCTGGTGCCATGTCTTATCTCACTCTCCAAGGCAAATTTCCAGCATGTTACTTAGGAGGGAAGGAATTGCTACATAAAAGAATTTCCAGAGTCCCTCAAGAGCATTTGGTTCTGGGTGCATCAGAGAAACCTGCAATTGGCACTCCTGCCACCTACATGGGGCTTCTCTTGAAACGAGTTGTGAGAAGCCTGATGTTAATGGCAAAGCCTAAGGATGCTGCCTTAACTTCTCTTGTGATTAATGTTAATGAAATGTTCTTCATGTGTGTCTACTTTGTGTATGAGTTGTGAGTTTTTGGTCTGAGTGACAACCATCTTGGCAGAGGGTTACAATTCTGAGCTTGGGAGCAGGGAATCAGGGATGGGTTTGCTCTCACCACACCCTGAGAAGGATGTGCATGGTTTTACGGATGATCTGAAGATGGTGTAGGAATGATTTTTTCTGGATTTTGCCTTGTTTTCCATACCTGATCAATGTATTGAGGTGCACATCTCTATACCTAAAGCCTGGCAACTGGAAATGATACAGGCTAAAGAATGAAAACTGCTCTGTGTGTTGGACTGGGGATGGTGCTGGGGATTAGTGACTATCAACCATTTTAGATTCTGTAGTTTGTCTGAGGCTCAGCAATTGGCTCCTTTTCAGTTTCTGTAAAAAGTGTTTTGTGAACTATTCAAGGTGTGGGTCTCTTCTTTGTATAGTGCATGTTCCAAGAGCTGACAGATTTATGTTTTGCCAGAGGTGCACCTGGGTAGACACAGTAACACTGACTGTTTTACTAAGTAAGGAAGGGAAGTTTTCCTGAGTCGTGCTGTAGAACTTGCAGCTCTGTCTTGATTGTATTTCTGTTCAGGAAGTAATTCCAGGTTGTTTACTGGTGGTTTGAGTCTTTTGATCAATGTAATCTCTTTAATTTTTATGTTCCTTCCATAGACGTTATCTGTTCTTTTGGCAAATTCTTTAATGCCTGACCTTTTACTCTGGGGGAGTGATTTGAAACACTCTTAGCTAAATGCTACATGGAAAACATTTGGAACTGCATCCTCTCTGATCAGTAATTTAGCCTTGGCTGATGTTTGGTAACATCTTCTTTCCAAAGAAAGACAGTATAACTTATGGTGTTTTGGTGCCATGCTCTTTGTGGCCCATTTGACAGGTTTTATTGCAATGGCAAATAATTTATTTTCCGTCCTTATTGTCTCTAACAAAGCTGTAGATAAGAATTTGCACTGAGGCTTCATAGCTCATGTTTTATTTCAAACATTTTCCTCCCATGACTTTCTATGACTCACCCCATATAAAGCATGTAATTGTGGTACTGTTGGAATTTCTCCTAAAGAAATGGATTTCTTTTGAGGGATGGCTTCTCCAATTGGGCAGTATTGAGAAGTAGGAAAGTGAATAATCATTTTCTGTAAGCAGCACATGAAAGTTTTGGGATCCACAGAATAGCACTATCAGTCTTTTGATGAACCTTAGGAACTAGCAAGAGTACAAAATAGCAAAATCAGTCTTATGGGAGGTGTGGTATGACAAAGTTTGGGGTAAGTGGTCTGGGCTTGAGCTCCCAAATTTTTGCACCAGCTTCCTTCTGCTTTGCTCTAGGCTAAAGTGTGGGACACAGAAGGCAAGTGTCAGTGTCAGGAGCCTGGGAGGACCAGTTCTTCTTTGACCCACCATGTGAATTGACACAGAGAGGAAACCATGGCAACCACCAAAATGCAGCTGAAATGTGAAGAGTGGATTATTGCATTATCTCACTAACAACAGCAGGCAGCTGAGACACACGGGAACACAGGCTGGGTTAGGCTCAGTTCATCCTAAAAGGCTTTGTGCACACACAGTTTATCACAAAGCTGTGTTTTTGTGATCTCTCTCCCTCCCAACATGAGAGTGAAGCACCTCTGTTAAAGTGTTATCTCTACACAGGAATTCTACTTCTGAAAGCAGGCAGAGGATGAACGACACTAGGCATAATGAATGGAGTTTTCCCACACCTACTTCCTTAGCATTCCCAGCTGCAAGGTTCCAATTCTCAACTTCAAGCAAAACCATTCTGTCCTCACTAAATCTTCCAATTTTTACCTTATCTTCCCAACCCCTACATTTTGCACAACGTGTCCAGAGGTGACTCATCAGATCTCACCAAGATCCTGGCAGTATCTCAGCTTTGGACATGCACGGGCTGGAGTGGAGCTGCTTCTCTCCACACTGATCCACAACTCAGGCAGCTCCCAGTTCCCAGGGTGGCACCCAGCACTAATGGTTTGCCTCTTAAGATTCACAGGCTCTGTTACTTAGCCTCTTTATTAGGGTCATGTGAAAGACACTTGGGGAAAAGTTTTGCCACTTAGTTATCACCAGGCCTTTACCCTGAGGCTTGAGGGGAGATGGACAAACCTCCAGGGAATGAGGCAGTGCAGAGTTTTGTCTATTCCTTGGCTGTCATCTTTAGTCCAAGACTCTGAGACTACAAATTGTGTGGTTTGACTGTGAACTCTCATCATTCCTCCTTTGTTCTCAGTAGGGTTTTGTCTCTGGAGCATTCAAATTTTGCCTAAAACACATGAGGTTCTTCCATCAGTTTGACTTCTATTGATGGTGGACGTCTTTCATTATGAGCATCAAGGGATCTCGGTCTGTATTGCAGGTGTTTTTGGAGTAATATCTGCATTTTTCTCCTGTGTTTAGTTATTCTAAATTACTTAGAAAATGAGGGCTTGGCCCTCACTGAGTCTCTTTTTAACTGAGGCTTAGTAAAAAATATTGTGAAATTGCCTTTGTGGTTTTTCCATTTTGCTTGTTCTTGGCTACATCTGAGTGAGCAAAAGTGTTTGAAGCAGGTATCGGGAAAAATTGGAATCAGATGCAGATTAAACTTTTCGCTCAAAAATATGCAAAGCCTGACATAGAAATTATTCAGATAATTTAGAATTTTTCAGGGGGACTAGAACAAGAAAACCTCAGCCTGACATCCTGAAGGCTGGGTGAGAGTAACCTCAGAATGATGCAATCTCAGCAAACCCACAAAGGGCAAACAAGGTGGCCTGAAGATGACAAAATCAAAACCAGAGGGGATAATTTTAAAAGGTGTAGAATGGAGATGGGAAGTTATCAATTGATTAAAGGAAATTTCCATTGGAAAGATATTGGTGGAAAAAAAATGAGCAAACTATATATGGAAGACAAAGAAGGTGAGTATTAGTTAAGATAGGTTTGTCAAGTATATATAATGTTGAACTGGTTTGCTTTCCTTCTGCAACAGGAATAACATACCTTGTGGAAAGGGCAAAAGCAAGAGTTTCCACATCCCATGCATCTAGCCAGGCCTTCCTCAGCACTATTTCATTTGCTACTACCCTTTAGGGAGGCACAGTTTGGATGGCTGATTCTCTGTCTTTCCTAATGTAGAACCATGAGGAAGCTCGCAGTGCTCCATAGTAAATTCTGATTACTGAAAATACACCTACTTCTCTTTGCTGCATTTCAGAAACCCCTTAGAGGTGGCACATCCAAAGCCTGAGACAATACTTTCCCAATCACTGGTTCACACAAAACTACAAAACTGGTGGCACACATGACCACAGAGAAGCCCCTGGTGGCCACTGCTCAATGCAAAACATACAGAGGTGGTTTCTACAGAACCTCATCTCAGCCTGTTCTGTCTCTAGGTAATGAGCCAAAAGCACAGAGGCCCCTGGAGTCATAAATCATAGCTGGCAATAATCCAAGGGGAATCAATAAACTAATTGAAGAAGTTGAACTCATATCAACGCTGTTTGTCTGGTGACAATAAAGCAAATACCATTCTTATAAAAGCAAGACTACAGACTCCAAGACATAAGAAATCACCATTCTGCTCTACTCAGTGCTTGGCAACAGCTCATCTGGAATATTCCTTGTGGTGGTCTGGCTTTCATCCCTGCAGATGGAGAAAGGCAAGGAAAAAGCAGCACAAATGACTAGTGATCTAGAAAATACGACTTGTGAAGGAAGATTGAAGTAACTGGGTTCTCAGACTGAAGGAAAATGATATTTTAAAAGTCAAGAAGTTCTTTTATGTCCTTAAATATGTACAATGTTGCTTTACAAAGGAAATAAATAAACTATTTTCCATATTCACAAGGAAAAAGATTAGGCTTAATTTACTGCAAAGGACACTGAACATAAACATTAAGGAAAATATTACAATATTAAGGGTTGCAAGGTGGAGCCTTTGGTTTCCTTAAGACTGCAGGTCTTTGAAACATGAGTCTGTCAGGAAAGGATAAAATACACATCGTACAGGCGATGGATTTTCTGATCAATCCAATTGACACCAATGGCTTGACTGGTCTCAGAAGTCTCTTTCCAGCCTTTATTTCTAGCAGCCTGTAAAGCTGTTCAGCTTAAGCTAAGATAATATCTAATAGCAGATTTCAGCCAGCCCTTTTGTCCAGGTATCTCCAGTTAAAGAGACAGCATAATTTACAATGAGCAGTTTTTTATAATACTGATTTGCAGTACTATTTTGCTTGAAAACTACATAGATGGGATGATAAATCCAGATTGTAGCTGCTATTCTATTTGCACCTGGGTTACATTTCAGTTATGTATTAAACTTTTTGTAACTATGTCCATTTTTACCATTACAGATCTGCTTGTAAATCCTTATGTGACTTGAAAACCTTGACTGAACTCAAACAACATAGTACATCTGAGTAGATTTTTTTAGTCAAAAAAATTTGTTGCCCCACTGCTCACATACATCTGATTGTTTATGTGCATGCTGAAAAGCACAGACTCCACCACTGATTCCCTAGGGATTCCTTTCTCCAAATGAGAAAATCTTGTTTTCCATTATTCAACCCTTTATTGATACACAAATTATCGTCCTTCTAATCCCTTGGCAATTTAATTCTTTTTGAAAAGTTTCAAAGGAATCCGAGTCACATAGTGACTTTTCTCTGCACAGTATGAGACCTTTCCCAACATACCACATTCATCTCTGTGACTACTAGTCTTAGTCTGTGCCATGACCCTGAGTAGAAATCAGGATTGCTGATCTGTTTCCTGGATTAAAAATTAGTCACACCTATCATCTTCCATTCCTGTGGCATCACAGCTGAGGTATTATTCCCAGGTGGATTACATATCCAAGCAGTAGATTCATGACTCAATAGCTGAGTTACAGCTATCTTCAGAAACCTGGTCTGAATAGCTTCTGGCCCTGCTAACCAGACATTATTCTTATCAGCACTTCTGAAGTCTTGTTTACTAATTCTTTAGTTTTCGGAAGTTTTTTTGCCATGAAGGAAGGTCAAAATCCAACACAGTGAACACCAAAACTTTCCTGCCAACCTTATTGCCAGGGCCTACTACCTGTCTTACACCTCAATGTCATGTTTCTTACACCTCAACATCATGTTTCTCCCACAGACTGCTGGCTGGTTTGTTAGGGTAAAGCACATCATGCTGGGTCTGACACCTCCAGAGAAATGAGTCTGCCACAGCTCCATACCTTGGGTCAAGCCAGTAGTGAGGCTGGAGATGCATTCCCAGCAGGTACGGGCACACAAAGCACTCCAAGTCACTGAAAGCCCTCCCTTTGCCCTCCTCTGGTTCCTCCTCTAGGCATCTTGTCATAAGGTACGAATAATTCCAAACTGCTTCTCCCATAATGTGTCCTGGAGCTCAAGACAGGGACCCCCTGCAGATCAAAAGGAGGTTTGGAGAGCTGCCCCCAGTGACATTCTGTGATGGGTTTAAACTCTGGACACAGGGGCTGAAGTCCTCTGGAGACAGCCCCAGGAGGAGCCCGGAGAAGTTCCTCCCTCATTCCTTGATTTGGATTCCCACTTGCCCTTGGGCCTCAGTGATCCTCACGCTTCTGGAGATGGATCTTTGGTGCTCTGATGGTCCCTGTGATGGGCCTGGGAGGACCTGGGCAGGGTGTTATACATCTCCCAGCCTCTGTGCTCCTCTCTGGGTGGGCAAATGAGCCTTCATTACATAACCTAACCATTTCCTGCTTCTGATGTGTTTAAAAATATTTAATACTAGCTTTTGCCTCCCGTGACTTGCTCTTGAAAATCTTTTATCTGATCCAACCATCTAACCTTTTTATGTTTCCATGTTTGCCTTTACATTGTCTTTATCCCTTGCTTGAAATAACCTTTTCCCCCTATTTTTTTTTGGTAAACTTCTGTTAGCTTCTGCTGGTTAACCAAACTGACTTATTTGCCTTATCAGGGGTCTTTCAGAGTTTTTATTCATTCAAGAGATGCATTTACTCTCAATTTCTAAAGTGGTGTCCTTAAAGAACCTCTGGATTCCAATAAGCATATTATCCCAGCTCCTTTTTAATTCCTTATCAAAGAACATCTTCATTTTTTCATTAATCTCTTCTAGAAATAAAAATTAAGTCAATTTTGTGGAGTTTGTGTATGTGTTTGTCTTTTTTGTTCCTGCCAGAAGGCTGGATTTAATACATTATGAGCTCTTGTGTGGAGTTCTATGTAAATAGTTACCCACTGAGCCACATGCCCTGCTGTGTCTTTGCTGCAGGTCCTCTAAGGTCATGCATACAGCATGACTTTAATCACTTTAATTAGTTTGTAACACCACTGAAGAGGATGGTCTCCCCTCTTCTCCCTGCTGCTGCTCCTTCCCCTCTGGATCAGGAAACAGAATTCAATAAAATTGTATGACTCTTCAAAGTTCCATTTGAAGCCTGCTGCCTTTCACTTTGGGAACAGCGTGTAAAGCAGGGAGTTCAGCTGAGTAAAGCTCCAGTCAGCTTCCTTTCAGGTTTGGCTGGGGCTGAAAGTGCTGCCAAGAGCAAAACTTCAACAATTTGTCATAGGCACAGCTCTCATCCAGTTTCTTGTCCCAGCTTACTGCAGCCCCGTCGGGCAGCGTGTCTTTTGATTCCTCACTTGCCATGCTTGAGCAAGAGGGCCTCTACTTGGCTCCCGAGAAAGCCAGTATAAAAGTAGAGGAGGTTTTCCAGGAAGAAGTTCACCACCTGTTGGAGGAGCAGCCTTTTGCACTTTTTTGCAGTTCCAGGGAAAGGTTTTGGCCTCTGCAGCTGGTAATATTTTTGCAAAGAGAAGGAGATTAAAAATATCACGCTTCTTACCACCTTTGCCAAAAGCACTTGAAAACAACTTCAAAGAAGAACATCTCCCCTCCATGCACAGAGTGCAAAACATCCCTTTGTAGGGAGTCAAACCAGACCAATGAAATGGGGGAGAGACATCTTCTTTGATCATTTGTTGCTCAGACAAACTCGTGGGTAACAGTTTCTAGGTTAATTAAATGTTACTTTGTACTGACAAACTGGGCTGGTGCTAAAGCCTCAGGATTTGTTTGTGTGGCGGAAAGCTTGTACTCCCTCATAGTCACGGCGTAAACCACAAACCTTCCAGCCTAGTAACACGCAAACATAATAGCAAACAGCAAGATATAAGACCTGACCTCTTGGCTTGGGTACTGGCTTTGGGGAATGAGCTTCCCATGTCAAGAGTTGGTTATCTTCTCAAAATCCATTTCTCTTCTTTCAGGAAAGAAGCATGCATTCAGTTCTTATAAACTTTCCCATTTTTGTTTTCTTTTTGTTTGTTTTTCAACTGCTCCCTGATCAGGCTGGCTCAGTTAACTTCCTTTCTCTGCAAAAAGGAAGAAATGGGGAGGAGGGAGAAAACAAGTCTTGCCTACTCCTTTTATGATTAGGGGTAAGAAAAACTAGCATGCTATAGATGGAGGGCCCTGGTTGCTCTATGAGTTTCCCACTGCCTTCCCATGTCTGTACATCAAGTCTTGCAAAGCTGAGTGATAGCACAAAAATCCCACTGTCATGGGAGAAGCGTTATTTCCATGTGGTGCTACTTATCTCAGCCTATCTCAGCTCCTGTCATAGCAGAACAATTAAAGCAGAAGTTCAGCAGTTTCTTGGGCAGCCCTTCTTTACTTGTCCTTTATTCTGGGAGGATCTTCTAAAGATTTCAGAGGGCTTCAGCTTCAGGAAAGAACAGAGCTCAAAACTACCCTGTGGTGCTGTGGGTGTCAAGCCCCTGGTGACAAGCCCAATGATACCTCTGGAAAAGTGTTCTTTCTGCAGGGACACCCCAGACAGCACCAGATGCTGCAATGCAAATACTGATTAATGTTGGGCATCACCTCCAGAACAGATCCAAATAGCCAGGTATCCATATTTGCTGGCAAATGGACACCAGGGTCCTAATTTCTGATATGTGCATATGGTGGAGTACATGCAAAGTGACCTAGTAAATGCAGGGCAGTCCTGCTCACAGAATTGCCAGCTACACTGTACAAAAATGACACATCAGGCTCTTTCTTTATATAAAGGCGTTGGTTTTAAAATAATTACATTTTAAAAATACCCATGGCTTTTTGCTTGTTTCAACCCTTTAATAAAAAACAAGTAACAATTTCAAGCTACTCTCTAGTTCATGACAGCTAGAATCTGAATTACTACTTTTAATCAGTTCTGGGATTGTCCTGTGTTTGCTGGGCTGTGCAAGTCAGGCTCTAAGAGACCCTCTGGTAGCATGATAATTACAATAAAATGCCTTGGTTCCATGGAGCACACCCTTGGCAGTGGAAGGGCAGATCTGTTTGCAAATTTCTTTCTAAATAGCTGTTGGATTTAATTCTCTTCTGCTTCAGTTATTTACATTCAGGCAATGTGTGCCTCTCCAGGGATGGGCTCAAGCCTCTCCCACCAGCACAGATAGTCTGGCTTTCAGCCTGACCAGCAAGGGCCATGGGAAACCCTGAGAGGGGTTTGGCCCCACCACAACACAAGATTTCTGTTGTCTTTACACTTGGGAAGGTGCAGAAAGCTGACAGTGCAGCTTTCACACAGGGTCTTTTCTGACTGGGCCACTCTCTTTTAAAGCATCTGGGTGCTTTGGGACACTTTTGAACTGGCATTTGCAGAGACAAGAATTGCAAGTCAGCTTTTAATTCACTGTGTGGGGAATGAAAGCCTGCCAATGCTGTAACCACCATGTGTGTTTTTGCTTTGAGTCACTGAGCTCAGGACATGGGTTTCAGTGGAGGTGAAGTGCTGGTAATTTTTACTATAAAGCTGATAAAGGTAAAATGTAGGCTGTGAGCATGTGGCCAACCCCAAAAACCAGCACTCAGTTACAAAGTACCTGTGCCCTGCCTCTCTGAGGTTTCTATCAGGCCAGTTTTATTTCAAGGTAATAATTTTAAGTATCTTTCACATGGTCAGGACCCTTGGGCAGAGGCAGCGCAAATGCAGCTCTCCAGAGCACAGAAGAAGAGACCAGGAGAGAGGAAGTATAACTCAGAAGGCCAGCAGAGCTCCAGTCTGTGTTGCCAGAATTATTCTTGCTTTTCATC